>NC_090440.1:1662836474-1664048974 GCF_031143425.1 Pleurodeles waltl
CAAAGTGTTCTTACCCAGATTTCCCTGCAAAAGTGAAATGTTGAATAAAAACTCATTTTTTCTTGCACTTCTGTCACACAAACTACAGGAATATGCTGGGATCCACAAAATCCCTACCACCCAGTGTTTCCCCACCTGTCCTAATAAAAACGCTACCCCACTTGAGTGCCTGTACCTAGTGCCAGCGTCAAGAATGAATCACCCCAGGGTCAATAGTTGCCCTCGTGTATGGACCAATATTGACCATTGTCTGATTTATTCCTGACACGGGCACTAGGCCTGCCCACACAAGTGAGGTACCATTTTGTATCAGGAGACTTGGGGGGAATAGTGGGTGGAAGGAAATTTGTGGCTCCTCCCAGATTCCAGAACTTTATATGACCTAAATGTGAGGAAAAAGTGGTTTTGGAGGTTTGCAAAGGATTCTGGGTAACATAATCTGGTGAGAGCGCCAAAAGTTACCCCATCCTGGGTTCCCCTAGGTGTCTAGTTTTCAAACGTGCACAGGTTTGGTAAGTTTTCCTAGGTGCCGGCTGAGCTAGAGGCCAAAATCCACAGCTAGGCACTTTCCAAAAAAACACGTCAGTTTTCAATGTAAAAATGTGATGTGTCCATGTTGCGTTTTGGGGGTTTTCCTGCTGCGGGCACTAGGCATACCAACACAAGTGAGGTACCATTTTTATTGGGAGGCTTGGGGGAATGCTGGGTGGAAGGAAATTAGTGGCTCCTCTCAGATTCCTGAACTTGCCATCACTGAAATGTGATGAAAAAGTGTTTTTTGCCAAATTTTGAGGTTTGCAAGGGATTCTGGGTTACAGAACCTAGTGAGAGCCCCACAAGTCAACCCATTCTGAATTCCCCTGGATGTCTAGTTTTCAAAAATGTATAAGTTTGCTAGGTTTCCCTAGGTGCCGGCTAAGCTAGAGGCCAAAGACCACAGCTAGGCACTTTGCAAAATACTGCTCAGCTTTCTTTGGGAAAATGTGATCTGTCCATGTTGTGTTTTAGGGCATTTCCTGTTGTGGGCACTAGGCCTATCCACACAAATGAGGTACAATTTTTATCAGGAGACTTGGGGGAATGCTGGGTGGAAGGAAGTTGATGTCTCCTCCCAGATTCCAGAACTTTGCAGCACCGAAATCTGAGGGAAGTGGTTTCTTTTAGGTTTGCAAAGGATTCTGGGCAACAGAACCTGGTGAGAGCCCCACAAGTCACACAATCCTGGATTCCCCTACGTATCTAGTTTTAAAAAATGCACAGGTTTGCTAGGTTTCCGTAGGTGCCGGATGAGCTAGAGACGAAAATCCACAGCTAGGCACTTTCCAAAAAACACCTCAGATTTCAATGTAAAAATGTGATGTGTCCATGTTGTGTTTCCTGTCGCGGGCAGTAGGCCTACCCACACAAGTGAGGTACCATTTTTATTGGGGTGACTTGGGGGAACACAGAATAGAAGAACAAGTGTTATTGCCCCTTGTCTTTCTCTACATTTTGTCCTTCCAAATGTAAGACAGTGTGTAAAAAAGACCTATATTTGAGAAATGCCCTGTATTTCACATGCTAGTATGGGGACCCCGGAATTCAGAGATGTGCAAATAACCATGTTCTGCTTTCCCTCTTATCTCATAACCGAGCTTACAGAACCTCTTTGGAATGCACTTCTGAGTTTAAAGAAGACATTTATTGTTATTAATTCCCCACCCACAAGTTCCTGAGAGACGAAATTAGTAGATTGAAAGCACACGTTCAAAAGTAGTCGCAGCAATGAAAGCAAAATATATCACTGGATATTGTTTGCCCTGGTTCTTGATAACTCTCAGCTGCTCCAAGGCCCTCTTCTTCCCCAGATGTATTGCACTACCAATGTACATCTTTTACATGGATACACAAGGCCATACACACAATAATCAGACTGACAATTCAGAATTTGACAATGGGCTTTTCCATACCCAGTACTGGAGAGAAATATATCTTGATATTCTGACTAAATGTTAAGATTACCAGCTGGAACAGGTATAAAAACCTTTAAGATGCTCAATCTGTCCACTGTCCACTAAAGGTATACCTCATTCTAGCATAGTCTGTCCTTTAAAGTGACCCCCCCTCCAATATGTAATATTAGGGTGATCACTGACGATATCAGAAAGTGCAGTAAATATCACTTTGTCAGTGTAGCCCCTTTTCCTAAATCTGATGAACATGGACCTACACTCAGAGCTGAAAGCCTCATCAGTGTTGCAATTTCTATGTGCCCTTAGAAACTCTCCATATGGTATGCTGTTGATCAGATTCCTAGGGTGGCTATTGTGGGCACTATGCCAAATTGTTGTTTAATAGATTGGTGCTGCTCTTGCCTGGAGCGGTTGGGCCAGAACAGGCAGGGTTCCTCCCTTGCCGCTGCCTCACACTGATCTTCAGAACCTCATTTGGCACTATACAGCAAGTAGACCTGTGATTGGAGCAATAGTGGTTTTTTTGGATGCCGAAAAGGCATTTGACTGTTGAATGGGGTTTAATGTTGACGGTTCTGCACCACATTTGAGTAGGGGAGGTGTTTACTTAACTCTTACAGACCGTATATACTGCTCCAACGGGTCGGGTGTGGATCAACAGAATTGACTCAGGTCCTATAGGTATCACCAGAGGTACCAGGCAGGTATGCCCGCTGTCGCCCCTCTTGTATGCCCCCAGTGGTTGAGCCATTAACGTGCACCTTGCTTAAGTACCATAATCATAGAGGCATCCGCTTTCCTGGATATAACCTAATAGTATCTGCTTATGCAGACGATACCCTGCTGTATGTCTGAGATCCAGACCACAATCTTGCGCCTATGCTTCGTGAGGTTGTGCAGTTTGGAGGTCTTTCAGGTTTGCAGACTAACTGGGATAAATCGATCATCTTCCCCCTCACACCGCCATGACCCCAGTGCCACTGAACTTTCTCCTTACATGGAAAACTGATTCAGTAAGATATTTGGGGCTACAAATTCATACGGACCCATTGGTTGTCCTACTTGAAAACTATGTGAGAGCTATACAGAAATTATCAGAAGCTGTAGATAGATGGATCAAGCTCTCCCTCTCCCTAGTGGAATGTGTAGCCATTATGAAAATGGTGGTCCTTCAGAAGTTTATATTTTTATTTCAGAACATTCTAATGCTGTTTCCGAAATTGGTATTCGTCACATTGCACTCCCTCCTGATTCGTGTAGCCTGGGAAGCAGCTGAGAGTCAATTCGAATGTCCTCACGTTGCCATATATAGGTTGGCTCAACGCCCCTGATCTAGATGCATATTACAGGGCAGCAACCAGTATGTTCGCCCATTACTTGATTCATGGCCATCCTGACTTGTCGCATTTACATATGGAACGCGATGTTTCGGACCTTCACCCTATGCCCCATCTGATTTTTGTGCCTCCCAAACAGCATTATGACACTTTTGATTCCTTTAACACCACGACACATTCATGGCATATTTTCATGACTAGGCAGGCTCTCTCCTCATTATACTCCCCATATATGAAGGTAGACTGGTGCGCATGGTTTCTATTAGGTCGGGACTGCGGCGCGGTAGTTGCATTTCACAAAGTAGGCATTGTCATTATGGAAGACTTCTTTCAGGATGGCACAGTGCGACCCTGGGACTCCTACGTGGGACTTTCAGTGGCACAGACTATACTTATGAGATACCACTACTTCAGGGCCAAGCACACACTGCAGGAGCTTGTGGATGACGACCTTCCAGACCCCCCGAGATGCAGGCACTCTCCTTGTTGATACAAGCGACAGCACAAGGTAGCTTGGTAGCTCAACTGTTCACCTTTGCACAGGAAGCGTGCAGGCCGGGACTATCTAAAGCTAGACTTGAATGACAAAGGGACCTATACATTGCTTTGACTGACAATCAACGGCAATACTGTTGTTCCATTGTACGCTCGATATCCTTAAATGGGAGACATAGATTGATCCATTTTAAATACCTTAATCGAGTATACTACAATCCTGATAGACTATTTAAATATGGACTGCGTGCCACAGCTGACTGCCCGAGATGCGGGGAGGGCAACGCTGGCTTTCTCCATGTGGCATGCACCTGCGCTGGCATACACCACTTCTGGTCAACAGTATTTCTGGAATTGGAGCTTATTGTTGGGATTAGTTTGGCTGCTACACCGTTCCTAGCCCTACTCGGTTACGATACAGAAGTAGAGGCAGGAGTCAGGTGACTCGTGGCAATGGGTCTTATGCTGACCAAGAGCAGGGTGGCAATGAGATGGGATCATGGGTCATTGCCCACTCTGACAGAATGGCATGCAGATATGACATACTGTAACACCCAGACTGATATGTATAATGAGTTGACACCTCCACATATTTGCCCTAAAACCTACTTGGGATCATACCAGTTGATCCGTAAGGAAACTGGGAAACCTGAAGGGGAGCAACCACACACACCAGATATACATGCAGACATAACTGCTATTCCCCCATAACATGGTGCTTGCCCCTTAGCTGAATCACTGTGAATGCAGAGCCCATGCATATATCATTGTGAACCATTTTTGATGTTGGTTTCTCAGGTGGGGTGTATGTTGGAAGAGATTAGGTACCCCTGGTGTGCAATGTTCACATATCCCTGGATTGTATTGCTGTATTGCATCTAATTTGGTCAATGTGTAAATCTGTAATGCCCTTGCCTTGTGTATTACATACTGTTCTTTTTTTTGTTTGATGGAACTTTGAAGAAAATCTGAAATAAAATAATAAAAAGGTGTTGCCTGCTGTAACTTTCCAGAAGAGACTCAATGTCAATTTGCCTAACTCCACAGCTATTTTCACATCACAGAAATCCACACATACCTCACTCATGGTGCCCTCAAACCTCAAGTTCCACTCATTAGAATTGAGTTTAGCAATAAAACAGAATGGCTGTTCCTTACTGCCTATCTAGATTAGAAACTGGTCGTCAATGTACCTAGTCCAAAGAACAACCTGTGTATTAAACTCATCTATGGTGGCTGATACCTATTGCTCCCACCAACCTATGAACAGATTGGCATAAATTGCAAACAAAACAAGTGCCCATTGCTGTTCCCTGAACCTGGTTATATAACTTATTGTTGAACCAAAAGTAGTTGTTCCCCAGACAATAAAGTATCACGGTCAAGATCATTTCAGTATGGTGGAAAAATGACAAAGACCTTGCTCTAAGGAAATGCTTACATGCAGTTAGGCAATCACTGTGCTTTATGCTTGTATACAAGCTGCTCACATCCAAAGTGATCAATAGGTAGTCATTCTCCCATGGGATATCATAGATTATTCTAAGAAAATCCTTAATATCTTGTATACAAAAGGAGAGAGAGCTCACAAAAGGACGCAAAAAGTAATCAATGTAACAAGATGTGTTCTTAAGCAAAGATTCCCTCAAGGACACGCCCGGTCTTTATGGATTTTGGGCAATAAATATAATAGGAATAGGAAATCTATTCAAGAGAAAAATATATTCTTCCCACTCTAGCAAGCCACCATCCTTTCAATCATTCAACACACCATAGTATCTGGCATTGGACTTATTCACTTTATCACATGATACCTCAACATAACAGTCACTGTTGTTCAATTGTCTCAACCTCTCATTGAGGTAAGAGAATTTCGATAAAACCACAGCATTCAGACTGATGGATGACAATGTTGTGGTCCTCCCTCATATTCCTGATGACCTTTCTAGGGAGGAGACAGAAGCTATCCCTTCTTCATCTTTGATGTTCAGCCAAACTCTTAAAATCTCAGACCACTGAAGCCTCAAACATATCAATGGCACAGTGGGACAGACTAGGATTAAATACAGACTTAGGTTTGAAAACACTAGGTTCACTCAGACCCAAATACATCCCCATGGCATCCCAGTTGGCAGGCTCCTCATTACTACCCATCCTGCCTAATTCTATGTCTGACAAGATACACAATAAGACCATGTCACCAATATTTAAGTCACTGGCATGTGGCCTGTTACCCAGACTCTCAGGAGGTTTATCAACTTTCAAGGCAAACCACTTAAGAAGTTTAAGCTTTCTAGTAAAGTGGAATAAATCTACCCTACTTGGAGTATAATTAAACTCATTAACTGAGCAAAAGGAAGAATCCAGTCTCAAAACCTTAACTTCGATAGGATTAAGAGGTCTGTCGGACAATCTTCATTGTCCTATCTTCTGGCCCCTTGTTTCACTTCTATTGCTTGCTGAGCCTGCCATTTCTGTCTGATTATCATTCTCCTAGGAGACTAAATTCTGTGTAGCCTGCCAGTCTCTTTTCACTTCATCATATTTGCAACTGAAAGTTAGAACTCTACCCTCCTGGTCGTCTTTTTGGTCTCTCAAGAACATCCTCTGTTTTTTCAATTGTACTACTTCTTCATGTTTACCAATTCTTTTCACAATCTCCTCCATCTTTTTATGAAATGTGTCAATAGTCTCCTTGTTTTTCAGTTCTTGCTTAATAGATTCAAGCTCTTGTAGCAAGGTATCCATTTCTTGCCAGGCAAATTTAATTAGGGTTTTCATAATTTTGTTGGAGCATTCACAAAGATTTGCTGCCCATTCTTTCAGTAGCTCCGTGTTGGGATTTTCACATGAAGGAGAATCTAAAACCCTCTTAGTACCCGGACACAATCCAAGTTTTTTTATGAGGTGGCGGCTTCCCACCATTTGGAAACCTCTTTCCTTAGCAGTTTCTCCAACTTATAATACATCTGAGTGGAGGTAGGGATTGAAACATAGCCATCAATATTTTCCTGTTGTGCTCCCCTGTGTGAGAACAATTCATGGGCCCTAAGGCTACGTTTAGACTCCACCTCATTGGCCATACTACTAGATGAACTTCAAGCACTGAGCATTCAATTTCAATTTAAATAATCACAATTATTTTCACACTGTCCATATCCTGCCTCTGGTCCTTCCCACACCATACAGGGGTCTCCTATAGGAAAGTCTACGGGATGCCTGCTTGTTTAATCAAAATCAACTGCCACCATTTCCCTATATCACTGCACACACCCAAAATGTAGAGTTTATGAAAGTAAATAGAATAATGGCAAACTCAAAGCAAAGTGCTAGTGGCCACACAGGAACCGTCCATTAGATTCAACAAAGGCAGCACTCAAACCCTCCTTCACTAACAGTGACACGTACTTACCAGTCCTGCTAAACGATACGCCATGTCCTCCAACTCAGCAATCGGTTACTTCGTTCCCAGTTTTCAGCCACCAGATTACCAGGGCTATAGAGATGTCCTGTTGTGTGGAGGATAACATTGCTCTCTCCTGCGATTCTTTCGCTTTCATCATCTGGCCGGTGAGTGGTGCGTCTGCCGTGCCTCTAATATGCCGCAATACTCCACCAAACTACCGTAAGCTCGTACCAGTGCCAACCCTAATTTCTCTGGTCAAGGGGTGAAAGACAAAGCATCCATAATAGTTGTAGCTTGTGGCAGGGTTCCACATGTCAATAAAGCACCGTCAGTAAAACGGAAACCGTGTGCACCGTACGAATGGCAGATGGACACGCCATCCCCACAGCTACTGCAAAGCTTCTCACATGGTTTTACCCCAGTCCGTCATTCATGTTTACACTTTAAGGTTTTCTTAATCTGTATTGGTCTGTTATCACTGAACAAGGCGTGTGTTAGTGCCAAAATGCATTGGGTTGTCCGTTTGGTGTCCTGCTTGTTCTGGAGTGCACTTTTGCCGGTTGGCAGAGGTTGTTGGATATATATACATATAAATATATGTAAATTTATCTGTGATTGAAATGATTCCTCCTGAAAGTAATGATTATACAATTTTAAAGAGTTAAAAACCTCACTTGCCTAGGCCCGCCATCTCGATGCCAAACAGGTCAAGCAGGTCCTCTAGTCTGTTAGGTCAGCCAGGAGACCCTGGTGTGGCGGCACATGGCACACTGTTCCCCTCCGCCGCTTGTGCTCCATAAGGCTTCACCCTTTCCCTCAGCTGTCGCTAGCATGTGGGCAAGTGGTGCTGCGCAAAAAAAAAAATATAGCACACCATCATCTCATTAAAAACGTGGCAGTGTGTAGCTAGCCCCGCCCCTTCCATTTCCTGCCTGGAGGGCATGTAGTGTTGCCTGCATCTGCCATTGCTATGGAATATATGATATGTAAAAATAAAAATAAAATAAAAGGGAATATAGACATAAACAAACAAGCAGGGCGATAAAATGAAAAATACACAGACGGAGAAATGAAAAAGTAATAAAAAGTGAAAATAAAGTTGTAAAAGGGGAGAGGTGGACAAAAATGAAGTGGATGGATACGGATCTAGGAAACAGGCAGGAGCGTGTTAGAGTAAACAAAATGGCTGTTCACGTGTGCAACGGGGCTTGTAGTTTTGCGCTATATTTATGAACACAAAATGAATCTCTGTTGTCACTTTAACACCAGAGATGCATTTCACATAATTACGCTTCATTTTGTGTAATTTTCTCAAAATGCCATGCAATTCTGCAAATGCATAGTGTTCTCCTCACATCAACTGGGTCCCTAGACCTCAAACCATGTAGCCGAGGCAATTACACTTTTTTCTGGATAGACTCTAAGGCCCGTATTTATACTTTTTTTGCGCCGCATTTGCGTCGTTTTTTGACGCAAAAACGGCGCAAACTTGCTAAATACCATTGTATTTTGTAGGTTTGCGCCGTTTTGCGTCAAAAAGCGGCGCAAATGCGGCGCTAAAAAAAGTATAAAATACATGACCTGTCCAGGAAAGTATCAATTATTTCACTTCCAACCCTGAGATACGGATAAAAAGAAATTATTTACACACAAGCTCAATTCATTTTTGTAAGGGACCCTTAAACTGCTTCATTCTGGGAAGGAGAGATGTGGAAGGATCCCAGCCTACACACCTTGTGACCTGCAAAAAATCAAAAAAGTTGGGCTTGGGCCAAATGTATGCGTGCCATCAATGTGCAGTCATGAAGCACAGTTTTTACATTTTCACGTTCCTTTTATGAATAGGCACAGGAGCAAAATAGATTTTTTTTATATAATCTTCATGTGCATATTGGGTAAAACACTTGTGAAACTACTAGCCCGCCTTGAAGGCAACCGTGAATCCACCCACTTGGTGTGGTTTTTCAGCCTTTTCTCAGAGATCAGTGATATGGATGGTAATGCTGTGTCATGCGATCTGTTATGTATTCAGGTCATATTTGATGTTAATGCTATTGAAGATTACGCATTTTTTATTTAAAGTACATTCACATCAGCAAAATGCATCAGAAAGCTGAGGTTGAACTGGTACTAACCATTCTCATGTCACAACGTCTGTGCTGTTGAGCAACACATTTCAAATCATCTTAAACACAGCCTTATCAATGACTGATTGAGAAAGACTTATATATATATATATATAAGATAATGATTCCTGCTGTTAAACTGATGGCGTCAAACGAAGCCGGTGCACGTTAACGGGCGCAAGACCCGTTAATATTAGTATATCAGGAAAAGTTATCCAAACGCACTCCCAACAACAATTGATTTATTTATTTCAGGCTGTCACCATATTCAAAGGAAAACGAGTTCTCGACGTGCAGAAACTACTCGTTTCAACGTTTGCGGTCTTCTTCATGAGCCTCTGCAAGTCGAGAATTTGTTTTCCTTTGAATATGGTGACAGCCTGAAATAAATAAATCATTTGTTGTTGGGAGTGCCGTTTGGATAACTTTTCCTGATATACCACATATATATATATATATATATATATATATATATATATATATATATATATATATATATATATATAAAAACACACACACACGTGTGTATGTGTATACAGAAGGTTGTCTTATACCATTCATTTCGCACTTCAGCGAGAAGAGGAGATATTAGTGACTTGGGCGCCAAAAGGTAAAAATACCTCAGTTTAATCTATCATTGTGCCATACTTTCGCACTCACTCTCCCTGTCATACTTAGAGCATTTATTTTCCTAAACCACTGACCAATACTTTCTTAAAAGACGGAATTAACATCATCAAGTGTAGAAAATAACATTGCAGTATGGGATGCGCCTGCCATGCTAATGCAACTATAGAAATCAACGAATCTTAATTCTTTATTAATTAATTACCAGTTGACAGAACAATGTATGATTATATCAAGTGTCCAGGACATAATAGGAATAAAATACTTTTGTTCGGGGCAGAAATAATGAACATATGTTTCGTATGGCAAAGGGTCAAGCAGTCTGACAGAGAGGGCGCCATGTCAGTGCTATGATCTACCGCTGTCAGAGAGTGCCACTGAGGCGTGACGCCATGATTGGCCTACACCAGCTCTTCTAATGAAAACAAAACAACCTTGTGAACATGTGCGAACACAAAGCTGCGTTACCCGGCTGTTCCTTCTAGGCGTTGGCGCATAATTTATTATATAAATCACCATTTAGATTGACTGAACCCTGCGTTAAAAATAAGAAATGTTTAAATATCTATTCACTGCAGTTCTGAAGGCAACCGTCTGAAACCACCTATCTTGCTGTCTCACAGTTAAAGCACCAACACTAAATTTTACTTATCGGTGGCATATTCGCCTACAAATACAATGCGGCTTGTCGGTGCGTGAGCTGCCCTGATTTATGAGGGTGGGCCGCATTTTTGCCATGATCTACCACTTTAATTACCATATGTGGTTCGAGTGAAATTGATCAATCTAGAATCCATGGAAAACTGAGCATCCGCCTCTCGCTCTCATCTGCAGCGAAATATATTTTTAAAAGTACAGCGATATATTGTGAGTTACGGAAACACAAAAACCCCAGTTTACGCGGGGTCACTAATAAATCGACTGGGCCGGTTTTATGGCAGAGCGTCTCTTTTTTCTAAGACAAAAAACCCGGATCGCCTGGTGGAGTAGAAAACACTACTATAAATGTGCCAAAGCGGTATTAGACTAAACCCTGAAATTGTAACTAAAGAGTTAGCCTATGAATAGCTAACAGTTGCGCTTGAATGATAAATCTGCTTCGTTTCCGTGGTAACTGTAATTTAGATTGGATCATAAAACTTCTAGTGTCCTCCACAAAAGCTTCTTCGTTTATTTTCTAACAGACATTGGTGGTAGTCTCAAGAAGAAGAGGATAAGCAGGGGCACGGTCTGCATCATTCACACACTGATCATGTTGCTGTGCCCCTTACAATGTGTAAGTCGAACGGAAGAGCCGTCTAGTCCAAAATAAATGATACAAAAGAGGCGAAAACAATACAATCAACATTAACATTAAAACTGTAACTGAAATACATATTTATTCAGAAATCATGTTTGTGCTGCCTGCTAGCGCAGGTGTTTTAATAAAAATTAAGGAGTATTCTTGTACTATGAGTAAGGAATTTGTGTAGAAAATGTAATAACATAGAAAAATAAAGCACACATTTTAAAATGTGATCATGATGAGTGGCTGCCAGTGTTCACGAAGTTCATTTATTAATAGTTTATTAATATGAAATGTTGAGTATGTGTTTGAATAATGTAGTAATATGTCATATTAAGGGTTATGCATCATGTATTAGCTTTATTAATTGTAGGCCTTAACTTAGCAAAGGTCTTGGCCTACTTGCTGGCCTCATGTCAAGCTGTATTTTTTAACATTTAATAAATGGCTGTTCAGAGAATCAAACGGTGATTTTCCATTGTACTGTCTAAATGTGCTGGTAGCTAAAAGTTTTCTCATGAGAACCGATCACTAGAAGATGCTGTTCTTGCTAAATGTAACATTATGAGTGTAATGTGTGTAAGACTTACTTTCTCAGGAGGAGAACAATGGAGACACTGACTGGAGTATAAGCTGGAACAATATTGTTACCTGATGAGCCAGATGATGAGGACATTGCAGGAGAAGCCAATCAGCGACATGTGAACGGAGTAGTGGTAGAATTCATATATTTGAAGTTTTAGTTTTATTGGACAAAGTATGAACATGTGATCCCTTGACTAATAGGGACTTGGGAAGTATTTTTAGGAAACTTAACAGGACTGCACCAAGAGAAGACAAGCCATTCTCTCTATTCTTCTTGAGGGTTTACCTCTATTCTTTCGAGTTGCTTAAAGACTTTGCGTTTTCTGAACTTTGATGCTGAATACTGATGCCTTGCTCACTGAATACTGATGTCTTGCTGACTGAACTGATGTCCTGATGACGAAGACGATCTTAGCTTGCTGATCCAATTGAGGAGAGGTATTCTTGTACTCATATGTTTGCTATGCCTATATGCTTTTTCTTTCTAGGTACCAACCACACTGTTTGATAGAGCCTGTTAGAAATGGGGTCTTTGATTGGCAGTCAGGTTACCCCCTGTCCAAGCAAGGACCCTCACTCTAGTCAGGGTAAAAGAGAATCACCCTCAGCTAACCCCTGCTTACCCCCTTGGTAGCTTGGCACGAGCAGTAGGCTTAACGTCAGAGTGCTAGGTGTAAAGTATTTGCACCAACACACACAGTAACTTAATGAAAACACTACAAAATGACAACACAGGTTTAGAAAAATAGAAAATATTTATCTAAACAAAACAAGACCAAAACGACAAAAATGCACAATACATAAGTCAAGTTATCAATTAAAAAGCAAAGAGAGACTTCATGTAGTTTTAAACACACACTAACACTGTTAGCGTGAAAATGTACCTTGGGTGTGTCAAAAATAACCCCGCACGGGCAGGTGTGCGTCAAAAAGGGCTTGCGATGCGTTGATTTCACGCACGAGCGAGACCTTGCGTTGTTTCTCCTTTCGTTGGGTCGGGGCGCGTCGTTTCTTCTCTCTGCAGGAGAGCGATGCGTCGATCAGGTCAGCACTCTCATGTCTGGGATTTTCATCCGCGAAGCTGGCGGCGCATCGATTTTTTAGCCGCAGATTGGAGTCGTGTCAATCTTTCCCCCGAACAGCGTTCTGTGCGTGGATTTCTTCCTCTTAGGCTGCCAGCTTCTCCTTTCAGGGTCCCAGGAACTGGATGGGCAGCACTTGGCAGAGTAGGAGTCTCTCCAGAGACTCCACGTGCTGGCAGGGAGAAGTCTTTGCTGTCCCTGAGAGTTCAAACAACAGGAGGCAAGCTCTAAATCAAGCCCTTGGAGATTTTCACAAGATGGAGGGCTCACAAAGTCCAGTCTTTGCCCTCTTACTCTGGCAGAAGCAGCAACTGCAGGATAGCTCCACAAAGCACAGCCACAGGCAGGGCAGCGCTTCTTCCTCAGCTCTTCTCCAGGCAGAGGTTCCTCTTGGTTTCCAGAAGTGTTCTACAGTCTGTGTTTTTGGGTGCCCTTCTTAAACCCAATTTCTCCTTTGAAGTAGGCCTCCTTCAAAGCAAAGTCTCTCTAGAATGTGAAATCATGCCTTGCCCAGGCCAGACCCCAGATACTCACCAGGGGGTTGGAGACTGCATTGTGTGAGAGCAGGCACAGCCCTTTCAGGTGTGTGACCACTGCTCCCCCCCTCCCTTCTAGCACAGATGTCTCATCAGGAAATGTAGTCTACACCTCAGCTCCCTTTGTGTCACTGTCTAGTGTGAGGTGCAACCAGCCCAACTGCCAAAATGACCCAGACAGGGAATCCACAAACAGGCAGAGTCACAGAAATGGTATAGGCAAGAAAATGCTCACTTTCTAAAAGTGGCATTTTCAAACACACAATCTTAAAATCAACTTTACTAAAAGATGTATTTTTAAATTGTGAGCTCAGAGACCCCAAACTCCACACGTCTATCCGCTTCCAACGGGAATCTACACTTTAATCAGATTTAAAGGTAGCCCCCATGTTAACCTATGAGAGGGACAGGCCTTACAACTGTGAAAAACTAATTTAGCAATATTTCACTGTCAGGACATATATAGCACATTACTATGTCCTACCTTAACCATACACTGTACCCTGCCCATGGGGCTACCTAGGGCCTATCTTAGGGGTGCCTTACATGTAAGAAAAGGGAAGGTTTAGGCCTGGCAAATGGGTACACTTGCCAAGTCGAATTTACAGTTTAAAACTGCACACACAGACACTGCAGTGGCAGGTCTGAGACATGATTACAGAGATACTTATGTGGGTGGCACAACCAGTGCTGCAGGCCCACTAGTAGCATTTGATTTACAGGCCCTGAGCACCTCTAGTGCACTGTACTAGCGACTTACTAATAAATCAAATATGCCAACCATGGATAAACCAATCAACAATACAATTTACACAGAAGGCATATGCACTTTAGCACTGGTTAGCAGTGGTAAAGTGCTCAGAGTTCAAAACAGGTCAGAAAAAATAGGAGGCAGGAGGCAAAAAGATTGGGGATGACCCTGCATAAGCAAAAAACTCCAACAATGCCATAGTTTGATGTGTTCCAAATTTGTGTTAACTAAATTGTTTTGCATGAAGCTCAACATGCCGATGCTAATCTGGTGTTAGTTAAGGATTCTCACTAATGAAAGTCCGCAATAGGGAATAACGTTGATGTATTTCTTTGCTGAATCTAAAAGTATGTGATATCACTTGTGCAATTGTTCTTATTTTTAATTTGCACTGTAACCTTAGAACGTGTAGTAGTTCAAGCTTTGATTAAATTGCATTTCTTTCACTGGTTTGGAAAGCCAGTGTTGTTTCTGTATGTTTATCATTTAATTTTGAGATTAATTTACGTGGCATTAGCATTGTTAATATAGGGAAATTAATATTCTAACTTTTACTAAAGGTGTGGTTATTCATGACAGAGAAGTCACGGTGTGTGACAATTACTGACTCCATTGATTATTAATGCTCTTGATTGTCATATATCATTGATGATATTGATTAATTATAGATCTGCCTGTACTGGATCTAGGGTGGGAACATCTCAATTGTGAGTAAAAAGATTCATCAACCTATTCGTGTCCCCTTGTAAGTTTACTTATTAAGGTCAGACGCACTAACAGAGATGGTAGCAGAAGTTGGTTTGTCTCCTTAAGAGCTCATCATAGACTTCCAGTACAGAGTAACAGGTACTAACAGAGAAAATAGCAGACACGGAAGGTTCGTCTTCTTCAGAGCCCGTCATAGGTGTTCCCAGAGATGGTAGTAGCTTGATGATTTGTTTTTTTTGAGAGTTCATTATTACTGAGATTTTGACTTTATTTTTCAATGATGCTAATTGGAGAGAAAATGTTCCCTTAAGTCCAGAGATGACTTTCCCAGAATCTCAGATCTTGCTAACGGTTGTTTGAGGATGTTCTCGGCGTTCTAGTTATAGTGTGAATATAGTAGGGTTTTGCGCATGCACAGCTTATGCTAATCACAGGTGAATTGTGATGTTTGTGAGGGTTTAGGGAGTTTGTGTACTCCAAATTAGGTTGTAGGAGGAGTATACATACTCCGCAGTGTAAGAGTAGGGAAGTCGCCGAACTTCACATGTGTGTGGCGTTTTGTGCTAAAAAATTGTCCACATGGTTGTTCATGTACGGACCCTGCGCAGTCTAAGACTCCGGAGTATATTGAAAAGTGTATGAGACACTTGGTTTATGTTGTAATCTGTCTGGTTTAGTAGGTCGATTGGGCGTGATCGACAAGTCAGAGTGTGAGTCAAAGTGAGTGAAATAATTTTTCAACTGAGATCTGGCGAGTCCTATGTACACCAGGACAGACCCACTGATCAGTTGAGAGTAAAATATGCAGGTCGAATTTTGCTTGTGAATCAGGGAAACTGAGAAGGAAGGAGTAGCTGCAAGAGCGAGAGCCGTCAGTGAAAAATCTGTAAAGTTTCTGCAGCTATTGCGTCACCTATCCTGTAGTAAACTGGCAAATTTGGTTTTTGGTTTTGATTAGTGCTCGCAATCTTTGCATTAGTTTTGTGTGAATCGAAGTTTGGGAGGAGAAGCCGCAAGACTTTGGCAGCCGTAGTATGTGTGAGTGTGACGTCATTGGAGCAGCGCTGGGATAGTTCGGTTAGTGAGAAGGGTCACGAACGGATTGGCAGCAGTCTGTGAGAGGCAATTGGTTGAAAAAGTGGGTGAAGATAATTCTGGGATTGAAAGTCACTTCCTGATTTGATTTTGAATAACAAAAAGGTCGAAAAGATTAAGGCCCTCATTCCAACCCTGGCGGTCTATGACCGCCATGCTGGATGTCGCCGGAAGCACCGCCAACAGGCTGGCGGTGCTTCATCTGGCATTCCGACCGCGGCTGTGAAGCCGCGGTCGCCCAGCCGGGTCCGGCGGTTTCCCGCCGGATTACCCCCGGCTGGGAGAATCCTCCATGGCGGCGCTGCAAGCAGCGCCGCCATGGGGATTACGACCCCCTTCCCGCCAGCCTGTTTCTGGCGGTTTTCACCGCCAGAAACAGGATGGCGGGAACGGGTGTCGTGGGGCCCCTGGGGGCCCCTGCACTGCCCGTGCCACTGGCATGGGCATTGCAGGGGCCCCCTAACAAGGCCCCAGCATGATTTTCACTGTCTGCATAGCAGACAGTGAAAATCGCGACGGGTGCCACTGCACCCGTCGCACCCCTGCAACACCGCCGGCTCCATTCTGAGCCGGCTTCAATGTTGCAGGGCCTTTCCCGCTGGGCCGGCGGGCGCTCCCTTGGCGGGCGCCCGCCGGCCCCGCGGGAAAGTCTGAATGGCCTCCGCGGTCTTTTGACCGCAGAGCGGCCAATTGGCGGTTCCCCCTTGGCGGGTGGCGCCCGCCGCCCGCCAATGAAGGAATGACCCCCTAAATTTTTAAAAGCTTTAAAGAGTGCTTTAAGGGGAGATGCGTACATTACAACAAGTATAGGCGAAGCTACACCGCCATAAGGTACACCAGCTTACATTGTAATGGAAGACAATGGTGTCGCGCCATGTCTTTGGCTAAAGCAATGGTGCAAAGTGACAGAGAAAGATGGGAACTTAGCTTTTCCTACAAATGG
Organism: Pleurodeles waltl; assembly: GCF_031143425.1. NCBI lineage: Eukaryota > Metazoa > Chordata > Amphibia > Caudata > Salamandridae > Pleurodeles > Pleurodeles waltl. The sequence goes on from NC_090440.1 coordinate 1,662,853,403, forward strand.
GACGTTCAATTTGAGGGTTTTAGAGCATTTAAGGATGGTGCCATATGAATCAAAGCCCCTTCTGAGATCAGCACATTTCGAGGCATTAGCGATTTGGGAGTTAGTAGCCAGACAGCAGCAACAACAGAAATTCGAGAGAAGAATGAGAAAAGCAGAAAAGACTTTAACAGAGGCTATTACACAGGACAATGAAAAGGAAGGAAAGAAAGCTACTAGAAAGACTAACAGAAGCCCGTCCGAAAGCAAGGAGGCTAGAAAGTCTTCAGTGGAGGTAGAATCAGATGATGATGAGTTTATTTTACAATTATTGAGAAATCGCCCACCGTCATATGCAGCACAGGAGAGAGGGATCCGAGCACCAGTGCTGATCCTACAACTCCGACACAGGTTAATGGGATAGTGAGTCAGATGAAGATTAATACTAGCCTGACACAATATACGATGCAGGGTGGTCTTAACAAGCCTACTACTCCTGTAGTACAAAATCAGGTGCAACCTTCACAGGTTCAGAGAATATACGCTGATGTGCCCATTATGGATGCAGCGACGAACTTAATGGTGCCTACGGAACAGGTTTACCCGAGACTGATGCTGGTTCAGACAGAACCAACTCGACTTTTAATGCCTCAAGTGCAGCCACAAGTCATGCCGAGATTCACTCCAGTAACAGGGACACAGTCAGATATGTCTTCAATGATGAATCAGAACATGGGAGTTACTCTCTCACAGAACTAAAGTACCAGACCAACCCCAGATGCTATATCTTTACCTATTACTGTTGGTCCAGCCGTACCCCTATTTGCACAGAAGAAACCTAGTGTAGGTGAACAGGGTGTCATGTCACAGAACATGATGGGGGGAGGACATAACGAAAATACTCGAGCAGTCTCTCCTGTGGGACAGACTATTGATGGATCAGATCACTGTTGGACCTTAGTGCATTCAGAGTACTTTCAGATACTTTGGTAGGGTCAAACATTAGCCAGAGTTTAACATTGTGGACACAGAAGACCCCGAATGCAGTTGCACAGCAGGTGCCACCGGTCCAAGCCAGTAACATCTTGTTGCAAGGGTTGACAGCTCAGCAGTTAACTGAATGGTTAGACAAGCTGAATACCCTGCAGAGTGCTCCTAAGGGAGAGGAGTGTTTGAACTATGCCAGGCTAAGCATGGAAGCAGGTGAGCTCATTGAAGGAACTATGGGTGTGAACAGGTTAGAATCCTATGCAAAAGCAGAACTGAGATACCTATGCCCGAAGATTACAAGGGAAGTAGGCAAGGTGCATCAGAAGCTAGCAGACCTGGCAGAGAAGTACGGCATAGAAATAGAGAAAACAAAGCATTTGAAAAGGAGTTACAGATTGAGACCTGAAATTAACCAAATGATTAAGAGTCATTTGGTTTGCTGGCAAGCAAAGCCAATTTATGAGGTGTTGCAGTATGCAAAGTATTGTAATGATGAAATTAAGTTGAAGCAGAGGAAGCTGAAAGAAAAGGCGATGGTGATGCAGATTAAAGCTGCTCAGACAGGCATGCAAGGAAATTTTCCACAACAGTTACCACAGCAGCAGCAGGGAAACATTATGTTTCAGCCCCAGATGAGAGGTAGAGGTCACGGACGTAATGTGAATCGCGGTCCAGACTTGGGTACTGTATTGGTTCAGAATGATGTGCAGGAAATGAAGAAATTATTACCTTGTCACATTTGCGGAGCCATTAGACATTGGAAACGGGAGTGTAAGATGATGGCGCAGGAAGGTGTTGTTCAGCAAAGCAATTACATAAATTTGTTCCGGATCATGAGAGGACCGAGAGGTCCTAACTCAAATTTTCAAAATAATGTGAATCAAGTGCAGAATTTGTAACCCATGCAGCAGGTACAAATGCCACGTGTACAAATGGCACAGTTACAAACAGTGCAGCAGCAGCTTCCCATGGTACCTAGACAGCAAATTCAAATACCTCAAGCCCCAATGCAACAGCACCAAACTATGCTTTCTCAACAGGTCACAGGTCAGAGGCTTAACCAAAGTAATATCACAATGGACCAATTCCCGTTACACAGTGAGAATGGAATAAATGATGATTGGATGAGCTAAAGTTCAGTTGAGGAGCCATGTGTGCTTGCAACCTCCTTAGAAGTAGATCAAAGAGGTCCATATGTGAAGGGAAAAGTCATGGGTCACAGAGTTTCATTCTTGGTTGTCATGGGAGCTACACGCGCTACAGTGAGAAGTGCAGAAGTTCCAAACTTGCCCCTTTCAGGTAAAACAGTGCAGGTTGTGGGTGGCAGCGAATCAGTATTTGATTAACCCAATTACAGAACCAGTCCAGGTTAAAATTGGCAACTTTCAGGGATTGCATAAATTCGTAATTTGTCATTCAAGTCCAGTATCCCTACTGGGAAGAGACCTGCTGTGTAAAACCAAATGCTCGATTACTTGTTCAAATGATGGAATTACGATTCAGACAAATAGTGATGAAGGCGATCAAGCCCCAGAGACCGAATGTGAAACTACAAATGAGGAATATCCTCTGATTGAATTTTTCCCAATGTTTACAGTGAAGGAGCTTCATCCTGATTTGCAAGGAACGGTTAAGGAGAAAGTGTGGGATCTGACAGGAAAAGAGATAGGTCTGATAAAGGGAGTTGAGCCAGTTAAAGTTACTGCAAAGCTGAATGCAGTTTTTCCTCAAATTCCCCAGTACTATGTGCCACAAGATATTCTTATGAAGGTTGCCCAAATAAATGCAGACTTTGTGAAACAAGGGGTTTTGAAGGAAGTGTTGAACAGTCCATTTAATTCACCAATAATGGGTTTGCAGAAGCCCTGTGGGAAAGTTCGAATTGTCCAGGATTTGAGAAAAATAAATGATTGTGGTCAAATGTTGTCCCGTGGTGTCAAATCCAGCTGTGATAATGTTTCAGATTCCATGTGATGCTGAGTGGTTCACTGTCATAGATTTTTCACAAGCTTTCTTTTCAGGGCCTCTTCAAGAGGACAGTCAATTTCTGTTTTGTTTCAAATTTTTGGACCGAGTTTATTGTTGGCGCAGAATTTCTCAAGGGTTTTCAGAGTCACCTTCCATATTCAATCAGATTTTGGAAAAGAATTTGCCTTTCCAATCAAATCTTCGAACAGTACATTGATGACTTGCTGATTACGTCCAAGTCAAGGGACGAGTGCAGGTATGACACGATTGCTTTACTGAATCATTTGGCGAAGAATTGCCATAAAGTGTCTCCCCTTAAGTTGCAATACTGTCAGAAAGAAGTGAAATACTTGCGTTATCAGATTGAGAAGGGATAGAGAAAGATATCCAGAGAAAGGGTTACAACTATATTGCAGATGAATCCCCCAACCACACAGGGAGATGTCAGGATGTTTCTAGGGATGGTAGGTTATTGTCGCAAATGGATTCCCAATTTTTCAGTCATTTCAAGGCCATTGCAGAAGCTGACTCATAAGGAAGTCACTGGTCCCATAGTGTTAGACCAGGCTGGAATGAAAGCGTTCACTGAATTGAGAGAGAGTCTCTGCAAGGCTCCAGCTTTAGGTGTGCCTGACTACACGAATCCTTTCACATTGTTTTTGTTATGTGCGTGATGCATGTTCTTTGTCTGTCTCGATGCAGGTCTGTGGAGGTATAAACTGCCCAGTAGCAAATTATTCAGCTCCTTTGGACACAGTCGCAGCGGCCTTACCAGGTTGTTTGAGCTCAGTTGCAGCGGTTGGTTATAGCCTTACACAGTGTGAGGGCATTGTGATGAGATATCCTTTGACTAAAGTGGTCCCTCACTCTATTGAGATTCTACTTACAAGAACGAAAACCCAATATTTGACTGGTGCAAGATTGACCAGACATGAAACGAATATTCTAGGGTCACCAAATGTGTCATTGAAAAGATGTACAGTGCTGAACCTGGCAACCTTACTTACAAATGAGAATGTTGACATTGGAAGACATTGAGAATTATTGTCTTAGTAACTGACTTGTGCACAAAACCGAGACCTGACATTAGATACACCAGATTGGAAGAGAATGACCAAATTATGTTTGGTGATGGTTTTTGTCCGAGAGACAATCCAGGGACAATGAGCTGGATATGCTGTGTGCACAATTACTGGTATCCTGGAAGCCTCTTGGCTTCGAGGAGTGTATTCTGCCCAAGTAGCGGAGCTGGTAGCCCTTAGTAGAACATGCTATGTTTCTGCTCAACTGAAAGTTACACTCTATAAGGATAGCCAGTATGGATTTGAAATAGTCCATGATTTTGGCCAGTTGTGTTCACAGAGAGGTTTCATGACCTCTTCTGGTTCACCAGTGAGAAATGGTGAAAGGATTAAAGAACTGTTACATGCTATCCAAGTGCCTGAGAAGATTGTTGTGGTGAAATGCAGTGCACATCTGAAGTTGCAGGACTTTGTGTCATTGGGAAATGGATATGCGGATTAAGTCGCAAGGTTTTGCGCATTGAACTGTATATCATTCAAAGATAAGTGGGAACTATTACCTGAAGAAGACGAAACCTGTCCAAGTTTTGCATTGAAAGTAATTAATACCTTAGAGGAATTGAGAATGTTGCAGAATAATGCTGACGGGGAGGAAAAACGTTCATGGAGTAAAATGAAATGTGTGCAAAGACAAGATGAATTGTGGGTTTCATAAGAGGGTCAATTGGTTTTGCCTAATAATGTGTTGTCTCAAATGACTAGGTATTATCATGGTTAAGCCCATGTTGGGAGGGATGCCATGATTCGGTTGTTTAAACATGATTGGGTCAACCCAGGGTTTAGACAGGTTGCTGAAGCAGTTTGCCGTTGTTGTGTCATTTGCCAGCAAACGAACGCAGGGAAGGGGACAGATGTTAATTTGAGCCACATTGGAAGAGCAGGAGGTCCATTCAGCAGAATGTAGATGCTTTTTTATTGAGACGCCTGTGTGTGGAGGTTTGAGATGTGTTGGTGATTGTTTGCATCTTTAGTCACTGGATTGAAGCTTACCCTACACGGAGAAATGACAGTCCCACAGTAGCAAAACTACTGCTTAGGGAACTGATACCACATTTCGGGTTTCCGATCTCTTTAGAATCAGATAAGGAAGTCACTTCAACAATGAAGTAATTCAATTATGTGTGCAGCATTAAACATTGAGCAGAAGTTGCATTGTAGTTACCGCCCTGAAGCATCACGACTAGTGGAACAAATTAATGGTACCTTGAAGTCAAGAGTTGCAAAGACGTGTGCATCCACAAATTTGAATTGGCTTGACGCATTGCCGTTAGTTCTGATGACAATGAGAAACACACCCGACAGGAAGACAGGATTGTCGCCGCATGAGAGCCGTATGGGCCGACCCATGAATTTGCCAGCGGTGCCTGCAAATGCACTTGTCAACATTACAGATGATATGTTGTTGGACTACTGCAAAGGTCTGGCTGATATGGTTCGCTCTTTCTCTCAGCAGGTGGAGGCTACCACACTGCCACCGATCCATGACCCAGGGCACAACCTGAGAGCCGGTGACTGGGTTGTGGTCCGGAAACACATGAGGAAAATGTGTTTGGAACCTCGTTGGAAAAGGACCTTTCCAGGTAGTTCTGACAACTACCACAGCTGTGAAGTGCGCTGCAGTTCGGAACTGGATCCATGCCAGTAACACGAAGAAAGATTATCATTGATGATATTGGTTATTTGATTATTGATCTGTCTGTACTGGATCTAGGGTGGGAACATCTTAATTGCGAGTCAAAAGGTTCATCGACCTATGCGCGTCCCCTTGTAAGTTTACTTATTAAGGTCAGAGGTGCTAACATGCCCACAACCTGCTAGGATATGCTTACTAATAACATTTGACTTCAATTCCTTCCTTCCTCCTTAGCCCCACCATCAAAAGATCTTGAAAAGATTGCCGAAATAATTTACATTGAAGAAACTTTAGAATAATTTATATGATATCATTTTAGTAGTCTTAATTTATCTACTTTCTGAGGGACAAAAACAACCTATTGTTTTAGCCATCCTGTGGTGTTTAGTATTCTGCTGAGCTTCCATTATAAGTTGTGTCATGGAATGTGTATTGTAGAATGTGATGAGGGAGAGAACCTTGAAGTCAGTTGGTGCTAATCTCCTAGGCTTTTCAGACCTACTAAATGCAGTCTTCGTTTACTACAATAAAAATAGAAATACATTTTTTTTTAAAACAATTTTTTATTGTGTCCCAAGGGAATACAAGTACAGCATCAAAAAATCCGGACAAACAAGGTGCAGTATACAAGTTGATCAGTATAGGGAAAGGTGCGGAAGACATTGTGACACGAAGGGTTAATTAGCTTGAACAGTGTAGATGAGCGTGATGTCTGCTGAAGCCGAGCAACGTGGAAAAATTCACGATGTTCGCTTTCAAGCTTGTTTTTTTATGACATTCCGTAGATAAACTTATTCGCAGCTGCATGTGTGAGAAATAGGTTGTGAAGGAGATTCAGTCTCAACCTTGAGAACGAGACCACAGTAAAAGATGGAATGAAAACAATGGCCAGGGAATGGCAAGGCAGCCAAGAGACATGTGCTGATAACATAGCTAGAAAATACTGGAAGGGCATAGAATCCAAGCTTCAGGTTACTTAAACACTGAAAGGCGAGTGAGGGAATTGAAGCTTGCAGATGTGTGAAAACTGTCATCTTCAGACCCAGAGCTGCCTCCCTGTTGTGCTGTTCAGAGACCGTGACGCTCGAGGGGGAGAGAGGTCCAAGCGGGCGGTAGAGAGCTTCCCAGCGTTTTGTGGACTAAGTTAAATTCCACCCAGGGATGAAAGGCCTTTGTTTCTCTGCTCTATTATTATGGTAGATTATTATGCTTGCACTGTGTTTATAATCTGAAGTATTCAGCTCGTTTATATTTTGCTTTATAAACATTGTAATGTGAGCCTGCTACAGTAATTGAGACATACATTTTGGTATGCAGTTAAGCAAAGCTAATCTGAAGAATTCAGCTCGTTTATATTTTGCTTTCTGAACATCGTAGTGTGAGCCTGCTGCAGTAATTGAAACATGCATTTTGGTGTGCAGTAAATCAAAGCTTATCTGAAGTATTCAACTCGTTTATATTTTACTTCATGAACATCGTAGTTTAATGCATTTTGGTATACAGTTATTCCAAGCTTATATCTATCAATGAACTCTTTGCTCATCTGTATACATAGATGCTCTTTCTCATTGTAGTGTACCCATATGTATATATATACATATATATATATATATGTATAGATGTTCTTTATTGCTATTTTTATTCTGCCATTGTTGAAGTGCTAAATTAATACATTTCCCTGAAATTCGAGTAAAGCTAAATTGTATTCATAATTGGCGTGTGGTCCTTCATTGAGCGTCCTTATTGTCTTATACCGAACAGGTGTCAACCAATCACCTGGATAAGACATTTTGGTACCAGAAGTGGGGCATAAGTCAATAATACCTCTTTGGGGACGTAAGAAAAGTGAGGCATAGAGCGGAAGGCAGCATGGGGCAGAAGCCAGATCCATTCCTGGGTGGTTAGCAACTGACCCGTTCTCTAGTGTGGCAGGACTCCTGAACCGGTGGGCAGTGCCGGTGTTATGGGAGGCATTAGATGAGAAAGTGACTCCTCTCTTAGTGAAAGATGCGGTTGAGAGTGTGAAGCTAAGAGGGGCGAAGCTGGAGTTGAAAGCAGCCGGGCAAGTGGGATGGCTTTTCCTGTCTGCGCTCCGTACGGTATACAGGAAAACATTAACACAAGATGCAGAGATACGAAAACTGCGGAATGAGGTTGCAGCCTTGCAGGAAAGGCAGTTACTTATGAAAGAAACTATAGAAAGTGCAGTGACTAGGGGTGATCAAATGGAGGCAAGGTGCACCGCATTAGCAATACGAGTAGCAAAACAGAAGAGTAGGCAGAAGCCTAAAATACCCTCAGCTGTGCAAGTCAGGGCATTGGGAAAACTGGGATCCTTAAACTTGGGATGGAACAGTCTCGGATAATGATGATGACTGGAATTGGGAGGATGAGGTGGAAGAACGTGTAGCAGAACTAGGTGGAGTTGAAAGTGGAGAAGGACGTGTAGGTGAAATTGAAGGTGAAAGGGGAAATGTAATGGAGGTTCGCCCACTCGTGCAGAATAAATCAAAGGGAGTGAATGGTGGGCAAATACAGAATTCACATTTGGTAAGAGATTATACACAGAGTGAGTTGTTGGAGATAACTCATATGTTTAGGCAGATACCTGCAGAGCCTTTGTTTAAATGGTTGGTGAGATTGTGGGACACTGTAGCAGATGGTACATATTTGTCACCAACTGAACTTTTGAAAATGGGATCAGTAACTACACATGCTCTGTTAGGGCAACGGTTACGAGGTGCACAGGGGCACCAAGCGTTCTCTCTAATGGGTTGGTTGATGGAAGGAGTGAAGCAATTGTACCCAACTGCGATAGATGTGGAAGAGAGTTGGGGCCCTTGGCATACGATTTCAGAGGCAAATGAACAACTGCGAGAAATGGGGATGCAGAACGCAGTGTATTCCCAACAGTTTTTAGGACCTGATGTTGAACCCGTGAAGGCAGGGATCAGGGCACGGTTAATCAGAATGCCCCTCCGCATATGAAAGGTGCCTTGTTGGCTCTTCTAGGACCCGCTCAGGGAAGACCAGTGGGGGATGTGGTATTATTAATGGCACAATTAGAAGGGCTTGACAGACAAAAATCAGCAAGAGCAGTGGGGCAGGACAATAAGTATAAGGGAGGAGAATCAACAATAAAAGTGACCAGACGACAAATGTGGATAGATTTGTTGAATGCTGGGGTGAAGAAAGAGGAGATAGATGGAAAGCCTACCCCTTATCTGCTTAATAAATGGAAAGCATTGCAGAGTAGAACGAAAGAGAAGGAGGCATTTGATGAGAAGCAGCCCTCAGCACCACCCATGGAAGAGTCTGAGAAGGAAAAAACAGAATCAGGGAAAAATAGGAAGGTGCCTGTCTCAACTCTATATCCTGACTTGTCCGGCGATGGCTGGGAAGTCCCAGACCCCTTATTATGAAGGTCAGGCCAAACCCCGGGGGTCAGAGCAGTGCAAGAGGTAAGCCCCGGGGACAGGCGGCCATATGTACCTCTCATCATTTATTGGCACAAAGAAACACAACATGTTATGGCACTGCTCGATACAGGTGCTGAAGTAACTTTGATAAATGGAAACCCTAAGAGGCTGCCAGGGAAGGGTGTGATCATTAATGGTTACGGGGGTGCAGAGACAGAGGCCAAACCTGTTAAGCTCAAATTGTCAATTGGTAAAGGACCCCCGTTCACGGCAGAAGTATTAATAGCCAAAGTACCAGAATACATTATTGGCATGGATTTGTTACTAGGCAAAACTATTGTTACGCAATGGGGAACATTTACTTTTGGTGTGAGGAGCGTACATATAAAGAAATCTAGGACAGTTCTGGTTGGACATGCAAAGTGGAGTCCATTACATGTGCCTCCTCCAAAGGAGCCGGTGTGCATTAAACAGTACCGCATACCCGGAGGTCATAAAGAGATCTCAGAAACCATTCAGGGGCTGCTGGATGGAGGTGTGTTAAGGCCGGCTGTGAGCCCATTTAACTCTCCCATATGGCCCGTGATGAAACCAGATGATACCAATCGAATGACTGTCGACTATCGACAACTGAATAAAGTGGCTCCACCCTTGGCAGCCACAGTCCCAGACATCATCACACTGTGGAACAGTTGAGTAAAGATGTGGGGGAATGGCATGCCCTGATTGATTTAGCAAACGCCTTCTTTTCAATTGATATTGATGTGGCCAGTCAAGACCAATTTGCAATAAGCTGGCAGGACAGATAATTCATATTCAGGAAGTTGCCCCAGGGGTACGTGCATAGTCCCACATTGTGTCATGGGATAAAAGCCAGAGATTTAGGCAACTTCTCGGCTGGAAACACCCGACTTGCACATTACATTGATGACATCATGATCACTGGGGACACTAAAGAGCAAGTCTCAGACACACTAGAAAGGTTAATTGAATACTTACAGCAGAGGGGATGGGCTATTAACCCTAAAATGGTCCAAGGCCCGGCACAAGAGGTGAAATTCCTGGGCGCTATTTGGTCAGGGCCAGTAAAAAGAATACCGCAGGAAGTGATTGATACGGTACAGCAGCTAAAGATTCCTTCAACTAAGGCAGAAGCACAACGATTTATTGGTTTGATGGAATTCTGGAGACAACATATCCCTCACTTAGGATTAATACTGAGACCATTATATCAAGTTACATGAAAAAAGCACCCTTCCCAATGGGGACCTGAACAGCAAGAGGCCTTTGAGGGAGCAAAAGATGCATTACAGAATTATTTTGCGTTAGGTCCTATCATAGAAGGAGACCCGTTTGAGCTGGAAATTATAGTACAGGATGGTGTAGTGATGTGGAGCTTATGGCAGAGGCAGGGAAAAAAGAGAGTGCCACAAGGATTCTGGTCAAAGAGATTAACTCCATCCATGAGCAATTACACCCCGTTAGAAAAATAACTGGCAGGAGCATATTGGGCATTAGTAGAAACAGAACGCATAACTGGTGACCGGCCGGTTACCTTAAGAACACTGGTCCCCTTACCAGGCTGGATAAGAGAAGGAGGGGTTGGCACTGAAGTAGGTAGGGCGCAGGAGTCTATCATCGTAAAGTGGAAATGGTATCTGCAGCAGAGGGCAAAACCGGGGCCAGCAGGAGTGTCGAAGTTACAAGAAGATATGCTGGGGGCAGTGGACTTACAGGCAATGGTCCCCTCGCCAGAGCCATCTGAGATGGAGTCCTCACCATTTAAAACAGCCCCACCTTTTGAACAACTCACAGAAGAAGAACAGCAAAATGCATGGTTCACAGATGGTACCGCCCGGTATCATCAAGGAAAAAGGCAATGGCAAACAGTCGCATTCCAGCCTGCTACAGAAACGCTGTTACTGCGAGGAGGAGATAATGGATTAAGCCAGCTTGCAGAACTGCAGGGGGTAGCTGCAGTGATCGAACAGGCCCCCATCGGAGAGAAAACGTTTGTGTACACTGACAGCTGGGCCACCTACCAAGGACTAGTAAGCTGGGCCCCGACTTGGCGCAAGGATGGATGGAAAATCAAAGGCACCCCCATTTGGGGAGGCGAGCAGCTATGGGAAGAGATGTGGGAGAAAGGGCAAAAATGTCAAATCTATGTGGGACATGTGGATGCCCATTGCTCATCGGACACCTCACCTGCATCTCTATTCAACAACACCGCAGATCAGATGGCCAAAACACGAACAGTGTTCATCAATGAGGAGGCTGAAGCTGCTCTAGCAAACTGGGCCAATGCAACATCTAGGACAGAATGGCACTTATGCATGGGCACAGCAACAACAGATTCCAGTTACTAAAGAACAGGTGCAACAAGCAGTAAAGGAGTGCCCGACATGCAACCAGATAAGACAAATGCCCCTGCAAAAGAAGCCTAGCGGCCATATTAAAAGAGGAACCGCAGCTGCTACAGTGTGGCAATTGGACTATATTGGGCCACTACCAAAGGAAGGAGGAAAAAGCTACGTTTTGACCATGGTGGACACCTACTCTGGCCTTATGTTGGGTATGCAGTGTAAGTCTGCAGATCAGAAGTCCACTTTGCGAGGGCTAAACTACCTGATAAAACATTATGGGGCACCGGATGAAATCCAAACAGATAGGGGCACACACTTTTCAGGGAAAACAGTGCAGGGTTGGGCGCAGGAACAGGGAATTCGGAGGATTTTACACCTTAGTTATTATCCGCAAGCTGCAGGCATGATTGAGAGATATAACGGATTGTTGAAAGAACAGCTAAAAAAGTTATCAGCACATCAGACTCTAAAAGGATGGAGTAATAATTTAGACAAAGCCTTGTTCGAATTGAACAATAGACCAGTTGGGCAGCAGACTCCTTTCATTCGGATGACAGGGCATGATAAAGAAATCACCCACACAATGATTGTCTGGAAAACAGACCCTCGAGCTCGATTACCTTTACAGGCTACTTCTGGCAGTATAGGTCTGGACCTGTTTGCTCCAGAGGATGGAGAAATACCCGTAGGACAGGTGAAGACTGTTCCCCTAGGAATAGGGGTAAGAGTACCACCTGGAACATATGGCAGAATTGCCCCTTGATCCAGCCTAGCCATCAAGGGTGTGTCGGTGCTAGGGGGAGTCATAGACCCAGATTTTAGAGGAGAGGTTAAAGTAGTATTACTGAACCAAGGAGATGCTACTGTATCATATCAAGCACATGACAGACTTGCTCAATTGATTTGTGAACAAGCGTATACCCCCCACATTGAAGAAAGATCTGCCCCCCCCGATAACACCCAGAGAGGTGAGGGAGGATTTGGAAGCACAGGAAGAAGAGTATCATCCAGGGAAAAAGCCAGAGGCAGGAGAGATATTGAGTCAAGGGGTGGGGAGTACGTATATTGTACTTTTAAAGAACTCTAATGTACCTGTATTTGTACCTGCAGTGAGACTTACTCCACGGTCGTTAATGATGACATCTGCATCGATGACGTGGTTCCTGTTTGCGGTCATGATTATAACCGGAAAAAGTGTATGGGTCTGACCGAATATAGCAGAGAATGTCGTTACGGACCTTCATGTCACTTGTGCACCTCAAGCCGCTAACATAACTGATGACCAGGGAAATGTTTCACTTTGCAACATGAAGGTACCTGGAGGCAAGTGGATGGCTGCCAAAGCTGTAACCTGGAAGGTAACTGGACAGCAAATCCGATATGCCAACGGACTGAACGAGTTGCAGGGGATGCCAGCAACAGTACACGCTTTGACTTATACGCTAAACATGATATGTAAATATTGTGATACCATTGTACCTTTTACACCAGTACAGGCATATCCATGTAGACCCTATGATTGTTCCAACAAACGAAACATTTTACCAGGACATATGGTGGTTGTTACAATGAACAATGGAACCAAAGGAGTTCGATACTCCAAACCGCCCGCCTTTATGTTTTATGTAGCAAAAAGATGCATGGTTAGAAATTTAGGCAACGTTTCCATAGTTTGATATAGAATAGGATGTAAGCAAGCTTTGCATGCAAGCATAATTAACCATATTGTGTTACAGATAACTATTGCCAAGGGGAATGTTTCTAAGTATGATCCATTATGCACACCATGGACACTACAGTTATGGCCCTTGCCGAAGTTACGCATCAGAAGAGATCTAGGATCCTTGATAGCCGGGGCCACCGGAATTGGGGTAGGGGCCCTGAACGCTTTTGATATTGAAGCCATTAGGAATAAGCTATCTTCTACAGGATATAGTACAGGGGAGGCCATAAAAGTAATTTCACAATGGGGGCCCACACACTCACAAGAAGTATGGAAGGTTCTGCGTGGGTTGTATCGTGATTGGCAATGGCATAATTTCACTTATGAACAATTTGGAAAAAGCTTTCAAAGCACACACAGAGTGTCCAAAGGCATTCAGTGCATACTATGGCAAAGCATTGTTAATCAACAGTATGTAGACTTCAAAGCGGAATGGGGACAGCTTCAGGGTGAATATTGGAGACAACAATTGCATTTGCCTGAGGAATTATGGGTAAAGCCCATACAGTTTCATTGTGAGGGAGAGATGTGTTATGCTCATTTTGATATAGCTAGAAGTGATATTCCCCCTGAAATATAGTGCCCCTTTATATTGCTCCCTGTAGTGATAGGTGAAGAATGGTGGATACCTCACACTGACAAAAAGTGGATTGATCAAACAAATCACACGTAGACCCCACTAGATGTGCAGGTTGGTCTAAGGGGTGGGTATGTACCCACACTGGACGGGTGCTAGATCCATGCCTTCACCCAATACCAGGAGAATGTGAATGGTTACCTTATCCTATTAATGGCACAGACTTATATCAGATAGGAACAGAGAGTATATGTTACGTTACTAATCATCCCTTACTTATTAACGGATTTGTACAAACCACCGGAGAGCAGGTAATGTGTATGTGCAATATTACCAGCATTATTGACATAAGTACTCACATCCTATACTGACCGACTAAGCTCACCACAACCACATCACAGACGCAAATGCAAGCACAGTTAGAATGGAACATCCCGCTTGTTGCGATGCTACCTAGACTAGAGGCAATCAGGCGCTACGCACCAATCACATTTGCTAAATTTGACATGGCAGCTAAATATACCAAGGATACCGCCATACAGATGAACACAGACGCCAAACATCTTATGCACACTGCTTCACGCGTCCAGCAAGTAACTGAGCACCATTGGTATGACATCTTCTTAGGTTGGGCACCAGGAGCTACGAAGACGCTAAATATAGTGTTACATCCGCTAATTTGGTTATTGATTGTCTGTGTCACGCTAATGATTATACTATGTAGACTATATGTACGCACAAACCAACTTTATACTAAGATGCAGGCGCTTAGAATAATGCTAACAAGTATTCGTAGCAACCTAGCTAGCGAAGTGTCAAAATAAATGATTCTTGTTTCTCAGGCATTGCGCTCATCTAAGGGGTGGAGTGATCAGTATAGGGAAAGGTGCGGAAGACATTGTGATGCGAAGGGTTAATTATCTTGAACAGTGTAGATGAGCGTGATGCCTGCTGAAGCCAGTGCAACGTGGAAAAATTCACGATGTTCGCTTTCAAGCTTGTTTTTTTATGACATTCCGTAGATAAACTTATTCGCAGCTGCATGTGTGAGAAACAGGTTGTGAAGGAGATTCAGTCTCAACCTTGAGAACGAGACCACAGTAAAAGATGGAATGAAAACAATGGCCAGGGAATGGCAAGGCAGCCAAGAGACATGTGCTGATAACATAGCTAGAAAATACTGGAAGGGGATAGAATCCAAGCTTCAGGTTACTTAAACACTGAAAGGCGAGTGAGGGAATTGAAGCCCGCAGATGGAGTTGTGAAACGGTCATCTTCAGACCCAGAGCTGCCTCCCTGTTGTGCTGTTCAGAGACCGTGACGCTCGAGGGGGAGAGAGGTCCAAGCGGGCGGTAGAGGGCTTCCAGCATTTCGTGGACTAAGTTAAGTTCCACCCAGGGATGAAAGGCCTTTGTTTCTCTGCTCTATTATTATGGTAGATTATTATGCTTGCACTGTGTTTATAATCTGAAGTATTCAGCTCGTTAATATTTTGCTTTTCAAACATCGTAGTGTGAGCCTGCTACAGTAATTGAGACTTACATTTTGGTATGCAGTTAAGCAAAGCTAATCTGAAGAATTCAGCTTGTTTATATTTTGCTTTCTGAACATCGTAGTGTGAGCCTGCTGCAGTAATTGAAACATGCATTTTGGTGTGCAGTAAATCAAAGCTTATCTGAAGTATTCAACTCGTTTATATTTTACTTCCTGAACATCGTAGTGTAACGCATTTTGGTACACAGTTATTCAAAGCTTATATCTGTCAATGAACTCTTTGCTCATCCGCATACATAGATGCTCTTTCTCATTGTAGTGTACTCATATGTATATATATATACATATATATATATATATATATATACATATATATATATATATATATATATGTATATATATATATATATATATATATATATATATATATATAGATGCTCTTTATTGCTATTTTTATTCTGCCATTGTTGAAGTGCTAAATTAATACATTTCCCTGATATTCTAGTAAAGCTAAATTGTATTCATAATTGGCGTGTGGTCCTTCTTTGAGCGTCCTTATTGACTTATACCGAACAGGTGTCAACCAATCACCTGGATAAGACACAAGTAAATAATTATCCAAAACCTTGCAGCTAAAGCCTCCATCTCCCATGTCCTCCTTCCTGATTACCTAACCATTTGCCCAAAATCCCCCACGTAGATTCTGTCTCGCCACTCTCCCCTTTCTTTCATACAATGAATGTTCAAGCTGATATGTCGCGAGGAGGCGATCTAGCCACTGTTGGAATACTGGGGGCTGTTGATCCAACCAAACAGAAGAGATACAGAGTCAATATACAGCCATAGATGCAAATATAAACTTAGAAACACGTGGGCTAATTCCATTCGATACCCCGAGTATTATAACCCCTGGTGTTAATTCCACATCTTGATTGATTACTGCACTGATGAACTGCTCAATATCCTTCCCTAAATTTGCCAATTTTATACATGTAGCAAACATATGTATTAAATCTGCCCCAACTAGCTGACATCTTGGCCAATGTATCCCCTCTACCCTACCCCACTTTGCAATTTTCCCAGGGGTAATATATAAATCAAAAATAGTTTTATAATGTTGGGCCTGGAGTGCTGCAGAGATCAGGGTATTCCACCCCAAGCCAAGGGACTCATACAGTTCTGACTCTCCTACATTCAGTTGGACTTCCCACTTCTTACAGTACTTCTCCAGATCATCTGGTAACTTTTCATTCAGTTTAGCATAAACAGAGCGTATTGTAATCCTATCATCAGTTACCATCATTTCCATCATATGACTTTATGCAAATCTCGCTACCCCCCCCCCCCGTTTTCCTATGGATGAAATTCCTCACTTGTAAGTATTTAAAAAATCAATTTTGTTCCAAACCAAATCTTTCCCGTAGGTTCTCAAATGTGCCTATAACGGATCCTTCAAAAAAAATCCCTAACCTATGTAAAAAGTAAAAATAAAAAATAGAAATACCATCACTGGCTGAACTTCATGTCTTCATAAATTTAACATGGGATTTTGTTGTTAATTCTTTTTTTAATTGGATTTCCTTATGGATTTCCTCCTGGATTTTGATTTCGCCCACATTTCTGAGAAGGTAGTGTAGCTGGCCATGCTGCATGCAGGGCGACATAGAGGGGACAGAATCCAAGTGTTGCTCCCCTGCTATGATGGTAGCTGAGCACATGGGGCCTCATAAGGGGTCATCTCCTAGGGCCGTTAACCACCCACCCGCACAGCAATGTAAAAAATATATATATATATATATATATATATATATATATATACACACACAGTGTTATAACTTTCTTTTACAGAGTTCCAGTCATCGTCTCAAGGTGGAGTTACAGGAAAGCCTTAAAACAACTAAAAGGCCTCCAGATAGGGGATCTTGGAGCCAGAAGCAATCCCTCGGGTAACTGGGAGTCTTTTCTCCGGGGCCTGGAATGACACAAAGGAGATCCCTAATCCCTCAAGGGACAGTTGAAATCCTGAGCAACTGTGCAAACAGGCCGGGGTCTCACTCTGACTTGTCAGTCAGTCAGTCAGTCAAATAACTTTATTCGGCAATTGCCATAAAAGTGCAAACCAGAACACATTTTACCGATCTATAAATAATATAAAACACAATTAAAACTATAAAACAATTTCTAAGAACACCATAAAAGCATCCAATCTAAGACCCCTTGACATATAGCAGATAAATATACTAAACATGATTAAAATCACAAAATCAAAAAAATACAGATATTGTCTCAAAATAGTAAAATTTACAAATATGTAAGAATTTAATATAGAGTAGACCTTTTCCTAATACTTAAAGAAGCTGTAACAAAATCTAGTACATAAACTTGTCAGGAAAATGACACAAGCTGTAAAGATTTTAAGTGTCTTGGGGCCAGATGTAGGAAGGAAGCAATTTGCGAGTTGCAAATTGCGAGTCCTTCCGACTCGCAATTTGCAACTCGCAAATTGCTATGCAGTACGGTGTCTCAGACACCGACTGCAACTCGCTATGGGGTCGCAATGACCCACCTCATGAATATTCATGAGGTGGGTCGCAAATTGCGGCCCCATAGCGAGTATAGGCACTCGCTAACATGGAGGCCTGCTGTAGTCAGCAGGCCTCCATGTTAGCGACCTGCTTTTCAATAAAGCAGTTTTTTTTTTTTTTTAAATGTAGCCCGTTTTCCCTAAGGGAAAACGAGCTGCATTTCAAAAAATCCGAAACCTTTTGTTTCGGTTTTTTCAGGGCAGGGAGTGGTCCCTTGGACCACTACCTGCCCTGAAAAAATATTTTGGGGTCCATTCACAAAGGGGAAGGGGTCCCATGGGGACCCCTTCCCGTTTGCGAATGGGTTACCATCCACTT
The DNA here is from genome assembly GCF_031143425.1 of Pleurodeles waltl. Classification (NCBI taxonomy): domain Eukaryota; kingdom Metazoa; phylum Chordata; class Amphibia; order Caudata; family Salamandridae; genus Pleurodeles; species Pleurodeles waltl. The sequence goes on from NC_090440.1 coordinate 1,662,871,534, forward strand.
CAAGTGGATGGTAACTGCGACTCCATTTGCGACCGCATAAGCGGTCACAAATGGAATTGCATACCATTGCGAATCGCAAATAGGAAGGGAACACCCCTTCCTATTTGTGATTCGGAAATGCATTTTGCGAGTCGGTAACGACTCGCAAAATGCATTTCTGCATAGGAAACACGCATTTGCGAGTCGCAAACGGCAAATTTTGCCGTTTGCGACTCGCAAAGTGCTTCCTACATCTGGCCCTTGGTGCTGAAAACACCAACAGGACAGCTCTAGGTTTCTCAGGATGGGTGTAGGCTGTTCAAGGAACTCAAAGTTGACATCCGGATCACCCATAAATTAACCCAACCTGTGTAATCAATAATCTTGCAAGCTATTTTATCCACAAAGAGTGTAACTGTCATTAATTATGTCCCATGAATTGTAATGTTGTCATTTCAAGGTCCTCAAATCCTTAAAGGGCTAGGGGTAACAGTGCTATGTTTTCATGTTATTTTGGGGCACAGGAATTGCATGTATAGAAGGAATCTTTCTGACTGTGTTTTACCGTTATTTGCTGGCAATTAGTTTAAAGTGATTAATCGATTTGTGGCCCGCTTGTACCCTAGAATACGCATCGCTTTAAATTACGCAGTGGCACTGTTTCATCATGAGGAGCCTCTGCTCTTTGTGGCATTCCGCTGTGACCGCCCTCAAGGAGCCTCTGCACATGGTGACATTCTGCTGCGATCTCGCTGCTCTGCGAGAGAGCTTTATTCTCCAGGGTTGGCCCATACATCTCATGAAGCAGCATTCCACACTAACTTTGGAAACACTTTGTGGGTGGGCAGCCAGCCACTATTTGTTAATTAGTGGCTTACCTGTATTGGACTAAACACCCTAAGGCTTGCGCTCACATCTGGATTCCTCAGTCAGCGCATGCGTTTGTTTGCTGTAACACTGCACATGTGCAGCTCAGTTAATATTCTGTATATAACTCAGCATGGACACTCAACCAAGGGAACGTGTTGCGGACTTCTTTGGTGTACAGTGGAGGCATCGGATGGCTTGAAAGCATTTGCTCAGTGAGAACGATCCTAAGTTGTCCGTATTATCGCCATTGGCCCATTTTAATCAGGGAATCTCGGCGGCGTTTAACTCTTTAGCCCCTCAGAAGGTACATGCACCACGACTGGGGAAAACACCTAGTCAACCTTGGTTTTCCCAGGATCTTAAAACACTTCAGAGGAAATACAGGCAACAGGAGTGGCGCTGGAGGCTTAAGCCGGACCCCAGCGAGAAATCTGATTTAAAAACGGCCTTAAATTGTTATAAGGAGGCTTGTCTTAAAGCTAAATCAGAATATTTTACGAGTAAAATTAGGAACGCAGCTAATTCCTTTAGAGAGTTGTTTAGAGTTATCAATGTCCTGACCACCCCGCCTTGTGCCCCTAAGCTGGACAACTCACAAGAATTCTGCAACAAAGTTGCAGATTTTTTTTAAAGTAAAATTCTAAACATCCATTCTAGCTTTACCTTAGCTAAGAGTCAGGGGTCCTCCTCTCCGCCCAACACTGCGGCCCGGGTCTCTCCTGGTCTATGCTCAGCCGCACTTAACAACCGGAGGCTACTGTCCAAGTTCAACATGCCTTCTCAAGATATGCTCGGTAAGCTGCTCCGCGAATGCAAATCGGGGTCACCACTGGACCCATGCCCGCCGGCCATTTTGCATCTGGTCCCGGAACTGACAGTATCGGCGCTAATCCCCGTTTTCAAAGAAGTTCTTACTTCCTGCATTTATCCATCTGCATGGAAGGAAACTACTATTATTCCTTTAAAAAAGAAGGAAACGAGGAAACATGATGATCTTACCAATATTCGTCCTATAGCTTTGCTTCCCTTGCTGGCTAAAATATTTGAGAAATTTATCAACAAAGAACTGGTTAATTTTCTGTCAGTTTCAGAGGGTTTTGATACGTCTCAACATTGATTTTGGAAATTCCATAGCACGGAATCGGCCCTCATCTCCTCATCTGATAATATTCGGAGGTTGGTTGATGAGGGACAGTGTGTTGTGCTGGTTCTACTAGACCTTTCTGCGGCGTTTGACACCATTGCCCCCCACATCCTGTTAGAACGCCTACATTATATGGGGATCAGGGACCAGGCTCTGAAGCTGCTCGAGTCCTTCCTCACGGACAGGTGGTCTACCGTAAGTTGCGGAGACTTTAGGTCCCCGGCCTACCTTCTGCCCTGTGGGGCCCCTCAGGGATCCTCACTTAGCCCCACTTTGTTTAATGTTTATGTGGCCCCCCTGGCAGAACTTATACGTTCTTTTGGTTTCATCCCCACCTTATATGCAGACGACACGCAGATTATTATTCCTATCAACAATGATGGGGAGATAGTCGCGGCTCGGTTTAACACCTGTATGTCAGCGGTAAGCAGTTGGATGAAGGCCAACTGGCTGAAATTGAACTGTGAGAAGACAGAAGTTCTCTGTTTTGGGACAAGTAAGGCACTATGGTCCCCTAGTTGGTGGCCTAAAGAGTGCGGCACTCTGCCCCTACCGGGTTCCACATCCAGAAACCTAGGATTTCTTTTTCGACGATCATTTGTCTTTCCAACCGCAAGTTAATCTGACTATAAAAACCTGCTTGTGGACGTTGAGGAAGCTGAAGAAAATTTTCCCTTTTCTAACTAAGGAATGGAGAGTGACGGCTACTTTGGCGTTGGTCGGATCCAGATTGGACTATGGTAATGCCCTTCTGCTTAACTGGGATAAAAAATCTCTTAAAAGACTGCAGCTGATACAGAACACAGCTGCTAGACTAATTCTGAATCTGCCACGATCTGCCTCTGCTAAGGAAAGCCTTAAAAATCTTCATTGGCTTCCAATAGCCCAACGGATATCCTTTAAGGCGCTCTGTATTTCCCATAAAGCCGTGCACGGGATTGGGCCCAAGTATCTTACTACTAAACTTCATTGGCACCGACCCACACGGTTGCTGCGGTCGGCCAATACCTTTCTCATCCAGGTGCCCCACACTAAGAAGGTGAAGTGGGGGGATAAAGCCTTCACTATAGCGGCTGCGAGGACTTGGAATTCTCTTCCGCTGGAGCTGAGGAAAGAGCATAACTATCTGATCTTTAGGAAACGGGTCAAGACTTGGCTGTTTCCTCGATAATTGTCAGATTTTTTTCTCTGACATTGCCGCTCTCCCTTAGTCAGCGCTTCGATGCCCCCGGGCCGGAATGCGCTCTACAAATACCTCCATACATACATACATACATGCACACTTGTTATGAGCATATCTTCGGTGATATGCTCAACTTGCAGGTTTTGGCAAAAGTTGAACAGTTGCTAACTTTGTCGTTACACGTCAGAAGCGATTGACATGCTTTTTTTAAAAGAGTTGTTTTAAGATCAGTCTATCACTTGTGTCAGTCAAACCTACTACAAGCTGTCTTCACATACTACAATATAAATATGTTTGGAAATAACATCAATGGCTGGACTTCATATCTTCACACATTCATATGAATACAGCAAAGCTTCATTATAATGAACACAAACTTAACTTCAACCATAACCTTGCTACAATATTAAGATCAGGTGTTTCATCAGGGGAGGCCTCAATTAAAACAAGCACTGGCAAGCAAGTATATATGGACATTAGTCTCCCTTTGTGCTCTACTCACTGATAACAGCTAAGCCTGGAAATTTTGATTATCCTGAAATAATTGGCATATGTTGGAATTTTTCCCTTATGCATGGTGATCCCCAATCTTTTTGCCTCCTGCTCCTATTTTATCTGACCGGTTGCTGTTGGCTTTTGAACTCTGAGGAGTTTACCACTGCTAACCATGCTAAAGTGCATATGCTCTCTGTGTAAATTGTGATGTTGATTGGATTTCCATGATTGGCATATTTGATTTACTGGTAAGTCCCTAGTACAGTGCACTATAGGTGCCCAGGGCCTGTAAATCAAATCCTACTAGTGGGCCTGCAGCACTGGTTGTGCCACCCACAGTAGTAGCCCTGTAATCATGTCTCTGACCTGCCACTTCAGTGTCTATGTGTGCAGTTTTAAACTGCCAATTCGACTTGGCAAGTGTACCCACTTGACAAGCCTAATCCTTCCCTTTTCTTACATGTAAGACACCCCTAAGGTAGGCCTTAGGTAGCCCCATTGGCAGGGTGCAGTGTATGTTTAAGCTAGGAGATATTTTAATGTGTTTTATATGTCCTAACAGTGAAATACTGCTAAATTTAGTTTTCACAGTTGCAAGGCCTATACTTCTCATTGGTTAACATGGGGGCTGCCTTTAAATATGATTAAAGAATAGATTCCCTTTGGGAGCAGATAGACATAAGGGGTTTGGGGTCTCTGAGCTCAAAATTTAAAAATACATCTTTTAGTAAAGTTGATTTTAAGATTGTGTGTTTGAAAATGCCACTTTTAGAAAGTGAGCATTTTCTTGCTTAAACCATTCTGTGACTATGCCTGTTTGTGGATTCCCTTGCTGGGTCAGTTTGACAGTTGGGCCGGTTGTACCTCTCTTTAGACAGTGAGACAAAGGGAGCTGGGGTGTAGCCTGCATATCCAGATGAGCCATCTGTGCTAGGAGGGAGGGGAGGAGTGGTCCCTTGCACCTGAAAGGGCTGTGCCTGCCCTCACACAATGCAGTCTCCAACCCCTGGTGTGTGTCTGGGGCCTGGCCTGGGCAAGGCAGGATTTCACAAACAAGAGAGACTTTTCTTTCAAGTAAGCCTACTTCAAAGTGCAAAATGGGTATAAGAAGGGCACCCAAAACCACAGACTTTAGATCACTTCTGGAAACAAAGAGGAACCTCTGCCTGGAGAAGAGCTGAAGAGCTGCCCTGCCTGTAACTGTGCTTTGTGGAGCTCTCCTGCAGTTGCTGCTTCTGCCTGTGCAAGAGGACAAAGACTGGACTTTGTGTGCCTTCCTGCTTGTGAAGAACTCTCCAAGGGCTTGAAACTAAGCTTGCCTCCTTTTGTTGAAGTTGTCTCAGGGACAGCAAAGACTTCTCTCTGCCAGCACCTGGAGCCTCTGCTGAGACTCCTGCCCTGCCAAGTGGTGCTTATCCAGTTCCTGGGACCCTGAAAGGGGAAGCTGGCAGAACAAGAGTAAGAAATCCACGCACAGACCGCTGTGCGGGGAAAAGATTGACGCAACTCCGAGACGCGGCTAAAAAAATCAACGTGCCGCCGTCTTCGTGGCTGAAATAGACACTTGCCAGCAGCGCAGCTGGAAGACTGACGCACACGGCTGGAGAAACAACGCACAGCATCTCTGATGGAGGCTGGTGAGATTGCAACCCGCGCTGCGTGGTTTTCGAATCATTGTGCAGCAGGATTTCAGACGCAAACATCGCTAGGCATGTAAAAATGGTGAAAAGCCTGCCCGGACCTGAGAGTGCTGTTCAGATCGACGCATCGACCTCCTGCGGAGAGAAGAAATGACGCACGCCGACCTGACCGAAGGAGAAACGACACACGGTCTCACTTGTGAGTGATATTGACGTATCGCAAGCCCCTTTTGACGCACACTCACCCGTGCGGGTGTTCTTTTTGATGCACCCAGGTACATTTCCATGCATTGTGTTTAAAATCACATGAAGACTCTTTTTGGTTTTTAATTGATAACTTGACTTGGCTATGGTGGATTTTTGTTGTTTTGGTCTTGTTTTGTTTAGATACAAATTTCATATTTTTCTAAACTAGTGTTGTGTCATTTTGTAGTGTTTTCATTAAGTTACTGTGTGTTGGTACAAATAATTTACACCTAGCACTCTGAAGTTAAGCCTGCCTGCTCGTGCAAGCTACCAAAGGGGTGAGCGTGGGTTAGCTGAGGGTGATTCTTTTTTACCCTGACTAGAGTGAGGGTCCTTGCTTGGACAGGGGGTAACCTGACTGCCAACCAAATACCCCATTTCTAACAGCATAATTCTATTAATTTTACGTAACGAAAATTACACAAGATTACCAAGATTATGCAATTACCCCATATTACACAACTTCAGGAAGAGGTTTTAACACAAGTTGTACCATTCGGGTATTTTTTTTTTTTAACATGAGCAGCATTTCTCGTAGATTTTTCACGTAACCAAATTGTTCAGTTAATTTTTAAGTGCAAAACTACAAATCTGAACTTGAATGGCAGCATTTTGAACACAAGCAACAACTCCTTTAACATGAGAAGTTAACAAACAAAACATTTTAGGGAGATTTTTTACTTGATGTGGCCAGTTGGGTAATTTTTGAGTGCAAAACCACAAATCCTAACATAAGTGGCTGTGTTTTTAAGGCAATGGAAATCAACTCCAAATTAGATTTTCAAATTGCATTTTTATCCAAACGGACCAGTCTGGTCATTTTTCATTTCTGATGCATTTTGCGACGTTTCATGAAAAATTGCTGTAATTTTGTGTAATTTCACTACATTAAACAATGTATTACACCCACTCCTAATAACAGCAAAATTTACCAATATGCAAACACCACAACTGATTAGACACTCCAGTTTGAACTGTGCAACAGAATAGATGAACAAATGAAAACCAACACAGGCCTTCATTTCTCATGAGGGCCAACGTGGAGCATAATAAAGTTCAATTAAGTGCATTTAGTTAAAAATTTAATTCACACAGCCTTAAAAAAATCATCTAGACTGTCATCTACAATGTACTTCCGGTTTCACCTCAACATTAGGTGGTTACATTAGTGCCACACGTATGCAAGCAAGAGCTGAAGCCCCGGGGGGTTTAAGGAGCTGTTTGCTGTTGGCTGTCAACTGTCGGCTGCCAGTTCATTTGCCTCTGCTAGAGGGGGGGTGCCACAGTCTCCCAGGCTCTTTAGGTCTTCACTGTGGCCCACTGTCATCCACCACTTGCTGCCTCCCACCGCCCTTCCTTCCAGTCTGCTGCTATTGAAGAGCAGCTAGAGTGGGGCTCAGCAGGAAGGCGTGTAGTGGCCACAGAATCCCTTAGTTTCACTGGCCTGCCAGCCCATCGACCCACTGGCCTCACCAGTCTTTTCAAAGGCCACAAAACTTCAAGGCAACAACACACAGTAACTCTCACAGCAAATTATATATGCCTATCGGATAAAGAGCTTTACAAGAGTGCCTACGTCCAACATAATAGAGAGAAGCGAGAAAGGAGGTTGAAGGAATAAAGTAGGAGGAGCGTTTAGAGAGAAATGTGGTGTGGCAAGTTAGAACTTGCTGCTTGGTTGAGTCCAGAGTTGCGGAATCTGCCTAAGTTCAGTTGCAGCTTGCGGCACAGGTGTGCTCCCTCCCTCTGCACTTCCCATCCGAAGTGTCGATACCTCCTACCAGACTTTTGCGGCACCTTCTTGGCACTGGAAATTTGACCAGCACTGACGACAGCTATCACACCAGCAAGAGTAAAAGAAGCACCATCAGCTCTCTGCATTTTGTATAAGCTGGAAGCACTCTTATAGTATTCGTGGCACGCAGGCTCAACGCTAAGACAAGAAGAGACAAGAAAAGAGAAGCACTCAGGCCAACTGCAAGGCCCATAAAAAGGTCCATAACAAGTATCCCAACCAATGAAAAGGAAGCTGAAGACCCGAAGCAACCGTCCATACATCCAGTGATTTGCGAACCTCCTGTGCACAGCAGCACACCCAAGAAGGTCACAAGGGAGATTCTGCCTGTTGGCCAGTTATCAGGCCAGGACGGGGAGATTATGGCAGGCACTGGCCGGGCAAAGATAAAGCAACCAGGACACGCTCTTTCTGACACTAAGAACACTATTCACAAGTATTTTACAAGGGTAAGGACCGGTAACGTAGCTTTAGCCAACAAAGCAAGGGAGTCAGAACTACCCAGCGGATAGCCCCCAGTAATGTAGTGTAGCCATTTTTAATATAGCTTCATGCACGGTAGTTTAATATACTAGGCCGCTGTGCACTTTGCCCTAGATACATTTTATTTAGCCTCGTACTGTTATTTTACAATAACCAGTTTTACGGTCTTGTTTTAATTTCCTTCTATCACACTGTTTAGCTTAGTTCAGCACTGTGTTCTCAAATAATGCATTCTTGATCGCCCTGTGCTTCAGTCAAGGCTACAGTCTGGTACATTGCCGGTAAACGTGGTAGAAGTTTAGTCTCCAGTATTCGTAGAAAATACACATCCTTACGTAGGGACATTTTCTTAGAACATCTGCGTGTTAGTCATAAAAACACTTCCTAGTCCTAGTACACGTCAGAGGGAGATTCCGGCCAGGAACCTACAACTAGATGCTGACTGCCCCGTTGCAGATGCTGATGCAGATTACAGGCCTTTGCTCAGGTATGAGGGTTGATGTCCTCCCAGGGGAACCTGAAAGGCAGGCTTAGAGCTTCACATACTGTGCTCGAAATATATTTAGAGAGAACATAATCTAGCGCCACTATGATAGCTTTGTTCTTGTGCTTCACTCTCATCATTACTATTTTAATCCTACTGTGTTGTGTAGTTCTGGTTGTTGCAGCTCACACTTTGCTATCTAAAATGCAGTCATTTTATTAAACCAATCTTTAAAACTTAAACTGCCTTTGTCATTTCTATGTGAGACCATACTGTGAATGAGAGAACCGGTTGGGACCTGAGTGACCACGACTTCCCTGGGAAGTGCTAAGATGTCATGCGCTCGGCTGCCCAATTGTCTCTTCCCTTTGGGAGAGATGAGGCACTGCTAGTTAGCCGGAGCAAAACCCAGATTTAGAGTGACAAAGGCACTTCACCGTGGGTCAGACATAGTCCCCCACACTGTGAACGATCTTGCCGCTCAAAATCCAGTAGTCTCATTAGGATAATGTGAGCCTATGCAACAGTAATAGCTACCCCATCTGAAATTCTGACACAGAGAATAGTGAAAACAAAAAGAGCCTCTTTAACTTAAATACTCCTTCAGAGGCAATAGAGATCATGGAGCTCTCCTCAACGATGACTCCAGAAGACATTGCACATGTTATTGCAGGATCTGGGAGCCCGATGCCCCTAATTACGAATTCAGACAGAAGATCCATGAAGCCAAATTAAAATGGAGATAGTCTTGTTGAGTCCCTGAAAAGGCAGGAAATGGTGGTCCAGGTACCTCAGACAAACAGACATCAGTTGGATAATTCACAGCATACGGAAACAGAGGTATTACCGGGATTGCTCTACTCCCCTAGACAACCTAAAGGTAGCCCAGTGGTCTTTACACAAACCTTCCGAAGTGGGCTTCGTTGCACCTTAGGGGCCTCACAATTTTCCTGCTCTGGAACCCCAGAAAGCATTCTTTACAAGTATCTGGTGCAGAGATCTCAGTAAACAGAGGGGGAAGAGATTAGAGGGGTACCAGGGAGTATTCCCCTGAGGGGTGGCCCCAGCTATACAACTCAAGCTGTGAAGATGTACTTGAACTATCATAAATACCATTTACTCTTTCATACTAGCTGTTGTTAAGGCCCTTCCTGGCAGTTGCACAAACTAGAAATCCAAGTAGAGCTTATACGGACACACGCTTACAGCGTGTTGACACTTGTGTAAATAAAACTACATTTGAAAAATCTGAACAAGGGACAGTGCTACAGTAAACAAATTAGCTACCTTGCTAGAGCTGTTGACAATGTCAGTGAACTACTTAAAAACTGTACACCTTCCCTATAAAAGTAGTGGAGATACTGACTGGCGAGATAACAAAATGCAAGAGGAAGGATCTAAAGATTGATCACGTTGGGAGCGACGCCTACATTGAATTGAAAGAACAATGCAGTTCCCCACCCATAGCACTCAATAGAGGCATCAAAAATGGGGGCAATAAGAAAGAATGCCCTATGTGGCCATTAATGGGTCAGGTTAGAGCGAGCTCCCATGTGAATGAAGCATGATCCCCTGAACGTAGCAGGCCCATCATCCACAAGCTATGTAGTGAGGGTGCAGAAGTTAGAGATTTTGAACAGAGGTCGACTTGAAGTGGCTAAGAGTACCCAAAGACCTCTCTCATAATAAGAGAAAAAAAATGTGAAAGTCCCTGAACAACAGCAAAGAAAATAAAAAAGTCAACTCAAAACAGCTACAAGCTCATGTGCTGTCAACCACAAAGATTAAATACCACTATGAATGTGAGGGAGCAAGGTAAGGTTTGGAGAGTGGAGGCGCCGAGCACTTATCCAATTTTTAACATAAAGACAGGTCCTAAGGAGACCACCAAATAGCCCCCACAAGAGGACTAAGAAGATCAGGAGACTAGGTCAACTGTATTCAATTCGATTTGCCAGAGCACGTTAAGGCACAGGAGAAGGAGGGACACATAGACAGTATGCATGCAGTAGGGCCAGCGTCCTTCTCTCAGGTGGTGGCTAACTCCAGTCACGGTAGGGCCCCTGTGCAACCAAACCTGCCTCAGAGGGTGACCAAAAATGAGCAGTCTGATGAAATGAGGACAAATGACTCACAAAGAGCAATAACAACAAGGGTGACAGAGAAAGACCTTCAAACCATCACCAGCAATATAGGGGCCAGCCTGATCAGGGTGGTGGAGCATCAACAAGGGTCTGCTCCCTGCATATCTGAAGCAGCTATGGAAGAGGAAAAAGCCCCACGTATACCAACATCAACAACCTTGATTTTCACCCAAGTGAGGATCTTTGTCTGTAAATATCATGAGATATGGAGGCCTGGATGACCAGGTTTATATCTCACCCTCCGGGCAGATGTTATGGCCACTAAAAAGGCTGCTTTGATGGTGAGCAGCCTGAGGGGACAATTGTGCAGTGGCTCAAAAGGAGCACACATGAGGCAAGTGAGAACTAGATTACGATCTAACTGAGGCATGAAAAAGGGTGTAGGGCGAATATATGTACAAGCCCTTTCAGAAACCTATTTAAGGGACTTAAAGAGGGTTGGTCAGGCAGCTGCAGAAAAGCAGATAGAGAAGACAGCCCGTAACAGTGATCAGAGCAGAGCCCTGCTGGGCAAGAGAAAGAATGAAAAGAAGAATATCAGAGAGAGAAGCAGAAAGAGGATTTAACAACTATACAATATTTTACAAATCTTTCAGGCGTATACTGTTTTTGTGGATGAACGCCTTGCTGGCAAAGATAATGTTACATACTTCGGGAGGATGGTTGAAAGCTTTCAACTATCACAGCTAAATCCTCACACGTGAAGGCACAAAGTCGACAGGTTCGGGTGGAGAACCCTTCCCTGCTGATGTGACAGAAGATCCTCCCGATCCAATCGAAGGATTGAGGCTCATTTTCAGAAGTTAGGGATCCCAGAATCTCTGTGCCCAGTTCAGAGGCACAAGGGTGACTTGGCCCGGTTCTTCTTGATCTTGTTGGGAACTCTGGGCAGGAGTAGTATGGGCAGAAAGGCGTACAGGAGGCCTGAACTTCACTTGCAATGAAAATCGTTGCCGAGCGATTGCCGCTTTGGAAACTTCACAGAGCAATACTGCTAACATTGCACGTTTTCTCTTCAGAGGTGAATAGATCTAACCAAGGCTCTCCCCACTGCTGAAAGAGACCTTACACAATGCATGCATCTCTCCTACTATATGTGCAATATATCACATCAATATTTGCTATGCATTTTTTGGGGGGAAAAATACTTTATTCAACATATGTATACTTCATTCTACAAAATCCAAGCAGAAAAGAGCAAAAAGTCCCTAAACAGAATGGGAATGAAGAAGAACCACATCAACATACAGAAGGCAAGACAATAATCAGGAAAAACAAATTAAGAGCCAACAAAATACGAAGCCACAATGACAACAGACCAACATATAAAAACACATGACAATGACCACACATATATATCAAACCAAGAAATCGTAACTCATAATTTATAACAGATAAGTGTACATTCTATACCAAAAATATAGTTATCAGTCTTTTGTCTAACTACTAATAGATGCACATTCAGTGTCGGTAGATGAATGTTCGTTTCGAGCACTGCAGTCCTTTCGTACGCCGCTAGATGATCCTCAAGATTTGCGTACTAGTGTTTATTTAAATAGTTAGCCATTAAGAACACTAACTCTTTCATGGGTCGCTTTGTGATCCTAAGGGTACATGGTAGGCAGTATGGACTTCTTCCTGTTACTCAGTAACCTTTCACAAACTCTAGGCCATTGCCGATGCACAGTTCGGTGGACACACACCAATTTGGTATAAGGGTAATTTTCACACCACCTTCATCAGGGCAATATATAGAAATAGGTACTGGACCTATACTATAAATTTAAACAAGAATCCCCCAAAAATATAATTTAAAGATATATACAGTGGTAAAACATCGAGAATGAAAAAGTGATACAGCTGACTCAACTAAAAACACCTCCAATGTGATTCAAAAGATTCTACCGTGCATAATAAACCCCATCACAACCTCTACGATAAGATAAGAAAAAGATGGAATACAAATAATCAATTTCTAGGGAAAGAAAACCTATGTACCTCACCACCATATCTGATGAAACCCGATACAAGGATACTCTTTAAACAGATATTTTGTCTGTGTGATACTAGGCATCTAAAACAATGACACAAAAAAACCTCATTATTGCTATTACTAAAATATAATGCATAACTAAAACGGGCATGTGCTAGAGCCCAATTTAAGAAAGTCGAATGGGGCACTAAATAGCGTAACACGCAGCGTGGAATTACAACCACAGCTCGTTATGCCAAAAGGATGAATCCTTGCAGGTGATATAAATGCTCCTTCACTTACCCAAGAGCGGGCGAGGCATGATAAATCCTTCGTTCTTCTGCCAACAATAGAGGGGATACGTGTAACGTTCCTATCCGTAAGCCGCATTCCTCACTTCTGCCTGTCAAAGCACAGACACCCAAGGACAAAGACGAAAGGTTCCAAGGAAAGATCAAAGAAGAGGACCCAAAACTAAGGCGGCCTTCTTGAAATGGCTCAAAGAGTCATACAAGTACAGAGAACCTATCCTGGAAGGTGGAAGAAGATTATCAGTTAAAGTCCGTTGCATACTCAATACAGGAGAATGTTAAGAAAACTTTGTCTGCAGAATTATACACTGAATTACAAGAGAAGATTTTTAAGGAAAGACAAAATTCCTCCAGTGAGACCTATGTAATTAGGGATCTACAGCATATACTACGAATTTCTCGATACTCCTGTTACAGACCTGTTTTACAAGGTATTTTGCCAGGGTATTTCTTCATCCAAACCCTTATCACAGGTATCAAAATAGAAAATCCCCAAAAAATTCCCTCTTTTTCCTAACTGCTTCCGAACTATGGCCACATTTAGGGACAATCTTTTCCAAAATGGGCCATCTTATTTCTTCTTCCTTATGTTCATGTGTAATCCAATGTGTGACAAGCGGAGCATTAGGCTTGCATGTCTTAATGGCTAACCTGTGCTCACAGTACCTTATTCTAAATTCTCTAGATGTACCGCCTACATAGCCTAAATTGTACGGACATACAATCAAATAGATCACATTTTCCGATCTACAGTTTGTCATAGTAGCTAACTCAACTGACTTACTGTTACATGATAGTCTGTCAGACACTGTGGCTCCCAGGCATGCTTGACAGTTCCCGCATTTTTAGTTGCCTCTAATGGGTTCCAAACCAGTGATAGATCTTCTTACAAATTCATTGGTGGTATTCATCGCAGATTTAACTAATATACTTTGTAGATTTCTATTACTCTTAAAAGCAAAGAGGGGTTTCTCTAAAGCTTCTGAGTCAGTGCTGATATTCAAAATGTGCCAATGGGAGTTTATGATTTGGCTGATTTTATCATTTAAGTTCGAATGACACACACCAACCTCTCATTTTCTTTTTTTTTCTTCCTTGAAACATTGATTGACAGTCATAATACTTGGCTCGTTTCAGAGAATCTTTAATCAATCTCTGTGGATAAACACTCTGAATAAATTTGTCTGCCAATACTCCTGCATGCTCCAAAAAGTACTTCAAGTCCATACATTTCCTTCTAAGGCGTAAGAACTGACTAAAGGGAATCTCTTGCCTTTGACCTCTGGGATGATAGCTATCAAAATGTAAGAGTGTGTTCCTGGCCAGGGGTTTAGTGTACAAGGACACCAACAGATGTCTGCTTTATGTTTCATACAAACATCCAAAAATTCAACTTGACTTTGATCACTCTTCATTGTAAATTTAAGGTTCTTATTGCACAAGTTAAGCTATAAGAAGAACTCTTCTAGTTGTTGTTCTTCACCTCTCCATATGAAAAACACATCTTCTATATACCTAGACCACAAAAAAAGTTTTTTTAAACTGAGTAATTTCATTATAAATTAACTTATTTTCAAAGAGTCCAATGTAGAGGTTAGCCACACTCAGGGCACAAGCAGCTCCCATGCGGACACCCTTGATCTGTTGATAAGTTGTTCCATTAAAATCAAAGAAATTATTACAGAGGACCATATTTAAACATTCAATGATAAATTCATATAATGGACTAGGATCAAGATCCATAAATGTTTCCCTCACGCATTCCAAAGCTTGTTGTTGCGGAATATTAGTATATAAAGCTTCTAAATCCATTGTAACCAAAATTTCATTTTCGGGATCAAATTTATTATCTTCTATTTTGAAAATAAAATGACCTCTGTCTTTTACATAAGAAGGGAGCTGAATTACCAAAGGTTTCGGAAACGTTTCTACACATTGTGACAATGGTTTAGTGGCAGAACATATAGTCAAAACAATTACTACCGCCGGGGCCATTGTGGCGGGAAACCGCCGCGGTCGTAATGACCAGGGAAGCACCGCCAGCCTGTTTATCAGGTGCAGTATGCTTGTTTATCATTCATCTCATTCTTTCAAACATATTGTCACGCACAATTCTGCATCACCTTGATAGAAAGGATGAAATATGGTTGTCAGCATTCTCTTAGACATCCTAGTCAAAACAAGAGTAAGAATCTAAGAGCTCAGACAAAAAAAAATCAATATTATCAGAGACAATGCTTCCACGTGAGCCAGATACCTTCCATGCATCCACAGACCCATACATTCCATACTGTATGATCTCTTCTCCTAGTACCCAAAATTCTGAGGAGCCCGAAAGCATCTTAAGTAAGATTTCTCAACAAACTCAATCCCTGATATCTGCAGTACAAGAAGGTGCAGCATCCTCCAAGTCAAAAATGGATGATCATCCCAGTCTAGCCTTAATAGAAGACGTGGTTGTACTGGAAGTGGAAAAAGTTCCTCCATCACCAGTTCAAACTCTCTTGAGACTTAAGACTTAGATAACCAAATGGAGTAACAAACATTAAATAGATCTTTTGCCTACAAATCATGCAGCTACACCCACTGGATGTATGAACGCGTGTGTCCTCTCCACTGACTGTTCCTGCTGAAATGCACCCACTGTCAAGACTCAGTGGACCTGGTTGCCAACACAATTAAGTTGAAAGCTTAGCCAATAGATATGAATCGAAAAGAGCCACCTCAAATGGCCCCCATAGCTCTTGATTTGCTGCACAGATCCTTGGATTTGACATCTCTCTGCTGAATTCCCCAACATTTCTAGAACTCCAGACTACCAATTTTTCCTGACACAGAAGCCACTCTGCTTTGAGACTTATGTCCTCACTAAGGCAACAATGTCAAAGTTGGCTACACAAAGAACACACTTCTCCTTTGAAATGGTTGAATTTTGTCCCTGATAGTTCCGCTTACCTTATACTAAATTTCCTCTAAAATGCATTTCCATAGACTAAAGAGTTTTGTTTAAGGACACTCCACTGTCATTCAGAAATTGCGGTGTGCTTCATCATAGAGTCGGCTCCTAGCTGTGATCTATTATTCACAGGGACCTCAGACATGGTCTTAGTTTGTTCCCTTGGGTCCTCTAAAAGTGAGCTAGTTGTCCTGTATGGAAGTATTAATCTGTTGGGGGTATAATCATAGCACTGTGTAATGAAATTTAATTTACTCCTAATATGATTCAGAAAAACTTTCCTAACACACGATTAATAACCAAATGACACAAGGAGTACATTTTAAGCCCCTAATTATGTCTACATGTTTCAGACCTCCAACATAGAGACAGAGCTGGGGCATTTTCAGGACACAACAAGACCACTGTATTGTAATGACTGGCCTCTGTCACGGCAATTGATAAAGAAAGAAGAAAGGAACACACGCAACCTGTGTGGTACTACCAGTTGTGGTTCTGCCCTCGATATTCTCACCTGTGAGAAAGCCAAAGGCTCAATGTGATTATTCATTGACAGCACAACATGCTCTAGAAAAAGCTATTTATTATGGAACTGGTGAAATTATGCACCATTGTTTATATTCACCTCACTACATGTGAAACAGTCACCACTCTAAACTCTAGACCTAACAAGGGTACATAACCTACATGCCTTTGGGTGCAAGGGAACTAATTATAATACATCTTTCAAGTGTAAAAACATAAGTAAATAGCACGTTGCAGGTGTTACTTTAAAAAATAAGCATTGCAATGCAACGGATCTCGCATTACATTAGCATTGTAAACTCCTAACCGGACTTTTCTTGCCACATAAAATGAAGAAAAAAAAAAAACGAGCGCAATTGAGCTGCGAAATAAAGAGAAAAAGTAGTCCAGACACAATAGGGAAAACATGGAGCCTCGTATATTTCCAGTAGTTAACCGGTGCTCTCGAGGAGGGCTAAACACCGGAAAAGGCACGACCTATACATGCCTTTTACGAATGAAAACAAGCGGATTTTAAAAGGCAAGCCCACGAACCAATGAACTTGACTGACAACATAGGTGTGATTAAAATCCCCCTAAAGAGAGATTAGAAAAGGGACGGAGCACTTTGCGCTCGCCCCTAAGAAAATCAACAACAATCAGTAAAAGGTAATGTGGCAGTCAAAAACTTGTCCACAATGCAGTTCAACTACTGTCATTGTATCACCTTAACTTGCAGTGTCAACCATTTGCTTCTTCACCTAGAACTCCCCACTGTCCTGGGATAGAGGGAAATCCCAATGCGGTCTAATAAAGGAAGACGGTGCCAAACTAGAGTGTCTGGGTCAACGCTGTCTCAACCAGGTATGGCTTCCTGCAAGCATACCACCATATCATTATTTGGGAAAATGTCGTCTTTCTCCCATTAGCAGTCACAAGCAAAGTATGTTTACATTGATTAATCAAACATATTATAAAAGCAAACCGCTTCAGTTACCAACGCCAAACTGACTTCTCCGTAAATTGTAAAAAAAAAAAAAAAAAAAAGTTACCCTTGTAAGAAGGTTAATGTTAGTGTACACTTCTTGTCATTATCACATCACTGCAGAATAGAATCTTGTGAAAAATACTTTTTCACAGTTAGTTTCAAAACCCTAGGAAGTAAAACTATGATCGTGTTCAGTAACAAACTGATGAGAATAAATGCTGACAACTGGCAACATTTCGCAATTTACATAAGAAAAACAGATTTTGTGGGCAATGTTAATTGCATTCAAAGGCTATTACATTGAATTTAATCACTCAGGGCTTGTATGTGTGTGGACAATTTAACAATTCAATGTTTCTCTTTTTGAATAGCATATGTGCAATCATAGTTTTGTTTTGACAAGGATTACCTTTTCGATGACAGCATAATGTAGGTATTGTGCCTCGTGTACCCTTTGTGTGCAATGCGTAACCCATTTGGTGGTCAAGTTGTGCAGCATAAACTGCTTTTGTGTTCTTGCGTCCTTAGTTTTATCTTTTTAGTTGTCATCATTGTATATCAACAACTGGTACTCCATTTCTTCATTGCTAGCATCTTTCTATTTATTCAGTTGCTTTAACCATTCCTCCCTGTCACACTTAGAATCCCTGGAAACTTAAAAAAACAGCATACAGCGCCAAAATGACCCTAGTCCTCAACAACAGTGTTCCTCACCAAATCCACCTCATTTGAACAATTTGAACTTCAACCAATGAGGAAAAAGTGCTAAGCTCTTTTACCCTAGAGGCCCTGACAGCTCAGGTTTCATAGCACAAAGTATGAATAAGGTACTTAAAACATGAGGCTCTGACCAGCGAGGAGGGAGGGTTGCCTGTGAATTTTTGAAAGTATCACTAATAACTAAGTGAGAAGCAGGCTCACATTTATTGAAACAGGTTTCGGGGGTTTGGCTATCCCACTGCTGAATCAGCTGCTACATAGTGGGTCATGTGGTTATTCATAACCTGAATGTCCTGGACTCGCCACCTGGGAGGGTAAGTCCAAAACTGCACCGTGCCCAGAACAGCTCCGATGAAAGGGAGTATCTGAGAGGGAGTCAGGTGCGACTACGGCACATTTATAGTGAAACCCAGTAAATGCCAGAGGTCCGCTGTAGTCTGGAGGTGGAGACAGTCTGGGGTGATCTCACCTTCAACAGCCAGTCATCAAGGCAGGGGAAGACAAACCCCTGACCTGCACAGAGGAGCTGCGCACCCTGCCATCACCTTCGTAAACACCCAAGGGGTGCTGGTAAGGACAAAGGGGAGCACAGTGAATTGAAAATGCTTGTGGCTTACTGTGAACCACAAGTAACGTCTGTGGGCAGGCAGGACAGGAATATGGAAATAGGCGTCCCATAGGTCCAACAATACTATCCAGTTTTCTGGGTCCAGGGCAGATAGAACCTGAGCCAGAGTGAGCATTTTGAACTTCTCCTTCCTGAGGAACAAATTAAGCGACTGAAGGTCTAGGATAGGACGGAGGCCCTTGTCCTTTTGGGCACCAGAACGTAGTGGAGTAACAACCACAACCTACTTCTGGCACAGGGACCACTCTATGGCTCCCTTGGCAAAGAGAGCTATAACGTCCTCACGAAGAAGTGACAGATGATCCTCTGTCATCCGAACGTAGGATGGTGGCATGGAACAAGGGGTATTCTCAAAGGGGAGGGAGTAGCTCCTTTGGGCTATTTGCGAAACCCACCTGTATGACTGTATGGACTGCCAGCGGGGCAGGTGATGACTAATCCTAACTACAACGGGTCCCTGGTGGGGAAGCGGCAAGCTAGGAAGGTTTGGAGGCTGCTGCAGAAGGGGGGTAGATGGGCAGTTGACTGGCTAGACCGCTGGCTCCCTGATCACGAAGATGTTGGATCCCACGTGCCCGGCCACACACAGGCTGGGCAGCATGCACGGCACAGTGGCTGGAGGGGAACGGACATGGTTGGGTGCCCTTCTGTAGCCATGAAAGGGCACCCAGCTGACAGAGTGGGCGAGGGGCAGCTGCAAGGCCCAAGGACCTGGCCATAGCCCGGGGCTCCTTAAAGCGCAGAGTCAGCTTTGTCTCCTAAGAGACAGATGCCATCAAAGGGCACGTCCATAAAGATGGACAACCCCTGAAAAGTCAGACATCCTCAACAAGGCATGGCGCCTTAAGGCCACCGTTGGTGCAACCGATCTCCCTAATGAGTCAGTTGTATCGAGTCAGTTGTATCCAGCCGACATCGTGTCATAAACTTTGCTGCGTCTCTCCCGTCAGCAACCGTCCTCCAAGACCAGTGGCAGCACTTTCGCAACTGTGTCCCATAAAGTATGGGTGCAAAGGCCTAAAAGGTATGCAGTGGTCACAGACCGCAATGCCAGGCTGGAGAAAGAAAACTTCTTCCCAAGCAGATCCAGACTTGAATTCCCTATCCAGGGGTGCGCAAGGGAATGCGCCCGGGGATGTGGAGGTTTGGATCACCAAGCTCACAGGGGTTGGATTTCGTGTTAGGAACACTGGATCATTTGGGGTGGGTCTGTGGCAGCGGGTGATAGCCGTGTTCAGAGGAGCCCCTGTTCTGGGTTTGCACCAGGTCCCCAGCACAACATCAGTGAGGGCTTCAATAATGGGCAAAAGGGGTTCAAAAGTGTAAGTCCCAGGCTGAAGCACCTCTGTCAGGAGGTTAGTCCTGACTGCCACTGAAGTCAGCTTGAGGCCCAAGACCTCGGCCACTCTTCTCACCACCACTGAGTAGGACACTCCCTACTCCGTAACCAAGGTAGGGGGTGAAAGCATGCCAATGTCAGAAGAAGTGTCCAGACCACTGGCTTCACCCAGTTCCATCCGCCAATCCATTGGATCTTCCAGCTGGTATTCCAAAGGGTCCAGCAACCTTTCCCAATCCTCACTGTACTTCAACTCAAGAGAATGAGCGTCAGGATCGGACCTAAGGAGCAAGATCCCTGTCGAAGTGGGAATCTGAATCGTGTAAAGTTGGTCCAGCTCCATGTCAGAGTCAGCACTGAGGATGGGGTACACGCCAACCAGAGGGCACGGGCAGCATTAAGAGTGTCTATGTCGGAACTGTCACCAGGGAAAGTCGAGGTGGTAGGGCCGATGCTGGTTCGGCTCCAGGAATGGAACCATATGTGCCCCTCAGAGCCAAAATCAAAGCAGTTGGTGTGGAGCCCGAGGGGGCCTCTGCAGACTCAGCGGGCCCGAAGGCGATCTGGCAGAGTCGAACTGCCCAAATATGAGGTGCATTGCCTCATAAAACTCACAGAGTTGGGCAGGGGTCGCTCTGCCTCCCAGAAACTCATGGAGGAGTTGACCCAGACACAGGCTCAGAGGACAGAGGCCTGGAACGACGACGCACCTTTTCCCTTGTCGAGTCAGCCAGCAGATGGGGTGAAGTCAAACAACGCTTGTTCTTCTCCGATTTCTTTTTGTCCCTCGACTTACCCAACTGTCCGAGGATTTAGATTGGGACAATGAAAATGAGGGCCAAGTGCCGGGCCGCAATGAGCTTTAGGGACTTCTCCATCAAAGCTTTCGAATTCATGGCCTGGCACTTGGATCACAACTTCAGGTTGTAGTTGCGCTCCAGACACCACAAGCACAACAGGTACGGATCTGTCATGGATATCGCTCGATGACAGAATCCACACGGCTTGAACCCGGTCTTATGCGGCAACATCCTCGACGCACCAGGAGTGTCAACAATGAAAACATCCTAGACAAAAAGTTGAAAAATATCACTGAAAAAGTGATTGAAGTGAAGCTCTTCTTTGGACATTGACCCAGGACCCTGATTGCTCTGCGTGGTAAACAAATGCAGTGTGGGGCAAACCCATTAAGAGAAGACTTCGTTCACTTGGTCTTTGGTAGCACTCACATTCGTGGCAATCCAATATTGTTTGACTTAGTGCATCTACCTGATCGTTTTGGCATCCAAGGTGATGCTCCATAGCAATGCTGACTGATGGGAAATGGCACACTCTCATAGCATCTGCACCATTCTAACAGAGGCTGAAACATTGTTCCGCTCTCCTTGGTGAGGAAATAACATGAATATGTTTTTGTCTGGCTTGATGAGGGCTGCTTTACCTGCACGTCTTGAGAGGAACACCTACAGACCCACTCTTATGGCATGGAGCTCTAGGATATTAATAGGGAGCTTCTTATGTATGTCAGACCAGGGACCATTGTTCAGCAGTTCTTACTAACCCTCCATGGATGCATCCGTTGTGAGCACCACTCTGTCTGATGGCCGGTGGAATGGGGCCCTTGTGTTGAGATTCATAGTGAACCGGCACCATAAGAGTGCCTGATTCTGGCATCTTTTGATGCAGACCATGACACCCACGTGCCATGAACTTGCATATATTGGCTGCCCAATTCCTGATGGATGGGTCTCATCTGAGGCCTGCAAAAGGGTGCAAGATCTATGCAAAATGCCATCAGGCCCAGCAGAGATTTGTACTGCCTGACTGGGAGCGACTGCTTGACATAGAACGTTTTTGCCATTTATTGAAGCTTTATCAGTTTGTTGGCTGATGGGAAAGCCTTTCCTCAGTGCGTGTTCAGTGTCACTACCAAGAAGTGAAGCTTTGTCTGTGGTTCCATGGATGGCTTGTTGGTGTCCAGTGCATATCCTAGGCTGTGATACAGAGCGATGCAGAAGACCATAGAAGCCTCTACCTCTTCCCTTGATGACACCTCGATGAGCCAGTCAGCCAAGTACAGTACACTTGACGACGCTGCCATCTGAGAAAGACAGCAACTGGTGCTATGCATTTGATAAATATTTGTGGCGCTGATTTGAGGAGGAATAGAAGTGGCTCGACTTGGCAGTGCTGCCCCACCACAGAAAAGCAGAGGCATTTCCTGTTCTTCCACTGTATGGAAAAATGCACTCTGAAGATCCAGTGACATCAGCTATTTGTTTATTTCGAGTTTTTGAAGGACTTTTTGGAGCATTACAATGTGAAAGCTTTCTTTTTTTCAGGAACTTGTTCAGTTCCCTGAGGTTCAGAATTGGTCTGAGGTTTTCCTGTAATAGCTCCCTCACCTGAAGATGATGTTGAAGTTATTTTTGGTTAAGATCGAATTTGCTTAACCCTCTTCGCTGCAAATCCTTTTCCCCCCTGAGGCGCTGAGCCTTTTTTTTGGCTATTCAGGGTAGTTTGCGCTTAGGCCCTCCTTACTTTTTTGTCCACGTAAGCTATCCACGCCAAATTTGCATCCTTTTTTCCCCGAACATCCTAGCGATTCTAAAGTTACCCAGAGTTTGTGGGTTCCCCTGGAGGAGACCAAGAATTTGGCAAAAATACAACTACATTTTTTTTCCCCCACAGAAAAATTGGAAAAAAGGCCTGCAGAAGAAAGCATGTGCTTTTTGCCTGAAAACAGCATCCACAAAGGGTTTGTGGTGCTAAAATCAACATCTTCCCAGCTTTCAGGAAGAGAGCAGACCTGAATCCGAAAACCACATTTTTCAACACAATTTTGGCATTTTACTAGGACACACCCCAATTTTACTATTTTTTGTGCTTTTAGCTTCCTTCCAGTTAGTGACAGAAATAGGTGTGAAATCAATGCTGGATCCCAGACAGCTAATCATTTCTGAAAAGTAGACAGAATTCTGAATTTAGCACAGGGTGATTTGTGTAATTCCTTCAAGGATGTCCTACAAAAAGTAACAGCTAAAAAAAAACATATTGAAATTGAGGTAAAAAAGAGCCAGTTCTGTCCACGTTTTCTTCTATAACTTTTTCCAGCTATGGCAGAATTTTGAAAGCAATATACCATTACATCCGCTGGACTCTTCTGGTTGCGGGTATAAATATATATGCCTTGTAGGTTAATCAAGAACCCTAGGTACCCAGAGCCAATAAATGAGCTGCATCCTGCAATGGGTTTTCATTGTATATTGGGTATAAAGCAATTCATTTGGTAAAATATAAAGAGTGAAAAATAGGTATCAAGGAAACCTTTGTATTTCCCAAATGGGCACAAGATAAGGTGTAGAGAAACAGTGGTTATTTGCACATCTCTGAATTCTGGGGTCCCCATACTAGCATGCGAATTACAGGGCATTTCTCAAATAGACTTCTTTCTTACACACTAACATTTGAAAGGAAAAATGTAGAGAAAGACAAGGGGCAATAGCACATGTTCTTCTATTCTGTTCTTCCCCATGCCTCCAGATAAAAATGGTACCTCACTTGTGCCCGCGACAGGAAACGCCCCAAAACGCAACATGGACATATCACATTTTTACATTGAAATCGGACGTATTTTTTGGAAAGTGCGTAGCTGTGGATTTTGGCCTCTAGCTCAGCCGGCACCTAGGGAAACCTAGAAAACCTCTGCATGTTTGAAAACTAGACACCTAGGGAAATCCAGGATGGGATGACTTGTGGGGCTCTCACCAGGTTCTGTTACCCAGAATCCTCTGCAAATCTCAAAATGTGGCAAAAAAAAAAAAAAAACTTTTTCCTCACATTTCGGTGATGAAGAGCTCTGGAATCTGAGGGAAGCCACACATTTCCTTCCACCCAGCATTTCCCAAAGTCTCTAAAAAAAATGGTACCTCGCTTGTGTGGGTAGACTCAGTGCCAGCAACAGAAAATGCCCCAAAACCGAACGTGGACACATCACATTTTCCAAAAGAAAACAGACATGTTTTTCGCAAAGTGCCTAGCTGTGGATTTTGGCCTCTAGCTCAACCGGCACTTAGGGAAACCTACCAAACCCAGACATTTTTCAAAACTAATCACCTAGGGAAATCCAGAATGGGGTGACTTGTGGCGCTCTCACCAGCTTCTGTTACCCAGAATCTTTTGCAAACCTCAAAATGTGGTAAAAAACACTCTTTCCTTACATTTCGGTGATGGAAAGTTCTGGAATCTGAGGGCAGCCACAAAGTTCCTTCCACCCAGCATTCCCCCACGTCTCCCGATAAAAAATTGTACCTTCACTTGTGTGGGTAGGCCCAGTGCCTGTGACAGGAAATGCCTCAAAACACAAAGTGGACACATCACATTTTCCCAAAGAAAACGGACATGTTTTTTGCAAAGTGCATAGCTGTGGATTTTGGCCTCTAGCTCAGCCGGCACTAAGGGAAACCTAGCAAGCCTATACATTTTTGAAAACTAGAGACCTAGGGGAATTCAGGATGGAGTAACTTGTGGGGCTCTCTGAGTTCTGCTATCCAGAATCCTTTGCAAACCTCAAAATGTGGCAAAAAATAAATAAACATTTTTCCCTCACATTTCAGTGATGGAAAGTTCTGGACTCTGAGGGGAGCCACAAAGTTCCTTCCACCCAGCATTTCACCAAGTCTCTTGATACAAATGGTACCTCACTTGTGTGGGTAGGCCTAGTGACAGTAACAGGAAATGCCCCAAATCATAACATGGACACATCAAACTTTTCTTATGAAAACTGACCTTTTTTTGCAGAGTGCCTAGCTGTGGATTTTGGCCTCTAGCTCACCCGGCACCTAGGAAAACCTAGCTAACCTAGACATTTCTGAAAACTAGACAACTAAGGGAATCCAGAAGAGTGTGACTTGTGGGTCTCTCACCAGGTTCCAATACCCAGAATCCTTTGCAAATGTCAAAATGTGGCAAACAAAAACGAAACAAAAAAAAACAATTTCCTCACATTTCCGCGCTGGAAAGTTCTGGAATCTGAGGGGAGCCATACACTTCCTTCCAACCAGCATTCCCCAAGGTCTCATGATAAAAATGGTACCTCACTTGTGTGGGTAGACCCAGTGCCTACGACAGGAAATGCCCCAAAACACAACATGGACACATCAAAATGATCCATTACAGAACTACCTGTTTTTGCAGGGGCACCTGCTTTTTTGGTCCCGGGTGCGGCGGTCATCTAGGGAAACCTACCAAACCCAGACATTTTTAAAAACTAGATACCCGTGGAGCAAGGTGTGGCTTGCGTGGATCCCGAACGTTTTCTTACGCAGGTGCCCCCGTGCAAAAACAGGTAGTTTTGTAGTAAATCATTTTGATGTGTCCACACCTTTCTGTGATGATCCAAACATTCACAATATGAAAAGATACACCCTTAGGTTATGCTAAAAAGACCCCATCACCCACAAACCTAGTTGGTGTCATGCTTCATCATCGGGGTCCTACCCGACACACCGAGCATGTCACAGGTGTGCTACGACGCCTGATTACAGCGGAGCGGGTTTTTTAATTTTTAATTTTACCACACATACTGGTTGGATTTGGCATGAGGGTGAGTGATGGATCAATAGATAAAATGTTATTAACAAAAGATTTCACAAAAATGAAATGCACTGTTAATAACTGAAAGGCAAAAAAACTGAACCAATGACTAACAGCTCATGAGCTGTAAAGCCACAACAAGGCACCAACCCCTTTTCAGTCCATTCACACACCTTTCATACATGACATTCACAAGACCATTTACCCCGCCAGCCGTGGGCCCAGCACATTACAACACTTGCATCAACAGACAGCACCATTCAAGGGCCCATCACCTTCCATAGGCCCACATGCCTGACACAGCAATCACACCAGCTGACGGAGTCTATAGACTGGCATTTGGCTAGCAGTGTCACTATTTATACTGCCAGCCAAGCACCACTCCACACACACCACCATCACTTTTTTTTTTTTAACAAAAAAGAAAACACTATCTAAGTATAAGTACAAAACTACAAACAGAAAAGCTCTAACTAAATACATGGCAGTAATGCCAACCGTGAAACGGAACAAAAAATATAACACAATATAGAACAGGCAGTTTACACCCACGATAGTTCCCAATAATTATTTTGGGTGTGGTAACTTCTGATTCAGCCGGCCTCACATAGCCCATGCTTAGAAGGACAATCGGGGAAGTACATATGAGTCTCCCTCTGGATATCTCTTCGGGCACAGACTCTAAATTTCTTAGCAGGGAAGTCTTTTTTGGGAGTGGGAGGAATATGATCAGGAAAGTGGCCATCTTTCAATCTAGCCACATCCTCCACAACTGCTACTCTAGTAACTCTTGCCTGTTCCACCACAACAAGGGTCTCCATCACTGACTACAGAAATCTAACAAATGTCATCTTTGACGCAGGGGAACAATCCTTGAACACAATAACTGCATTAAAAGTTGCTAAATGGAACAGATGTATAGCCAACTTTTTATACCAAACGTAAGACTTACGAACAGCAGTGTAAGTTTCCAACCTCTGACCTACTTGTGCTTACTGTAGTCCAAAATATACGTAGGTTTGCGCACTTCGGCAACCTGACCCCAAACAGTCACAGGGGAAGTACTCTCAACATGGATGGTAGTTAGGATGTAGACATCCCTCCTGTCTGAAGCACTGCACTGTCCCCTCATGTTTTTTTTGTGGTTTTTTTTACACACAAACTCCCTTGGAAAGCCTTTCCTGTTAGAGCAGACTGTGCCACAAGCAACAGGGTCCACTCTGAACAATTCCCTGAACAATTGCACTCCAGTGTAGAAGTTATCTAGGTACAAATGGTGACCTTAGTTAAATAGTCATCTACCAAGTTCCCACACAGTTTTCTCACTAACTCCAAAACTGGGTGACAACCAGTTGGGTCAATACTGGAATCCCTACCAATGTAGACCTGGAAATTATAAACATATCCTGTACTATTTTCAGACAGCATATACATCTTAATTTCATACCATGCCCTCTTGCTAGGAATGTACTGCCTACAAACCAAATGGTCCCTGAACAGGACCATAGACTTCTGAAAACTGATCTACAAAATGATCATGGAGAGGCCTAATCTTAAAAAGATGCTCAGAATCAGGGTGATTTTGTGGCAAGGCTAAAGCATTGTCAACAAAATGCAGCATCCGAAGAAGCAAATACCGATTACGAGTCATGGTTGCAGGAAATATAGCCGTTGCCATCAAAGGACTAGCAGACCAATAAGACACCAGTGACAGCTTCCTTACCAACCCCATCAAAAAAGCTAAACCCAAGAACTTTTTCATCTCTTCCAGATTTGAGGGAATCCACTGGGTAGCTCTAGAGTGTGGCCTAAGTCTAGCAGCATTGTCCCTCAAATACTATTCCGCATAAATACTAGTCTGCTCAACAATCTCTTCCAAAAATACAATGTCCATTAACACCTGAAAGAAAATGAAAGGCAAAATGTTTTCTGTATTGACTCTACACCCCTGGAGACCAGTAAAGGGAGGCAACTTTGGCTGCTCCATGTTTGGTGTAACCCAGAGTTCAGGTCTTCCAATAGGAATCCTTTCAGCCCCAGGCTACTGCACTATTTGCACACCAGTGCCCTCCTCTAAAACAGGCCCTCCATCTGCACTGAGTGGCTTCCTCATCAGAAGATTCCTCTCGGACAGAAAATTCACTCCCAGAATCTTGCGCTTCCTCGTCTGTCTCAGATGCAGTCAGTCTCATAATCATGGTTAGAAAGCGACTCAAAAAGCTTATCAACAACCTGCTGAGCGGTCACCCTGCGGCTAGCCATGACCCTTTATAAGAAAAGTAACTTGACAAATGCACCAACAACCACCGGCACGGTCTAAAATAAGTAATAAACAAAGTGTGGCTTTATCACAAAGAGTTATGTACTCAAAAACCATACCACTCACTTGCCTGAAAAAGCTAGACTCACCAGCAACTACTCTGCACAGACACATCAATCACCAATGATATCCCACTAAAAAGAAAAAAGAAAAGAAAATTAGACATAAGGCAACACAAATATCATTGTGCACAAATCGAAGGACAACTCACACAATCCTGCATTTATTACACCACTTACAAAAATGTCATTCATCCATGGCAACAATACTAATTTCAGGTACATTGTTTTTTCTTACCTAAAACATGCAACTACGCAAACTGCAGGACAACCACTGCCAAAACTGCAAGGAGTCACAGCAAAGGAAGCAAAAGCTTTGAACTAGAACAAAAAGGAGAAATAAACTTTTATAATCACAAATGAAAATACTTCGCCCGTTGACAAACACCCCGCCATCAAACATTTAGACATTTTACCGGGTGTCTTATGGTTTCTGCCATCCAGAGGGGCAGGTGGGCCTAAAAAAACTAGGCCAATCTGCCCCCAAGGGAGTCAGAAATGGCCAACAGTCAAGTGCCCCCTCTTTGGGGGGGAGGAGCAACCTTTGCCCAAGGGGCCCCTCCCCCACACAAACAAAACATAAAACAAAAGATCCCTGGTGTCTTCGTGGTTCTGCACCCCTTGGGGACAAATGGGCCTAAAAAAACAAATAAATAAAAAAAGAGCGACCCTTGCCCAAGGGGGCACCCCCCACACATAAAAAAAAAACCCACAAAAGAACAAACTGAAAAAATCCCTGGTGTCTTTGTGGCTTCTGCCCCCCTTGGGGGCAGATGGGCCTAAAAATAATAGGCCAATGGCCAACAGTTGTGTGCCCCCCTTGGTGGGTGGGGGGAATCTCTTGCCCAAGGGACTGCCCCCCACACAACAAAAAGCAAAACTAAAAACAATCCCTGGTGTCTTGGTGGCTGGGCCTAAAAGAAAATAGACTGATCTGCCCCCAACAGGGGCAGAAATGGCGTAAAACATATTGCCCCCCAAAGTGGAGTGACCCTTGCCCAAGGGGCCACTCCCCACCCAATGAAACTGATTAATAACAAATCCCTTGTGTCTTGTGGGCATTCCTGCTCCCGGACGCACAGCAGAAATGCTGAAAGAGACATCGAGGGAAAGTAAAGGTGTTCCTTTTCCCTGATGTCCCTTTTACAGAAAATCCTGAAACTTACTTCTTTCTCCCTCGTCGCACTGGAAGCAAATGGCTTCCAGCGCAATGGCGGCCTCTAATGATGTCAGCATGAGCTCGTGCACTGATGTCATTAGATGGGGGCAGAAGGGGAAGCGATTTCCCTTTCCATTCCTGCCCAGGGGAGGGTGTTGGGATGCCCACAGGGGAGGAGGGTAGTGCTAGTGCTCCCCGTGGGCCAGGTCCAGGACGCAATGGTTACGTCCTCGGCACACAAGTGGTGCAGCCAAGGAACTTAACCGTTACGTCCTCGGCACCCAAGGGGTTAATAACATGAACATTTTGCATGTGAAATGGCTCAATGGGTCCTTTCTTTGTATTGTGGTTTCATGTGCTGACATTTATTTTTATTTTGTAAATAATCATTTATTAAATAAGTATTTTTATTTGGTATTCCTTTATTACTGATCATTTTGATGTGTGAGTGAAGGGTGGAAGGACTGTTCCGCTGTGATATGGTTTGATAGTGTGAGTTCTTTTTCCAAGGGGAAATATTTTTATACATTATATGGTCTGGACTAGGCCTTAATTGGGCCTCAACTTTTTTTTTATTATTTTTTTTAATTGCAGGCATGTTTTCAACCTTGTTTCCATTGCAGGCATTCTAGAGAAAGCCTTTTGCTACATTCAAGGTTTTTCCTTCTTACTCACCGTAGACCTATTTAATTACACTATTTTTATGTAATCAGATCTGACAGTTGTTTCCGATATTAGGTCGAAGTGGAGTGCACTAATATTAATTAAGGGGAATAGTGCTAGAATAGTGGCATTATGTGATCTTGTATTTATCCTGTATTTTGATTTGTCATCATATGATACTTTGCTCACTAAATGCTGATTGTGCTATTTCCATTGGTTTCCATTATGAATTGGTCTACAAAAAAAACATTTTTTAAGGCTTTCTCTGATCTCTAGGGTTGCAGGACAATTTCCTATTGATTTGCTGCATGTTCTGGAGTTAAACTATTTTTCAGATTTTGCTCATGATGCTCATTTCCTATGACTGATCTACTATGCATTTTGAGACTAATTATATTTTTGTGGTCTGTATCTCACTATAAAATTGTTTTATAAACCTTCATGATTTCTAACGTACTGATCTCAAGCCTTTTGAGCATAAGCACTTATTAAACTATTGCTTTTAAAAATGCAGTTTTTAATCCGGTATCAGGGGCACATTCCCCATCTATTCTTGAGGACAACACTGTCTCCGTTACCTGCGAAACCACTTTATCTCTATCTTATCAGATTATCCGGGGTAGTGTCAACAATGATGCCACTTACTAGGAGGGCAGACAGGTGGTCTCTGTAGAAACTGCAACGTATGACCTGTGTGTACAATCTACTGCATCCATAGGTCCAATGTTGTGGACTCCCATTAGGGGAAAAAAGGGAAATCCCCCCTCTATCTGTTGAGATCAGGTTGCATGTGGGATGGGGCAGCTGCAAGGAGTTAAGCTTGTATTTTGGTTGACTTGGAAAAGTGTTTAAGAGGTGCTCCTCTTTCATTCAGAAGGTCTGCCACAGCCATGACCTTGGTTTCTGCTGGGTGCATCCAGGCTATCTGGGGGATGATTCTGCCGGCTTTAACTGCCATACTGATTGAAGCCTCCCTTACAGGATTGTGATCTTCATGAGCCATGAAAGATTAAGCCTTGATGACGATACTGAACGGAGCCCAGAGATTTGCAGTATCCATGCTAGTTTTAATATCCTTCAAGTAATCATCATGCTTTCCAAACAGGGAAATTACTTAAAATTACATATCCAGTTTGCATGGGCTTCTGGGCGGAAAGCAATTGATCTCAGTCATCCAAGTCTTTTTAATACAGCTGTTCTGGCCAGCTGGTGAAGGCCTATGTTTGAAATATCCACTGCAGCATCATTGATTGCTGCTGCTGTTGCATCCTTTTTGATGATGGCTTTGGTAGTCTCCCTCTTATCCTCTGGTATGAGGTTGATTAGTGGCAAGATGTCGTGCTACATCTGGCAAACGCCACAACCCATATGCCCAAGGCATTTGCAGACTTAATTGATGTTGCCACCATAGAACCAACTGTATGACCCAAATTAGTTATACAACTGCCGTCCCATTCAGGGAGCGCAGATGATGGAGTGATCGGGTTCTTTGAACTGCACTGGGTGACAGACATGATAATAGAGTCTTGTTTTGGAGGCCCTCTAAGGCACATAGAGGCAGAAACTGAGGCTCTGCACTTGTTTTCAGAACAGGGCATCGACAGCTGAAAATGTGGCTGATGTTTTCCTCAATTTTAAGCATTCTGACAAAACAATGTCCAAGTCCAAAGACACTGATAGCTTTGCATGGCTGTTGAAATTGTATATCGGGCTGGTTAAGCTCCAGGACGGATGTATGATGGAACAATGTATGCACCAACCACGCATGCCTAAACACGGTCAGAACAACGAGCTCGTTGTTTCCACGCATGCCTTTACAACGATTTTTCGTTGTAGAAGTATGCCTAGTAAAGGCATGAGTGGAACGGCATGCGTGGTATTTGCATGCCACCCCACCACCCGCCCCAAAAATAAAACTACCCCGACGTCCCACCCACCCCTAAAAACTACCCCGATACCCTCTACCCACCCTGAGCCCTAAAACCTACCCCAATCCCCCACCCACCCTAAAAACTGACCCCCACACCTAAAAATAAAACTACCCCAGACAAAAAAAATATATTTATATCGACCCCTCCCCCTAAAAAACCGACCCCCCACCCTAAATTCAAAATTACCACAGCCCCCCACCTGCCCTAGATATAAAATTACCTCGACCTCCCACCCCGCCCCTAAAAACCATAGTATTGCGACCCCCACCCGCCCCTAAAAACTACCCCTCACCTCCAAAAAGAATAACCCACCCACCCCTAAAAACTACCACCAATCCTCTCCCAGCCCCACTTACCTGACTGCGTCCTACCCTGACCCCCACCCCTAAAAACAAAATTACCCCGCCCCTAAAAACCCAACCCCCTACCTTAAATACAAAATTACCCTGACCCCCACCCTCGCCCTTCAAAACAAAATTACCCCGCCACCCCCACCACTGCCCCCCCCAAAAATCGACCCTAAAAACTACCCCCACCCCCACTTACCTGACCGCAACCTCTCCTGATGCCGGCTTTTTTTCTCTGCCTAAACCACGCATGTGTGTTGTTCAGCACTTGCGTGGTTAAGGCAGAGAAAAAGGGAGTCGTCGTTCCAGTAAGCGTAGTGACTGCATCGCTGTAAATGCATCTTGTTGCATTTGCCGCGTTGCAAGTGATGTTTCCCCTCCAGGACAGACCAGAAAAGTTAAAGGTTAGTGAAAGGTTAGAGTAGAGCTTGTCTCAGGGAGTTCTTCTCACACAATGTGCAATAGAAATCTGAGTTAAGGGGTCCTTTAGGGGGGAATAGGAGAGCATAGCACTAGCTCATTGCCAAAATTAAGGATTGCTTCAAATGAGACAGGTGTGCTGCTAAACAAACACTGTTGAGACCTATGGCCGTTTTAATAAAATTACAGCTAATTAAAGTTACCATGGAGTCCAGGTCTGACAACAGGGAATGATTCTATCATGTGACTATTTGAAAGATTCAATACTGGGGAAGATTGGTACTATTACAAGTTGCATGTCTGCATTGTTCCAAAAGGTACTCACGTTAGCCACTTAGTTTGTCTGAATGCAGACACTGAACTAACTACAAGGAAAATGTCCCATTACCTGGGAGAACTCCCATAAAGGCATTTGTGTATTGGCTTTGATTAAAGGGATTAGCCTGGTGTGAATTGCACAATTATGAATTTAGCACCCACTCTTACAAGCAAGATGTTTTTCTAAAATATGTGGCCCTACCTGTGAAACATTGCAGTGCTTAGAATGCTATAACACAGGAGCCTATTGCTCGTTGATTAGAATTAGCTTCTAACAAAACATCTCTTGTAATTTTCTGCATTTTGTTGACCTTGCATATCAGATTCAGTTGTCATGGGTCTCTGCTTTGCCTCGAACAGAGGACATCTGTGTGTTTTCTGAAGATACCAAGGGCAGGACAGTCCCTGCTAATCTGGAGAAGCTGTCCACACAGTAAATTATCTTTGCGCAATTTCGGGTGGGAGCTATCAAAGCTTAATGGGGAGTTTCTGTCTTTGTTTTTTTGTGTACACTTTAGTATGCAAGGTTCCACTTCTTGCTTCAATCAAGATGTCCAGAAATGAAAGTTTATGTCTGTACATAATCACTGTGAAGCTTGTCCTGCAGAAAAGTTTCTTTCAAAGGTGTGGACATATACATTTGCCAGGATATGTGCCATAGAACTGCCCTTTGAGGTTCTCCCAATTTGGAGGAAGGATGTTTCCTCAAACTGGAAAGTCAGAGCTAACTGCATATGAATAGTGTATGATAGGTTCATTCTGTTAAAAGTTATAGTCTCCCTACTGGGTATAGTGTATCTTGTTGTGGAATGATTGCATATAAAGTTTAAATATTAAGGCGGACCTAGACCTGGAAGGAAGGGTCCAAAATGTATTGTTTGAATTCAAGGTTTTGCTTCTGTATCCCAATTAAGGAAAGCATAAAATCTACTAATTTGGGGTGGAGAGGAGCAGGGGGTTTGGTGGTGTTGGTGGTGGAGAGGTTTGGGGGTGTTACAAATCAAGAGGGACAGACTTGAGAAGTGCACCAATGCCTGACAGTCTGTTTGGAGGCGAGGATTTTTTTAATGTGTCGTTGTTTTCTTTGACTAAGCAAACGCCTCGAGATCCCTGTTGCACAGATCCAGAAAGAGAATCTGCAGGCCAACACTGGACTTCTTTATAAGAGGTTAGGACAGCTGCTTGGGTCCTCATCCCCACATGCTTAGTTGACTAGACCTCATGGTAGTGTGCTTTCTTTTTTGATTTGTACTTTTCTTGGATAAGTACTTAGTTGAAATAGTAATCCTCTCATGTGTATGGTAAAATTCTGAAGGCCTTTTCTCGAGTTTGGTTACCTATAAGGCTGTCAAGAACTAGTTGAAATCAGACTTCTCCAAATAATTCCATGCGGTCTTTTTGTATAGAATGATTTGTATTATAGTTTTTATGCTGGATTGTTTTCCCAGGATTTTAGCTACCATGACATCAGAAATTCATTTTGCTGTATTTAGGATCAAGATTAACCGGTCGCTTTTGCACTTCTCTGCAACAGAGAACCAGTCTTTCTTGAAGGCCACACCAAAGATCCTTTTGCACCACAGAAAGGCCCTTCAATTTGCAACCAGTTACATAGCATCAATAGGCACTGTCCAAGCACAAAAACACACATTGTTTATGTTTAACATGATGTTAATGCGATTAAAATGCGAGGCAAATGTTAACATACATAGCAAAGTATTACAAGCATTCTTTTAAAAGACCCCACACAATAGTAGTCTCAGGGTTGAAACTTCAAAAGTTCTTTTAATTTTGGTGTTGGATCCTCTGTTACTCTACTCTGGGGGTACAAGAAAAACCCACGATGAGGGAGGGCAGATCCTGCTTATAACAGCTGAAGCATCAATCATTAACTTTGAGTAGAGTGTCCTAAATATACAACCTGGCAGGTCGTCCCACCCATAAAAGAGGAAAAAACCATCAGGTGAAACAGCAGTCCCTAACCATGGAAGACCACAGATGAAGGGGGACCACCAACATAATCATGTCTTAACTCTCATTAGTACCATTAACGAATTCCTGCACTTTTTCAGGCTGTGTAAAATGAATTGCCTTCCCATCTTGAGTACAGATAGACCAAGGCACACAAAAAGGTAAAAGTTCTTCAATGTTTCTGGGACGTAAGTAAAGCCCAAGTATTGTAAATCCAGAGGTGAAGAGTAAAAGCGATGAATCCAAGTTGTTGATATGTTAGAGTCTTTATTCGCAGGTATAGGTTTGTGTCGTCTTTACAGGAAACAGCCAACACGTGTTTCGTCACGCAAGTGACTTTATCAAGGCTGTAAAGAAGTAATAGAAACATACCGATATGTACAATTGGTCTGAAGGTATGTACTTATTAGGTGTTAGAGACATAGTGGTGAACCCATAATCCGCTAAGGAAGGATGCATGTGCGATTGTAAACACGTGAGTAAGGTTTCATGCGGCATGGCACAGTATATGTTGTCGTAAACATTCAAGACCAAGTGCAAGTTACAACAAAGACTATAATCAGTGATTTAGGTGTAGAGAACGTCTATGGTGGATATTTGGTGAACCGAATATTGGTGAATTAAGTGCCAAAGAGATAAAGAAGCAGTGGTGACAGTGCTGGTAGAATAGGGTTGGTAAAGCCAGGTGAGTAGGTATACACGAGGTATCCCTTAAAAAGTGGTAAAGAAATGGATAGAAAGTTGGGTACCAGATAGGAATACAGTTAAGATAAGAGAGGAACGTGCTAGGGGGTAATGATGAAGCTTGTGCAAAGGTACTCAGTAGTGAGACCCTACCTGGGCCCATCCGGCCAGGTGCAGAGGACAGCAGTGAGTTCAAATTGGCAAAAAATACGATGGTCAGTCCCGGGTGGGACTGCCGCGGGTGTGCGGTGATCCCAGTAGTCAAAAGGCTGGTGCTATCAAGGCCTTGATAAGCCCGAAGTATTAATCCTGATTGGAGAAAACGTATGAATAAAGTTACTAAAACTTGGGACCTCCAAGAAAGACTGCGTATACAGCGAATCTAACGAGAGGTGTGACAACAGGGGAGGACCCATATCCCAAATGTAACTGATTATGGACAATGCGCACAGGATCGCCGTCAGATGGGTTTCATGGTAGTTGTAAGGTGATCCAGAAGTATGAGGCCGGGGCCCAATAGTGACATTAATTACTAGCGTGTGCCGAGACCTAAGAGTGGTAACGGACACGTCCAACATAGTTAAAAATGGAGCATGTCCAAGTTGGAGGCCAATGTGTACATCGCCTCGAGCAATCATACAATGGTACTTAGTAATTTACGTACAGGCACACGCGAGAACCGCGTCTAAGCGGGAGCCGAGTGTTGGTTTATATGTCAATAATTGAAATTAAGTGGCGACGGGCTTAACTGTTAATAAAAGGAAAACGGTCCAACAATGGAAGATCCCCCGAACACTCGAAAAGTGTTGAAAAGGGTTCCCGAATACCTGAGATTCAGTAATGTAGCGTCCAGTCCATCACGCGAGGCGAGTCTGTATGCTCGATGTCGCGCGATCTATTTAAGCCGGCTCTCGGTTAGAGGAAATAGAGGACGGACTGTTTTTTTAAAAGGTGTCGGGGTGGAAAGTAAAGAACACAGGAGAAAGACGGAAACTATGGCGGCCATTTTGGAGAGAGAAAATTATTACAGTCAGAGACAGTAAAAAAGTATGAGAGACGATTGGGAGGAAGGAAAGGTAACAAGCGTTCAAGAGCAAGTAGGTGAATATTAAGCCTTAAAATAATGGCAACAATGTGGGGAAAGGTAGCGTATTGGGTGGGAGTAGGAGCGTGAAGAATGGGATTGATGTGGTGTGTAAAGACACCCATGAGGGTTGTGCGACGTACTGGAAAAAGCTGTAATAGAGCTAAGAATAATGGCCCGTTTATGCTACTCGTCCTTAAAGGACACAAACTGTGATTCGGGCGTCACATTGTACAGGGTAGTAACTTAGCAGCACAACAGAAAAATATAGGCAATGTAGAGGCGAAAGGCAGTAGAAAAGTTAAAAAAACACATGGTACTGTATACATGTTAGGGAAAGCAACCAGATATTTGATAACAGCAATAATAGGATAACAACAAATTAGCAAGGTAACTATGAGCTAGTAAGAACGTACGATACATAAGGAAAATACAGTCAGATGAAAGGTGGAGCTGATGCCAAAATTACATCCTAGGGCATTCTGAAACAAATTAGACAGAACAATGCAAATCAAATGAGAGAAAAAAGACAGTGACGTATGTCAAGGAATACAGATATTTGTATCATTAGTTGTGAAAACATTTCATGCGAGGAAGTAATGTAATTCATGGTCGGTGTTAAGTCCAAATTCAACTGCACGGAGTTTGATAATCCATTTGGCCTCGCACTTGCGGAGGTCCCTGGTTCTATCACCCAGTCTGGGTGATCCTGTGACCTGAGCAATCCCGTGGAATTTGATGTTAAGTATGTCTCTTTCCCTATGTGTGGTGTTGAAATGAACAGCCAGCGGGTATGTATTGTTGTTGTTTCTGATAGCCCTAATGTGTTCCTGAATACGTTCTTTGAGTGGGCGTATGGTACTGCCAATATAGATGCGGCCACATGCACAGATGATACAGTACACAGTGTATCTAGTGTTACAGTTGATGAAGCTCCTAACAGTATATACCATCCTGGTGTTGTAAGAGAAAGAAGTGGTTTTGTTGAGAGCCATTTGGCATGAAATACAACCACCACATTTGAAGAATCCATTGGGTTTGGTAGGAATCCATATTGAAGGGCATGTTTGTGTGTGGGGCATGAGAAAGCTGGGGCATAGGATGTTCCTAAGGGTGCGTCCCCTGCTGTGAGTCATGGTAGGGGCGTTGTTGATGTAGTTTCTAAGCCCTGAGTCCAGGAGTAGTAAATGCCAGTGTC
Source organism: Pleurodeles waltl (assembly GCF_031143425.1). Lineage (NCBI taxonomy): Eukaryota > Metazoa > Chordata > Amphibia > Caudata > Salamandridae > Pleurodeles > Pleurodeles waltl. The sequence goes on from NC_090440.1 coordinate 1,662,909,164, forward strand.
GTTTGAGGATGTGGAGCACAGTTTTACTAGCAGGGCTGAATTGAGTGATGAAGGAAACAGGACGTTTGTTAGACGTTTTAGGCGTTTTTTTGGGGCCCCTGATGAGAAGCGAGTGTTGGTCAATAGAGGATACGCGTTTGGAAGCCGTTGATATAAGCTTGTCAGTGTACCCACGTGCTTGAAAGCGGCGTGTCAGATTCTTCAGTTCGTGTTTGAAGATGTCAGTGTCAGTGCAGTTTCGACGAATTCTGATCATTTCCCCATAGGGAATCGCTTTGATTTGTGTCAATGGATGGGCACTATGCGCATGTAAGATAGAGTTGCAGGCTGTTGGTTTCTGTATAACCTGGAGGTAATTCTATTGTTGGTAGTGTAAAGGAGAAGGTCAAGGAACTCAATTTGAGTACGATCCGCCTTATGTGTGAAGGTAAGATTGTAGTCATTGGTGTTAAGGTGGACTATAAGTGTGTCAAGATCAGGGATATTGCCTGTCCAGATTGTCAGGATATCATCAATGTACCTACCCCAAAACAAGATGTGTTGAGTAATGTGTGCCGGGCACTTAGACCAAAGGTGAAATTTTTCGAATTGCCCCATGTATAGGTTGGCATATGATGGAGAGAATTTGGCACCCATCGCTACCCCCTGGCATTGTCGGTACCATTTGCCATTATGTAAGAACACATTGTTTTCAAGAACCAAGCGCGTCAGATCGAGGAGCATCATTGTGTGTTCGTACAGGGTAGCATCGCGTGAGATGAGAGTCTTTGAGAGCATTTCCAGACCCTTTTCCAGGGGGATTGAGGTGTACAGAGAACTGACATCCAAACTAACAAACATACAGTCATCATTCCATTCTATGTCCTCAAGTTGGCATAGGAGATCCCTGGTATCCTGAATGTAAGAGGGAAGATTCCGGACCATAGGTTGTAGAAAGGAGTCAATATACTCAGAGATGTGTTCTGTGGGAGAACCGATTCCTGAGATAATGGGTCTGCCTTGTGGGAAGCTGCCTTGTTTGTGTACTTTTGGTAGAACGTAAATGCAAGGTGCTCGCGGTGCTGTCACATAAAGGTATTTAAGCACCTGATCGGATATGAGACAGTTGTTTTTCCAATGGGTCAGTTTGCTCTCAATTCGTGTGGTGATGTGAGGAAGAGGGTTAGTGTGGATTGTAGTGTAAGCCCGTGTGTCTTCAAGTTGTCTGTTTATTTCAGAGATATAGTCAGATCTGTCCATCACCACCACGTTGCCCCCTTTGTCAGCTTCCTTGATGACTAAGTCTGTGCGTTTGGAAAGACTTTGTAGGGCTAAGATTTCTTTCTGTGTCAAATTGTTGTTACGTCTGTACGTACATGTCCCGAGTTTGTCCTCGAGCTGGAAGAGGTCGGTACTGACTGCCTTGTAAAAGACGTCAATGCAGTTGTCAGGTGGTAGTGTCGGCATAAAGGTAGATTTAGGTCTGAGTCCACTGTTCAGATCCAAATTGGAAGGAACATCGAGTTGGATTAATAGTTCGTCCAGACAGTTGGAGGACAGTGAAGGGTTATCTAGTGAGAGTATTGTCTGTACATCTTGCAGATCCTTAATGGATCTGTTGCACGGTGGTGTTGGGTTAGGTAGATCCTTGTTGGGTGCTATTTTGTTGTGAAAGAATTTTTTAAGTTTGAGATTACGTATGAATTTAAAAAGATCAATGTGTATGTTGGTGTAATTAGGCGTGGAAGTAGGACAGAAGCCCAGTCCTTTTTTCAGAACATTTATTTCATGTATAGACAGACAAGCGCTAGAAAGGTTAATAACCTGTACAGAGTTATCTAGTGCGGTTGACGTAGTCTGATCTAGTATGCTATTCAAGACTTCTGAGTTTTTGAGGTGGAGCGAGTTGTCACTCCCTCTTTTGTGTTTATTGTTCCGTCTGAGCCCTCCCCTACGGGTGTGTTTCTGTTTGGACCTAATCTGTTGAAATTCTGCCGTATCCCTTTTCTGTATCGGCCTAGTTCCTCTAAAAAAGCATTTGGTTGGTGAGAGGCATTAGGACGGGTAGTGTTGTCAGAGGACCTGTCCAGGGATAGGCCCGTGCTGTCACTAGAGAGATTGGAGACGTCAGAAAGACTGTCGGAGATGGACTCACCTGGAGTATTGATTCTAGCCACTTTGTTGGTGGTTTCTCTATTGACCTGATCGAACTTGCGTGCAAATGTGTAAATTCTTCCACTACTATAGTCATTCTCGTCCCTAATGAGCTTTCTCATCTTTTTATCTTTTACATATAGTTGGTATCCATTCAGGATGTCTTTCAAGATGGCATAATTCTTATTGGTTGCTTCAGTAAGGTTGAGATTCTTGATCTCCTCCTCTAGTGAAGCAATGTCCAAAAGTAATTTGTTTCGTTTTCTGTCGGCATGTTTAATGAGTATGTTAATCATGCCGAAAGAGGTAGAGGATATGAGATGTTCCCATTCTCCCAGTAGGTCAGGGTCTAAGTCTTCAAATGAGGGAAATATTATGACACGTAGTCCCCTCGGTACTTGTTTTATTTCTAAGTAACGTTTGAGAGTTGTAATGTCCCACCAGCGAGCTAGTTCCTGTTTCCTAAGTCTCTCAAGTTTAATAAACTTATGTTTAAGCCCCTCTTTGGGTGGTGCAGAATTGGTACTGCGTGTGGTAATTGATTTCCTTGAGAACAATTCAGCAGCCAAAATGTCTCGGTTATCGTCAAAAGATGCCATGCCTAAGAGTTTGATGTAGAGTACGTCTTAAAAGTAAACCACAACTGTTGGTACAAAATGTGTTAAAGTTGGCGGAGTGCAGCTATACCACAATGGAGGCAAGACCAAGCCAGAGACAAAAAATACAAGGGTAGTGCGTGGTAAGAAAGCCGCACTTCCGTTCCGTTACAGTTCTTGTTAAGGCAACAAAGTGAGTCCGATAGGAGAAAGAAGGTGCCACTCGGTCAGGTGCCCCACTACCCTGTTGGGCACAAAGAGTTGTGTACCAGGGTACACAATGACAATGAGTACAGATAGACCAAGGCACACAAAAAGGTAAAAGTTCTTCAATGTTTCTGGGACGTAAGTAAAGCCCAAGTATTGTAAATCCAGAGGTGAAGAGTAAAAGCGATGAATCCAAGTTGTTGATATGTTAGAGTCTTTATTCGCAGGTATAGGTTTGTGTCGTCTTTACAGGAAACAGCCAACACGTGTTTCGTCACGCAAGTGACTTTATCAAGGCTGTAAAGAAGTAATAGAAACATACCGATATGTACAATTGGTCTGAAGGTATGTACTAATTAGGTGTTAGAGACATAGTGGTGAACCCATAATCCGCTAAGGAAGGATGCATGTGCGATTGTAAACACGTGAGTAAGGTTTCATGCGGCATGGCACAGTATATGTTGTCGTAAACATTCAAGACCAAGTGCAAGTTACAACAAAGACTATAATCAGTGATTTAGGTGTAGAGAACGTCTATGGTGGATATTTGGTGAACCGAATATTGGTGAATTAAGTGCCAAAGAGATAAAGAAGCAGTGGTGACAGTGCTGGTAGAATAGGGTTGGTAAAGCCAGGTGAGTAGGTATACACGAGGTATCCCTTAAAAAGTGGTAAAGAAATGGATAGAAAGTTGGGTACCAGATAGGAATACAGTTAAGATAAGAGAGGAACGTGCTAGGGGGTAATGATGAAGCTTGTGCAAAGGTACTCAGTAGTGAGACCCTACCTGGGCCCATCCGGCCAGGTGCAGAGGACAGCAGTGAGTTCAAATTGGCAAAAAATACGATGGTCAGTCCCGGGTGGGACTGCCGCGGGTGTGCGGTGATCCCAGTAGTCAAAAGGCTGGTGCTATCAAGGCCTTGATAAGCCCGAAGTATTAATCCTGATTGGAGAAAACGTATGAATAAAGTTACTAAAACTTGGGACCTCCAAGAAAGACTGCGTATACAGCGAATCTAACGAGAGGTGTGACAACAGGGGAGGACCCATATCCCAAATGTAACTGATTATGGACAATGCGCACAGGATCGCCGTCAGATGGGTTTCATGGTAGTTGTAAGGTGATCCAGAAGTATGAGGCCGGGGCCCAATAGTGACATTAATTACTAGCGTGTGCCGAGACCTAAGCGTGATAACGGACACGTCCAACATAGTTAAAAATGGAGCATGTCCAAGTTGGAGGCCAATGTGTACATCGCCTCGAGCAATCATACAATGGTACTTACTAATTTACGTACAGGCACACGCGAGAACCGCGTCTAAGCGGGAGCCAAGTGTTGGTTTATATGTCAATAATTGAAATTAAGTGGCGACGGGCTTAACTGTTAATAAAAGGAAAACGGTCCAACAATGGAAGATCCCCCGAACACTCGAAAAGTGTTGAAAAGGGTTCCCGAATACCTGAGATTCAGTAATGTAGCGTCCAGTCCATCACGCGAGGCGAGTCTGTATGCTCGATGTCGCGCGATCTATTTAAGCCGGCTCTCGGTTAGAGGAAATAGAGGACGGACTGTTTTTTGAAAAGGTGTCGGGGTGGAAAGTAAAGAACACAGGAGAAAGACGGAAACTATGGCGGCCATTTTGGAGAGAGAAAATTATTACAGTCAGAGACAGTAAAAAAGTATGAGAGACGATTGGGAGGAAGGAAAGGTAACAAGCGTTCAAGAGCAAGTAGGTGAATATTAAGCCTTAAAATAATGGCAACAATGTGGGGAAAGGTAGCGTATTGGGTGGGAGTAGGAGCGTGAAGAATGGGATTGATGTGGTGTGTAAAGACACCCATGAGGGTTGTGCGACGTACTGGAAAAAGCTGTAATAGAGCTAAGAATAATGGCCCGTTTATGCTACTCGTCCTTAAAGGACACAAACTGTGATTCGGGCGTCACATTGTACAGGGTAGTAACTTAGCAGCACAACAGAAAAATATAGGCAATGTAGAGGCGAAAGGCAGTAGAAAAGTTAAAAAACACATGGTACTGTATACATGTTAGGGAAAGCAACCAGATACTTGATAACAGCAATAATAGGATAACAACAAATTAGCAAGGTAACTATGAGCTAGTAAGAACGTACGATACATAAGGAAAATACAGTCAGATGAAAGGTGGAGCTGATGCCAAAATTACATCCTAGGGCATTCTGAAACAAATTAGACAGAACAATGCAAATCAAATGAGAGAACAAAGACAGTGACGTATGTCAAGGAATACAGATATTTGTATCATTAGTTGTGAAAACATTTCATGCGAGGAAGTAATGTAATTCATGGTCGGTGTTAAGTCCAAATTCAACTGCACGGAGTTTGATAATCCATTTGGCCTCGCACTTGCGGAGGTCCCTGGTTCTATCACCCAGTCTGGGTGATCCTGTGACCTGAGCAATCCCGTGGAATTTGATGTTAAGTATGTCTCTTTCCCCATGTGTGGTGTTGAAATGAACAGCCAGCGGGTATGTATTGTTGTTGTTTCTGATAGCCCTAATGTGTTCCTGAATACGTTCTTTGAGTGGGCGTATGGTACTGCCAATATAGATGCGGCCACATGCACAGATGATACAGTACACAGTGTATCTAGTGTTACAGTTGATGAAGCTCCTAACAGTATATACCATCCTGGTGTTGTAAGAGAAAGAAGTGGTTTTGTTGAGAGCCATTTGGCATGAAATACAACCACCACATTTGAAGAATCCATTGGGTTTGGTAGGAATCCATATTGAAGGGCATGTTTGTGTGTGGGGCATGAGAAAGCTGGGGCATAGGATGTTCCTAAGGGTGCGTCCCCTGCTGTGAGTCATGGTAGGGGCGTTGTTGATGTAGTTTCTAAGCCCTGAGTCCAGGAGTAGTAAATGCCAGTGTCGTTTGAGGATGTGGAGCACAGTTTTACTAGCAGGGCTGAATTGAGTGATGAAGGAAACAGGACGTTTGTTAGACGTTTTAGGCGTTTTTTTGGGGCCCCTGATGAGAAGCGAGTGTTGGTCAATAGAGGATACGCGTTTGGAAGCCGTTGATATAAGCTTGTCAGTGTACCCACGTGCTTGAAAGCGGCGTGTCAGATTCTTCAGTTCGTGTTTGAAGATGTCAGTGTCAGTGCAGTTTCGACGAATTCTGATCATTTCCCCATAGGGAATCGCTTTGATTTGTGTCAATGGATGGGCACTATGCGCATGTAAGATAGAGTTGCAGGCTGTTGGTTTTCTGTATAACCTGGAGGTAATTCTATTGTTGGTAGTGTAAAGGAGAAGGTCAAGGAACTCAATTTGAGTACGATCCGCCTTATGTGTGAAGGTAAGATTGTAGTCATTGGTGTTAAGGTGGACTATAAGTGTGTCAAGATCAGGGATATTGCCTGTCCAGATTGTCAGGATATCATCAATGTACCTACCCCAAAACAAGATGTGTTGAGTAATGTGTGCCGGGCACTTAGACCAAAGGTGAAATTTTTCGAATTGCCCCATGTATAGGTTGGCAGGTGGTAGTGTCGGCATAAAGGTAGATTTAGGTCTGAGTCCACTGTTCAGATCCAAATTGGAAGGAACGGTGCACGGTGGTGTTGGGTTAGGTAGATCCTTGTTGGGTGCTATTTTGTTGTGAAAGAATTTTTTAAGTTTGAGATTACGTATGAATTTAAAAAGATCAATGTGTATGTTGGTGTAATTAGGCGTGGAAGTAGGACAGAAGCCCAGTCCTTTTTTCAGAACATTTATTTCATGTATAGACAGACAAGCGCTAGAAAGGTTAATAACCTGTACAGAGTTATCTAGTGCGGTTGACGTAGTCTGATCTAGTATGCTATTCAAGACTTCTGAGTTTTTGAGGTGGAGCGAGTTGTCACTCCCTCTTTTGTGTTTATTGTTCCGTCTGAGCCCTCCCCTACGGGTGTGTTTCTGTTTGGACCTAATCTGTTGAAATTCTGCCGTATCCCTTTTCTGTATCGGCCTAGTTCCTCTAAAAAAGCATTTGGTTGGTGAGAGGCATTAGGACGGGTAGTGTTGTCAAAGGACCTGTCCAGGGATAGGCCCGTGCTGTCACTAGAGAGATTGGAGACGTCAGAAAGACTGTCGGAGATGGACTCTCCCGGAGTATTGATTCTAGCCACTTTGTTGGTGGTTTCTCTATTGACCTGATCGAACTTGCGTGCAAATGTGTAAATTCTTCCACTACTATAGTCATTCTCGTCCCTAATGAGCTTTCTCATCTTTTTATCTTTTACATATAGTTGGTATCCATTCAGGATGTCTTTCAAGATGGCATAATTCTTATTGGTTGCTTCAGTAAGGTTGAGATTCTTGATCTCCTCCTCTAGTGAAGCAATGTCCAAAAGTAATTTGTTTCGTTTTCTGTCGGCATGTTTAATGAGTATGTTAATCATGCCGAAAGAGATAGAGGATATGAGATGTTCCCATTCTCCCAGTAGGTCAGGGTCTAAGTCTTCAAATGAGGGAAATATTATGACACGTAGTCCCCTCGGTACTTGTTTTATTTCTAAGTAACGTTTGAGAGTTGTAATGTCCCACCAGCGAGCTAGTTCCTGTTTCCTAAGTCTCTCAAGTTTAATAAACTTATGTTTAAGCCCCTCTTTGGGTGGTGCAGAATTGGTACTGCGTGTGGTAAATGATTTCCTTGAGAACAATTCAGCAGCCAAAATGTCTCGGTTATCGTCAAAAGATGCCATGCCTAAGAGTTTGATGTAGAGTACGTCTTAAAAGTAAACCACAACTGTTGGTACAAAATGTGTTAAAGTTGGCGGAGTGCAGCTATACCACAATGGAGGCAAGACCAAGCCAGAGACAAAAAATACAAGGGTAGTGCGTGGTAAGAAAGCCGCACTTCCGTTCCGTTACAGTTCTTGTTAAGGCAACAAAGTGAGTCCGATAGGAGAAAGAAGGTGCCACTCGGTCAGGTGCCCCACTACCCTGTTGGGCACAAAGAGTTGTGTACCAGGGTACACAATGACAATGAGTACAGATAGACCAAGGCACACAAAAAGGTAAAAGTTCTTCAATGTTTCTGGGACGTAAGTAAAGCCCAAGTATTGTAAATCCAGAGGTGAAGAGTAAAAGCGATGAATCCAAGTTGTTGATATGTTAGAGTCTTTATTCGCAGGTATAGGTTTGTGTCGTCTTTACAGGAAACAGCCAACACGTGTTTCGTCACGCAAGTGACTTTATCAAGGCTGTAAAGAAGTAATAGAAACATACCGATATGTACAATTGGTCTGAAGGTATGTACTAATTAGGTGTTAGAGACATAGTGGTGAACCCATAATCCGCTAAGGAAGGATGCATGTGCGATTGTAAACACGTGAGTAAGGTTTCATGCGGCATGGCACAGTATATGTTGTCGTAAACATTCAAGACCAAGTGCAAGTTACAACAAAGACTATAATCAGTGATTTAGGTGTAGAGAACGTCTATGGTGGATATTTGGTGAACCGAATATTGGTGAATTAAGTGCCAAAGAGATAAAGAAGCAGTGGTGACAGTGCTGGTAGAATAGGGTTGGTAAAGCCAGGTGAGTAGGTATACACGAGGTATCCCTTAAAAAGTGGTAAAGAAATGGATAGAAAGTTGGGTACCAGATAGGAATACAGTTAAGATAAGAGAGGAACGTGCTAGGGGGTAATGATGAAGCTTGTGCAAAGGTACTCAGTAGTGAGACCCTACCTGGGCCCATCCGGCCAGGTGCAGAGGACAGCAGTGAGTTCAAATTGGCAAAAAATACGATGGTCAGTCCCGGGTGGGACTGCCGCGGGTGTGCGGTGATCCCAGTAGTCAAAAGGCTGGTGCTATCAAGGCCTTGATAAGCCCGAAGTATTAATCCTGATTGGAGAAAACGTATGAATAAAGTTACTAAAACTTGGGACCTCCAAGAAAGACTGCGTATACAGCGAATCTAACGAGAGGTGTGACAACAGGGGAGGACCCATATCCCAAATGTAACTGATTATGGACAATGCGCACAGGATCGCCGTCAGATGGGTTTCATGGTAGTTGTAAGGTGATCCAGAAGTATGAGGCCGGGGCCCAATAGTGACATTAATTACTAGCGTGTGCCGAGACCTAAGCGTGATAACGGACACGTCCAACATAGTTAAAAATGGAGCATGTCCAAGTTGGAGGCCAATGTGTACATCGCCTCGAGCAATCATACAATGGTACTTAGTAATTTACGTACAGGCACACGCGAGAACCGCGTCTAAGCGGGAGCCGAGTGTTGGTTTATATGTCAATAATTGAAATTAAGTGGCGACGGGCTTAACTGTTAATAAAAGGAAAACGGTCCAACAATGGAAGATCCCCCGAACACTCGAAAAGTGTTGAAAAGGGTTCCCGAATACCTGAGATTCAGTAATGTAGCGTCCAGTCCATCACGCGAGGCGAGTCTGTATGCTCGATGTCGCGCGATCTATTTAAGCCGGCTCTCGGTTAGAGGAAATAGAGGACGGACTGTTTTTTGAAAAGGTGTCGGGGTGGAAAGTAAAGAACACAGGAGAAAGACGGAAACTATGGCGGCCATTTTGGAGAGAGAAAATTATTACAGTCAGAGACAGTAAAAAAGTATGAGAGACGATTGGGAGGAAGGAAAGGTAACAAGCGTTCAAGAGCAAGTAGGTGAATATTAAGCCTTAAAATAATGGCAACAATGTGGGGAAAGGTAGCGTATTGGGTGGGAGTAGGAGCGTGAAGAATGGGATTGATGTGGTGTGTAAAGACACCCATGAGGGTTGTGCGACGTACTGGAAAAAGCTGTAATAGAGCTAAGAATAATGGCCCGTTTATGCTACTCGTCCTTAAAGGACACAAACTGTGATTCAGGCGTCACATTGTACAGGGTAGTAACTTAGCAGCACAACAGAAAAATATAGGCAATGTAGAGGCGAAAGGCAGTAGAAAAGTTAAAAAACACATGGTACTGTATACATGTTAGGGAAAGCAACCAGATACTTGATAACAGCAATAATAGGATAACAACAAATTAGCAAGGTAACTATGAGCTAGTAAGAACGTACGATACATAAGGAAAATACAGTCAGATGAAAGGTGGAGCTGATGCCAAAATTACATCCTAGGGCATTCTGAAACAAATTAGACAGAACAATGCAAATCAAATGAGAGAAAAAAGACAGTGACGTATGTCAAGGAATACAGATATTTGTATCATTAGTTGTGAAAACATTTCATGCGAGGAAGTAATGTAATTCATGGTCGGTGTTAAGTCCAAATTCAACTGCACGGAGTTTGATAATCCATTTGGCCTCGCACTTGCGGAGGTCCCTGGTTCTATCACCCAGTCTGGGTGATCCTGTGACCTGAGCAATCCCGTGGAATTTGATGTTAAGTATGTCTCTTTCCCCATGTGTGGTGTTGAAATGAACAGCCAGCGGGTATGTATTGTTGTTGTTTCTGATAGCCCTAATGTGTTCCTGAATACGTTCTTTGAGTGGGCGTATGGTACTGCCAATATAGATGCGGCCACATGCACAGATGATACAGTACACAGTGTATCTAGTGTTACAGTTGATGAAGCTCCTAACAGTATATACCATCCTGGTGTTGTAAGAGAAAGAAGTGGTTTTGTTGAGAGCCATTTGGCATGAAATACAACCACCACATTTGAAGAATCCATTGGGTTTGGTAGGAATCCATATTGAAGGGCATGTTTGTGTGTGGGGCATGAGAAAGCTGGGGCATAGGATGTTCCTAAGGGTGCGTCCCCTGCTGTGAGTCATGGTAGGGGCGTTGTTGATGTAGTTTCTAAGCCCTGAGTCCAGGAGTAGTAAATGCCAGTGTCGTTTGAGGATGTGGAGCACAGTTTTACTAGCAGGGCTGAATTGAGTGATGAAGGAAACAGGACGTTTGTTAGACGTTTTAGGCGTTTTTTTGGGGCCCCTGATGAGAAGCGAGTGTTGGTCAATAGAGGATACGCGTTTGGAAGCCGTTGATATAAGCTTGTCAGTGTACCCACGTGCTTGAAAGCGGCGTGTCAGATTCTTCAGTTCGTGTTTGAAGATGTCAGTGTCAGTGCAGTTTCGACGAATTCTGATCATTTCCCCATAGGGAATCGCTTTGATTTGTGTCAATGGATGGGCACTATGCGCATGTAAGATAGAGTTGCAGGCTGTTGGTTTTCTGTATAACCTGGAGGTAATTCTATTGTTGGTAGTGTAAAGGAGAAGGTCAAGGAACTCAATTTGAGTACGATCCGCCTTATGTGTGAAGGTAAGATTGTAGTCATTGGTGTTAAGGTGGACTATAAGTGTGTCAAGATCAGGGATATTGCCTGTCCAGATTGTCAGGATATCATCAATGTACCTACCCCAAAACAAGATGTGTTGAGTAATGTGTGCCGGGCACTTAGACCAAAGGTGAAATTTTTCGAATTGCCCCATGTATAGGTTGGCATATGATGGAGAGAATTTGGCACCCATCGCTACCCCCTGGCATTGTCGGTACCATTTGCCATTATGTAAGAACACATTGTTTTCAAGAACCAAGCGCGTCAGATCGAGGAGCATCATTGTGTGTTCGTACAGGGTAGCATCGCGTGAGATGAGAGTCTTTGAGAGCATTTCCAGACCCTTTTCCAGGGGGATTGAGGTGTACAGAGAACTGACATCCAAACTAACAAACATACAGTCATCATTCCATTCTATGTCCTCAAGTTGGCATAGGAGATCCCTGGTATCCTGAATGTAAGAGGGAAGATTCCGGACCATAGGTTGTAGAAAGGAGTCAATATACTCAGAGATGTGTTCTGTGGGAGAACCGATTCCTGAGATAATGGGTCTGCCTTGTGGGAAGCTGCCTTGTTTGTGTACTTTTGGTAGAACGTAAATGCAAGGTGCTCGCGGTGCTGTCACATAAAGGTATTTAAGCTCCTGATCGGATATGAGACAGTTGTTTTTCCAATGGGTCAGTTTGCTCTCAATTAGTGTGGTGATGTGAGGAAGAGGGTTAGTGTGGATTGTAGTGTAAGCCCGTGTGTCTTCAAGTTGTCTGTTTATTTCAGAGATATAGTCAGATCTGTCCATCACCACCACGTTGCCCCCTTTGTCAGCTTCCTTGATGACTAAGTCTGTGCGTTTGGAAAGACTTTGTAGGGCTAAGATTTCTTTCTGTGTCAAATTGTTGTTACGTCTGTACGTACATGTCCCGAGTTTGTCCTCGAGCTGGAAGAGGTCGGTACTGACTGCCTTGTAAAAGACGTCAATGCAGTTGTCAGGTGGTAGTGTCGGCATAAAGGTAGATTTAGGTCTGAGTCCACTGTTCAGATCCAAATTGGAAGGAACATCGAGTTGGATTAATAGTTCATCCAGACAGTTGGAGGACAGTGAAGGGTTATCTAGTGAGAGTATTGTCTGTACATCTCGCGATGCTACCCTGTACGAACACACAATGATGCTCCTCGATCTGACGCGCTTGGTTCTTGAAAACAATGTGTTCTTACATAATGGCAAATGGTACCGACAATGCCAGGGGGTAGCGATGGGTGCCAAATTCTCTCCATCATATGCCAACCTATACATGGGGCAATTCGAAAAATTTCACCTTTGGTCTAAGTGCCCGGCACACATTACTCAACACATCTTGTTTTGGGGTAGGTACATTGATGATATCCTGACAATCTGGACAGGCAATATCCCTGATCTTGACACACTTATAGTCCACCTTAACACCAATGACTACAATCTTACCTTCACACATAAGGCGGATCGTACTCAAATTGAGTTCCTTGACCTTCTCCTTTACACTACCAACAATAGAATTACCTCCAGGTTATACAGAAAACCAACAGCCTGCAACTCTATCTTACATGCGCATAGTGCCCATCCATTGACACAAATCAAAGCGATTCCCTATGGGGAAATGATCAGAATTCGTCGAAACTGCACTGACACTGACATCTTCAAACACGAACTGAAGAATCTGACACGCCGCTTTCAAGCACGTGGGTACACTGACAAGCTTATATCAACGGCTTCCAAACGCGTATCCTCTATTGACCAACACTCGCTTCTCATCAGGGGCCCCAAAAAAACGCCTAAAACGTCTAACAAACGTCCTGTTTCCTTCATCACTCAATTCAGCCCTGCTAGTAAAACTGTGCTCCACATCCTCAAACGACACTGGCATTTACTACTCCTGGACTCAGGGCTTAGAAACTACATCAACAACGCCCCTACCATGACTCACAGCAGGGGACGCACCCTTAGGAACATCCTATGCCCCAGCTTTCTCATGCCCCACACACAAACATGCCCTTCAATATGGATTCCTACCAAACCCAATGGATTCTTCAAATGTGGTGGTTGTATTTCATGCCAAATGGCTCTCAACAAAACCACTTCTTTCTCTTACAACACCAGGATGGTATATACTGTTAGGAGCTTCATCAACTGTAACACTAGATACACTGTGTACTGTATCATCTGTGCATGTGGCCGCATCTATATTGGCAGTACCATACGCCCACTCAAAGAACGTATTCAGGAACACATTAGGGCTATCAGAAACAACAACAATACATACCCGCTGGCTGTTCATTTCAACACCACACATGGGGAAAGAGACATACTTAACATCAAATTCCACGGGATTGCTCAGGTCACAGGATCACCCAGACTGGGTGATAGAACCAGGGACCTCCGCAAGTGCGAGGCCAAATGGATTATCAAACTCCGTGCAGTTGAATTTGGACTTAACACCGACCATGAATTACATTACTTCCTCGCATGAAATGTTTTCACAACTAATGATACAAATATCTGTATTCCTTGACATACGTCACTGTCTTTGTTCTCTCATTTGATTTGCATTGTTCTGTCTAATTTGTTTCAGAATGCCCTAGGATGTAATTTTGGCATCAGCTCCACCTTTCATCTGACTGTATTTTCCTTATGTATCGTACGTTCTTACTAGCTCATAGTTACCTTGCTAATTTGTTGTTATCCTATTATTGCTGTTATCAAGTATCTGGTTGCTTTCCCTAACATGTATACAGTACCATGTGTTTTTTAACTTTTCTACTGCCTTTCGCCTCTACATTGCCTATATTTTTCTGTTGTGCTGCTAAGTTACTACCCTGTACAATGTGACGCCTGAATCACAGTTTGTGTCCTTTAAGGACGAGTAGCATAAACGGGCCATTATTCTTAGCTCTATTACAGCTTTTTCCAGTACGTCGCACAACCCTCATGGGTGTCTTTACACACCACATCAATCCCATTCTTCACACTCCTACTCCCACCCAATACGCTACCTTTCCCCACATTGTTGGCATTATTTTAAGGCTTAATATTCACCTACTTGCTCTTGAACGCTTGTTACCTTTCCTTCCTCCCAATCGTCTCTCATACTTTTTTACTGTCTCTGACTGTAATAATTTTCTCTCTCCAAAATGGCCGCCATAGTTTCCGTCTTTCTCCTGTGTTCTTTACTTTCCACCCCGACACCTTTTCAAAAAACAGTCCGTCCTCTATTTCCTCTAACCGAGAGCCGGCTTAAATAGATCGCGCGACATCGAGCATACAGACTCGCCTCGCGTGATGGACTGGACGCTACATTACTGAATCTCAGGTATTCGGGAACCCTTTTCAACACTTTTCGAGTGTTCGGGGGATCTTCCATTGTTGGACCGTTTTCCTTTTATTAACAGTTAAGCCCGTCGCCACTTAATTTCAATTATTGACATATAAACCAACACTCGGCTCCCGCTTAGACGCGGTTCTCGCGTGTGCCTGTACGTAAATTACTAAGTACCATTGTATGATTGCTCGAGGCGATGTACACATTGGCCTCCAACTTGGACATGCTCCATTTTTAACTATGTTGGACGTGTCCGTTATCACGCTTAGGTCTCGGCACACGCTAGTAATTAATGTCACTATTGGGCCCCGGCCTCATACTTCTGGATCACCTTACAACTACCATGAAACCCATCTGACGCCGATCCTGTGCGCATTGTCCATAATCAGTTACATTTGGGATATGGGTCCTCCCCTGTTGTCACACCTCTCGTTAGATTCGCTGTATACGCAGTCTTTCTTGGAGGTCCCAAGTTTTAGTAACTTTATTCATACGTTTTCTCCAATCAGGATTAATACTTCGGGCTTATCAAGGCCTTGATAGCACCAGCCTTTTGACTACTGGGATCACCGCACACCCGCGGCAGTCCCACCCGGGACTGACCATCGTATTTTTTGCCAATTTGAACTCACTGCTGTCCTCTGCACCTGGCCGGATGGGCCCAGGTAGGGTCTCCTTACTGAGTACCTTTGCACAAGCTTCATCATTACCCCCTAGCACGTTCCTCTCTTATCTTAACTGTATTCCTATCTGGTACCCAACTTTCTATCCATTTCTTTACCACTTTTTAAGGGATACCTCGTGTATACCTACTCACCTGGCTTTACCAACCCTATTCTACCAGCACTGTCACCACTGCTTCTTTATCTCTTTGGCACTT
This sequence comes from Pleurodeles waltl, assembly GCF_031143425.1. Classification (NCBI taxonomy): domain Eukaryota; kingdom Metazoa; phylum Chordata; class Amphibia; order Caudata; family Salamandridae; genus Pleurodeles; species Pleurodeles waltl. The sequence continues at coordinate 1,662,924,623 of NC_090440.1, forward strand.
AATTCACCAATATTCGGTTCACCAAATATCCACCATAGACGTTCTCTACACCTAAATCACTGATTATAGTCTTTGTTGTAACTTGCACTTGGTCTTGAATGTTTACGACAACATATACTGTGCCATGCCGCATGAAACCTTACTCACGTGTTTACAATCGCACATGCATCCTTCCTTAGCGGATTATGGGTTCACCACTATGTCTCTAACACCTAATTAGTACATACCTTCAGACCAATTGTACATATCGGTATGTTTCTATTACTTCTTTACAGCCTTGATAAAGTCACTTGCGTGACGAAACACGTGTTGGCTGTTTCCTGTAAGAACGACACAAACCTATACCTGCGAATAAAGACTCTAACATATCAACAACTTGGATTCATCGCTTTTACTCTTCACCTCTGGATTTACAATACTTGGGCTTTACTTACGTCCCAGAAACATTGAAGAACTTTTACCTTTTTGTGTGCCTTGGTCTATCTGTACTCATTGTCATTGTGTACCCTGGTACACAACTCTTTGTGCCCAACAGGGTAGTGGGGCACCTGACCGAGTGGCACCTTCTTTCTCCTATCGGACTCACTTTGTTGCCTTAACAAGAACTGTAACGGAACGGAAGTGCGGCTTTCTTACCACGCACTACCCTTGTATTTTTTGCCTTCCCATCTTGCTTGGCCTGTGGAGCTTGTGGGAACCCTAGAGATGCCTCAAGTCTTCTAGCTATCGGATACTTCTCGAGCTTCTGTAACTCCTGCCGGTTTTAAAGCGTGGCCTGACTAATGTACAGAAAAACATGCGCCTTTAGTCCCTTTGCAGCAAGATTAACCTTTTGTGCTGCGTTCCTTAACATTAGCACCCTGGCCGGAATGTGATACGTCGCCCAACACTGTTCCAGAGTCTTGTGCTGCCCACGCATGACCTCTTGATGGAAACCTAATGGCCCGCGAGCTTCATCACAAACTACTTGCCTGAACACCCATTTTTAGGTATGTCTCTTCAACAAAGTGAGGTCAGCCAAAATTTGAAGACAGTGAGCCATGATCTAATTTGTTAAGTGCCCATTCTTAAGTCTTGAAGTGGATGAGAAGTAATTGCTCATTGTTTAAAATCATGCTTCTGGTTAGTTGTCAAGCTCCGTTTCTTTCTGAGGACTCCAAAATAAAAACTTGGTGATCCATGCCAACCGCTCACTTCCCATTCCACTTAACATTTCTTTTAATACTAACATTTCTCCAGTGCTTAGACCTTATTTTCCATCTTCTGGTGGAATGCGGGAGATTCGTAAGCATTGACAGCATAGCTAGTTGTCGCTGTGATAAATCGGCTGTAGTACACTCCTCTGTGCATTCAACATAGGGCTCACTGATGGATTGGACTTTTAATGCAAACAAAAGTATATTTTGTCTTTCTGGTGTTTATTTTTTTTCAGGCACTTGGCCTCGGCCTCGCAAAGCACTTCCGCCACTTAGAATTTATGATTTCCTCAGTGTCTCCTGCTCTTCAAGGTATGTTCCATAACAACTTCCCTGCGGGTCAGATCCCCCAGAACAAAGATACAGCTCTCCCAATGGCTAAACTCTCCCAGGTCTAGAAGTCACTATAGCTTCTTCAGACTGTAGGGATCCCGCATGGTACAAGATCACTCGAGGGAATAGTTTTGCCCTCTCTCCCCAAAGGAATGGCATTGCATATGGCACAGTCAGTTAGTGCCATGCTGCTCTTCTCTTTCCACTTGCATGCCCGCTGTGGTGGTGAAGCCTCCATACCTTTGGTATAATCTAAGCCAACCGCCCATTCTATGACCAGAACACACAACCTCTTGATTCGGACCCTGCCTTACACACAGCCCGAGACCCAGTGCTTAATTTGTGCTTGTTGTTTCCGGTGCTGAGCACCAGCACTTATTTTTGAGGCCCGGGTCTTATTCTTCTGCCTCTAGCATTTGCTGCGAGCAAAAGACACACATGGGAAAGACGGAGGAAGGGAAAAACGAAAAAGCGTCACAGAGGGAGAAAGTAGAAAGCCGCTAGAGTGAGCTGAAGGGGCAGGGAGTGACTTTATATGGATTGAAGAGGCCCGAGATGGCTTCAAGAGGACGCCGCCTCAGTATTCCGTGTTCACACATTTAATTGCGGCACCTGTGTGGTTAAGAGGAGGGCTCGGGGCACCGGCACCTTTTTATTTACAAATTAAGCACTGCCGAGACCCAATTGAATGCAGCTGCGCCAGAGCATCGAAGGAATGTAGCAACTCGGAGCACTGCTGGCTCCACCCAAAGAATATGTGTTATCTGGTGGCAGGAAATGCTTAACTGCAAACGTTCCTACTATGAACACCAGAAAACTCCTGTGCACCTGTTTCTGCAAGAAGGAACACAGTTACGACTCTTGCACAAAATAAGACGAAGTGCCAAAAACTGAATGACTAATTCCGGTTTTCAAATTATACAACACTAAATAAGCTCTCCCATTGTTTGTCCGGTCTTTGATTATGGTGGTGCCCGCGGAGATGAGACGCGCTCTAGTCTCCGCGGGCATATTCGGGACAGAAGGGAAGTGACATGGGGGAGTAGGGCAGGATATTAGGTAAGCGGGGGTGGGTCTTAGTTAGGGGATAAAAGGTGGCGCGGGGGAGGTGTAGGATCATGCCTCTGAATGTTGGAATGTTGTGTGAGAGGAATCTTGGGGTGCTGGGATTCTGGAGTGTGGGAGAAGGAGAGAGGAACTGTGAGAAGGAGGAAGCTTGATCTATTGCTGGGGGTATATAGTTTGCTGTACTGTTTAACTCTGGAATAAAACATGAAGAACCTGAACTGGACTTCCTGGTGATTGCTACATAAACTGGCGATGAGGGTTAATCTGTGCAGGGGGCAGAAATTACTCATAACCCCCAACCCCTGGATACAGTAAATACTTCTAATGAAGACTAAATTAATTTTGAACAAAGAAGAAGAAAAGATACATGGACTTAAACAATTAATGAAGTCGGCAAGCCATCCTCCAAGTAAGTTTTATTTTTAGCACTTGGGTGTAGAAATCTGGAACTATTCAAAGATACTCGTTGACAAGGACTTGACTCGTTGACAAGGACTTTCTTAGTGGAATTTATACACACAAATTGCGGTGTGTTTTGGGAGCATTTTTAACCCTAAATCTAAAAGGGCGGCTTCTCAAAAATCGTTAATGGGTATAGCGCGCAGACTTGATTATTTTCAAGTCTCCGCGCACAACGGACCCGAACAAACAACACGTCTCGAGCTGCCTCTCTCGAGCGCAACGTCCGACGTCTTGGCAGCTTGATGCTCGTGTACTCTACACGCGGAACCAACAGCGCGCACTGAGCAGCTGGGTGTGTGTACTTACCGAACGAATGAACGAATGAACTATGCCACACCTTTTCCGCTCCTTGGCATTGATTTTTTCCTTCATATAACTTCGTTGTCGAGTACAGGAGTTATAGTGGAAACTAAGGAAGGACTACAACACAGAATAGAAAAAAAAAAGGGAACGAAGAAGAAAGACTATTAGTTACATACAAACACAAAAGGAAATCTCAATCCGCAATAACATTTTTCTCCCTTCACATATTCCACTGTGAAATTAAATTCAATAACAGATAATAACCACCTGGAGATTCGGGGAGTCAAGCCACCTTCCAATCCTCGACCACATTTAAAAATCTGCAACAAGTGTTTGTGGTCTGTTCTCAGTACGAAGAGTAGCCCCCACAAATAGTACCTGAAATGGTTTATACCCCAACAGCAAGCCAATGCCTCTTTCTCTATGGCAGAATAAGTACGTTCTGCCCCTTGCAATCTGCGTGAGGCAAAGCCAACAATTCTTTCATCACCGTCCCTCCTTTGAATAAGTACTGCCCCTAATCCCACACTACTTGCATCAGTAAGAAGGATTGTTTTCCTCGTAATATCAAAGTGACCTAGAGTTGGAGCCTCCGCAATGGATACCTTTATCAGTTCAAACGCCCTCACACAGTCCTCATTCCATTCAAACATTACTCCTTTTTTTAGTAAAATCCTCATGGGTTCCACAAGTTCTGCAAAATTACATACAAATTTCGAGCAATACTCTGCTAACCCTAAGAATGACTTTAACTGATCCTTACTGGTAGGGCTCGTGCTTGATCAAAATTTTGTCGAAATGGAGGATGATCTGAAAAAAATTTTGGTGGTGAAGAATGAGCTGAGTATACAGGGAGAAAAAATTGGGAGAAGGAACAGAGTAATTCCACCATTGAGATTGAGGAGGAGATTGGTAGCTATTGTTCACGAAGGACATTTGGGTAAAAGTGCAACTAAAAGGAGGTTGCGGCAATCTTACTGGTGGCCTGGGATGGACAGTGATGTGGAAAGAGTGGTGGAAGAGTGTCAGGCTTGTAGGAACAGCGACAAGTCAAAAGCAGTGAGGGAACCTCCTTTAGGTCAAGTGCAATTTCCGAAGGCACCGTGGGAGAAGCTTGCTTTTGATCTTGTAGGGCCAATAGAGAGGCTAGGAAAAGGTAGTCGCTTTGTAATGGTATTAGTGGATTATTATAGTAAATGGTTCCGCATTAGATGTACTGAACAAATTACGACGGACAAGGTAATTGAATTCCTTAGGGAATCGTTTCTGGAAGAAGGGGTTCCGAAAGTTTTGGTCACGGACAATGGTGTGCAATTAGTTTCAGCTGCCATGACCAAGTTTTTAAATGACTTGAGGATAAAACATGAAAGAGTTGCATTATTCCGGCCTCAGGCTAATGGCCTGGTAGAAAGGGTGAACAGAATTATTATGGAAAATATTCAATTGTCCCTGGCAAATGGATTGAATTGGAGACATGAGCTGTTCAAAATGTTGTGGGCGCATAGAATAACAACACATTCTGTGACGGGTGTGTCACCCTTTGTTGCCCTTAAAGGGAGAGAGCCAGGTACTAAGGAATTTCCTTGGTGGATTAGTGAGAAAAAGCTGGTAAGTGTTGACCAGGAGAAGTTGCAAGCGAGGGTCATGCATTTTCAAAACAAGAACAAGGTGGATTATGATAAAAGGAAAAGGGTTAGGTTTACTGAAGTGAAATGTGGGGATCTTGTGGCGGTCAAGAAGGTGGGAATTGTAAGAAAAGGTGACAGCAAATTGTATGCACCACAAAAAGTAATTTCTGTAAAGAATTCAGTAGTGAAGTTGGAAGATGGGAGAGAGTGGAGTACAGGTAACTTGTGCATAATTAAAAGAAGGCATGACTAAGACTACCAAGGAAACATACGGGTTCTACTGACATCCAAATGGATAAAGGAAAAAAAAAAAGGGGGGAGAAAATTTCATATGTTGTCATTGTTAGGAATGTATTATATGTTAACTTATTTATCTTCTCAATCAATTTCAATTATTTATTTATTTATTTGTTTTAGTTTTAGTTATGTTTTGTAATTATAATTAAGTTGTAACCAATGTGGTTCATAAGGGGGAAGATGTGTAGGATCATGCCTCTGAATGTTGGAATGTTGTGTGAGAGGAATCTTGGGGTGCTGGGATTCTGGAGTGTGGGAGAAGGAGAGAGGAACTGTGAGAAGGAGGAGGCTTGATCTATTGCTGGGGGTTATATAGTTTTCTGTACTGTTTAACTCTGGAATAAAACATGAAGAACCTGAACTGGACTTCCTAGTGATTGCTACAGGAGGGCTCTGCCTCTTCCATGCCAAAACTAGTTTAGGGAAAGTTTGGTAGGGAATATTTGTTGGTTGGCAGTCAAGGCCAGGCGGCACAGCGGGCCACTCCGGGAGACGCGGTCGCGCTCCCAGCAGGTAGCTGGTATACGGTGAGTGTAGCGGGGGGGGCTGAGGCGAGGCCTCGGTGTAAGGCGCTTCACCGAATTTCGGGGAAAGAGGCGGCCGCGCCGTTCGGGCCGCGCTTCGCCTGCTAGGTGAGGCCGGCCGTGCCGACCTCCTCAGGCCTGGCGTGCTCGACCAGGCCTGGGTCGGAATGGCGCGGCGGACGTGAAAAGCGTCGAGCCGGGTAGCGGCTGCAGTTGCGGCGTGTTCTTCAACAGAGACATCCCCTGAGAGGGGGGGGGCGGGAAAAGATCCAAAAAGACGGCGGCAGGTAGGGCGCGCAGCGCGCCCAGTACCACAGCAACCCACACACGGGTTAGCACCGAAAACACGACGGAGGAGGTGGAGGGGGCAGGAAAAGGGCCAATGAAGGAGGGTGGGGGGGAGCAGGCCCAAGAGGGCCTAACAAATGTGGCAGTGAGCACGGAGCAGGGCTTAATAATGGTGACTGGGGAGGGGGCATCTGATGGCAAAGAGCAGGACTGGGCCCCTCTGGACCTGTCATTCCAAGGGGAGGGGTCAGAACACAGCCAGGGCCATGGGGCCCCATTGGAAAAAAAGGAGAGGAAAAAAGGCAGGTTGAAAACATGGCAGAGCAGGCTAAAAGGGGCGGGTGGACAGGGCAAGAAAAGGAAATTCGGGGGCAAGATGGGCATACTGGGGCAAAAGAAAATGGGAGAGGCACAGCAGGACAGATGGGACCAGAGTGGGATGACAGAGTTAGAGGCCAGGATAAAAGAGCAGCGCCGAGTAGTGGCGGAGGCAGAGGGGGGCCCAGTTGTGCAGGGACAGGGAAGAGGCAGGGAGACGAGAGAGGCAGTGGGGGAGGGGGTGGGGGGGTTTGAAAGCAAGGGCCCTCAGCATACGGACAGGGGCCCAGGCAGCTGGGTTTGGGTGCCACAGCCAGGTGCAGGGAGGGGCAGGAGGCTAAGGCGGCCGAAGGGAGTGATGGCACGGAAGGCCCCAGTGGCGCACACGGTCACTCTGGGCAAGGACATACAATGCCAGTAGCAGAGGCTGGCGAAAGAATGCCGAAACCAGCGGGGCGCAGCACGGCCCCTGCACGCTGGTCAGAAGCACTAGGGGGGTCACCGGCAGCCTTCTCTACACCGCAGGAACGTAGCAAACCCAAAGGTGGTATGCGCCACAAGGAACGGGGCACTTTTTCCACTGATATATTGCGTTTGAATGAAAATACGGGCCACACAGGGGAAATGACTGAAGGGGATGTGTTGGAACTTGATTATGAGGAGGATGCAGAAGAATGGGAAGAGGGAGAAATTCACGAGCTAGAGGCGAACAGAACACAGGGGAGAGTACAAGGGCGCAAGGGCGGCGCAACCCCTGTTTCTGTTTCTGTTTTACAGGATCCAATGGAAGGTGGCAGTCAACGGGTGACGCAGCGCGGCCCGGTCCGAGGTCGGGGGCAAGAAAGGTGGCCAGGCCCCTGGTGGGGCAAGGCAGAGGTAAGGGGCAATGGTGGTCGGTGTGGGAGAATAATCCAGGACAGGGCGAGAAACACACGAGCAAGTCCATAGGAGTGGGGGATTTTTCAGTGCATGACAAAGTGGAAGGGTCAGTGAAAAAGGGAGGTGAAGAATGGTCAGCGATAGCATCCTTGACGTCAGCGGCTAAGGAGACGGGCAAGGAGACAGCAGAAGGGGCTACTGGGGCGGGAGACAAAGAAGGGGGGGGTCCATAAGAAGAGGCTTCCGTACATGGGCCTTGCCATGCCTTTGGGATCACACATAGCAGAAAAAACAAAAGCAAAAATTTGGAGACACAAATACGTGGACGTGTTCAAGCTGCTACATAGGGACATTCAGGCGAAAGAGGGCTCAAAAGAGGAGGAGTGGGAGCTAGCGTGCAGACCCAGGGTGCCAATAACGATGGACAATTGGATATCAGCCTTTTTGATTTTCGCTAACATATACTGCGAGATATTCCCAGACAGGGCCATTGCACTTTTCAAATATATGGATATAATAAGGAAGGCGCAGATGCACTTTGGGGGTGTCGCGTGGCTTAGCTACGATGAAGAATTCAAGGCCAGGGTGAGCATTAATCCAGACAAGCCCTGGGGGGACGTGGACCCAGAATTGTGGATGCAGTGGATGGCATCAGCACATTCCACTGCGTCTACGCACACCGCGAGTGGCTTGCCGGTAATATACAAGCCTTTTCAGGCACGTCCTGCCCAGGGAGGGGCTGGAGGGGGGCAGCGACCCCCGGTATCCACAACAGGGGCATGTTGGAACTACAATAAAGGTTTCTGTTCCAGACAGCCCTGTAAATTCAAGCATGACTGCTCCAAGTGCGGGGGTCGTCATCTGGTCACACAATGTTTTACGCTCTCCAGCCCAGCCGAGCAATGGAGAGCGTCCAAAGGCAGAGGCATGCAAGGCAATCCTGCGGCAAAGGGCTCCTACGCCAATTAGGCTGAGGGCTCTCTTGCCATGGTTAACAAGATATCCGGATACCGACGCAGCGTGCAAGCTAGAGTGGGGTTTTAAGGAGGGCATTCGGGTAGGCTATTAAGGTCCGCGTCTAAGGAGATGGGCAGATAACCTGCGGTCTGCCAAAGAGATGCCACGAATAGTGCGCATGAAAATGGATAAGGAAGTGGCATTGGGCAGAATTGCCGGGCCTTACTATGAGTGGCCAAGTGCACGGCTGATGATATCACCTTTGGGAGTGGTGCCCAAAAAGGCCCTAGGTGAGTTTCGATTGATACATCATTTATCCTGGCCAGAGGGTACCTCTGTTAATGATTTCATTGCGCCCGAGGACACGAGAGTGGTGTATGCCTCGGTGGACAATACCATCAAATTGGTCAGAGGGTGCGGCGGGCACGCCGAACTGGCGAAGTGCGATATTCAATCAGCTTTTAGGTTGCTGCCAATACATCCGGATGATTTTGATTTGCTAGGAATGCAATTTGAGGGCGCAATATATATGTAGACAGGGTCCTTCCCATGGGGTGTGCTGTGTCATGTGCACTTTTTGAAACATTTAGCACTTTCATTCAGTGGGTTTTTATTAAGCTGAGTGGTCACCGGACGGTGACGCACTATTTGGACGATTTCCTTTTTGCAGGAAGCGCCGCTTCAGGTGACTGCGCAAGGGCACTCACACTGTTTCAAAACTTGGCAGAGGATTTTGGGGTGCCCCTGGCTCCAGAAAAAACGGAAGGGCCAAGGTCAGTTTAACCTTTTTAGGCATAGAACTGGACACAGACACCATGGTGGCGAGATTGCTGAGATCCAAGGTACAAGAAATACTGGAATTTTTTGGCGCAATAAAAGTACTCCACAAAATCGACCTACGATCAGCACAGAAGCTGTTAAGCTATCTTAATTTTGCGTGTAGGGTCGTGAGGGGGGGCAGGACCTTTTGCAGGCGTTTAGGCCTAGCCATGTCAGGGGCGGTGCTGCCGCACCACAGAATACGAGTCTCAGTAGGGGTAAGGGAGGATATTAAAGTCTGGGAAACATTTTTAGCGGATTTCAACGGCGTGTCCATGTTTTTCTGTGACACCAACACGGTTTGGCAGGTGCAAATCTTCTCAGATGCGGCAGGGGCCTCCGGTTTTGGGCTTTTCTGGGACGGGAGGTGGTGTGCGGAAACATGGCCGACACAGTGGATTCAACAGGGGAGGAGCATTGCATTTCTGGAATTTTTTCCCCTCCTGGTGGCATTGGCGGTGTGGGGGCACGAGCTAGCAAACAGATCAGTGCTGTTCCAGGTAGATAACATGACTGTAGTGGATTTAGTGAACAGGCAGAAAGCAAGGGATCTCAGGGTTTTGCGTTTGTTGCGTCAGTTCATGCTCCGTTGCCTATCATTGAATGTAATGTTTAAAGCAGCACACATACCTGGGGTGTACAATGAGATTGCGGATTCCCTGTCTCGTTCACAGTGGCAGCGGTTTCGCACCTTGGCGCCAGGAGCAGAGCGGAACAAGACCAAGGTCCCAGCAGACATTTGGGAGTGAGGGGCGTGACGATCACAGGACTGGTTGAGATGTCCTTTGCGGAATCCATCAGGCGGAGTTACAGGCTGGCATGGTTGGATTTCCAATCCTTTGAATCCTGTCACGGTCAATTTTGGCCTCAGAGAGCAGAAGCGTTAGAGTTACGTGCGTTGCGTTTTGTATTAGCACTAATCGAGAGAGGTTTATCACCGGCAACCATAGGTGGCAAGCTGGCGGGGGTATCCTTTTATGGGAATCTCTTTTTTGGATGTGACCCAGCTCGTAACGATTTGTTGGGGAAAATGTTAAAAGGATGGGGAAGGATTAGGTTGAGTACAACTAGACCAGATAGAGAGCCTATCACTTTTGACTTGTTACTAGAGCTGCTACATGTGTTACCGGTCTGTTGTACTGACGAGTGGGAGTTGGCGTTATTTCGGCTATGCATGATATGGATGTTTTTTGGGGCATTTAGAGTTTTTGAGTTGTTGGGGGTAGGTAGGTACGTTGGGGTGAAAGTTAATGAGGTATATCTGCACAGGCACTATTTGGGGATTTGGCTCAGGCACTCAAAGACAGATCAGTTAGGTAGGGGAAAATGGGTATGGTTGGACAGAGGCGGCAATCAAGCCGCATGTCCCGTAACTGAGTGGAGGCAATTTCAAGGGGCACGGCGTTTGAAGGAAGAGAATGGGGTTTTCAGTCACGAGTCAGGTGCGAAGCTTACTAGTTTTCAACTGCTTCAGGTGTTGCGTATGGCGCTGAGGCGAACAGGGCGGCAGGCTATGGATTTTGGCACTCACTCTTTCAGGATTGGGGCGGCGACGGCTGCGGCACATCTGGGTTGGGACTGGGCTAAAATCAAAGCCATAGGAAGATGGAAGACTAGGTGCTGCGAACGTTACGTGAGGCTCTAGTGATGGTTAGGATTAGGTTACAGGCAGGAGGGCAAGTTAAAAGGAGGGGGTTTTGGGGGGGGTGAGGGGGGGGGGTTTGCAGAGAAGAGATGTGTTTTTTGTTACAGCTCTTTTTCTTTTCAGGGTGAGTGTATGGACCACAGAGGGACAAAGCGACCACATGGCTGGTGGGACACTCATTTATACATTGGGCAGCAAAGTTCGCCGAAAGACAGATTTACGGTCGGGCTTTAGGGCTGCCAAGTGACAAACACGAAGTTATCTGGTGGGGGAAAAGCGGCATGAGATGGGGGAATCTGCTGCCGTTCATCACGTCAACCATGCCGATCTGGGGTTGTCCAGACTTACTGTTGATTCACCTCGGGAGAATGACCTTGTGAAATTGTCAGGAATTGTTTTGTTACAGCACATGCAGAGAGATCTGGAACTCCTTAAGCAAAAGTTACACGGTACTTGCCTGGTCTGGACTGAATTTGTGCCCAGAAGAGCTTGGAGAGGGGCGGTTAGGCACGGAGCCATAGAGCGGGCTCGCAAGAAGCTCAATAGGGCCATGAGGGTTTTTTGTTGGTCACAAGGAATAAAGGTGTTGAAGCATGAGGACATCAAAGAACAGGAGGTGGGCCTTTTCCGTGATGACGAAGTGCATCTATCACAGTTGGGGAGCGCTTATTATCTAACGGAATTGAGACTGCTGGTTGGAGATCTGTGGGGAGGGGAGATGTGGTTAGAGGGGCAGAAGAAAGTTTAAAAAAAAAAAGAGGAAGTGAGAGAAAGGGTACACGAAGAAAGCGAATGGGGGTGGGGCAGCACAACGCCAAATGGGTTGTGCTGGTTGGCATTAGATAGGGGAGGGTGGAGAGTCAGGTGCGGGCTTGGCCACCCTTCCAGGATAAAAAGAACAAGGAAAAGGATCACAGCGGGGGGAATGCACGAAACAACTAGGGCATGAAAAATAAAGGGGAGTGCTTAGCGGAAAAAGGGGGGGTTTGAAGTAGAAAGATGAGCGGGAAAGGTTTAAAAGGAGGATCTGTTAAAGTTGGGGTATGCGTTTAAAGTTTAAAGATGTTATTGTTACAATCCTGTCCTAATAAATGACCTTTTACACTTACGACTGTTGTGATGTGTATATGTCCCGATTTTGTTTCTGTAACCGTTGTGCAAACTTGTTGCTTTCGAGGTTTGCGCAGCTTGATAGCACATAGGTCCAGAGAACACAGCATGAACGGAGTACAAATCATATGACCCATGGCCTGCGGACAACTAGCCAGTCCAAAGCAAACGCTAAATGGTTCAATTCCTTCCTCATTATCTTTGGAGGAAGTTTCAACATAGACTTTGTGTCAGCTGGGAAACCCGGCTCAGTCAGTCAAATAACTTAATTCGGCCTAGAAATTAGGTCACGAAAGTACAAAAAATTACAAATCATTTAAAAGCTATAAAATATCTTTCAATATTTCATACATTAAAGCTCCATGAGGAGCACCCATTACCTATATGATCTAAAACATAACACATCGGGCCTCATTCTGACCCTGGCGGTCTATGACCGCCAGGGTGGAGGCCGGCTGAAGCACCGCCAACAGGCTGGCGGTGCTTCATTTTTAATTCCGACCGTGGCTGTGAAGCCGCGGTCGCCCAGCCGGGTCCGGCGGTTTTCCGACGGATTTCCCCCGGCTGGGGGAATCCTCCATGACGGCGCTGCTTGCGGTTTTCACCGCCAGAAACAGGATGGCGGGAACGGGTGTCGTGGGGCCCCTGGGGGCCCCTGCACTGCCCATGCCACTGGCATGGCATGGGCAGTGCAGGGGCCCCCTAACAGGGCCCCCTAAAGATTTTCACTGTCTGCTTAGCAGACAGTGAAAATCGCGACGGGTGCAACTGGACCCGTCGCACCCCTGCAACTCCGTCGGCTCCATTCGGAGCCGGCTTCCTTGTTGCAGGGCCTTTCCCGCTGGGCCGGCGGGCGCTCTTTTGGCGGTCGCCCGCCGGCCCAGCAGGAAAGCCAGAATGGCATCCGAGCAGCCATTTGGCGGTTCCCGCCAGGCGGGCGGCTCCCGCCGCCCGCCAGGGTCAAAATGACCCTCATAGTTTCTAAAACTTGTGTTTCTTTCAAGATACAATAACATCAGTTAAAAAAACAACATACTTTCCTATACACATGAAGTACAGAGAAACAAATCTCTAAGGATGGCAAACTCTGCAAGTATAACAATCCCTCCTTATGCAACATTAAAATGCTGGTTCACTTGCACAGGATGTAAAAAAAAACTCAATCTGTGTGACTTATGCAAAGTGCAAAATAAGCATAAAGTGCAAGATACTGGGCTGAACGCCCATCACATGGACAAGGAGGCGAAAATAAGTGCCATGTGCGAGCAACAGGAAAAGCCTATACACGTAAAGTACAGAGAAACAAATCTCTAAGGATGGCAAACTCTGCAAGTATAACAATCCCTCCTTATGCAACATTAAAATGTTGGTTCACTTGCACAGGATGTAAAAAAAAACTCAACCTGTGTGACTTATGCAAAGTGCAAAATAAGCATAAAGTGCAAGCTACTGGGCTGAACGCCCATCATTTGGATAAGGAGGCGAAAATAAGTGCCATGTACGAGCAACAGGAAAAGCCACCAAAAAGTGAACTGTGCTTAACCTTAATCTGGTCAGATAGAATCTGTATTTGTGCTTTATGATCTATGACAGATACGGTTCAATCCCCTTGGTAGTACTAATTTGCATGTATCATATTACCGTTGGCACATCCAAAATATCCATAAGTCTACATTCCTCTCTAGGGGAGTCATACATCTGTTTCACACTTAGTGATTCGTTATGAGTTTGGCAGTTCCATGACCCCCATGTTGGCGGTCGTACCGCCATCAGGCTGGCAGAGAAGACTGCCAAATTATGACCATGGTGGTCTTCACAACAGAATACAACCAATTCACCGCAGGCACCGCCAGGCCGTCACGGACGGCGAGAGGCACCTTCAGGCCGGCGGAGGACAGATCACAAAATTGCACTCCGCCAAGGTTTCCACCACAGTCACACCACCACGTTAACCCTGGCAGAAACCAACAGTATAAATGGAGACACTCACCTTCTAGCAAGCCATACCCGTCTGGAGCCACCACGGAACCTGAACTAGATGCCTTCCCGCTGCTCCTGCTCGCCCAACTACTCCGGAACCAGCGACGACGGCAGCAACCATGAGTACACACACTTACCTGTCACTGTTGAATAATGCCAAGGCTGCGATGCACACACAACATGCACATCCGGTACGGGTGGCGATGGCAACACATACACGTACTCCTACACTGTCACGCACATTCACACATAGCCACATACACACACACAGTCTCAGTACACACACTATGGCCATCACACACACTACCAAAAAAAGACACTGAACCGCAGACACACAGCACCGGCACTGTCAAATACAACAATACACAACACCAGCAAAGTACACAACTACACAACAACCGCAACACCTCATATTCACCGTCAACACTCCACAACACACACCTCCACCTGACAAAACATGCAAACACAACATAATACCATTGGACCAATACACACAATCACACAGCCATACAACAAGGCATATGTCACACCACGCAAACACACCACACAGTGGTTCTGACATACCAATCACCACGCACACAGTACAAGTACACAAGGGCACACCACACTCCAAATAACAAATGCCAACACAATCAATACACACCATATCAACATAAATGAATGTCCCAAACACATACATGCCCAACACACCATACTCAGCCATCACTGCGGGACAAATGCAAAGCACACACCCACACAAGCAGCCCAGACACAAATTGTAGCACAACCACCACACATACACACAAAACACACTTACATACAAAAGAAAGCAGGCAAGACCATAACAACCATGAGGAATGAAAGTCATGACAATTATGGAACGTTGGAACCAACAACTGGGTGGCCCAAATGTATGGGAATAAATAAATAATGCGATGAATAAATAACTATGTACAATAAATAAAAGCCCTTAGGCCACTCCAAATACAGAAGTGCAACATGCACAGATGGCACGTCTGATTGCCCCTACTTGACTACTGACTGCTAAATTACCTCCACAGGTAGGGGCATAAGAAGGGCAGGCAGGCACCTCAGGGATTGTGGGGGGGGGTGGAAGGTGGAGGTGGGGTTTGGCCTTAGGTTTGGGAGGGGGGTCTGTGGGCTTGGGAGGGAGTGCTTTGGACGTGGCTTAGGGGTGGGCTGGGAACACTTTGGAGGGGTTGATTTCTTGGTGGGGGAGGTGCATGGGTAGTAGCAGGGGAGGGAAACTGATCTCTTGGGGGTCACACGGGGTGGAGAGGAGTAAGAAAAAGGTACAACTCCGAGAGGAAAAATGTCTTTGTCACACAGGGATGGTCATGGCAAAAGGGTTTGGTCGTGGGGGGGGGACTCACTTGTTTCTCTGGTGCCCCATATGGCTGTCAATACAGGGATAGGACCTCCTCCACCTGGTTCTCCAGCTCTTCCAGTGTGAAGGCAGGGGCCCTATCACCTGCAGGACGTGGCATGATGGCTCCTAGAGGCAGTTCACAGCAGCTCACGTAGTGGAGGTTTTGTTAGCAACAGTGTCAGGAGTCAAGTGAGTAAGACTTCATAAAATGGCTGCCACGGCCACCACATACAGGAACGCCACCGCTGTCAGTCATCGCCATTGGCACCAGTCCACCGTAGGCAGCAATGTTAACCTATGACAAGTTACAATGCAGTTACGACTGCCTACCCCCATGACGACTCCCACCGGCGGACTTAGGTCACTTCCAGCTGTCCAGATCAGTAGGTCAGGCGTCTGCCATTTTAGGCACATGAACTCGATGCATGTGCTTAAATAAGTGCATCAGACTACTATTGGTCCAGATATCGGTGTCACCCAATGTTGTGACTTCATGGTTGTGCTACATAATGGGACAATCCTCAGGATGTGACCCGTTGAGTCCGTATATATGTGTACAGTACAGTGTAGCTATTTTGAGGTAAATAGGCGTCGGATAACTATTGGTTGATTTAATTACAGGACTGCACAGTCACCTACACATTTTCTTATCCATGTCATATGTCCTATCCAACTTACATTTCCGCCAATGTGCTGCAATGACTGTGTATGATGTGCATTTCTATGGTCTGTAATGTTTATGTCAGTACTGCTACGCATCCCCTACACATTAGGTGTCTGCTACTATGCCATCTGCTGCTGATGTGTACCTACTGAATGACATATTGTAGATTCTCTCCTCTCAACATAGATATCCTGTAATGAGGGAAATAAGACAACCACCAGTGTACCGTCCACTGGTGGGCCTGGCAACCATGGAGGACAAACATGACATCCAGACCTATTGTCTGAATCGCCAGACCATCGTGGAGCTTTGCAGACAGTTGGAGCCAGATCTGATGCCAGGCAATCACAATCCCTATACATACCTCCCATTGTTCAAGTATTGTCAGTGCTACACTTCTTGAACACAGGGTCATTCTAGAATACTGCCACCTTAACAGCAGCGATGTCTCAGCTCATGTTCAGTCTGGTGTTGAGGGATGTACTGTGTGCTTTCTTGAAACACATGGACAGCTACATCAGGTTTCCCCAAAGAGCGGATATGGTCTATGTGAAGGCTTACTTTTAGCAGATGGGACAGATTCCTCATGTGGTAGGGGCCACTGATGGGACCAATGTATCCCTGGTCCCCTCCAGTGTCAATGAACAGAGGTATACGGACAGGAAGAACACCACTCTATCACGTGCAGGTGGTGTGTCTGGCAGACCAGTACATCTCCAAAGTGACAGCCAAGTTTCCTGAATCAGTGCATGACTCCTACATTATGTGGAACAGCAATGTCCAACACATGCTAGCACAACTACACACAGAGAGGGCCTGGCCTGCATTGTTATGTGTTTGTATGTAATGTGACCTGTCATCACAATCTGCCTACTCACTGAACCTTCAATTTAAATTGTTCTACTATTGTGTTCAGAGGTGACTCTTGCTATCCAAACCTTCCTTGGCTAGTGACACCTGTGAGGTACCCAGCCATGCCAGGGGAACTCCATTTCAATGAGGCCGACTGGAAGACAAGGCGTGTACTTGAATTAACTTTTGGCCTCCTGAAGGCAAGATTCAGGTGCTTGGACCTATCAAGATGCCATCCTCTACTCGCCTCACAAGGTTTGCCAAATCATAGTTGCTTGCTGCCTGCTCCACAATCTAGCCCTGAGGTGTCGGATACCATTGCTAGCTGATGGCGGTGAGGCAGCTGTACCTGTGGCTGCACATGGTGATATAGAAAGTGATGAAAGAGCTGACTGTAGGACTGAGCTTATCAATCAGTACTTTCAGTGACATACAGGTATGTGAGGTGGGCCTTTTCAAGTCTTTTCTGTGCACAATCAGAAGTGGATAGCTGACATTACACCTCCTGACCTTTAGCATATGTGATGGTGTAATGATGTCCAATGCCTATATGTGAGTTGTGGAATAGAATGTTAGATGTACAGTAGTAGTGGTTCTCCTCTAACATGTGTTGTAGCAACTCATTCCAACATTCACTTTTCTCAAGGACTGACCAGTTTTGGGCTGGGTTTCCTGCATTCTCCTATTCCCATCTCCTCCCACCCACTGGATGTGGATTTATTCTGTGGTCTGCTGCCTAAGGCTTGAGGTATACATTGTCAGTAGTCAATGGTGATTGATGACAGCTCTGAGAGGTACAAACAAGGGGAATGCAGCGGGCTCATAGTCAACGCACCGATCCCTATGGGTTCCCAACTGTCCACGACCGAGAAAGGGAAAGTAATTGATTCTAATATCTGTAGTGTGCAGCTCAACCAAAGCTCCTGCTGCAGGAGGAGCTTAAGAGGCAAAAAGAACCCCAATGATGCAAACTATAAAGGCGGTGCACCACTTGATAAGCAATTGTTTAGATAGAGTATAAAAAGAGTCCAATCCTCCTATGGTACCAATGAAGCAAATCTTCTGTTTATTTCTCTCCAATTCCAAAAATTTTTTTGCACAGTAATCTTCTTACAGCATGAAGTACATAGTAATGACAGCCAACGCGTTTCGCCCTTCAACATAGGGCTTCTTGAGGGCTATATGATATCCAGTCGGTCATAATTGGTAATATTCTTAATCACAGATATTTATAATAACGGCGTCACTTACTGAGACCGGCGTGGTACTGCCGGACCATCCTCAGCAGGATCGGATTTTTGACCGTATTTACGGCCATGGACTTTACTTCACTGACACTGTGAACCCCCTTCTCGGCACATTATAAATATCTGTGATTAAGAATATTACCAATTATGACAGGCTGGGTATCATATAGCCCTGAAGAAACCCTATGTTGAAGGGCGAAACGTGTTGGCTGTCATTACTATGTACTTCATGCTGTAACAAGATTACTGTACAAAAATGTTTTGGGGAATTGGAGAGAAATAAACAGAAGATTTGCTTCATCCTTACCATAGGAGAATTGGACTCTTTTTATACTCTATCTAAACAATTGCTGATCAAGTGGTGCACCACCTTTATAGTTTACAGCTCTGAGAGGTGTATATGACAGCCTGTTAAATGGATCTTGTGAAGGGCCTGAGCCTGGTGCTGTATAGGTCCAATCTGGGTGCCCATGAATTGGAGTTATTCTTCAATAGGCACGCAGTCGATTACCTGTATATGTGCTTACTATGTCATCATACCTTCCACCCTGATGGTACTCTGTCTAGCTCTAATTGCAGATGGCTCAACAGATTATATGCTGGTTTTACTCTGGATGTCAACCTCACTCTCTGACATCTGTTCAGTGACATTACTGTTGCCATATGTGTCCTGATGATGAAGCCTCTGTCTGATGGCCATTACACGGCCAGTTTGAATCAGGGGGGCATTACCAGACCACAGATGGGTAGAAGGACAATTGTTTTATCATTAAATACACACATATACAGTAGCTCTGTCCATAAGTGATTTATTGAGGATTTAAGTTTTGTGACAAGTGAAATAAATGTGAACAACATAAACGGGATGAGTGGAGTCATGGTAGATGTATTGTTCAGTGTAGCTGCTACAACATTTGGTCACACAGGTCGAGTGTCTGTGTACCATTGGGAAATGGAGTTCTGTCTTAGAACAATCAACAGGGTATATCAGTGGCACACAAGGGTGACAAAGCAGGAGAGGACCACTACCTGGCAGTGGGTTTGATCTTGGCATCTGCTCCAGCCGGATGTCTGGATGGAAATCCACATTTGCTGGGGGTTCCTCAGCTACAGAGGGAGGGGTGTCTGAGGCTTGGGGTCCCCCTGGCAGGGCCTCCTTTCACTAGCTGCAGCTAATGTAGAGGGGGCAGAGGTCACGTTACTAGTAGTAGGGGTCTGATGGTGGGTTGCTAAACCATGCAGGGTACTGGTCATGTACCTCAGCACCCCTGCTATGGATGCCATGGTGGCATTGTGTGCCTGCCACTGCTGCATGACCTCCTGGTGGTATTCCCTCTGCAGCCTTTGGTTTTCCACCAACATGTTGATGATGTCCTGAGACGTTTGGTATGCTTCCAGGAATTGGGAGATGTTATCTTAGTCAGTGGAGTCCCTTGGGTGCCCTATCCTCTGCCCACAGCATCCTTCCCTTGCCCCTGCCCTGAGGTGCCTGTGCCCCTAGAACAGTGTGCCCACTCCCAGTGTTAGCAGGACTATCATTGTCTGTGGTGTGAATGTCTGACTCAGGTCCCTGAACTGGGGGGCACACAATAGATTGAACAGTCCTTGGGACACAGGCTTAGGGGCGCTTGCTTGACTGTGATGTAGGAGCAACAAGGATGGGGGGGATTGATGTGGGCAGGGTGAGGCTGGGAGTCGTCGACTGACCAGGTGCCCTGGATGGGCCAGGTAGGTCGTCACTGTCCAGACATCCAGGAGTGTTGTCCTCACTGGAGACTTTATCCTGAGGGGGGTTGGCAGTGTCTGGTATCCTCTCCATGGTGGCAATGGCAGGGTTACCTGTGCATGGAGTGAGACACAGAGTACAGCTAAGAAAGTGTTTAGTTCCCTGTTTGTGAGATGCAGACAGTGGCTTACCATGATTCCCTGCAATAATAATGACAGATGCTGCACAGCATAGCTTGGTAGTACATACAAGTCTGTGACAGGAGTACCATACCTCATGTTGGGTGCTGTCACCAATGATTTGTACAAATGGCACTGCTGATGGGTTCTGTTACCATCTGATACTTGACATGACTATTCGACCCTGCTACCTAGTGGGTAGTCAGACTTGGTAATTGTCACACAATATGGCTACACATTGCACCATGATGCCCCATTGGGAACACAGTATGTGGGCATGCAAGGGTAATATTCCGGTCTCTGGATCTTGTGTATGGAGTCTTGCATCTTACTTTCCAACCCATGGTCAGTCCATTACAGGCTTGGGGATCTGGATCAGTGTCCATTTGGAGTTGTCACTGTGCTGTAGCTGTGTTTTCCCTTGCTGGCCATTGTGGTGTGCCATTGCATCGCTTTAATTGCCATGTGCTGTCCTCAGTCATACATGCTAGTTGGTGTAGATAGTACAATAGTCATACATGCATGAAATGTGACATAATGTGCACATTGCAGATTTTCGCATTAATGGATTGGTGCATTTTGGGAGTTGTAGTGATAGGATTAGCTTGTGGTATCCATGCCTTTGCCAAGGGCTGTGTGGGCAGTAGGGCTGTATTTGGTGGTGGCACGGAGAAGAGGGGCATTGGGTGATTGGCAGGTAGGTGTAGTGGGACATTCAGTGAATAATGGGGTATTTGGGTGGTGAGGAAGCATGCAGGACACGACAGTGGTGTGACACTGATGTTGTGGGTACTTACTGGACTCCAGTCCTCCAGGCATTCCAGTCAGGCCCTTAGGATGCAGTATATCCAAGACCTTCTCCTCCCAAGATGTGAACTGTGGAGGAGAGGTAAGGGCACACCACCAATCTACTGGACAGCTATCTGGTGTCTCAATGCCGTGGAACGCAACTTCCCCCTGAGGTCGTTCCACCTCTTCCTCATGTTGTCCCTTGTGCACGGATGGCTGCCCACTGAGTTGACCCTATCACTGAGTTGACCCTATTGACTATTCTTTGCATTAACTCAATTTTCCTGGCAATTGATGTTTGCTGGACCTGTGCCCCAGCAGTTGTGGCTCTGACAATTTCATCCACCATGTCCCTCAACTCACCGCCTGTGAATCGTGTGTGCTTTTTTGGGACATGGTTGTGATTGTGTTGACTGTGTGGGGGAGGGGTGTGGTGTATGAAAGGATGCAGTGTTGGGTGATTGATGGGGTGTGGGTGGTGCGTTGTGAGGGATGGACGGTTGTTGTGGAATGTGTGTTCTTATTGTGTGTGTATTATGTTCATTTGACTGATATGTGTGTGCCTCTAGTGTTAGGGTGCTCTCTCTATTTCTCAGTATTGTGGTTTTGTTGCAAATGATTGTGTGGGGGTATGTTATATAGTGGAGTGTGTAGGCGTGTCAGGTGTGTGGATGTGTCAGGTGTGGGGTATTCAAATTGTTCCATGTGGTGTTGTGTGCTGTCAGTAGTGGTTTCTGACCGCGGCACCTCGCACCAACAATGTTTTACCACCATGGAAGAACCGCTGTGGTGATTTGTGGGTCGTAATATGGTGGGTGGATTTGTGTTGGGCTGGCGGTGCTGGTGGTGAAACCACCTCTTTCCCACCCTCCAGTGTCATAGCAGTTTCGTAATTTTGGCTGTTTTTTGGCAGTCTTCACGGTGTGGGTTAATAATACAGCGGTCGAATGACTGCTAACATGGTGGTCTTTTGGCAGCTGCCACAGCAGCGGTCTTGCCAAAAGACCGCCAAACTCGCAGTGAGGCCCGTAGTCTTGAGCCTGGGTGATCTGATCTGGGCTATCAAAATAATACCCACACCTAATGGTTTTTATATAGAATAACCATAAAATTGACGCCACGTTGTCTTGACTCAATCAATCGAGCAATACCGGTCTAGAAAAATTTGCTTGGGGGTACTCTAGCTTCAGCTACAGCAGTAGAGGTGCCAATTTAATACAATCTTCAATATTGGCAGCTCATAATTCTTTGTGTAAAATAAAACTTGCAGTTGTTCTAGATGTAGTGATAAGTCTGCACAGAATTGTATTTTCCACAATTTGGAGCTTCCCTGTTGCAGCGAAACCCCATACTCCTGCACCATATGAGCCTATTGCTACACATTTGCTGTTATAAATCTGAAGAAGCTACTATGCTGGTTTTTGACCCACCCTAGAGGCAAACTTAAAAACAGCCCCTGCACAGCCTCCAATTTTTGAGCTCTAGTAGTTGCTATCCTGACCCATTTCTTATTGTTATCAAAAAGGAAACCCAGATAATTAAAAGTGGCAGTTTTTTCAATCAGCCTACCTCCTAAATAAAAATATTTTGATTGAAGATTTCTAGGTCCATAAGACATAATGACCTGCTGAGTAACGTAAAACCGAGCATAAAGCCGTTAAACACATCTAGGAATTTCTGGAGGCCATTTGCTGTATGTGCTAAAAGACTGCATCATCTGCGTATAAAAGGACTGGCACCAAAAAGGTGCCAATCTGTGGGACATCTCTGGTATACTTTGCTGAAGTAGGGCCTAAAGAATTTATATAAAACAAAAAACTGAACGGGGTCAAAGTGCAGCCCTCCTGTGCTCCTTTCACCACCCTGATAGGGCTGTGCAATCGCCTTTCAGTGAAGCGTACTCTTGCAAGTGTCCTGATGCAATTGTCTTATAAGGACCAGTAACTGGTTCTCTATACCTGCCTGTTCCATCAGACCCCACAAAATGTCCCCATCTACCATATCAGACATACAGGACGGGTCCATAAAGGTCAAATGTAAGACTCCACTCCTGGCCGTCACATGTTTATCTAAGATAGCATAAGATTAGGAGCATTTTCAGATGTCCTCAGGCTAGGTTGGAAACCGTATTGCTAGGGGCTGAAAAAATTATTTTTCTCCACCCAAGACTCTAGCTTACTCAGAATAACTCGACCCAACATTTTTAGCGTTGAGTAGATCAACAAAATTGGGCGATAAGCAGGTGAGAGTCTATCTCCCTTTTTAAAAAAAAATCGGTACTATTACTGACTCGTTCATACCAGAAACAGGGCACTTTTTTAAATACAGCGCTTAAGACGTTCATAACCAAGAGAATTCAAAGTCCTAGCTTAGAGTTATATAAATCAACTGGCTCCCCGTCAGGTCCTGGGGCCTTACCGCTAGGAGCACTCCTAATGGCATTTTTTTATTGCTGTTAAATCCACTAGTTCATTAACCCAATCTTCTTCAAAAGCAAATCCCCTTTCAGAATCCTCCAAACTTACATATTGCTCTGGGTTGAAAACATTAGAAAAGTGACCAACTAGTTTGTGTTGCGTTATATTGCACATAATGGGGGTCATTACAACATTGGCAGTAAAAGCCGCTTACCGCCGTGCAGAAGACCGCCAATACACCACCCCGGCCACGGAAATCCGCCACAGCTATTATGATCCACATCTCGGAATTCGCCGAAATTCAGACACCCACACAACTCCGCCACACCAAAGGTAAGTGATAAACTGGAGAAAACAAAACCTCCACTGTCACGCCAACAGAAACATGCCCATGCTATCACGACCCACGAATCCACGCGGCGATCTTTCAACCGCGGTATTCCATTGGCGGTACACACAGCCGTGCTCAAAATACGCACATATCTCCAAAACACCGCCACATTGGACAATTCCAAATACACACACCTGATACACATACAAACACCACTCCCACACACCCAACACAATATAAAACACACACCCACATCACCCACAAACCCCTACGACCAAAAATTATTGACGAAGGCCAGAGAGAGAGCACAGCATAGACAACCCCACCACGCAGAGGCACACAACACCATCACCCACACAACATCCACGCACAAAACACCCCACACCAGTACACATCACCACACTCATCACCACATACACCACCCCACACATCACCTACACCACCCCATGGCACGGCAAAGACACCCCAGGTTCTCAGAGGAGGAGCTCAGGGTCATGGTGGAGGAAATCGTACAGGTAGAGCCACAGCTATTTGGCTCACAGGTGCAGCACACCTCCATAGCTAGGAAGATGGAGCTATGGCGTTATGGCGCTATGGCGAAGAATAGTGGACAGGGTCAACGCAGTGGGACAGCACCCAAGAAATCGGGAGGACATCAGGAAGAGGTGGAACGACCTACGGGGGAAGGTGCGGTACAGCGGACTGGCGGCGGACCCCCGCCTCCTCCGCCACAACTAACAACATGGGAGGAGCAGGTCTTGACCATCATGCATCATGAGGGCCTCGGAGGAGTCGGTGGAGGAATGGACACTGGTAAGTCAAATCTTAACTATCATATCCCCCACCCTACCTGCATGCTATCACACACCCCCACCCTTCCCCCCCCTATCACTCCAACTCCTCACTAATGTACTAATAATACAAACCACCCATCCCAACACCAAGCCCTGCATGACACAACAAAGCATGGTCACCCCTCACTAAAGCATGCCCACAGCACATACCCATAACACCCCCCAACCATCATCACACAAGCCCCCACACTGGAATGCTAGCACTAGGGTACACGGTCACCCACCCATTGCACACCATGACACACACAGATGCAATAATCATGCTTTTATACCCCTGTAGGACCACTACCCAACGTCACCAGACAGGAGGGTCCAGACATCTCTAACCCACCCACAGAAGAGGCCCACAGTGATGACAGCAGCTCTGGCCAACTGGATCTAGATGACCAGCCCGGACCATCATGGGCCTCGGGACAGTCGGTTCCCCTCGCACAGGCACAGCCCAACACTGACCTTCCACCCTCTGGAAACACCAGCACAGCACCCACCCAGCGGGCCCATACCTCCGTCCCCAGGACACGTCAATCAGCTGTGTGTCCACCACTACAGGGAACCCAGGATAACCCACCACCCCAACCACAACAGGGACCTGGGGGCAGTGGTAGTGGGCACACGGTCCAGGGGACGGAGGCCCAGGAACACAGGGGAACTGGGAGGGCTGCTGTGCGACAGGGGGCGGACAGGCCAAGGGAACCCACTCTCCACGAGGCCCTCTCCTCCATCATGGGAGCATACCACCACTCCCAGGAGATGATGGCTACGGTCCTGGCCAAGTTTCAGGAGACCCAGCGCATGCAGGAGGAACAGTATTTGGGGTTCAGGGAGGAACTCAGAACCATCAGCTCCGCCC
Source organism: Pleurodeles waltl (assembly GCF_031143425.1). Lineage (NCBI taxonomy): Eukaryota > Metazoa > Chordata > Amphibia > Caudata > Salamandridae > Pleurodeles > Pleurodeles waltl. The sequence goes on from NC_090440.1 coordinate 1,662,949,708, forward strand.
TGGGCACCTTCGTAGGGGTGCTGAAGGACATACAGAACACCATGAGGGACACTGTGGCACTCCAAGGGGCCCCTGACACTAGCATGGACGAAGAACTACCCACCACCTCCGCCGGCGCTAGTGGACAGGATGCCCCGCCACAGGACCACCACACCAGCACTCCACCCCCTGCAGATGGAGAACCACCCCGCAAGCGGTCCCTGAGATCCAGGAACAGGACAGAGCACGATGGCAAGACCCCCGCCAAGAAATGAGACCACCCTGATTGTCATCCCACTGTCCCACTTTGTAACCTTGTCCATATTGGAACTGCCCCAGCTCCACTTCCTATGCCCATATGGGCAGTGCACCTGTGAGACTAATAGACTGGACTCTGCCATGGACATTCCTCCACCATCACCCATCACCATTTTACCACCCCCTGCCAATAACTAGCACTTCATAAAACACCCTTGAAGCACAAAACAATCTGGAGTCAGTCTGTGATTTTGAAAATGTGTATTAGCAATGACAGTGACAAAATGCGTTTTCAAATGTAATGTCAACATACCTATGTCACACATCACAAGTCCATGAAGGATGCAAGCAGATGACACACGTTGGTAACCACACCTGTGAAACCGTAATGGATATGTACAACTGAGTTTCCAAATACTGCTTGAAATAGACAGACAGGATAAAGGTAGAAGTGTGAAAGTACTTGTAGTAGGCAAGAATGTGTTCTCACCTGTGTGTCACTGGAAATATTGCTGGATGACTGAGTCCCTGTTGTCAATGTCTTCTTCCTCTGCTTCCTCCTCATCACTGTCCACAGGCTCCACAGCTGCCACAACACCGTCATCTGGACCATCCGCCTGTAGAAAAGGCACCTGGGGTCGCAAAGCAAGATTGTGAAGCATACAGCAGGCGATGATGATCTGGCCCACCTTCCTTGGTGAGTAGAATAGGGAACCACCTGTCATATGGAGGCACCTGAACCTGGCCTTCAGGAGGCCGAAGGTGCGTTTGATCACCCTCCTAGTCCGCCCATGGGCCTCATTGTAGCGTTCCTCTGCCCTGGTCCTGGGATTCCTCACTGAGGTCAGTAGCCATGACAGGTTGGGGTAACCAGAGTCCCCTAATAGCCACACCCGGTGCCTCTGGAGTTGACCCATCACATAAGGGATGCTGCTATTCCGCAGGATGTAGGCATCATGCACAGAGCCAGGGAACATAGCATTTACCTGGGAGATGTACTGGTCTGCCAAACATACCATCTGTACATTCATTGAATGATAACTCTTCCGGTTCCTGTACACCTGTTCACTCCTGTGAAGGGGGACCAGAGCTACATAGGTCCCATCAATGGCACCTATGATGTTGGGGATATGTCCAAGGGCATAGAAGTCACCTTTAACAGTAGCCAAATCCTCCACCTGAGGGAAAACTATGTAGCTCCTCATGTGTTTCAGCAGGGCAGACAACACTCTGGCCAACACGTTGGAAAACATAGGCTGGGACATCCCTGATGCCATGGCCACTGTTGTTTGAAAAGACCCACTTGCAAGGAAATGGAGCACTGACAGCACCTACACTTGAGGGGGGATTCCTGTGGGAGGCGGATTGCTGACATCAGGTCAGGCTCCAACTGGGTACACAGTTCCTGGATTGTGGCACGGTCAAACCTGTAGGTGATGATTAAATGTCGCTCCTCCATTGCCAACAGGTCCACCAGCAGTCGGTACACCGGAGGATTCCGCCATCTCCTCACATGTCCCAGCTGACGGTGCCTAGGAAGGACAACAGCAACCACAGAGTCAAGCTACTCAGAGGTATGTACCCACAGCTACACAGAACACGAAACATAATCCAAAAGGTTGTCTGTAAGTGTGTTGAGTCCAGGTCTAGGTATGTGGGACGCAGTTGAAAATGAAGCCATGTGGGCCCCTGAAATGGCGGCTGCCTGACCTGTAAACTGGGACAATGGGATGTGAGGTAACTGCGCTGGCGTTGTACACTGTTGCGGTAGGCGGTCGAAGACCGCTGCGCAATGCTGCATTGGTTAACATTGGACCCTATGGGTCCCAGGAGCCAATGACGAAGTGCGCCGGCGGTGATGATACGCACCGCCGCGGACGTCACCGCCACGGACATGACCGCCATTTTCTATCTGTTGAATCACTCAATACCTGATCTTCGACAGGAGAGGACCTATACTGCAAGTGCTGCTGTGACCTCGGTCTGGAAGAGACAATGGCTTGTGCGTCTGGGGAAAGGGCCCCTGCCTTCACTGCACAGGAGTTGGAGAAGCTCGTGGACGGTGTCCTCCCCCAGTACACGCTACTCTACGGTCCTCCAGACCAACAAGTGAGTACATAGGGTGCAAGTTGTATGGGCTATGCCTGGGTGGAGAGGGCTGGTTGTAAGAAGGAAGGGGGCAGAGTTCGGCGAGCATGAAGGACTGTGAATGCATGTGCCACATGGCAAGGGCAGGGATGTTAGCCACTCACTTCGACGGTGCAGTTGGTAATGACTTCTTTTCTTCCCCTGTACATGTCATGTAGGTCAGCGCCCACCAGAAGAAGGATATTTGGCGTGCCATCGCCAAGGACGTCCGGACCCTGGCGGTCCACCAGAGACGGAGCACCCACTGCCGGAAAAGATGGGAGGACATTCGCCGCTGGAGCAAGAAGACGGCGGAGGCTCAGCTGGGGATGGCCTCCCAACATGGGAGGGGTGCCCGTCGCACCATGACCCCCCTGATGTTCCGGATCCTGGCGGTGGCCTACCCTGAGTTGGATGGGAACTTGAGGGCATCACAGCAGACACAAGGGGGTGAGTACAACATAATTCTGCGGACTTTGCGCGCAGTGAAGGTGTCTGGGTGGGGGAGGAGGGCTGTGGGTTTCCCTGGGCCAGGGCGAGTTCCGTAGGCTAGGCCCCTCGGTAATGCAGGCCATGTGGCACTCCACCCCACCTCTGTAGAGTGCCAAGTACAGGTATACATGCCCCTGTGTCATCTATGTGTGCTGATGTCCACCATAGCCATGTAGGCCATATCCCAGGAACTGCATCAGTAGAGACCAACAGCGCGGCGTAGTGCAGGGGGCTGCTGTGTCTGTATTGTCCGCCAACGGTAGCGGTAAGCAATGCACTCAACCTGTCTTTCTTCTGTCGTTGTCCCCCCTTTTTGTGCTCTCCCTGTTCTTGACTGCATCAGCACCATCAGGCGGAGGTACAGTGGCACCGCAGCACGAGGGAGCTGCATCCCACATGGCCATGGAGGGCCACACCACGGACTCTGAATACACCAGTGGGACGGAGGGCGAGGGGAGCTTCACGGCGGTCACCGGATCAGCAACCAGCGACACGGACTCATCCTCCGATGGGAGCTCCCTTGTGGTGGCGGCAAAATCTGTGCCCCCCACTTCTACAGGTACAGCCGCCACCTCCCCTACCAGCGCCGCCCTCCCAGCAGCCCCTCAGCCTTTGACCCGTGCCCGCTCACCCAGGAGGGTGGGCATCACCTTCGCCCCAGGCACCTCAGCCCCTGCCCCTGTCACCTCTGCTGCCCTCAGTGAGGAGGCCATTGACCTCCTCAGGTCACTCACTGTTGGGCAGTCTACCATTGTGAATGCCATCCAGGGTGTAGAAAGGGAGTTGCAACACACTAATGCATTCCTGGAGGGCATTCATTCTGGTCAGGCTGCCCATCATCGAACCCTGCAATCTCTGGCCTCAGCACTGATGGCAGCCATTGTCCCTGTCTCTAGCCTCCCCCCTCCAACTTCCTCCACCCAGACCCAATCCCCTGTACCTCTGCCTATCCCAAGCACACCATCAGACCAGCCTGCACACACGTCAACACACAAGGGAAGCTCAGGCAAACATAGGCACCACACATCCCACAGGCACTCACACAAGCATCACCCACATACAGACACAGCAAAATCCACTGCCTCCACTGTGTCCCCCTCCTCGCCATCTCCCTCCTCCCTCCTCCCTCCCAGTGTCGTCTACACTCTCACCTGCATGCACTACCACTACAGCCACTAGGACCCGCACCAGCACACCCACCACCACACCCTGCTCACCTGCACTCACCACCCCCACTACCATTTACACGTCCCCTGTGTCCTCTCCCAGTGTGTCTATGACGCCCCCTCCCAAAGTACACAAACGCGGGCACACACACACCCAACATCCATCCACCTCACGACAGCCTCCAGAACATGCACCTGCACCCAAATCATCAAAAGTTACACCTCCTACAACCACCTCCTCTTCCTCCACTCCCAGACCCCCTCCAGCTACCCGTACCAGTGTTCCTAAGAAACATTTCCTGAGCAATGTTGACCTCTTCCCCCCCCCCCTCCAATTCATAGGTCCCGTACTAGCACCTCAGCCAAAAAATCTCCGGTACCAGTGGTGCCTGTTAGAGGTATGTGGAGTGCACCGGGCACCAGGGCAGCCAGGGTGACACGGAGCCAAAGCACAGCCAGTCCCCCCCCTGTGGAGCACCAGAAGTTGGACAGTGCCCGAAGGGATAGGGGGAAGAATCCAGCTGGCAAAGCCGCTCACAAGTGTCCCGGGGGGAGTGTCGAGTCAGCTGTGACTCCTCCCACGGTGGGGAAGGGGCAGAAGAAAGCGCCAAAGTCTGGGAAGAGCAGCACGGCGGAGAAGGCCACCATCATCCCCGCTGCCCAGGAGGCCACCGCCAGCCCGATCGTCACTGGTCAGGACACCACCGCCAGAGTCAGTGCCCAGGAGGGCAGTCCCATCGTCACTGGTCAGGAGGCCACCGCCAGAGTCAGTGCCCAGGAGGGCAGTCCCATCGTCACTGGTCAGGAGACCACTGCCAGAGTCAGTGCCCAGGAGGGTCCCGGCAGCCACAGCCCCGCTGGGCAATGAGGGACCGCCATGGCAAACACCGCTGCACAGGTCAGAGACAGCAAAGTCAAGCACCGCTGAACAGGGCAAGCACCACTGAACAGGGCAAAGACCGCCATGGCAAGCACCGCTGAACAGGGCAAGCACCGCTGAACAGGGCAAAGACCGCCATGGCAAGCACCGCTGAACAGGGCAAGCACCGCTGAACAGGGCAAAGACCGCCATGGCAAGCACCGCTGAACAGGGCAAGCACCGCTGAACAGGGCAAAGACCGCCATGGCAAGCACCGCTGAACAGGGCAAGCACCGCTGAACAGGTCAAAGACCGCCATTGCAAGCACTGCTGAACAGGGCAAGCACCGCTGAACAGGGCAAAGACCGCCATGGCAAGCACCGCTGAATGTGCGGCAGGGGCAGTGACGGAACTGGGACCGTGACGGGGAGAGTGATGCACTCTGGGCACCAGTCCCCCTCCAGAACCAGTGGAGAACAGCATCCACTACCTCAATCCTTAACAGGATGAAGCACTCTGGGCACCAGTCCCCCTCCAGAACCAGTGCAGAACAGCATCCACTACCTCAATCCTTAACAGGATGAAGCACTCTGGGCACCAGTCCCCCTCCAGAACCAGTGGAGACTGTCATCCACTTGAGAGACTGTGGCTTTGCACTCCCCAGGATGGTACAGTGGGCAAACCACCCACTGTAGAGACTTGAGAGACTGTGGCTTTGCACTCCCCAGGATGGTACAGTTGGCAAGCCACCCACTGTAGAGACTTGAGAGACTGTGGCTTTGCACTCCCCAGGATATGGCAGTGGGCAACCCACCCACTGTAGAGACTGGAGAGACTGTGGCTTTGCACTCCCCAGGATATGGCAGTGGGGAACCCACCCACTGTAGAGACTTAAGAGACTGTGGCTTTGCACTCCCCAGGATGGTACAGTGGGCAACCCACCCACTTGAGAGACTGTGGCTTTGCACTCCCCAGGATACATCAATGGGCATGGACCCCCCTCGTGGATCTGGCGTGGTGCTGTCATCCGGCTGAGGTGCCCCCCCTTCCCTTCCCCCTGAGGTGCCTGTTGTATTTCAATCTGATGCCCCTGCAGTGTTCTCTCTGTTTTGCTCAGGTATCGTGTGTGGGCCTCGCCCATGCATTTTGGGCCCAGTGGTCCACGGACATTGAATGGTGCATACCTGCACTACTAATCGTGATGTATATTTTGTTGAATGTGTATATATATCTGTATATATTTGGTTACTGTATTTTGATACATTACAATGGTTGCACTCATTTCCTTTTGTCTTTGCATTCTTCCGGGGGGTTTTGGGGTTGTTACTGTTATGTTTGGAAATGCATTGGTGTGTGTGTTGTAGTGGGTGAGGGCCGGGGTGGGGGTGGGGGTGTTGCGTGTGTGTGTCCCTGACTTTTGCCTCCCCCCTCCCCTATGTCGTAGGTGCAGTACTCACCATTGTCTTCGGCGCCGGCGTTGATGATGATCGTACAGAAGCAGGAAGACTATCGCAGGGAGTATTTGGAGTTCCGGCTCCATGGTGCCCTCGTTCCTCGTGGAGTGTGTAGAGGTGAGCGTTTTCCCATTGAAATGGCTGTTTCCGCCGTGTTTTTATCCACGGTGAATCCGCCCCGGAAAAGGTGGCGGATTGGTAGGTTGTGATACTGTGGGTGGTACTTTGTCTCCCGCCTGCCTGTTGGCAGTGACCGCTGCACTGCTTGTCTGTACCGCCGTGGCGGTCGGAGTGTTAAAGTGGCTGTTTTTGTTGGCGGTTTCCGCCACGGTCATAATTCTTTTTTTTTTTCTGCCGGCCTGTTTGCGGTCTTACCGCTGCTTTAACACCATCCGCCAGGGTTGTAATGACCCCCAAAATCACCCGGGCTCCGAAGAGAAGCCTTATGACGATCCTTCCACGCTCTCATCCCAAGTTTATACTTCCTCTGCTTAAGGCCCAGCTTATAATCAGAGCTCGCTAACCTAACTTTTTGTACAGCGCGTGGCATAATATTAGTGGCTGGTTTTAACTCCCAAAGTGCAGCTAAACATTCGTTAGAGAAGAAAGAATGACCCTGTCAAAGTTTGGGCGGTTCATTTGAAGTTAACCCACTTGCAATTGCCTCACATAAAACTTTAAATGTAGATAAAATGTATGCAGGATTTAACAACACTGAGAGGCAACCCAATAGCTCCATATGCTTCTTCCTAATCAAGCTTTCCAGAAATTCCTTTGGATCCATAGGATCCCACCACAATCGTACTACATTTTTGCTGACAGTAACTGGAGCTATCACTTTTAGCGATGGTCTATCCAAATTAAAATGGCTAATTCTTAAGCTAACAGGGTTATGATCGCTAAATGGAAGTGGGTGGGTTTTATAATCAACAGAACACTGAGCCAGAACACTTGATACCAGGACAAAGTCAATTATAGAGCCCTGTCCTTGACCTGTAAATGTGGGTAGATTTTGATTCTCAATTTTTATTAGCCAGAGGAAAGATTAGGTTTAAAGATAAAAACCAAATCATCCAGGGCTTCTCCATACAAAGTGTGAATAAAGTGGCCTGTGTCCACAACTCACTCATCTGTAAGGCCACATACGATATCAACAGCATGTGGGCATTTGCAAATATTAAAATCCCCAAATAATAGAACTTGGGGTATTCATCATGTCAAACCATTTCTTTATCATCCTGCCCAGCTCTTCTATAATCCAAATTGGAGGGGGTGTGAAAAAAATAAAATAAAAAATTATTTAAAAGAATATTAAACTGCCTAGGGATCCAAAGATTTAAAATTTGAAAACAAGGCCTAGATTCTAGTGGCCTAACTTTGAGATTACTAAAATGATTTGACACAAAAGTTACAAGACATCCTTTCCCCATCCCAACTACAGAAGGGGTTGCACCAACACAGAAGGCCTATCAAAAACCCAAGTTTCCTGACAACAAATTACATCAAATGTCTCCACAGCGGACAACCAGTCAGGATTCTGTAACTTGTTGCAGGTCTCCGAAAAATTCCAGGATATCGACAACACACCTTTCCATACCCCTGGGGTTATTGAAGCTTAAAACAGAGTGACAATGAAAAGTTTCTTGCACCCGGATGTGTATATTTTGAGCCACAGAAGGGACAGAGCCATCACCATCACCTAAGGCAAGTCAACTGTTTAGGTCTAAACTGGATAATGCAGGAAAACGGTTCTCCAATGGGAGTGAAAACGAAGATGGTAAAACATTTAGGGTGTGCCTACTGCCCCTCTCCCCAGTCTGCCTCACCAAGACCAGGGATAGGTGCCTATAATTAAAATCCCCAGGGGTAGAATCTTCAAAAGTCTACAACTGATCATACCAACCTGAGCTTGTGATAAAAAAATATCATGATATCATTGGGTTTCAAAAATGTACAATTAGTGTCCCCTTCATAATTTCTCTTCAAAGGGCCTATTCCTGACACCCTCCTTACCATGATTATTTCCTGTGCCAGATCCCATTTATGGTTCATGTTATTATTTAACAAACACATAACTTTATTCTTTGGCGGGGTAATCGATTCTCAGACACTTGAGGCACATTTGCCATTACTATGACTAAAGGGGCTGAGGCCAGTGGGAGGTCAATGGTAACTAGAGGATTATACTTTTTAGCATAAACATCTTCTGATTTACAGCATTTAGTACAGGTTCTGACAATCTAATTCTGAGAATAAATAGGGGGGGTAGGGGCTTCAGAATTTATAAGGTGCAATCTACCTGACAAACCCCTCCAACAGTGCCATTACAGGTGACATTCGGAACCATCCCATTTACAACCGTCTCCTGACGTAATGAGGATTGAGGTACCACCTGTTCTGCTGGTTGAGATGTAGTTGATGCAGTTGTTACTGATAGCAGTGCCAACACCGGGCAAGAGTTTAAACCTGCTACATTACTTAAAGCAGAACCTGATAGAACAGTTTTAGGCAAAACAGTCTTATCCCAGTGGGAGCCACAAACTTTTTCTGGCTTTTTGAATGAAGATAATTGTTTCAGGCTGGCATCTATGGATTCCAGACGTTCCAAGGTGAGAGCCAGTTTACTATCCAAGAGGTTGCATATGTAGGATTTCAACAAATCCCAGGAGGTGTTTGGTGGAAATTGTCCACATCAGGACAGTGTGCGCTCTAAGGGCGACGTAATGCAAAAAGCCAATCCTTATGTAATATAATAATTCATGCATTATGTATTAATGCAGTATGGTAACCTTTTGCATCGCAGAGATTCATATTGAAACGTTATTAATGCTGTTTGCAATATATTGCACATTTTCAAGACTTTGCTGCAGGATTGCAGGGTGTGGTTAGGGTGTGGTCCCTATTCTAAGCCTTTCTAGAATCCTTTCCTGCAGCCTGGCTGGGTGTGGCATGTGGGTGGGGCCTGGGTCTATTTAAGAGACCCAGCCCAGCTCCACGTGCTCACTATTCAGAGGGTCTGGTGCAGAGCAGCAGCATTTTCCTGAGCTCCTGTTCCGGAGGCCTACCTAGGAGTTCCAGGCCCTGTCCTCATTTCCATGGTGATCTTCAAGCAGGGCGGTAAGGCGGAGGTTGGGTTAAGCCCCAGACTCCGTTTTCAGAAATACTTGAGTTTTGGGCCTTTTGGTTAAATCACGTGTGCGATGGTTTTCTTGGCATTTAACTCTTGCAGTTCAGATCGGCAGTGTGCACGATCGTGTCTTGGCGTTTAACCCTTGATGGTTGAATCGGCAGCAGTGTGCGTGATTCATTCTTGGCAATTAACCCTTGCAGTTCAGCTCAGCAGTGTGCTCGATCGTATCTTGGCATTTAAACCTTGATGGTTGAATCGGCAGCAGTGTGTGCGATTCATTCTTGGCAATTAACCCTTGCAGCTCAGATCCGCAGAGTGCGCGATCATATCTTGCCATTTGAACCTTGACGGTTGAATCGGCAGCGGTGTGCGCGATTCATTCTTGGCAATTAAATCTTGCAACTCAGATCAGCAAAGTGCGCGATCATATCTTGATATTTAAACCTTGATGTTTGAATCGGCAGCAGGGTGCATGATTCATTTCTGACATTTAACTCTTGTAGTACAGATCAGCAGAGTGCGCGGTCAATTAATGTCATTTAACTCTTGCAGTACAGATCAGCAGAGTGCGCAATCGTATCTTGATATTTAAACCTTGATGTTTGAATCGGCAACAGTGTGCGCGATTCATTCTTGGCATTTAATTTTTGCAGTACAGATCGGCAAAGTGCGCGATCATTTCATGACATTAAAATCTTGATGTATGAATTAGCAATAGAGTGTTATTCAATGTTCATGATATTCTTGAAACCCAGGTTCAACAGAGTGTTATTCAATGTCCATGGTATTCTTGAAACCCAGATTCAACAGAGTGTTATTCAATGTTCATGGTATTCTTGAAACCCAGATTCAACAGTGTTATTCAATGATCATAGTATTCTTGAATCCCAGATTCAGCAGAGTTTTATTCAATGTTCAGAACACAAGATGTTATTCTAAAAACGCTCATATAGAAGTTTGCATAATCCTTCTTTATTTTCCAGGTACCCAGAGCTAATAGGTCATGTTATAGAGAAGCTCTTGATCATTCATGTTATCAGTATATAAATATTTGGAACAAAGTTTATGAAAGTCAATGGGTCTAATCTTGTTATTGTGTCCTTAACTCTTGCTTCCACAGGTCTCCTTCCCCGCTGTTCCCAACCTAAAACTCCATCCCCCGCTTGGCCATTCTTTAACTCTGTGCTATAATAGCAAGTAGAGTTTGGAGCTGCCAGGAGGTGGACATATTGGGAACAGGCACAAACCCAGAGGAGCCGGTCTCCCTGACAGAAATGGAGTTTGGGTTGAGACAATTAATCCAGATTGTGCCTCTGCTCTCCTCGTGTGTACAGCTCTCTTCCTTCACTCAGTAGGTCTCTCTTTGTTAGGAGGGCTGGCAGCGCGAGCGGAGTAAAAAAAAAAGAAAAAAGAAAAAAAAAAATTTGATCATAAAATTGCCCCCTTCTTGGATACTACTCGTCTCCTGTTGGGAATGAACAACGGTCCCACATTCTCAGAACTAAGTCCCTAGGACTCTCTAGGGAAATACTAGAGCATGCATCAATTCTGTTGTCCCGTCCAGACACATTTCTGGCACCCTAGGGGAATTGGTATACAAAGGCAGTCCAGGGGAGAGAGGCATATCAGTTGTGAAAGAGAGATGGCGCTCTGCCAATTTAATTTAGTTTGTCACCAAATCTACCGCCCTTGCCAGAAAATTGTCAATAGTTGAGTGGGGATGTTTCGTATGGTGGTCCACGCTGCCCATTGTTGCAATTTGCTTCCTTTTCCCCATTTGCCAAACTTAGTTATGACTTAGATTGTAATAGGGTAAAATAGTCAGCAAATCAGTGACTAAAACTTTACTTTGGCTGCCTTTTCATGGGTTACCTTCTGTCCCAGTAGCACTAGGTGGGCATGAAATTGCCCTATATAGCACTACATAACCAAGCTTTAGTAAAATAAGGTAACAAACACCTTCATTCTTGGGGCCGAAAAGTATATAGGAACCTCAAACCACAGTCCAAGAGGACTAGCCAGTCTTGGCCCGGGCACATAAGCGCTGTGGCAAGCAAGTGCGCTTTATTAGCATCAGGGCTTGTGGAGCAATAAAGGCTGGGGGACGAAGTCTGACCCCAGCCACGGGAGTCCTGGGCCCAAAATAACACAGTCCCATCCTGGTTCAGCGCTTCCCACACTGTGGCAAGCAAGCATTCTTTAGCAGCATCACAGCTTGTGAGCGATGAAGGCTGGGGACGAAGTCCCACCTCAGTTGCAGTAGTCCTGGCCCCAAAACAACAGAGCCCCCTCCTGGTTCAGCACGTCCCCAGACTAATTCCAGACAACTAAAACAAATTCTCCTGTTTTGTCACACATCCTAAACTTTGTAACAATGCCATCCCAATCATTCAATGTTCCTTTAGCTCCACGAATTCAGGGGACATCAAAAGGATGTAACGTAAATACACAGTTATATACTCTTATTTGTGGAGAAATGTGGCTCAATGATTAGAGTGCCAGACCCTAATGCAGAGGTCTGGTGCGGGACCAGGGTTCAATTCCTGCCTCGGCGGGTCTTGGGCTCAATTTCCTCAGACCTGATAATTCTTGCCTGGGTGCCAATCTAATCATGGGTCCCACTCTGTAACTCTGGGCAATAGCTTGCTTAATCTCCACAATGGCCCCAACAGCGCTGGGATGCCTGGCTTTACCTTGGGGGTGCCCAGGAGTGGGCATTTCACAGGGAAAGCCAGGAAGGGTTCCACAGTGGTATGTGTACAGCTCCAAGAAGCCCGACTTACAGGGTAAAAGTGCACTATACAAGTACGAAGTTTACAGTTTTTTATTTCGGAGGTAAGATGCCTCTGGCTGAAGGACTTTCCTGAAACACCAAGGAGCCAATGTAAAACAATAGCAGGCACCTGAAATAATGTGGTTACAATGTCTGAAATTCGGATGGGCAGATACTCCACAGCAATAAGAAGGAATAGTGAAGTAAGCATCTTTGAATTCTTGTTTCAAAAGCCAATTTCTCAAAAGGGTTATTTCCACCATCCTGAAATGGCGGCATGAATGTGTTTAACTTCCTTATATTTATACGATCTCTCAACTTTGTTGGACCCTTGTAGTCTGCCTGAACCTCCACAGTTGTACATTTTGGTTACACCTGCTTTATATTTCAACTCACCCAGACATTTGAACCTCTGAAAAACATATCACCAAAATACTCGCACCACCAAAGGGAGACAAATTGAAATAGTCTCCATACACACAGATCCACACGTTCTTTCTTTAATTCAGCTCCATTGCCATATCAAATATTCTTGCAAAAGATCCAATAACATTCAAAAGCTTACTTTGATATTTTTTTTTTATACAACCTTTCCAACCACCTTCAATGGTATGTCCTCTGGAAGAAGAGGAAGTGGATGTCAGGATCTAAATCCAGTGTTGCACAGTCCTTACCTCCAAACAGTGTGTACAACACTCAAAATAATTCCAGCTTTCTTGTGCACTGGTATCCCAATCCATGTACAACATACTTAGAAACATGGCTCAAAGGTCATCAGTCTTATTGTCAATGGGCTAAAGATACCCTCTCCTTAAGGGTCTTCTGAAGCATCACAAAACACTGCACTACCACTCTTAAAGTTCACTCCAAAATCCTCAACTATGGAGCTGTCTAACACACACTAATCAAATTCTTCCTCTTAGCCATCTAGGTAAAATGTACATTTTGCCCAGCAATATCAGTGCAAATTGCCTGTTACATGGCCATCCAAAGAAATAATAGGTCTATCATACATGAGGACACATATTACATTGACAAAATATAACTAAAAACTGCAAAATTTACCACTTTTCAGATAAAACCCTTTAAATGGTCCTATTCTTTAGCAATATGGAGATAAATGTAAAAATAAAATCAGAACATCATGAACCCTATGTAGGCACTGCGAAGTTGTAGATTTTTGATTGCATATGTTGCTTAATACTACTGGGGGATTTCTTTCTTCCCTTTTGTTCTCTATAGTATGTATAATATGTTGCTGTGAGAGACAGTAACGATTTTAGCACATAATTCCAGCTAAATGCTTGACCTAAAATCTGCAGGCAGGATATTCCATGGAAAGAACTACAAATCGGGTGGTCTAGTCACCAGAAAGGGTATATTGCCGTTACCACGCTCCTCTAAATTACGCTTTTCCTCTAAATCAGGATATCTAACCCACTACAGGGTAGGCTCTGGCAATAACATTAGACACAGCTTTCACAGCCAATATTATTGGTAAAATATTTGAAAGCAGAACAAAACAGTAGTGAAACCTGGCAGGATACTGTACGCCCACCTTCATTTCCATATTGACCAATAAATGTCAGTGCTGCTGTAGGAAATTGGGGTTTTCATTGAGAGTCAAAACCCTTCGCAGGCAACTGCCAAAAACCTTGCACATGAACCACAAAAGCACTAAACGGGTGCTTTATTCCTCTGCTTTTGTGTCAAGTTACCAGTTACATTTAACATGGAGGCAATGTGTAAAGCATTTATGAAACACTCAAACAGTAAAAGTTTAAACAGCACAAAGAAATCTCACACAAATTGTAAAAAGCAGAGAACATTTTAATAAATAAAATGAGACGAAAACAAAAAAAATGCATTCAGTAGAAGTGGAGTTATGATTATTTAACGTTTTCAGTGAAAAACAGCTCCCTAAATATCAAAAAAGCACCAACCAAGGACGTTGAGTCACACAAGACAGGATAAATTTGAAAGTTATGGCCTACCGCAATGGAGCACGGTTCGGATACATGAAGTGGATTAACTTGGAGCGTAGAAGAAATTTCAAAGAGAAATGTCTGAGAAGGTGAAGTTAAGCGGCAGAAGACAGCTGGTGTTGTATGAGGAAGCACCATCATTGTCAGGGAGCCGCTGGATGAAGTCACGATGAAGACTTGTAAGCTCAGGCTTCGTCTTTTTTTGGTAAAAAATCTCCAGTGGGACAAAGCTACAGGCTGTAGCCGGCAAGGGCTCTGCGAGGCCAGATACCCTTCTGATGAGCAGCTGAACAGCACTTGCTGCTGCAGAGAAGAACGTAGGTGGAGCTGCAACTAAGTCAAGTCCACTGCCGATGCACCTTGGAAAGATCAGCGAGCAGGTAGCTCCTTGTCTCCTGTCGGTTCCCAGGCCACATCTTGGCAGATTTTTTTTTTTTTTTTAAGTCCCAAGTTTCTGTTTTTGGCTGTTTGGGAGAAGTGCTGAAAGGTCTAAGATTGGGTGGGCAAGGCTTGCTTCAGCCAGGGTCCAGGTGCACGGTTCAAGTTGTTGGAGCTTGTAGCCAGAACACAAAGCCAGTTAACGAGCCCTTGGTGTCACTTTGGTAGTCCTAGGATCAAGCACAAAGCAGGACTTAAGCAGAAGGGCAGTCATTTGAAGTACCAGGCAGTCCCATTGAAGAACATGTCTGAATTAACAGGCCTGATTACAGAGGCCGCCTAACTTTTTGCCCCCATTTTTCACTTTTTGCTGGTGTTATCCTGACACTGATGGTGCCCTGGTACTGCTAACCAGTCCCACGGCCTGTGCTGTGTGTTAAATGAGTATGCAAAATAGGCTAATTATAATTGGCTATGTTAACCTACCTATAAGTCCCTAGTATATGGTAGGGCATGTAGGTTAAGGTACCCCAGCATAGGTAGTGTACCCGTAGGTGCACTGCTGAGGTGCCCAGTGTAATTTTAAAGGCAGGCCTGCCTTGTTGGCTGTTTTTAAACTAAAGTTATAAGCAAATTCGACTTTGGAACTAAAAGTACTTCCAAAGTCTTAAACTACCTTATTTTTTACATACAAGGCACCCCCAAGGTGTGCCCTATGTACCCTAGGGTTGGGTGCCATGTAACTATAAGCAGGGACCTTATAAAAATAGTTTTATAAGTCCTGGTGAGCTAAAATAGCTACATTTGTTTTTCCTTCACTATAGTGAATGGCCTCCCCATGCTAAAATGCGACACTTTATTTTAATTACCAAAGTCCCCATAAGTGCCAGATACCTTGAGTTTGGTATCAAATTAATTGTTATAATAAATCCCACTACATACACTTGTTGGATTTAATATAGCTAGTTCAGGTAAAGAGTTTTAAAACTCTCCCTAAAGTTGCCAACTTCAGCTCTGTAGTGCTCTTCTCCGGTTGCCAGCCTCTGGCAGACTGGCCAGGCTGCCTTGATGAGGTGTGAAGTGGCCTGGGCTGAACACAAAGAATGTGCCTGGGGGAGGAGATATGCCTCAGCAGATGGTGAAACAGGACGGGAGTGAGCAGCCAAACTGACCTTCAAAGGCAGGGAAGGACATTTGGAGCAGCTCAAAACGATTAGGTGCCCTCTTGATTGGACTAGGAGAGGGGTGTGTTTAGGATTTTTAACCACAGCAGTGGCTGGGCTCAGCCAGATCTAACCTCCAAAAATCACGGACAGAGCCTGCCTGTGATTGGTCAACCAGGACCCACTTGCTTTCAACCCTAGGAACAAGGATAAATATGGCAGCGCTGCACCCACACCTCAGAGTCCTACATGGAACAAGACAAAAAAGAACCCCTGCCCTGCTGGACCCCTGACCTGCACCTGGACACTGCACTCTGAAGGGCTGCACCAGCTGCACACTTGGGCTTCACCACTAAAAGGACTTTGCCCGTCTTCTACTGCTTCAAGAAGAGACTCCCTTTTTGCTACAGGCACAAAGGAGCTGTCCAGAGTCCCCTGCATCAAGTCCTGCAAGCAGAGCCAAGCTGACCAGCGTCCAGTGGCCATTTGAGGATTCTGACCAGGTGCATTCTGGGAATTTTAGTCCCAACTCCCAAGAAGCAACTCAGAGCTTCTGGAACCTTGGATCAAGTTGTGGACACTTCAAGGTCCCAAAAAGGGCCTTTGGAAGAAGATCTAGCAGTCTTTAGATGTTTGGAGCAACTCCACAAGTTCAAGAGGTGCATAGTGGGAGTTGTAGTCCCAGATCCCCAAGAGGCAAACCAGAGCCTCTAAACCCTTGGCTGGTGCTGTGGACTACTTTCCTGAATCACGAAACACTTCTCAAAGTAAGTGTAACAGTGTTACCTCGTTGGTGGCCTTAACTCTGGACTTTGCCCCTTTCCAGTGTTACCTTTTTGAACCCTTTGAGGGCTAGTTGGTTCTATGCACTAGAAAACATTAATTCTTTAACAAGTCATATCTCTGGTTCCCCCTAACCGATTTTAGTGTCATTTTAAAGATAAAAATATAATCTATTTCTATAAATTGTGGTTGAAATTGTATTGTGTTTTGTGTTCTACTTATATACTGTTTTGTGATTTTTAAATGTTTTACACACTTGTCTCCCAAGTTAAGCCTTGTCACCCGTTGCCAGGCTACCAAGGGTTGAGTTGGGTTTAATTTATTGAGATATAACTGGACCTAAGGGGGGGCCTTAATGGCCTATTGCTACGTGAAAGTACTTACCTGCCCTTACCAATAGTCCACATTACAACAATGTCTGAGGGTCCAATATTTATACCTGATGCCAGCCTCTGAAGTTAAAGAAACTTTTAGACTCCTTACTCCCCTTCCCACACCTGACTCTGAAATCACCTTCGTCCCCTGCCCAGGCTCCAAGCGGTCTAGGGTGACAAAGGACTGGGAAGTTCTTTGTGTGAGAGCTAAGGTAGTCCCTTTGACATGTAAGTGGGCAGGAAGCAGCCCTGCCCCTCCCATCCTGCTAATACCTAGTCCCCCAACCCCCGTTTGCCACAATGTCTGAAAGGAATACACATCTCAATTCACAGTCTTGTGATCCAGGATACAGGCCGCAGGAACCAACTTTCTAAAGTGGCATTTTCAGAACTGAATTAAAATCAGACTTTACAATTCAAGAGGGTTTTTAATTACAATTCTTTTGAGACCAAACATGACATTCCTATCTGTTACAACACAAAACAAAAGTTATCAGTTGTTAAATGTAATAAGATGACACAATGTTATTCTATAGGACTCACAGTAGTGGAAAAAACAAATATGGGATTTTTCCACTTCCAGGACATGAAAAACCTAAAAGTACATGCCCAGCTTTAGAGATACACTGCACTCTGCCCTTAGGGCTTTTTAGGGCCTACCAGAGGGGTGACTTGTATATATTAAAAATAGAGGTTAAACACTGGGAAAGGGTTTAATTTGCTAGGTCCAATTGGAAGTTTACAACTGCACACAGGCTTCAATAGCAGGCCTGAGATGTTTTAAAGGGCTACGTAAGTGGGTGGCATAGTAAGTGCTGCAGACCCTCTAGCTGCATTTAATCTTCAGTCCCCAGATACATGTTGTACAACTTTATTACAGGGACTTATAAGTAAATTAAATGCGCCAAATGTGTGTAGATCAATTTTACAATGTTCTCAGTAGCGAGCATGAGCAATTTAGCAGTGGTAGACTGCACAGTCCTAAAGCCAACAAAAATACATTCAGCAAAAGGAGGTGAGTAGTTGAAAAGTTTAGGGAAAGACCTGCTAAAGGGCTGTCAGGTCTAACAGCTGTGTGCTGAAAGCAGTTTAGTGTCCTATCAGTTCCATATGCTACCATGCTGTTAGTGTGTTGGTTATATTACTCCAGCGCATTTTTAATATTTATTTCAAAGCTATCAATAAGATGTAGGGTCTGTGTTGCCAAGTGTTTCATCTTGCACAATAAGTATTAAAAACACTAGTGGCAACAAATGCCTCAATATATAAGCAGTGACCTTTAAAGAAATTAAAATGTATTACTGAAGCTATAAAGGCATAAGCATAAAATATATCACCAAAGACTGCACATGAATGCGAAAAGAAATTGCCCAGCTGAAACAATTAATTGCAATGTCGATCATTTTGAATTTTGCACTTAGAAAAGGTGTTTGCAAGCAAAGCAATGCACGCAAGAGGTAGCATATGGATAGCAATAGTGGTGCTCATTTCTCCCATAGAAAATAAGTATTGGGTAAGTGGGTGTGAAAGCACACAATGAAGCCAGTTGTGTTGTAACTGTTCTGTGTGTTAGGGAGCTTGTACTGCACTGTTCAAGTGTTGGACGTTAAACCTTGATAAACACATTCTAGTCAAAACACAAATGATAGGCATTTTGAAGTGTGCATAAATAGTGCACAGAGCAGGGTCCAAAGAAAGTATAATTCGATTAAGTGGAGGTAAATGAGAAAAAGTGGCAGAATAAGGAGCAGGGTAGATTCCAAAAATAATGCAGAGCTGTGTCCAAGAGGGAAGCACTGCGGGGTCCAGTGATGGAAATAGGAGTCCAAGGGAGCAAAGAAATGTGAGAAGAAACTGCCCAGCACCAAAGAGTGTGTGGTTGAAAGAATGTTCCAATTGTTATTGAGGCTATGTGGGAAGCGTTTTCATGGAAGTGACCAGCAAGGTCCATTTATGCATTTAGAAGTGGTATTTTTTTGGGGGGGAGGCGGCTGGGGGGAATTGAAGAGTGCAAGAAAAAAAGACAGATATGCAGTTTTTAATTAGTACTGTGCAGCCATCTATGACTAGCTCTGCAGGTCCCAATATTACGTTTACCATTTTTTGTTTATTGAGAGTAGAGAATTATAATTATATGCCAACTGTAACAGAGGTTGCCCACTCAGAACTAACGGATCTCCTTTTTTTAGGGGTAGATGTAGCATAAACAGTGAGGAAAGAGAGTTTGACTATAGAGCTAACCTCTTTCACCCTCCGAGGGGTAATAAATACCCATATTAATATCACTCGTATTTGAATCCTTGATTTTCCCTCTTCGTCAACGGTGCAGTCGAAGGTATTGTCGACGGTGCTGACGATGAGGCCGTCGACTGAGTCGTCTCCATATGCAAAGATCCATCTCTGGTTCTCGTCGACGGAGTCGGTGACTGTCATCGTCGGAGAAATGCTCGTCGATGGTAGTGCTGTTGATGGCGTCGACAACTTTTCTTTCAGCGTTGGCCTGGTCTTGGATACCATTGACGTGGACATCGTCGACAAGTAAGAAGCAATAGTAGACAGGCTGGATACTGTGGATGTTGTTGTCGCCGATAGTGGCATAGTATAAGTCTTTGGCATCGCAAACAATGACCTCGTTGATGGTGGAGTCGTTGGCGGTATGTCACTTAAAGGAGCTGAAGAAGGCTTATTAAAAGAAGTAATTACCTTCGGAGGAGGTGTGGATGGCTCTGAAAGTTTATAAATCTTCTTTGAAGTAGAAGGCCAATGTTTTGATTTTTCTGAGGAAGATCTTCCTTGGTGAGGTGATGTTGATAGGCTTCGGCCTTTACCAGACCCCTGTGAGGTATTTTTCAAAGCTTTAGAGAGCTGTTCTGAACCCTTTTCTGAATGAGGTGATCTTTGTCTTTTCTGAGATTTTTTTTTTTAAAACCAGGAATACTCATCGCTGTCTGAATCTGAGACAGGGTTTTTCCTTGTTTTCAATTTCTAAAGCCAAATAAGCAGTCTTCCCTCTCTATCCTTTAGAGTTTTAGAAGAAAAGGTACGACATACCTTACATTCTGTTGCAGCGTGTTGAGGATAGAGGCAATATATACAGTCTTTATGTGGGTCTTCAGAAAGAAGTCATTTCTTCCCACAAATATTGCAGGCTCTGAAGAGGCCTTTTATCTCCTGGTCAGACATTCTCGAGGATATTGTCAGTCCAGAGGTGTACAGTGTGTGAAAACCAACACTCTTGGACAATAAGAAAGTAAGTTGTGGTGATAAATCTAATCCCAACTGGAAGAGAAAGAGCAGGGCTCAGTGGAGACTCCCTAGTACGACATGCGGTAGAAAATCTGAGGTACTGGAGCTTCTCTCAGGAGGGTTCTAGAGGGTGGGATCACCTGATTGGTGGACTTTGCAGTTTAGTCCTTTTTTACATAACGCCTTGGAGAGGCTACTTAAAAATAGGACTCTTATTATTATTTTGTCTATGTAGACATTATCTTTTTAAAGTACCGGGGACCTCCATCTCAATGACGGGGAATGATTCAAGCATGTGAATCTATGAAAGTTCCAATACTGGAGTAAAAGAGGTTGCCCAATCAGAACTAATGGGTCTCCTTTTTTTTTTTTTAGGGGTAGATGTAGCATAAACACTGAGGAAAGGAGTTAAGAGTGTGACTATAGGGCCAACCTCTTTTCACCCTCAGGGTAATAAATACCCATATAGAGGGTAAGTGGAACTAATTATAACATGTCACATACTTCTGGGTAATCCTCACGACACCTTATATTTCAGGGAGTTTCCGCTTATTTGTGAGTGTGTGGAAGCACACAAGCCGTGTTCCTAATAATGTCTACTTATGTGTGGTCGCACGTTTTGATAATTATGTGGCAGTGAATGGACTTGAATTATACGTTGCTATGCTAAATTAAGAGAATATTTGCACTATACGGCATGATTTATTGCAAACGGGTGCTGCACCAGGAGAGATAGCACCTTAATCACACAATGTATGAATGCGAGAAGCCATGCACATTTGAGAGGTGTGTGTGTCACGGTCGAGAACCACAAATGCTAGCTTTTAACTTGTAAACCATATATTACTTTTCTTTACAGATGCAGCTCTTGACTGGCAAGCAGAATTCTATTGGTGCATTCTTTGAGTTGATATACATGCCATGTGACTACTTGTACATATAGATTACACGCCACTGGGGGAGTATTATCGGTTCTGATGAAAGCTATGGACCAAACAGGTCAATTGCATAGGGCTGAAACATGTTGCCACAATAAAGAGTCATAGGACCATTATATCCTGGAGACCCCCTGAATAGTTGCTTTTAATCTTTGCCATCCACCCCTCTAGTAAATCTACACCTAGGAAGTAGTTGAGGAATTTTGAACTATTACATCCCCCATAAAATATAATACTAAGAGCTCCCTGAAATATGTTTGAACCTACCCTGACTTGTACGGGGTCAGAGTGAACCTGATGAAGCATGCCACTGTTATGGTGGGTGAGTGATATATATCTGTATGAACTCTTTTTCCCTTAGTCCCACCTCTATAGCAAGTGGTATATGGGTGTGGCATGTAACCTCTCTTACAGCCTCTCCTTAAAAAAAGAGGGATTCTTAGACGCAGAGTACGCACTTCTGCAGTTCTTTCTCTTTCTTTCCCCAGATAAGAAAATAAAGAGCTAATCATACACACAAGGGTCTTTTGTGCATTGGATGTTAAAGCTCCTGGCCATCTTAATGTCAAGATGATGGAGCTTCTCCGCTAAGGGTGCAGAGCAATTGATTGGCTAACAAGGAAGGGGGTCAAATTTCAGTAGATAGCCTGCCCTAGTGCCAGCACAGTGACCTTGGAGTGCAGTTCATCTTTTCTCTGCATAACAAAGAGGAAAAGGATATTTTGTGTGTGTGTGTGTGTGTGTGTATACACACACACACACACACACACACCCTAAGGTCTATATAGGCTAAGAAATGGCCAGATTGGGTGTTTTCTAAAATGAAAAAGTAATCTACTCACAGGAAACCATGTCATAAATACAAAGAATGACTATAAAAAAATATTTCCCAGACCTTTACTAGAAGGAAAAGGAAAGGGAATATGAGACATTGTTAGCCAATAGGTTGCCACGTAAATTGAAGCTAAGAAAACTGGCACAGTGCCTTTAAGAACCTCAGCGTAATCCATGTATCCCATCAAGCTTCACAGGAGACAGTTGGATCAGTTCATTTTTAAAGTGCTCGGGAATCCTGGGTAAATTATCTGTTGAGCTGTAGTCATTTCTGTCTGGGGAGGTGGGAGGGTTGCTTATGGCTCTGATGAGGATTTCCCTGGAAGAGAACTAAGATTACAATGTAAGCAATTTTTGCTTCTATTCCAGGGGAGCCTGATCAATAGTTATAAGCACTGAATATAATTGCAAGCCCATCCCACAAAAAGGCGGACATAAAATAAGAGTAGCTCCAATAACTGCCCAAAAAGATTCCTCAAAGAACTACTTAAGTATCCGTTTTAGCATCTGTATTTAGATAATAATGCCTTGTAAAGGTATGTACCGATCTCCATGTAGCAACTTTGCATATTTCTGAAATGGGAACATTTCTTCAGAGGGCTGCGGTTGCAGCCTCTCCCCTTGTAGAATCAGCCTTGGGTTTAGTAGGCAAGGATGTTTTAGCTAGCCGGTATGAGAGAAGTATACAGGAAATCAGTTTTTTTGATAATGCAAAACCTGTTCTCACTAGGCCATAATTAATAAAGAGGTTCTCTGATTTTCTTTTGCCTTTGGTTTTATCTAGGTTGAACTTCAGTACTCTCAATATCAAGAGAGTGAAAGGACCTCTCAGCTGGCATAGATGGGCTAGGGAAAAAGTCAATAACAAGATATTTTGATTAATATGGAGGTCTGACACAACCTTCGGAGGAAAGCTGGTACGAGTTCTCATTACCACTCTATTGGCATGAAAAACAATGTAGAATAATGCCTGACTCTCACTAACTCTGCACCCTGAAGTGATGGTAACAAGACAAGCCGCCTTCCACGACAGATGCTGCAAAGAGGCTTTATGGATCAATTCAAATGGGGAATCCATTAATTTGTTAGGGACTCATGGAGGGAGGGTGGCCTAATTGGAGAGAACAACTTGTTAAGCCCTTCTAAGAAGCTTTTAATCACTGGAATTTTAAAGAAACGTATCTGCTGACGATTTTCTACCAATCATCAGGATTTTTTATGTGCAGTTAATCATCCGATAGGGTATCCATGTGCTTGCAGGTTACAGAGGCTTATTTAAAAAGCCAGGTCTTGAGGGCCATTCGGAATTGCAGAAGTGAGATGAAGGTCCAGAGGTGCACGGGGAGGCTGTTCCGGGTTTTTGCTGTGATACAATAAGGAGCGTTCTCCACTTGTGCTTCGGTAGATGCGGGGAGTATAGGCAAGTGAACGGGAGGCAGAGCGTAGTCTTCTTGACGGTTTGTGGAAGTTCAGGGGTGGCTAATGTATGCGGGTCCTTGGTTGTGTAGAGGTTTGTGTGCATAGGTCAACAGCATCTCTTCTGCATGGGGAGCCAGTGGAGTTGCAGGAGGTGGAGTGTGATGTGGGTTCGTCAGGGAAGGCTGAGGAGGAGTCTGGCCGCGCCATTCTGTATGGTCTAAAGTCTCTGTAGGAGATGTGGCGATTCCTATGTAGAGGGGATTGCTGTAGTCTAGTCAGCTGGTGATGAGGGCCTGTATCACGGTGCATCTTGTGGGGTGAGGTAGCCACTTCAAATCTTGTGCATACCCAAAGCACGGAAGCGAGTGAAGGCTTCGCTAATATGTGATTTCAAAGTAAGCTTGATGTCAATGATTCCAAGGTTTCTGGCATGGCTGGGAGTGGGTGTGGGTCCTAGGTCTGATGGCCACAGGAGGCATTCCAAGTGTTGCTGCTGTTGCTAAAGATCAGTACTTCTGTCTTGTATGTGTTCAGCTGCATCATGTCAGCGATGCTTGTCATGCATCGGTGGAAGTTGGTTCTGGTGGTGGAGAGGTCGTCGGTGATTGAGAGAATGAGTTGAGGCTTTAATGGCTGCAAGATGCATACTAACGGAAGAAAAATGTAGGGCAGACTTGGCTAAATGAAGATAAGGTATGACCACAACTTCTTGGCACGACTGGATAGTGCTTGTTTTGAGTGCACCATCAACAAAACCCCTTTCATTTAAAGGCATATGATTTTCTAGTGGAAGGTCTTTTAGCCTCTCTTAAAATGCCAATGCAGTCTTGAGAGAAGCCTAAATGCCAATATTAGAGGAATGTTGGAGCCATGCTGTCAAATTCAGCGAAGAAGGATGGGATACAGTATCTGTCCTTTGAACATGTACAGGAGATCCTGTCTGCACTCCAATCTCTTGTGTGGTTGTTCTGACAGATGTAGAAGGTCCATGAACCACCATTGACAAGGCAGTTTTAGTGCTATCAGTATCATCCTGGACCTGTACAGTTTGTCAATCTCTGTTGGTATGAGAGGAATTGGGTGAAATGCACAGAGAAATTTCCCTGATCAATTTATGAAAAGGGTATTTGCCTTCGACCCTGGCTGGACGAATCTGGATGCGTAATCTTAGCATTTTCTGTTGTTTGCGTCTGCAAACAAGCATATTTGTGGGTATTCCCAGTCCTGAAAAATGCTTTGTAAGACCTTGTCATTTAAGATCCAGTTGTGATTTTTGTGAAAAAGTCAGACAGAGATAATCTGCTTGGGTATTCTACAGCCCTGGTAGATGAATGACTGCTATGGTTAAATTCCTGGCTATTAAGCAAATGGCTTGGGCCTCGAGAGTTAAAGGGCAAGAGTATGTCCCTCCCTGCTTGTTCAGATAATGCAGTGTTGGGTTGTCGGTTTGAACAAGGAGAGAGGTCATTGTTATCAATGGGAAGAAAGATATAGAGCCAATATGAACCGCTCTCATTTCCAGAATATTTATGTGATAAGTCTTTTCCTTGTCCAAACAATTAACTTGGGGCTGCGGGGAGCCCTTATGTGCACCCTATCCCCGGAGAGAAGCATCTGTGACCAGTGTCTGAGTAAGTAAATCCTGATGGAATAGTACCCCCTTCCAAAAAGGTTCTTCTGTTAAGACCACCATGGGAGCGTTTGAATTGCAGCTTGTGGTAGAATCATCCTGTTTTCCCAGTAGCTGGATATCAGATAGTAAATTATTATTTGTCTAGAGATTCATTTACTTGCGTATGACTTCCCATAAAGATAACGAGTTTATAATGAATGCCATCTAGCGAATGATGGGGTATATTTTTATGAGATGAACTAATTGTCTGGACACAATCTTTGTGCAAATGTATCCACTGGAGTGGTATTTGAGCTGTGTATGGTTGTGAATTATTTTTAAGCTATAAGACTGTTAATAGTGATAGAAGGTTGTTGGCTCCTTATTGAACTGCCTGGGATTGTTGTGATTGAATAATATCACGTTTCTCTTATTGATTGATAAATTCCAAATGTAGGGTAATGTTATGTTTGTTAGTTGAAGTTGGAAGATATTTACTTCTCAATGATTTGAGAATATTTGGTAGGCAATGTAAAAAGAACGGTTATTTGTGTTTCAATAATTGTTTCTTGTTTGAGGAGGCAATGGACACAATGTCACATTTTGGATTTTTATACTTAATATCAAAATGTGAGTATTGTTTGGGTGTACACACACTTAGGATGTACATAATGGATGGCTAACTGACTTGGGTTGGCTATCATCAACACTGTTTGCAGTTGAAATAGACTCATCGATGTAACTGTTTTGGGTGTCTGGTATTGCAGTGAAATATAATATGCGCTATATATTATTAATCAGGTTGGTTACCATTTGTTATGTGAACTATTGTTTCAAGGCAGCCCTCATGGAAGGATTATTGATGCCGGTTATGTTCAACATGGCATTGTAAAGATAGTCTGCGGAACTGTTTAGTTATCCGTATGTTTGTTTAAACAAAAATAAAGACTGCCAATATTATGTTGTGTTTGAGTTAGGGGCTCAAAATGGCTTCCATAGAAGATTTTTTGTTGTTGGTGACTTTCAAGATGGCGTGTGAAAGAGTCTGCAGAGCAGTCTAGCCGTCGCATTTCAGGGTTACAATAAAGAGGAAGACTGACTATCATATTCCATTTGGAGGTTTAGAAACAGGATGGAAGAAATGGAGGACATATGGGTGAGTTTTCCTCCTTTCTCCCCTTGTCATATGAGGTTGTATGACTGAGGGTTTAATGTGCTGTAACTCTACTCATGTGTATAACGTGTTTTTTTGCTTGGATAAAGACTGGTAGCATGTGACATTTGGTAGTTTGGAGAAGGGATGAATGTTATACATGGATGAGTTTCCTATCCCCTCTCCTGCTGCAATGTGTTGCACAAGGATGCACACTTGAGGGTTTAATGATGAACTGTAATTATAGTTGTGTGTATACCATTTGTATTTATATATACTTGGATGGGCTTAGTTAGTTTGCAACGTTGTGACATGCATTTAAAACTGGATTTACTAGGACTATGGTGCAAATAATGCATACTATATGGGGTGAAATCATGATGAAGAGCTCCTGCTAAGACAGTGAGAACTTGATTCTTTAGGAGGAGGATTAATAATATGTTGGACAAGCAGGTTTCCACAGATAAGGTAAGAGAACTTGTTTTATTTAAATCAGCAACAACTGGCTAGCTTGAGGCATTGAGGAACTGTCATGAGAAACTAAAGAGTACGTCCTGTTTTGTAGAACAGTGGAGACCTTTGTACAGAGGGTTTTATGATAAGACTACTCAGTGATTCTTACACAGTAGTCTTTTGAACGATTAGGTCTTTTGACCAGGAGATGCTCTTATGCACACCTGTTGACAGTTAACATTATGCACGGAAACCAAATAATTTGAGAGGTAAATGCTTTAATGATTAATAGGTGATGTGGTGGGGACGGGCTTCGATCTAGGTAGGAAGGGCTTTTAAGTAAATTAGTCAATTTTAAATATTTTGTATGAAAACAGCTCAAAGGAAAGAAACAGTTTCTCATATCATAGGTGTTATTTGGGGTGATGGTTTTGTCTTGGTTAAGGTACCTTAATGAGAAATTGTGAGATGAGAATTTTTTGGTGTCATGTTAATACTAAAGCAGTTTAGCTGGGTTCAGGTCCACATTGAATGAAATATGAATATATTTTCTAGATGTTGAATCTGCAAATGATGATATGACTTATTGAGGAAATTAACAGTTTGATTTTGTAGTTCTAATAAATTAGGTTTAATGATTCTACCAGATTCATGAGGTTTAATGATTCTACCACATTCATTTTCACTCAGTACTTGGTATTGTGTGCTTTGAAATTGTACACTTTAAAGTGGTTTAGTGTATTATCAAATGTTTACAAATTAGTTTTTATGTATATTTGTATGTTGCAGCACTGAGGAAACTCCTGTGTGAGTGAAACGACTGACTGGCTTTATTGAGAATTAATTGAATAGAGAGAATAATTTCCTTATACTAACATCTCTTGAAGAAGGTTCAATGGACTTTATAATTTAATACAACTGTTGTGACTCCAATTACAATTATTGCATCTCTATTCACTATTTTGGGTTATTGACCCTTGGAGGTAGGCAAGTGGCTGAATTTTGTGGAGAAGATTTATTGGTGGTGCTGTAATCCAGTCTTCAACTGAATAATGTGGTATGAAGAGAAACATATGTATAGCAGGCTCCAGAAGACAAGGAACCAGAGGCAGCAGAGATCTTGTGGCTGCTCTGTGATGCAGTCTCAAAGATCACAGACGATGAGGTTGTTGTGGTAGTAGGTATGTCTACAGTCAGCTTTGTTGCTACTTTTATCAAAAATCCATTTAAAGTAAGATCATCATCCACCGGACACACTCTTGCAGAAGGTGAGTCCGTCAAGGTAGTCGAGTACTCAGATTTAAAAATGGGAAGATGTAGACTAGGATGGAGATCTTCTTCCATGTCTAGAATTAGAATCATGACAACACCTAGATCTTGATGTGGACCTGGTCGTAGATGTCGCTTTGGATCTTGAACTGTGATGCAGTGGACTCCTAGATCTCTGATGAGACCTATCTGTCGACAGGGGGAGATGCAGACTTCTTAAAGTCTCTGAAGGGGTTGTTGGAGGGACAGGCACTGTGCCTAGAGAGAACTGAAGAGATGGTGTCACTCTAGGAGATGGTGTGTGCATTGTAACTCTTGAAAGAGAACATGTCAGAGAATATTTAGAGTCAGACGTATGAGGCACAGGTCTTTTCTGCAAACTTTGTAGCTAAAGAGGCGAAATGTTGAATGGGAATTGTGATCTGCCCATAGATGAATAGCACAGCCTAGAGTCAATCGAACCTGTAGTTAAAGGCTGGCTCTCTCTTAACGTTGACCGTGGCCTTTACACAGAGAGAGGCGCTGAATTTTTGTTTCTTTCGACCTCAACTGTTGAATGCAGTGTTGAATGCTGCACTCTTGATACCAATGGAATCTTCTCCACTGGCCTCGACGTCCACTCATTAATCTTCAACGCCAATGAATGATGTACCTTAGCTATCGACAGTGACCTTGACGGCAATGAAAGTTTTGACATTGAATGCAGTGTGTTTCGACATCAATTGGTAACTTGACCCCCACCTTCGTCTGTCTTGGATGTCAACACCTCAACCAGGAACATCCAGTTTTTTTTTTGTTTTTTTCCCACCCCTTTCATGAGATCTTCCTATGCAGGAGTCCTTTTAATGAGAGGAGGGCTCTTTGGAAGACTGACCTTAACCGAACGCCTTTTAATGACCCAGCAATTCCACTCTTGAAGACCATGGAGTCTGATTTTATCTTAAGTCTTAAGAGTGCTTTGGGCTAACTTCGGACACTGCCCACAGATCTAAGGATGATGGGACTCCAGGAGGCAGACAATACAAACTGATTGAGGGTCAGTCTGTGCATTTTTTCTTCCCACAGAAAGGGCACTTCACAAAAAGTGAAGTAATTCTTGACAGAAAAATAGCATCTTTTCTGTCAGAAAAAAAGTATATTTGCACCCTTGGTACTTAGAAATGTCAAATTTTGAAGGGTTAGAAATGTTTTTACTGAGTAATTGTCAAAAAGCTAGAGCTCCAGGCTCCTAACAGTAGTAGCCTGAAAAACGAACTGACCTAACTAACCTGTGAAGCATGATATGATACATGGAGTTCTGTGAGGCTCTTAAAGGAATGGTGTCAATTTTCTTAGCTTTGCTTTACAGGGCAGCTTATTAGCTACCAATGTCTCATAAGTACTTTCCTTTCCCATAAAGATTTGTGAAAGATTTTCTATAGTCATTTATGATATTTTTTTTTGTATGTGTTTTTTAAGTGATCTAATCTGGCCATTTTTAGACTCACTAGGAGGCAGGTCTGTGTGGGTATACACACAGATGGAAAATGTCACTTACCCAGTGTACATCTGTTCGTGGCATGTTGCACTGCAGATTCACATGCTGTGCACTGTTCCTGCCATCTAGTGTTGGGCTCGGAGTGTTACAAGTTGTTGTTCTTCGAAGAAGTCTTTTCGAGTCATGGGACCGAGTGACTCCTCCCTTTCGGCTCCATTGCGTATGGGCGTCGACTCCATCTTAGATTGTTTTCCCCGCAGAGGGTGAGGTAGGAGTTGTTAAAGTAAGGATACTAGAGGTGCCCATGCAATGGAGTATATGTACATAGAGTATTAAATCAAAATTATTTACATATATACAATTTCAATTCAACTACAACAGCTACAGGCTCCCGGGGAGGTGGGAGGGCGCATGCGAATCTGCAGCACAACATGCCACGAACAGATGTACACTGGGTAAGTGACATTTTACATTCGATGGATGTGCAGATACACATGCTGTGCTTAGACTACAAAGCAGTAATCTCCCCAAAAGCGGTGGTTAGCCTGTAGGAGTAGAAGTTGTCTGAAATAATGTTCTTAATACAGGCTGTCCTACTGTGGCTTGTTGTGCCGCTAACACATCTACACAGTAATGCTTAGTAAATGTATGAGGCGTGGACCAAGTGGCTGCCTTACAAATTTTTGTCATTGGTATATTACAAGAAAAGCCATTTTGGCACCTTTCTTTCTAGTGGAGTGTGCCCTTGGAGTAATGGGTAATTCTCTTTTAGCTTTTAGGTAACAGGTTTGTATGCATTTGACAATCCATCTGGCAATGCCTTGTTTGGATATGGGGTTACCTGCGTTTGGTTTTTGGAAAGCTACGAACAATTGTTTTGTTCTGTCAATGTAATACATTAGCGCTCTCTTTATGTCTAACTTATGTAATGCCCTTTCTGCTACTGAGTCTGGCTGTGGGAAGAAGACTAGGAGTTCTACCGTTTGATTTAGATGAAACAGTGATATGACTTTTGGTAAGAATTGTGGATTTGTACGAAGAACCACCTTATGTTTATGTATTTGTATAAAAGATTATTGAATGGTAAACGCCTGTATTTCACTAACTCCAAGTGAAGTGATGGCTATTAGAAAGGCTACTTTCCAAGTTAAAAATTGGATTTGAGAAGAATGCACAGGTTCAAATGGTGGGCCCATGAGTCGTGTTAACACAATATTAAGATTCCACGAAGGCACTGGTGGTGCCCTTGGGGGTATGATTCTTTTTAGTCCTTCCATAAAGGCTTTAATAACTGGGATTTTAAAAAGCGATTTTGTACTTTTAATCTGCAGATATTGCAGTGAGATGTATTTTAATGGAAGAGAAAGCTATATTGGACTTTTGTAAGTGTAGTAAATAACTTACAATGTTTTGTGTGGAGGCGTCTAGTGGCGTAATCTGCTTAGCCTGGCAGTAACAAACAAATCTTTTCCATTTGTTAGCATAACAATGTCTGGTTGTGGTTTTCTTGCTTGTTTAATTACCTCCATACATTCTTTAGAAAGGTTTAGATATCCAAATTCTAAGATTTCAGGAGCCAGATTGCTAGGTTGAGCGATGCTGGATCCGGGTGTCTGATCTGTTGATTGTGTTGTTTTAACAGATCTGGTCTGTTTGGTAGTTTGATGTGGGGTACCACAGATAGGTCCCACATGCCCACGTTGGTGCTATAAGTATTAGTTTGAGTTTGTTTTGACTGAGTTTGTTGACCAGACTTATTTGCTTACGCTTTTCCCCCTCTCCCGCTCATTCCTTAGAATGAGCGGGAGAGGGGGAAAAGCGTAAGCAAATATCCCTGACCAGCTGATCCATAGAGCATTGCCCTTGGACTGAGAGTGTGGGTACCTGGACGCAAAGTTTTGGCATTTTGCGTTTTCTTTTGTTGCAAATAGATCTATGTTTGGTGTCCCCCAGCGGTAGAAGTGGTCTTGTAGAATCTGGGGATGTATTTCCCATTTGTGAGTTTGCTGTTGATCTCGACTGAGATTGTCGGCCAACTGATTTTGAATGCCTGGTATGTATTGTGCTATCAGGCGACTGTTGTGAATTGCCCAATGCCAAATTTGTTGTGCTAAGAGACACAGCTGTGACGAGTGTGCCCCCCCCCCCCCGTTTGCTTAGGTAATACATTGTTGTCATATTGTCTGTTTTGACAAGAATGTCTTTGTGGGCTAGAAGTGGCTGAAACGCTTTGAATGCTGGAAATACCGCTAGCAGTTTTCAAGTGATTTCTGTGAAGTAGTTTTTGTTGACTGTCCCATTGACCTTGTATGCTGTGATTGTTGTGTTGTGCTGCCCACCCAATCATGGAAGCGTCTGTTGTGATAATGACGTGAGGCAGTGGGTCTTGAAAAGGCCGCCCTTTGTTTAAATTTACAGGGTTCCACCATTGAAGCGAAGAGTGTGTTTGGCGGTCTATCAACACTAGATCTTGGAGTTGACCCTGTGCCTGCGTCCATTGTTTTGCTAGGCACTGCTGAAAGGGGCGCATGTGTAGTCTTGCGTTTTGGACAATAGCTATGCATGGGGACATCATGCCTAGTAGTTTCATCACAAACCTTACTGTGTATTGTTGGTTTGGTTGCATGCTTGATCTTACATTTTGGAACGACTGAACTCTTTGTGGACTTGGAGTGGCAATTGCTTTTTGTGTGTTGAGTGTTGCTCCCAAGTATTGTTGTATTTGGGATGGATGTAGATGTGATTTTTGGTAATTTATAGAAAACCCTAGTTTGTGTAGAGTATCTATGACGTATTGCGTTTGAAATTGACATTGTTGCTGAGTGTTGGCTTTTATTAGCCAATCGTCCAAATATGGGAATACGTGCATGTGTGGTCTCCTTATATGAGCTGCTACTACAGCTAGGCATTTTGTAAATACTCTGGGGGCTGTTATTCTGAACGGTAGCACTTTGAATTGATAATGTTTGCCTTGTATTACAAACCTGAGGTATTTCCTGTGAGATGGACGGATGGGTATGTGGAAATACGCATCATGAGATCCAGTGTGGTCATGTATTCCCCTTTTTTTTAGTAAGGAAACTACATCCTGAAGTGTTACCATGTGGAAATGATCTGATTTGATGAAGAGATTCAGTGTTCTGAGATCTAAGATAGGCCTTAATGTTTTGTCCTTTTTTGGAATAAGGAAATACAGGGAGTATAGGCCTGTTCCCTTCTGGTGATAGGGTACTAGCTCTATGGCTTGTTTTTGTAGCAGTGCTTGGACCTCTATATGTAATAGGTCTAAGTGTTGTGGAGACAATCTGTGTGGTTTTGGTGGAACATCGGGAGGGAATGTTGTGAATTCTATGCAATAACTATGTTGGATAATTGATAGGACCCACGTGTCTGTGGTAATGTGTGTCCAATTGTGATAGTATTTGGTTAGCCTACCCCCCCCCCCACACACACACTGGTGACAAGTGTTGGGGTAGTGTGACATTGAAGTCACTGTTTGCTAGGGCTTGCTATGGCGGGCTGGAATTTCCCTCTTCCTCTTGGGACTTGTCCTCTATAGGAACCACAAAACCCTCCTCTTTGGTATTGTGACTGGTAGGTAGGTTTTGTTTGGGAGGTGGATGGTTCAGATGTCTGTTGTCGAAACCCCCCTCTAAATTGTAGTTTCCTAAAAGTGCCTCTGTATTGTGGGGAGTAGAGCGCACCCATGGCTTTGGCCGTGTCTGTGTCTTTTTTCATCTTCTCGATGGCGGTATCGACTTCCGGCCCAAACAACTGATGTTGGTTAAACGGCATATTTAGTACCGCCTATTGTATTTCTGGTTTGAATCCAGAACTTCGAAGCCATGCATGCCTTCGAATTGTTACAGTCGTGTTGACAGTCCGTGCTGCTGTATCGGCAGAGTCTAATGCAGACCGTATTTGATTGTTTGATATGGCCTGTCCCTCTTCAACTACTTGTTGGGCACGTTTTTGGTGTTCCTTGGGCAAATGCTGGATGATGTCTTGCATTTAGTCTCAGTGTGCCCTGTCATAGCGTGAAAGTAGGGCTTGTGAATTTGCAATTTGCCATTGATTGGCTGCTTGTGATGCCACTCTATTGCCCGCTGTGTCAAACTTTCAACTCTCTTTATCAGGTGGTGGGGCATCCCCTGATGAGTGAGTTCGCCCTTTTTCGTGCAGCCCCCACAACCACTGAGTCCGGAGTGAGCTGTTGCGTTATAAACACTGGGTCTGACGGGGGTGGTTTATATTTCTTTTCGACCCTTGGCGTGATAGCTCTCCCCTTTACAGGCTCTTGGAAGACCTGTTGTGCGTGCTTGAGCATGCCTGGTAGCATTGGCAGGCTTTGATAGGATGCGTGAGTGGATGGCAGAGTGTTGAAAAGGAAGTCATCCTCTACTGGTTCAGAGTGCATTGTTACGTTGTGGAACGTAGCTGCCCTGGCTAGAACTTGCGTATAAGCTGTACTGTCCTCTGGTGGTGAAGGCTTGGTTGGATAACACTCTGGGCTGTTGTCCGATATAGGTGGATCATATAGATCCCAGGCATCAGCATCATCTAGGGTCATCCCAGTATGTGTGGGTGACTGCGTTATCGGTGTACCCACTTGTGACAAGTGTGGTGAATGCAGTGGGGATGGTTGTGGTGAGACCTGTGGTGGTGGTGACTTGTCTCTAACCACTTTGGCTTTTGGTTGTATTTCTGATTCTTGAAAGGCTAGTTTTCTTTTAGATTTGAGTGGAGGGATAGTCTGTGTCTTCCCTGTATCCTTCTGGATTTGTAACCTTTGTTGCGTTTGGTCAGGTTCGTCTACATCCAGATCTTGCTCAAATCTGTGCCTTTCTTTGAGCTGCATCGAAAGCCCTTGCTCCTCAGGGTATGATGATCGTTTCGGCTCCGAAGCCAGTTTTTTTCAGTACCGAAATTCCTGATGTTATTGTCTTTTTCGGTTCAGAGGAGCTTTTTCGAGGCTTGCTTGACTCGATGCCAAATATTTTCGATGCCGGAATCTCGACCGGAGTCAGAAGTCTTCAGCAAATCTTTGGCCTTTTTCGGTGCCGATGTTATTTGGTCACCTTCCTTTCTGTGGGGGTTAAGCCATGGCCTGCTGGCGGTAGCGTCCCCATGGCCTTGAATTTTTTGGTGTGACCCTGGGTTTGGGACGGGGCAGGTTTACTCACAGTTTGTTGCACCGTCGAGGGTCGTTCACCGTCGGATTCATCCAAGTCAGTTTCTTGGAAATTCTTTCTTCCTACTCGACGTCGAGATCTTGTTTTGGCTTCGACGCAATTTGTAGTCTTCTTGCGCGTCGATCTCTCAAGGTTTTCTTCAATCGAAACGCTCAGCAAGCTTCACAAGTATCCTCTCTGTGTTCGGGCGACAAACAGGTTACAGACAAGGTGCTGGTCTGTATAAGGATACTTGGCGTGACACTTAGGACAGAAACAGAAGGGGGTCCGGTCCATTAGTCTTGGACGACGGGTGTGGTCGGGGCGACCAGGCCTCAATGAAGAGTGGAAGCCCCGAAGGGCCGCCAAAGCGGTCTTGATGTCGGTGCCGATACACTAAAACTAAACCCATACCGAACGAGAACAATAGTGACGAATTTTCGATACTTAGCTAACTTTCCCGATTCGAAATACGGAGCGAAGAGGAACACATCCGAACCCGATGGCGGAAAGAAAACAATCTAAGATGGAGTCGACGCCCATGCGCAATGGAGCCGAAAGGGAGGAGTCACTTGGTCCTGTGACTCGAAAAGACTTCTTCGAAGAAAAACAACTTGTAACACTTCGAGCCCAACACTAGATGGCAGGAACAGTGCACAGCATGTGTATCTGCAGCTACACATGCCATTGAACACATAGATAGATAGATAGATATATATATAGAGATATATATATATATATATATACACACACACACACACACACACACGGAGAAGTGCTCCAGGGGCCCCCACATGTGGGCAGGACTAGTCAGTGCTTATTACTATTGATGAGGGTTCCCTGGAAGAGGAATAACCTTTTACTGTGCCCTCTGCAAGGTTGTTTAGTGTTAACAGAACAAAAAAAAAAAATCAGCTGAAAGTCTAACTTCTAAGGGAAAAGTGGGGTGGGTGCTTTTTGACTGATACGGTGCTTGAAATTTGTCACAGCATCCAGTGTAGATCCAGTTTGTGGAAAGCAGTCTGGCGGTGATAATGGCATCCACCACCTCAGGTGGTCAGTCAAATCATATAGCTGCTGGCGCTCATTCTCAACACATGGAGGCGTAGGCTGTGATGTCTCAGGAGCAGGACCCTGCCGGGTTGCTGAGACAGCCTGATTGGAAGCCTGATCAGAAGCCTGATCAGAGGACAAATGCTCATACACTAGAGATCTGGGCAGCACAATCCCAAAGCCTAGAAAAGGGCAACAGGTTTTGACTTGGGCCCCAGTCTGTCTTGAACTTCCTCAGAGCTCGAGGCAGGAGTGATAGGGATAGCAATGCTTACAGGAGTCCTTGCTTCCACGCTAGCAAGAATGTGTCTAATAAATGCCAAAGAGGAAACTCCAGCACACTGAAATGTTGGCAGAACCTCCCCCAGCATCGAATCAGGATGCCAATCTCCAATACAAAAGTGCAGCCAGATTCCAAAACAGTACACCTCTGCCTCTTTCTACCACTATTACCTCTCGGCAAGTCATTGGCTGCAGAAGCATCCTTTACCTATAAGCTTTAGAAGTGAAAAACTACCACACATGCATCAAGTGCTTGCTGTATACTCACACAGCAGATTATGTGATAAGGAGAACTGGTACAAGATGGAGGATCTCATTCACATAATTACAAGAGTTAACAGAAGAAATCTGATTAGGTGTACTCAGTTTACCTTCATTTCAAGCGTATTTTAGATACAGTTCGGCGAAACAGGTTTAGACGATTCATGTTCAGATCGTGACAAATCTCCATCAAGAAGCATACCATCATTCCCGGGATGCTTGGCAAGTGACTGTGTTAAATGCAAAAACCCTTAGGTTGTGACCTGTTTGGCCAGGTGCTCTCAGGCATATAAAATAGTTCTGCCTGGGCATCAGGAGAACAGCTTACTTTGCCCTTATTGGGTAGAGAAGATTTCACATCTCCAGAAAACCATGTTCAGTGAATTGAAGAAGAAAAAAAAAAGGCGAAAAATACTTTGAGTTGTGGTTCAGTATTCCAGAGATTCCCTCAACCCATACAAAGAACTGGAGAAACACTAAAATACCTTTTTTTGTCTAAGAGAGATACAAGTTAAACAATGAATGCCACTTTTGGTGGTTAACCAAAACACATCAAGCATGACACAAAAACAATTCTACAGGTCCTATTCTATACATTCTAAAATAATGAAACTTTATTTTTTTACTTAGCAAAATAAAAAAAGGCAACGTGTTGACTTGGGTACCATTATTGTTTAGATATAAATAAAATACATTATTCAAGTACGGCAGATAACCTTCCTATGTTACATTATGTAAACAACAAAGCTAATTTTACAAATTTATTGTCGCTGACTAGCTTTGGACTGGGACACGTGGGGTCCTTCTGCAACAGCAAACAATGGAAGAGGTGAAAATGCAAACAGGGTACCTAGTTATCGTCATGTACGAGTTGTGATTATATCTGGCAACATAAATGAATTTGGCATTGACAAAGTGCCTTTCATAACAAGATACTGTAAACCCTAAACAAAAAGTCAAATATACACTCTGTTGCAAAGTTCACTACAGAAAAAAACATTGATATCTAGTCTGTGTAATGAACTACACAAATAAACGTGTAGCCTCCTTAAAATATTTGAGTAAATAAAAAAAAAAAAAGACTCTCGATTTTCTGTTAGCTTGAAAACAGTAAGTGCATTCTGATGTGCAATGTTTCAAATAAAAAATACATTATTAAACAATAATACACTGCACAATGCATTTAGCAGTGAGGCAGCAGTAGCTTAAGTACATTTTCAAAACGTGCCACAAAAAACACCATCGTTTACAAAGCTGGTTACTCAGGCACTTCAACCAGTTATTCTGTTTCCATAAGAGACTCTTCACTCCGATCCGCAGCAATAATTAATGGACTTATGTCTTCCTTAACAGTCAGGTCCTCCTCCTCATCACTTTCAACCAATTTGTCACATTGCTGCTCAGAGCTTTGTTCTTTTTCCTCTTGGAGCTGCTCAGGCTGAGCACACCTTCCCGAATCCTCTACTGGCTCTGCAAGTGCAAAATAATAAAAATGAAAGCAAAGCTCAACTACACAGCATTTATAGCTCACAGTGCAATAATGTAATATTCAGACCACTTATCACAACTCATAAATCTGCAAAAGGTGTAAATAAATTACTCACAAGACCACAAACATGACTTGATTATGCATCTGCCACCAGCCTTGAGCATAGTGTTAAGTTATGCTTTAAAGTTAATGACTATATATCTCTTACATTCTGTCAATCCTTCCCCGGGCAGCCGTTCAGCAATTAAGGACCACTTTCCCCACTCAAGTGTAAGCCGAGAGATTTCTCAGCTCATGATATTTTATTTTTGCAGAATTCAATTGTCAGTAAGGCTGATGCGTTTAGGCATCATGATATATACGATGTATTCACTAAAAACCAAACATTACGGTTTAGAACTGCACTGCTTATGACCTCATGACATGTTTTATGACTATTAATGACATCACTGATGACATCTCAAATTACATAATTGAGGACATCACTGATGACATCATCCAATGAGTGTGCTAGTTTGTTTTATAGTTTACAAAGTGGTGGGTAAGTACCATATTACTTGGTTATCTACTTTTGTACTGCCAGGGTACAGCTTGGATATCTACTTTTGTACAGCCAGGGTCTGGCTTGGATAGCTACTTTTGTACAGCCAGGGTCCAGCTAACGGGTGCAAGTGTTTACAAAACACATGTGCTCCTAAAGAAGCAAGGTGAATAGAGGTATTGAACATATTATAAATCTTTGTATTCAAGAGTACCTCCGTGTGCAGGTGAAAGCTGACTTGTGTTCACTATGTTCCACACAAGTTTTTTCGGTTTCGCAAAAACAATATTGAAAAGCAGCCTTGTGTTATTGGGGAGAATTGTGTCAGCATGACACTTTCTACTTCACATAGAAGACTGTGTGCACCAGGTACTAACCTATGTGTATGTGCTTGTTTTGCTTCAGAATATGGGCTATCTGTAAAGTTTTCACCATAGTATAAAGGGTGCATGCAGTAGGATGTGTAGCATCTCTGGGTTATTTTCTAACAAACAAGTGTTTTTTGACAAATTTACATAGAGTACACTGTTCTTAGCAGACACTTTTTAATACTCAGTGAAATTCCTTTAAGAAACACACCACAGTTTGCAAACAGTGTAGTATAGAGCAAGCTCTCTCAGTACAGTAAGCATTGTTACAGTACCCAGTTCTCTACTGATAACTTTATTTCTCAATGTAGGTTCTGTGACTTTCAGGTGTTTGATACAGGTAAAAGCTGTCTGTATTAGGTAATTTGTTTTGAAATGGACATTCACCTTTAGGAACTTTGTTTTCTCCTAACAGTTGTATACAGATTAAATACCATACTCAATGAGGGTTTCCCATAGATCTATGGTTGATTTTTAATGTAAACTATGCTACCAGTAAACTGTATGCTATAGGGTCAATGAGGTTTCTATACCTAAGGGAGTTGTATTGGTGATGGCAGTAAGGATGGCTGATATTCTCCTGAGCTGTTTTGTACTTACTGTCAGTCTAATGCCATAGTAATTCAAATACCAATATGCAGGAAACAAAGCTTGGACGATGTCATCAATGATGTCACAGGAGATGCTAGTGATGTTGTATAGGATTTTAGAGCGTCATGACTGATGTCATGTGTAAGGTCATAAGCAGTGCATGGCAGGGACACAAGTTCTAGTTTGCCTTGCTAACTATAACTGGTAAAAAAAAAAAAAAAAAAAAAGGGCAGAACGTTCACGATCATTGACAAATTCACCTAACTAATGTTACTTTAACCTTTATTTATTTTTTTCAAGTGAATTTGAGGTTTTATTTTTAAATAAAAACATATCTTTATATCACACCTAACTTAAATCTGTTTTTTTCAGTGAACACACACATACATATGAGATATATATATATATATATATATAAAAAAATAAATAAATAAATAATCAGGCTAATTTGAGAAAAGAAGCAATACTAAAATGCTAACAGATAAAGGTCAGAGAATGGGTTTGCTATCACTAAGGCTTATGGGTTCCTCAGATTGTGAGAAACTTACTAGTAGGAGTTAGTCTAGGAAGTAGTTAACTTTTTAGTAACAATTCCTAAAATGTGAGCAAGGTACATGTTTAATGTTTAGTAAGAGGAGTGAAGTATTTTTACAGGGACCCCTCTCTGCATGCCAGGTAATATACAACACCATAGTTCAGGATGCATCCGTCTCAATCGAAAGCCAGCTCTCATTTGACTTAATACGCTACTGAGCACTGATAAGTCTGGGCTTTAAATGATGTAAAACAGTGTTAACCAGCATAGTTGGTGATATAGCAGATATCAGGCTGGTCAGGTCACAGAGCAAGTTGGCAAAGATGTGCGGTGTGTCTTGAGCCAGTACCTAATTCCATAAAAGTAATAACATCATGTAATCCTACCCAATTTTTTTTTGTTTTTAAACGAAAACAGATTTTTTCACACCTAACTATTACATTACTTTAACCTTTATTTTTCCAGTGAGTTTATAGGGCTTTTTTTTTTTTTTTAAGCAAAGTATTACTTAACTACCATATGAAAAGGGAACCCGCTGCCACAGCATGGAAGGTTTGGCTGCAGGGCCTGCCAGCTACACTCAACCCCATCATCCCAAATAAAGCCAACCCCATGCACCAAAGCCTGTGCGCAGTGGGGTGGCAGCCGTAGAGCCTGGCCCTGGGGACCCCATCCCTCAGGTCTGTTTTTTTCCTTTCTTTTTAATAAGAGGATGGGGATGCACAGCCACCCTTCCTGAGACGTGTTACACCTTTGGAACCCCTTCCCCCCCCAGGGCCACTTCTAAATATAAAGGTGGGGGGGGGGGGCACATGCCCACCTTACAGAGCGCTGTTAGGCCCTGGGGACACAATCACCCAGGGCAACACTTTTTGATAAAAAGGCAGAGCGGCGCACTTGGACCCCATCTCCTATTTTCTTTTGAAGGGGAGGGTAACATGCAGCACTGCTCCCCGGGCTTATTTCGGTCCCAAGGCCAGATGTTCGTTGGAGGG
This sequence comes from Pleurodeles waltl, assembly GCF_031143425.1. Taxonomy (NCBI): domain Eukaryota; kingdom Metazoa; phylum Chordata; class Amphibia; order Caudata; family Salamandridae; genus Pleurodeles; species Pleurodeles waltl. The sequence goes on from NC_090440.1 coordinate 1,662,990,316, forward strand.
GACACTGATTGAGAGAGAGAAAAGGAGAAAGAAAGCGTGTGAGAAAAAGCACGCGAGAGAGAGAGAAAGCGAGAGAGAGAGAGAGAGAAAGTGAGAGAAAGAGAAAGAGAAAGCAAGAGAAAAAGCGAGAGAGAAAGAAAGCGAGAGAGAAAGAGGAGAAAGCGAGAGAGAGAAAGAGGAGAAAGCAAGAGAGAGAGAAAGAGGAGAAAGCAAGAGAGAGAGAAAGAGGAGAAAGCGAGAGAGAGAGAGAAAGAGGAGAAAGCGAGAGAGAGAAAGAGGAGAAAGCGAGAGAGAGAGAAAGAGGAGAAAGCGAGAGAGAGAAAGGAGAAAGCGAGAGAGAGAAAGGAGAAAACGAGATAAAGAGGAGAAAACGAGAGAGAGAGAAAGAGAGAAAGAAAGAAAGAGAAAGAAAGAAAGCGAGAAAGAGAAAGCGAGAGAGAAAGCGAGAGAAAGCGAGAGAGAGAAAAAGAGAAGACCGTGAGGGGAGCCTCAAGGCCCTCGCTGACCTATGCTGCCCCCCACGTCCTTTGTGAGCCGGTCCCCACGGGCATCACTGGCTCCTCAAAGGACTATTGCTTGGAGAGCTAGTGGTCCCCAGGCTCTGCAACGGAACCCCTTCACTCTTCTTGTAGCCCTGGGAAAGTGGCAGTCCCTGGGGCTGGGGGGGGCCTCACCGCCCCCACACAGTATTCAATGAAAGCCCTGGGGAGGAGGTGGTCCGTGGCATTTTGGGGGGGCGAGGGGGGAATGTCTGCACAGCCCACCACATACAATCACCATCAGGCCCCAGGGAGGTGGCCATCCCTAGGGATGCAGGGGGAGGGAGGGTCACACGGACCCCCACATACAATTAGCATTATTCCTCAGGGAGGTGGTGGTACCTGATGCAGAGATAACCCAAGGATAGGGGCCCATGCACCCCCCTTCTTTATTTTAAACATGTCCCCAGGACCTGGCCCACCTCGGGTGTTTAAACAAGTGCGGGAGACCGCACTTAAAATAATGATAATAATAATAATAAATAATTACCTCAAATTCACAACACAGCAATTTATTGCAAATTACTGTAAATGTTTTAGATTTGTAGAAACTACAATATCCATAATGCATTGCAAATGCGGGGAGGATATGGAGAATAAAAAGGAAAAGAAAGGAGGGACTCATTTACCGTGATCAAGACTCCTTAGAAAGTCGAAACGTGTAGGTGGTTGTTGATTGCAATAAAACACACGTGCAATTGTACCTCATGGAGTGAGGTGAAATTCTTCATTTATAAAATATTTGAGATTTGTCTTCTCTGTCACTTTGCACCGGCAGTGGAGTGCGCCGCCCAGCAATCCTTTGACAACATTGTTTATATTTATATCTCTCATTAGCAACTCAATCTAAAACATCAGATTTGAAGATTTTCCCTGTGGAACATATTTTAAAGGAAGTACTACTGGACATCAGAGAAAATTTCTGGATGTACCGTTTAAAATCACTGCATCCAGATGGACTGAACATCACTGACAATACCACTTGATTTCTGCATATTTGAAGAGTTCTCAGGACAGCATTGATTCCACATTCCAATTGGAATCTTCACTCATGATGCTTTTTGAAAATTCCAGCAGTGTCAGCTGTGCAGCCACTGAGCAAACCATCTTGTACTACCTAAGGAAGGCGGAAGCTGAAACGTTGTAGTAGAAATATATTTTTGTTCTTTAGTGAGATCATCTGTTTGAGTCACTTCTTTCTAGTATATTACATTTTCTTGTGACTCATTGTATCCTTTAATATCCAGATTTTTGCCCTGGCTGGCTGTTTTCTTGTGATCCTGCATAATATATATATATATATATATATATATATATATATATATATATTAATCAAATATCCCAATAGGACAAGAAGTCAAGACACAAAACGGACAGTTCAAAAACTATATTAAAGAAAAATGTTCCTCCTCCCAACGCGTTTCAGCCGTAGCCTTGTTCACGGATCCTATGCTTAAAAACTTTGCTAGATAAGCAGACATTTGAGGTGAGCAAATCTAGAGTGTCGCTGGTGTTGCAGGGTGCTCCTTACTAGAGCTGCTCTCCACCTAAATTTGGGAACTTCCCAGAGTTCTCCTTTTGTTTTTTGCATAATTTAAGAGTCACTCTAACCCTGAAAGGGCCTTGTTTTGACTTATACTGGGTGCTCCCTTGTGTCTGGACAAAGCTAAACCCCTCTGAAGAGCTCTAATGAGAGCGAAACACGTCAGGGGTTGCTTTACTCATTCCAGGTTGGCTTGGATGGTATTTGACCAGTCCAAAGCTGTAATACTGTGCCTGGAATGGTAAATGGCTTTTGTCATTTTACAGCTCGGCGAGGATGACACTGTGTCAATCCTATTCTTAAAGATTTTGCTGTACAAATGGCAAAAGACTTTCTTACTATCTAGCTCGGCGTGGATAGCACTGTGCTGATCCTATGCTTAAAAACTTTGCTAGATAAGCAGACATTTGAGGTGAGCAAATCTAGAGTGTCGCTGGTGTTGCAGGGTGCTCCTTACTAGAGCTGCTCTCCACCTAAATTTGGGAACTTCCCAGAGTTCTCCTTTTGTTTTTTGCATAATTAATGCGTCACTCAACCCTGAAAGGGCCTTGTTTTGATATATATATATATATATATATATATATATATATATGGAAAATGTCACTTACCCAGTGTACATCTGTTCGTGGCATTAGTCGCTGCAGATTCACATGCTGTGCACATCCCGCCATCTGGTGTTGGGCTCGGAGTGTTACAAGTTGTTTTTCTTCGAAGAAGTCTTTTTTCGAGTCACGAGACCGAGGGACTCCTCCCATTTCGACTCCATTGCGCATGGGCGTCGACTCCATCTTAGATTGTTTTCCCCGCAGAGGGTGAGGTAGGAGTTGTGTATGCTAGTAATAGTGCCCATGCAATGGAGTGAATACGTATGTACATAATGAAGTTTAAAGTAATATATTTACAAATTTACAAATGTTCAAGATCAACTTCTAAACGGCTACAGGCTCCCGGGGAGGCGGGTGGGCGCATGTGAATCTGCAGCGACTAATTCCACGAACAGATGTACACTGGGTAAGTGACATTTTCCGTTCGATGGTATGTGTAGCTGCAGATACACATGCTGTGCATAGACTAGTAAGCAGTTATCTCCCCAAAAGTGGTGGTTCAGCCTGTAGGAGTTGAAGTTGTTTGAAATAATGTTCGTAGTTCAGCTTGACCTACTGTGGCTTGTTGTGCCGTTAACACATCTACACAGTAGTGTTTGGTAAATGTATGAGGCGTAGACCATGTTGCTGCCTTACATATTTTGTTCATTGGAATATTTCCTAGAAAGGCCATGGTAGCACCTTTTTTTCTGGTTGAGTGTGCCTTTGGTGTAATAGGCAGCTCTCTCTTTGCTGTAAGATAGCAGGTTTGAATACACTTAACTATCCATCTAGCAATGCCTTGTTTAGAAATTGGATTCCCTGTATGAGGTTTTTGGAAAGCAATAAATAGTTGTTTTGTTTTTCGAATTAGTTTTGTTCTGTCAATGTAGTACATTTGATGTCTAATGTATGCAGTGCTCTTTCAGCTACAGAATCTGGCTGTGGGAAGAACACTAGTAATTCTACCGTTTGATTCAAGTGGAACGGTGAGATCACTTTTGGTAAAAATTTGGGATTTGTCCGTAGAACTACTTTATGCTTGTGTAGTTGAATAAATGGTTCTTGTATGGTAAATGCTTGAATTTAAAAAAAATGCAACTTTCCATGTTAAATATTGCATTTCACAAGAGTGCATGGGCTCAAAAGGTGGACCCATGAGTCGTGTTAAGACAATGTTGAGGTTCCATGAAGGAACTGGTGGTGTTCGTGGTGGTATAATTCTCTTTAGGCCTTCCATAAATGCTTTTATGACTGGTATCCTAAATAATGAAGTTGAGTGCGTAATTTGCAGGTAGGCTGAAATTGCGGTCAGATGTATCTTTATTGAAGAGAAAGCTAGCTTTGACTTTTGCAATTGTAGTAAGTATCCTACTATATCTTTGGCAGATGCGTGTAAGGGTTGAATTTGATTATTATGGCAGTAATAAACAAATCTTTTCCACTTATTTGCATAGCAGTGTCTAGTGGTAGGTTTCCTAGCTTGTGTTATGACCTCCATACATTCTTGTGTGAGGTCTAAGTGTCCGAATTCTAGGATTTCAGAAGCCAAATTGCTAGATTCAGCGATGCTGGATTTGGATGTCTGATCTGTTGTTTGTGTTGTGTTAACAGATCTGGTCTGATTGGTAGTTTGACATGAGGTACTACTGAGAGGTCTAGTAGTGTTGTTTACCAAGGTTGTCTTGCCCATGTCGGTGCTATTAGTATGAGTTTGAGTTTGTTTTGACTCAATTTGTTTACTAGATATGGAAGGAGTGGGAGAGGGGGAAAAGCGTAAGCAAATATCCCTGACCAGCTCATCCATAACGCATTGCCCGGAGACTGATCTTGTGGGTACCTGGATGCGAAGTTTTGGCATTTTGAGTTTTCTTTTGTTGCAAATAGATCTATTTGTGGTGTTCCCCACATTTGAAAGTAAGTGTTTAGTATTTTGGGGTGAATCTCCCATTCGTGGATCTGTTGGTGATCCCAAGAGAGATTGTCTGCTAACTGGTTCTGAATTCCTGGAATAAATTGTGCTATTAGGCGAATGTGGTTGTGAATCGCCCAATGCCATATTTTCTGTGTTAGGAGACAACTGTGTCGAATGTGTGCCTCCCTGTTTGTTTAGGTAATACATTGTTGTCATGTTGTCTGTTTTGACAAGAATGTGTTTGTGTCTTATTATGGGTTGAAATGCTTTGAGCGCTAGAAATACTGCTAACAGTTCTAAGTGATTTATGTGAAACTGTTTTTGCTGTATGTCCCATTGTCCTTGGATGCTGTGTTGACTGAGGTGTGCTCCCCACCCTATCATGGAAGCATCTGTTATTACGTATTGTGGCACTGGGTCTTGGAAAGGCCGCCCTTGGTTTAAATTTATACTGTTGCACCATTGAAGCGAGATGTATGTTTGGCGGTCTATCAACACCAGATCTAGAAGCTGACCCTGTGCTTGTGACCATTGTGATGCTAGGCACTGTTGTAAGGGCCGCATGTGCAACCTTGCGTTTGGGACAATGGCTATGCATGAAGACATCATGCCTAGTAGTTTCATCACCAGTTTGACTTGTATCTTTTGATTTGGATACATGGTCTGTATCACATTGTGAAATGTGTGAACTCTTTGTGGACTTGGAGTGGCAATCCCTTTTGCTGTGTTGATTGTTGCTCCTAAGTATTGCTGTGTTTGACACGGCAGAAGGTGTGACTTTGTGTAATTGATTGAGAAACCTAGTTTGTGGAGGATTTCTACGACATATTTTGTGTGTTGTGAACACCGTCTTAGCGTGTTGGTTTTGATTAACCAATCGTCTAGGTACGGGAACACATGTATTTGCTGCCTTCTGATATGTGCAGCTACTACTGCTAGGCATTTTGTAAAAACTCTTGGTGCAGTTGTTATTCCGAATGGCAACACTTTGAATTGGTAATGTATCCCTTGGAATACAAACCTTAGGTACTTTCTGTGTGAAGGATGTATTGGTATATGGAAATATGCATCCTTTAGATCTAGTGTGGTCATGTAGTCTTGTTGTTTGAGCAGTGGGATTACGTCTTGTAATGTAACCATGTGAAAGTGATCTGATTTGATGTAGGTATTTAATGTTCTGAGATCTAGTATAGGTCTCAGACTCTTGTCTTTTTTGGGTTTCAGAAAATACAGGGAGTAAACTCCTGTGTTTATTTGTTGTTTTGGTACTAACTCTATTGCTTCTGTTTGTAGCAATGCCTGAACTTCTAGTCCTAGAAGATCTATATGTTGTTTTGACATAGTGTGTTTTCGGTGGGGTGTTTGGAGGGAATTTGAGAAATTCTATGCAATAACCATGCTGAATAATTGCTAAGACCCAAGTGTCTGTTGTTATTTCCTCCCAATGTTTGTAAAACTTGGTTAGTCTCCCCCCCACAGGTGTTATGTGTTGGGGATTTGTGACATTGAAGTCACTGCTTGTTTGGAGGAGTTTTGGGACTTTGGAACTTTCCTCTATTCCTTTGAAATTGTCCCCCTCTATATTGTCCCCGAAAACCTCCCCGCTGATACTGGCTCTGGTAAGTGGGCTTTGTTTGTGAGATTGTGGCTTCTGTGGTTTGCCCTCGAAACCCCCCTCGAAATTGTGTCTTTCGAAATGTGCCTCTGCTCTGTGGGGAGTAGAGTGCGCCCATGGCTTTGGCCGTGTCAGTGTCTTTCTTAAGTTTTTCGATCGCAGTGTCCACCTCCAGCCCAAACAACTGCTGTCCGTTGAATGGCATATTCAGCACAGCTTGCTGTATCTCTGGTTTAAATCCTGATGTACGCAGCCATGCATGTCTCCTTATTGTTACAGCTGTGTTGACAGTTCTAGCAGCTGTGTCAGCAGCATCCATTGCTGACCGTATCTGATTATTGGAGATACCCTGTCCTTCTACTACTTGCTGCGCTCTTTTTTGGAACTCCTTGGGTAAATGTTCAATAAGGTGTTGCATCTCATCCCAATGGGCCCTATCATATCTGGCTAGCAAAGCTTGCGAATTTGCAATACGCCTCTGGTTTGCTGCCTGTGCCGCCACCCTTTTGCCTGCAGCATCGAATTTTCGACTTTCTTTATCTGGAGGTGGTGCATCTCCTAAAGTATGAGTTGGCTCTTTTGAGCGCTGCTCCCACTACAACAGAGTCTGGTGTTAGCTGTTGTGTAATGTACACTGGGTCTGTTGGTGGCGGTTTACATTTTTTATCTACTCTTGGAGTAATGGCTCTCCCTTTAACAGGCTCCTCAAACACTTGTTTGGAGTGTTTTAGCATTCCGGGTAGCATAGGAAGACTCGGATATTGGCTGTGTGTGGACGACAGTGTATTAAAAAGAGTCGTCTTCAATGGGCTCTGAATGAAGGCTGACATTATGAAATGCAGCTGCTCTTGACGCCACCTGTGCGTAGCCTGTACTATCCTCTGTTGGCGATGGTTTAGCTGGATAGCATTCTGGACTATTATCTGACACTGGTGCGTCATAAAGGTCCCATGCGTCAGGGTCATCTTGACTCATTCCTGTATGAGTTGGGGATTGCATCATTGGTGGAGTGGCTACCGGTGATGGTTGCGGAGAGTGATGTGGGGATGGTGGCGGTGTTACTTGTTTAGCCACCTTTGCGTGTGGCTGTTTTTCTTTGTCTTGGAAGGCAAGCTTGCTGATCTTCCCTGTATCTTTTTGAATAAAGAGCTGTCTTTATGTGTAATCTGGCTCTATTGCCTGTAATTCCTGTCCAAATCTATGTGTCTTCATTTGTGTGGACAGTCCTTGTTCCTTAGTGTAGGAACTTGTCTTCAGTTCCGAGGCTGGATATTTCGGTACCGAAACCTTTTCGGCTGCTTTTTTCGGCTCCGACGAAACCTTTTTTACTTTCGGCGTCGTGCTCTCTCTGTGCCGACCCGTTTCGGTGCCGCTGTCTCGGTGCCGAATCTTCTCTGAGCCACTATCTCGGACCCGAGATTACTGTGTGCCGGTATCTCGACCGGAGTCGGATGACTTCGACACCAGCTCGCCCTTTTTCGGTGCCGATGAACGGTCACCTACTTTTCGGGTTAAGCCATGGCCTGTTGGCGGTGGCGTCCCCTGGGCTTTAGCGCTTTTCTCGTGAGTTCTTGGTTTCGACGTCTTACTCACGGTTTTCGTCGTTTCCTCGGGATCGATCTCCTCCGAGTCCGACTCCTGGGTGGAGAATGTTTCTTCCTCCTCCTCGAAACGCTCTTGTCCTGTCGGCGCCGACGCCATTTGCAGTCTTCTTGCTCTTCGGTCCCTGAGTGTCTTCCTGGACCGAAACGCTCGACAGGCCTCACAAGTATCCTCATTGTGTTCCGGTGACAAACACAAGTTACAGACCAGATGTTGATCTGTATATGGATACTTGTTATGGCATTTTGGACAGAAGCGGAATGGGGTCCGTTCCATCAGCCTTGAAGAGACACGTGGCCGGGCCGACCAGGCCCGACGGGGATGGAAGAAAACCCCGAAGGGCCACCGGAGCTCTTCTTAATTCGGTGTCGATCTGTTGTAACTAACCCGATACCGAACGCAAACAATACCGACGATTTTTCCGCGATTCTAACTAACTTTCCGACCCGAAACACGGAGCGAAAAGGAACACGTCCGAACCCGATGGCGGAAAAAAAACAATCTAAGATGGAGTCGACGCCCATGTGCAATGGAGTCGAAATGGGAGGAGTCCCTCGGTCTCGTGACTCGAAAAAACTTGTAACACTCCGAGCCCAACACCAGATGGCGGGATGTGCACAGCATGTGCATCTGCAGCTACACATGCCATCGAACATATATATATATATACATATATATATATATACATATATGTATATATATATATATATATATATATACACACACACACACACACACACACACACACACACACACACAAACACACACACAAACACATTTTGTTCCCTTAAAGGGTACTTTTAAGGGTCACTGTTTGCCTGCCTAAAGCCTCTAAAAGCCCACTGCCCAGTTGAATGAACTTCCAACTGTCATCCAAGAGCTGAATGAAGCATGAACTTGATCTCAGCTGAGACAAAGGCCTTGGGTGTGAGGAGGTGTTCTGCTCCTCTGACAGGATAATCATCTGGGCCCGCCTCAGGAATTTAACATCAGCGAGGCCTAACTTGTGTAAGATGTAGCTTAAGTCAGATGTAGCTCACAGGAGGGACTTGTTTGCCTCTGTGTGCAAGACAGCTAGGCATCAATAGCAATTTGAGAGGAGCTGTCCCCAGAACCAATTTTAAGTAACCACAGAAGAGATGTTGCTCATTTCCCTGGCCACACCTATGGTGAGCACAGGAGATCTGCACTGTGGAAAAGGCTCTGCAGTGTTAGAGTAGAAAATTGCACTCTGGAATTGTTTGTAGTATGGCACAGCAACTGCTGCAAAATTGGATAAGGTTACCCTCAGGAAGCTTTCCCTACAGGTTAGGGGAGGTGCAGAAGCCACCTTCAACCACAGGATACTGCCAGGCATAAATATGGCACAGCTGGCCACCTTTTTCAGAATCTTACTAGACCTGTGGAAGAGGACTGCGCCAGCTCTTCAGTCCTGTGAGGAGACCTGAAAGGCTGGACCTACTCCCACTTGTACTCAGAACTGTTAAACTACAAGGACACAACAAGCTCCTAGAAGTCCCTTTCTTGACGAGCTCAGCTGACCAGTTCAAACTGGACCTTCCCCTGGACTGTGCTGGAGGCTTCTGCTGAAGTGAGTCTTGGCCCACAAGTGCTATTCATGAGGTCTTGGGATCCTTGGATGTATGCAAGTGTACTCCTCCCAACATCCCGAAAAACTTGGGACTAAGAAAGTTTTTGGCTCCAAAGACCTACAGGTGCCCAGTGTAAACCTGCTGAGTCAATCCGACAAAGGTGCATTGCCACCATCTGTAGTCCACCAGATGGTGCAGACTGAGGCTGTAAGCCTCACATTTAAGGAACCCACTAAATTGTTGACAATCAGCTAGACATAGTAAGCCACAGCCAACAGCATTAATGATTTCTAACAGGCAGCATCTGAGCTGATGCCACCCTGCCTGTTGGCACAGTGGGCAGTTATTTTGTTGGCAAGAATCGAACCTGATAGACCATGGTTGAAGGACAAGAATGTCTTCTGGACCAAGTGGACCATCTAAAGTATGAGCAGGTTTATATGATACCTCCACTTTACTGGAGACCAAGGCCTCTGATCGCTAAATCCTCCAGATGATCACCCTATCCTAGAACAGAGGCCTCTGTCTTTACTGCAGCCATTTCTGTCAGACTGTAGAAGGGTCTCCCGCAAGCCTATACTGAAGATCTACTGCTGCCTCAAGAGAAACCCGGATGGTGTTACTCAGGACACCTGAGAGGTGAGCCTAGTGGACGCCAACATACCACTGAAAGTCCTCCATGTGCCTATGAGCATGCATGACCAACCTGGACTCATAATGGAAGGCGACCTAGAAGACCCACAACTGCAAGGCCTACAAATAGAGCCTTGTGCCACATCAGAATCATATTCGGAATGTCCCAAATCCTCTGGGCTGCAGGAAGGCCATGGCAGATGATGTACCCAGTTCCACCCAGAAGAACAGAAAATGCTCAGAGCGATGCAAGTGTGACTTGGGCAGATTGACGGCGAACCCAAAGCCAAAGAACAGAGATGCCATGTAATTCAGGTGGTCAAACACACGCTATGGGAAAGCTTTCTTAACCAAAGCCTGTTTCTTTACCAAAGCCTTTTTCTTTATTGATTCATGGTCCAGGTGAGCCAAAAGGGAAGAGCCAATATGCTGCCTGGAGCAGGACAGCACATGAACCACCAGACTATGGTGAGCTGCATCTTCTGGATCGTTGGACCACAGCACAAAACTACTTGACAGTTCACTGCCAGGTCTGAAGTTGGCTTGCCTGGCGCAATGAGAATGAGCTCGATCAGAGTCTCTACATGTGCTACGTTGGAAATGTAGTAAAATTATTTAGTCTAGACAGACAACCTTCAGCTCTTTCAACTGAGATCTCTCCAGCCTTATCGTACCGATGCCATTCCATGTTCCACTGCATAATATAATTCCATCAGTACTGGAGAGCAACTCTACATATCTTCCTGCCGTGATAAACACATTATACACATAGCAATGAATTATCCAGCATAACCTTACAAGGGTACCCTAATAATTAGAACTATGAACTATGTAAATGAGCAACTACATACACAATTAAATAGGAGACAAACATATGTTTTTTTATTGCCCACCCCCCTTCCCATATTTGTGAATGTGATTAAGAAAGTGAATTATTAGTTGGGATGGATGATAGTTCCCCACAAGTAAGAAAGCTACTATCTTGTTGGCTCCAATCAAAGCTTTCAGAAATTTAAACCTGACCTCAACACTTGGGAGCTGTGGCAGAGAGTAGACATACCTAACTTAAGGATAATATGCAAAGTGTTTATAAGTATCAAAACAGTTTAAAAGCTGAAAACAATAAGTAATCAAGAACCACACTAATTTATAAAACAAAAGAAACATTTAATAAGCAAAGTGACCAACAAACAACAAAAATCCACTATGGAGAACCCTAGGTCTTGAAGTTTTAAATATTTAAGTGGAAAAAGATTCAAGAAGCTCAAAGCGTTACTGGAATTCTAGATTTGCGGTAGCTTAAGAACTAGCAAGGGTTGAAGGCAGACAGTATTGTAGGTAAGTAGATTGGGCTGCTAGGGTCTGGAAGTAGGGAAGTTCAGTTAAGTTTCGAAATCCCAATCTGAAAATGGACTATGTTGTTTTTTCAGAGGAAAAACTCTTCTGCATATGGTACAAACCTGAAATTCAGTACAACGCCATGGAACTGCTTGCCAATAGGTTTTGTGGATGGTCCCCTTAAAGCTCTGGAATCAAAGTTTTGAAAATGTTTCCAAACAACCACAGGAATACTCTTCCAATGCCCACAGGGCCCGATGGGAAGCACTTCGAGAATTTAGGGGTGTCAGGCAAAGGGCAACATCAACGTCCAGTCACTCACTGGTCAGCTGAGATTCTTCAAGGCAATGTACTATTCAGCTTTATGTTCCTGGAGCTACCCAGGATATCAGCCTTATGATCCTCAGAGATCTTTCAGTCTTTGGATTTGGAGGAGGGGGGCCTAACATCCTCAGATCCTTCTCTGAGTTCAGTGATGCCAGGAGCAGCATATTTAACATGCCTTTTAAAAGTGTTGGAGGTGTGTGTGGTACTTCAATTTGTAATCACACCAGGACTCATTTGTACCATAAACAGTTAGGATGGGTGTTAATGTTTTTTCATTGTTTCCATGGGATTGGTTGATGTACTGGGAAGGGTAAAACTATAGGAGGAAGAGTCATGCTGTGTTTAGCCATACCTTGAGTAAAAGAAAGGAGAAAATAAAAACAAATAGAAATCTGGCACAACAGACCAACATAACAAATAACCCAACAGGCTAAAAAACATTATTCAACTGGGTTGGAAAGTTTTCCTTTTGCTCCATCCTTTTGTCCCCTCCTTTTGTCTCCTCCTTTGATCATAATATTCCCTTAGCTTTTATGTCATTCAACTATCAAAAGAATCTCCTCTAATTTTGACTCTCTTAAGCAGCCACTGTGGAGTTCAGCTGTCCACTATTCCCTGGTTTCTTAACCTGTACTTGAACTGTTCCACACTTATTACAGTTAAATTCCTTCCACACATGCTGCACATACAATCCTCAAGCGGCTGATCAAGTTAGTAGGCACTCGCACATTGCAGGGGCACCTCTATACTGTTTGCATGCATGAGGCACTCACATTATGGCATGGGCATTGCGAGGCTTGCCTGTGACCTGCGGCCTACCCGCTGCTTCGTGCAGCTGCTTGTGATGAGCTTGTGGCTTCAACTCCACACGTTGTAGCCACTAGCTAGTACTAATGCACAGTGCAGCAAGCTTATCTTTTAGTGCTGTGTTGATAGAGCTGACCATTATGGTTGTATGCCACTTTAAAAACGCTAGTCTGTGATACGAAGCATCTATTTTGCTTTTTTTTTCCTAATTAGATATCTTCTCAAAATCTGTTGTAATCCAAGTATTCAACATACTTGGAGTCTTTGCTGAAGTACAACAATGCATTAGCGATTTTTTCGTAGTCTATAAACATCTCTAATATATATTTCTTAATGAAGTGCAGACTGCACCATGTCTCCTTAAGGCATGCTGAATGGGTAAGGCTTACCCCATGCTGCAGTTTCAAGCAGCTTTGTTTTCTTTCTCCTTATAATTCAGAGGTGAAGGTGCTCAGTTCGTTCATTCTGCCCCTCTGTACAGGCAGTAACACTAATTAGCAAAATTGGTAAGTACACAGTACAGCAAAAATGTAGTGAAATTCTTTGCTTCAGATAAACAACCTCCAGCTCTTCCTTTCTTCTTAATTGACCGCTCTAGAGCCTCATTTGACCAATTACATTCCACAATCCATTACTTAACAATTCTATCCCCATTTGACAACAATTCTAAAGTTTGAATGAAGAGAAGCAAGTCTTCTGAGGTTGAAGAAGTTTGGCTGCAAAAGTTCAGTGAGGTTATTGGCTTGCTTTCCCTCAAGGGGCAATTCCAGAACACTATTCACATTTCTCAGGACAGCGGTAAATGATGCCACCTCCTCCAAGGGAGTCCGTGAAAGATTCCATATAAATTTGGTAGAGGTATCAATGCCACGTGAATGTTGTATGGCAATATAGTTGCAGCATCAGTTATCAGGAGAGAGAACATTACCTATCTCACTGCTGTCATCATAGTCCTCTTCCACAATGTTAGGCATCGGAATCAGATCAGGCTGGTGTCAACACGGAGACTCCTCCACCAGCTGCCTTGCCTCTTATTTGTAACACATCAGTCTTGGACGTATAATATTTGGTACTAAATGCAGTGACTCTGAAGACTGAAGGTGAGGATACCAGCAGCAAGGCCTTTGGTGGAGCCATAGCTCCACAATGGATTTGCTTCTAAGGGTGATCAAGCCAACTGGTGCTGAGGAAATACCTGCTGATGGCAGCCCAGTAAGGAGATCTGAAAACTCCATGGTGCCAGAGGGCATACCAGCAGGAGTGTTGTGGAACACCAGCATCACCTGTGTGAAAGCCACGGTTATCAATGGTCATTTACAGAGGCTGGAAACTTCTGGTAAGGTAGCGGTGTGTTAGGACCCAAGGCCACAGCTAGTACTGGAGTGAGGTAAATGAACCCCAAGTCTGAAAACGAAGTCCAAGGCGAGTATCGCACCACTGGCCCATGTGTGAGCAGGAGTGACCCTTCGAAGCTGAGGAATCATTCCTTCAGTGCCTCTTGTGCATCTTTGATTTGCCTTGTGACCTCCCAACAACCTAATTGTTCAGTGGGTGGATCTTGAGCGAGACCTAGAGCTAGACACCTCTCTAACAGCTTTGGTATGTGTAAGGCTGGATTTATCACCCGATCTCGAATTGTGCTTCAGCACCAGAAACCACAGGCATATTTAGTGGTGGTCTGAAATAGATATTTGCTTGTGGCAGAGCTGGCATTGGTTAAACTCCAGCTTTCTGGGGGAGTGAAATTGTGCCACCGCAGCAGATAAGTACTTTTTAAAGGAAAAGTGTTCAGAGTACGGAACTTCTGATCTGCGTCAAAGGATGCAGGAAAAAAAAAAAGGAATGGAATGTTGGTGTGCTATAGTGGTGCTTCTATGGCCTTGGTGAGGTCATGTCTGCGGTGGTGCCAGAGTTGAGACTTAGTAGAGCTCCATCTACTAACATAGAAGAGATGTTTTAAGTTCTCTGGATCCACTCTGGCACCTGAGGAGGTTCAAAAGGCGAGGAATATGAAAGTAAAGGTAACTTAAGAAAGCTTTATTTTATGATTCCCGGAAATCATGGCTCCTAAAATTTTGATTTTGCATTTACAATGTTTGACTTGAGACCCACTGTGACATAAAATTAGTCTGGAACCTTGATATGGTTGTCTATGCCAACAAAAGTACAGACATGCCTGCTTCAGTCCAAGACTTCCACATGGCTGTCTAAAGTCTAGTCATTGTACACCTTTCTTCTACAAGCTCAATTCTGACAAATATCCATATAGTTTCTGAATAAACTTGCAATCCCTCATTTCCCTAAAGAGACTAGTAATTTTCGGATGCAGGCTTTTTCAGATCAGGAAATCATGGAGGTGTAAGCCATCACCCCAGTGGGAGAGTAGGCAGGGAAGATGGTCTCTCAGCTGAGCTTTTTAGCACATTCTCTACCCCACTAAAAACGTTGTTTTATTACTTTTAATTTGTCAACCTCATTTCCGATGGTGATGTTGGTTTTAAAACAACAATTATAAAATCTTGGCTAAATTAATAACCAGTAGGCTAATGACCCATCTCAGATGAGGTCCATTTAGATCAAAATGTTTTTATTCCTGGACAAGACATTTGTACTAATACATTCTTTTATCAGAGCTCTCTCTATTCACTGTATAAGAAGTCTCAAAAGTAGTTGTATTAGATGAATATGTCTGTTGTCCTTGTGAGATGGGAATGTCTCTTCACAATCCTGAATAAAATGATTCTTACACTCCAACACACCACAGTAATAAGCTCACTCAATATGGGCTCTTGTGCTCAATGTATTTATTGGTAGGTTTCTGGAGCAACTTACAGAAGAAATAATGGTTGGCTAAATTAAATGTGTATGCTGAGAGGACCCTATTCTTACAAGCTGGGGACAATATATGAAACAGGCTATAGATTTAATTGCCAACCTCACTGATTCAGATAGTTATCTAATAAACAAGTAATACAAAAGCCCTACTATTTAATAGTACAGTTAACATCCTTCCAGACTCTACAAGGTATCTAGGAGCCTGGCTAACAGACGATATAGAAATTATAGAAGAATAACTTTTCCCACCTATATTAAAAGCGATTACGCCAAAGGACAGATGGGAGCATCTCTCATGGTCTATCATTTGGGAGTATAGCACTTGCTAAAATGTTCATTCTACTGCTTTTTATTTTCGTATTCTATACTTTACAAAATATACAGCAGAATGAGCAGTTTTGTCTGCTCTAACATGGAACCACATGTTTGCCTGAAACATTAACATATGGATACAAAGGAGAGTGGGCTCATACTCCAATACTAGATGCAGCTGTTTTATATTTTTTCATATTTCCATTAGGATCTGATAAGCAACACTTATGCAATTGATAATGTTTGGTGATTAAAGCATTTAACTATCTTGCTTTCTTGAGCCCCCTCACAATATGAGAAATATTAGATATAGGATTTCAATAGATACACCGAAACAGAAAAAGGGCTTAAAAAAAAAAATCTCCTTTGATACACTGAGTTACGTTTAAGAATGTTACGGTTTATGCTTCAACATAGACTAAACATGCCTAACAGTTTCGGCATAAGGTGATCCAGGATCAATTAAACACTTCTTACTAGCAGATAAAATTATGGCCTGGGTGCTTAGAAAATCCACTCAATTTTCAAAAACATTATTTATTCCATATTGCCAAATTGTTCGTTTTCTGCGCCCTTTTTCTGTGGCGGTGGTAACATGCCTTTTCAAACAGGAGATTCTGTTCTAGTATTGGCCAATTACACATTTTTAAAATCAGATAGACTTTTTCGGACAGATCACGTTCCAGAACAGGCTATCTGAAATCAGGCCTGTCATTTTATCAACTACCTGGTGGGAAATCTGCAAGCTTAATTTCTACTATCTCCGTGGCATCAATCTGAGATAGTGCAATCTCTAATGAACTCCTCGGAGGCTGCAAAGATGAACCAGTTTCCTAGGTTATCTTGAACCAGTTTCAGAGTTTAAGCCCAGGAAAGCATTGGGGGACTGAATGAATGAATAAATAAAAATATTTTTCGGTATACACATTGGTAACCATAAAAGAAACAATCACCACCAAATAGAATTTTATAAAAAGATAACATTTTGTGAAATGTAAAACAATTTTAAAATACCTCACAGTACATCTACCATACACACAATGCAAGGGTCTTGTGTACTACTATTTAGATGTAATCCAGGTAGACCTCACTTTCCATTAAAGTGTCATGTGTAGATTACAATAGCTTTCAAGAAAGCACAACAGAATCCTGAAACGATAAGCAAAAGTGCCATAATAATAGTAAAATATTTATTTTCCTACTGCTTTTCATAATCGAACAGCACTGCCGAAAATCAGTATACCAGACATACATACAGTTTGAAGAAGCTGTAATAAATATAATGCTGATCTACATCTTCGAATATTTAAGTGCTTTAATGAGGGGATTAAAAACTGCTTCCACAGAGTATCATTTACAAACAAAAGAATGCAGAGGAGACTGGCTTGTTATGGAGTCACACGGGCATGGGTCCAAAAGGGCATTGTGATAGGCATTGCTGGGACATGATACAAAAAAATGAACAATGCTAAATCTAAATTGGATTAAATAATATATGTGGGTCAAAGGAATAGTGAGGTAGGATTCCATGGAGCTGGTTGTGACGAGGAAGATAATAATTTACCTTTTTCTTTACTAGCTCCTGCCCTTGTCAGGTCAGAATAGAGTAATAAAAACTATTGTTCAAAACACTTCTTGGGCATGTTCACCAACAGGAGAGGATTAGGATGACAATCCTCTCTCCCATTCAAAACAAGATTCTCCGTAACATACCATAACCAGGGGAGGTTATATGCCTCATCAAAAGCTTTGCAGTAGTGAATTACGGCCTGATTAAGTGAAGTCCCCTGCTTAACCCCGATTGATCTCCAGAGCATTAATGGTGCCAATTTAACAGTCCTCTAGCGGGACCATTACCACTTTTGTGTGGCAAGGACAGTCACTTAAAAAAATTGTTTTCAGACAGCTTCAGGGCTCCCACATCACAGTAACCCCACACCCCTGCACCATAAGTTGCTGCAGAAAAACAACATGCACAGAAAATGTTAATCATAGCGGCTAGGGGTCTGTTGCCTAGCTTTCCAGCAAATCTAAATATAGCCTTTGAGGACTGACTCCAACCTAAATTTTCGGATTTTAATCAGGAAAGTCAGTGAGGACTTATGGTCATATGGTATTCCGAAACAGAAGTATGAGAGTTTCTCTTCGTTAATGTAGTGTGACTTTAAGAATACACAACCATTCCAGGTAACCATCATATGCAATTTAATGGTTTACTTTTAGTTCTAAGCCCTTCATAAACAAGTAAAATCTGTTTAGAAGTTTCTGTAACTCAATGCCCATTCTTTAATTTAAAACAGTTGTATGTGTACAATAGGGCAGGTAGTTTCCTCAAACCGACCTTCAGAACATCAGCTTCTTCTAAATTAAGAAATTTCTGTAAGCCATTTATACATAGAGATTAAAAAAGGGGCGAGCACACAGTCCTGTCTAACTCCATGTTTCATTTCAGCTGTGAGCTCTCCATCTTCCCCTACCTCACCTGCCCCACCACCCCCATATGCATACTGGCCAAAAAGTGGACCAGTGCATTATCAATGCCCATATCAAGTAATTTGGATCACAACTTGCCTCTAGCCACCCAGTTAAAGGCCAATGTTAAATACATAAAATCTATATGGATAGTACCACTCTTGGACACAGTCTATTTTCAGGTGAAAGTTAAGGCACTGTTCCAAAGTCCCTATACATCTTCTGAACCCATACTGTATTGAGGCACCCCTTGGTCTTGAAACCAGTCTTCCAAGCGTTCTAATAGAATTCTGCCCATAAGTTTACTGGTGGTGTCAATTCGAAAGATTGAGCAGTAACAACGGGGGTATGCTCTGTTGCCTTTCTTGAAAATGGGTATGATAGTTGAAATAAGTCACGATTTAGGAGGGCCCACTGTAGCCACACACCTCAAAATGTATGTCAGCAGCGGGCCCACAAATCAGGATGATCTAGGCAGAGGTCAGCTGGTACCCCATCAGGGCTGGGGGCCTAATTACACAGAGTGCGGTTCGATGTATGGACTACTTCCCACGAGTCAGGCGGGGGAATCTCCATACTGTAAGTCGGGGTGAGGATGGTCCAGACTATCTGGCTATCGAGTTTACCACTGCAGCTGAAGAGGCTCATGAAGTGAGCAAGCCAATCTTGAGGGGAGATGGTATGATCTAGATCTATGTTATGACCATCCTTAAAATAAGGCCATTTATCGTTTAAAAAAATAAATGAGTCCTTACTTAGACTTGCTCTATATAACTATTCCCAGGCTTCATGCCTGGTGTCTATTTTCCTTTGAGTAACAGCCTGCTTATTCTCAAGTCTTTCCAGATGGACTTGTCTGACGGTGAGCAGATCTTTGTGCGTCTTGGAACAATTTCTATCAAACCATCTGTACAACCTTGTTTCCCTCTTCCTACTCTGTATAGTGAGGTCAGCAGTTGTCCTGGAGATCTCCTCAAAAGTCTTTACAATACACTCAGGATTAAGACTGTCATTTAGGCAAAGCAATACCTGTCCCCGGTTTGATTTTAACACCTCCTCTAAGATATGGCCAGAATCTACCGAAGCCCAACGACAAATCATCCCCATATTGGTGTCATACAGGACTGGAATATTAGAGGCTGGAATCTGTTTCTGCATATCTGGCCGAGTGTCCAGGAACAAGCATAAGAGGTAGTGGTCACTTAGACAGCAGTTAGCAACAGCAAACTTTATGTTCTTTGGTCTACAAGACCAGGAGAGTGTGAAAAAAAATCTATAAGGCTACCGGGGCGTCTGGTGTTTTTACTGCTGATCTTCCACGGCACTCCGTAACTGTTTGCCGGTCTGAAGGAGGGGCCCATGACCCATTTCCACCGCACCACGCGATCAAAAGCATCCTCCACTGAACGATACACAGGACATCTGATGTGCCAGGTTTCTGCTAGTGATCTTGCTCGGGACTCCCTGACACATAATTGACTCTTTGCCAACCTGGAGAAGGAGCCCGTGAACCAGTTCCCCATACAGCATGCTGAAAAGCACCCTCCACCTACCGCAGTGCAGGAAGCGACTGGGTGAATCCAGGGCATATCCCTGCCAGTCAGAGCCAGGAGGAGGCTGGCCTGGGCCATCCCACTTGTCGCTTGTTTCTAGGTGTTACCTAGCAATCACACAATGAGACATGCTGCATACTTCGAGGGCTCAACTGCCTTTGTTATTGTCTTGCACCTAAGTTTTTGTCAGGGCGCCTCTGGTATCTTTGCTGGTAAGAACCATTAATTCAGCAAATTCTTTTGTTTGCCCCTTTTCTGGAAGTTTGCCTCATGGGGGAAGCGCAAGTTACTGGTTTCTCCAGCCAAAGTCCATGCAAGTGTCTCAAACACCACCATGGACACTTTCTTACAATGTGCTGTATGCGCTATTGACAGAGAGCTGGCCGAGCACCGCCTAGTTCTTTCTTTCTCTCCTGTCGGTTCCTCTGACCCTGCCCTGTCGATCTTTTCAGCCTGGGGATCTGGCCTAGTGTCTCCTCTCTCACTGGATAGAAGGACAGCTTGGCCTTCTGTATCCCCCATGTTCCATGAGGTCACAAACCCAGGAAATGGGGTTTCAGAGTGCTGGAAGGAGCAGGGGCATACTGCAAATAGGGTAAGAGAACGCTGGGCAAGCGGAAAAGATCAGAGACTGGCATTAGTCCTAATGCCCAAGGACTAACACCACTAAATTACCCCAGGCAAATTAATGCACTTGCAGGGAATACTCCATGTTTGGAGAACTCCAAGAATCTCGCAAAGATAGCTTCATTGCTGCTCTGGACGCCAAGCAGGTCTCAAATGCCCGCAACAGAACTGGAACTTACCAAGCGTGGTCAGTCTACACTCCACTATACTCTGCAGCACGCAAGCCAGGAAGGGGTGGGAGTGCAGGTGTCACGGCAAAAGGAATGGAGGGCAATGCTTCCAGGATCCATCTTGTCTGTAATCATCAAGAAGTTAAGCGCAGACAAACTCTGTGCTTGGATGAACTGTTGTGACCCAAAGGAACTCAGGATCGAACACAGTAGGTGGTGTGCAGCCATCTGACTCAACGCAATGTGAGCCTACAGGGCCCTATGTTAATTCCAAAAACGGGGGCCTCTGCCCTACCAGCCAATCACCAAGTTTCTTGACTTACTATCCCGCCCCTCCCAGAAGCTATGCCTTATGTTGTGGTTCTAGGTAATAAATAATAGAGGAGGTCAGCCTGCAGCACCACGCAAGTTAGGATTTTCTTGGCTTCCCTTGATGACTGTAACTAACTGGTTGCTCGCAAATATTTGTGTGTTCATTTTGATTAAGATTGCATTCTGGAACAGACCTGGTATTTCAAACAAGGTTAAAAAGTTGGTTGGTGTAATGCAATTAATAGCTTTGAGGTTGATTGTTTCCAAGAAATTTGGTCAAGGGAGGTAGTTCATATTTAATACACAGCAGCGGCAAACTCGAGAGATGGCCACCATAATGGGGGCCTTTTAACTTTAATATCCTCCTCTCTTCACCAAAAGGGTATTAAAACCTTTTTGGACTCTCCCCATTTTCCAGTCATCCTCAATCAGTTTCAATCAAATTTGTTACATGTCCTTGTCAATTTTTACCATAATATCTTTGTCCAGAAAAGAGTAAGCATAGGGGGATGCTGTTGACGATATTCTCAATGATATGGTCAGTAAACTCCAATCAGATTATTTTCTTATATGGGGGGGAGATTTCAATTGTAGATTATGCACAGCAGATAGGAGGTTTGTGGTATTTAGGGTAAGGCACTCTTCATTCTGAGCACTGTCCTTGTGGGTTCTCTCAAAGCTTGAATTAAACAGTCTTCTAGGTGCAAAACAGATTTCCTTTGTGGGAAGAGGCAAAGATATTAGGGGACTATCTAATTTAAAGTCTGAGGTTGTGTTAGTCCAAATAAACCTAACCCAGAGACTAGTACATTGGGGAATACACCACACAAGTGTTTAGAAAAAAATGGAAAGAGCTCAATAGTACAAAGGGAGTACCTTGGTTACACAAAACGTAAGATGCGCTATCAGTGACTAACAACAGTTTCCACAACAAATACTGTCTAGTAACCACTTACTGCCACAAGACCCAGAGAAAAGGCCTCCTGCAAAGCACTAATCAGGTCTTTTTCTTATCTTACTAAAACAGTGAAGTTCCCTTGAGACCAGTCTGGGCCCTGAATATCCAACTGGGGTGCTAATGCAAGTTAATGATGGAGTCTGCTGCCTATTCCTAAGGACCAAGATGTGCAATGCCTCCTTCCACCCCTACAAGGGCACACAGACTCATCCCAATCCTTGAGAAGGGGAAGGTCTTTTGGGAATATTCTGACTACAGGGTGAACTGGAGCAAATAAGTGCTTTCCAACATTGGCAACTGGAACCAGGGTATTGCTATTCCAGATAGAATAATAGAGGTATTTGGGTGTACAGGTCACAATGGATCGTGAAGAGTTCCTGCAGCAGAACTTTGACCCGTAAGTGGCTAACCTGCATGAGGTTGTGGCCGGATGGAGGAAACTCCCCGTGATGATCCAGGGAATTGCAGCTATCCTTAGGATGATAACCATTCCAAAGCTCCTCTGTCATGCAGGAAACACCCACCTGATACCAGAAATCTTATTTTGTCAAACTGGATAGGGAAATCTGGTGGTTACTACAGGCTGGAGGGACCCCTAGAATATCATTAGGGACACACTGACATTCTGCCTTTAGTGGATGATTGCACATCCCCCACCTTTAGGAGTACTGCTGGGCATCCCAGATCCACACTGTCAATGACTGGGTGCCTGCCCCAGAGGATGATGCTCCGGAGAGAGATGGCGGGACAGACCTCATGGATGCCACCCCATGGAGAATTTACTAGGTGGCTCACTTGGTAGGGATACAGTCTCCACACCATTTACATCGCAATCCAAATAATATACCTGTGGTACCTGAGGTGACCACTAGAAAGTCATGCAGCCGATATGAAGGATGTGGTTTGAGAGGCAGGCCTTATGCATCCCCAATAGGTGGCCATTCAGGGCACGGTTTCAGCTAATTCAGTTACAAATATGTAATTTAATCTGTGTGTACAGAGGCTTAACATAATGGGGAAAATCCCTAGACCAGACTGTCCCGGCTGTGGAGCTCCTAAGCAGAGGTCCCCCCCCCCCCCCATAAACACAATCTGGGGCTGCCCTGAGATTTGCTTTCATTGGGAAATAGGTATTATATATTGCTTTCACAGGGGACTAGGTATTGAACTGTATCATGTATTCCTCAGTTTGTACTCCTGGGAGTCCCAGGTGATATAGATTTACTCCGCAGGAGATGGTGTTGGGTAATTTTGGCCTTGTGATAGCAAAGAGATACTGTACTAGTTTGGGGCTTATGGGCACTTCTCAAAAGACTGGTGAATAGCTGGGATGGACATGTGTATGCAGCCAAGAGGGCTAAAAAATTGACTAAGATATGGGGTAGCTGGAGGGCATTCTATGATCTGGAAGCTGGAGACTCCTCAGTTTTCCAGGTGGCGGCCCCAGATATGGGGGTGTATACACAGAGCCTGAGACTGGACACTGATACTCTACCCCAGAACTACCCCCTCAAGACCCCTAAAACAAGCCGGATGTTAAAAATGATGATCATCTACAGGAACATACTGCCATCACTGCTCTATATGTTTTGTCATGTTTTCAAAGAAAAATGGCAAAAAAAAAAAAAACTTCACTTTAACGGGTGGTTTTATTGAAGGTCGATCTGGTAACTGTAAAAAAGCCACAACAGCTGAAAACAGCCCATACCAAGGCCTTGTTTTTCTTTTTTTTTTTTTTTAGTGGTTTATTCGTTGTTTAATATATACATACATATGGAAAATGTCACTTACCCAGTGTATATCTGTTTGTGGCATGTTCCGCTGCAGATTTACGTGCTATGCACAGGTACAGCCATCTAGTGTTGGGCTCGGAATGTTACAAGTTGTGTTTCTTCGAAGAAGTCTTCTCGAATCACAGGACCTAGTGACTCCTCCTTTTCAGCTCCATTGTGCATGGGCATCAACTCCATCTTAGATTGTTTTCCCGCAAAGGGTAAGGTGGTAGTGATAGTGTAAAGAAAGATGTCCACGCAATGGAATATATATATATATATATATATATATATATATATATATATATATATACATACACACACACACACACACACACACACACATATATATATATATACACACACATATGTACAAATTTGAATGTAACTTAAACAGCTACAGGCTCCCGAGGAGGAGGGAGGGCGCATGTGAATCTGCAGTGGAACATGCCACAAACAGATGTACACTGGGTAAGTGACATTTTCTGTTCAATGGCATTTGTAGCTGCAGATACACATGCTATGCATACTTTTAATATCTAATGTATGGAGCGCTCTTTCTGCTACTGAGTCTGGCTGTGGGAAGAAGACTGGAAGTTCCACTGTTTGATTTAAATGAAACGGTAAGATAACTTTAGGTAGGAATTTTGGTTTTGTGCGAAGTACAACCTTATGTTTGTGTACTTGTATAAAGGGTTGTTCAATAGTGAATGCTTGTATTTCACTAACTCTTTGTAATGAAGTGATTGCCACGAGGAATGCTACTTTCCATGATAGAAATTGAATTTGACACAAAAGCATGGGTTCAAACGGTGGACCCATGAGTCGTGCGAGTACAATATTAAGTTCCATGAAGGTACTGGTGGTGTTCTTGGAGGTATGATACATTTTAGACCCTCCATGAAGGCTTTGATGACAGGCACTCTAAATAGAGATTTGTTTTGTATATTTTGTAAATGAGCTGAAATAGCTGTGAGTTGTATTTTAATGGATGAAAAAGCTCATTTTGCTTTTTGTAGATAAAGTAAATAACCCACAATGTCCTGTATGGATGCGGCAAGGGGTGTTGTGTTTGGATTGGCAGTAAAAAACAAACCTTTTCCATTTGTTTGCATAGCACTGCCTGGTAACGGGTTTTCTTGCTTGTTTGATCACTTCCATACATTCTGGTGGAAGGTGTAGATATCCAAAGATTTCTTGCGTTTAGGACAATGGTGATGCATGATGCCATCATGCCCAACAGTTTCATGACGAATTTGACTGTGTACTGTTGGTTTTGGCTGGATTTTCGGCAATATGTGTGGAATGATTGTACCCTTTGTGGACTTGGGCTTGCAAGTGCTCTTTGGGTGTTTAATGTGGCTCCTAAATACTGCTGAATTTGCACTGGTTGTAGGTGCGATTTTTGGTAGTTTATTGAGAACCCTAGTGTGTGTAGGGTGTTTATTACATAACGTGTATGATATTGGCACTGTGTTTGACTGTTGGTTTTTATTAGCCAGTCATTGAGATATGGAAAGACATGGATATCTTGTCTTATGTATGCTGAGACTACAACAAGGCATTTTGTAAGTACTCTGGGAGCTGTTATCCCGAAAGGTAACACTTGTTAACTGGTAATGTTTTCCTTGTATTCCAAATCTGAGATATTTTCGGTGCGCTGGAGGGATGGGTATGTGAAAATATGCATCTTTTAGATCCAGTGTTGCCATAAAATCTTGCTGTTGTAACAGTGGGACTACATCCTTTAGTGTTACCATGTGAAAGTGTTCTGATCGGATGTAGAGATTGAGAGTTCTGAGATCAAGCATTGGTCTCAATGTTTTGTCTTTTTTGGAAATGAGGAAATACAGGGAGTAAACCCCTGTTCCTTTTTGATGATGTGGCACAAGCTCTACGGCTTGTTTGAGTAATAGTGCCTGTACCTCTGTTTGCAACATTGAAATGTGTTGAGATGGAAGTTTGTGTGTTTTTGGGGGAATATCTAGAGGAGTTTGTGTGAACTCTATGCAGTAACCATGTTGGATAATGGATAAGACCCAATTGTCTGTTGTGATGGGTAACCAGTGGGTGTGGAACTTTTGTAGTCTTTCTTCCACAGGGGAAGTGTGGTGAGGGATGTGGATGAAGTCACTGTTTGGTATGCATGGGTTGCTTTGAGGGCTGATCTTTTACTCTAGATCTGGGAAACCCTCCTCTCTGGTATTGTGTCTGGTATGATGGTTCGGGTTGGGAGGTAGATGGCTCAGATGGTTGGGGTCTAAAGCCTCCCCTATATTGAGGCTTTCGAAATGACCCTCTGTATTGAGTTGAATAAAGCACCCCCATAGCTTTGGCAGTGTTGGCGTCTTTTTTCATTTTGTCAATGGCTGTATCAACCTGTGTGCCAAATAGTTGTTGTTCGCTAAAAGGCATGTTCAGAACAGCCTGTTGAATTTTAGGTTTAAAGCCTGACGACTTAAGCCATGCGTGTCACCTTGCGGCTGTGTCAGCGGAGTCTAACGCTGACCTGATCTGATTGTTGGTAATTGCCAGTCCCTCCTCTACTACCTGCTGGGCTCTCTTCTGTTGGTCCTTGGGGAGATGCTGGATAATGTCCTTCTTCTCATCCCAGTGGGCCCGTCGTATCTGGACATTAGTGCCTGGGAATTGGCTATATGCCATTGATTAGCTGTCTGTGATGCCACCCTTTTACCAGCAGCATCAAATGTTTTGCTTTCCTTATCTGGATGGGGTGCGTCCCCAGAGGACTGGGAGTTAGCCCTTTTCCTTGCTGAGCTGACCACTACGGAATCTGGGGGTAGCTGTTGGGTAATAAAAGCTGGGTCTGTAGGCGGTGGCTTATATTTCTTTTCTACCCTTGGAGTAATAGCTCTTGCTTTAACTGGTTCCTGGAAGATTTGATGTGCATGTTTTAACATGCCAGGAAGCATGGGTAGACTCTGGTAGGTGGCGTGATTTGAGGGCAACGTGTTAAATAAAAAGTCATCCTCAATAGGTTCTGTGTGCAAAGCTACGTTGTGAAATGCTGCTGCCCTGGCTAGAACGTGAGTATATGAGGTGCTATCCTCTGGGGGTGATGGCTTTGATGGATAGCACTCTGGACTATTGTCTGAAATGGGATCATCAAAGGTCCCATGGGTCAGTGTCATCCTGGTGTGACTGTACAGAGTGTGATGGAGACTGTGCAGTGGGGGTAGCAGGCGGGGAGACAGGTGAGGAGAATGAGAAGGAGACTGGTGAGGTGAAAACTGAGGAGGGGGAGATTTTTGTCTCGGTTTTGGCACTTTAGCCGGTGGCTGGTCAGTGTCCAAATGTCCATGAAAGGCCAGTTTCTTCTTTGTTTTTAGAGGAGGTGCAGTGAGGATTTTGCCAGTGTCTTTATGAATTTGTATTCTGGCCAGTTTCTCGTCAAAATCCTCCATTTGTGTAAGTTCTTCCGCAAATTTATGGCTTTCTTTTAATTGCTTTGAAAGTCCATGCTCCTCGGTCTATGTGTGTGTTTTTTCGGCTCCGAAGCCGGCTTCTTCAGGATAAAAAGGCCTGAAGTACTTGTTGGCCTCGGCTCCGAGAGGGACTTTCGGTGCTTCGACTCGATGGGTCGTGCTCGAGAATTTCGGAGCCTGTGCATCGGCTTTGTTGTTGTTGTGGCCTTTCTCAGTGCTGAATATGTTGCTTGGTCACCAGTAGTTTTCTTACATGGCCTTCTGGCAATGGAGTCCCCGAGGCCTTGTATTTGGGCTTGGATTGGGTCAGGGCAAGCGTACTCACGTGCTGGCCCGTTGTTATCTGTCGATCGTTTTCGGACTCGAGCCCGGAGTCGGACCCCCGAACGGAGACTGCGGCGTGGATCCTCTCCTCCTCTTCTGCGTCAAGGCGTTCGGTGCTTCTGGGCACCATCTCTAACCTTCATGCTCTTCGGTCGGAGTCTTTTTCGAGCAGAAGGATATGCAGGCCTTGCAAGTATCCTCTCGGTGGTCTGGAGATAGACACAGGTTACAAACTAGATGTTGGTCCGTGTAAGGATACTTGGCGTGGCACCGAGAGCAGAATCTAAACAGGGTCTGGTCCATGAGGCTTGGACAAGACATTTGGTCGGGCCAACCAGGCCCAAGTTGGGTGCGTGTGCCCCGAAGGGCAAGTAGAGATCTGTGTCTGCCGGTACCGAGGTGTCGATGATAGATGGTACTCTGTCAAAAACAATACCGACAATACAGAGTAATATTTTTCCGACTTGAACAACCGGAGTGAAAATTACGCGTCCGAACCCGATGGCGGATAGAAAACAATCTAAGATGGAGTCAATGCCCATGCGCAATGGAGTCAAAAAGGAGGAGTCACTCGGTCCCGTGACTCGAAAAGACTTCTTCGAAGAAAAACAACTTGTAACACTCCGAGCCCAACACTAGATGGCAGGACCTGTGCAGAGCATGTGTATTTGTAGCTATACATGCCATCGAGTATATATATATATATATATATATATATATATATATATATATATATATGAAGTGATGAAGAAATCAATTGAATTCACTGGTTTTCAGCATTTGGAGGGCACGGAGGTGAAATGAAAGCCATCAATTATCCTTAAAGCAAGTAAGGCCGATAAAAGGAGCAGCTGTATTGTGTGTACTAAGTAACATTCAAAGACACGATTTAAATACACACAAAGGAATTCGGTGCTGAATTATAAATAAGTGGACTTTGATTTACAAATAACATTCATGCAATAGCGCAAATATTAAGTGCACTCACGTAGTGCTTTGTAAAGAGACATTGTGACTAAGACTTTGGCATATAAGGATGGCGAATTTCACCACGTGGTTATTTTGAATTTGGAAAACGATGCACCTATGTCAGCCGAAACGCGTCAGGGAATAACTTTTGTTTTTCAGTGATGTAAATGAAATAAAAGTGCCCTTCTATGC
Source organism: Pleurodeles waltl (assembly GCF_031143425.1). NCBI lineage: Eukaryota > Metazoa > Chordata > Amphibia > Caudata > Salamandridae > Pleurodeles > Pleurodeles waltl. The sequence continues at coordinate 1,663,018,753 of NC_090440.1, forward strand.
TGGTTTACTGGCCTAGTGCATTTCTTCATGAGGAGAAAGTTTGGGATTCATTGTGAAGACTCCCAGCCTTCTCAGCACCGAGGGCGCCCTATTTGTGAACTTGGCTCTCAGCGGAGAAATCTTGATGGTGTATATATATATATATATATATATATATATATATATATATATATATGTATCAATTCTAAACAACTAAAACCATTACAAAAAAAAAAAATCGTTGTTCAGGCAATCGTTATTCAGGCAAAATTGTTTAGACAGTAGTTGTTCAGTACTTCGTTGTAGAGACTTTTTAGTTGTTTAGCAGTAGTGGTTTAGGTAAGTAGTTGTTTAGGACCTAGTTGTTCCATCACATATTCCAGTTGCAGAGGTAGAAGAACAGTTACCCACAACCTCTAAGGTGTGCTACCACCACTGCTGCTGATTTGTGAACACCCAAAGGGCACTGGTGATGCCAAAAGGGAGCAGTGCAAACTGAAAATGCTCCTAGCCCACTGTGAAGCAAAGGAAGCAACTATGAGCTAGCAGGACATACTGTAGATACAAGTGTCCTGCAGGTCCAACACCACCATCCATTCTCTTGGTTCTAAGGTAGACAGGACCTGTGCTAGCATGAGCATTTTGAAGGTGTTGACAGTGTGGAGATCTAAAAAAAGAATGGAGACCGTTTTCGGCATTAGGAAGTAGCGGAATTAACATCTAGATCCTACATTGTCATGTGAGCCACGATCTTGGTCATGAAAAGGGGGAAGGCCTGCTAGACTGGTGAATAAGTATGGCATTGGCGAAACCAAAAACCTCTACCATAACTACAGATAGGGTGAAACTACTGTTGGATTAGTCTAGTGGGGGGTACACAGACCTCATGTGGTACTCCCTTACTTAAACAGTTCTAGGGATGAATCCGCTTCTTGGCACAAAAGGCAGGAGCCTTTTAATGGTATATCTATTAAGATCCTTGAATACGTCTAGAGAAGCCCAGTGAGACCTCATCATGTGATGAAGTGCCATGCTTGTTCCCACTGCCCGACCTAAGCAGATGGCTATGTCCAAGCCACAGCGAATGGCTAACTTTGCTCCATCACATTAATCCTGAAAAGCCTGGGTGAGGGGTACCCACAGGTCATCTGGGACATTTGGCAACATTTGTGCCATGGTGAGGCACGGCAGCAGCCCTAGGAGATGCTTCTGGGGTTCAGGGCACTGAGGGTCACTGTAGTAGTCTTGGTGAGGAGAGGTTTTAGGAGCACCCAGGATACTGGTACTGAGCACGGGAACAGATAGGTTTGCTTTTGGCATGCCGCACAGATGAGGTTACCTTTGGTGCGCCCATCCACGCTGAAGCCTTCACTAAGGGAAGACAGTTTTGGCAAAAAAAACTGTGACATTTCATGGGCAGATGGATGGCGGGAAATCCAGTGAGGACACGTCCAGTGCAGATGACAAATCCAATGATGTCCCTTCCTGTGCAGATGTGTCTTCACAAAAGGCTGCTGCTGCAAAGTTGCCCCAGGATTCTCAAATTTAGGGTGTTTTAGACCTGACAGCCTTAGGGTGGTCACATCCAACTTTTGCCTGCCTCCCTCCACTTTGACACTTTTTGTTGGTTTTAGGACTTGGCACATTTTACCACTGCTAACCAGTGCTAAAGTGTATATGCTCTCTTCCTTAAAGCACAGTAACATTGGTTCATACCCAATTGGCATTTGTGATCTACCTGTAAGTTCCTAGTAAAGGGCACTACATGTGCCCAGGGCTTTTAGACTGAATGCTACTAGTGGGCCTGCAGCACTGGTTGTGCCACCCACATAAGTAGCCCCTTAACCATGTCTCAGGCCTGTCATTGCAAGGCCGGTGTGTGCAGCTTCACTGCCACTTCTATTTGGCATTTTAAAGGACTTGCCAAGCCTTAAACTCCCCTTTTTCTACATACAAGTCAACCCTAAAGAAGGCCCTAGGCAACCCCTATGGCAGGGTGCTGCGTAGGTAAAAGGCAGGACAAATACCTGTGTGTTTTATATGTCCTGGTATTGGAAAGCTCCTAAATATGTTTTCCACTGCTGTGAGGCCAGCTTCTTTCATATGCTAACATTAGGGCTACCCTCGTATACCGTTTGAGTAGTAGATTCTGATCAGAATGCAGCAAACCGGTCATATTTAGTATGGCCAGAATGGTAATACACAATCCTGCTTACTGGTGCGGTTGAATTTTATATTACTATTTTAGAAACGCCACTTTTAGAAAGTGAGCATTTCTCTGCACTTGAAATCCATCTGTGCCTCACAGCCTGTCTCAATCCATGTCTGGGATGGGCTGGGCGACAGCTCCATTGTGCATTTCACCCAGACAAGCAAAAACACAGGATGAGCTGTCACTTGCACACATCTGCATACTGAATGGGTCTTCCTGGGCCCGGAAGGGTGGAGGGGCTTGACACTTACATTTCAAAGGCTAGTGACCTACCCTCACACAATGGACTGCCACACTCCCTACAGGGACCCTGGCAGGACAGACCTGTACTGAAAGTGGACCTTGTGCACTTCAAAACCACTCTTTGAAGGTTCCTTCACTTCAAAGGAACTTTTGGATATACAAACTGGGTCCCTGGCTACCAACTCAGACACTTCATGGGACAGACACTCTGAACCCAATCCTGCAACCTGCCAAGAGGAGCTGCCTGGCTGCCCAAAGGACTCACCTGGACTGCTTTGCTGTGAAGGACTTCTGCCTTGCTGTTGCCCTGCTGCATTTCTGGCCTCTGGCTCTGCTGAGAAATGCTTTCCAAGGGCTTGGATTAAGCTTGCCTCCTGTTCCTAAGGACTCCGGGTCAAAAAGACTTCTTTTCAAAGGAACTCCTTGTGTGGCGAAAATCAACGCACAGCCTGCCGGAATCAACACAAAGCCTGCCTGGCGCTGAAAGAATCATCGCATTGCCGACCCAGAACGATGCAGCCCGGCTCTTCAAGTGGAGATCGATGCAGTGACAGCATTGCAACCAGAACCTCAATGCACAGCCCACCGGAATGACACGGCCCGACTTCCTGTGTGAGGAATCGACGCAGCGCCTGCTGTGAGACAGAAATTCCAACGCATCGCCCACCAGATCGACGCAGTAACTGTGACTTCGTCCTGCACACCCAGGATTTCCACACATCGTCCCTGGGTGTCAAAAGGCCACGCATCGCAGTGAGAATCCAAGACTGCGCACCAGAAATCGACACAAAGCCCTTGTAGCGTGGGAAGATTCGATTCATCGTCTGAGCGCATCTGGCAATCCGACGCACACCTTCCTTTTTCCACGAATTCCCTCCTCTGCGGTCTTCATGAGTGTAATTTTGACGCATACCAGGTACTTTGTGCACATTTGTTGATTTCTGAAGACTTAAAACTCTTCATATAACTGCAAAAGCGATATTTCAACTTTTGCTTATCAAATCTTGATCGTTTTGACCTTAATTTACTCAGATAAATATCTTATATTTTTCTAAACCTGTGTGGTGTATTTTTGTGGTGTTTTCACTGTTATTGCATGATTTATTGCACAAATACTTTACACATTGCCTTCTAAGTTAAGCCTGACGACGCAGTGCCAAGCTACCAGAGGGTGGGCACAGGATAATTTGGATTGTGTGCGACTTACCCTGACTAGGACTGTGGTCCCTACTTGGACAAAGGTGTATACCTCTGTCAACTAGAGACCCCATTTCTAACATCTGTGATCAACGGTGACAATAGAACTTGCATTTTTGCAGTAACATACAATAGCTATGTGTACACTACCTATCCATAGTTAAAGGTCAATTTGATGTTTTCCCCCATTTTGCTGCAATTCTTTTTCCTGCTTGATATTTTAACCTAATCCTCAAGCATGTCCCTGGCTGGGTCTCAAGTAGGAGCTGGAAAGCCTGATCTAGCCAAGCTGGAGACCTACATTGTTAACCAGCTGAGAGGGTTCTCCAAGGGGATGGGAGTACCTACCTGGGGTGCCTCCAAGAAGGGGAGTACTAAAAGGCTCTGAGGACTGGGCAGAAGCCCAGTCCCAGGAGAATGTTGACTTGGGAGAGCAAGAGGAGTACTCTTCAGAGGATTTGCCACCAGCAGTGGGAGATGTTACCCCTGGAATTGTGCCCCCTGCCAAACCAGGGAGCAGTGTATCTAGTCATGGCCTGACTGCAGAGGAAAGGAGGGAGGAGACAAAATTTCAACTGCAAATGGCAAGGTTAAACATGGAGGCAGAGGAAAGGAAAGCTCAGAGAGGGGCAGTGGAGAGCTCAGGCTGCAGCTGAGAGAGAAGCCCAGCAAGCTGGGGCTGAAAGGGCCGTGGCTGAAAGAAACATCTTCTGGCTCCCAAACTGAGTCTCAAGAGAGCTGGACCTCGAATCTAGGCAGACTGAGTCCAGCAGTGATGGTGGCAGCATACATGCAGGACCTGCTGGAAAAAAGAAGGTTTATATGCCCAAAGAAGTAGTGCCAGGTTATGAGGTGGGAGATGACACTGATAAAATGGTTTGCTGCATATGATAGTGCACTAAGGGCCCGGGGGGGGGGGGGGGGGGGGGGGGGGTCTGTGGAAACATGTTCCAGTTGTTCGGAGGGACACACTCCTTTCATTAGACCCAAAGGATCAGAACGCATACTCGCCCATGAAAGCTATTTTGATTGCCACGTTTGGGCTGAAACCTGAGAAGTACCATCAGAGGTTCAGGACAGCACCAAGCTTTCCACAAAAACTTGGGTAGAGTTTTTTGATTTTTCTAGAAAGGCACTGAATGGATGAGTGCGGGCAGTAAAGTAAATGATTATAAGGGGTTATATGATTTGATCCCGAGAGAGCATATGCTCAGAGTTTGCTTTACAGAGTTGTGCCAACACTTGATTGACAGTAAGTGGACTGAACCTAGGAAGCTTGCTGAGGAAGCAGACCTCTGGGCTAGCACCAGTGTCCAAAATGGTGTCAGGGAGGGGGGAGTGCGGAGGGTGGTGGGGACGGGAGACATCTATAAAGGTGGTCAGGGTACCCATCAGAAAAAATAAAAGGGAGAAAAACTTAAGGAGTTCTCAAAAGGCCACCCAAAATAATTCCCAGGGGGGTGGAGGTAACCAGTCCCATCCTGATTCTGAAAAGAAACCAGGGTTCTTTGATAAAAAGAAAAGAAGTTTGTACCCAAATAATTAGTGCACACAAAGTATGGTCACTACAAGGGCGACTCCAAGTGCCCGCAGTGGGCTCAGCCCCCCACTGGAGGGCAGACACTGGGGTTGGCTAACGTAGCGCTTGGGGAGGAGATAGTCCCAGACAGCTTTGGGGGACAGCTAGAGGTAACCCTAGTGTCCCTGGGAGATAAGGAAATGGTGCCAAAAGCCCACATACCTGTAAATACTTCCAAGTATAGGCAGTGGGTCACCATTAATGGGCAAAGCTTGGAGGCTCTGTGTGACACAGGAACAGGGGTCAGCTGGTGTCAGCAGAGCAGGTCATCCCCAATACATTTCACCAGGTCAGAGTCACAACTGTGAGAGTAACCTACCGGTGGCTCTTGTTCCCTTTGAAGGGGAGGGGTCTCTGGTACTCTGAAAGTAGCTTGAGTCCTGCCATGCCTGTATATTGTCTGTTAGGCAATGGACTTGAGCATACTACCTGGAAGGAGGTGGAGCTCAGGGCTCACCTGGAGAGGTTAGGGTTGCCTGAGTGGGTCTGCATGACCACAAGCTCCATGGCTGCCCGGGAAGGGAGTCAAGGGCGTCTGGAGCAATGGCCCCGACAGCTGCAAAGGGAAGCCAGCCCCAGAAGTTCCCATGGTGGTTGACTGGGTCCCAGAGAAGGATGCCCCTGGGGAGGACATTGCCGCCCTGGGTAACCTGCCTGAGCTTGCTGGCTGGCAAGTTGAGGGTGGGCCAACCAGGGAGCAATTATGCAAAGCACAGAAAGAGTATCCCACTCTTGAGGAGACAGGCCACAGCCCAGACAGCAGATGAAGCATCTGGTGATCATCATATCTATTGGGAGAATGATCTCCCTTACAGTGAGCCTAAGGTGCCAGAAGCTGGGGCAACAATTGTGCTGGTGGTCCCCCAGTGCTACTGGGCCTTCCTACTGGGTCTGGCTCATGACATCCCTCTGGCGGGACATTTGGAGCAAGACAAGACCTTCAACAGCCTTTTCACCCACTTTTACTGGCCCCGAATGTGGGTGGCCTCAGATACTTTCTGTAGGTCCTGCCCAACCTGCCAGGCTAGTGGGAAGACAGGGAAAAAAGGCTCAAGGCCACCCCGTTCCCACTCCCTGTCATTGGCACCCACTTTGAAAGGATGGGCATCCACGCCATTGGTCCCTTGGACTCCAAAACTGCCCTAGGCAACAGGCTTATCCTGGTTTTGGTGGACCATGCCACCCGCTATCCAGAGGCAATCCCTCTAAGGACAGTGACTGCACCGGTGGTGACCAAGCTCTAATGGGGATATTTACTTGTGTAGGATTCCCAAAGAAGATTGTGTCTGACAGAGGCACAAACTTTGTCTGTGTACAAGAAGTCCATGTGGGATGCGTGTGCGGTGACCTACCAGTTCACCACCCCTTACCATCCTCAATCCATTAGGCTTGTGGAAAGGTTGAACAAGACCCTAAAAGGCATGATCACAGGCCTACCTGAGGCCATGAGGCGTAAGTGGGACATCCTCTTACCATGCCTTCTCTTTGCTTAGAGAGGTGCCCCAGAAAGGGGTGGGGTTCAGCCCCTTTTAACTTCTCTATGGGTACCCTGTCAGGGGACCCCTAAGCATAGTGAAAGAGGGGTGGGAGAAAGCTCCCAGGAAACCCTCGGAGGATGTGGTCAGTTACATGCTGGTCCTCGCCAACCAGATGCAACGCTTCTGGAAACAGGCCAAGAGCAACCTTGAGGCAAGTCAAGAGGTGAAGCAGCAAAGGGATGACCAGAAGGCCACCCTGGTAGAATTCTCACTTTGAGAGAAAGTGTAGGTAATGGAGTCAGTAGAGCTTAAAGCTCTCCAGGACCACTGGACTGGCCCATTCGAGATCAAGGAGCGGAAAGGGGAGGCCACTTACTTAGTGGACCTCAAGACCCCTAGAAACCCCCTTAGAGTAGACTGAAGTCTCATTTTGAGAGGTCTGAAGTCAACATGCTTCTGGTGACAGGTGAGGGTATGGAAGATGAGAGTGAGCCTCTCCCTGGCCTCCTCTCTGCCAAGGAAGGTGATGGGTCAGTGTAGGGTGTCAATCTCTCTGACTCCCTGACCCCTAGATCAGAGAGGAGACTGCTACCACTTACTGGAACAGTTCTCTTCCCAGTTTTCCTTCACCCCTGGACTCACACTTGTGTGTCCATGATATTGACACAAGAGACAGAGTGTCAGATAAGGGGAGGTCCAGCATGAAGGAGGAAGTTGCCAATATGCTGGCTCTTGGGGTAATCGAGAAGTCCAGCAGTCCCTGGCCCAGCCAAGTGGTGTTGGTTCCCAAGGCTGCCGCTACCAAAGCCAGAGCTTAGGTTCTGCGTGGACTACCGGGGTCTCAATTGTCACAAAGACAGATGCTCACCCCATCCCCAAGCTGATGAGGTTGTAGACAGGCTAGGCACTGCCAAGTTCCTCAGTACCTTTGATCTCATGTCAGGGTACTAGCAGAGCCTTGACAGAGGGGGCTTTTTTTATTTTTATTACTGAAGGTCATTACCAGTTCAGAGTAATGCCCTTTGGACTGAAAAATGCCCCGCTACCTTCTAACGGTTGGTTAACGACATCCTAGCTGGCAAGGATGCGTTCTGCGCAGCCTATTTAGATGACATTGCTGTCTACAGTTCCAGTTGGGAGGAACACCTGCTCCACCTCAAGGAGGTGCTTTAGGCCCTGCAACAGGCAGGCCTGACCATCAAAGCCAGTAAGTGCCAGATTGGGCAGGGTTCTGTGGTCTACTTGGGACACCTAGTAGGTGGTGGCAAGGTGCACCCCTCCAGGCCAAGATTGAAACAATAAAGGCCTGGCAACCACCTAGAACACAAAACAGAGGTGAGAGCCTTCTTAGGTCTCACCGGATATTACTGCAGATTTGTTAAGGGCTATGGCTCCATAGTGGCACCCTTAGTAGAACTCACATCCAAAAAGCAACCTAGGTTGGTGAATTAGACAGAGGCTGGTCAGAAAGCCATGGGCACTGCACCAGTGCTCAAGGCCCCTGACTACTCCAAATAATTTTTCGATCAGACAGATGCTTCAGAGCATCACATAGGGGTGGTCCTAGCACAGCTGAAGGAGGATGGCCTAGACCAACCGGTAGTCTTTATTAGCAGAATACCATTACCACGGGAACAGAGCGGAGTGCTATTGAAAGAGAATCCTTTGCTGTGGTCTGGGCACTGAAGAAGCTGAGACCATACCTGTTTGGGGCTCACTTCCAGGTTCAGACACACCACAGGCCTCTCAGATGGCTCAGTCAGATGAGGGGTGAAAATCATAAACTCTTGAAGTGGTCCATTTCCCTACAGGGGATGGACTTTACAGTGGAGCATTGCGCAGGGACTCATCACACCAATGAGGATAGTTTCTCCAGATACTTCCCCCTTAGCGATGAGAGCTCCCAAGGGGTTGGGTTACTCTCCCCACTTTCAGCTGGGGGGATGGGGGAGGGGTGGAAGACATGTTAGACCTGACAGCCTTAGGGTGGTCACCCCCAACCTTTTGCCTCCCTCCAGGTTGTTGTTTTTTTATTTTATTTTACACTTTTTGCTGGTTTTAGGACTCTGCACACTTTACCACTGCTAACCAGTGCTAAAGTGCATATGCTCTCTCCCTTAAAGCATCGTAACATTGGTTGATCCCCAACTGGCATATTTAATCTACTTATAAGTCCCTAGTAAAGGGCACTGCAGGTGCCCAAGACCTTTAGATTGAATGCTACTAGTGGGCCTGCAGCACTGGTTGTGCCACTCACATAATAAGTAGCCCCTTAACCATGTCTCAGGCCTGTCATTGCAAGGCCGGTGTGTGCAGCTTCACTGCCACTTCGACCTGGCATTTAAAAGTACTTGCCAAGCCTGAAACTCCTTTTTCTACATATTAGTCAACCCCAAGATAGGCTTTAGGTAACCCCTAGGGCAGGGTGCTGTGTAGGTAAAGGCAAGACATATACCTGTGTGTTTTATATCTCCTGGTATTGGAAAGCTCCTAAATTCGTTTTCCAGTGCTGTGAGGCCAGCTCCTTTCATAGGCTAACATTAGGGCTATCCTCATATACTGTTTGAGTGGTAGATTCTAATCAGAAAGGGATAAACAGGTCATATTTAGTATGGCCAGAATGGTAATACAAAATCCTACTTACTGGAGAGGTTGGATTTTATATTACTATTTTAGAAATGCCACAAACACAGGATGCTCAGTCACACTTGCACATCTGCATACTGAATGGGTCTTCCTGGGCCTGCCCTCACAATGGACTGCCAAACCCCCTACTGGGACCCTGGCAGGACAGACCTGTATTGAAAGGGGACCTTGTGCACTTCAAAACCACTCTTTGAAGGCTCCCTCACTTCAAAGGCACTTTGGATATATAAACTGGGTCCCTGACCCTACCAACTCAGTCACTTCCTGGGACAGACACTCTGAACCAGAACCTGCAACCTGCCAAGAGGAGGTGCCTGACTGCCCAAAAGACTCACCCGGGCTGCTTTGCTGTAAAGGACTGCTGCCTTGCTGCTGCCCTGCGTCCTTCTGGCTCTGAGAAGTGGTCTCCAAGGGCTTGGATTGAGCTTGCCTCTTGTTTCTGAAGTCTCAGGGCCAAAAAGACTTCTTCTCTTCAGAGGAACTCCTACAGTGATAATCGATGCACAGCCTGCCGGAACAGTCGCACATCTTTCCTAGCGGTGAAAGAATAACCGCATCGCTGACAGGACGACACAGCCCGGGTCCCCGAGTGGAGATAGATGCAGCACCAGGGTTGCTACCAGAAGTTCGACGCACAGCCCACCGGATTGACGCATCGCAGAGCCGAAACGCTGCAGCCAGACTTCCTGTGTGAGGAATCCATACAGCACCTGACAAACTCAGACGCACCGCCCACAGGATCGACGCAGCACCTGCGACTTCGTCCTGCATGCCCAGGATTTCCATGCATCGTCCCTGGGCATCAAAAGACCCTGCATCACAGTGAGGAAACAAGTGCTGGAAATCGATGCAAAGCCCTTGCAGCGTGGGAAGAATTGAAGCATCGTCTGTGCACATCTGGAAATTTGACGCACACCTTCCTTTTTCCACGCATCTCTTCCTCTGCGGTCTCTGTGCATGTAATTTTGATACATACCAGATACTTTGTGCACACCAGAGACATTTGTTGATTTCTAAAGTCTTAAGACTCTTCATATCACTGCAAAAGTGATATTTCAACTTATGCTTATCAAATCTTGATTGTTTTAACCTTAATTTACTCAGCTAAATATCTTATATTTTTCTAAACCTGTTTGGTGTTTTTTGTGGTGTTTTCATTGTGTTATTGCATGATTAATTGCACAAATACTTTACTCATTGCCTTCTAAGTTAAGCCTGACTGCTCAGTGCCAAGCTACAAGAGGGTGGGCACAGGATAATTTGGATTGTGTGTGACTTACCCGGACTAGGATTGTGGTCCCTATTTGGACAAGGGTGTATACCTCTGCCAACTATAGACCTGATTTCTAACAGGGTGTATCAAGGCCAAGTTCAGAATAGACTGAGTTAGTGGAAACAGAGGCAAGTTGGTGCCCTCATGCCTTTTCTGGAGTTCCAGAGTGGTGGGAAGGGGGCAGGGTAGAGTTTGGATTTTTGTTTCTTCCTAAACCTACCCAATGACCTAGACCGCTACGAAGACCTGCCCTGAAATTGTCTTTGGGAACAGGACCTTTCATCTGACAGATCATGGCGTGGAGTGTTTGCTGAGGAAACATTTTGTCTCCTGGTCCGGGATGACTTTCGAGTTAACTTGGTTGCAGTCTTTGAAGGTTCTGGAGTAGTCTTTCAAACCCAGGCACCACAGACACCTCATGTGGATCTGTCACAGCCAACTGTCTTACAAGGGTTAAACTCTGTTGTTTAAGGAAGGGACATTTGAGGGGGGTAGGGGGGACTACTTAAAATACTGAGAAGCTTTGGATCCATGTCTAGAGGTGCAGAAAGGAAGGACCAGACATCAGCACATATGGATGGTGCTTGCACAAGTCTCCAATTGTCACTTCCAGAGCAGAATAATGTTATGGAGCTGCACATCAAAGAATCCTCATAGGAAAATATTTTTTTTCCCTGAGCACAGTGACTCACTAGACTCTATTAAAGATTTTAGTATTTACAGAACCACCAAGTTAGGCTTTACAGCGGAGTTATGATGGGGGAATTTTTTTTTGCCAGAACTGGAAAAATGAGTTATGCGTAAAGTTTACGACTGGGTTAAAGAAGGTAACTGGGCTACTGTTCCTGGAGAGCGACACAGGTTACAGGACACAGACTATATCTTTTATAGTGACTGGAAAGTCATAGGACCTGATTTAGCTCTCGGCAGAGGGGTTACTCCGTCACAACTGTGACAGATATCCCGTCTGCCAAAATCTAAATCACATTATTTTCTATGGGATTTACATTTCGACAGACATCCATCACGGAGTACGCCCTCCACTGAGATCTAAATCCGTCCCTCAGTCTTTTATCTAGCAATACATCTAAAATCTGGATACTTTGCAAAACCGAATAACTGTATTCACTTTGGTTTTACCTGGGCAATATACTGGATTGTGATGAGGTATGTTTTTACAAAATTCAATACTGATTTGTCATGTTTAGATTCCAATTGTAGCAATATGTATAATAATAATCTAAAAATAAGAAATTAATACTATACTTGCCACCAACAGGTTCACTATCAGCACCGTCAGCCTCATCACAAGGTGAAGGCCCTACAGAAGCCTGTGATCCTGAGCGAGGTCTCTTCTCAAAACTTAACTCTGGGAGTCTTGGAGCATGAGGTCGAGTTTTTCTTGCAGGGTTCAGGAAATAACAGTATGCGCATCTGAAAGCTAAAATTAAATAAAAAAATTATACACTACTTAGAAGAAAATATCTGCTTTATTGAAAGCATTTATGTTTTATATTTCTTTTGTCACGACAAAAATGAAACATTAAAATGAAAACAACTAAAAAACTCTTGCACTCACTTATGTGAGTTGTCCTAAAACTTCAGATGAACTCCGCACAGCTATTATTGAACTGCTCCAACTCCCTAATGTTTCAATAATGTCATTTTTAGGTCTGGCTTGACAACAAAACCGTCTTTATTGCCTATTGTTATCAATTCTTTTAAATTTTTGTAGAGTATTCTTCACCACCATGCAAATTTGTATCACCCTTAACATTCATCTATTGGATTTTCGGTAGATCAATCCACCTAGGAATTACTTAAACAGGAATGAATAAGACTATGTTAAATTTGCTTTTCAAATGTAAGAATCAATGTCGTTGCAACGTGCAATTCTTTATTCAGCATTTGGAATCTACACAGAAAGCAATCTGTTTCTGTATCCTTTGGCCAATGCATTGTACATGAGCATTTAAAGCAAGTCACTGAAGGTTCACAAAGTGAATAAGGAAAGCTGAAAAAATACCCAAAATTATAAGCCCAAAAAATGACAAGTGGAAAAACCAAAATGCACATCTGTTCTCTAGTGGTTTTCTACTACTGTCCACTGTGCTGCATAAGGATCAATAATACTACATTTATTCTATGGGGAAACAACTTCATTGTGAATAATCATGCAGTGGAAAAGCATGTCTTCTGAGACTTAATCGGGAACATGTACAACAAAGGGTAGAGCTGCATACCATATAGAGCAGTAAGAATATGTGGGAGAGAAGAGGGAATCCAATCTCAATACATTCATGTGGGGGGTGTTGGAAACAACTGAGGGCACACGGTTCAGACATGGAAAGGTTTAAAATATGAGAGACTAATGACAAACGTATGGCGTGAGAGGACAAGCAAGACCAGTTAAACTCCTGGTTTATGCTTCACTGGGAGACGGGTAAAATTTGCAATATTCGGGCGTGAAAAAGAGGAACAGGTGGAGTCCAGGCCCATGCAGGGGGAAAACTCAGGATAAACCAGTCCCCCGCTAGTGTGCAATAGGAGAAATACCGTCAGTGTCTGGGACTATACATGGACAGGTGGAGAGGTCAGGGACGGTAATTCACGGGCCCTCCAGTCCTCAACATGGGCAACAGGTAAAATAATAATTGTTATTCGGTCCTTTTGAAAAAACAGAAGGAATCGCGGTGAAGATTTGCCCCATACCTTGGTATACAATAAAATACATGAACACATAGGCACAAAAATAAAGTCAGGTGAAATTCAGAGATATGCACATCCAAATATAAAACAGGTCAAACCCAGCGGATGCAAATTGCGGGACAGAGTTAAAAAATGTGGTTTTAGGGATTCTGCTCTAATAATTTACCTTGTTTTAGATGCAACTCTGGCTGTCATATTACAACTTCCGGTGCAAGCGATGCTTGGGGTTATTGCTGAGTTTGAGCTGTTCAATTTGTTCTGAGATTTACACTCCTGAGAAGTCCCAGGAAACAACAGTCAAAAGCTACAGTCAGGCTGAAAAATTAAGAGGGCGGGAGTAATGTACTGCAGTTTTGAATGAGAACAGAAAGAATAGTAGACCCCTATAAAGGTCAGTTTCATTATCTCATCACATTTCCCAGGCTTATGTAGATACTTTAGGTAGATAGCAAGAAAAAAGCAAGCTACTTCAAGGTGAAAATGGGGCAAAAAATGGACTGTCCATCAAACTAAAAGCCTGCAATGGATGAGGCATCTACTTAAAGGAGCTTGAAGTATGCCTAACACGCAGCATAGGTAGTTATCATTCAACACCCAGATGGCAACATTCATGCATACCCTGTACATATGCAGTGGCAGAAACTGCATCTTCATGGAGTGCACAAGGCCAGATATTGTATTGTAGGGTAGTTGTATTTGTAAAGTATGTGCGGTGGAATCAAAGGTAGGAGAGGCACAGTGCGGCGACAGCTGCACATAGAACAGATTCTCAGGGGCTGCACTCTGTGCAAAAACTAGAGAATTCACTAAGAAGGGGGCCAAGGAACTGCAAGGGCAAGAGAACAAATGAGTTACATACCTTCTGTAAGGTATGTAGAGTAGATACTCTATCCAACTGCAGATTCCTCAACTTGAGATTCCTCAACTTGTGAATGCCCAAAGCTGCCAGACAGGATCTTGAGCTTTTTCTCAGAAATTCCCTTGTGTGACAGCGTGTGCCATTGTGTGGCTTTATGTTTGTGTCATCCAGCGCGGAATTTGGGCCAGGGCAGCAATATAACATCCCCTTCACCCACTGACTTGAGTTTTTCTGTTAATTGTCGTTCAAAGAGTCCTTGGGATTGTGGCAGTGTGCAGACTTTGAAGATGGAATCTTTTGTACAGACTAGAGCAATCCATTCCACGGAATGGGAAGAAGGGTGGGTCAGTGAGGCCTCTGTAGTTAGAGTATACACTAGAAATATTTACGAAGGCAAGTAACTTGTTTCTCTGTGGCGTACACATTTGGAATGTAAGAACCAGACTGGAGTACCAATGGGGCATCACAATCGGGTTGGTCGGCCCAAATGGAATACAGCTTTAAAACAATTGTCTCACAACAAATGAATTAAAGAAAGATGGATGATCAGCAAACGCAGAAACACCCATAAGGCAGATAAATAACCTATAACTATTTCCACAGTAAGGCCTTGCTGGGCTAATGACAAGGCAAAAGGAACAGACAACTGAGATAGTAAACATTGGGTATGCCTAGAAAAAAAAAAAAAAAAAAACATTTACAATCGCAGGAGAAAGGTCAAAAGCTGCTCAAACACCAAGAATAGAGGTATTAGTTATACAGGTTTGGGTTCAGACTCCTGCTCTACTGCTGTGAATTGAGAGCCCTCTCCACCCCCCACAAAGAGGCAGCCAGATCAGAGGACATATGGCCAGAACCAGAAGCTCTGGATACCACACTCTCCCAACCATTACAGAATCCCCCTAAGATATAGGATTTACAAGTTTCAGTGCAACTAAAAGGAATCTACAAGGGAGAAGTGCCTTGGAATGCACAGGTGCTTGGACACTGGGCACTATCAGGGCTGACAGAAAGATTGAGACAGGGTTCTTTAAAGGTTTGGAACATAAGCCACCTTGGAGTGTAGCTACCATTTAGCCATCAGCTAGGCATCACCAGCGGAGGTTGTCCGCGCTGGCGTTTAAAGATCCTTCTAGGTGCTATGTGACCAGGAAGAAACCCTGGTGACCTCATCTGTTCCAGAGATTTAAAGCCTCTTGGCACAGAACCCACATCTACATCCTGCCCTGTTTTTTGCAATACTACATGGTGGTGGTGTTGTCTGTGAAAACCTGCACCAGTTTCCCCCTTTAAAAGGAAGAAAGCCTTTAGTGGCAAGCGAATCACCCACTACTCCAACAGGTTGACATGGAGGCATGTTTCTCCCAAGGACCAGAGGCCTCTGATCTCCACTTCTCCCAAATGGCCTCCCCCAACTCAGCAATGATGCATTTGTCATGACAATTAGTTCTGGGATGGGGTAGAGGGTTGCTGGTCCAACTACAGTCCTTCAGATCTTCTGCAGTTCCCTTCGACACCTGGATGGAAGTTGAGCGGGCCCCTTGGTGGTAAGCCCCCTGAGATTTCAGATCCTACTACAGAGCTCACATATGCCACCTGGTGTGGACCATTAACAAGGTGCAAGAGGCCAGAAGCCTCAGAGATGCTCTCGCTGAGACCCAAATCAAAGGTTGAAACATTAGGGTCATAGCTCGAATATCCTGAACTCATTGAGGTGGAGGGAAAGCTCCAAATAGTACTGTGTCCAGGATGATTTCAATGAAAGTCACTGTGAAGGATTCAGGTGTGACTTTGGCACACTGATGGCAAATCCCAGAGATGGCATCAGGCTAGCTGTCATTTGGAAGTGGTTCACAACTGTTTCAGGGAGCCGGTCTTTAGTAACCATTCCTCTAGGTATCGGAAGACTAGTATTCTCAACCTGCTCAGATGGGCCGTAATGACCATCACATTTGGGAACAGCCAAGGGCACTGGTGAGGCCAAAGTGGAGCATGGAGAACTTAAAGTACACAAGGCCTACCTGAAACTGTAGGCAGCACATGTGGGATTGAAATACAGGGATGTGGCAATAGGCATTCTGTAAATCCTATGCCACCATCCAGTCACCTGGACCCAGGGCAGACAAACAGTGCCACAGTGAGCACCTTGAATTTGTCCTTTCTGGAAAGAAGTTCAAGGGGCAGAGGTTTAAAATAGGACAAAGTCCTCTGCCCTCTTTTGGCATCAGAAAGTAGCCGAAGTAGAAGTGAGCCCGAATTATTATGAATAGGGTGTAGGGCAATTGGTTAGTTTGTTGCCCCTTGGATCCTGTGTGCTGATCCCTCACCTGTACCACTAAAGGACTGTTGCTGTGGAGGCAAAGTTTGTTGTGGCTTCTGTTACAAACATCTTCCAAACCTTTGAAAGAGAAGATACTATTGGGGAGACTGCCAAAAGGTGATGCAAGGCCCAGAGAAGGCACTGTTGGTTTGCTTTCTAAGAGACACTAAGTTTGCCTTGTCTCTAAATAGTTGGGTGCCATCAAATTGCATGTCCACAAGGGACTGTTGGACATTGCTGGAGAATCCCATTGATTGTATCCAGCTGTGGTACTCAAGCATCACGCGCGAACCAACTGCCCTATTCTGACAGTCCTTAGTGCCCAGACCAGATTTAGTGATGTACTTAGATGTGACTTGACCATCTTGAATCATTTGTTGAAGATTAGTACAAAAGGAGTCAGACTGCAGACAAAAGGCAACACATGAGAAACACTCTAGGAAACAACCGGAGTTGACAGATCAAAGGGCAAGGATGACAGAGGAGAACATTCTTTTCTCACATAATTCAGTATGTTTCACGCGAGTATCTGATGGAGGGGGGTTTGGAACGTATTTGGGTTGAGTCAGCTGGTGGAAGCCTGAACCACAAGGCTATATAGAACTGGGTGCTGCAGAAAGATAGATTGATTGATTCCCCCAGAGCTGGTCTGTCTTTGGGCTACTTGTTTATTGACAGGGACTTAAGTCCCTGGCTTCACCCAGGTGACCAAGATGGAGCCAATGAGGGCTTCATCTAGTAGGAGCACTGGTTCTAAAGAAGTCTGTCTTCACTACAGGACATAAGTAAAACACATTTGCTTTAATCTCCACGGAGAAGCTGGAGCTCAATAACTTCTGCTGCTGCTCTAATCATCATGGCTTAAGAATAAGATTCTTCAGTAGAGGGGCCAGGTGGGGAGTTCAGTTCAGTGTCTGGAGAGGTGTAAAGCCCACTGGCCTCCTGGAGGTTCAAAATAACAAGTTACTTAAACAGAACAATAACTGCTTTGGACCAAGTTTGCGGGATGCCTTGACTACACATTGCCTATGCATGTTCACATTTTGGCCCAATTTTGAGGCTCCACTTTCATAGATTCACATGTGACCCACCTTCCTCTCCAGAGAGGCTCCCCTCATAGCTTGTGATTATTTATTCCCACTTGTGCTTGAAAACCTGAGGGACTCAACCTCTGTTTGGACATGTTCTCAAGGGTGCTGTCATCTGATTGGTTATAGTTCAAGTTTGGTCTTTTAAAAAAAAAAGAAAAAAAAAAGGCGCCCATAGATAGTCTATTAACTGACATTTGCATTGTCATTATGGCCTATGGTAGTGATATATATTGCTTTACTGTGGGACTCCCACTTCAATTGGGAATGATTCAAGCATGTGAATCTCTGAAAGATACCAATACCGGAGAACTGCAGTTGCAGGTAAGTAGTTTATTTTCTCATCTGGAAAACTTAGAGCCCATAGGTCTTGCAACTGGACCCTTTCTGGTGGAATTTATTTTGGTGCTGGTTGGGGCACACTGGATCAACTCCAGTACAGAACACGTTTCCAGCGCCACGGCCTAATTCTGAGTGTAATCCTCCAACACCAATGCGGTCTTTATCGGCGTCTGACAACAATGGCCAAACCCTTGTCCTGTCTGGCTCTGAGAATGTGCCACACTACCCTTATCTGATGCCATGCTCAAAACTGCTTATTCTTATAAATGCAGGCAATCCATCTGAAACAGACACTGTTCCCCACTCTAAGTTTGCGACATTGGGGCACTGACTGACAACAGCACTTATTCAGGGGGTGACATTGCTCAGCCATACCAGGACAACAACTGGCATGATGAACCCTAAGATGCCATTGGCCAGGATACTTCTCCGGACACTTGTTCTTCCCTTCCCTCCAGGGGCAGCTACTGAAGAAAGCATGTCATTCGCCACGCTGGTGTGCAGAGCTGCACAAATCATTGTCCTCCACACACAATCAAAGACGAATGTGCTGACTGAAGTGCTGCAGCCCAGCTAAACCTTGTCAGAGCATTTCCTTTGTTTTTTTGTGTGGTTTTTTTAAAAAAAAATTTTAAACAAGGCATTGACAGATCTGCGATTGCATACCTGGCTAGGCCTTGGTGGGGGAGGATGCTTGGATTCAATTTTTACTTTTCTTCTGTGTTCTCCATTTGAACCTATGCACTGCTGCTCTCTCCATTTACTTACCCTAAGGACAGTCTTCCAGGTTGCTTTGACACTGGTGCAGTGGGTGAGTGAGCTTCAGCCTCTGTTAATCCCTCTTACACTTCTTGCAAACAAGATGCCTCTACAGACTCACTCCTCCTTTTTGCCAAACATTGTGACTCAGTTTCCTATTGGACAACGTATCATCCTTCTGACATTCTTTGCTCTGCTTCACCCCTGTAAGCAGGAAGAGAGGCTAAATCAGCTGGATCCGAAAAGCTTCCAGCTTTTACATTGATCGTTCCAGAGAACACAACGTGGGTGATTAATTTTGTCAGGTTTACTAGAGCTAAGAAAGGCATAACAGTGCAGAAACGGACCATCTTGTGCTGGATCGTACTGTGCTTACTTTGGCTGAAAAGCAGCCTCCGGAAGACTTCTGGGCTTATTGTACCAGAGTCAAAGCTGCTAACACTGCTTTGGATCATGGCATATCTGAATGAACTTTTGAAAAGGTGCCTATATTGGTGTCTCTCCATAACTACGCGAAGCACTATTGCCCAGACCACCAGGACATTCAAAATGGGCATTTTGTATTCTCCGTCCTGCAGGATGTTGTGGTGTGAGCCAATTCGCAGACCCACCAAATTCGGAGGCATTGCTTCGGTATCTATTTTAAGGTGAGATATCTGCAGTTACAAGTCCCAGAAGAACAAATTACTTACCTTTGTACTAGTGGAGAGTCTAAATGCAAACTCCTCAATGACCATTCCATCA
Source organism: Pleurodeles waltl (assembly GCF_031143425.1). NCBI lineage: Eukaryota > Metazoa > Chordata > Amphibia > Caudata > Salamandridae > Pleurodeles > Pleurodeles waltl. The sequence continues at coordinate 1,663,038,181 of NC_090440.1, forward strand.
TCCCTGTTCTGTGAACGGCCTCTTTCACCTAAAAAGATCCTGCTCTAAAAATCTGCACAATAGGCACAACTAATTTGTTTTTTGTGGTGATTGCAAAAAAAGGCCTTGATAAAGGTAACCTTTTCATTAGATAAAAAATGTGCTTCTGGTGGAGACATTTAAACCGAGATTTCCCACTCTGAATATCCGCTAGGCTGGATCGAGATTTTTCTCAGCAATTCCCTTGTGTGCCAGTACGTGGAGTCATGTGGCTCCACATCGAGTTTTGTTCCTTTCTTTCTGCACCTTCCAACACTTATCTGGAGCTCGCTCCCTCGATTTCTATCACATGAGAGCAAAACTTTACAAACATATTCACCTAAAACGATAGACTGAAATACTGTACAGATTGTCACAAACTGACATCATTGATGGACCTGCACAACACCCGTCTCTGGTGTCTTCGCTCCGCACACAACTCTAATTTGTGCAACTAATGTGCTCGGATGAACCCAAAGGCTACCACGGACTGAGTCTCCAACCTCTGTCACGGAGCACCATAGGAAAGCTTGGAAGATCAAGTTCTGATTGAAGTTGAAGATTCTGATGCATTCTCTGCCCCAAGGCTGTTCACAAGAGGTCTTCAACCCTCTCCAAGTCTTCAGGTTAAGTCAAAAAAGAAGAAATTCAAGAAGTGGAAACAAAGCTCTTCTCACCACTCTTCAGGAAACAGGTACCTCAAGATTTTGCTCGCTTACTACATAACAGATTTCTACATTGGCCCCAATACAGCCCAAGTTCCCAGTTGCTTCAGCACCGCTGCAAAAAGTTCAGGCCGTCAGTAAGGCGATGCTATGAATTTTCAGTAGCATTTTGGATCCTGCTGGCATGTCTTTGGACCCCATAGATCTGTCCTCTATGCAGACTGCTCCTCCTCCCCCCACTCCAGCATTTGTCCCGACTTCAGGATCGACTTCCACTCCTAATCGGACTTTTACCCTGTGGAGACTACCACTCCACTTCCCTTCCCTTTTGCATAGACACACTGCAGAGAAAACAGTCCTTTTGGACTTAGAGTGACTTTGCCACAACCTCAATCGAGGGTGCACCTACCTCGAGGGTAAACCAGAACATTCTGATTTTAATATGCTTCCTTTACCAGGTAGATTTTCAGACCTTGAGCCACATGAAGATGGAGATGATGAATCATCCTTGCACTATGAGAATGAGTTCTATTTCTGATGGACTTCTAACTGCAGAGTCCTCACCTTAGACTATTCCCATGCATCAGACTGAATCTGGAAATTCTTGAGCAGTACCAATGCACACCTGTAGGTGGCATTGATCGGCTCTGCATCAATGTTGTCCGCATCACAAGTGATTGTGTAGTGCCCATATGTGTCTCCCCAGCTAGCTGACATCAGTTCCTTTCTTTCTGTACCAATATCACGGATCCGTAGAGCTACCTCAGTCGCTTGTGCCAGGGACATGCCCCCCAACAAACCTAGAATGTCAGAGAAATGTCTGTCTGATTCACACTTAGTCTGTGCCTGGGGTTCAGCCACAACCCCAAGACCTGAATCAAGTGCAAGTTAATGCATCCAAAGGTGATCCCAAGTGGACAATGAAGCTCCTGCTGATCCATCGTTTCTGCTCTCAAGGATCTTGCAGTATCTTTCAGAGCCGTTCCTGTGGACAGTAGTCTTCCCACTCCAAAACATCTTTCTCAAAGTCTGGTTAGTCCACGTAGCGTAAGAAGGAGAATTGAAGAGTGCCTCAGCTTAACTGTCCAAATGCTGTGCTTTGAGAACCTGCTCCTGCAGTCCGCCTGCAGAGCTGGCATCCAGCTCCACTTCTGCGTTCCCTGGAGCCAGTGCGACTCCCAAGCCAACTGAAAGACTACTATGATGCAATGCAAGCCATCTTAGAGCCATGACTCTCTGGCATACCTGCAGGGCCCACGGCGCTGAGAGGTGCCCCTGCGGGGCTACTGCCAGCAGGTTCACCCCAAATGCCAGTCGAGCCCTCTGGACCTGCCCCCAAATCCGGTCTGATGCTGACTTGTGCCTCCATTCACCCCATCCAAAGTCTTCACAACAGTCCTCAATGCTGGACGGCACCGCTGATCGTTGACTCAGCTGTTCAGGCCTGATCAACCCCTGGACTTGCCACCCTTGCACAGGCCCTTCCTACTTGTAAAGGGGTGAAGAAAAGGGGTTTGGCCCATTTGAGGAGGACCCGACCAGGAAGAACACTAGTATGAGGCGCTGGATGATGTCAGAGGCCTGAATACCTTCCATAAACTCTGGCACGCTTTCTCCTCAAGCCCCTGTTTTGGAGGAAGATGAACCTTTTGCAGCAGTGATACATCGGTAAGTGGAGTTTCTTGACCTACAACATCTTGACTGAGGTGCTTCATCCCAAGGCAAGCTCTGCCAAGCCACTGCTCTATTTAATGATGCCCTAAGCAATATTCTTCTGGGGGCCAGGGCTAAACCTTGCACAGACGCTCCTGTGCACCTCATGACTACCTGTCATCGTCCTACCCTGGGAGACCCAGGGTTTGTCTCCCAGGCCCCTTCACTGTAGAGCCTGATGGTGCAGGCCGCAACAGCTCCAGCCAGCCCAAGCACATTCCCTTCCATCCCACCAGATTGGGAATCCAAGAAGCTGGATACCTACAAATCTTTCTTTTTACCAGCTTGACCTTGTGCTATTTGAACACTGCTTGCCTTTTGGGCCGCTATTTCCATGCTCTCTGGGACTTTGTTGTGTCGCTGTTGCTTGTGCTCCCTGAAGAAGTCCAATCAATCCTGGACTAAGCATTGGTGGATGCTCAGGAATCAACTAAGCTTGTCATCTGGTGTGGCCTATACACCATGAACTCCCTAGACAGGGCCATGGCCTTTACAGCAGCACTTCACTGCCACACCTTTTTGTGGTCCAGTGAGTTTTTGAAGGATGTCCAATAATTCTTGAATTACAATCCTTTCAATGGCTTCTGCTTATTTGGTGACGGAGCTGACACTGCACTCAAGTGTTTTTATGAAAACCAAGTCACCACCTGATCCCTTGACCCTCTTGCTTCCCTAACACAGCAACAGTCCTTTTGTTCATTCTGTGATTGCATATGGGACTCTTATGGGCGTTTGCAATACCAACCAGAGCCAACCCCACTCCCCAGCCCAGCATGTTTCCCGGCCTTTTCCTGGCTAAGGTCACAGATCCCACAGAGGATGCTGGAGACAGTTTTAATGTGCTCTCCATCAGGGGACTCTCTCTGATCTGGTCCAGATTTCAAAGGAGACTGCAAAAGATCTGCTGTGGTGGCTGACAAACCACAATTGGGTCAGTGGCAGACCTCTTTCCATTCTCCTTCAGGAGCTGACAGTCATATCTGATGCTTCACTTCTGGGTGGCCATTTGGGAGGGGTGGAGATTAGAGGACTCTCGTCTCAGATGGAGTCTCAGCTCCACACTAATCTCCTGGAGTGGATGACCATCCGCTTGGCTTTGAAAGCCTTCCTCCCATCCATCAGGGAAAGGATGCTACAGATGCACACGGACAGGTCCACCACTATGTCGAATTGCAACAAACAGGATTGGGTGAGACCATGGACCCTGTTGCCAGGAACCTCTGCACCTCTGGACTTGGTTGGAGGGCCAGGACAAATTCCTGGTCGTACAGCACCTAATGGGATCTCTGACCATCACAGCAAACTATCTCAGCCATTAATGCATTGCAGATCACGAATGGCAATTACGCCTGGAGGTGGCACATGGTCTCTTTGGAGAATGGGGAGGACCTTGGTTTGATCTGTTTACCCCCTTTGAAACCGCTCAATGTCAGCACTTTTGCACACTGGAGTTATCAAAGTGTCTCTCTGTCAGACTTGTTCTGCTAGACTGGAACGCCTGTATGCCTTTCTGCTGATACCACTCTTGTCCCAAGTTGTCAAAAAGATCAGGGCCCTACTCATCCTAGTTGCTCCGGTTTGGGCACAGAGATTGTGTTATCCCAAGCTCCTGAGCACGAGCATCCATCCTCCTATCAGGTTACCCCTTCCAGAGGAGCTTTTGCCAAAGCACAGAGCTTGCTCTTTCAGCACCTTCATATCTGGAGATTCCAGAGGTCTGTGATGTCATCTTGGCAGCCAGGTGTCCCACGAAAACTGGACCCCCTTTCTGCATCTGTTGGAGGTGCTGCTGTTTGTGTTATTGGCCTGGCAAGACCTTGCCTGTGGCACTGTTAAGAGTTATCTTTCTGCTATTTCGGCTTTTTTGCTGTCGCAGGGTCAACTCTCCATCTACAAGTCATTAATTGAATGTGTTTTCTAAAGTCTGCAGCGGTTGTTCTCTCCTACCTCTTTTGTTATTCCCTGATGCAATCTCAATTTAGTTTTGACATACTTAACGTGTTCTCTCTTTGACCCATTGTACAGCTGCCTTCTGACGCTGCTGACCATCAAGAGTGGCCATTACATTGATCAGGAGGGTCAGTGAGCTTCAGGATCTGTCTGTTCACCCTCAATACACCAGCTTTTACACAGAAACTGGTTATTCAGACGTGTGCTGCTTTTCTGCCAAAGCTGGTCACTTCCTTTCATATTGGTCGGAACGTCACACTGCCAACATTTTTCGCTCTACTTCATCCTTCTAAGGAGGATGATGGACTCCACCACCTAGACCCAAAGAGAGCTCTTTCTACATTGCATCAAAGAGCATCAGGTGGATAATCAGTTCTTCATTAGGCTCACTAGAGCGAAAAATCGCAATGCAGTGTAGAAACTGACCATCTCTCGATGGACTGTACCCTGGATCAAGAGATGCTACCCATTAGCTAAGATTTAATCTCCTGAGTGCCAGGGGGCATTCCACCAAGGCCAAAGAAGCTACTACTGCGTTAGTGGATGGAGTACCTGTCCTGGATATCTGCCAAGCTGCCATGTGGGTATCTCTAGACATTCACAAGGTACTGCTGCTTCGAGTCATGTCCATTTCACCCATTCTCTTCTCCAGGATGTTTTAGTTTGAGCTAGTTTGCAGACCCGCCTCTGGGGGCAACCTCACCAACTCTCCCATCCTTCACCAGCAACAAACTGGGCTATTATCCTAAAATACCCCAATAGATAATGCATACTGGTCAAACATTGTGACGTGACTCTGCGTTTTTGGTGCAGTATTAGTCATGAAAGAAAATGTCAACGCGGCTGGGGTAACGTGTATAAGGGCACCACAATGTCACTTCTGACTGTTGATGCAAAGCTGATCCACACCACTTAGCGGCACACAGAAGGGTACTGCTAAAGATTTTCCAGATCCAGTCTGACTCGTGCAGAATGTAATACGTTGAGGAATTTGCAGTTAGACTGTACCAGAAAAAGGTCATAGGTAAAGTTAATATATTCAGGCTACAGAGTGGTCTGATCAAAACCATATTATCTTGGGTCTTCAGTACCGTTTTAGGCCTGGGAAAGGAACTTTGTACCTACAAATTGTTAGTGGGAACCATGCAGTGGCCAAGAAGGGTCTGTTACATATGACATTTATGGACATTATCTCCGCTTTTGATCGTCTGAATAGAAGGAAACTGTGGAGGATGATGAATGAATTGGGGGTGGACTGAAGTGTGGTGTGCTTCTTAGCAAATATGCATCGACATCTTGCTGCCAACATAAGATATGATCATGCAGGGCATCTTACTGGCTCTGTGAATCTTAACCAGGGGATGAGGCAGTGTTGTATCTTGGCCCCCTTTTTATTTATTCTATATATCAACAATTTGGTTTAGTTTATGAGGACATACTAGGGCTGGTGTGCAATCCGTACATGGACTTTTGTACACAGAGGAGGCAGTTCTAATTGCTTGGACCTCTAAAGGGTTGATCCCTTTGTATCTTATGAGTACTTAGGATTGGAGTACCAATTATTTTAAATCACACAATGGTTGATGGAACTAGGAAATCCCAGAAAAAGTGTTTTTGGGGTAAGGAGCTGCCCAGATTCCTAAACTTTTCTTATTTGGGAGTTCTTTTTGACGAGAAAGGGTCTTGGGGTCCCCAATTGAATTCCTTCTGTTGAGCAGCTGCAGCAATGTTAGACTTTGCCAAGAAGATGGGGGCGAAACCCAGACACTTATTAAGATCTATCGAGGCACATATGATCCCAATTGTGCCTTACGGTAGTGACGTCTGGTGTTCTCAGAATTTGAAAGAATTACAGACAGTGGAAAATTAGTTTAAGGAAACTGTTGTCGGCCCTGCAGTCTGTTCCTGCGTACAATATCCATGAGGAGCTGGGGCATGGGTATATTGAGGACCAGTTAGCTCTAGCGCCCTTGCTTAGTTGGATTCGGGTTTGGTCCAATCCGGTGTTAGATTTCAACCGGGCCGTTATCGAGGATTGCAAGACTCTAGGAAAGGCACTAGGTATCCCTTTGCTAAAATATATTAATCATGTTACTCTGAATCTGGGCCATCCTGAACTTTGAGAAATCGTCTGTCATTACTAAAAGTGATTTGATTTGGACAAAACAGTATTTTATTCGTATGATGAAGATGGATAGGGAGAAACAGGAGCTTAGTAAACCTACTGTCCACTCTTATGTTAAAACCTAGACCCCTGCTGGAGCCTTATTTGATTATTGTTACGTCACCACAGCATCAATCATCATTGACTAGTTTTAGACTTAATTTACTACACTTGTCTCGTGCAGTTTCTCAGGGGACACATAAGGTGGAAGAGAGAAGCCCATGCAATGACGGTGCACTTTGTCTTTTTTGTGGGTACTATACTGAACCACAGCGCAGGTATATTCTGCCTTTGCTCAGGGAATGCTCTTTTGTGTAGGTCAAACCGGCACTGCTGTACCTTCAAACACTAATCAGTCCTCTCATTCCTTTTGATGTTGCTAGTTTCATGGTGAGGGCTCACAGGATTAGGAAGTTTTTGTCTAGTTGATATGTAGGCTCCCTGTCAAGGATGTGGCTATGTACTTTTACTACTTTAACATACGTTTATTCTATATTTTTATCTGTTTTTAATTGTTATTATTTTGTGCCTAGTTATGAGTGGAATATGCGCTTTTATGACTTTTGGTAGTCAAATAAAGTTTTATGATGAAAAATACCAATACTGGAGAACTGCAGTTACAGGTAAACTTATGTTCTTCTCCAGTATTAGATTTATCATAGATTCACATGCTTGAATTCGAAGAGCAAGCAGTTACTGTATTTGTATATCTTATAGTATTAGCGCAAATAGTGGATGGTAGGTAGAAATTATATGCATAACCTTCAAATGCAGCTTAATAAATTTATATATATTTATATCATACATACAAATTTGCATAAATACATAAAAACATGGAACCAAAAGGCTTCCTTTATTGAAATCAGTGCTGTAGTAAAACCTGTCCAACACATACATAATTGCGCTGTGTTGATTCCAAGTAATAATGCTGCATGAATTATATGCATACTTTTCCAAGTCGCTGTATGACATATCTTCTCCAGAGGCACTTCCGCAAACAAAGTAGGTGAGGTGGAAACTGCGCTAGGTGAGTGCACCCTGGTTTTCTCTGTGAGGGGCTTGCTAGTCTGAGTGGCAGTACTTGATTGGATGTGAGAAGTACTAAATTGCCTGTGAGGCGCAAGAAGTTTCCTGGGCTAAGAAAGCTTGCTATTGCCTCTACCCTCCTGGTCGGAGTGAGTTGGTACAGAGGCTACCTTCCATGTGAGAAATGAAGTGTGATCTGTGAATGGGTTTGAATGAACTCTTCATGAGTTGAAACAGAACTATGTCCAGGTGTTAGCACAAGGAAGGAGCCCTTACTAGAGGGAAACTGAACAAAGAAAATGTGATGAGCATCTATATCATGATATTGCTGCAAGCTGTACCTTAATGGACGCATGTATCATCCGTGACTGACCTAGTGAGAGGGGATAGGCTAGTTATTTGCCAGATTACGCTAGCAGAGGATGTAGGTCTGATTTCTGGCACCATAGGCAGAAACGTATCCTTTACCGTTTCCCTATCTTTATTGTGATTTCTGCCTGGACTTGGAGAGAATACACCTGCAGTTCTAAGAAATAATGAGATCTTTGAATTCATGAAATTTATGAGCTGTGCACATAAGAGGAAAGATGTCGGGTCAGGACGAAGAACCTGGCCTTATTTAATCGGCAAAAGTTTACAGGATGTTGGTAGGTGAATGTGGTTGTGTTCCGATATCAGGAGAAACTCCGTGAACCAATGCTGCTTGGGCTACCTGGAGGCTATCAGGAGATGACACTGTTCTACTTTCCTCTTGCTAAGAGCCTTTGGTATGAAAGGTATCAGAGATAAAGGTAGGCAAAGATCCCTGACCAGCAGTTGAAAGGCATTCCGCCACAACCCTGGCTGTTGATGCCAACTTGCATAGAACTCGCATTTGTGTGTTTTGTTTGTTGCAAAGAGATCTAGAGTCAGTTTGCCCCAGAACGAGAAGATCACACTTGACGCAGACTGATCAAACTCCTATTCGTAGAGGTTGTTTCCAGTTCAGCTTAGCATGTCTAAGAGATTTCTAGTCCCGGGAACATGTTCGGCCCGAAGAGATATTCTGTGTGTTGTCAGACGGTTCCAGATTTCGTGATCTTCCTTGGACAGTGCCAGTAATCTTGTGCAGCTTTCGTAATTCAAGTAATGCATGCTGGTGGTGGTGGTATTGTCTGTGCGAACTAACACCAAACACTCTGCTATAACTGCAGGAGCGCTTGGAGACTGAGTAGATGATTGAGCTCCAGGCGAAAGATATGTAAGGTCATCTGGAGCAGAGATCACTTTCCTTGAATTTGCAGGTTCAGGAGATGACCGCCCAGCTCTCCAGGGAGGCATCCGTAGTCATTACAAAGTTAAGTATTTGAGGTAAGAACGTGAGGTCTGGGACCACCAGGCTAGAGCTTCCACCATACCCGTGTGAAGTACACCAGGCCCTTGAATGATTCTTTTGTACGACTCTGTTGGTTTTGTATCTGTTCCTTTGAGGCTCTCATTTTCACACATGCTAGAGGGATCATATTGACTGCTTATGACATGATGCTCAAAAGCTAACTGAACAGACTCACAGAATTTTTTTTTTCACGTTCCAGAGCCAGTTCCTAGAGCTTTCATTGCTTGTCTTGGGATAGAAAATCTTTGTCTTGGACAATATTTAGTGTTGCGGCAAAGGAACAGTATCTTCTTGGATGGAGCAGTTGAGGATCTTTGATAATTCACAATCCTGTAAATTCAGAGCTGTCACGAGGTGTCCAAAAGGGTGTTCACATAAAAGGACTGTTTCCAGAAAAACTGGTTTGTTTCCATTGGTCTATGATGGATCACTACTCTTATCGTACCAGAGAAAAAAAAAAGAATAGTAGCCCGCCCCCTGTTGAGAATGTGGGCAATATTCTACGGAACCTTGGGTTATTGTAGCTAGCACTCCCTTTGAAGCAAATTGAGATCGAGAGGAGGTGGGCACCCTCGTTTGGTGACGAAGTGGGCGGAATCTGGGTGAACTCCAACATCTGACTATATGTGATGAGATCCAGGACTTATTTATCTCATGCTATTTTCTGCCATAGATGACAAAATGTGGGAATTATTTCTCCCACATGATGGCGTAAACTGCACCAGATTGTTGTCACCTTAGGTAAGCTAGCCTAAGGGCTACTGAGAGGGTTGATAAGTCTGATACCTCTGGTATCCTCCTTGATATGGATAAGTGTCTTTCATGGGTCCCTCTAAAGGGTGTACTTTCTACATTATAATGTGCCAAAAGATCTTGCGGTGTCAGAGTCAGCCTTGACTGATTGCAAGTCATCGGCGTGCTTGCCAAACAGAGCATTGTTATGGTAAGGTAAAAATATTAGATATATTTGCACCTCAGATTCGAAATGTTGTGGCATTGAACCCTGGCACCTAACATGCCATGGTAGATGAGGCTGTCACATGTAAATGACCATCGTCGACAAGACCACTGCAGACGCCAATTGTAGACGAGGCCATTGTAGACGAGGCCATCGTAGATGAGACAACCCGTAGAAACGAGGCAATCTGTAGAAAAAGCAATCCGTAAACGAGGCCATCAGAGATGAGGCTATCATAGGTGAGGCAATAATAGTCGACTAGGTTGTAGTCAGACGTCATTGTAATTGTAGTGAACGATGATATTGATGGCGGTTTTTCCACTGACACCACACTGTCAGGTTATCATTATCTCCCTGATGTAGTGTCGGCGTTGAAAAGGAAGTTGAGGATCTGCCTTAAGTTTCTTCCTAATTTTGTCTGTGAGAAAGCCAATGAAGACCCATTGTAAGTCTTTTATAACTTTTCTGGGTGCCTTCTGGGGAGCCTTGCATGACCTCTTCTGTTATAGTGAAGGAACCCTCACTGTGCTCATCATAAGCAACAGATTTAAGTTTCTGAAGTCCCGATAACAGCATCATCTCTCAGAATGGGAGAGTTTTTGAGGAAAAGGTTAGACATATTTTGTAGTCATTTACCTTGTTTTGTGCTCCTCTGGCATATTAGTGCCAGGGTCAGAGAAATGAAACATGAACAGGGCTCAGGGAGACTCCCTTCACACAACATCTGGTGAAAATCTGAGAGGCTACACCTGTTGAGTGTTCTAGAGGGTGCTGTCGTCCGATTGGTTATAGTTCAAGTTAAGGTTCTTAAAAAATAAAAAAATAAAAATAAAAAGGACATAGGCTAATAAACTGACATTTTCATTGCCATTATAGCCTGTGTTAGTGATATGTACCACTTTATTATGGTAGCATGGGACTCCCACTTCGACAGCAGGGAATGATTAAAGCATGTGTATCTATTTAAGATCCAATACTGGAGAATACACAACAAGACTTTCACTTCCTTCGAATCATTCACTGCAATTTCCATTTGTTTTCACTGTATCGACATTTAAGGACAGTTTTCTAAAGCCACAACATAATTCTAAATCCACATTAGGGGCATCAAAGATTTTTTTTCTCACTCACTCTCCCTGGTGAGAGAGATTAAATAACCCTCAATATTGTACCCTCAACACTTTTCTCGATAAAAATAATGTAATGGCTAAATGGGAAATTATGTTTTACTATGCCAAGGAATCAAAACTAAGATGCTTTATATGCAATAAAGTGCACCACTGACAATACCCCAAACAAGATGTAAAAGTTGCCGGATAAAGGCAACAATTTCCTCAAATGGTATGGGGGTTGGAGGGGGTCGCAAAGAGTGCCTGCCTAATTGATATTCATTAAGTGGGTCGTTTTGTGACGTCTGTAAATGGACAATTTGCTACGTGTCCTATCAGTACATAGGTCGCTACGCAAATTGAACACCAACTGGTTGGCGAAGCGTGTACAAACTGCACATCCTGCTTTGCAAATGGGTGCTAGTAGATTAGACCCTATCACTGCTAACTAGGAGTGTCAGCTTTGGAGCATTTTAGAACTGTTAAAACTACTTACTGTTCTACTACATTCTGTCTTGCTACAATTATTATTGTGGGCTGCCTAGAGGTCCTTGGAGCAGTAAGTAGCATTCTAGAATTGACAGAACCTATATCCTCCCCCCACAGCACCCTTGGTCTTAGTGCTACCAGCAGCCCTGGTGCAGCTGAGACGAGGTAATGCTTGCAGTCTTAAGTCATTCCACAACTGAGATCATGTGACCTAACGAGTCCTTTCACCGGCAGTGCTGTCAACAGCCATTGGAAATTCTAGGTATGGCTTCTTCATCCTGCCATGAGTCAGAAGTGCCTTGCCTTAAATATCTGTATAATGCAAAAACAAATTACATCACTGACCAGAATCATTCATTGTAGAGCATTAAATGATGGAAGTAACAAGCATGCTTGTGACTTTCAAATTAATTATGACATCACAGAAGTGCTATAGTATAGTTTAAACGCTTTTTCAACCTCACAAGGAAAGTCTTCTGACATCAAACTGGTTCTAGTTGAATACTGAACATCATACATTGTACAGGAGAATTAAGATTTTGGAGGGTCACTGAAGAGACCAGTCCTTTTTTTCCCCGATAAAAATGAGAACCCTGACACTGTAGATTCAGCATTAATATATGTGCAATTGGAATTAGTTAGTGTAAGTAAAAAGGTGGTCACTTCATTTGAACAGGTGAACTTGGAGATGCAATGAATCTGCAGCGGGGGTGGGGGGGGAGGGGGTCTGTGAAACCTGTAGGGTGCAAATTCCAACCCAGATGACAAACCCATCAGCCTTTGAAATAGAGCACATCGTAACACAACAATACGTAGTTTATGTGCTGTGGCATCATAGAATTGCATATTTTAGAAGCATGCCACAGAGTTCTAAAACATCAACAAAACTGGTAGATCTGAAAAAGATAACAGCGCCTCGTAACAGCAACTCCCATCATCAATCGCTAATTGAGTTCCTAAAGGGGTGTAACTTTGCAATTTGTGTGGTGTAAGAAGTCTCACTAGAATTATGTGGCAGGGTTGAGTAAGTTATGCAGCATAATGCAGCACATTTTCGTGATAGTATTACTTCATTATTTTGTCATTGTCAAACTTGTTAATACTGTCTGGGCATTGGCTACACATTGTTAGTACCTGTTTAACACCCAAATAAAGCAATAAGCAGCAAAAATGTATCTAGTCCATCTTTGCAAAAGGCTTTCCGCTGCGCCGCAATGTGTTGCTGCATTTTTATTAATTTTTTACCTGTTTGAACTAGAAACATTTTTTGTGTTAAAATCTGCAGCAGATGACGATTATGTGGCAAATCTATAAGAAAATCGCAGCAGCCACACAATTGCATAATTCCAGTGGCCCAGAGTATAAATAAAGTTTAATGTGCCCACAATTTTTCTTATAATACCTCACTATTTCCTTGTACTGGCAGTGCCTACTTCTGCTACTGGCACCTCCCATTTCTACCTCTGTCAGCATCCGCTGTCTGCATAGACAATGCCCAAAGCCAGAGTGCAACTGGAAAGCAAAGGAAAAGTTACTTACCTTCATACTTCTTTTATAGGTGAACTCTTATCAAGTGCTAAGCACTGACAAGTCCAAGCCCCATGCTGGGATCCTGCAGCACTTTTCTTTTTTTTTTTTTTTTTTTAAAGTGCACAGGTATGTATTTTTAACTTTGTACAATAATACACTACATAGGTTTGCAGCCTATAAAAAGGTTAAAATGGCCACATTTCATATAAGTTTCATTTTAAAAGCCAATTATATGCAACGAATGATAGAAAAATGACACGTAGAAATTGTTTTACATTACATTTCTTTTTAAAGGAAAAGGAAAGGGAAATGGAAATTTCAACACAGTTAGAAAATGGGCTACAATGCAAAGCACAGAAGAGAGTAAAACGGGAGCTGTGCCTTTAAAGTCCTCACAAAAAATCCTGCATACTTTTAAGCTCCACGGGTGACAGTCTAAGTCATTTTTACTGAAATATGAGGATTCTGCATCAAAATTGCTTGTGTGCTTATGACTACATAAGGATTCACCTGGAGAAGAGCTAGGAGAACTAGGAGTACAGGTAACGTGCCCTCCTCTTACAGGGGCTTCTCACAAATTGTTATAACCAAAGAATAGAATAGCAAGCCCACCCCATAAATAAAACACACTAGAACTAAAAATTGCTCCAACAATACCCCAAAATGTTTCCTCAAAGATGTCCGCCCTACTTTTGGGTATCTGCTCTGGAGTTTGAACCCAGAGGGTAGTGTCTAGTGAATGTGTGAACAGACCTCCAAGTAGCGGGCTTACACATTTCCAAAATGGGAGCATTTGTAAGGGCATAGTAGCAGTTTTCTCCTACACATAATGTGCTTTAGGTCTACCAGGGGCCATATTACAGAAAGTGCCCTGGAGGCACAACAGGTGTGTGCACCTCCAGAGCACTCTGGTATTCCAGAAGCTGTCCCAGACGCTTGTGCAGCCACTTCTGTAATATGGCTAGAGCTAGCTCATATAGTACCAGCACTATCAAGCAAGGCTATTTTCTCATGTGCATGAGCTGTAGCCCCATACAAATGAGGGACCCACATTGCCTCTGCGTCTGTGCTATATTACAGGTTCGGACACAGAGGCAAAAATGCCCTCTGGGCAGCGCATTCACTGTAACAGGGCGCACATTCCCTATATGTACCCAGAGAACCAATTTAAAGGTGGGCTGTGGCACAAACAGGGAAAATGTGCCTTATTTATAACACAAAAGTAATATACATGAAACTATCCATCTAGAAACAAGTGTAAACCTTTTCTTACTGGACCTTAATTTATGAAGACAATCTGACTGGCTTATATCTTTAGACCTGTATAGATAGAATTAGAAAACATTTTACATCTAGGAAGCAGATCTCTGCTGGAGTTGACAGATTAGGGAAGGATGTAATGAAGGAGACTGTTTGGTTAACATGAAAATCTGAAAACTCCTTTGAAAGAAAACTGGAATGGGTCCTTACTACCACTCTATTCTATGGAATACTGTGTATGGTTCAGTATCACATAAAGCTTGAATTTCAGTAACCCTGCATGCAGAGATACTGGCAACTAAAAAAGCTGCCCTCTATGTAACGTGTTGCAAGGAGGCTTTGTGAATGGGTTCCAAAGAGATCCCACCAATCTACACAGAAATTGGGAACATTCCGACGAAAGCGAAGGAGACTTTACAGGTGGGAAAACTTTCCTAATAACGTCTAAGAAATACTTAACCACAGGTATTCTAAAGGTGGTTTGTGAAGGAGAATTCCTATAGGCAGTCCTAGCTGCAAGGTGTAATTTGATAGATGAAAATTGTAAGCAGGTCTTTGCCAAATAGAGTATGGTAAGGGACTACTACAACTTCTTGATGCGTAGATAGATCACCATTCTTTTGAATGCACCAAATGCAAAATCTCACTTAAATGCATATGATTTTCTAGGGGAAGGATGTCTGGCTTTTCGTATAATGTCCACACAATTGTGTGGTAGCTGTAGATGACCAGATCCAGGAGCCAGGCTGCCAAGGTCAGCGAAGAACGGTTAGGGTGCCGGATTGGGCTCCTGAACTTTTATAGGATATCGTCTGCATGGCAGTATGACTAGAGGATGAGATAGGTGAAGAAGCTGTGTGAACCACCATTGACAAGGCCATTCTGTCGTTACATTCTGGTCTTGGATAGGTAGAACTTGATCAGTACTAGTAGAATGAGGGGCTTTGGAGGAAATGCATAAAGAGATTTCTTTGACCAATCCACGTAAAAAACAATGTTATTTGATTAGTCTATAAAATCCAACTGAACCTTTTGTGAAAAAAAGTCCAGTGCGCAGAGTGAGGGGGATGGGAGGGCCAAAGAGGAATCCACAGTTAGATAAGATACTCTAGTAGAAAAAGCATTACCAGGGGTAAGTAACTTGTTCTTCTGACAGTCTTCTAACTGCAGATTTCTCACCTTAGAATAGATAACCAAGCAATACCCTCCTGGAATTGCGTCTGCAAGCAGACTGACACCAAAAAGACCTGGAGGACCGAATGAGCAAAATGCTCATCACAACGGACCGGACTATCCAAGCAGTAGTGCTTTGTGAACACATGGAGGGACGTCCGTGTGGCAGCTTAACAGTCCCAAGTTGAACTCGAGACAGACACATCTCAGAGAGAGCTGCTTTGTTATCTCCAGCATGTAGAAGTGCTGACAGTGCATGTTTTAGGAGGTGGTCAAGAGATCTAACCAAGGTTTTCTCGTTTCAGAAGAGACCTTGCACCACCTCTAGATGTATGAATGAATGAATAATATAAGTACTCAGGTTTGTATAGCACGGCTAATCACCAGTGAAGGTATCAAGGTGCTGTCCATGGGCACAGGGAGATTAAGTGATTTGCCCAGAATCACAGGATGTTGAGCTGACAGACATGAACCTGGATCCCCTTCTCTGGAGTCAGGAGTTCTGGCCACTGCACCACATCTTCGCCCTTTATGATCTGCAAGGCATAAACGGCTGAGTTTATCTGCCCAGGAGTTCAGTAATCCACCCAGGATGTTGTCTACAAGCAGGAATTTACCCTGATGTTCCAGTCATGTCCAAAGGTGCAGAGCCAGCAGGCTTGGGGGTCCACAACCTCATCGTGTTTTTTTGCAGTACCACATGGCGGTGGCACTGTCTGAGCACCAGAACTGGACTTCCTCTGATGGTTGGAAGGGCTTTTAACAGCAAGCAAATCACCCTCAACTACACCAAACCGATATAGAGCTAAGATTCTGCTGGAGACCAGAGTCATTTGATTTCCATCTCTTCTAGATGGCGCCCCAACCCAGCAGTGATATCTATGATCACTGAACACTGGGTGGGGAAAGAAGAAAGGTCAGCTAACCCAACCGCAGTTTGTCAGCCATTGCGGTAGATCTTTTGCAGTTCCCTCCGATATCTGGACCAGGTCTGAAAGATTCACTAGTTGCTGCAGCCACTGGAGCTTTCGATCCCACTGCAGAGCCTGAATATGCCAACGAGTATGCAGGAGGCCATGAGGCCCAGCAGCCTCAGTCAGTGAAACTGAAATTCAGGATAGAGGCCCACATCAGTATCATAGCCTGAATATCCCGTACACGCTGCTGCGGCAGGTTGGTGCAGAACTGCACTATGTCCACAACTGCTCTAATGAAAGGGAACATTTGAGCAGGAGTCAAGTGTGACTTATTCATGTTGACAGTCAACCCCACAGTGAATGCAGGAGATCAGCCATAGTCTTGAGGTGTGAGACAATTCCCTTCAACAGTCAGTCATCGAGGTAGGGAAAGACTGGAACCCCTAGCTCTGCATTGAAATCACAATCATGAACACCTGGGTGGGTGGGTGGTTGAGTGGGGGTAAGGGGGTGGGGGGAGGGGGAGAGAGTGTGTCTCTCTCTCCAAAGTACAGGGAATATGGAAATACGCACCCTCCAAGTCCACTGCTACCATCCAATCTCCAGGATTCAAGGCAGTGGTTGAAGAATTAAGAGGAATTATTTACTGGAAGACAAACGAGGCAGCAGGTGTCTGTATGTGCGCCCCCCTTTTTCTCTCTTCCCCCCCTCCCTCCACAACAGGAAGGGCACTTAACAAAAAAGTGAGACCATTTTTGACAGGAAAATAAATTACCTTCCTGTAGGAAATTGGTTGAAATGTACTCTATATCTTAAACAAAGTCAAGTTCAAAACTCAAGGTTTAGGAAAGACTAAATTGTTTAGCTAAAAAGGCAGAGCTGAGTTCCCCAGGATCCTGTTACCAGGAGCCAGAAAAAAATAACTGAACTGTCACCTGTCGGGCATGAACAGATCCAGGGTATGTTATTGAAGTCCTTAAACGTGCAGTACCAGTTTCTCTTCTATGCTTTGCATTGAAGGCTATTGACATATTCGATCACACATTCCATTTACTTTTAAAACAAAAGGTTTGTGAAAGATTTTCTATGGTCCCTTTTCTACAGTGACTCTTATATGTGATTGGCTTTATTTAAAATGAAGACTAACTTAAAGGTCGCCATTTTTCCATTTTTTAGACTGCAACATCTATGTAGTGTATTACTGTACAAAGTTAAGAACCCACATTCCTCGGGGTCAGGAGTGCTCAGCTCTACTGGTTGCCCAACCTGCCCCCACCAAAGAAAATGTGGAGAAAAGGAGGCAAAATAGTAGATTTTCCATCCCAATTTTCACTTGAACTTGCTAAAATGACATGCTCTGAAAAAGCACTCATGAATACTCAAATACTTTCATGGGTTGGTTTGGGTGGAGGACAAGTGCTGGGACAGGTGTGCTTCAATCATCCTCAGCTAACGGTAATTACTTTGGGCATCATTGCAGTTGCTCACTATTTAGCTTACTGTGCAACAATGAACAGGGACGAACCATGTGCAAAAGAGCCATAATCCTGCTCCAATAAAAACAGCCCATCACAAACAGTCAAGCCACATCCCCAAATACACTTCGAGCATTCTATACCTCACTATTCCAGGGGCCTCAAGCTGCACCTCACTGATGAGGCTCAAGCAGGCAAATGCTTCGGGTTTGCTTGTGTTCCCATTTAAAGGCCCCTGAGGTCTCAAAGTTAGAACTGGATTGTGAAAGTAGCAGAGATGCAAGACTGTTTTCAACATAGTGAGGCCCTGTGCCACTATACCCTGGGACCAACTAAGAGCCCCCAGTGTCAATTCTAGCACTGGAGTTACTGGTAATGGGGGGAGGTTGTGTGGAGGTGGCAGGAGGTTAAGAGTTAATAGGGGATTAAAGGTTCAACCATGCTGTTCCACAGAGAAAGCGGAATAATCCAGGGAGGAGTAGGTAATGTTGCATCAAATCCTTCTGGTAATTCCTTATTTTCCCCTGTCTTTGTCCCAAAGATTTAATCTACTTTTAGCCATAGAAGACCACTTATTTGGTGCTTTTGCCAATAGCCAATAAACTTGACAGGAATGCCCCTCCCAATTTTACTCACTTTGCAAATTTAAACCACTCTACTCCGCCGGGCAAAATTAGTCCCTTTAGTGCCACCTTAAACAATCTTC
Organism: Pleurodeles waltl; assembly: GCF_031143425.1. NCBI lineage: Eukaryota > Metazoa > Chordata > Amphibia > Caudata > Salamandridae > Pleurodeles > Pleurodeles waltl. The sequence continues at coordinate 1,663,056,709 of NC_090440.1, forward strand.
TAGGTTTTAGTCCATGTGCCCAAGTGATTTTCTGTGATCTGTAGCCCAATCTTGCATTACAGGCACTCACCTTGTCCATCCCAGCTTGCAGCTAATTGTGCTGGACAGCTTGGGTTGTAAATTCATTGCCCTGAGCAAAGTCAGGAATAAAAGTCCGAGGTTTGGTGGTTGGCCTCCTGGCTAGGAAGGAATTATTTCTTAACTATAATCCCAGTTCTCTCTCAGGGGAACTTTCACTGGAATCATAAGCAATGAATAGCCCCACCCACATGCAGGGATCAGGGACCAGTTTTTTCAAAGCTACATGTATTTCATCTTATTTTGGAAAGGCCAGGCGGCACATGTGACACCAATGTTAAGTTTTGCAGCCTTAATTAAGCAATATTGCCAACTATACTGAATTACTTTAAAATGTGGATGAAAAAAGGCTTAAGTCTTTAAAAATTCACCAGAAAAGATTCAAAAGTGACCTTTTAAAACCATCCTTCACACACTGTAAGAGAAGGGGAAATATATGACAATGTAGGTGTGCACGCTGCAGTTTTGAAAACTATGAGAATAGGACACTGCACGATTTAAGGACATTTTGAACTCCAGTGTCCAATCATGCCTTGCAGGTGTCAGTTTACTCAGTACTTTCTTTTTTTCTAATTACAAGTCCAGAATTTCCTCGAGGAACGTCTGGTTATGATTTCAATGGAGATTTCCAAGCGAGAACTAGGATTGTAGGTAAGAAACCATTCTTTTTCCCTCAAGGGATCTCAACTGATAATCATAAGCAGGGCCAGCTTTAGGGCAGTATGAGCAGTGCGGACACACTGGGTACTGACCTGGTTTGGGGGGTGCTGACCTCGGGGGGGGGGGGGGGGGGGTGAGCGGGGGAGCTTGAGGGCGCTGTGTTTAACAATACCTTACAAAACGTGCGATATAAAAGCACCTGCTGAAAAGTTCCTTGTGTATCTAGCCTTCAAGAAACAATTAGAGTGTCAATATACCACTAGTGATTAATGTTCTTGTTAGGGAGAGAGTTGGGAGTTTTGTCTAGCAGCAGCTTTGACTCGCCATAAAGTAGCATAGAGGGTTAATATGCCTGCTGCAAATAACAAAACTATGATTATGAGGATAGCTGTTTGATTAGTAAAGGCAGCCTTTGCAAGCGCTTTAAAACAAATGAATGTATGTGAAAGAGGGGCTATGGAGAGATAAGGGGCACATTTGTCAGGTGGTAGTGAGGGAATCCGATTAGGTAGTCATGGGGTGGGGGAGGGCACCCCAAAAATCTATCGCACAGGGCGCCTCCAATCCTAAAGCTGGCCCTGATCATAAGCACTGAATAGACTAGCAAGCTCACCCCCAATATTTCTGCAAGGGAGGAGTTAAAGGGGAATAGTAGAGGTAAGGAAACACATTTCTCAAAGAGGCTTGGCTGTTGTACTGACCTTCTGAACAAGGAGATAATTTGTCCTAAATGACAGTAGAAAAGCCTTCACGGGTAGCGGTACAGCCTTCAGCTCAAGAAGGTTGATGTTATAAGGCTGTTTTTTCTCAGACAACATGCCTTGTATCTGTAGATGGTGCACATGAGCACCCAAAACTGGTAGGGGGGAAATCAGTCACTATGGGCGGTACACCTTGATGGAAATTCATTCCCTTGAGTATATTTTCTGAATGTCACCACCACCTGAGAGACTGTTTTGCATGAATGGTCGGGATCACATTGTCTGCTCATTATCCTGACCTGAGAGTTAATCTCATTTATGTTCTAGAAATTGTTGGAGAGGAAGCATGTAGAGAGGGGAATTTGTGGCCATTGCATGATGCCATTGATCATAGGAGAGAGGAAACTTGTCTTGACACTTGAACCTGAAAGAGCATCCATGGTCTACAATATTCAGAATCCATTTGTCTGTCGTTATGTTTTGCCACTCTTGTAGATAAGTTCTACGTCCCCCCCCCTACCAGAGTGGATAATGGAGGAAGATGTTTAGTGGCTTGGGCAGATGATTGTTGACGGACACTGCTGTTGCCTGTGTGGCTGCTGAGATGACTGTCAAAATACCAATGATTCACGCTTAATCAGTATCTTTCTTACAGTGGAAATGAAACTTAGGTGGACAGACCCATGCAACAAATTACACCATTTTACAATTTTTATTTATCTATTTCTTTCTCAATTTACATAGAACTTTCTCAGTTTGTATTTTTCTATTTTTTTCACGTTATAGCAAACATTAGCAGATATACAGTATATTTACAGAACATTTGACCAGCACACACTTTTTTACAAAGTGTACAGAAAACTGTAATATCAATAATACTGTTAAAACCTCACAACTCCACTTGTCAGAGGAGTGGGAAAAAGTATGCCCACACACATTTGGAACAGCAGACATATTGGAGGCCGAGAAGTAACAAGGTCTACTCATGTTGTGCATGGCTGAGGCCAGTATTTTATGAACGGGGAACATTTGAAAATTGAGATGTGCCACAGAATAAGGCTAGCGAGGTCACTCTCCACATAAAACAGGAAACAAGTACCAACAGTGGATGAGGGACCTGAATGAACCTTTATCAGATCTGTATTTTGGAAGTATTAGAAAGGGGTGCAACAAGCCGGTGCTGGCTTTTCCTCAGTCTCCCTTTTTTATAGAAAACATTTACTCAGTGGAGTCTTGCTGTTGATATTGATTCCGTCGATCATAATCATATTCCCATTTGTCAGGCTGGGTGGATATAAAGTTACGTATATTGGTTTTTGGTCCTGAAAAGTTGGTAAAGAGCATGTAAACCATCCGCAACTTGTTGACAATTTTAACCAAGTTTGGGACACCATAATGGAAGTGAAGGACGAATGGACTACATTGTTTGGATGTAAGGGTAGCTCTGAACCAGGGCTGCGTAGTATGTATGAGGTGTTGTATGAAGAGGACGGCAGGTATGAGTGTGAGATAGAATCTCACAACCCCACTTGTCAGTCCTAACAGTATTATTGTACCATTTTCTGTAAAAGTTCTTAAAAAAATGTTTGTATGATATTCAGACATTAAGGAAATTGCTGCAAATATACTGTATATGTACTAATGTTTGATGTAATTTGTATATAAAAATACAAACTAATGAGAACGTTCTATGTAAATTGAGAAAAATAAACATTCCTTTTTTGTAAAAGGATGTAATTTGTGGCATGGGTCTGCCAACTTAGGATTTATTTCCACTGTGAGGAAGATATAGGTTAAGCGGGATCACTGGTATTTTAATGTAACTATTTCCTCCGTTCCTTAACCTAAAATTGATTTATTTGGGAGGCACCCTTTCTCTCCTTATAAGCTGCTGAAATGATTGTTAATGTTGTTGTCCTTGAAGCAAATTATGGGTTTGAACCATCTGGTGAACGTAATGGCAGTCAAAGGGCCTGTAGGAATGTCTCCTATATTCCAGCCTTTTCACTAACCCAACAGCTTTCAGAGTGTTGAGCTCAGATTTCATTCTAGACATCTCACTGTCGCCATGAGAACCATATAAGGTTGAAACAAAGTCATACGAGTCTGTGGAGAACTCCAACATAGCCAAGGAGGAGGGATCCAAACAGCCAGAGTTTAGCATACGAGCACTGCGCCCTCATGCACAAACCTAGAAGCAGAAGAGAACAAGGTTATAGGAAGCATACTGTGAAGGGAGCAGATCAGAGAATGCCTCAAACAGCTGCGAGAGGGTAACAAGGATAGAGAGGCTGAGAAAGCAGAGAATTGAGAAGGCAAAGAAGTAGTATCAGACGGGCGCTAGGAGCGGCGTGACAAGGTGAGCTGAGAAGCACCACCCGGGATAGGCCGAGGAACGAGTCTTAAAGGGAGCAGAGGAGAGTCAGCCAGGAAGTGAAAGAAGACTCTTCTACAACAGCAGTAACCCAAGAGAGAAAAGTGCTGTGAACCAGACTGCTGCGCCCTTATCCAGGGCAGTTGTCTCAGGCAAGTGGTTGTATATTGTTATACCACATGGGTAGAGGCAGGTGAAGGGCGAGACCCCCTCTTTTATAGTGGCAACTGGCACTGGGGTACTCCGTGGTAAGCAGGTGCCAACCTAATCGTTGGCAAACAACTCAACACTAGACCATATCGAATGTCGCTTCACAGGGTGATGGGGGAATCGGTTTATTTTTTGGGTTATATACTCAGTTTTTTTTCCTCCTCCCCAGGGACAACCGTGTTGTACTCAGAGTGACTGCTGGATGGAAGGGGCAAAAGTCTGTGGTTCCCTGGAGAAAAAGTTGGGAAACTGGACACCAGCCACATGTGTAAAAGGCAAACCTTGTGTACCAACACCCTACTAAAATCCACTTATGACTGACTACCATAGTGAGTTGAGACTACACCTGGTTTATACAGGTTTTTCCTGAAAACAGCAGGTTCAGAATTTGGTTTTGGGCTTCAGGTTTCAAACCTGACAGTAGTCATGTGCTGCTGGAGTGGAGGAATTAACTGCAACACCAGTAGTAGATTCTGTTGGAGCCTGAAAAGGTGTTGGTGAGTCTGTAACGGTCACTGGCGATGTTGGCCTGGATGGAGAGCTCTGGAGTATTCTGAATCAGACTTTGATTGACATCTGTGTGCTTGGATCCGTGAAAGCCACTCCGCTATCTTGGTCGGGTGCCTCTCTCAATGTCCACAGTGCTCTCCTGCTTGACGTCATGTGTTACCGACACAGACCCAGCTAATCACCCCAAGCAAGTAGGTGCTGTACACCTTCTCCACTCAATGTCCTCTTCATCGAACAGTAGCATTGTTTCTCTCTCGATCTCCTTTTGAATCTCCTTTTGCATCTCCCTCTGCAGGTGTCCCCTGAGCAGGACATAGGGGTACTGGTAGGGGGAATAGTCTCTTCAGCCAGGGAATCTTGCTTTCTGAGGTGCTCCACTGCCACTGCAGGCAAATCTCTCTCTCAAAGTACACCCAGAAAGGGATTTGCAGCAGTGACACATCTTGGGGTGATAAGTCAGGCAAACATAAGATATAGATTCTGTGCTGGTCTATTTCATGTCGCCACTTTCTGGGCAATTCGCAAAAAGAGGGCATTGTGCGAATATTCAGATATATTTCTTGTCAGAAAAATATCTGAAAATTACTCTGCGCCCTAAAGGACGTTAAGTGAATCCCTTTATAAAGCAACAGATGAATGGTTCAGAGGAAAAAAAAAAAAGGCTTAAAAAGGCAGGGCTCTACTCCATGATCGTCAGCAGGAGACTGAAAAACAGAACTGAGTAAATCACCAGCTACAGGGCATGAGGGGACACTGGAGGTCAAGGTGCTCTTAAAAGGTGCAGTGTCATATTCTATGTCAGGACCAGAGTATCCGATTATGCTTTCTCTTTCCTTTATTTTCTACTCTGCAGCCCCAAAACAACAACAACACAGACTACAACTCCCACGAGTCTTTGTAATGTAAATCGCAAACAGAAAATACCCCATGTATAAAGGACGTGAAGGAGTAACACTTCTTTATTTGCTGCTCAGCAGCCAAATAAGTGCTTTTCTTTGATGCCTTATTCTGGTCTGTAATTATAATCTGCAATGGTATTTATACCCAGTGTTTTATATGTGTGTGATATGCTGGGGTGGTACTGGCCTTAGAACGGTAATTGTGCTGCTTCATTTGTTCGGGGGATACCATAGTAGGTTCACAGCCAGTTTGGGCAGCTTTACAAGCATGAGCGTCATCGCTGCATGTTCTCCTATTGTCCTCAGCAAAATCTTTGTTGGTCCTGCTAGAGGGTGCGCTTTCGCTGCAGTGAGTATGTCATCAATGGAGCAAGCGCTCTCTTCCATTCCTTGAACTCCCCAGCGTGCGTCTCAGGATCAATAGTCTCCCTTCTGTGCATGGAGTTAAGGGATTCCCTTGCAGCTGAGTCTTTGCACTGAGGACTCCAGTGTTCCCTATAGCAGTTTTGCTAGGCTTGTTACCAAGCTCTAGTGAGGCATCTTTCACTGCAGAGCTTAGTTTATCCTTACGGCCCACTGTAACAGAGAGGGCCTGTTAGCTGCCCTGCTGCCAACAAGCATTGGCAAATTCACTCTACTGTTCCCCCGTTTCTGTGCCTTTACAAAAGACTGACTCACCATCTACAAATTAATCAACCCTCAGCTTGTGCCCATATTCAGCGACTGTTCACTGTATTTTGCAATCGTAGGACTGCGCTCCTGCACAGACATGGCTCTGAGAAGCAATGTGAAGCCATGAAACAGGACCATGCATTCCTACCCGTACATGATGATTTGGTAGATGTCATTAATGCATCTTTGGAAAGGGCAGTCACGGCCGCTCTAGTGCTTTGAAGACCGAAAATTACGAAGCTCACGGCACAGCGTAATGTACTGACCCCAGAGGGGAAGGATCTGAGGAGTGGGAATAAGAAGTCACAGAATGCCTCAAAGAAGAAAGTTAAAGCCCTGCTGGCCACCAAGACTAGAACTACCTCCTCACCTACAGACGCCTTCGAACAGCTGCACAAAGCCTTTCTAAAGTGGCGTCTGGAGGCCCTTATAGACCAGAATTACTCCCAACCTGGGCATACCCCAGAGGAAGGTTCCTGTACCCAACTGGTATCAGATGATAATGCCGGGTAAGACGCAAATAATCCCAATGGGGATTGGGGCAAAGAGATAGGCCCGGACAGACCGTGGCGAGCTGAAGGCAGCACCAAGAAGCCCAAGTTGGAGGACAAGGGTGACCAAGACGCAATGGGGGTTCAAGGTATGCTTAACCGGGAAGACTTCTATCACCCACACTCTGCCGACTGGGTCCTGGCACCAAGCATGGCACAATATGTGGCCAGCAACATTCGAAAACCCAGTGATCAGGAAGTATAGGGGTGTCTGAGGGCGGAGTGTCCTAGACCCTCACTAGATGGCCAGGTGGCTTGTACTCTTGACAGAACTGAAAATGACTACATTTATTGCGAAATGTATTAAAGATCATAAAAAGAGTCTTGGACGGTCCTGGTGGGCATGTCTGGAGAAAGTCCTTAACGTCCTGGATCCACGGACTAAAATTCTTGACAGGGTCGAAGACGCCAAGGATTTTGGCCATATGATTGATCCTAACATACTGTTTGGGTGGGCCCAGAGGGTTTTTTTGGTAATATAAATTGTGCATGGTTAGAAATAGGGTTTCTAGTTGGCAGAGGTATACACCCTTGTCCAAGTAGGGACCACAATCCTAGTCAGGGTAAATCACACACAATCCAAATTATCCTGTGCCCACCCTTTGGTAGCTTGGTACTGAGCAGTCAGGCTTAACTTAGAAGGCAATGTGTAAAGTATTTGTGCAATAAATCATACAGAAACAGTGAAAAAAAACAAAAATACATCACACAGGTTTAGAAAAATATAAGATATTTATTTGTTTAACGAGGTCAAAAAACAATGACGATTTGATAAGCACAAGTTGAAATATCACTTTTGCAATAAGAAGAGTCTTTAGAAATCAACAAATGTCTCTTGTGTGCACAAAGTACCTCGTATGCGTCAAAAATTACGCGCACGAAGGCTACAGAGGAGGAGATGCGTGGAAAAAGGAAGGTGTGCTTCGGATTTCCTGACACGCAGACGATGTATCGATTCTTCCCACACAGCAAGGGCTTTGCATCGATTTCTGGTGCGCAGTCTTTGGATCCTCACTGAGATGCGGGGTCTTTTGATGCCCAGGGAAATGCATGGAAATCCTGAGCATGCTGGATGAACTCACAAGTGCTGCGTCAATCCGGTGTGGCGATGCGTTGGAGTTTGTCACACGGCAGGCGCTGAGTCAATTCCTCACGCAGGAAGTCTGGCTGTGTCATTCAGGCTCGGCGATGTGTTGATCCGGTATGGCTGTGTGTCGAAGTTCCAGTCTCAACGCAGGTGCTGCGTCGATCTCCACTTGGGAAGCTTGGCTGCATTGTTCCGGTTCGGAGATGCGGTGATTCTTTCACTGCTGGGCAGGCTGTGTGTCTATTTTAACGCACAAGGAGTTTCCTTGAAGGATAGAGGCTTTTTGGCCCTGAGACTTCAGGAACCGGAGGCAAGCTCAATCCAAGCCCTTGGAGAGCACTACTCAGCAGAGGCAGATGTCAGCAAGCCAACAACAAGGTAGCAGTCCTTCACAGCAAACCAGGCCAGGTGAGTCCTTTAGGCAGCCAGGCAGTACCTCAGGTCCAGATGCATGGTCAGTTCCAGGAAGTGTTTGAGTTGGTGGGGTCAGGGACCCAGCTTATATACCCAAAAGTGCCTTTGAAGTGGGGGAGACTTCAAAGAGTGGTTTTGAAGTGCACAAGGTCCCTTTTCGGAACAGGTCTTTCTGCCAGGGTCCCAGTGGTGGTTTGGCAGTCCATTGTGTGAGGGCAGGCCACTAGCCTTTGAAATATAAGTGTCAGGCCCCTCCACCCTTCCAGCCCAGGAAGGGCCATTCAGTACGCCGATGAGTGCAGGTGTGAAAGAGTAACCTGGGGTTGTGGTTGTCTGAGTGAAATGCAGAAGGGAGCTGTCAACCAGCCCAGCCCAGATGTGGATTGGAGACAGGCTGTAAGGCACAGATGGAATTTAAGTGCAAAGAAATGCTCACTTTCTAAAAATAGCATTTCTAAAATAGTAATAAAAAAAAAAAAATAATCAATTAGCAGGATTTTGTATTACCATTTAACCCTTTCTGATCAGAATCTACCACTCAACCAGTACATGAGGGTAGCCCAAATGTTAGCCTATGAAAGGAGCAGGCCTCACAGTAGTAGAAAACAAATTTAGGAGTTTTCCACTACCAGGACATATAAAACACAGGTATATATCTTGCCTTCCCTACACAGCACCCTGCCCTATGAGTTACCTAGGGCCTACCTTACGGGTGACCTATGTAAACAAGCATTTGCAATACAATGGGTCTTGCATTTGCTCGAGTTAGAGCTATTAGTGGTGTAAATTCCTAATTGGACTTTTCTTGCCACATAAATTGAAAATGAAAAGTAAAACAGTTGACATAAGCTAGCTGATTCAAAGTGCCATGGCCACCATGAGCATGAAGGAGAGAGACAAAAAGAAAAAAAAGTTTGCTAGCGGTCAAATTTATCGGCAGTCGTGCAATTATCCATGTAACAGAGTCAGTCTGCAACTCAGTAACAAAACCGCCAAAAGAAGTGACAAACGTAAAGCATTTACCAATGATAAAGGATTGTTGAAAGGCAAGCCCACAAACGAGTAAAAGTGGTGGGCGTGCTTAATAGCCCAATACTTACAACAGGTGAAATCGCTTGAGCGCTCAACATAAAAACTTTGATGATAGCATTTTTTCAGCACTTGGAGAGCACTCAGCTTGTCAAAATGATATTCTACCTGGTAGTGCATAGTTTCTTCGTAGAAGTATGTTATTCCAGAGACAGGGGAAACACATTGGCAGAGCACTCTAGGGACACTACCTGTGCCTTCCCTTGTGGTAATCTTAGAGTGGCACTTTTTGCAAGCTCTAAATTTGTCCGTCCTGTTCAAGCCCTGATATTTTCTCATCTGATCTGGGGCGTGTTTTCACGTGGTCCTAATTGTAGTTAAATTCCCTCAGCGTGTCTTTAAACATTCACCTTTCAGATCGTTTTTACAGCAGTGCAGAAAGTTCCATATATTTAGCTGCGCACTATAGCGTGACATACCAGGAATCAGGGGCAGTGCTGTTTTGCAAACCGTAGCTGTCTTCTTAGAAGTGAGAGATCTGTAACTGAGACCAAGGGCTCAGGTCAGAAGTTTAAAAGTCCCCCATCGGTTTCTGTCTGAGACGAGTGGATACACGGGTGTGTGATATTCAGGTCCTCCCCACTCCTTCAGGGATGCAGAAAACCTGGACTGTAAAATTGTTAGAAACAAACATCACAACCCCCTTCCCCCCAAAAAAAAATACAAATTAAGTAAAAACTAGCTTACGTGCCTCGGTTGTTTTCAAGATGAAGCTGGATGAAAATACATTTTTGCATGGAAGTTTGACTACCTATACTTTTTAGGCAATTTTCTCATTTCAAAACAAAGTTGCATACCTGCAATTTAGTGGTATCTAAATATTGCAACATTTAACAACAAGCATTTGCATTGTTGCCCACGTTTACTCGAGTTAAAACTATTATCTTTGTAAACTCCTAACCAGACTTTTCTTACCACAAACTGAAAAGTAAAACAGTTTCACGTAAGCGAGCCAACGGCCACCATGAGCGCAAAGCAAACACACAAAAGGAAACATAACTTCGGCCCGCAGTTAAATGTATCGGCAAAAGTGCAATTATCCATGTGACGGGGTTGATGTCATGCAAAGCGCTCTGCTAAAGCCCAGCGAGATCACACTACCTACGAAATAAAGAGGAAAGAATAGTGCAGAAACCATACTGAAAACACAGAGCCTCATATGTTTTCAGTAGTTTATCGTTGCGCTTAAGGTGGGCTAAACACCGGAAAAGGCATGACGTAGGCATGCCTTTCACTAATTAAATCAAGCTAATTTTAAAAGGCAAGCCCACGAACCAACCAGACTGATGGGCTTGACATGGGCGTGGTTACAAGCCAACAGAGAGATTACACCAACGACGGAACACTTTGCGCTCAGCCATAAAAAAGGGGAGTTTAAGGCTTGGCAAGTACTTTTAAATGCAATGTCGAAGTGGCAGTGAAACTGCACACACATGCCTTGCAGTGGCGGGCCCGAGACATGGTTAAAGGGCTAGTTATTTGGGTGGCACAACCAGTGCTGCAAACCCACTAGTAGCATTTGATTTACAGGCCCTGGGCACATGTAGTGCACTGTACCAGGGACTTACAAGTAAATCAAATAAGCCAGTTGGGAATGAACCAGTGTTACCATGCTTAAGGGAGAGCGCATATGCACTTTAGCACTGGTTAGTAGTTGTAAAGTGTGAAGGCAAAAAGTTGGGGGATGACCACCCTAAGGCTGTCAGGTCTAACAGGCATCATCTACAGAACGGCATTGCTCACTCTTAATTAAAATTGAGCCCAGACTGGATGAGCTTGCCACCACAGGAGCTGATGCCGTGGAAAATAGAGGTCTTTTCAGAGACCGATATATTAAAGAACTCAATCACTTCAACACCTTTTCGTCATTGGACAAGGTGCAACAATCAATTCAAAAGGTGTTTAACCAACTGGTCTTTGGTGGGGCTAGGGGAGGTAGGGGGCACTCTTCCGGCTGCACAAATACTTCCAACTCCCACAAGCTGCAAACAGAATGGTCCATCCTGTGGAAGAACCACAAGAGGTATGGAGGATTCTACTCGTCCCATGGCAGAGGCAGAAGTCAAAGAGGCAAAGGATCCTTTGGTAGACCCAGCATTGCACCAGGCAGGACTGCTGGTAAAGAATACCCCTTCTTCCCTACTTGGGGGGTGGGCGGGGTTTACAGTGGTTCAAGTGTAAGTGGGAGACCATTGCAAGGGATGCATGAATCCTTCAGACTGCGACATGTTTTCATACAGAACTTTATGGCATACCCATACAGAATACCTGCCCTTGACCTCCTCTATTCTCTCAAGAGCAATCTCAGGCGGGGGTTCAAGAGGTGGCAGAGCTCCTAGAAGAGGGAGCAATTGTTTCTTCCAGCCTTCACCCCCAAATTATTCCTAGGCAACAGCTTCCTTGTGGATAAAGACAAGGGTTTTCGACCGGTAATCATTCTCTGAGATTTCAATTGGTGGGTGGTATATCAACTTCAAAATTGAGGGCATTCATCTACTGCGGGACATCCTACTGCCCAACAATTAGATGGTGAGACTAGGTCTCAAAGACACTTATGTCCCCATTCCGATTTTTCGACCCCACAGGCATTTTCTTCAGTTCAAATGGGGCAGACAGATTTTCAAACTCACCTGCCTTCTGTTCAGGGTGTCCTCCACTTGGGTTTTGAGTGAAACAATACCTGCAGCTCCAACAAAAGAAGATACTCTTGATCAGTCTGAAATTATACAAGACATTGGAGAAGGAGAAATTCTCCCTTTGGCATCTAGCAGGGATCCTAGGTCTACTATTGTCATCCATTAAAGCGATCTCTTTGGGACTGCTGTATCACCAAGCTCTTCAGCAACTGAAAGCTCAACATTTCAGGAGGGACTTGTCATATGCTCAAGAGCTCCTTGTCCCTAGAGGCCAGGACAGAATTTCAATGGTGGCTGGACCACTTGCATGCATGGGATGGCATGGGTATCTCCAGGACAGCCCCAGATTTTGTAATCTAATCAGACGCCAGTCGTCAGAGTGCATGTTATGGGGATATTACCACAAGAGAACAGTGATCAGAGCACGAAGAATCGCTGCACATCAACTGCCTGGAACTACTCGCAGGCTCATTCACGCCCTGGAGTCTGGCGGTGCACAAAGCGTCCTGTTCTATCCTGCTAAAGATGGACAACCTCTCGGCAGTGAGTTACATAAACCGGCCAGGTGGTACCAGGTCCAATTTCCTAGGTGATCTAGTCAAAGAATCTCAGAATCACTTTCTGCAGAGCAATCAGTCGGTTACAGCAGAGTATCTGGCAGGGAAATTAAATCAGACGGTGGACTGGCATTTAAAGGATTACAACGCGTGGAAGCTGGATCATCGTCTCTTCCACAAGAGAATTGATCACTGGGGTCCTTGAGAGGTGGATCTCTTTGCGTCGAGACTCAATCAACTGCCTACTCTTCAGCTGGCGCCCAGATCCTCAAGTAGAAGGGTCAGAAGCTATTGCTCCAGACTTGAAACCATGTCAGGGTTTACACATTTCCTCCTTTTTCCACGATCACCAGACTCACAGCCTTAATCCACAGGCAAGGCGGGAGTGATTTTGATAACACCTCTTAGGAGGGTGCAAGTTTGGTATCCAGCGCTTCTGGAACGGTTTATGGATTTTCCAATCCCACTTCCCTGAACTTCTCAACTTATAATAAATCATCAGGGCTCCCAAAACCAACTTGTTCAGGATAGGACTCTCAGATTGACGGCGTGAAGGATTACAGGGGAAATCCCTGGCCTTACGATGATGGATACCGATCTCCTTCAGAAGGCATGAGTTTGAGCTTGGTGTAGATGATAACGCTTGTGTCAGCAACTGGATCTGGATCCCATGGGGCAGATACAGTGAATGTTTCCAACTTCTTGTCCAAACTGTAGGATAGGGGTCAGGCATATCATATTATTGATGCATGCAGATCTGCTGTTTCAGCAGGGCCTGAACCACTATAAGTCATACCAGTAGGGGAACACCCCCTGGTTAATGGGATGTAAATGTGGTGCTGAGGATGTTGGAACCAATACTTTTCTTGCAAGGGAATAGCAGGTAAGTTGGACTTTCTATTGCAATAGGGTATCAGATGTCCGTGCCCTTGATGTTACTGCAAGTATGTTTAGCCCCAAAGGGGTGTCTTATCTCCAGACAGACCAAATCTAATACCATGGTAGTACATTAACCGGCTTTCCCGAATCACCCTAAGTTATGTGTGGTCCGTTGTCTAAGAGCCTATGAATCCATGACCAAGTAATATCCTCCAGGAACAATACAACTTTTATTTTATTGTTTAAAAAACATTTCAAGCCAGCAACCACAATTACCCGTTTGATGACGTGGGTGCTACAAGAGGCAGGTTTCAACATCAATGCATTTGCAATACATTCTACTAGGGGTGCAATGGTTCCTAAGGATTTTAACTTAGGTGGCGGACTAGAAGGCATTCTCAGAGCAGCAGATTGGTCTTCTGACTATGTTTAAGACCTTTTATTTGAAATCCATCACAGGAATTCCATCTCTGGTTGTCATCCTGCCTTAAACTAAAATAATCCGAGCCTCCGGTCCAGACATAGAAAAGACAATTTCCTAACTATCTAATAAGGACATGTAGGCAATGATTATCCCACCCAAAATATTTTATTTTATGTCTGTTCTTCCCGCCCTCTTTGGGTATGCAGTCTACAGGAATACAGAGGAGTATGTTTTTCTGATTCATGTGCTCTCAGTTGCTTGATCTTTGTATACTGATAGTGTTTTGCATAGTATTGATAGAGTATTCTACTTCCACTTCTACTTCTTTTTGTGTATACCATTATATTGATTGATTTTCTTGGATATTCTGGTCGCCAATTTAGCCACTTATCTTCATAGAGTCTAACCAGAATCAAGACTTAAAGAGATGATGATGGCATACTGTTTGCATGAAGGTGAAGTGCTTTTTCTTGACTCTTGACACTGCTGGAGTTCAGATTACAAAGACTCATGGGAGTTGTAGTCTGTTATTTAAGAATGCTGAGCAGATAAAAAAGGAAGGTGAAAGCATAATCCTTGCCTCCGTGTCCTTGAATTGAAACTTTCCTTCACAATAGATAGGTAATTTTCTATTCATTGTTTTCAATGCTGCAGCTTATACACCAATAGTGCCATATATTGCCCTTTCTATTACGTTAAAAAGTGTTGGTAAAGTACCTTTTTAAAAGGTCACATATTAATCTTTTCTTGTAACTTTTAAACGGTTAAGCCTTTTTTCTTCCAAATTCAATCTAATTGGTAATACAGCCCGTTTTAAAGCTGCAAAATCTAACAATGTTTTGCATGTACCTCCTCGCCTTTCCAATGTGAGGCAAATTAAGTGAGACTATGAAAGTACTGCCTCGGGGTCCCCGCATGTGGACAGCACTATCCAGTGCTTATGATTATCAATGAGATCCCCATAGATCATGTCCAATTTTTGGCAACGCACATCACTCCATTAGGGCTCAGGCAGCTCCCAGATTATGACTCAGTGGAGTGTGTCAGGTAGGAGCCACAAATTCACTTGGCACAAAACAAAAAGGGAAGTTGCCGATTTTCGCGCTTGTAATTCAGTATCTGCGTCCAGTGCTCACAGGACCATCCTCAACTCTGACTGGAAATGCAATAATAGTGTCTAATTAACCTCCGTCTGAATATGTTGCCTTTCAGTAGTTAAAACCTAAACCCTGGCCGTTGATTTAACATAGTTCAACTTTTATATCATGAAATTGTTCAGTTTAAACAAACAAAGGTTTTAAACAATTTCTATCAGACTGAAATCCATGTCAAATAGTGGAACAACCCTCCGCCCTCTTAATTAAGCACCATTGACAGGTACTTACCAACATACTCAAACTCCTCCCTTAGTGCCATGCCATTGTGAGAAAAGCACTGCTGGCAGATAAGTGCGTACCTACAAATTAAAAAAATCCAACATCACAAATTACCAACCTGTGATATGACATGTCACAAACATGACATGTGCAAAACAACACAAACATCTCCATGTTTTACATTTTGGACAGTGACAATTTATAGTTTGATCAATTTAAAACAAGCATTTGCAATGCTCACGTTTGCTCGAGTTAGAACTGTTCGCATTTTAAATTCCTAACTGGACTTTTCTTGCCACATAAATTGAAAATTAAAAGTAAAACAGTTGACATACGCAAGCAGATTCAAAGCGCCACAGCCGCCAGGAGCATGAGAGCGAAGGAGAGACACAAAAGGCAAAAGAAGTTTGCTCACAGTTAAACGTATCGGCAAACATGCAATCATCCAGGTAATGGGGTCTGCGTCCAAGGAGGTTACAAACCGCCCAAAGTAGGGACAAACATAAAGCATTTACCAATGATAAAGGATTTTTGAAAGGCAAGCCTATGAATGAGTGATGATAGGTGTGCGGTGGGCATGGTTAAAAGCCCACAGATAGATTTAAACAGGTCATAGCACTTGCACACTCAACCTAATGGATAAGTTAGCCACATCCAGCACTAGCCTCATATTGCTTTTTCCCCCAAAGCACTGTTAAAGCCAATAGGTCTCACCTAAATGAGACCTATTGGCTTTGTCAATCTTTTTTCCATGTTGTACAGCTGATGTGCAGCATGGTTCAAAACAAAATTAAATTAAACAAGTGCTGTGATAGAGCAAGCATTGACTGCGCCATAGCACTTTTATTTCCCTTTCAGCTGTGTTGCGTAGCAGACACGCTGCTGTACATGCCTAGGAAATAGCACAGACAAAGACAAAGACAATAAATCTTGCATAAGGACGACCTATTGGCTTTGCTATTGCTTGTGGTTTTTAGGCAAGGGTTGATTAAGTGATATGCCCAGCATCACAGGGGGTTAACTGTGCTGGATTCAAGCTTTATTCACCAATTTCGAAGTCGGACGTTACGTGGCATGATATAAATAAACGTACATTTTACATATACATATATGCTTGTAAATGTATACATTAATACATCTTTACTATTAAGTCAGAAGGGATTTGAACAACATCTTAATCAATGAGAAATGAGAAGCAAGAGCCGATCCAGAATAATAAAACCCAGATTGGATACAGTTTTGTATTTCATTTACCAATTGATCCTTCCTTATCGGTTATATATCGCTGCGTCCCACATGGTAATGGATCCTTTTGGATGATAGACTTTTTTGTGCAGCATGCGTCCTTCTTATAGGTCATGTAAATGGGCTATAGGTTAACAAAGTCACATTAAGACACTCCCCAAAAGCTTTGTTTACTAAATAAGGGTAACCCCTGCACTTTGCCGGGCTGTCAGAAGTTGAGTTCTCCACGGAAATCTTTCGTAAAAGGCAAAAGATTTATTTTGGTTTGAAGAGAAACCAAAGTATACATTTCATGGCTGCCGTCTCGCCAGGAAACACTCTTCAGAAATGCCCACTATATATCAGAGAGTTTGTTATTTAAATTTTTTTTTATTTACTCATAAGGTGAGCGGCCCCTTGGGTAAGGGCCGCTCCCCAAGGGACAAATTATTTCAATGCCATTTCTGGCAGATCACCCTTTTCTAATTAGGCTAGTATGCAGAAACCGCTAGACCCCAAGGATTATTTATTTATTTATTTTAAAGACGTGGGGAGCAACCCCTTAGGTAAGGGACACTCCCCAGTTGGGGGAAGGGGGAAATATTTTAGAAACCACTTAGGCACCAGGGATATCTGTGCGTATGTGTGTGCTTTGTTTGGGGGAGGGGGGGGCAAGGGTTGCTCCCCCTGGGGGCACATTACTGTTGTCCATTTCTGCTCCCCTTGGGGGCACACCAGCCTATTTTTAGAAAGCCTACCAAGAAAGATTTATAAAGAAAAAAAAAAAGAAAAAAAAAAAAAAGAACAAAAAAAAGGGTGGGGTATGGCCCAAATAAATGGGGCCAAAGCTGTTCTGCCAACCGTTGGTTAGATGGGGCATTCACCCCCGATCCACTCCCTGTGGGGGAGGGGGAAGAAAGGCTACTAATGCCAGGGAATTAAAAAAAAAAAAAGTGGGGTGGTGGCTACCAACCAGTATGGGCATGGTTATGCCCCCACCCCAACTGAATGGGGCAACAGTCTCAGCTCGTCCCCGCACACTAAAACATCTTATTCCACGGCAAGCAAGAGGACGTTTGATTATTTTGGTTTTACATTTAGGCCATGAAAGCTTGGTTAACTCTCAAAATCGCCCCACTTGGACTGGCGAAGGGCTGCACTTTTTGGACTTTGGGATGCTGCCATGTAAAAAAATCCACAAGACCGAGACACATCTGAAAACTAAACATCTGAGTGAGTCCAGTGTGGTGTGTTTTACACGCTTTTTTTTCCTCCCCAAACTGCCTCTTTGGACCCGCTTTGGTTCCCCCTCATTTTTTTACATGTTTTTGGCTCTTCCCCGTCACAGGCACTTGGCCCACCTATACAGGAGGTATCATTTTTACTGGGAGGCTGAGGGGAACGTTGGGTGGTAGGAAATTTGTCACAGAAGTGAGGGAAAAATGTCATTTTTTAGCTACATTTGAGGATTGATGAGGATTCTGGGTAAGAAAACACTAGGGGATCCACGCAAGTCACACCTCCCTGGATTCCCTTGGGTTTCTAATTTTCAGAAATGTTTGGGTTTGGTAGGTTTCCCTAGATGGCCGCTGAGCCCAGGACCAAAAACACAGGTGCCCTCTCCACCGCAAAAACAGGTTGTTTTGTATTTGATCATTTTGATGTGTCCACATAGTGTTTTTGGGTGTTTCCTTTTGCGGGCACTAGGCCTAACCACACAAGCGAGGTACCATTTTTATCAGGAGACCTGGGGGAACGCTGGGTGGAAAGAAATTTGTGACTCAACTCAGATTCCAGATCTTTGTCACCGAAATGTGAGGAAAGTTTTTTTTTTTGCTAAATTTTGAGATTTGCAAAGGATTCTGGGTAACAGTGTTGTGTAGCCATTTTAGCTATAATTTTAGACACGTTATTTTAGCAAAGTATGCCTGTAGCTGTGCACTATAACCTAGATATGTTTTATTCCAGCTCTGTTATATTATTTTAACAATAGCCAAATTTGCTGTCTTGTTTTATTTTCTCTATCTAGCTGTTCTTTGCCTAGGCCAGCACTGTGTTCTTAAACAAGACATTTTTCACTCTGTGCTTTTCTCAAGGCTGTAATAAGACAGGTTGCTGGCAAAAGTGGTACGCTTTGTCTCTAATGTTCACAGAAACTTACACACACTTATGTGTGGATCCTTTCTTGGAACATCAGCTTTTATTATCAAAACACTACTTTGACCCACGTACGTTAGATGGAGATTCTACCCACATGACCACGACTGTATGCTGAGTGCTTTGCTGCAGCTGCTCATATAGACTACAGGCGTCTTGCTCAGGCATGAGGGATGATGTCTTCCCAGGGGAACCTAAAGGGCAGAATTAGAGCGTAACATTCTGAGCTCCAACATAGCCTAGGTAGGAGCTATTCTGAACGATCTTAGTGACAATAAGGTAGCATTATTTTTATGTTTCGCTCCGTCATAATTTTAATCCTGTCTTGCTTCATCGGCCTAGTTATTGCAATACATGCTTTATTATCTAAGATGCAGTTACTTCAATAAAACCTTATTGAACTATACTCTGCCTCTGATTGTCCTTGTATATGTGAGACTAATGTAACAGAGAAACGGATGAGATCTGAGTGACCACGATTTCCCTGAGGAGTCATTTGTGTAATGCGCCCGGTTGCTCAATCATCCCTGCTCTTGGGTAGAGATGAGCCACTGCTAGTCAGCCGGAAGAAAACCCGGATTAGGCCAACAGGTGTCACCTGGTGTGGGTTTAGACTCAGTCCCCCGCAGTACAAGTGATTCTGCTGCCCAAATCCAGTAGTCTCATTAGGATAATGAGAACCTACGCAACAAGGAGCCACCAAGGTTTGGTCAGGCACTAATTTTCAGGTCCTCCTGAGTATCTGTCTCACTACATGCAAAGACACCTCAGTACTATATACAGAGATGTCCGTGGTATTGAGGATTTTCCTCCTCAGCTCAGTAGGGACTACCTAACACGGTAGGTTGTTCAAGCGTGAACCCTGAAAAGGATAATCCCCATTTGGTGTGGTTATCTCTGAACAAAATTTACCATTCAACCTGGCGAATCCGCAACGGGCAGCAATTGCAGTCAATATGCGACCAGCCTTTACTGCACATTCATTGCCACATGGCCTAACGGCCAAGGGGGGTCCAGTTAAATTTTTTGTTGAAGCTCATGCAGCATACAGAACAGAAAATGTCTATTCTTGGGTCACATTTCCAGCAGCTGATGGGAACACAAATACATTTCATCACTATATACCTGCAAACATACCTACCGGCACAATATAGAGCATATGCATACCTAGAAATACCTCTATCTTATCAAGAACATAATAATTGGCTTGATGGCGCCCTACCCCATACAATCCTACACGTTCGGTTAGGTCCGCTAATTAATGATGGTCCTATCTGGCCTTTATTAGCCACATATACACTGCACCCTGATGCAGCAACCTTGCCGGAAGCTGAAGTCCGCCGCCTATATACTGAGCTAACGGAAATATATAGACGGTTAGTACAGTTTAACACGCAAACATTAAATACAAACCCAGAACGTACTGCCCTAGTGCAATCACATGCCACAACGCCATGCATTAATTCTGCGACTGAACATTCGATTATGGGTAAAGTACCCGCCAAACAAGGAGATTCAGTTTTAGTTAGCTCAAAAAATAAATGCACTGGAAGCAGTATTCACCCATACAGGCCATTTGGGATGGTTCCCACAGTAGATAACTGCAACACTTGGGGCACAGTATTTGCCACACTCTATACTACCGCACACGTTACACCAACACTTCCCAATCTACCGGAAGTGTTAAAACTAATTCAAGATAAATACAGGGCCCTGGACTTGGGGATGCAACTTATAGGCAATTTTGCCATGGTATCTTCAATTACACTAAGTAACCTTGAAGGGGAAGCAGTGCCCCAGTACGTTCCTCCACAGGATCAAGAACGTGAGCTGCCGAAGATGATCGCAGAGACCTACTCTAGTATTGGTTGAGATAGTCTGGGGGCCAGACCCACAAAACCAGTTTCAGGGTAAATCTAATAAAGGTTCTACCAAGCAAGCTCCTGAGGGAGCTCAAAAAGACAGGGATAAAAACAACAAACACCTAAAAAAGAAAGGGGAGCATCTCCGTGTACGGAGACCCCACAGAATAGATATAATCTCAAAAATAGAGATAATATTAAAACGCCTGACATATCAATATACTGATACACGCCAATCTTGTTCTTTTCAGGACTCACCAGAAAAACGCAGTGAGAGGTGAGCAGTCAGAGCGAAGAACTGACTACGTGATACCGAGACAGGAATCACAACGCTCAACAGAAGTTTCTGTTAAAAAAGAGAAACTTCCCTAACAAAAACTACAATTTAAAAAGAAGAAAGTGGCAGCTGTGCAATTCGTCATGCCACTCAAGAAGAGGGCTCAACTGAAGAACAAGACGTGGGCACTAGCTCTGCTAGACAGCATAGCAGAGGTCACAATAATTAGCCGGATTCTTCAAGAGCATCTGGAGGTGAAAGCAACTGAGGACTTCTTAGAAGTTGAAACTGCGGACATGCGTGCCTCCACGCCTGACAGGGTGTACAAAGTAACATTACAGTTAGAAGGAGACACTGAACGCACAATTGACGCCATCTTTGGGGACCTCGTCGTAAACATATACAATATTCTACTGGCCAAATAGGACTGGCCACCAGAATTTGTCCGTACTTGCCCATATGAGGACGAGGTTCCCAAACCATCTTTCTCGCCTCTTGTTCCAGAGGAGCTCGCAGAATCCTATGCCATTAATTGGGCATTGGCACAGGCACCAGCGTTATATTGCAACCACGTAGGGTAAGATAAACATTCTCCCTATCATGTAATTCCAATTAAGAATCAACCCCAACCACAGTACACAATAAAACATGGTGCTAAAGCACCTGTGAGGGAAATCCTCACACAACTAGAGTACCAGGGTGTAATTGAACCCTGTGTCCCACCAATGAATAATCCTTTATTCCCAGTAGCTAAACCGGACCATTCGTATAAAATAGTCTTAGACTACAGACATTTAAACAGTCATACATGCACATGCTATACAAAACTCACAGCACAGCACTCATGAACAACAGTGTGAAAAAATTACAAAACACTGGATATTTCCAAAGGTTTCTTCTGCCGAAATATAGTGCCTGAGAGTAGAGACATAAGTTTCAGCGCACTAGGCTCCCAAAAAAATTGTCGTTTAACACAGGGGTAAAAGAACAGCCCAGGACTGTTTGCGTCTCGTGTAACTTCAATATTACACGACATTGACCCTGAAGTATTGTCCTATGTGTAAGGAAATGCCTCCTTGGAATGGTTACCCCCTGACTTTTTGCCTTTTGTTGATGCCAGTTATGAATGAAAGTGTGCTGGGACCCTGCTAACTAGGCCCCAGCACAAGTGTTCTTTCTCTAAATTGTACCTTTGTTCCCACAATTGGCACAGCCCTGGCACCCAGATAAGTCCTTATAAATGGTACCCCTGGTACCAAGGGCCCTGATGCCAGGGAAGGTCTCTAAGGGCTGCAGCATGTCTTATGCCACCCTAGGGACCCCTCACTCAGCACATGCACACTGCCTCACAGCTTGTGTGCACTGGTGGGGAGAAAATGACAGTCGACATGGCACTCCCCTCAGGGTGCCATGCCCACCTCACACTGCCTTTGGCATAGGTAAGTCACCCCTCTAGCAGGCCTTACAGCCCTAAGGCAGGGTGCACTATACCACAGGTGAGGGCATATGCCCCTACAGTGCCTAAGCAAAACCTTAGACATTGTAAGTGCAGGGTAGCCATAAAGAGTATATGGTCTGGGAGTTTGTCAAACACGAACTCCACAGCTCCATAATGGCTACACTGAAAATTGGGAAGTTTAGTATCAAACTCCTCAGCACAATAAATGCACACTGATGCCAGTGTGGAATGTATTGTAAAATGCACCCAGAGGGCATCTTCGAGATGCTCCCTGAATATCAGTCAGACTCCTAGTGCTAGGCTGACAAGTTTCTGCCAGCCTGCCACAACCAGACGAGTTTCTGGCCACATGGGGAGAGTGCCTTTGCCACTCTGTGGCCAGGAACAAAACCTGTACTGGGTGGAGGTGCTTCTCACCTCCCTCTGCAGGAACTGTAACACCTGGCGGTGAGCCTCAAAGGTTTATCCCTTTTGTTACAGCTCCCCAGGGCATCCCAGCAAGTGGAGATGCCCGCACCTCCGGCCACTGTCCCCACTTCTGGCGGCAAGGCTGGAGGAGATAATTTGAAAAACAAGGAGTCACCAACCAGTCAGGACTGCCCCTAAGGTGCCCTGAGCTGAGGTGACCCCTGCCTTTAGAAATCCTCCATCTTGAGATTGGAGGATTCGCCCAATAGGATTAGGGATGTGCCCCCCCTCCCCTCAGGGAGGAGGCAGCACAAAGAGGGTGTAGCCACCCTCCAGGACAGTAGCCATTGGCTACTGCCCTCCTGACCTAAATACACCCCTAAATGCAGTATTTAGGGGCGACCCACAACCCAGGAATCAGATTCCTGCAACCTACACAAAGGAGGACTGCTGACCTGAAAGCCCTGCAGAGACGACGGAGACGACAACTGACTTGGCCCCAGCCCTACCGGCCTGTCTCCAGACTCAAAGAACCTGCACAGCGACGCATTCGACAGGGACCAGCGACCTCTGAAGCCTCAGAGGACTGCCCTGAACCGAAGGACCAAGAAACACCAGAGAGCAGCAGCACTGTTCACCAACAGCAACATTTTTGCAACGTTGAAGCAACTTTTAAAGAACTCACTCTTACCGCCAGAAGGGTGAGACTTCACAATCTGCACCCGACGCCCCAGGCTCGAGCTCCAGAGAACCAACACTAGAGAAGACTCCCAGGCAACTGCGACCTCGTGAATAACCTGAGACAACCCCCCTGCATCCCCACAGCGACGCAAGCAGAGAAGATCCAGAGGCTCCCCCTGACCACGACTGCCTGGAACAAAGAACCCAATGCCTGGACCAAGCACTGCACCGGCCCCCAGGACCAGAAGGAACCGAACTCCAGTGCAGCAATGACCATCAGACGACCCTCTGCCTAGCCCAGTCGGTGGCTGGCCTGAGAAGCCCCCCCCCACCCACCCCCACCCCGTGCCGTGCCTGCACCGCTAGAGTGACTCCCGGGTCCCTCCATTGATTCCTATTGAAAACCCAACGCCTGCTTAGCACACTGCACCCGACCGCCCCTGTGCTGCTGAGGATGTGTTTTGTGTGACTACTTGTGTCCCCCCCCAGTGCTCTACAAAAACCCCCTGGTCTGCTGTGCAAAGACGCAGGTACTTACCAGTTGGCAGACTGGAACCAGAGCACCCCTGTTCTCCATAGGCACCTATATGTTTGGGCCCTCCTTTGACCTCTGCACCTGACCGGCCCTGTGTTGCTGGTGCGGTGACTTTGCGGTTGCCTTAAACCCCCAACAGTGGGCTACCTATGCCCAGGAAATTGAACTTTTAAGTGCTTAACTTAGCTGAGAAACTAACCAATACTTACCTCGCCCAGGAACTGTTGATTTTTGCACTGTGTCCACTTTTAAAATAGCTTATTGCCATTTTAACTAAAACTGTGTATGTTACTGCTCTAATTCAAAGTTCCTTACTTACCTGTGTGGAGTGCCTTGCATTTTATGTATTTACTTAAAATCCTGTGGTTCTAAATTAATTAAGAAAATATATTTTTCTATATAAAAACTTTTGGCCTGGATTTAAGTCTGAGTGTGTGTTCCTCATGTACTGCCTGTGTGTGCAACAAATGCTTAACACTATCCTCTGATAAGCCTACTGTTCGACCACACTACCATAAAAGAGAGCATTAGATTTATCTAATTTTGCCACTATCAACCTCGAAGGGGAACCCTTGGACTGTGCATGTTATCTCTCACTTTGAGATAGATTATACAGAGCCAACTCCCTACACTATGTAGATGATATCTACCTCATGGACAATGAATTACTGCAACATCTAAGACGGATAGTCCGCATTGTTGTGGGATTTGCCGAATTCAGCTATAAATTCAACTTTAAAAAAACACAAAAATAACCTTCCGTAGCGTCCTGTTTCTGGGCTATGAATTATCATCAAGTGAAGGAAAGAGCCTAACGCCACAATTCTTAGAAAAATTTACAACCTCCAAATACCATTAAAAAAACTCCAATCCCTATTGGGTTTTCTAAGTTTTGGCAGAACTTACATTCCAGAATATGCATCACGCATAAAACCCTTATGACTTTATACGTCCTGACCTTTCAAGTAAATTCTGGACAATCGAACACACACACATTCTCAGAGCTTTGCAACAAGACATACTTGCAGCACAACATTTACATACAAGGGACAATTAAAACCATCTGGTCATCAGAGTAATTGCTGGTGCCATTGGTTTCACCTATGTAACATTCAATGAGGTCCAGATTGCTTACAAATCACATCTGTATTCAGCAGCAGAACAACGCTTTGCTCCCACTGAGACAATTTTCACTGCTGTTCAGATGTCTGTCATTAAAGAAAGACCACTAACCCAGGGGGGAACAGATTGTCGTATCTCCAATTCCAGCCCACGAGGCGGTTACCAAAGCCAGCGTTCCAAATGCTAAACCATTACTTCCACGTTGGATTCAATGGGCAACGTCTTTGACAGCCACTGATGTTGACTATATTTTTGACCCAAAGTTACAAACTCAAGAATTTTTGCAGTATGTACTAGAAGACCCAGTTCCAATAAATACATGGCCTATTGATCATTATCAAAGAGTCATGTACACCGAAAGCGCAGTACAGCCTGCAATAGGCATTAAGAATCAATACTCCGCTGCTTGCGCAGTCAGAAGCGGCTGTATGGAGGGTAGTAAATTCTATCCACAACATAATTTCATGCAAACCCTGGGGGATTGCACTGCACAATTACCAGAGCTAAAGGTTCTGGTGATGGCACTGGAACATACGGATCCCGCACAACTAAGACTGATTGTTTGTGATTCGTACTATTGTGTCCAGCCCTTCCATGAATATCTGCATTACTGGCACCAGAATGGGTTCAGAGATTTTAAAGGTAACACCATCAAACACAGTCTTGTGTGGGGAAAGTAGCAGATCTGAAGGAAAAGCTACCAAATGTCCATGTTGTACATACACTGACGCCAGTGCATTCTAATACATGTTGCTAGAAATACATTGGCTGATGAAGCAGCCAAGTCAGCAGTAGCCACGGTTTCTGTTGCTGCAGTAACTCGTTCTAGAACGAAACCGGATGATGACATATGGGCTGCCGTGAAAACCACGGCTGAAGGCACGCCTTTACCAAAAGCATTTCCTGATAAATATTCCTGCCGGATGGGAGGATTCCTTGACGCAGAAGTAAAAATACCAGGCGTGGGAGTTTGAGTAATTCCCAATAAAGACCTAAGACCATAGTTGATCAAAAGCAGAGCATGAGGGGGTTGCCTCTGCCCATGCCGGTGTGGTGGCTACAATATCATTATTGCAAGCACTTTATTGGTGGCCAGTTCTATACAAACAGACCGAGCAGTATGTCTTTTGTTGTGATATCTGCCAACAAATTAAGAGGCCCACCATCAAATGCCCATCGCAGACACCCCTCCTAATTAAAAAAATAAAAATAAATTACAATGTGTGTACTTGGACCATTGCGGTCCCTTAACACCAGTAAGTGCTTACAAACACATCTTAGTCGCTGTTGACTCCTGCTCCAGATTTCTATGGGTGTGGCCACAATGCCCGGCTGACGCTAGGACTGGTATTAAAGATTTGCAAGTCCTTATCAGCACATATGCAGTTACAGCTTTCCACTCTGACCAGGGCCCTGCTTTTGCCTCAAGGGCATTCAGGGACGCCATGGCTTCGTTAGGGGTCCAACTCCATTACACGTCTCCATTTCATCCAGAGGGCAATAGTGTCAAGGAGCAACACAACAGATTTAAGGCAATCCTTAACAGCCGGAGTATTACGTACAGGTTGCAGTTGGCTTAGTCACCTGTATGGAGTCCATAGAGCACTTATTCTGCCTAGAAGGTCCCTGGGGGTCGTACTTCATACGAGTGCCTGTTTGGAACTCAAATGTATGTTCCAGATCTTGATGGCCCTGGCGTGGAGGCGGCAGAAACACCTTTTGATATAAATGAACATATCACTGTCTTGCAGAATTTACAGTTCCTGCAAGACAACACTTCTGCCAGTGCTGCCTCCGTAGGAATTAAGGATGTAGCAATAACATCTACCAGCTGGATTCCAAAGGTTGGGGATCCAGTACGTGAAACGTTTGCTGTGAAAAGGGGTTCGGTCCTTCCTATCGTGCACCGGTTCTAGTCCTGGGAATACCCTGTACCTGAACTGTTATTTTACCACAGCAGCCTGGTTCTAAATAAAACCGCTTTAGATCCATTGACAATGTCAGGTTATACCATGTGACCAATCCTGCACAGCAGGCCAAGAGGAACAACCAGTAGTACCCGAATCCCTCCCATTACTGGTCAAGCTGTCCCTCTACAAGTTTTGAGCAGCAACGCTGACACCTCTCTGAGCTTGGGGAGGGTGGAAAAAGATCTTGCATTAGTTTCACTAACATCTATTACACCAAGCAACACGGAAATTGCTGATCAATTTGGCGCTTCTTCTACACAAACAGATGGCATAATTTCTTGTCCTCCTTCAAATACGGCTCCAGTTTTTGCACAAACTGCTTCTGGATACTTCACAGACATCACTGACACCTATTCGGACTCGTTTGCACCTTCTACACCGGAACTGCAAGAAACACGTAAGCTGATAAATAGACTTAAATTAAATTACTTTATTTTTCCATAGAACTATCTGTGGCTTTCTTCGACTGTCTTAGCTTTCCTCCTTTGGATTGGCTTTGTTATTACTTTCTTTCTATTAATACATGGTCAATACCTTCCTGCACGATCAACAGTTGAACTGGTGGATGAGGTCCTAAAGTACAAGTTACTTACCTTCGGTAACAAAATATCTGGTAGAGACATATTCTAGTTACAGATTACTTCCCTTAGAATTTCCCCCAGGTGTCGGATTGGATCGGGAGATTTCTCTTCAAGAAATACCCTTGTGTGTTGGTAGGTGGCGTTGGTCGACTCAGTGGTGTCGTAGTCGCCGTGATGACGTCAGGAGTAGTAAATAGGCGCCGTCCTCGTGCAGTGAGGTCAGTTCCTTTTAACGACTTTCCACACCAAAGCGCAGAGCTGCTAAGAACACTGAGATTGGTGCGACAGAGCTAAGGACCTGAAAGGGGGAATCCCTGTCCCTAGAAATAATTTCGCAAGCGGGGAGGATGGGTGGGCGGTAAGTAATCTGCAACTAGATTATGTCTCTACCAGATATTTTGTTACCAAAGGTAAGTGACTTGTACATCTGATAGAGACTTCTAGTTGCAGATTGCTTACCTTAGAATAGATAAGCGAGCAATGCCATCCTCTGTGGTGGGCTGTGAACCATGATCATACTGCGAAGTCCTGCAGGACCGAACGACCAAAGTAGCTGCCCCGACAGACCTGACTGTCCTGACAGTAGTGCTTAGCAAACGTGTTCAGGGACGCCCACGTAGCTGCCTGGCAGATATCCAGGACAGGAACTCTGCATGCTAACGTAGTGGAAGCAGCAGTTGCTCTGGTGGAACGAGCATGCAAACCCTCAGAAGGTTGCTTCTTGGCCAAAGCATAGCACATTTTGATGCAAAGAAGCACCGATCGAGAGATGGTACGCTTTTGCACCGCCTTCCCTTTTTTTTCCATCCACATACCCAACTAAGAGTGGATTGTCCACCTGGAAATCTTTAGTACGACTGAGGTAAGAACGTCAATGCTCTTTTTGGGTCCAAACGGTGGAGTCTCTCCTCCTCATGGGAAGAATGTGAGGGTGCGTAGAAAGTAGGCAGAGTGATGGACTGGCCTACATGAAAGGTTGTAACCACCTTAGGAAGGAAAGAAGCCTTAGTGTGCAACACTACTTTGTCAGGGTGCACAGACAAGTATGAAGGTTTTGAGGAAAGAGCCTGAAGCTCACTCACCCTGCGAGCAGATGTGATTGCAACAAGGAAGGCAGTTTTGACGGTGAGGAGCATATAAGTAAGTACAAGATTGAGGTCCCACTGAGGCATGATGAATGGAGTGGGAGGAAATAAATGGCTGAGTGCTTTTAGGAATCTACTCACAGTGGGAGATTTAAAGAATGAGGGCTGATCAGGTAGCCTAAGAAAGGCTGAAATGGCAGATAAATACCCTTTAAGAGTACCCAAAGCAGAACCCTGCTGGACCAAAGGAAGAATGTACAGAAGAACCTCGGACAGAGGGGCAGAAAGAGGATCAACAGATTTGTTGGTACACCATGCCAGAAATTTATTCCAATGACATGCGTATACAGTTTTGGTTGATGGACGCCTGGCTGTCAAGATAACGTCGCAGACTTTGGGTGGAAGTGCAAAAGCCGTCAACTGTCGCTGCTCAATCTCCACGCATGAAGGCAGAGGTTGGACAGGTTCAGGTGAAGAACCGTCTCCTGTTGCTGCGACAGAAGAACCGCCTGAAGAGGCAGTCTGAGTGGAGGATCGATGGACATGCTCAATAGCTCTGGATACCATACTCTCAGTGCCCAGTCCAGAGACACCAAGATGACTTGGGCCCGGTCGTTCCTGATTTTCTTGAGAACTGTGGTCAGAAGAGGATAGGCAGAAAGGAGGCCGGAGTTCCACACAAGACGAAAAGCGTCTGAGCGAGTGCCGCCTTGGAAACTCGAGTGCGCAAAGCAGCTGACATTGCACGTTCTCTGCCTAGGCGAACAGATCTAACCAAGGCTCTCCCCACTGCTGAAAGAGACCTTTTGCAACCTCCGGATGGAGACACCATTCGTGATCGGCTGTGCATCCACGGCTGAATTCCTCCGCTCTGGCGTTGAGGGAACCCGCCAGATGTTGAACCATCAGGGTAATGCCCTGATGTTCCAGCCATGTCCAGAGGCGTAGTGCCTCCTGACAAAGGGTCCAGGACCCTACTCTGCCCGGTTTGTTGCAGTACCACATGGCGGTAGTATTGTCCGTGAAGACCTGCACCACTTTCCCTTTGACAGAGGGAAGGAATGCTTTCAACGCAAGCTTGATCGCCCAGAGCTCCAGAAGATTGATATGGAGCCCAGACTCCGCCAGAGACCAGAGTCCTCTGATCTCCACCTCTCCCATGTGGCCGCCCCAACCCAGAAGTGACGCATCTGTCACTATAGAGAGATCTGGCTGGGGAAGAGAGGGATCTGCCGTGGATCCGATGAGGATTTGAAAGCCACCACTGCAGGTCGTTCGCAGTCCCCTCCTAGATCTGGACCATGTCAGAGAGATTCCCCTGATGCTGCGCCCACTGGAACTTCAGGTCCCACTACAGAGCCAGCATATGCCATCTGACATGTGTTACTAGCAGGATGCAGGAGGCCCAGCAGCAGAGTCAGTCTCACCGAAACCCAAGACCAAGGCTGAAAGATCGGAATCATAGCCTGAATGTCTGGGGCTCACTTTTCAGGAGGATAAGCCCGAAACTGCACTGTGTACAGAACAGCTCCGATGAAAGGGAACGTTTGAGAGGGAGTCAGGTGTGACTTCGGCACATTTATAGTGAACCCCAGCGTGTGCAGGAGGTTTGCCGTAGTCTGAAGGTGGGAGACTACTTTCTGGGGCGAGTCTGCCTTCAACAGCCAGTCGTCGAGGTAGGGGAGGACTGAGACCCCTAACCTGCGCAGATGAGCTGCAACCACAGCCATCACTTTCGTGAACACCCGAGGGGCGCGGTAAGGCCGAAGGGGAGCACAGTAAACTGAAAGTGCTCGTGACCTACCATGAATCGTAGGCAACGTCTGTGGGCAGGCCGGATGGGGATGTGGAAATAAGCGTCCTGCAAGTCCAACGCTACCATCCAGTCTCCTGGGTCCAAAGCAGACAGAACCTGAGCCAGGGTGAGCATTTTGAATTCCTCCTTTTTGAAGAAGTAGTTTAGGTCTTGAAGGTCTAGGATATGACATGAGCCCTTGGCCTTTTTTAATATCAGAAAGTAGTGGGAATACCAACCACGACCTACTTCTAGCATAGGGACCTTTTCTATATCTGCCTTAGCCAAGAGAGCTGCGACTTCTTGGCGGAGAAGCGCCAAATGATCCTCTGGAAGGTATTACAAGAATGACAACAAAAATTGTGGCTGTGTAAAGGTGGTGCGCACTTCTGGAAAATAAGCTCAAGCAAAAGTACAGAGTCCGTGAACCATAGAGTCTCAATTGAAGAAAAGAGTGCCCAAGTGGTTTAACACCCAGCCACAGGGTGCATAAGCGGTCACCTAGGAAGGGCCACAGTTGGTTTGTAGAAAGAGGAAAAACCATGGCACATCGCAAATTCATAGAAGTGTCAATTTATTCTCCTGTGGTGTATCAGGAAAGACAACACATGACCCAGTGAGACAAATGGGCGAAGTGTCAACAGGCCAATCCAGTTCTCATATTCGGAAAAACAGCCGACACGCGTTTTGTCAGAAATGACTTTTTCAAGGCTCCAACGTGTGGAAGTATCCAGTTATATTATCAGGCTCCAATGGGCACCACAATTTGTCAAGTAGAGTAAAAGGCGAGAAGGTCCAAAGACCATGATAAGCCTCCAAAAGGAACGGATAATGTCTTGCCGTTATACTAGTGGCGTTGCAGGGTGTCTTACCTAGCTAGTATAACAGCATCTCTCTTATCGTTCACAGCTTGGGAGACAATAGCACGGGCCTCCTCCGGTATCCGCGGCAGGACTTGCGCAACCGTATCCCACAAAGAGTGGGTATAGCGGCCCAAAAGGCATGCAGTGTTCATAGACCGCAGCGTGAGACTGAAGGAAGAAAATAACTTCTTGCCAAACTGTTCCAGCCTTTTGGGTTTCCTGTCCGGGGGTGCAGAAGGGAATGCGCCTGAAGAAGAGGAAGTCTGGATAACCGACTCTCAGGCGTGGGGTGTTGGGACAGGAATTTAGGTTAGTTCGGAGCAGGCCAATAGCAGCGTGCAATAGTCCTATTCACAGGAGCCCCTGTGTTGGGTTTGGACCATGTACCCAAAAAGACATTGGTGAGGGCTTCATTAAATGCAAAAGAGGTTCTGAAGCAGAAGCCCCAGGCTGAAGCACCTCCGTCAGGAGATCAGACCTGACCTCAACAGTGGGAAGGTCAAGACCAAGGACCTCAGCTGCCCTACTGACCACCATACCATAAGTTGCTCCCTCTGCCGTAGCCACGGTAGGAGACGACAGCCTGCCAGAGTCCGGAGAATTATCAAGACCACTGGCTTCGACCAATTCCAGAGCCCAGTCCATAGAAGGGTCATCCTGGTATTCATAAAGGTCCATGGATCCCTCCAATCCCTCCCCATATTCGTACCCATAAGAAAAAGGGTCCGAATCCAACCTGGGGCGAATAGGCCCATCGAAGTCGGCCGACGCCGCTCCGACTCCGAATCGTCAGGGATAAGAATTGGATTGATGTCGATAGTGGGCACTACCGACGTCAGGAGCGTAGACAATCAACCCGGTGCCGGGGAAGGTCTCACGGGTGCGACCAGTACAGATCTGCGCACAGATCCGGAGGTGACCTCGGTGGGCGGAGATGAAGCTGCCAGCACGGAACCCGATGGCCCCTCAGCCGAACCCCTTGGGCCCGAAGGCGCCGTATCTGGTTCGGACAGCCCAAAGATGAGGCGCATGGCCTCATAAAACTCTAAGCTGGGTGGGGGTCGCTCCGGCTCTGGGAAACTCTGGGAAGTGCGGAGCCGACCCAGATGCAGGCTCAGAGGACGGAGGCCTTGTGCGGGGACGTTCCTCCCACAACGGGTCAAGCCAAGCGACGGGGCGAAGTCAGAGAGCGATGGGATCTCTTCAACTTCTTCTTATTACCTTGACCCGAGGATTTGGAAGAAGACAAGTGGTGATGACTTCGAGACCTTCATCTCGAGCGAGACTGGGACCTACGCGCAGTCGACCTTCTCGCGCTCGAGACACCACAGACAAACCTGATGAGGATCCGTCACCAACATAGTACAAAGACAGTCCTCGCACAGCCTGAAACCGGTCTTCGGGGACATCCTCGACGCACCACGTTTCACACAAAAACTCGACAAAACGGTCAAATTCAGTCAAAAACAGACCAGTGTAGCTCTTCTCCGGATCAGCACGTGGCACGTAAAGAAAATAACTGACTTCACTGTATGAGGTCAGAGTCTATGTACTACTCCTGATGTCATCACGGCGACTACGACGCCAACAACGCCTGCGGAGTCAACGGACTCCACCTACTGATGTGCAAGGGTATTGCTCAATGAAAAATCTCCAGATCCAGTCTGATGCCTGGGGGAAATTCTAAGGTAAGGAATCTGCAACTAGAAGTCTCTGTCAGATACCCCCTTTCTCTTCTCACAAGGTCCTCAGAGACTTGTGTTTCGTCAACATTTCTGCTATACCAATTCCTCATGGGACTGTTTGGGATAAAGTCAGATTCGATATATACAGTTGACGGAGGTCATTCAAATACCATATGTGTTTAAACATTCTATGAATAATGTAATACCTGGAGTTGTTTCTGAAGACTGGGATGTGAAAACAGTAGATTCTAGGATGACTGGTTTGCAGTATTTTACTGTACTGTAAAATTATGGTGACATGTTTTGCTGTAATTATTATGGACACCATTTCATTCACAAAGAGAGTACCCCAAAGACCATCCTTAATTACACACAATGGGAACATTGTCCAACTCCACCACAAGGGAGTTCTAAAACATTCTGAAAAATGTGCATATTCTTCTGGGCACAATATAAAAAATGCTGAGTCATTATTTCAAACTGCTATTTATGGAAAATCTACATATATTATTGAAAGATACAAAATTCATTTATTCGGATTCCTTTGTTTCCCAGTTGGCTATAGAAGACTATGAATATTGGTTGAAGTCGATTGACTTAAAAAGTGTGTGGGGAACAAAACATTGGCAAATAAGGGGAAAGGAAGCTTTATTCAGAGCATGCCTGATTCATTTAAAAATATCATTTGAACAGGTAACTGTACAACAAACAAGTTGTTTAGGCTTAGCAAAAATCAAGGATTTGAATACGCCCAGTATTCCTGCCCCTGCACAATTTTACAAATGGCAAAAGTATATATATGCAACTAAAGATCAGCTCAATGAATGGGTCCAAAATGGCATGTTTAATGCTTCACTTTCACGTCCTGGTGGGTGGTTATTGTGGCCAATAGATACCAATGGGTGTCAAACGTTTTCTAAACTCCACAGGTGATTTTAGAACAAGCAGGCCCGACCCTCACTATGTCATCTGAAAATGGGGGTACAATAACATACAGTGTAGGGAAACTATGCCAGCAATGGTTGAAGAGTTCCCTACTAGATTCTGTTAAAGAACACCTCAGTATCCTGTCTAATAACACTGACTTACAGGATTTCCTGTTAGGCCCCAGAAAACAACACAAAAAGCACTTTTATATGCAGTCTATAATGAAATCTGGAAGCATTCTCAAGAAGAAGCTGCCGTCTGGTTAAGGAAAATAGATCAGGAAAACTTACAGAAGGCATTATCTGTTGTAGATAATGGGATTAATACCCTGACCCAATGTTCCCTGCAAGGTGCGTGCGCACCCTTCACTCCTCCACCACGCAGGCCTCTCTGCCAAGCGCGCACGTTCGGCCCATTGCTGCTTGCATCACACGTAGCTGCCTGCATCATGCCAGAGAGTAAACCGTACGTCAGCGCTATGTTTAAAAAAAGAAACCGCGAAAACACAGTCACTCTTCGCGGCTGAGCAGGAGAAGAAACGGCAGTGCAGCGACCTGAGGAGAACCCCCTGCACAATGAGAGCACCAAACTAAAGCAGGTAAGTGTGCTTAGAGGGCATCGGGGAGTGGAGGCTGAAACACTGAGTCTGGCAGCTAGCCAGATAGTCCATGTGAGACGCATCATAAAAGCAAGCGCTTTACTGACTCCTCTTTAAAAAAAGAAAAACCACAAACAAGCTATTTCATTACTAGCGTGCAGGGTGACAGTGAACATTTCTTCAAGAAATTTGAAGTCAAGCAAAAGACACATTGCTTATTGCGCATTATCTCACCCAAGTCATATTCATCATTTTCCTCGCTTACTTTCAATTCTTATTACAACTTGAGCCACATAACTTGAGGGGCACTGCCTTACTTACATAACATATGCACCTCGGGTCCGGCTTACTAGTATTTTTCAATTAAAGAAAGGAAGGAGCTAAACGTAGTAAACACCAGGAAATAATGGGAGTGCATATGTTTTAGGGCTCCTTGTTTCATCAGTTTTAGCGAAATATTGATAAATAATTGTTTTTATTTAGAGGCAACAAAACACATTTCGATCTTTGCAATGTTGACTATTGACTCTTGGGGACCTTGAAGTGCACAGCTCGCACGTGCTCAGACTAGACAGGCCCAGTGCTCTCTCTCTGCCATGCATGCCATAAAAATGACATCAGCAGGGAAGTGAGCTAATGACAGAAAATCCCTCATACGACTGATCAAGCAGGAGGCAGAAGTGCGTAAAAACATTTAACATCCGAGAAACACTTCCAGCAGACCAGCATCAGCACTACTGCCCAAGTAACGTTTTTGGATGAAGGGTAGGACACTTTTTGGAATATAATTACGGAAAGGCAGCAAGTGCAATAAAATACCGACCCTGCAGCAAGCAGCAGGGTTAGGGTCAGACTATCTGAGGCAGAGGACAGAGATGCCATCAGAAGAAATATAGAACTTGAGACAGCCACCAAGCCATCTGACATTTGTCACAATTGTACCACAAGGTCCCAGTGAGTGTTGTTGCTTAGTGATGTGTGAAAATGCCATTTGTAGCAACAGAGCTCCAGATCCTCCAATTATATATTAAAGAGGGGAGAATAAAATGTACCTCAACTATATCAACTTAGTAGAAAATCCTTCATTTCCAGCATCTTTTCCAGAGCACAACTGTCAGAGAAACCTTTTGAAGTAGACCTCCCTCTTTCTCTGCCACCACCCCCCACCTCCCACACACACACTTTGTATACCAATATGAGATAGTGGAAGTGGTCTGCAGTTTAGAGGTATGATTATGGGACTGGGAGATCCTGAAAGAAACAGGACAAAATGAAGTTTGTATGGGTTCTAAGCCTCATATAACCTTCAAAAAGACACAATAACTAGGTAGAAAGGAGGGTCCCATTTCATTTTTAGCTTCTACCCAAAGAAGCTTGGAGGCCTGAATACTATAGATGCCAGCACCTAAATTCCGTGCTGAAACTGTGTACATCATCTTTACAATACAATAAAATTGTTTTGGTGCAGACATTCTCAGAAGTGGTATAACCACTGTGTCACAGGCCCTTGGACAAGGAAGGAAGCTTGCCCCCAGGGTGCTGTTTGGATTGGGAAATACATCAATAATCAGGGCTCAGACCTCTGGGCGCCGGTGCCACTGCACCTTGCTACACCAATTGAAGCTACCACCTTGATTTACAGATAAAGAAGCCCTGAGAGCACAACATAAGTATAAGGCAAAACACTAATGGACTCAGTAAAACTATACAGCAGCTAGACATTTCGAGCAATGCAGAGAGGTAGATGGAAGACTGAGCTCACAACAGAAACCAAGTCAATGAGCCAAATTACAGCAAAATTGTTGTTTAAAAAAAAAAAAAAAAAAAAGAAATGGGAAAAAGGGCTGCAGCAGAAAGCTTGTGTTTTTTCCCTGAAAATGGCATCAACAAATGGTTTGCAGTGCTGAAATCACCATCTTCTCAACTTTTAGGAACAGGCAGACTTGAATCTGAAAACCCAATTTTTCAACACATTTTGTGCAATTTACTGGGACACACCCCATTTTTACTATTTTTTGTGCTTTCAGCCTCCTTCCATTTAGTGACAGAAATGGGTGTGAAACCAAAGCTGGATCCCGGACAGCTAAACATGTTTGAAAAGTAGACAAAAATCTTCCTACAGAAACAGCTCAAATAAAGAAATATTGGAATTGAGGTGCAAAAAAAAAAAAAAAAAAAAAGTGCCATTTCTGTCCACGTTTTCTTCTATAACTTTTTTCAGCTATGGCAGATTTTTTAAAGAAATATACCGTTGTGTCTGCTGGATTCTTCTGGCTGCAGGGATATATAGAGCTTGTAGGTTTATCAGGAACCCTAGGTAACCAGAGCCAATAAATGAGCCGCACCTTGTGATGGGTTTTCATTGTATACTGGGGTATGCAGCAATTCAAGAGTGGGAAATAGGTATCAAGGAAACTTCAGTATTTCCAAAATGGGCACAAGATAAGGTGTTGAGAAGCAGTGGTTATTTACACATCTCAGAATTCCAGGGACCCTACACTAGCATGTGGATTACAGGGCATTTCTCCAATAGATGTCTTTTTGACACACTGTCTTACATTTGGAAGGGAATTTAGAAGAAGACAAGGGGCCATAACATTTATTCTACTATTCTGTGTTCCCTCAAATCTCAGGATAAAAACGGTACCTCACTTGTGTGGGTAGGCCTAATGAAACCAGATTTGTGTTTTTACCCTTCTACTGCCCACGTACACTGAATCTGGAAGCAATGTATAGCAAAATAGCATTAATTACTACAGTGTTTATATCACATTTTTGTGTGTCTCATCAATGCAAAAAATAGGTGGTGTGTTATTGCAGGTATGTAACTGAAGGCAGTGTCACTCACGTCAGAACTGAGAACACATCAGTTGATGCAGAATTAACTCAGCATCAAATTGTTATTAGCATTTGCTGTACATAATTGGCAGAACCTAAATGCGTAAACATTGAAAAAAAAACAATCGGTCTTACCTATGAAATGTATTGGATTTGTAATTTTTTTCAATCTATATGGATGTGCATGTGCTTACGTGGCACGGAGGACTTCGTTAGAATTTTTCTTAACATGAAATACAAATCACTCATGCATGGCGGCCAGTTTAGAATGTTTTTTCTATAACTTTAACACACTGCAATGCCATAAGAGTGGTGAAGCGGACTACACAAGTGAATGCTCATGGTCTCACCAGATTCTTCCACTTTAGTGATGAGCGCCCAGGGGGTGCCGTAGCCCACCCTTATAAAATCCGATTAGTCATGGCGAGTAGGCGAGCAGATAACTTGAGGCATGTAAAGGCTGCATCACCGAAGGTATAACGCATGATGTAGGTTTCTAAACGGATGATAATATGGAACCAGATTTCGTCTAAACTGAAACCCCAGGTAACTATTCAATTGCTCTGGAACTGTCATGCATAATGTTTTTGTAACTCCTATAACCTATGCGAAATATCTTCTTTCCAATTACAGTCAACATTTGGATTTGAACAGGCAGACGTGAGTACCATGGAAGACCAGGTAATTCTGTAAACGTTCCAGGTGGGATTAAGGGTCTCTAGATAAATCACGATCTACATCTTTGCTTCTATTATAGGTTTGTCGGACCGAGCAAGTTATAGATTTGAATGGGCCTACATGCGAAGAAGCATAAAGACCATGTAATTATTTGGTAGGTCCCCCATCTGGTTCACCTGGCACATTATAATATGACAACATGCTGTAACCAACTGTTGACCATCTTTTCTTTTGTTGCAGGCATCTCAGACAGTACTGGTCATAGATCAGGACGGGTAGACCGGAGTAGCAGCAGAAAGAGCAGGTTATTTGCTTATTTTTCCTTATAGTGCAACTGAGACATTGAAATCATCAGGTGCTTTAAAAAAAAATTCCTCTTTTACAGGCATCTTACACCCTGCTACACAAATTTGAACAGGCACACATGAGTAGAAGCAGAAAGACTAGGTAACAGTTTAGCAGATTTTCATTGTGGTGCACCTAGTACAGTGGAATATGACATCCTACTTTAATCACCTTTTCTTCTCTTGCAGGCATCTCCGGCAGCATTACTCAGATTACAAAAAGGCACATGTGGCACATGTGAGTAGAAGCAGAAAGACAAGGTAATTATTTGGTAGATTTCACTTGTGATGCACCCAGTACATTGTAATATAAAAACATTCTTCAACCCCTTTTTTTGTATTTTTGCAGGCTTCTTAGACCGTGCTAATCATAGATTAGAAAAGGCAGAAGTGACAAGCAGAAAGACAAGGTAATTTAGTAGTTTTTCCTTTTAGTACATTTGAAACATTAGCATGTGTTGTAATCATTTTTGTCTTCTATTGCAGACATCGTTACATCTACAGGCAGGTGTTAGAACAAACAGAAAGGCCCAGGTAATTACTTGCTACATTTTCCAAGAGATGGCTCAGACTAGTCTAGTAAACTACATTCAATAGCATAAGAACCAACTTTAAATAATGTTCCTCACTTTAAAAATGTTCCTCTTTTTCTTTTGCAGGCTTTGCGGCATAGTAGGCTCAGACTGACTGCCACCAAAATGTTCACGCAAGGCTGTGACTTCTGCAGAGAGCAGTGCTTCACCACAAAGGAAGAAAGGCTGTCTTGTGTTCAAAGAAGAATGGCTGAAAGAAATTGTGGCGACTGAGACACAGAAGTCACGAAGCAAGGTTTGCGTACAATTGGGAGAGCTACAATCTAGAAGAAGGCCTGATTTGCAAAGTATGTGCAGAAGCAAAGATCGCAGGGGACTTTTCTACTGAGAAGAAATGGAGTGATAGATGGCGTTTCATGTAGTCCAGCTTCCAGCCAAATAGCAAAGTTCATGAATCTGCTTTGGTGACCCTAAGAAATAAAAGTGCAGCTGCCAGGCTGGGTTTTGGAGTGCGCATCATGCTGACGGAAACCGCCAGTGACTGAGTAAACATACTAGAAGAGACTGAACGGCAAAAATCTCTGCCTGAGGAGATAAAGATTCTCATCAACAATATGTTGCTAGCCGTCAAAATGAATAGTTCAATGTTATCTGTTCAAGACATCCATGACCACATCACATTGTATGTGAAGATACCAGACAGCCGGAGGATCAAGAACTATGCCTTTGAGTTTTTGGAGGCCATCAACAGAGTGATAAGTTCTGACTTGATGGCAGAACTGCGCAGTGCTCACTATCACACATTGATAATAGCACAGATATTTCAGTTACAAAACTGCTCATCCTCTACTTCAAATTCCGATCTGTAACATCAAGAGAGCACAAAACAGTGTTTGTGGGAATTGTAACTCTGAGTACATGCAATGCGGAGGCTATCACTATAGCTGTAAAAGGCTTCTACACTGCCAATAAGCTGGACCTTAGGAAAATGGTCATGTTTACATCAGATGGTGCATCAGTGATGCTGGGAAAGAACAATGGTGTTGCTACCCGCCTCAAACAATCCACTCCCCATCAAAGTTGAGCAGCACTGTGTTGCGCACAGAGAAGATTTGGGAGTTGATGCCTGGAAAAAAGTGCCGATGATCAGAGAAATGGAAACATTACTGAGGACTGTCTACACTGTTCTACCGCTCACCTGTAAGGAAGTCCAAGCTGAACAAAATTGCTTTGGTCACTGATTGTGAAGCAGTCTCCTTTCGGCCACTCAATGAAGTGCAGTAGCTTTCAAGGCATTTTGCTGTTGGTGCACTCTTGCATAATTATGAGGTTGCTCTCAAATACTTTGATCATGAAAGAGGTGAGGAGAATGACCCAATTGATAAATATTGCTACAAAAAAAGCTATCTGACGCAAACTACCATATTCCTTTGCAACACTGAATGACATTCTGGGTGAACTTGCATCTTTGTGCAAGTTGTTTCAGAAAAGCTTTTTGACCACTGTTGAAGCTGTACAATATGCAAGAGCACAAATTGGCCAAATAAAGGAACTGTACTTGGGCGACCCTGTCTTTTGGAGCAACACAGTAAGAGATCTGATGGCTTTGTACAGAGGGGACAAAGAGAATGATAGTGAGCCGATGGTATCTTTCATTAAACTTCTTTGTGAGCACATGGAAAGAAGGTTCCCAGATGATGAATTGAAGGAATGGACAAGCTTTGATTTCCATGCAGTAACAACACAATCACAGTTTGATTTTGGGACCGAGAATGTACAAAAACTTGTTGAAAAGTATAAGAAGGTCTTGGGTGATGGAGACACCCCTGATGATGTTGTTCAGCAATACAGAGATTATTAAATACGTGGTGGCAGAACATATAAAAAGCGGATTGTTTAGGACCTTTCAAGACATGGTGAATTTCACTCTTTGGAATGCTGCACAGTATAGTGTTGTAGCTCAGCTTGTTGATGTCTGTGCAACTTACCAGGCTTCAAGTGCAGACTGTGAACGAGGATTCAGCCTCATGAATGCAATCAAGTCCAAATTAAGAAACAGATTTGAGGAGAGTCACCTAGATATGCTGAAGAGGACAAAAGCCTACCTCTCAAATGGGAAGTTTGACTTAGACTGAATTTATCAGCACTGGAAGAATGGCAAAGACCGGCGAGAGAAACAAACATGTCCCACATCTAATGGTGGCACCTGACTTGTGTAAACTCTGATGCAGCTCCTCCTACAGTCCACGTGTGGCTTGGGTAAGAACATTTCTCAGCCTATCTCTTGGCAGGGGCCTCATGGCATTTTTCAGTAGAGTGTTCATCAAATTGTAAATGTTAACTAATTGTACAACTTGCTCTATTTGATGTGCATGGCCCTCTGTAGCACACAGAGTATTCATTAAAGTTTCCTAATGGTTCAACCTCCTGATTACAGTTATCCCTAACTGGGGTGTAGGTGGCACTCAACAGGACATGTCCTTGGGGTGTGCCACCAGGTCACAAAACTGCCTTAACGACATGGAGCAACGTTTATACAAATATCCCTTTTTTGCTTTAGTGGTAAAACAAAGCTATGTAGAGGCAAATGCCAAAGATCTTGGTAGTTATGCACTGCGCTCGCGTGAATGGTCAATTTCTTGGCGCACGTATCCTTGGCTGCAGCGCACAGAGACCTTACACTGCCGCACATAGTGGAAAACATTGCCCTGACCTATCGGATATACAACTTAAACAGCATTGTTTCTTCTGCAATAGACAGAATAGAAAGTGACATGCCCTCTTTACACCATGGACAGAATCAACTAAGGTCCATTATGCAGTTAGGTTGGACACTACAAACACTGAAGGCAGGTCGCGTTCCCTGGCAACACGTTAGCACAAGGGACATATTTTCCACATTTAATTTAACACGTCAACAACAACTAATGGCTAAGAAAGAAGCAACTTATGTCATGTTAAATATTGAGAAATTAGTAAAGTTGCCTTTTACTGTGCTGGAAATGCCATTTGCTGAAAGGCTATATAGGGGGTCATTAATCTGCCTATTTCAACAATTCAATACACTTCCCGCTTAAAACACATCCGAGTGGGTAAATACGAAAGATTAGGAGATAGTTTCATCCCTGCAGGTGTGGGAGCTACCCTTTTCATACAAATGTCCCAGTGGCATGAAAGAGTGCTTTCTTAGCGGTAGCGAGTGAGAGACTTCTGTCAGCCACTTGATGGTTTGTAAACAGCGGTCCTTGCACGGGCGTGTAACGCTTCGGCAGTGAGCTTGGCTTGTTATCTGAAGGGAGTCCCAGTCCCCTTGATTAGACCTGCGTTCCAGATGCTCTTGAATGGCAGCTATATCTTCCTCAGTAGTGAGAGCTGTTGTGGGATGCGAGCTGGAATAGTTTGTGTTGTTTCGGTCTCTAAGATTGTTGCATGTTGCAGGAACGTACTTTTTCCTCCTACATGACAGAGGGAAGTAGCTGAAATTTGGGCCCATATTGCTACTTCAAATGTGAATTTTGACAAGTTGAGCAGACTCAAGGCTTGGTTTCAAAAACATATGGAGCTCACATCTGCAAGCGAGACCTATGCACTTCAGGTTGAGAGGTCATCAGCAGAGATACAGTCCCTTTTAAGTACTAACTTTCGGAGACACTTTGGTGAGCTCATGGGACGGATATTTAATGCATCCAGTACTACTGGATTCACAAGTTTCTTCAAGGCTGTTAGTTCTGGTTTCGTTCACATCTTCTCTATATTTGGCTTAATACTTTCAGCCATCCACTCAATCTTCAGTATTTTCTGGATATTTCCAATAATTTTGGCTATAATAGGTGGAATCTTGCTATTGCTACTTTTTTTTTAGCAATGGCTGTCCCGTTAAAACAAGGACTGAAAGCGCTTCCACCAGCGCAGCTGTGTCGTGAACACATCATGCAGTACTTTGGAGCATCTCTCCTGGAGCAACTGGAGTGTGACTGGTCTGTCATTCAGACCGGTTTTGCATTGTGTACAGCCCTCGTTTTGGTGCCTCTGGTGCTCTTT
Organism: Pleurodeles waltl; assembly: GCF_031143425.1. Taxonomy (NCBI): domain Eukaryota; kingdom Metazoa; phylum Chordata; class Amphibia; order Caudata; family Salamandridae; genus Pleurodeles; species Pleurodeles waltl. Next base: position 1,663,099,489 of record NC_090440.1, read on the forward strand.
TGAATATGCACTAAAAGTTTGTCTTCCTACGCAGCTCTTGTTTTCACTGGACGTTGATCTGTTGATGTTCTCGCTGAGGGCTTGTTACCAGACATGCGCATTGAGGGTGCGTTTGCTACGGGAAGCTGTTTACGAGTTGCCCTTTGTGGATTATGGAGCTCTAAACGTATTGTTGGGCACACCACCGAACGCTACTGCCTTGGCTGGAGCTCAGGCTTTGGAACACAAAAGCTCCTTGGTTTTCCTTGGCAATGAACTTCCTAATTTACCACCTGCCTAAATGGAAGATTTTCGGTCTTCAATTGTCCTGGATTTAACTGGCAACTTCAAAAATGGCTGACTTTTGAAATTCAGCTTTTTCTTGACGCCACATTTACATTTTAAATTGTCCTTTTAATACATGCGCAAGTGTTTATACCTGGTCATTTCTGACATGCCCGTATTTTCCTTAGGATACATTTTAGTAGCTTTTATACATAATTAGGCTTTGAACCACCTTTGAAGCAGTAAGGGGAGGGTGTTGTGTAGCCATTTTAGCTATAATTTTAGACACGTTATTTTAGCAAACTAGGCCTGCCACTGTGCACTACAATCTAGATATGTTTTATTCCAGCTCAGTTATATTATTTTAACAATAGACACATTTGCGGTCTTGTTTTATTTTCTCTATCTAGCTGTTTTTCGCCTAGGTCAGCACTACGTTCTTAAACAAGACATTTTTCACTCTGTACTTTTCTCAAGACTGTAATAAGACAGATTGCTGGCAAAAGTGGTACGCTTTGTCTCTAATGTTCACAGAAACATTCACACTCTTACGAGTGGATCCTTTCTTTGAACATCAGCTGTTTTATTATAAAAACACTATTTTGACACAAGTACGTTAGAGGGGGATTCCAGCCAGATGACCACGACTATGCTTCGCTGCTGCTGCCTATGTAGACTACAGGCCTCTTGCTCCGGTTTGAGGGATGATGTCTTTCCAGGGGAACCTGAAGGGCAGAATTAGAGCTTAACATGCTGTGCTCTAAAATAGCTTAGGTAGGCACTATTCATAACAACCTTAGTGATATGGTAGCGTTATTTTTATGTTTCACTCTCCTTGTCACAAAATTAATCCGGTCATGCTCCATCGTCCTAGTTATTGCAATAAATGCTTTATTATGTAAAATGCAGTTACCTAAATAAAACCTTATTGAACTATACTCTGCCTGATTGTTCTTGCATATGTGAGACTAATGTAACTGAGAGAAACAGATGAGATTTGAGTGACCACGATTTCCCTGAGGAGTAAGTCATTTGTGCCATGCGCCCGTTGCATCATCCCTGCTCTTGGGTAGCGATGAGGCACTGCTAGTTGGCCAGAAGAAAACCCAGATTAGGGCGACAGGTGTCACCTGGTGTGGGTTTAGACTCAGTCCCCCGACAAGTGATTCTGCAGCCCAAATCCAGTAGTCTCATTAGGATAATGAGAACCTACGTGACAACAGAACCTGGTGACAGCCCCACAAGTCACCCCACTTTTGATTCCCCTAGGTGTTCAGTTTTCAGGTTTGGTAGCTTTTCCTAGGTGCCGGCTGAGCTAGAGGTCAAAACCCACAGCTAGGCACTCTGCAAAAAAACAGCTGTGTTTTCTTTGGGAAAATGTGATGTGTCCATGTTGTGTTTTGGGGAATTTCCTGTCGCGTGCACTACGCCTACCCATACAAGTGAGATACCATTTTTTATCGGGATACTTGGAGGAACGCAGGGTGGAAGGAAATTTGTGGCTCCTCTCAGATTCCAGAACTGTGCCACCGAAATGTGAGGAAAATGTTTTTTGGGCCAAATTGTGGTTTGCAAAGGATTCTGGTTAACAGAACCCAGTAAGAGCCCCACAAGTCACCCCATCCTGGATTACCCTAGGTGTCTAGTTTTTAAAAAATGCACAGGTTTGGTAGGTTTCCCTAGGTGCCGGCTGAGCGAGAGGCCAAAATCCACAGCTAGGCACTTTGAAAAAAAGATGTCAGATTTTAATGTAAAAATGGGATGTGTCGATGTTGCGTTTCCTGTCGCAGGCACTAGGCTTACCCACACAAGTGAGGTACCATTTTTACCGGGAGATTTGGAGGGAAAATAGAATAGAAAAACAAAAGTGTTATTGACATCTATTTTGAAAAATGCACTGTAATTCACATGCTAATATGGGACCCCGGAATTCAGAGATGTGCAAATAACCACTGCTTCTCAACACCTTATCTTGTGCCCATTTTGGAAATACAAAGGTTTTCTTGATACCTATTTTTCACTCTTTATATTTCAGCAAATTAATTGCTGTATACCCGGTACAGAATGAAAACCCATTGCAAGGTGCGCCTCATTTATTGGCTCTGGGTACCTAGGGTCCTTTATGAACCTACAAGCTCTATATATCCCCGCAACCAGAAGAGTCCAGCAGACGCAACGTTATATTGCTTTCAAAAATCTGACATCACAGGAAAAAGTTAGAGTAAAACGTGGAGGAAAATGGCTGTTTTTTTCAGCTCAATTTAAAAATATTTTTTATTTCAGCTGTTATTTTCTGTAGGAAAACCTTGTACGATCTACACAAATGACCGCTTACTGAATTCAGAATTTTGTCTTCTTCCCAGAAATGTTTAGCTTCCGGGATCCAGCATTGGTTTCACACCCATTTCTGTCCCTAACTGGAAGGAGGCTAAAAGCACACAAAATAGTAAAAATTGGCTATGTCCGAGTAAAATGCAAAAACTGTTGAAAAATTTGGTTTTCTGATTCAAGTCTGCCTGTTACTGAAAGCTGGTGATTTTAGAACCTCAAACCCCTCGTTGATGCCATTTTCAGGGGGAAAAAACAAACAAAAAAAAACCCCAGAAGCCTTCTTCTGCAGCCCTTTTTTCACCCATTTTGTTTTGTTTTTTTCGTTTTTTAAACGAAATTTTCGCTGTATTTTGGCTAATTTCTTGGTCTCCTTCAGGGGAACCCACAAACTCTGGGTACCTCTAGAATCCCTAGGACGTTGGAAAAAAAGGACACAAATTTGGCGTGGATAGCTTATGTGGACAAAACGTTATGAGGGCCTAAGCGCGAACTGCCCCAAATAGCCAAAAAAGGCCTGGCACCTGAGGGGGGGGGGGGGGGGGGGGGGGGGGGAGGGAAAGGCCTGGCAGCGAAGGGGTTAAAGGCAAGCCCATGAACGAGTGAGATTGATGGGTGTGCGGCGGGCATGGTTAAAACCCACAGATCGATTACAACGGGCCAGAGCGCTTGCACGCTCAACCTAAAAAGGAAGCAAGCGTTTGAAGAAACTGAAATTATTACACTTACTAACAAACAGATAGCACCTAAACAATAAAAGAATGACGTATGATCTGAAAATACAGGACAAATTAAAGTGATTGCGTGAAATCTGTCCTACTTATGCCCCAAAGATGACCGATATGCATATCTGTCTTTGTGCACTATAAAAGTACTAAAAAAATAATTCGAAATTTCTACTGCATTCAACTTGTTTAAAATAGTTTACCTTTCTACCACATTTGAAGCTTTACCTGGTAACAACCTTCGTTTATTAAAACAAAAACCTTTCTTAAACTGCCAGAAATTCTGTTCAGTCGCCACATGATCATTTTCGGAGAAAACAAAAATAATTCAAAGGTTATTTGTAGGGGTGGGTAAAGAAATCCGCTCCGCTGGTGGAGTTTGCAGAGTTTACCACTCCGCACAGAGTTCTGAAAAACTCTGCAAAGTGACATGGTCACTGGGGATGGAGTGGCACTATAACCAGCATGGGAGTGACCCGAAGGTGGCCCAGAGGGTCAGTCAGTGACCTCTGCATCTCTGTGGGCCCAAAGGTACTTCAGAGGTTACTGCCACTGCCTGAAAGATCTGCAGCATTGTCTCCTTAAGGACCAGGATCTACTGCAGGGTAGACAGTGGCCATGGAAACCTCATGTGTTCTGGGACATGCCGTGAGATGCACGAGTCAGAACATGACAGCTGAGTAAGGGCCTTGGAATTATTTCTGTGCTTCCGCACGTCTGAGTGGTGAGAGGGAAGAATCCAGTTTGGCCTTCTTGCACTTGTGATGCACTTAAAGATTAATTTACTAGAGGACATATCAGGAGATTGATTTGGCATGGCAGTAGTCCCAAAGAGGAAGGAGACTCTAGGGCAAACGCTCAGGCAATCACAGTACCCCACTCTTCTGGTCCAATGCAGGCTACCATAATGATCTAAGTCCTCTATGCTGAAAATCTTCAGATCTCCTGGTAGATGTAGGGGCAGGAAGATATACAGGAGACCAAAGTCCACTACAGGTGTAAATCACCTCTTGGTGTAAACTCCAAGTGCACACTTGCAGTGACACTGCATTCTCAGGGGAAGCAAAAAAACAAAACAAAAAGAATTCCCAATCAGTTCTGTCTGAAGACTCCATTTGTAGTATGCCAGATGTCATCTACTGAGTTCTACCACACCAGCATTCAGATAAACTGCCAAATGGTTGGCCTTCAGATTGATTTCCTGGGAGTCCAGCCACTTCAAGGGCCACAGCAAATCCAGGTTCCTCAAAACCCACACAGCATTGGTTGTTGCAGTACCACATGGCAGTCACGTGGTCCTTCAGGACCTGAGTAGGTCCCATTTAGATGGAGAGGAGAAAGGCCTACAGAGCCGCCTGAATGGTGCATAGTTCTAGCAGGTGGCTGTTCCTCAGCTCTGCTGGGGATTAAAGCCCCCTGATTGCCACCTCTCCCAGATGACAGCCAAGAACCAGTGAGGATGCATCTGCCACTACTGGGAGCCCTAGGGAGGGTAGGGAGAATGGTCTGCTGCAGGTCAGGTTGGTGTCAGACACCATTTGAGGATCTAAGCTGCTGCCTCCGGAACAATTTTTTCACAACAGCATTTCAAGGTTTTGAGCTCATGGCAGGAGTAGGTGCCACTGCAAAGCTCATATGTGCCAATGGGCCGAGGGACCAATACGATGCATGAGGCCAAGAAGCCTCAGAACAGTCTGCAGAGTAACACAGTACTGGAAAAGTGGAAGCAGCTTTGCATGCCAGTGTCCAGGAAGGACCATATGAAAGGTATCTTCTGCATAGGCTGCAGGTTGGACTTTGGCTCATTGATGGAAAACCCCAGGGATGACGGAAGGGCCAAAGTTGTCTGGGGTGGGCCACGGTTGACTGTAGCACGGCTGCCTAAAGCCGCCAACAGCAACAATTGGAACCAAGCTGCACCTGACTGTTGAGACCCAACTAGGGCAAAAACGGTCTGAGCAGGACAAGAATTATTTGAATATGGCAGGGTCTAACCTGAGGTAGCATTGTGGGCAACAAAATGATTGACTGGGCTGATGCACAAGTAATTGCCAGTGACCGAGATTAATTGAAGCATTCCACCCATCTTTACTTCAGTGCAATGGGTAAGTCCACACTTGGGTCTCCATGCTGATTTTGCCACTGTAGCTAAGCTGCACCGAACTGATGGGCCCCAACTAGGGCAAAACAGTCTTGGGTTGCTTGTTTTCCAGCTCAAAGAGGTCCTGGCTTGGTACTTCGGGTTGCACTGTCTTTACTGGAGTATGGTCAATACTGATACGGTTGGTTCTAATCTGAGGTGGGTTGTGAGCAAAAAAGAAATTATCGGCTCAGAAGCAGCCAGAGTAATTACCAGTGGCAGAGATTAATTCAAGCATTCCCCCTATCAATTTTAGGTATACTTTGGTTCAGCAGCAAGTGCGAGACGTACAGGAATCACCTACAACTGGGCCACAAACAAGGATTAAATTGGATGCCTTGAACCATCAGAAAAAGGTGACCAGGAACTTTCTAATCTTGAGCAAATTACCTGAATGGACTACCATTTTACTCCTACTGGTTTCCTCATGATGTGGAGGCTCCAACATTCAGACCCCCTAGTGCTGCGATGGGGTTGTGGTCACTGACAGCAAGAAGAAAGTGGATTTGTGATACCATGCTCCCCAAAAAAAAAAAAGTTTTAAGAGCATGGGCACATTGGTAAGATTTTTCTTGAGGGAATAGTTTTTAGATTAACTGTCTAAGGAATTGGTTACTGCCATTTCTTGCACCTGGTAATGCACTTTTAAGTGTTACTTATTCCAAACTACATTTATCAGACTCTTCCTCGTAGCACCTTTTAGGTTTACATTACTAGATTTTACTATAAGCTCCAGGTGTGCTCTTAGGATGGCATCAGGAATTTAATCAAAATCCGTATCACTGCATTGGACTGGAGGGAAAAAACCAAAATAAGATAGAAGATACTATTTGAGGAGCGAATGTTGGCTGTATCTCTGCGTTATAAACACTCAAACTGTTCACGTTGTTGGGAATAAGATTGCTTTTTGCCTCCATCCATGTGGGCTAGTAGCTCAATGAAAGCTTATTAAACAGGCACCCACACCAGACTGATGGGCCTTGTCCTTGATACGAGTATGCAGGCATGCTCACAAGAGACAAGACTCCTGTCCTCAGACAGACATATGGACTCCTCACATCTCATCCTTCTCTACAGATCCTGAACCCCTTTCTGATCATAAACTGCATTACGATGGTCTGACCACTGCTCCTTACTTCTAGCATTATGAACATTAACTTTGGGACTGATTGTAGGAACACAAGGATCAAAAGACAAATTAATCTTTTATCGTGAAAGATATCAGCAAATGCTACAACTTTAAAAGGCAGTGCTATATCAGCGGGAGACAGCAAAGATATTTGGGATGAAAGATATGATAATATGAAAGAAAGAGGAAAAAATAAGCAAGTGAATGTGTGAATGATAAAACTAAGATTTGAATTGAGGAAAATGGCATCAAGCAAACAGGCCACAATAGGACTTATTTTGCTAGTGCATGTTTTCAGATCTAAATTTTAAAATTTGTTGAAAGCTATTGATCACCAACAAGTCCTTAACACTGGAAAATAAATTGTGAATTTGCCCTCTACCTCATTCGTCTAGTAGAGTTATGCCTATATGGACTGTTCTCAAATCCTGAAACCATGCTCAGAGTAATACATATCAAACTCCTGTTGTGTAGATTAGGAAAATACCTGCATCTTAATTTAGGGTTCCGCATGGGTTGTCTTTAGTCAGAAGACAGGACAATGCACCACCAACAATATATTATGGGAAAACTTGAAACCAACAACTGGGTGTTAGTTACGTTATTATGTCTCTATGTTTTCCAAAAACTGAAATTGATGTACAATTAAGTTTAGTTTCTTGTTTTCGCCACTGAAAAATACTAGGGTGAAACAAGCTAAATTACCTCATTATGAAATTTCAATTTAAGGCAGAGACTAAACAAATGATTTATAAGAAACATATCAGAAGCCATTGCAATCTGCTGATAAATCAGCAGGATCAATGGTCGATCTAAAAGGGTGCGAAGAGGCCAAGTAGCAACCTTGAACAGTGGACAAAATTCTATGTTTTAGGCTTTGAAAGCTATTAAAGGAGCCTTTATATTTTCTGGCATTGACAACGCGGCACAGGTGAGTCTTCCAAGGTTATCGTTCACTTTCACAATCCAGGACAGATATCAGACTAGCAGAGTCCGGAACTTTGCACAATGCAAAGATTTATACAGAAAGGGAAACACATGACTAGGACGCTTCCAAGATACAGATACTATCTGGCCTAGTGTGTTCACAGCTAAAGAAGCAGAAGCTGAAGGCCAGGGAATAAATGTGTATTTTAGAAGCAAACTTCATGAATTGTTTTTGCCTCCACCGTTTTCTTACTCTGACAGCATCAAAGCTTCTACTCATGTGACAGCAGACCGTTGTAATGACATTAGGAGCAGACATTCTTTTGTCAGTAAACAACCTTCCTAGGCATCAAAGCTGGGGTAACCTGAAGGAGGGGTATTAAAAATACAAGAATTTCACTGGAATCTGTCTGGGAATGGATTTCATTAACCAGGCCCTCTTCACTTTTCAGTGTTTCAATAGATGGGCTCTGGCTAAGCCACACTCATTGTCACAGTCAAAGATCAAGGGCACATTTGCCAGACTGGCCTATGCATAATATCACAAAATATGTATCTGACTGTATTATACTCTGAAGGTGCTGCAATTAGTAGTACATCTGTAGTGCGTAAAAAGGTTTCTGACCATGCTTAGAAGGGCGAAGGGCAGAAATTAAATCTTTATAAATGCAAATCATCACAAAAGAAAAGGAACAGCCTGTTCCACTTAGCCCATTTAAAAACCTTTTAAAATATTGACTCCAAAGAAAAATTAGTCCAGGTTCAATAAAAGGTTAATCATGAGCAGGTACAAACTGAACTACATCGAACTACAAAATCCTCAAAATGGGGTTCCACAGTATTCGGTTTAGGTTTTTTTAAAAGTTCAGCGTCCAGAGAGACTACTGCAATGGTGGAAAGGGTGATCTCACACTGATATATAGGAGGGTTTTGTAGACTTTCAGATCCGAAGCAAGCTCAGCAGCTGTAAAGAGCTTCCCCTATTACAAAAAAATTTTTAAAAAAAAATATATATATATATATATATATATATATATATATATATATACACACACACATATATATATTTACACACACACACACACACACACTTGAAAATAGTAAATTAAACAGCTGGTGGTGGAGAAGAGGCTCCCCATTTCACTCGGAGCTGTGAGTGCAATAGCAATGGATGTCAATACTTTTCACACAGTAGCCCACAGTTTAATGGAATACAACATTTATTCAATGGTATGAATGGAAGAGAAAATGACCTGCATACCCTACTCTAACATGCTATATTGTTGATAAAATGCGCTTTTATTGCCTTCTCTAGCACATTAAAAATCCTAATGCTTGCTTAGGACACAATTACTGTAGTGATTAGAATTACAAATTAAATTGATTAATTATACCTGTTCTGTGGACCGTCACCAACTAAGTATTCAACAACTCTGTCCACAACTCCCCGTTCTCGAGGAAGGATAGGTCTTGCTAGAGGCGGACCCGGTGGATGAAGACCTAGTTTACAAAACGAGTGACTAAAAATTAAACAATTGCTTACTGATCATCCATCTTTTACTTCCATTATTTTAACTGCGAGACATACACTGCAGAACACAAAACACTTTGCAATATATTAATAGGTTGAAGCTACTATTAGAGTCATCATAGCAATGTATTTATGCATAGGCTATAGTTGATTGTTTAACATTCCATTCTATGCAAATTTCACAGATTAAAACTCAGAAAATTCTTTTGAGGCCGTACTGTAGATGTGAAGCAAGTTTGCACATAGGACACTGGACACCTAGCCTATGACTGTCTGGCCTTAGCACCTTACCAAACTCAGCGCATATTTTGGATACATTTTGCCAATAAACAGATCTCAACTCCACTTTTACAACTACGTGGGTGCCACGGTGGAGAAAGTCACAACCGCATATTTCTTTCAACGACATATACAACGTTATCCCTCTAACACGCAACACCAGGTGTGCACCTGCCCAAACAGAACCACTGCATAATTAGTGCTGCAGAGGAGCAAAGTGGTCGCTCATGTTTTCTGCTCAACAAGTTTTAGATTTGACTCTAAGGACTCTTGAGTTTATCAATTTTTAGGTCTTGCCTTCCATTTACATGTTAGCAGTCTGTAAGTAAAACCCTATTGTGCGCCACAGTGGTAAAAGTGCGTGTGGGCCAAGGGGTCTTCAAAAGGAGGGTGTTCTAAGTAACTAAAGATGTGGCTTAAAACATGTGAACAGCAATTCTGTGCTTTACACAGCATGCTGCCTACCAGCATGGAGGTGCTTCTTAGCGAGTTTTCTGCTACTACATTCAGACATATCACACAACAAAAAAACATAAGCCTTAAACAAGCCAGACATATTGGCTTTGAGAGTGCTTGTTAATCATTTGATATAAATAAGTAACAATGATATTCTTGTATATAATTTAAAATTATTAATTGCAAACTGTGCATGTGTGACTATCACTACGTGCGCACTGGAGAAAGGCCCAGGACTGGATGAGCATGAAATCTGAACTCCGTTACTGCCCATTTACACCAACTTTACCTTCCGAGCTCTCAATCATGCTCCATCATGAACACCCTCCCCCAATCAGAACTCTCCCAGACACTTAACTGCAACTCAGCTCATTTGTGTCAGAGGCATTGGGTTACCCAACATCTCATCCTTTAAGATCAGACACTGGCCTATCAGCTTATTGGAGAGCATGACCATCCAAGTACTTGCTTTCTTCAGTAAACTGAAGCTATCTACTTAAATCAGGGCAGGCAACCCTTTATTTTGTTACTGACCGAGACAGTTATCCTCTCTGAGAATGAAAGCGGAAGAGGGAACCACCACTTGACATGTCAGCAGGCTTCAACAGGTCCCTTACATCCATTCTGAACATCAGTTAGTAATACTGCCCCATAAGTAGTAAAAAGGGGGGGGGGTCACTTAATGTTTTGTGGGAATGGACAACTGCTGTAAATTGGCGGCTCTCCCACCCCGCAAAACTCACTGTTCCTACACCCCATTTAGAGTCGGGACCAGCAGACTGGCCCATGGGTGGAGTGAGTGTGCGCCTACCCTGTCCATAGCCAAAAGCAGTAACAATATGTGCACAAGGTCACTGTCTTTCATGCATCACCAAGTCTGCACTGTTAAGTACAGCTCACCCAGTACATCTTTCCCTAGCACAGATTCTCCAAGCATGCATGTCAGTCTCGGGCAGGGGAAACAAAAGGCCCAAATGCAGGAAATAAAAACTCACTGTGCATCTGGGCCTTTGAGTTAGCAGAAATGCAAGTGGCAGATTAAAAAAAAAAACATAAGCTGGCTGTCTGGCATTCAGCTCTGCAAAAGAGTGCATCCAGTGCAGCAGTGGATACCCTCTACAACAGAAATTCAATCAGGCCAGGCAGAAACTGCCCCAAAATGAGATGGAGCTGCTTCCCTGGATTTCACCTTGGTACTCAAGACTGGAAAGAAACATGCTGACATGTTACGGGCTTGGAGTGAAGATGACGGAGGCAGATCTAACTCAAGTTGTAGTTGCCTTTATTCCAACAGGCTGTAGGAGACGTCTGCATTTCATAGGAGGAATAGTCTTGGGGGCTGGTTAGACAGACAACTATTATCAGCTGACAACCTGAGGGGCACAGAGCCAGGTATTCCACGTCAAACTCTGGTGTCTCCAGAATGTAACGTAGGAACATTTTCAAATACGCCTAGGTATAGTGCTGCACTGGCGTCAGTGAAACTTCTCAACAAGCACTCTTCTGGCAGTCAGCCATAGAGGTGCTCTTGCACCTACTGCGCTATGGTGTGGAGAATGAATTCACCAGATCACTGGAGGAGCTGGAGCTCTCACTTCTGAAAGTGAAGCCCTTCAAAAGCTTGCCCCTTCGCAATTCTGAGTGGGAGCTCAGAGAGGCGGAGGAGGAGGGAGATACGATTGGTCAGGCAGGTACTGTATCCTAAAATGCCAACAAGTGAAGCTAGGCTCTGCTCCCGCACACTGGTGAAACTCACCCCCCCCATACCTTTCGAGGGACAGAAGTGAAGCCCTTTAGAGTCTGAAATCGAGCAGAACTGAGCGCTATAATGCAACACCAGACAGGCAGGTGTACAGGTCTCTTGGTAACATGCCAGCAGCACCGCAGAAGGAGAGACTATGCAAAACTCTGCTGCTCTCTAGGATTGAGTCAAGGGTAAGGAAAAGTAACTTGACCTAGTAATGCAATGGAGTGTGAGGTGAATGAGAGTTTGGTCCTTGGAGAGCCTTGGAGGCTTCACCACTTCCCTAGACTTTGACAACTGCTGACCGATTCTGCTCCAAGGGCTGTGCAATCAGTTATTCATAATCTGACTTCGGTTACTTACCTACAAGAATGTCTGCAGACAACAGCTGTCCGAACAGGCGTACAGGAATAGGAAGTGAAAAAAAAAAATGGAACCCGAAACCAGCAGAGAAATCAATAAGCAAGCAATAAGCAGGTTCTAATTGACGTCAACAGGCAGAAAAACTGGTGTGCACTCAAATAAGACACTTAAATGTTGAGAATGGCAGATAAGTACAAACTACTTCCATTTGGTAACACGCTGTCTGGTAAATACTCTACTCACCTGCAGATTCCTCACCTTTAGAATACCCCCCAGGAGCCAGACAGGATCACAGTTTTCTCTTCAGCACTCGTTCATGACAGTAGGTGGCACAATGCTCCTCGCATTGGTTCCAATACCCCCCTAGAACTGACCGAGCAGCACCTCACAAGTGCTAACTATGTGTGCCGATGTCCACTTTTCTCATTTTCTCCTTTGCTGGGCCCTCAAGCACAGGGCACAAAACAATTGCAACAGTGTCCTGATCTCAAACTTGAGACCTTGTTAAATAGAGACCACTCCACACAATAGGGAGATGGGAAGGTAGTGTGGAATAAGAGCATCCACCAGACAAGGAATTACTGAAGGTAGGCAGCTTGTTCTTCTGATGGGTACTTCTGAATTGCAGATTCCTCACCTTTAGAATAGATAATAAAGCAGTACCTCCCCAAGGCAGTGTTGTCTTGGGAATGAACTCAGACCACAAAGTCTTGCAAGACCATGTGGGTGAAGTGACCTTGACGGGTCTGGCTGTAAAGGTAGGAGTACTTTGTGAATCAATGCACAAACACCCATGTCTGAGACTGGCAGATTATCAGGATGAGAAACCCCTCATGCCAAAACTTTAGTAGTGGCATTGGCCCTGGCAAAATGGGTCCTCTGGGGGCTCTTTCTTGGCCAGTGTGTAGCAGATCGTGATGCAGAGGACAATCCACAAGGAGTACTCTTCTTCACAGCCTTCCCTTTTTTCACTACAGAAAACCCACAATGAGATGATGTCTACTAAAGGGCTATTGATACAATCAAATGTAAAAACTCAAAGCCCTTTTGGGGTACAAATGATAGAGCATCTCCTCTTGATGGCTTAGGGGGAATGTTGGAATAGTGATTGATTGTTCAATATGGAAGGGAGTCACAACCATCAGCAAAAAGACCATCCAAGTTCTCAGCACCGATTTGTCCTGAAAGAATGTGTATGGCATCTGCATTGAAAGCGACTCCAGTTTACTCACACAACAATCGGACGTAATTGCGAGAAGCAAGTCTTTTTTCAGGGTCAAGAGGCACAGCAAGCAACTACACATAGGGTCAAAGGATGAACACAGAAGAAATGTCAAGACTAAGTTAAGGACCCACTGCAATACCACGAACTGGAATAGAAAATTGTGTCAATCCTTTAATAAGCTCTATAAAAGGAGATTTAAAGGAGGACAGCTAGTCTGGTAAATGCAGAAAGGCTAACTGAGCTGCCAAACAGTGCCCACTGCAAGGCCGGCTAAAGAAAGAACAAACAGAACATACATAACCTTAGCCTGTAAGTTTGCACCACACTGGCCTGAAAATAAGAAGGGATGTGAGCTTGCTCAAACTACCCTAATATTAACTGCTTCAAATAAAATATACAGCCACTGGGAGTTGTATAGTGCAATGTTATATAGCTTATAAAATATATTCACAAACTGAGCACTGCATTGACTGCACTATGGTCACTTGTGTCACATTTTGCTGCATAGCAAATGTTTTTTTTGCATTTTTGACTGAAACTAAGTTTGTCCGGTGCAGCTTTTTTCCCCCTCAAATTTTAAATATATCATAATTGGAATTAGATTTTGGATCCTTATAATTATACATGAGGTTTCAGTTTTAATATTACCATAAGGTGGATGTCTAGGTGACAGTATTAGGCCATCTTGACTACATACACAATTTATATGGGACTCCCTGCTTATAGTATTCATAATTCCAACTGGCTCATCATTCTATGGCTCATGTTCTATTTGACTTGGTCTTCCACCGTGCCCTATTATTTTCAATCATCTCAAGGCTCTGCACTGGCTCCAGGTAGCTATGCAGCTCCTACTTCAAGGTTCTACTGTCTATTATGCACTGCACCAAACTGGCCCACTGCTCTTACAATGCAAAGCTGGGTTGTGCCATGACAAAGCAAATCTGGCCACCATCCCTTCCATATTCAAAGTACAGCAGAATCCTTTTATAATCTGGCAGCCGAGCACTCAAACTCCCTTCGTCTCACAAACCTTTCAAATGCCAAGTTCCTCACTTACAGAAAAAAATAAGACTTGGCTTTTACCACTCTAAGAGTCTCCTTCTACCCACAATCTCCTTTAGAGCACTCTGGACTTGGGTAACAGTACTCTAGAAGTATGCTTCATTTTCCAAAGTCTGGTCCCAACTCTTTCCCCCTTCACAAATGTATAATGCAGTCTACCTAGGATTGGACAAAGTACAATCCCATATCCTCCCCTTCTGTGATCTGCCACCCGAGGGTCCTGATCCCTGCATCACAACTACGAAACACTTAGGCTTTCTGCATTATAAGACTTCCTCTCTCCCCTCACATCTCCTGCTTGAATAGCTGGCAGTCCCAGACTGTGCAATCAAATCCAAAAAGGGCAGGACCAGAAAAGCAGTACTCATTCATGATCACCATAACACAATCAACTGAGATTTAACCAGATATAGAACTGTACTGTAAAATTACTCTTGAAGCAGTCTCCAGTGATTGGTTGTTAGATGGGATTTAATAATAGTCTTATGATTGCTTATAAAGTGCAGACACAGCAAAGTCAGAGTACTACAGGAATACGGGTTCAGAAGATTGACAATTAACTTCTTAAGTAATTGAGCATTATTTCCATAACACAAAATGCTCAGATATAACTGTGAGGGATACATGTGCTGCCTGAGATAGACATTAACCCCCATCCCACCCTACATGTTTAAGCCTTAACGGTAGGACATCTCCACCCCCTGAAAGTCAATGGCCAAGGAGAAGTTACTTGGCACTCCAATAAGCTTAGAGCAGTTTCTGGTGTTTGTGTTTCCAGGGACAACAGCAATATTTGTTACAGGTATTGCATATTTGCCATTGAGTTCTACAGTCCCAGGATAACACACAAGATATGTTTATCAGACAATGTTTAAAACTTGTATTCTTAAGCTAATAATGTATCATGTTAAGATGTGGCAACCCATAAATTTCCCCTTTTAGGTTTCACCTGCACAGCGCTTGTGAAATCTATTGTTAATAAATATCTTAAAAGGGCTTACATCCAATCCCTTGCTTTTCATTGGTTCCTGTGCTTGCCACTTACTTTTCCTTCATTTCTACTGGCTGTAGCATGCTATTTCCTGTTCTTCCTCATGTGTTTGCTCTTATCAGTGTCCCGTGGCCCAAGTACTGTTTTCATCCGCTTGTGAAGCAGAACACATTTTTGATGTTTTGTCTGCATAGCACATGCGCGCACAGGAAAGAGTTCTAAATCACCCACCCAAAAAAATATGGAATTGTGGTCTACAGCTGCTGCTGTCTAGTAACCATGCTCCTCTCCTTCACAGACGTTAGGTTGCATACATAAATGTGCCTCTTCATAATGCACGCTAGTCTTTCTTTAAAGGTCTCGATGTGCGTGTGTTAGAAATGGGGTCTTTGGTTGACAGTCAGGTTACCCCCTCCCTGTTCAAGCAAGGACCCTCACTCTAGTCAGGGTACAAGAGAATCACCCTTAGCTAACCTCTGCTTACCCTCGTGGTAGCCTGGCAGAGCAGGAGGCTTAACTTCAGAGTGCTAGTTGTAAAGTATTTGTACCAAAAACACGCAATAACTTAATGAAAACACTATAAAATGACAACTCAGGTTTAAAAAGAGAATATTTATCTAAACGAAATGAGACGAAAATGACAAAAGTCCAACATACACAAGTCAAGTTATGAATTTCTAAAGATTAAATTAAAAAATAGCGCTTAGAAACACAAAAGGCTTCAATGAGGTGTTAACCCGACGTCATGATGGATTCGTTCCCAACCATCCGACACCAGTGGCGCCGGCCACGGAGTCACGCAGACTCCCAGGTACAGTACCTTAGTGAAGAGTGAAAACAAACCGATGCGCAAAGTCGGGGATTGCGGCGTCCGTGCGAAACGTTGAATCTGCGAATTTCGAGAGGCGGTCATTATGTGGTGCCACGACTTCCACGGAGTCACAGACTTCAGCTGGGCTGCAGCGGTGTCGGGCATGCAAAGGTCAGCACGTTCCAGCGAAGAACACGGAAACGGTTGCAGGCGGCGTCACCGGATTCAGCAGCAGCGTCAGTCCGGAGTCGTCCGAAGTCGATTTCCTCGAATTTTCACCAGATTTTCCTTTCAAGGGCCCAGGGACTGGATAGGGCACCACTTGTCAGGGCAGGAGTCTCGGCAGAGAGTCCAGGTGCTGGTAAGGGAGACTTTGATGGCCCTGAGACTTCAGAACAGAGGTCAAGTTCAGTCCAAGCCCTCGGAGAGTCCTTCTCAAGCAGGTATATACCACAAAGTCCAGTCTATGTCCTCTTGCACAGGCAGAAGTAGCAACTGTAGGATAGCTCCACAAAGCACAATCACAGGCAGGGCAGCACTTCTCAGCTCTTCTCCAGGCAGAGGTTCCTCTTGATGTCCAGAAGTGATTTGAAGTCTGGTTTTGGGTGCCCTTCTTATACCCAATTTCTCCTTTGAAGTAGGCCTACTTCAAAGTAAAGTCTCTTTTGAATATGAAATCCTGCCTTGCCCAGGCCAGGCACCACACACTCACCAGGGGGCTGGAGACTGCATTGTGTGAGGGCAGGCACATCCCTTTTACCTGAAAGTGAGACCACTCCTCCCCTCCCTCCTAGCACAGATGGCTCATCAGGATATGCAGGCTATACCCCAGCTCCCTTTGTGTCACTGTCTAGTGTGAGGTGCAACCAGCCCAACTGTCAAACTGACCCAGACAGGGAATCCACAAACAGGCAGAGTCACATAAATGGTATAAGCAAGAAAATGCTCACTTTCTAAAAGTGGAATTTTCAAACACACAATCTTAAAATCAACTTTACTAAAAGATGTATTTTTAAATTGTGAGCTCAGAGACCCCAAACTCCACGTCTATCCGCTCCCAAAGGGAATCTACACTTTAATAAGATTTAAAGGTAGCCCCCATGTTAACTTATGAGAGGGACAGGTCTTGCAACAGTGAAAAACTAATTTAGCAATAGTTCACTGTCAGGAAATATGACACACATTACTATGTCCTACCATAACCATACACTGCACCCTGCCCTTGGGGCTACCTAGGGCCTACCTTAAGGGTGTCTGGCATGTAAGAAAAGGGAAGGTTTAGGCCTGGCAAGTGGGTGCACTTGCCAAGTCGAATTTACAGTTTAAAACTGCACACACAGACACTGCAATGGCACGTCTGAGACATGATTACAGAGCTACTTATGTGGTTGGCACAACCAGTGCTGCAGGCCCACTAGTAGCATTTGATTTACAGGGCCTGGCACCTCCAGTGCACTTTACTAGGGACTTACTAGTAAATCAAATATGCTACATACACATTTTGTAAAGGAGCACTTGCACTTTAGCATTGGTTAGCAGTGGTAAAGTGCCCAGAGTAACAAAAACAGTAAAATCAGAGACCAGCATACATCCACAACCGGGGGAACAGAGGCAAAACGTGAAGGGAGACCACGCCAAGGAGGAAAAGTTTAACAGCGTGCATGTCGTACTACCCTCGATTTCACCAAATAAAATGAGCCAATTGTGCACCACAGGCTTGCATTGACCACTATACAACACCATATAACGTCAGTGGTGTTTGTTTGAAAAACACACCTTTTCAGATGTCCCCTTTTAGCCCGTTATAGAGGGAGAATTGACATGTTTACAAGGGGGACTTCCACTATCTGAAAGTAAAAAATAAATAAAAAAAAACTACATTGCTTTACCCGCAGCATGTTATCCCTGTTAGTTGCAGTTTCTAATTCATTAAATGGAGTATTCCCTTTCCAAATGGCTGCCACAGTTTAAGCGTTAATGCTCGTTAGTACTTAAGCTCGTTAGTACTTAAACTATTTTTATTTACCAACCCAATGAGAAACAGTGTCTTGACGTCTTCCCTAGCCTGGAGGGTGGAGCTTAGTGACAAACTACGTGAAAGGCTGTTGACTGTGCAGCAGGGCCTCAGTGAGGGGTAAAGCTGCTGTTCACCACGGTTTCACAGAGGGCAGAAGGGGCAGCACACTGTCTCAGGATAATGCATTATTCCACACTGCTTGCTCATTTGACCTGTGGCAGGCGGGGTGAGGGTCTGCCCTCTTTTTCAGCCTTGGGTACTGCTAGCTTCAGAGGTTAGCCACTACAGTTCGGTTCTGGGGTATGAGTGGTGCAGGATCAAGAAGGAGCTTGCTCTGTGTACAACGATCAACCCACACCGAGCGCCTAGAGGTTCTCTCAGAGCATGAGGTGCTCTTTGATGAGGCTCTTCTGGAGGTCAGCAGGATGGCCTTCGAGAGGCACTGTAGTGTATCTTATTTTTTTTTATGGGATACAAGAGTTAGCTTAGCCTGTGGCTTGCCGACAGTGCCCCCATCACCCAGTGATTTTTATATACTTAGCTTGCTCTGTTTTAGCACATTTATTTAATTCTTTAAAGATGGCTGCCTTGTTTTGACTTAGGCCCATGTTTTGATTTGCATTATCAGTGCCACCGCGCTAAGGTGTCAAGATCAGGTGACAAATACAAACTGTAGGTGTTCACTTTAGGTGCTTTCTCTCTTCATACTTTTGAGGAAATTGTTTATATTAATTACCATCCCAAGGACGCCTTGTTATCTACTGTTTGGGAACAAACCTACGTCAGGGGTCCAAGTAGATCTGTATAAAAACTCCTCACTTTATCAGATAGAGAGATTCAGACCAGATGCCATCGCTGCGGCACGTCGCCTTGACAATGACCCAGTCTTCGTGTCCCTGCAGAGTCTGAGCTAGAGACCTCATTTCAAGGTAACAAGGGTTCGGGGCTCTTCTCATGGACATGGCATTGGCAGATTGAGGTTCAACATACCTAGCTCTCCTCTAGGTTAGAGGTTAGGCCTACATGCTAGGGGTATTAGGACATATTACACACTTGGTGGAGGTCTTTGTATTAATGACTCGTCTTTACCATTTTGTTTCTTGCACTGTTCATTAACCTAATCATTGCAGCCCATGCAACTTATCGTAGATTGCAGTTTTACTAAAATAAAACCAATTGAAACTTTACTCCATTTTCTTCATTGCCTGTATGTGATTGAGACATGTTGTTAATGTGAGAAAGGGGTAATCTCCGTTTAACCACAACACTCCCTGAGATGTCACACTCTAGTCCATGCGTAAAGGCTGCCACAACTCCTTTGACTGTTGTGGGTTTTTGGTGAGGTACTGCTTGTGAGCCTGAAGGGTTGGGACAACAGTTGTATTTTGTTGTAGGATTGGCACAGTCGCCTACAAACATAAGTACTGTCATCCTTAAACCAGCAGTCTTGCCTAGAGCAGGAGCCTTGGGAACTGCTAACTTCAGGGGTTAGCCACTGCAGTTCAGTTCTGGGGTATGAGTGGTGCAAGATCAAGAGGGAGGTTGCTCTGTGTACAACGATCCACCCACACCGAGCACCTAGAGTTTCTCTCAGAGCACGAGGTGCTATTTGTTGAGGCTCTTCTGGAGGTCAGCAGCATGGTCTCCGAGAGGCACCACGAGAGGCACCACGACTCATCCAGGGCACTTACACCTCCCTTTCCCGCAAAAGCCTATTGGCCTCTGAACACCCTGGTATATAATCCTGGCACATTAACAAAGCAGTACTCTTGGATCCAAGGGATTCCAGAGACGTCTCTGTCAACCAGATTAGTTGCCATTAGCCAGTTTCCTGGGGGGGGGGGGGGGAGGGGAGGCGAGTGAATACCGCTTGTTTTTAAAACTGCATCACTGATATGCAGCACTCGCTTTGCAACATGTGAAGAAACTACAAATTACAACAAAAAAGTTATTAATCACAAATGAGAAACCTAAGGCATTTACCAATGCTTGTTTAAATTCTGCAACGCAAAAAAATAGTTTTCACAAATATCCATATATATTAATTCTGCTGTTTAAAAGCCCTTTGGTTAATAGCAAACACTGGTTGAAATAGAATTAACACCACTGATCAACTTTCTAACAAACAGTAACAGGATAAGTCGGAAACCACACGAAACAGATCAGAAAATAGCACATAGGAGAGCAGAGTGGCTGTTTAAGTGTCTCAGGGATAGCAGGGCTAAACAAAGCTGGCAGCTCTGTTCTTATCCACCTAAAGCAAGCACGACAAAATGCTTGTGCTTTAATGAAAACATTTACAACATATATTGGGTATTGTTTGAGGCACATAACACTAGATGCTTTGCCTTAATATCCAATTTATATAAATCACTGGCGCTTCTATAGTGAGCACATAAAAGGTATGCTATATATTGATGACAGGATACTGCAACGTTTTATTGCCATTTAAACAAAGACGACATAACAATTAAACGAGCAACAGCAATAGGTTTCAGGATCATAAGGTGCCAGCTGTGGAGAGTTATGGCTAATTTAATATGGAACTCCTGCTTAATCAGATAACCGCTCTGCTCTTTCAGAAGAAACGTTCGCGCGCTTGCATGCTGCCTAAAGATGACCCATTTTATTGGTAACGAAAGAGAACAGTAAACTGTAAATAAAACAAAGTGCCGCTTACCCATTCCAAGCATCGGGGATCCAGGACGTCGTGTTAACGCATTTGAATGCATCACTTGCTGCACGGTTCTCTCAGGTGGGCCACCAGGTGCCGAGGAGTCTTTGGGGACACCGGGTGTCGTCGCCTGCAACGCTGGCACTTGTGGGGATCCTGGGTTAGGATTGGCTGGAGTAGATGCACTTAGATTTCTCTGTCCTACAGTTCGTTGGCGAAGTTCTGACGAAAACATGACAGTTTTTCACAAATATATTTAAAGTAGCTATTACAAACGACCATTATTAACAGAAAAACATTTAAAGATACACGTACTATAAATGTTTCTTTCACACAATTTCAATCGGATCTTTTCTACCACTGCTGTCATGGGGATCTTCTGTGGAATGACGATCAGAAATGTCATGAGCAAACGCAATGGGAATATAGCACCGTGTGCTGGACGACACAGGTCTTGATACTGGGTTCCAAATCCTGCACGGAGATCTTGGGCAAACCTTCAACTTTCACCTGTTGCCAATGTATTCAAAGTGTGGAGCTGAGCAATTTCCCCAATGACACCTGGAGGGCCAGAAATTCGCCCATGTCATTTATGCATCACGTGGTTGGAAGACCACAAAATTGAAAGTACAGTACACTAGTGGGATGGGGTAGCTTGTGGATGATGACAAAAGGGTAGACAATGTTAAAACCTCTGAAGCGTTCCCCAGTAACAGCTTCTATCGAGGTTTAAAAACTTGTATCTTAAATTTCAATAATCTCAATTTCCCTTCAAAGCATCATAATGATCTAGGTCAACGAATCCAATCGGCACAATGACATACCTATGGGAGATTATGAAATTAAGCAGTCCCAGCTAGTGCCAGTTGTATTATTAGATTGACAATGGATCTCATAGCTTTTACGTGCTTATTATGTGCATGATTTTATTACCGAGTACGATTTGTATGGGTTTTCTACTCCTGCAACGGATTAAACTACCTACTTATAGCACATTTGCTCCTAATAAGTCCTTTCAAACTTCTTTAAAATGAAAAACAGGAAGTTTGGTGCTTTGTAGTACATATACAAACTTCTACATAAATCTCACACCTTGAGCTTGATGGCAGTCAATGCTGCCAATCTTTAGGCTTACAAACCTGGTATTATCTTCCATTTGATATAAAATTGCAATTTCGCTGAACTTCAAATGACTTTTTCTACTTAATAAAAAGAATTTGCAATTTACATTTGTCAACAATAGTGCAATGTTTACCCCACTGGAAAAACCTGTATTTGTTCATTTTAATGAAATTTCGCGGGAGCCATCACTAAATGAAACTGGACACAACACGACCATCTAACCAGTGTTCTCGTAGGAACGCTATTTTTATTCATCCACCCACTATTGCACAGAAGTCCCCACATCATTCAATAGTAACCTCTAAGAAATTACGATTTACCAAATTCACTTCCTTCTTACAGCAGCTTCTAATTATTTTTCAATCAACCCCACTATTTTTGTTTAGATACTTCTCTACTGTAGGAAGTAAATCCCACGACCCCTCTATTTATTTTTTGGGGGGAGGGGCTTCATTGCCCAACCCTCGTTTTTTCCTAGCTGAGCTTTAAACATTTCACATCTACAGTATTTTATTAATAGAAATATATACAGTTCCTTTTACAAAATGTATTTTTATGTTACAACTCTAAACCTTTAAAACGATCACTCAATTATAAGTATAAATATAGCCATGTACATGTAATTATAGACAGGCCAGACAACGTGCAACTGATGGCATTAATGAAGTACATCATAAAAAAAAATGAAATTCATAGAAAAAAAAAAACAGTTAAAGTGAGTTATGGTTTAGACTCAAACACCTATAACCACTTAAAATTCATCAATAATAGTTACTGTACACAACACATGCTATACGTTGCAGCGTACCCAACCGCGCAAATCATATTAAATTAGTTATAAGGAAAATATGGCAGGCGGCCCATGTTATGTCATGTGTTGATAACCAAAACAGGCAAATTTCAGGAGGTTTTACTCGTTTGAACCAGAATGCGTTTTTAACTGTTTTTTTGGTGCTATGTACGTTTTATGTTAGGGTTAGGAACATAAATATCAATATGGCTGCATGATGAACCTTGGCGCTGTTGTACATTAATGAATGTAAGACAGAGGTGAGGTGATATTTAATAAGATAAATTCGAAAGTAGATTAAGTACCTGCTCAATGCACTATATGTGGCTTCTTGTCAATGTCTCAGAACATAATTCATACATGAACATGCGATAGATAGGATCGGCACAGACTTAGCTGGAATATCAAGGGGGAAAATTTGACGTGGGTTGTGATAGAGGATTTTCAACTCTTGCCTGGTTAGGTGATGGCTCTTGGTTTATGATGCTGTAAATCGGATAGTTCTACAAGGTCTATGTTTTACATTTGGTTAACACATGCAGCAGAAATAAGGATCGTTGCGCATGGTTCTTGGTTTAATATTTGGAAAAATCTATGGCTGAGATGATGGCTACCCTATCATGCATCAAACCTGCTAATTTTCGAAAGCAGTAAATCATAGGATCCGCCATATTGTTAGTTGCTTCTGGCATTATATAGTCATGTGTGACTAGTATTCACTACCATAACTTAGGAGCCAATGCTGAAAGTTGAAGAAGCTTAACCCGAACTTGTTTTCACATACACAACACTGTTGTGCTGGTAACACTAACATTCTTTGAATGTTTGTAAAATCTGTTATTGTGCCAGTCTGACTGCACTTAGCTCTAGGATATTTGTGGGCAGATCATTGGCCCTCAATTGATCTTACAGATGTACTTTGCTCATATGTGAAATACAGCTGGGATTCTGTGGCAAAGTGATTACCCATGGATACATAGGGTGTTAGGTCAACACAGAAGGTGATGGGATGAATGCTTGCAAAGAGTCTACCCTAGTGGTCAAGTGTATGCTCATTGTTCCACAGGATACAAGCTATATCTCCCGGATGAGGCCTGACCAGAATGAAACAGGCCTGTGTTCCATTGTGCTCCAGTCTGCATGAAGCCTTGCCTGGCAGTTTGGGACAGACTGTTCCCTTGAGCAGCCGGGTCAGTATTGATCTGCATAAGATGGTGTGATGCTATCTCTATTTTACCCCCAGCTCTATCTTGACCACTGCCTCCGTTTTGTGCTTAGCTTCACACACCACCACGTATTTTTCAGCACACAGCTTGTGCAATGTGCTTTCGCTCTCTCACTGAAGGATGCGTACATAACATGGGGGAGTCAAGAGCACATATAAGATGTACCAAGTTAAGAATGTTTACGGAAAGGCAGGAAACACCTCTGTCTTGGAAAAACACTGAGACTTGGCCAACCTCTAGTGTGTTCTTTTCAACACTGACCTGGTACGGGCAGCGTTTGAACAACAACTCACTATATGGGAGGGATGGGAGTTTCTAGAATTATCCTCTCTAGCTTGTTTAAGGTATATAAGAGGTGAGCTTGATGGGGATGGATGTAATTCATTCTGGGGGGGGGGGGGAGGTTACTGAGTAGTTCTCTTATCGCAGTTGGGTTCACAACTTGCTGCTGGCAGAGAGATGATGGTGCAGTCAAGCCCCATGGTGATGTACTTTTAATTCTTATTTTTAGCTTTGCATTATGCATGCATGAATACTATATATATATATATATATATATATATATATATATATATATATATATATATATATATATATAAATAAAATCACTGTTAATTTCAAAGATTGGTATTGTTTTAATGCTGTGATCGTTTTCAGAGTTGCACACGTTGCATCTGAAATAAAGGCTAACAGTATTTTTCTCTGCATGATACTTGAGGTGTTTTAATAAATTTATAACTCAGACTAAGAGTGCTGGTCTTTGGCATTTCTTTTACTTTGTCTCCTCTTAGTCTGCAACAGACAAATAGGTCTCTGAGTGTTGGAGTAGGTGGAAAATGATGGACCGTGGATTAGGCTATTTGCAAGAATTTCTCCCATTACCATTTGTGTATTTGATGCTTTAGCATTTGGGCCCTCCAACCTGAGGAACGAACCACTGTTTCTCTACACTGAATTGTGCTCTAAGGAATACCAACCCTTATAATTGTGCAGGGCTTCAGTTTAATTCACAGCAGTAGGAAGTTCACAACATTGAGGATGGCTTCAGTCAATTACACTACCCCTTACAAGAATAAAGAACTCACCAGCCACTGCAAAGATAGTCTGCCAACAGGCCTACACATTCAGTAAATTCTTGACACCAGTTTTATGGACAAGGCTTATTTTTTGTAACAGTAAGTGCTATATGTTCACTACGAATATATTCTGTCTTTATGTGACTGTAAGGTAACTAATATGTCAAAATCAATAAAAATGGTTTAAAGAAATGAATATATTCTGTCTTTCATACCTTGATGGGAACAGTAGATCTAAATCAACCATCCACTAGTCCTTTACCAAAAAAATAATAATAATAAAATACATTTGGTAAATCTTTCCATGGCTTCAAACCCTTGGCATCCTGCCTATCATAACATTTAGTGGCATGAAGACTGCCTCTTTTCTTGTCTGGTGGAAGCAGCAGCAAATATTTAATTGAGTATGTCGTAAGAGGCAATTTGGTACCTTTGTAATGTATGTACTGGGAGCATCACTTCTCAAAAGTCATTTTTCACCAGGATTTTTTATGTTTCTAGCTACTTTCTCTAGCACTGGTGTGAAGGGAAAGGGCGGACTTTCAATTCTAAATTTTGGTGCATGAGCTGTGGATTTTCCTCCTTTGCTGTTCTGCCTCCTTTCCTGGTTGCACTTAGAGCAGGCATCTTGATACATTAACACCCAACAGAAGTGTACCCCTACTACACTCTGCTTTCTTCCACCTGACCCACAATGATAACTTGTCCTACTTTGGAACAAGCCAAGTGACATTGCTGTTGTGTTGTGTTGTCACACTTCATGGTTTCAACACCTGGTGTGTCTAAGGTTCAAGGAGCAATTCTTCATCGACAGAAAGGACTATGATTATTGCTTGTACTTCATGTCAAGTATTTGTTACCTGGAGCCATTCCTGGCAACTAAAGACTGCCCCAATCTCCAAATTTTTAACACTGCATCAACAATATTTATCACTGCATTATTCATGTGGTATAAGGTATTCCCCCCCCTCTTCTAGAGGGATTTTGGTCACTTTTATTTTGCCTGTTTAAAGGACATCAAACCACAACTGCTGTATCACAACTGAATTGCTGGGGTGCTGAAAGACTTTAATGTAATTAATTGTAACGGGGTGGCAAAGGTTTTCCTGTAACTGGCAGGAGCAGAGTTAAACTACTCTAGGCATTCGCTTAATACAGTCTAGCATAGTCTGGTGTGGCAGACATTTTAGCATGCATTCTAACAACCCAAACTTTCTCACGATGGCCAACTTTTGCTAAAAGTGATTGGAGAGTTTTTATAAAATAAATATACATAAAATAAAAAACTAACTCCTTCCATATGTTCGAGAAGACAAGTACAGATAATGATCGTTTAAAGCTCATTCACAAAATTGCAAAAGAATAATCCATTATGTTCTCACCAGTATCCAACCTGAACATAGGAGTGGTGATCAAGTGGAACGGGATGCGGGAAGCAGCATGAGCCACAAGGAAAATCATGCTGATGTTGCCACAACACATTGTACTCCAATATGGCCACCATGATTGCAAAACTCTGAATTCGTCAGAACACGAGAACATGAGCTGACTGGTTAGATATTTAAAGCGCCAGGAAGTGAGGGATGCGTCTGCTATTCTATATCCTTTGTTCCAATGTCTCCTTGGTTCATGTCCTGCAATGTTGGCACTGCACCTGTAAATCCTTGTCAGAAACAAAGCTAAGTGGGGCTCTTGTTCAGGGACTGTGGCTCCAGTCGATGGTCGCGAGTGTACTATGAGGTGGGGTGGGGTGGGAGGGGGGGTTGTTCCTTAGCTGCTCTGTTTTTTGTATATTGTGTCAGGTTTTGGCTGTTTGGTACCGCCTGTAAACATTGCCCGCTTGAGGCGGCTCAATCTAATAACAGGTATACGAGGGCATCTCAGGTACTCATGTATGCTGGATTCTTGGATACCAACATATTGCTTTTTGTACATACAAACTGTGTGACGAGTTCCTTCGCAACATTAGCACTGTGTCCTTAATCGCTGCAGTGAAGTTCATGAAACCGGTTTTACAAGGGGGGCATGATTCAGATTCACTCTGTCTAACTATACTTGCATGTTAGTAAAAAAAATAGTGGAAACACATTTCATTGAGAATTGTAATAATTCTTATTGTTTTTGTATGTGATGTTATTTGAGTTGTGATATACAGCGAACAAACCTGGTCCAGAAGGTAAATGGCAATCTTTCATTTGACACATCTGTCATTAATAAAGATAATTAAAGGAAGTTATGTAAGAATAGTTTATGACTGGTTCAATACTGAAATATATTGTTTTTGATTACACCATGAATTGCGCACACAGTGCACTTTTTATTTAAGGAAAAGAGCACAAAGTGTATTAACCACTGCTAAATATCTACATGTGCAAATTACATGCTACCCAGTGATTAATTTAGCTATTTTCTCTTTGCAGATCTCCCTCCCCGGGGTACCTATTCTCTCCCCCACCCCATATTTAGCCACTCTGCTCATTTTGATGCTTTTACACAGAGGTGGACCTGCTGGAAGGTGGGCCTCTGGATGTTCCCGTTTCTGAGGATCAGTAGTCATGAATCCTTTTCTCTGCCCAGAATACAGTTTACAACTTGCTGGGTGATCTACAAAGAGCTTTTAGAGTACCTGGCCTCTAAAAATCAATGCATCCGGCAGCACATGTATAGAAACAAAGGTAAAGGTTGGTATGCTTGCAAGAGTCTCAGTCCCCGTCAACCACTCAAGATTCAGTCCAGCTTGACCACAATACCACTACAAACAGGGACCAGTCACATGCAAGTTTGTGTTGGCCATTCTCCATAAGAAGCATTCAAGTGCATCACCATGCTAGTTCTACTCTAGATGGTAACGCAGCAACCATGTTAGACTGTACTTCTGCCTCCATAATTAGCAATTGATATGCCAAAATGCTGGTCCAGTGGCTCACTGTGTCACAGGACTCAAGCTGCACAACGAATAGGATACCCAAACAAGACTGAAACCTGTCTAGGGCGATTGTACTCCCATTCAGAGGAGGCAGAGCTCTGCAGTTCAGGCCTGACTATTCCTATTGGAGCAGCAGCGAAACAAGTTTGAATGGGTTTGGACTGCAACTGGTATGTGGCCACAAGCTATACAGTGATGAAATTAAATCAAGCATTGTAATATGTGTATTTGGTATTTATATAGCATGAATCAAGCTAAAAGAAAGCAGAATGCTATACAAGTTCAAGACAATCAGTCAACATGTGCTGGGGGTGTAGTTGGTTTGTAGCAGCAGAAGTAGAACGTTACTGCATCTTGAAGTAGTTGATGTAATATGCTATAAAGAGGTGTGGCTTCAGCTCTCTCCTAATGTGCAGCAGGATGGAGTAGGTTTAGGACAACTTTGCTTATCTGCATAGCCCATGGCATGTTATCTGTCAGTTTCAAGTCCAAATATTCAAAAGCCTCAAGGGTCTCAAGCTCCAACACTTCCATTGTGAGGAATCCCTGAAAATTCTTAGGCAGATTACATACCCTAAATATGGTCCTAGAGGAATTCACTTTTAGCCCATGCAGTTTACATACGTCTGCAAGTCAATCAAATAGGGCTTGCTGGCCCATTGATGTATTTGATATCATTGAGGGCCAGAATGACACACCTAAGTAGTTTTGGGGAATAATTTCAGCAAGAGCGCAGAAACTCCACAGCACATTTTAAGCAGAACACGTTCAGTGTTGGAGCCAGGATGCATCCCTGCCAAATGCCTTTCTTTCTAGAGATGCATTCAGTTAGCTCTCCTGGGCCTTCCAATCTCACTTGTGCATATCTGTTAATGTACAAGTTACTTACCTTATGTAACAATATATCTGGTAGACCTATATTCTAGTTGCAGATTCTTTACCTTAGAATTTTCCCCCAGGCGACTGGATCCGGAGATTTTTTTTTCTTCAAGCAATACCCTTGTGCATCAGTGGGTGGCATCAGTCGACTTTGCGAGCGACGTTGGCATTGTACTTGCTGTGAGGACATCGGTAGTAGTAGTACATAGACGCCGCCTCCGCGCATTGACGTCCGTTTCTTTTCATGACTTTCCACGCCAAAGCGCAGAGCTGCGAAGAACACGGGGATTGGTGTGCCAGAGCTAAGGCCCTGAATGGGGAAGCCGTGTCCCTAGAAATCAGTTTGCAAGCAGGGAGGGTCGGTAAGGAATCTGCAACTAGAATAGGTCTCTACCAGCTATATCGTTACTGAAGGTAAGTAATTTCTACATCTGATAGAGACTTCTAGTTGCAGATACCTTACCTTAGAATAGATTCCAAAGCAATGCCATCCTCTGAGGTGGGCTGCGAACCAACATCATACTAGAAAGTCCTGCAGGACCGAACGACCAAAGTAGCCATCCCGACGGACCTGACTGTCCAGGCAGTAATGTTTAGCAAACGTGTGCAAGGATGTCCACGTAGCTGCCTGGCAGATATCCAAGACAGGAACTCCGCAAGCTAATGCAGTGGAAGCAGCAGTCGCTCTGGTGGTTGAGCATGCAAGCCCTCTGGGGGTTGCTTCTTGGCCAAAGCATAGCGCATCTTGATAAAAAGTACCCATCAAGAGATGGTACGTTTTTGCACTTCCTTCCCTTTCTTCGCATCCACATATCCAACAAAGAGTTGACCGTCGACCCATAAATCTTTAGTACGACTGAGATAGAATGCCAACTCTTTTTGGGTCCAGACGGTTGAGTCTCTCCTCCTCATGAGAGGGATGTGGAGGTGTGTAAAAAGTAGGCAAGGTGACTGACTGGCCTACATGAAGAGGTGTAACTACCTTGGGAAGGAAGTGATGGCAACAAGGAAAACAGTCTTGAAAGTAAGGAGCCGTAATGGACAACTCTGCATCGGCTCAAAAAGGAGTACACATTTAGAAAGTAATTACAAGATTGAGGACCCACTGAGGCATGATAAATGGAGTGGGAGGAAACAAATGGGTGAGACTCTTAAGGAACTGATTGACAATAGGAGACTTAAGAGTGAAGGCTGATCAGGTAACCTAAGAATGGCCGAAACAGATGATAAATAACCTTTAAGGGTTCCCAAACCAAAGCAAAGCACTGCTGGGCTAAAGAAAGAATGAACAAAACCTCAGAAAGAAGAGCAGAGAGGGAAGGGGGGGAGGGGGGGGGGGTAGTTGGTATGGGGGGTGTCAACCAATTTGTTGGTACTCCATGCCACAAATTTATGACAACAGGCGTACACCGTTTTGGTGGAAGGATGCCTGGCTGCCAAGATATCACAGACTTCGGGTGCTAGGTCAAAAGCAATCAACTGCTGTCCCTCAATCTCACACATGAAGGCGGAGATTGGACAGGTTCGGGTGGAGAACTGTCCCCTGCTGCTGCAACATGATCCTCCTGAAGAGGCAGTCTGGGTGGAGGATCCGTGGCCGTGCTCAATAGCTTGGGATACCACACTCTGTTCCCAGTCCAGAACCCCCAAGATAACTTGGGCCCAGTCGTTTCTGATCTTCTTGAGAACTTCGGGCAGAAGTTGTATAGGCAGAAAGGAGGCCGGAGTTCCACTCGAGACAAAAAGCCTCTCCGAGCGAGTGCTGCCTTGGAAACTCCAATGCGCAAAACAGCTGACATTGCGCATTCTCTGCGGGGGCGAACAGATCTAACCAATGCTCTCCCCACTGCTGAAAGACCTCGTACCACCTCCGGAAGGAGACGCCATTAGTGATCGGCTATGCATCGACAGCTGAGTTAGTCTGCTCTATGGTTCAGAGAGCCTGCCTGATGTTGAACCACCAGGGTAATGTCCTGATGTTCCAAGTGTGTCCAGAGGTGTACTGCCTCATGATAAAGGGTCCAGGACCACACTCCTTTTGAGAGAAGGAAGAAATGCTTTCAATGCAAGCCTGACAGCCTGGAGCTCCAGAAGATCAATAAGAAGCCCAGACTCTGCCAGAGAACAGCGGTCTTTGATCTCCACCTCTCCCATCTCCCCCCCCCCCCATCCCAGAAGTGATGCATCTGTCACTATGGATGGATCTGGCTGGGGAAGGGAGAGGGATCTGCTGTGGACCCAATGCGGATTCGAAAGCCACCACTGCAGGTCTTTCGCAGTACCCTCCGAGATCTGGACCATGTCGGAAAGATTTCCCTGATGCTACACCCACTGGAACTTCAAATCCCACCGCAGAGCCTGCATATGCCATCTGGCATGTGTCACTAGGAGGCCACGAGGCCCAGCAGCCTGAGTCAGTCTCACCGAAACCCAAGACAGAGGCTGAAAGATCAGAATCATAGCCCGAGTATCTTGGACTCTTTTCGAGAGGTTAGGCCCGAAACTGCACTGTGTCCAGAACAGCTCTGATGAAAGGGAGCACCTAAGAGGGAGTCAGGTGTGACTTCGGCACATTTATAGTGAACCCTAGTGTGTGCAGGAGGTGTGCCATAGTCTGACGACTTTTTGGGGTGAGTCTTCAATAGCCAGTCTTCGAGGTAGGAGAAGACAAACCCCCAACCTGCACAGATTAGCTGCAACCACCACCATCCTTTTGGTGAACACCTGAGGGGTACTGGTAAGGCTGAAGGGGAGCATGGCAAATTGAAATTGCTCGTGACCTACCATGAATCGTAGGTAACGTCTGTGGGCAGGCAGGATGGGAATGTGGAAATAAGCGTCCTGCACGTCCAATGCTACCAACCAGACTCCTGGGTCCAAGGCAGACGGTGAGCATTTTGAATTTCTCCTTCTTGAGAAATAGATTGAGGTCCCGAAGGTCTAGGATAGGATGAAAGTCCTTGTCTTTTTTTGGTCACCAGAAAGTAGTGGGAATAATAACCACAACGTACTTCTGGGGCAGGGACCATCTCTATGTCTCCCTTGGCCAAGAAAGCCGCAACTTCCTGGCGTAGAAGTGCCAAATGAACCTCTGGAATACTGCTGACCGATGGAGGCATGGCTGGTGGGGCAGATTCGAAGAGGAGGGAGTAGTCCCTGCAAACCATCTGCAAAACTCACCTGCCGGTAGTGATGGATTCCCAGTGGGGCAGGTGATAGCGAATCCTACCGCCAAGTAGAATGGAGTTAGGGGACGCACTAGGAGGGTTTGGAGGCTGCAGCAGGGGCAAGGATGGACTGGGAAGACCTCTGGTTCCCTGTCCCACGTGGGATTCCGCATCTCTGGCCACAGTGGCTGAACAGCATGGGGGGCACGGTGGCAGGGATAGGGACGCGACTGGGAGCCCCTGCCAGGGCCAAGAAAGGGGCAAAAGGTGGACTGTTGGGGTGAGGGGCAGTGGAAAGGCCAAGGGACAGAGTCATAGCCTGGGAGTCCTTGAACCTCTCCAAAGCAGAGTCTGCCTGGTCTTCAAAGAGACAGGAGCC
Organism: Pleurodeles waltl; assembly: GCF_031143425.1. Classification (NCBI taxonomy): domain Eukaryota; kingdom Metazoa; phylum Chordata; class Amphibia; order Caudata; family Salamandridae; genus Pleurodeles; species Pleurodeles waltl. The sequence continues at coordinate 1,663,131,723 of NC_090440.1, forward strand.
ATCAAAGGGCATGCCCATAAGAGTCTGTTGGACATCCCCCGAAAAACCACATGTACGCAACTAGGCGTGGCGCCTCAAGGCCACAGTCGTTGCAACCGATCTACGTAGATAGTCAGTCGTGCCCAGCCCACATCCAATTGTGAACTTTGCTGCATCTCTCCCATCAGTGACAGCTTGGGAGATGATAGCATGGGCCTCCTCCGGTATCTACAGCAGAACTTGCACAACCGTATTTACAGAGTGGGAATAGCAGCCCAAAAGGCATGTGGAGTTCACTGACTGCAGCGTGAGACTGGAGGAAGAAAACCTCTTCTTCCCAAATTGTTCCAGCCTTTTTGATTCCCTATCCTGGGGTGCGGAAGGAAATTCGCCAGAGGATGCCTGGATGACAAGGCTCTCAGGCGTGGGGTTTTGGGACAGGAATTTAGGGTCAGTTTGGGAGGGTAGCGGGCAGATGGCGGCGTGCAATAGCCCTGTTCACAGGAGCCTCTGTGTTGGGCCTGGCTCAACTACCCAATAGGACATTGGTGAGCGCTTCATTGAATGGCAGAAGGGGCTCAGATGTGAAAGCCCCAGGCTGAAGCACTTCCGTCAGAAGATTAGACCTGACCTGAACAGTAGGGAGGTCAAGGCGGAGGACCTCAGCCGCCCTACTGACCACCACTGAATAAGTTGCTCACTCCGCCATAGCCATGGTAGGAGGAGACAGCATGCCAGCGTCTGGAGAAGTGTTCATGCCACTGGCCTCTCCCAACTCCTGTGCCCAGTCCAAGAGAGGGTCCTCTTGGTATTCATAAGGGTCCAGGGACCACTCCAATCCTTCCCTGAATTTGCACCCATACGAAAAATGGTCAGAATCCGACCTGGGGTTTAAAGGCCCCATCCCAGAAGGAGGCAGAGTCGGCCCCGGGGAAGGTCTCAATGGTACGACTGACGTCAGTGTGGTTACGAGAGATTATCCAGAGGGGACCTCGGTGGCCGGAGTCGGAGCTGCCAGCGCAGAACCGAAAGGCCCCCCGATCGAACCCCTTGGGCCCTAAGGCACAGTATAGGGGTTGGCCTGCCCAAAAATGGGGCGCATGGCCTCATAAAACTCCTTTATTTGGGCAGGGATCACTCCAGCTCCCGGAAACTCAGGGGAGTGCGGAGCAGACTCAGAAGCAGGCTCCGAAGACCGAGGCCTCGAGAGTCAACGCTCCTCCCGCGTTGCATCAGCCAAGTGACTGGGTGAAGTCAAAGGGTGACAGGATCTCTTCGACGACTTCTTACCTTGACCCGAAGACTTTGAGGAAGAATGATGGTGGATACGTGACTCGTCTAAAGACCTTCCCCTCAAGCGAGACCAGGACCTACGCGGAGTCTAGCGCCGGGCCGCCATAAGCTTGAGGAACAGCACCCTCAAGGCCTTCGGGTGCATGGCCCGGCACTCTGAGCACGATTTCGGGTTGTGGTTATGCTCCAGGCACCACAAACAGACCCGATGCGGATCCATCACTGACATCGTGCGCCGACAATCCTCATACGGTTTGAAACCGGTCTTCGGGGACATCCTCAATGCACTAAAAAAAAAAAAAAAAACACCTCACCAAAAACTCGACAAAAGGGTCGAAGTTGGTCAAAAAGAGACAAGGGTAGCTCTATCCGGACCAGCGCATGGCGTGGAAAGAAAAGAACTGCTGTCACTGTGCTGAGGCAGCATCTATATACTACTCCCGACGTCATCACCGACGCGCAAGAATATTGCTCGAAGAAAAAAATCTCCGGATCCAGTATGACGCGGGGGGAAAATTCTAAGGTGAGGAATCTGCAACTAGAAGTCTCCATCAGGTGTGTAATCTTATCAGAAAATACAGAGTAATTTCTGGGACTCCTACTTCTTTACAAGACTGTTCAGAGCTTATTATGTGAGCTCAGATCAAAAGCACACAAATGCACGAATGTCCCTTGCCTAGGACTATAATTTCCAATATATTGAGTTAAACCTAAAGACTGGATTGACTGCACTTAGTTTTCACAAAACCCACTTGCAAGTGGGTAAGAATAGCATGTCTTCAAACCAAACTTCTAATTTGTCTCAGATCTGGCAACAGAAATTGTGTAAACTTTTATAAGGCTTACGAAACAATAGATGCTTGGACTTTCTCTTGAACTCTTTTAAAAAAAACTTGACCCTGCCCATATGGGAGATATTTTAGATTCTATCAAAATGGCACGAGGAAATTTAACACAGGGGTCCCAAATTTGTGGCCCCCTTCAGGTATTTTACAAAGCCCTGAAAGCATTATTGGGGATATAGACTTAGCCAACAAGCAGTTCTCTGTTACAGTTATTTTTAAAGGTTCAATAGTCACAGGCAAACAATTTACTTAGGTTAAGTCATCATCACTGCAAGGATATTCATTGGAAAAATATAAGCTAGTAAAATGGTCTATCCATGTCTGTGGGATTAGTGAAAACGTCTAGAGTGATCCGATTATAGTGACTACCATTTGCCAGAACAGTCTTTTGTCCTTACTGCCTTAGTAAGATCCAACCAGCTTTCATCATCCCACTTCCTCTTAGCTCAAATTAGTGCTTACTTATTGACATTTCTCGCAAATCTAATGGGGTCTCTATTTTTGCAAAAATCAAAGCGCTCTTGGCATCTTAACATTCATTATTGAACCAGGACATATTCTTAAAAGGTGCCGGTGTTCAGCTTCCTTACCATGTGTATTGTTTTAAGGAGGTGGTAGAAAAAAAAAAAAGAAAAAAAAAAAAAAGGTGGTTGCGGACAGTAGTATTGGAACTACAATAGTTATTAAATCTTTGCAACAGTAGTGCCATTCAGTCAGCCACAGTCCTATACAAGGACGCTGAGATCTCAGGGTGCTGCAATAAAGACCCCATCTTTGTTGGTAGTCTTATTTGAGTGCGAGTTCACTCCTAGGAAATGGCAAAGGGAACTACAGCGAAATAAAGTGACCCCTTCATTGTTAAGGGCATTATCATTACTATCATGGCGTTCAACAATAATCAGGTCTATTATGTCCTTCTATGATATGATATCAAAGATAATATAATCTATCCAACCTGTATGATCTGGTCTATTGCAGATGTGTCAGATATTCCTATCATAAGAGATAGGCCCATAAGACCGAACACAAGGAGTACAATTTACAAAGCAATAGGGAAGGATTTATTTACCATCCTGATGGAACCCTAGGAACAAAATCGGGGAAAACAGCTTTTTCTAGACGAGGAGGCTTCTCCCACATTATGTGGCATACTTCATCATCGGCAACCTTACAACACCCCGGTAAGATGGTACCACCAGGGCAGACTACCTCTTCTCCGAGGGAGTTCTTAAGGAAGTCTAAGCCTGGATATAACCAAGAACCAAAAGGTGTTAAAATACCTTAGGGTATTCCTTTTATCAATAGGTACGCCGGACATGGTTCAAAATACATTCTGGGTGGCTTAGGTAAATACCCCTTTCATTCATTAAAATGCAAAAAATGTTTAAGCATGCTCGTGTGCCTGAAAACTGGTCAAGGGCATTTTTCAGGGCTATGCAAGGACCTCTACTCACTAGTAGTGAGCACATTCAAACCTGTGTATGACCAGGGAGATGCCCGACGATTCAACCAGTTCAAAAGGCATAGAGGCTCCCTGCACTACAGCCACAACCCACCCCACCAGGCTGTTGCTGTACCACCGGGCAGTTGTGTTATTCATGAGAAACTATACATCCCTCCCACCACCTCCCTGATCAAAAAGGGAGAAACCCTTTTAGTGGCAAGCAAACTACCCACAGCTCCTGCAAGTAGATGTGGAGTGGACTTACACTGTATAACAGAGTCCTCTCCACCCATCAATGATGCATCTGCCACGACCGTTAGCTCTGGGTGGGGCAGGTTGAGTGGTCTGCCACCAGTCCAACTGCAGTCCAGCAGCCACCTCTACAGGTCTTTTGCAGTTTCCTCAAACATGGATGAAATCTGAAACGTTCTCTTTGTGCAAGCTACAGACTTCAGATACCACATGTGCCACATTACATGGTCTACAAGAAGGATGCAGGATGCCAAGTGGCCAAGAAGCTCCATAGTCACTCTTATGGAGAGCCAGGTCAAAGGTTGAAACATCAGGATCATAGCCCAAATGTCCTGACTCTTTGAGGCAGAGGGAAGGCTCTGAACAGCAGTGTCCAGGACGGCAATAATGATGCAGAGCATCTGTGAAGGAGTCAGTTAGGACTGTCAGCTCCAGTCAACAGATCAGTCATAGTCTGGAGGTGGCAAACAACTGAGGCAAGCTAGCCTTCAACAACTAGTCTTTTTTTGCCTGTAAAACATGTTTTTATAGTAAAAGTGGTTCCTTAGTACACATTAATTTCACAGATTTTTTTCAATCTTGAAGTAGTGGAATGATCGACTCGAGCTATTATGTTTGCCGTTCTGCTCATTACATATATAAAATTGGAAGCACTTAGGCAGAGACTTCAGAAACATAACGTCATGTTTCTATATAAGCCTGTTAGTTTCTCCTTGAATAGGTTTAATTTAATTCATTTGGAAAGCGTATGGAATGTACTTTTGAGCAGCAGGCTGACTGCTGCTTTGTCTTTTTCAAGGGCATCGAATTCATGGTTCAATATTTGCGACTTTAAACCAAATGTGTATAGTAATTTTTCAGTTTTTTTTGCTTTACTGGAAATTAAAAGGCATTAGAGTACATTACGGAATATCATCCATACGCTTCATAACAGGTGTAGCTTTATGGTTGACATGCGAAGGCTTGTTGCCATCCGAGACGACAAAAAAAATGCGTAAAATGAAGTGAAATAAAATAAGATAAGTGGGGATAGAGGGGAGCGGTCGAAATATAGATAGGAGAAAAGAGGGGAGGAGGGAGATGGTGATAGAGAGAGGGAAACTGGAGGGGGAGGGAGGGCAGGGTTGGGTCGATGGGCCAGGATGGACTAGAGGAAATGTTGGTCGTTTTCTTGATATTGTGTAAGATGTAGAGCGTGAGATGTAAGATGTGAAGTGTGGAGTATCTAGGGCGTAGCAGGGAAGTTTGAGCGATAATTCGGAACATGTTTTCTGTTTTTATTCGAGTATCCGTGGAGGGTGGGGGTGATTCGGAAGGGTAGGCACGTGAGAGTATATATTGTGGGGGTATTGAAGGTATGCAACTCCAGTTTATAAATGTTTATACACACTGTCGCCAGTCAGTAGTACTGTCTGACAGGAGAGTGGTGGCCCGGCTCGTTCTGTTGTTGACTTTCCTGATGGTTAAGGGAGAACCGGGAGGGGCGAATGTGCTGTAGATCGATTGTATATAGAGTACAATATGATTAGGTTATTTACTATTGGCATCACCTGTGCCCAGGGACTCGCCCCTCGTTAACTAAGGGAAGGAGGAATCGAGAAGATTCTGGCTGGGTCTCCATGAAAGCTTGTCCTCTTTAAAACAAGTCCGGTAGACCTACACTGGTCAGGCTGACAAACGCTGGATAGAAGAGATGGAGAGGAAACTTCGGCTTGAGGAGGGTTAAGGTGAACAAATCTATAGAAAAACAGTATAGAACCAAGGAGTTCTGCTAGGGGTAAGTGGTCTAGGAGTCAGAGAAGAAGGTGTGCATTAATACACAAACTAAGTATATAAGTGGAGATTGGAGAGAAAGGGAGGGAGAGAATGGGGGGGTAAGGGGGGGAACCAAGGCTCCGACTGTCCACCAGCTGATATGGGGAGAAGGTGGGGGAGGATTGGGGAGGGGGAGGATAAGTGTTAAGAGGGAAAAGGCCGTTGACTGTTACGGTCCTATTAGGAAAGGTCTCCAAACTTCAGTAAACAGGGCCGCCTGGTCCTGTAGATTACAGATTACCTGTTCATGCGCAGCAGTTTGGATCATAGCGGTCATCCATTCTGCTGGAGTTGGGGAGGTACTGGATCTCCAGTGTCGGAGGATGCAGATTTTAGCCGTGGCGAGTGCCGTGTGTAGTAATCGCTGCTGTGGCAGTGGAGGGTATGGACATGTGTCGTGGAGAAGGATGAGCGGCGGTGGAATCGGATGTGGTATCAATAGGGAGTCCTCCAGAGTATGGTGCACAGCATCCCATAAGGGTTGTATCGATGGGCAGTGGCACAAGAGATGTAGTAAATCGCAGTGAGGTTCTACACAGCGCCAGCAGTTTGCGTGTGGTATGAGGCACACCCCATAGAGTTTTGCAGGGGTCCAGTACCAATCTTGAAGGACTTTAAAAAGACAAAACTTCAGTCTGGCTTCTCGCGTGCCTCTGTCAAGGGCTTCCAGGGTATCTGCCCAGTCATCCTCGGTATAGGTGGTCCATTCAAGGAGAGGTTGCGAATAAAGATGACTCTCTAGCACTTCATATAGGCCAGCCATTACACCTCTATGACGTCCCCACGTCTGTAGATAGGCGACGATTGGTGAGGCCTTGATCGCCCACGAGAGGGTTCCCAGTACTTTATGCAGACAATGCTTAAGTTGGAGGTAGCGCCATTCTTGACTACGATGAACATCAAACTCCTCTCTTAGGTTATCGAATGACCGGAGCTGGTCCCCGGCTATAATTTGGGCTATACAGCAGATATCGGCAACACCCCATTGAGGCCATCTCAGATTAGTTCCCCCTATTTGGATGCTGTTACCCTCTATGGGGGCTTGGGTATGTAAGAAGGGATGCACTCCTAGTAGGCGATGAGCTCTTCGCCATGCCGCACTTGTTGCCGTGAGGACTGGATTGCGCTGCCGGGAACCTACATTGTATAGTCCTCCTAGCCCTTCGTGATGGGCCCATAAAAGCTTTTCTGTGGCAACCCACTGCGGAGGATCTGGCATTCCGGGAAGCATGGATCGATGCACCAGTATTGTTGCCGGCGTCAACCACAGGCACGTAGAGCCCCAAACAAAGGCTCTTATCGAGGCATCTATCATCCGGAGCATGGGGAGGGGCACAGGTAGGGGAAGCATGCCCAGTATGTATGTGAATAGCGGACGGGTGACCATTCTGACCACCTGCACTCTACCCCACATGGAAAGACCCAGTAGTGACCAGTCTTGCTTCCTTCGGGATACAAGGGGTATCCAAGATATCCCTAATCATATGCTCCAGATCCCGATTGACAAGCGTTCCTAGATATTTGAGGAGAGTCTGGGTCCATCTAAATGGGAGACCGTGAATTGCTGCCCTCGTCGTTAACCGCGAGAGGGGTAGCGCTTCGCACTTCTCCCAGTTCACCCGATATCCGGACAGGGACGTGAAGCCATCTATGACTGACAGTAACAATGGTAGGGATCGCTCCAGATTGGACAGGGTTAACAAGATGTCGTCAGCATAAAGATAGATTTTGGAGATGCCGCCTATGAGGGGGATACCCGATATCTGCTGGGAGTTTCGGATGGTGGCTGCCAGGGGTTCCACTACCAGTAGGAACAAGAGTGGCGACAAGGGGCAACCCTGTCTCGTTCCCCTACCGATGGGGAATGGATCCGATAGGAAGCCCCCGCAACTAACTTGCGCTGTGGGGTGGTCATATAGTAAGCGAACTTTAGAGATGAATTGTTCTCCAAGGGCAAAATGTCAGTAGTGAACAAGTAGGGACATTCGATGCGGACAAACGCCTTTTCTGCATCGAGGGACAGGGCCAAAGCCTCCTCTGGCATGTTTAAGGATTCATACAGGGTATGACAGTACGCATATGGTTTCTGGAGGTGCGGCCCGGAACAAACCCCCCCCCCCCCCCCCCCCGGGTATTGTGAATCAAGGACGGAATGACTTTGCGTAAGCGTGCCGCCAAGAGCTTGGTGTCTCCATTCAGGAGAGATATAGGTCAATAGCTGCCGCAGAGTAGGGGGTCTCTGCCGGTTTGGGTAAAACTTTTTTAGCCTTACTGGATAGTACTCCCAGGGAACCCTCTTGGCACGCCTCTGCGAGTGCCTCGTGTACAGCAGTGACCGCCTCTTCTCCTGCCCATCTGTAAAATTCTGCAGGGAAGCCATCCTCGCCCGGAGATTTGTGGTAGGGGAGATTTGAGATGGCTTGAGCTATTTCTGCCCTGCTTATTTCGCCTTCCAGGAGAGCCAGGCCTGCTTCCGAAAGGTGGGGTAGATTGGCCGCTGTGAGGAAGGACTCGATTTGTACGTTGCTTGCCGCTGTTTCCAGGGAGTAGAGATGTTGGTAAAAGGCCACAAATTTGTTTATATCTTGTGTGCGTGTTAGTATTTCTGCTGTGGAGGACGTATTGGCCAGGATAGCGGAGGCAGCTTCTCTCTGCCAAAGCTGCGTCGCCAACAGCCATCCAGCCTTCTCGCCTTGTTCAGAGTGGCGGTCGTGTAGGCGTTGCAGTGCATATTCCACCTGTGAGGTGTAAAGCTCGTTATGTGCCATTCGAGCTTGTTCGAGAGAGCGACGTAGTGCGAGAGACAGTTGGGCGGTGTATTGCCTAGTGAGGCTCTGAATGTCGTCTTCGAGGGTCCGCTGGCGAGTCGCCCGGTCCCTGTTGGCCAATGCTGTATCGCGCATCACGTTGCCTCTCAGGGTTGCCTTCGCCACCGCCCAGAGAACCTGTTTGGAGGCCACGGAGCCAGTGTTGTTGGTCATGTATGTGGACACATGAGTCCTCAGCTGTTCTTTCCCTTGAGGAGAGCGGTACCTGTGCACCGTAAAGCGCCATGGTTTGCGACCAGGAGATATGAGACCCATTTGGACCGAAAGTATAATAGGGGAATGATCTGAGAGCCCGCTATCTAATATACTGGTGTCTTGAAGTTGGGGAACTACAGTGTGTGATACGAAAAAGTAGTCCAGGCGAGATTGAGTGCCGTGGACAGGCGAGAAGAAGGTATATTCCTTGTCTTTTGGATGGGTTAATCTCCAGTAATCGACTAAACCTGCATCATTTATCACATCTGCCAGTAGCGCCGTGTCATGGTGGTTACCCGTGTCTATGGGGCCTGTCCTATCTAGTATAGCATCCCGGGCTAGGTTCCAATCTCTCCCTATGATGTAGCGGGTGGTCCCGATTTCGGTCAGGAGGCGGTTTAGTTGCATAGTTGCAGGAGAAAAGGCCGCTTGATGCTGGTTGGCGCGTAAACTCAGCCCACGCAGAAAAAAGTGTCTCCCACCTTCAGTTTTGCAAATACATATCTCCCCTCCGGATCATCCCATATTTTAATGACTGTGGCTGGGAGGGTTTTACGTAGTATCGCTACTCCGCATTTGCGGGGGATACCTCCTCCGACCTCATGAGTTGCTGGGCAACAGCTAAAGACGACCCTTCCCACCCAGTCCCGACGAAGTTTGCTAGTTTTTGCACTGTCAAGATAGGTTTCCTGAATTAGAGCTATGTCCGCCATTTTCGATTGGAGGTAGGACAGCACCTTCTTTCGTTTAATGTAATTCGTCATGCCGTGCACATTCCAGGAGAGGATCCGTAATGGGTGTGTCACACAGTGGGCGATTCCTGACAGGCTGGCTAGTGAAGTAAGGACTTAGCAGTTCAGGGAGTGGGGGAAAGGACGTCCTTTACCGTAGGGAGCAGAGACAATGTCACTGAGCGGTTATATGGTGTGGGGGGGGATAGCTGGTGGACGTCGAGCGGTCCTTCAGAGAAGGGAGAGAGAGGGTGAAGAAAAGAGAGAAAGGGAGAAGGGGGATAGAGGAAAAAGTGGGGTGAAGGGGAAAGGAAGTGATTAGTGGAGAGGGATAAGAGGGGGAAGAAAAAGAGGGGTGAGAAAAAGAGAAGGAAGGGAGAGGGTAGGGAAGGGGAGGAGGAGTAAGGAGGAGAAGGCTAGGCTAGGAGAGCTAGGGGGCAAATTCCCCTGGGGGCAGATCTGTAGACTGCGGGCTCTGTGGAACCAGCCAGACCCCGACCGTGGAAGCGGGGGACGGCTGCCGCTTCTTAAGAAACCCGTACCCTCTGACTCCGGAGGGAGGGATGCCACGGGAATGCCACGGAGGGATAGGATAGAGGGTGGCGGTAGAGGATTAGACTATTCTGTGTAAGGGAGTGGAGCGAGGGTGCAAGATACCTATAGTCCATTGGCAATATCACATCATGTTACTGTGGTGGGGAGTGAATGGCCGCACATAAGTGGGGGGGGCGAGGGGGATCATCCTGCTGCAGGGGTGGTAATATACCCACTATAGTTTAACAAGGAACCACTAGGTCTAGTTGTCGCTGTCATGCGGGGGCCTGTGCCATATAAGTAATTTGTTGTGGGGGAGTGGAGGGGGTTGAGAGTGAGGAGGGCAGTGGGGGGGGGGGGGGGGGGGGCGGGGGAAAGCGGATTGACATTGGGCTAGGAAAAGACATTAAAGATTTACCTATAGGCTACTAGGTCATAGAGAATATCGCTATGATGCGATGTCACAATATTACGTGTGGGGACATCAAACAATAAGGCGTATCCCTGGCCTATGCATAAACAAGGAATGTCAACAAAATCTAATCTAAGTGCAGGCAATGCATGCATGGCAGTGGGCTTGAGGTAACATATTACATTATAGAGGCATGAACATGTTAGCAACATCATCAACAACAAAGAATGAAAGAATCCAGGCAGGTACTCATCCGTCCGTCGGTTTGGCAGTGGTCGTATTCAGAGGCGCCAGCCTTCACTTCATACAGCCTCTGTGTCAGACCTCAACCTCAAGGGGGAGCAGGTGCCGGTTTCATAGGGGAGCAGGATTTGTACCTCTGCAAGAGCTGGGTGTGGAGTGCCACAGCGTGCAAGGCTTGGCCCCTATCATCAAGTGACCGTGTAAGCCTCTCCAGGTCTCTGCCTCTGGGACAATTGTCAGGGTCATAACGTTCCGCTCCTCCTCGCACCAATCCTGGGGAAGAGGTATAGCTGTTGTCCCCTGAGTTGTCTTGAGGTTGAGTCAGAGTAACTGAGTCCATGGGTTGGTGCTGAAAGGAGTCCAAGAAAAGTCTCAAGTCCTCGGGATCGTAAAAGTCTTTGGATACTCCATTTTTGGTGACCAACATTCTCGCTGGGTCAAAAAGGCCGTATTCATCTCCAGCTGGAGGAGCCGAGGCCGTAGAGCCAGAAAGGCCTTCCTGCGTTCGTTGGTGTCTTTGGAATAGTCATCCGTTATGCGGATATCGTATCTTTCCATCCGAAAGGGTTGTGGTTTCGCGCTGCTTGAAGGAGTTGTTGGGTCTGAGCGTGTCGCAGTAGGCATGCGATGATCGGGCGGGTTCTTGAGGCCCCGCCAGGGCGTTTTGGACCCACTCTATGTGCTCGCTGAAATTCCAGTGGCGGATCAAAAGTCAATGAAGTCAACTTGGGGAGAACAGAGCCGAGGAAGGCCTGGACATCCGATCCCTCCTCATTTTCCGGAAATCCAAAGAGGCGGATATTGTCTCTTCGACTTCTGTCTTCTAGGTCCGTTATTTTACTACGAAGGTAGAGAAGGTCCTGATCCCTGTCCTGAACTGTAGTCATGTGAGCATCCAAGGTCCCCATGTGATGTTCCAATCCCGTCACTCTGGATCGGAAGCCTGCTATGTCCGAGCGCATTGATTTGGTTTCCAGAGTCAAGGAGAATATGGAAGCGTCCATCCCCTCTATCCGACGACTAACAGCGGTGATCTCCTGTAGTATCCGGTCCATGGTCGTAGGCTGTTCCTTGTCAGACATGGCAGGAGTTGAGGGCAGGTGGGATCCCACTATGGCGGAAGCAGGTCGCTTGTGTTGGAGTGCCTCGGAAAATAACAGTTGTCGCGCCGGTCTGCCTGTGGGTTTGTGCCCTGTCTTGCCGCCGGGCATCTCAAGGCCAGCTTGTAGGAGAAGCCCTATAGAGCCCAGACCGCTCTCCCCACCTGGGAACTGGTGGGGTTGATGGTGCGGAGGTCGGTCGGCACTCGGTCCCCCTCTCTTGGTCCTACGCGGAGCTGGTGTCTTCTGTAATGCGCTGAGGCCCTCTAGTAAGGCTGGTTAGGGGAGCTGCATTGAAGAGCGTGAGGAAAGATGGCAACACGAGCGTGGGCCCGGCAGAATTGATGGGACCAGGTAGTAAGGTGACATTGTCAGGCGGTTATAGTGCCCCATTGGGGAGCATGAGGTGGGAATAGAGCAAGTCTTTCTCGTCTGTGCTGAATATATGTAGTGGGAGGACTTGAGAATGTGATGTCTCAAGGGGTAAAGGCGGGAGGCATAGGTCTCTGCTTACCTGTGCCGCAAATTTAATATTGTTGCTGTTGAGCTTCTGGTCTGTCGAATTTTCGGAATTTTTTTGAAAAGGAGCAGGTGGCCGCGTTTCAGCGTCGCGCTCCCCGTTGCTGTGCCCAGTGTGCCAGGACCGGATGTGATTTCTCCTGGGGGCCCCTTTTACAGGTTGGGGCCCTGTGTGTTCCAAAGTACTTGCGGGCGCTCTGTTGGTTGGGCAGAGAGGGGCAGGCAATGCAGGCCTATGTTGGTGTCCCGTCCAAAAGGGAGGTAGGTAGTGCGGCACAGCGGGACCACCGATTGTGCCTCGGTCCGTCACCGCCTTTTATTTTCGGCCTAATTCTGGAGGACGCGGCTCCGTCCCCTCTTCCAGGCCCTCGCTGCCAAGTTGCGCGGTGGCCCTCACCGCAGCTTTCTTCCAGACCTCTTCATTGAGAGCAGAGGCTTGGTGTGGTGAGAGCCTCCGAGGCTCATGGAGAAGGATTTGCGGCGACCGCAGCGACCCCGCTGCCATCCCGAGCCAGTCATTGCGCGGAGCTCCTGAGCTAGACGGCCATCTTCTGCCATGGCCTGACCACGCTCCCCTCAACAACTAGTCTTTGAGGTATGGTCAGACTTATTCTCAACCTCCGAAGATTCAGTGGCGACCACCACAATCACTTTCGTGAACAACCAAGGTGCACTGGTAAGGCTGAAGGTGTGCATTGAAAACAGTGCCTGTACCTTACCTGAAACTACAGGCAATGACTGGGACTGCAGGACAGATATGGAAATAGGTGTTGTGCAGATCCAATGCCATCATCAAGTCTCCCGGATCTAGGGAGGGCCACTTGGGCCAGGGTAAACATTTTTAACTTGTCGTTCTTGAGGGAAAAAGTTCAATGGGCGAAGGTTGAGGATAGGACCGTTTCTTCCATTCTTCTTTAGCACAAGAAGTAAAAGGAATAACCTGCCCAGACCTCTAAATCCTCTCTATAGCTGCCTTTTCCAAGACAGTCTGAACCTTCTCTGCCAGAATGGAGAAGTGATCCTCCGAGAGGTGTTGTAGTTCAGGAGGTATATTCAGAGGGTGGAGAAGAAAGGGAGGCGTATCCATTTTGTACAAGTTGGAGCACAAATCTGTCTGATGTCATACTCTGCCACCCATGGAGGTAAAAGGTGACCCCCTAAATCGAATAAAGCAGTTTTGTGGTGGCATTAGGGCGGGAATGGGGGAGGTTTGGAATACTTCATTGTCCATGGACAATGGCTGCCAGATCCCCAGCCTCTACCTCAAAATGCTTGGAGACCTGTTGCTGCAGACAAGACCAGGCAGCCTCTGCTGAAATCCCCTTCAGAAGCTTCAAAAAGGGGGCAAAATTGAAGCACAAATTACTGTCAAGACACTACTAGACCAGCCCAAGGAAACATGCTGTTCCTTTATTCTCCATGAAGAGTTCCAAGGCCGAGTATGCCTTGTCCTAAAGAGATATGTGCCATCAAATGTCATGTCCATCAGAGATTATTGGACATCACTAGAAAATCTAGTTGAGCTGTTTCAAGCATGGTGCCAAAGCACCACACTTGCTCTCACTGCCAGCAGTCGGTATTGTTTAGGCCCGAACAAATTACATACTTTGCAATCCTCCACCTCCATGTCACACAATGCAAGCATCTACCAAGAAGGCATTTAGAGCTCAGTGGACGGAGGGCACGGCTAGCAGAGGAGAACATTAGTTTTGAGAATAATTCCATGCGTTTTGACTGTCTGGCAGGGTGGTTTGAAATGCATTTAAGTTTGCCTGCTTGTAGACCTCTGAGCTACCAGGTTTTCTGGCCTAGAGTGAAAAAGTCAGGATCACTTGGAGCAGGTTTGTCTCTTTGCTATATGGCTGTTCACTAGAGGGCAAGAGCCTGGTTTTGTCTAGGTGCTCAGCAGTGTGTCACTCAAGGCCTCATTGAATGACAGGGGATGTCATGTGCTGTTTGTCCTGGTTGTAGGACCTCTTTAGGAACGTAAGTTCTGCTGCCCTCCCAATCATTGCAAAGAAGGCAAACTCTTCCATGGCTGAAGCTGAGAAGGGTTGTATTCAGTATAGGTCTCTGTCAGATGTGGAAAGAGTTCACTGGCATCTTGAAGGCCATAAAAAACGTTTTTGTCATTCTATTTGAATCATAGTTGGTCACTGAGAGTGCAGGTTGAGACTTTGGTGGATGTCACAGCAGATTCCCCTCTGATTTTGAAAGAACAAGTGGTAAATCCTTTGGTGCTGTAGTCAATTCATGGGGTTCCAGCATCAGTTTTGGTGCAGTAAGGAACATAGGGAGTGGCACTGGACCCGGAGTCTGGGATGCCCATGTGCTTCTTCATCTTTACAGATGACTTGGATCTCAAAGAGAATCGGTCGAGAAATTTTCCTTGGGAAATAAAATCCGTCTTTCCCTTTCAGCGGGATCAGGCCAGCCTAACTTTTCATCTGTGTTCTGTGATGTTTAGCTTGGCCTCCCAATTCTGGTTGACCATCAGATTCATCTTTGTGCCTTTGTCACAAGATGTTGAATTGTGTGAGGAAACCAGACACCAGAGACTGACCTCTAAAGGGCCTGTTGAGGACATCAGTATGCAGCAGCCCTTACAATGTTTAAACCCTATCATTTTAGGAGGGCATGCACCTTGCACACTGGAAAAACTGACGAAAGATGTTTGTCAGGCCTGACATAATTCTAGGGAATAAAATCCAGCTTTGTGTGAGAAAGCACAGCGACAAAGGATCGGACATCGGCCTGCAGAGAGGGTGGCTATGTAGCGGCTTTAATGTCCAATCCAGAAGGAATCAGATGTAGAGCATCACAAAGGCACCCACGTATGAGGGAATTTATGAAGAATATTCATCAGATAAAGTCTGGCGCCTGGAGGCATTCAGAAGATGAAGAATCTGTTGTTAAAAGTATCCAACAGAATGTGATGAATAATACGTCTTTTCAAACATTGAAAAGGTTTGTACTAAGATTCACTGTACTCCAAACCCCCACCCCGCTAGCACGCACATAGAGGACATACAGATCCCATATTATAGGTCTATATTAAAAAGGCAGCAAAAAAAATAGACAAAAAGAAGAAGAAAAAAAGAGCAAACTGGCAGCAGCAAATCTAAAGAATATGAGCTATATATGACAGTGAATAGCAATGAAACATGTAGATCTGTTTGTATGCATTTTCTTCATAACGTAACTCCTAATCCTAAGCAGTTACTCTACCATTATAAGAAAAGTGGTACAGAAGATGTATAACTGCACCGATGCCAGATACTGTCTGGGCTTGCACAGCTAAATAGCCAACAAATTGTGCTGGGCTGTGTCTGGATAAAATGCCAAAAACGCTTGGAGATAAATCTAGGCTGGTTCGAACCTCTATATCCGGAGCCAGACCCAGACCCAGAGCTCCATGCCCTTTTTGTAGCGGTTCTCACTGAAGGAAACAAAATGTGGTCTCCTCAGAACATGCAAGAACAGTATAATGAACATCGTCTGTGAAAATGAACATATTTGATGAGCTTGCTGGCCACATATTTGTCTTGTATACCATACAGAGTTAAAGGTAAACCTATTAATCACAAAATAAAAACTTCATACATAGGTATAGACACACCATTACAAATACAAATAGCAAAATGTTAAAACAAACCATATTAATGCAATATTACATCAACACCTCTTCTACACACCGTTAGACAAAATGAATGGTCTTGTGTTAAAAGTAATATTAGGCCCAACATGTTAGCCGGAATGAAGCACATGCTATAACCATAAGTGCCACAGAATTCGGATAAACTGTCCCACAGTTCATCAACAGTCAGTTTAGGTGGCACCAGAGAGATATCCAAAGCCACCACCCCAGACTACCACAGCAGGTGCCAAAGACAACTCGTATGATGACATAAAAAGTACTGCCCCTATAAAGAGCTTGGGTCTCCAAAAGCTCCACTGCTGTTACTTAAGATAGCGTTCCATACACCAGAGCTCTAACTAGCATCACGTTTTCGAAATCCCTTATCGAATTACTTTAGAAAAGGCACAGGAACAGAACTGCCTACCCACATGCTTGTGCCCAGTCTTCTGAGTAGGCATGGCCATTCAGGACCAAGCCCTGACACAGTCTTGAGTTTCCCAGCCTCATGCTCCTGTTTTTCACACATTTGTCTCCTGCTTCTCACCTATATTTGATAATCTTCCCTTTCCTGCTATTTGCCTTTCCTTAGCACTCTTGTGTCTCTCCCTGCTTTCTCTGTCTGCTGTCCGCCTGTTTTCTACTCACTCTGCATTCTCACATCTATTCTATTGGGGTCTTTATTTACAGTGGTTTGCACCCTGTTCAAGTGGGGACCCTCATTCTAGTCAGGATAAGGGAGTCACAGAGATAAGATAACCCATGCTCACCCCCTTGTTAACTTGGCTCAAGCAGTCAGGCTACTCTAAGAGGCAATGTGTACAGTATTTACACACACACACACAGTGAAAACACCACAAAAGTACTGCATACCAGTTTAGAAAAATAGCCAATATTTGAATAAAACAAGACTAAGACAAAAATCCAATATACACAAGCAAAGATACAAATGTTCAGTAATTAACTGTAGTACAGCACTTAGAAACAAAATAGCTCCAAGTGGGGCTATCATAGCATCTTTACTGAGTCACTTCCAATAGTTCAATGCCACTCGCGAGGGAGTGCAGGCCAGTCATGGAGTCGCACAGACCCAGTACAGTATCTTGGAAAACTATGAGGAAACAAAGACATTGCACAGAGACACGGAGGGGAGTCATTGCTGGAGCTAGTGAGGAGTCTATTCCTTACTGCTAGGCAGTGGAGGTGGGGCATCAGTTCCTTACAGTCGCGAGGGAGGTGATGCGGCATCGGTTGTGAGCCGTTGGTTCCTTATGACAAGACGTGGGTCGATGAACCAAGCAGGTCAAGATGCAATGCGCCAACTTTGCAGAGTCAACATCACACCACACCAACCATCCTCATTAACCACCTGGAGATCTCACCGACTCAAACACCGACAACCACTTGGAGGAGCTGATCACACTCAGACTAACCCAACAAGCAGAATATTCCAATCACTACCTTAGACACAGCTTCACTAACTTAACATCTCGGAGGACAGTTTTGTTGGTTGTGTCCGCTCTTGCTTTGGCAAGAATTTCCCTGCGTTCTGGTGCAAAGTTTACTGTGGCAAATTCATTGAATTCAGGAGCCAGGCCGATAAGCGTAGAGATGTTGGGTCTGGATGCCAGACCTGGCACAGGTTCATGGTCAACAATTCTGGTACTGGTTAGAGACAGACACGGGGTTGGTCCAAGAGGAGTAGGAAGGAGCTCCATGAACCAGAGCTGTCTGGCCACATGGGGGCTATGAGAAGTCTGCAAGGCTCCCTCTTCATTTTGTTGAGCACCTTTGGGATCCATGAAATGGGGGGGGGGGGGGGGGGGGAAGCATAAGTATAGATTCCTGACGAACACATTGAAAACGCAACCTGACAATGATCCTTTCAGATTATGCCAACTTGCAAAGAATGGGCATTTCTTGTTCTCCTTTGTGGCAAATAGGTCCACGTTCTGCTTGCCCCACAGGTGGAAGAGCTGTCCAGAACTTGTTGATCTAACTCCCACTTGTTTTAAGGAATGCTGGTCCTGCTTAGCTCGACTGTGGGGAGGTTGGACACCCCTGGTACACGTTCTGCTGTGAGCGAGATTTGATGAAGAGCACAGTTCCAAATTTCCTGCACCTGACGAGATCGCGCTGGTGAGCGTGTTCCCCTCTGTTGAGATAAAACATACTGGTGGTATTATCTGTGCATATTAGAACCAATGACTGTGCTATCCCAGGGAGAACAGACTTCAGCGCTAAGTCGATAGCTCTGAGCTCCAGTTGGTTGATGTAAGTTTTTGTTTGTTTCGCCTGGAATCCACTTGACGTTTATCTGTAAGTGGGCACCCCAACCTTCTAGGGAGGCATATGTTATGACATAGTTGGGAATTTGTTAAAGGTAGGAGAGCCCTCTGGACAGATTTGAAGCTGGTGCTTATCAAGACATGTCTACCTTCATTGCTGAAGTTATTTGAATGAGATCCTCTAAGGACCTCTGCGCCTGGAGCCATTGTTTGTCCAGTTCTTGCAGTGGACACATCTGTAGTCAGCAATTTGGAACAAGAGGGATACAAGAGGAGATCATTCCAATGAAGGATTTGTAGGTCTGACTAGAAACTGACTTTTTTGTGGACAGTTTGTGAGCTAGTTGTTGGATCTTCTTTTGCCTGCCCAGGCAGGGAAACTGTCTTTCACTGCGTCTAGGATTGCTCCAAGATAGTTAAATGTTTTGTGGGTTGCACATGAGATTTTTGATGGTGGACAGTGAACAATGAAAGGCAGATGGCTGCTTGTTGGTGTGTAGGAGTTTTTAATGAGCCAATCGTCCAGAGCATGGAAAGATGGATTTCTTGCTGTCTGAGATGAGCCACTACTGGGGCTTGCATCTTGAAAAAAATCCTGGGGGCTGATTTCAGTCCAAATGGAAGGACTTTGAATTGTAAGTGGGTACCAGCTACGTTGAAGTGGAGGAGTTTGTGGTGGTTTGGGTGTATCAGGACGTGGAAATACACATCTTGGAGTTCCAGTGAG
Organism: Pleurodeles waltl; assembly: GCF_031143425.1. Classification (NCBI taxonomy): domain Eukaryota; kingdom Metazoa; phylum Chordata; class Amphibia; order Caudata; family Salamandridae; genus Pleurodeles; species Pleurodeles waltl. Next base: position 1,663,150,565 of record NC_090440.1, read on the forward strand.
GTCATATGATCTCCCGTGTCAAGGAGGTGTAATATATCCCAGAGCATCATCATGCAAAAAGAATGCTTTTTAAAAAATGTGTTCAATCTTGGTAAGTCGATAATGGAACATCAATCCGCTGTTTTTTTTTTGACTAGAGAGAAATGGGAATACAATCTGCATCCCTTTGAAGGGTTGGAACTACTTCTATTGCTCCCTTTAACATGATGGATATTTCTCTGAGAAGTGGGAGGGGTGGGGATTGGCACTGCTGGAGGGGCATGTGAAGGTTTTTGGTAGAACTCCAGAGTGTCCTCAGGAGATCACACCAAGATCCCCCTTGTCTGATGTTATTGTGGACCACTGACGAAAATGGTTAGCAATTTAACCATCAATCCAGGTTTATAGGAAGAAGGTGGTGGGGGATGGGGGAGGTGCTGAGTCGGTACCAAATTGCAGTCACTGATTTCGGTTTCCATCTCTGCCACGGGCTGACAATTTTCCACTGGTGGAATGCTTGTGTGCAGCCACTGGGGGTTGTCTAAATTGCTGCTGTTGACCATATTGGGGATGGTACTGTGTCTCCTCTGCCTTTAGCTACTCGAAAGCGCTGCCTCCTGTACTGAAGAGCCCCAAGGAACGTTGCTGTATCCGTGTCCGCCTTGATAGATTGGAGGGCATCATCCAACATGTTTGCCAAATAATTCACCATCAAATGGTATATCCGATATCTTGCTTTGGATGGAAGGAAGTGAATTTTAAATATCCTTGACTGCAAAGAACAGCCGCTCCTGCAAGTTGTCTGAACCCAGTGCTGGCAACATCAATGGCACAGTCAATCATCTCCGCAGATATTCTTTCACCCTCCTTGAGAATCTTTAGAGCTTCCCCTGGCAGCAAATCAATGTAGGTGGACATATTCAACCACATCCAGCAGTCACAACCATTGAGTATGGCCAGTGAGTTTGCTGCTCTTACTGTCGTGGCCGCCATGGAGGAGAATCTCTTTCCTATTTATTGAAGCCGACAACCATCCCTGTCAGGAGGAAAGGAAATTGGTGTGGAGGGATTCTTAGATCACCGTTGTGCCACATCAGATACCAGAGAGTCTGGTTTCGGCTGCCCAATAAAACAAGTTGGTGAGTCATTGTAAGCTTTGTATTTCTTGTTTAACCATGGATTGATGCTTGAAACCGTAGCCGGGTTCATCATGGTTTTAAGGCCTTCTTGCTAAATAAAGTCTATAATGTTATGCAGTTTGTAAAACGCATGGCTACCAACAGGTTTCCCAGCGCTAATGGAACTCGTGGGCACGACAGGCCAGTTAACAGAGACTATGAAAGGGGACTAGAAAAGCCAGGTTTTGAGTGCCTTGCGGAACATCAGTTCCTGATTCATCAGACGCAACCTAACAGGAAGGGAGTTCCATAGCTTGGCTTCCAGAAAAGATATAGAGTGGACCCACCCCATTTGCATTTCTTGACTCTGGGAATTCTGGCTAGAGCAGAGGAGGACGATCTAAGGTCTCTATTCGGCCTATAGAAAGTAACCAAATTTTTAAGGAGCGGAGGACCCCCGTCATGGAGGGACCTGTGCACCAGGCATACAGGCTTGAATTTGATCCGCCTTTCTATTGGCAGCCAACGGAACAAGATCAGGCCAGCCCGAACTGAGGTCCATCTTGGAATATCAAGCATCAGGCTAACTGTTGCGTTTTGGACTCTTTGTTGTCTTTTCTTGACATATAATGGAGATCCTAAAAAGAGTAAATTTCCGTAATCAAGCTTGGATAAGATTGTGGCCTGAACAATAAGTCTTTTGGCCAATACCGGAAGAATATGAAACACCTTTCTCAATAATGTAAGAAGACCTAAGCAGGTAGCCGATAGATGCTTAGCATGAATATCCATTGTCAGAGCTAGATCCAACCAGAACCCCAGGGTTTTAATCTGCTTCTTAGATGGAGGGAAGTCATCCATTACTAATGGGAGAGGATGCGGGATTCAAAGTCTTGACTCCGGGCCTACAATCATCACCTTGGTTTTGTCATCATTAAGTTTCAATTTACTCTTAATCATCCAACCAGATACCGCATGAAGGCAGGAGGATAATCTAGAGCCTTCCAGTGTCTCATTAGCCGAGAAAGATACCACCAGTTGGGAGTCGTCAGCATATGACACCATGGCCAGACCAAAGGACTCAACCAATGCGGCTAGAAGGGCCATATAAATGTTAAACAACGTCGGGCTCAAAGAGGAGCCCTGCGGTACCCCGCACTTACTCTGCAGTATGTCTGATAGGTGAGATCTGTCTAACACCTGGAAGGTTCTATCCTTTAGAAAGGATGTGAACCAAGCCAACGCCAGATCTTTGATGCCAACATCCCTCAACCTCCCAATGAGTACCCGGTGGTCGACAGTGTCAAAAGCTGCAGTAAGATCCAGCATAATTACAACTGTGGTAAGACCCTGATCGACACTCATTCTGGCCCTTTCTAAGACTGCGATGAGTGCAGATTCCGTGCTGTGACCAACCCGAAAACCCGTCTGGGAGGGATGGAGAAGACCATTTTCTTCCAAGAACACAGAGAGTTGGGAGTTAATGTGCTTATCCAAAATCTTGGCGGGTGGGTAGCAGAGAGATGGGCCTGTAATTACTCAAAACAGTGGGATCAAAGGTGGATTTTTTTAAAAAGAGGCTTAATTATCGCATGTTTCCAGGTCTTGTATACGTGGCCTTTGGTAAAGGATGCATTAAGCAACTCTGTAAGTAGAGGCATTATAACTTTAGTACCCAGTACCAGAATCTTAGGGGGAGCGAAGTCGAGGGGGGGAACCTGATTTAAAAGTATTTAAGGGAGCCAGAGCACTGTCTTGCGAGAATGGGATAAAATGAGAGATGGAGGCAGGACTATCATTAGTCAGGCTCTCATCTTCTACCAAGCTCTGACTATTATTGCCAAAGCTGGCATAGATGTCTAAAATCTTATCTTGGAAGAAATTAGCTAATTGATTGGCGTATTCTTAGGAAGCATCCTTAGAATTCCCTTCGGCTGGTGTATGGAGGATCTCCTTTAGAATCTGGAAAACGTCTTTGGCGGAGCCCAAAGCTTCTTCAATTCTAAGTTGGTAATAAGCGCCTTGTGCTGCTTTAATTCCAACATGATACTTTCTGATGGCTCTCTTGTAGGCCTCCTTATCTGCTGTATCATAGGTTTTCCTTCATACTCTCTCTAGTTTTTTGCACTCTTTTTTAGTGATCAACAGTTCGAGTGTAAACCACATAGCGGTCGCCTTCCTACACAGCCCTCTCTTATTTTTATTGGGAAGAACTTTGTCCAAGCTATCAATGATCCACTCATTGAAAACCTCAGCTTTAAGCTCCCTGCCATCTAACAGTTGGGGTTTGAGAGTTTCCAAGGTGGCTAAAAACATACCAGCATTAAGCTTGCTCCATTGTGTCCCAACCTGAGCAGACGGTTTGAGCTTCTCTCCAAACATTCATAACTAGAACAATAGTGATCAGAGAGTGATCCGTCCAGGCCAAAGGGATAGGTAGTTTGCAAGTTAAAATGGATAAATTACTAAAAACAAGGTCTATGGTGTGACCGTTCTCATGAGTGGGGCCCTTTACCAGTTGCGCCAAGCCTAATGCTTCCATCTCATCCAACAAACGTCTGGTATTGAGTGACTGAGTTCTCGGCATGAATGTTAAAATCACCTACAATAGTGAAATTATGTCTTAAGCGGATGGCATTGGCAGTGAAATCTAAAAGTGATTAAAAATTTGTCTGGGGAGCCCGGAGGACGGTAGAGCAAAATCCCTGATAAAGTAAAATTGGGATTGATGGCAAGGGAGAAGGACATCCCTTCCCCTTCAGCTAAATGTAAGGGCTGATGAGTTAGGTTAGAACCTTCCTTATATATAATAGCAATTCCGCCCCCTTTGGAGATCCCCCTATCCACCCTGGCAATCAAATAGCCCGGAGGAAGACCTAAGTTAACATCCAAGTTAGATCCATTGTGCAGCCAGGTTTCTGTAAGGAACAGCGCCACAGGATTCAACTCTGTTAAAAGTATATTACTGTCCAATGTATGTGCAGCCAAGGATCTGCAGTTAGTGTAGAGAAACTCTGTTGAAGGTCTAAGCACTTGTATGGAACTTTCTGCCTTAGAGTGGAACCCCCATTGACAAGTAGAACAGAGCCATGTGTGTAGACTAAGATTTGTGCAGACCCTACAGCCCCTATTCCTATGGGGTCTAAGCGCCTGCACCTCCTCCGAGGTGTAACTGACCCTGGGGCTGATGGCCTCCAAAACAAGTGGAGGGACACTGGAAGAGGCCCTATGGCCCGACCTGGCGTGGACGGGCGCAGACGGGCTTGCCTTTGGCGCGCCCGCCACATCGCTCGTTTTAAAGAAATTATGCACCCCCTACAAAGTGCTCCGGGGAAAAGCTAGACCGCTGACCCCCTTCCAAAAATGGCGGTCAAGCTCCCATTTTCAGAGAGGAAAAATGGCGGCCACAACTCTGCCTGCTTGATCGAAAACCGACAGACACCGACCGGAGTTGTGCAGCCTAAAAAAAAACGGCTCCAGCCCACCCTCAACGTGAGTAAAAGGTAAGACCCCCTCCCTCACTTTGAAAAAGTGTAAAAGCTGGCAAAAAAAAAATAATCGGCAACGCCCAACAATGAACATATAAAAAAAGAGCGTATAATCTGGATAGTCATCACCGATTTCTTAGCCTGTTCTTTAAAGTTGTATAAGGAGCAGTCTGTTTGGTAAGCAGTGCAAATTCAATCACTTGGCTGCTCTCTCCATTAAATTATGAAGCCGCCAATTACCTCTGGTGGAGAATCTACTGGTGCCACCACTGGTGGGGACGGAGTGGGGATGAGGTAGTCATCCCACTCATTGGGCACTGAGGTATTCTCTTATTTCACCTTCTTCTTTCTTCATCTGTAGAAGGAGCATTGTCAGCTGGGGTGTCAGCCAAAAGTATCCACTAAAGTAGGTAGAGGAGTGACATGTCCATCAAACAACCATGACGGCTGTGGAATAGGTATCTGCGAAAGAGGCACAGACATTGGTGATTGTGGTCGAGGAGTCGCAGGTGGTAGAAACCTGCGTTAAGTCTTGGACCATGCTTTGTAAATTGCTCACTAGAAACATGGGCATTTGTATGGAATATTCCTGTTGGTCTTGGTTTGAATAGTCATCCTGGTATTGCCCTCTAAGTAATACTGCTCCTCTATATAAGGCTCGTCATCCTCCTCAATGTCCTGGCATTTGACATGCAGTTGGGATGGGCTACTAGCCACTCCTAAGGGACCCTCCTCATCTGAATCGTCATCCTCATCTAAGAGGTGTGCAGGTGGATACGGCAACACTTTACTTGGAGAGGTGTGGGCTGGAAGAATAGTGTCTGAAGAAAACTTTTCCCTTACAGGGATTAAAGGCAATGGAGGAAATGTCTTTAGAGTGATCTTCACGGCTGCGTCCTCAGCTTGTGACTAGTGGATGTCTTTCTCATAGACGGTATCCTAGTCGTCAACTCCCTAGTCATGAGGATGGTCATCAACAACACAGTTTTTGGCATTAGGGTCGATAAACTCATTTTTGGTGTAAACGTTAAATGGTATGGTGCCGGAGATCACTGTGCAGTCAATGGGACCTTTGTCGTCTATGGATTAGTAGACTGGTGCTTTACATTTTTTGTAGTTACGATCATCAATGGCAGTGGTGAAGAGGAGATGATAATAAGAGTTGAGGCTGTAGTAAACGTCGACGGTGTCACCGTAGATGCTGTCGAAGTCGTCCAAGGTGCCGTCGTCATCACATCAAAATGTGGAGCTTGCGGCTTTCTTCAATGATTTTGTCATCAACAGTAAGGATTGTGAAAAATGGCTGGGAAGTGCTTTTGATAACACAGGAGTTGTAGGCTGTGACCGATCCTTTTCGGAGGCCATTTTGCCCTTTTTTTGAGGAAGAGGGAAATGTCCTCATACCGCTTTCCATGTGCAGAAGAAATCTGTTTGGACTTTTTTTAAAGCCTTTAAAGACAGCTCTGAAGAGATCTTTTCTTTAGATCGGTCTCTCTTGAGGGCAGTTGAAGTCTGTGAAGACCGGTCACGGTCCTCTTCAGACAGGGGTTACGCTTTAGTTTTTAGGCTCTGGAGCCACAGTAAGTCTACCCTCCCTCTTTTAAGGTCTTCTGAGAAAGGGTGTGACAGAATTTTGCAGTCTCTCACCTTGTGGTCCAGACAGAGGCAATATGCACATTTCTTATGTGGGTCATCTAGATGGAGCCTCTTTTTCCCCACAGGTTTCACAGGATTTGCATAATCCTTTTTTAGTGAGTTGGGACAGGTTGTCCAGTCAAAATCTGTATGTAGTAGAATTCAAGTGATGATCTTGAAGGAAAAAAAATCCTTTGAAGAGCTGAGAAAAAGTGAGATTGAGCAGAGCTCAAAGAGACTCCCATCACACAACGTACAGTAAAAAATCTGAGGGAATCAACCTCTGTTGGGAGTGTTCTAGAGGGAGGTGTTGCTTGATTGGCTAAAGTATGTGCTTAGGTCCTTTTTTTTTTTTTAAAAGGACACAGGCTATAAAACATAGGGGTTCAAAGCCAGTCTACTGTAGTGATACACTTTGATTTATTATAGTACAGTTGGACTCAGAATTTGACTGGCAGTGAGTCAAGCATGTGAAACTTCGAAAGATCCATAACTGGAGAAACACTTAATTTCTTCACTTCAACATGCTCTAATTTACTCCTCAATAGAACACCCAACAGTGAAAGGAAGCAACAGTACATTCATTATACAACGTTTACAATATTTGAAAAACAGAGCAACCAGGATTGAAGAAAAAAAAAAAAGAAAGGAAATCAGAGCATATGTTTACAACTGATATTATTTGGCTAAATATGTATGCATCATGAAGAAAGAACTGCCATAAAATTTCTGGTTTCCAAATATGTGCTTAGTCTATGCAGAACTGAAAATACAAATGAAGTGCTTGCAAATAACAAAAGGATTATAAGCAAGCACAACTGTCAATTATACTTCCTATTATAAAGTGAAAAGAACAAAGCAAACTGTTCCCCCTTCACAAGAAATCCATCAATGATTTGAAGAAGCACTCATGAAATCATTTTTATGAAGAGCTCAAGTTGTCCCATATGGTATAAATCTTGCACCCCACCCAACACCCCTTTTATGCGCTGGTACTTGTAGTTTTCCTTTTTGCCATTTTAAAAAAAAAGGACTGCAAATACCAGAATGCAATAGATGAACATTAACTGCTCATTACTGAACAATATAGGGGTCTCTGTATAATGGTGGTAGTGAGGGTTATCTCGGACACAATAAGGAAATGTGTTCATTGCCCTACCTGGTGTCAATTATGGATATTTGTTTTTCATATTTGGGGCACAGCATTGGTTAACCCCTTCACTGCAGGTGTCGGCCACTGGCCGACGCCCACACTACCTCCCTGGTGCGGGTCACGACCAGTGGCCAACACCAGGGAGAGGGTTAATAAATCCTTGGGTGCGTCACACCCGAGGGTTTATTTTTTTTATAACCCAGGGAGACACGGAAGCTTCCGTGTCTCTGACGTAACAAAGTTGATTTCCCCATCGGAGCAGGAAGCAGCCTTGCGGCTGCTTCCTGGAAAAACGGCCTTCCCCACGTTCGGGAAGGCCTCGTAAGAAAGGGGAGAGTCTCCCTTTTCTTACGAGGCCTTCTGAAAGTGTTTCCTGGCCCCGATCGCAACACAGCTGCGATCGGGGGCCAGGAAACACCACTAGACGCCAGGGATTTCACTTGGGGGGGGAGGGGGGGGTCGGCCCCCTAGGAAAATGCCCCCCCGGGGCATTTTTTTTTAATAAAAAAAAAAAAAAAAAAAAAAAAAAAAAAGGTAGGTGCCCCTGGGGCAGGGGACGGACGGTGGGATCGCGCACCCCCCCCCCAGGGGAAACATTTAATTAAAAAAAAAAAAGGGACAGGGGGGGGGGGGGTCGCTCGTGGGCAGGGCGACCCCCTGTGGGGGCAATATTTTTTTTTAGTTGTTGTAGGGTTTCCCTGGGGGCCATTTTGGCCCCCAAGGAAACCGTACAACAACTACAAAAAATAGATCTATAGATATATATATATATATATATATATATATATAGAGAGAGAGAGAGATATATATAGATAGATAGATAGATAGATAGATAGATAGATAGATAGATAGATAGATACTTTTGTCAATATGTGTGTGTTTTCCCTGGGGGCTGCGATCGGCCCCCAGGAAAACCAGACCCACATATAAAAGTGATATATATATATATATATATATATATATATATATATATATATTTGTCGCCAGTTGTCTGGCATTTGGCGTGGATAGCTTATGTGGACAAAAAGTTATGAAGGCCTAAGAGCGAACTACCCCAAATAGCCAAAAAAGGGCTCAGCACTGGGGGGGAAAAAGGCCCAGCAGCTAAGAGGTTAATTGAGTTTTTCCAAAAGAAGATCAACGACTTGTGTATGATGAGGCTGTCATTGACACTGAAGCACTGCAAGGTCTTTCAAGGATGTGATAAACATTCTTCAGGGAGATCTAGCTGGCAGTGGAGTCCTCATAATGAGAGGCCACACTGATGTCAACTGGGTCTGCTGGAATAATACTGGTTGCCATGGCAATACCACTGTTACGGGGCAATGATTATATCACTGGAGAAAATTCTTGCAACTGGTGGATTATATTTCTAGGATAGATTCAATGACTTTGTGCGACATTTCATCATAAGCGAAGTGTCACACATTAGCAAACTGCAAACATGAAAACGCCATACCTATGCACACTGGAAACTTGGCAGTCCTGGCACTTTAAGTCATACTAAAGAACGCATATTTTCGATTTTCATGATGTACACCCAATCATACATACAGCAGTCAGAAGTGCCACTCTGACAACATCTAGATCTGAAAAACAAAGGTAACACCCTGCCTCACACTCCAGCATGCAGTCAGCCCCAATGCATCATGATAAATGCAGTCAAAGTTAGTTTCATACCCATAAAGTAAACTGTCGTTTTCCACCTTAGTAGATGCAGCAAATGCTGTAAATCTCTGGACACATGTGGAAAGGCAACTTTCCATGTTAGGTATTAGATCTGACATGAGGGCATAGGTTCAAATGGTGGGCCCATAAGTCGTGGGAGCACTATGGGTAAATTCCAGCAAGGCATTGGAGGCGTTCTAGGTGGGATAATGAGTTTTAACCCTTCCATGAAGGCTTTGATAACAGGAACTTTAAAGAGCAGCGCTGTATATTCTGCAAGTGCGCGGAAATCGCAGGGAGATGTATTTTTATGTATGAAAACTTAGGTTCACTTTTTGCAAATGAAGCAAAAAGCATACAATGTCTTGTATTGATGCTGGAAGTGGGGTAATTTGTTTAGATTGACAATAATGCACAAATCTTTTCCATTTATTGGCATAGCATTGCCTGGTAGTGGGTTTTCTTGCTTGTTTAATTTTTTCTATACATTCAGTTGGTAGTTGTAGATACCCAAATTCTATGACCTCAGGAGCCAAATCGCTAGATTGAGTGAGTTGGGATTTGGATGCCTAATCTGCTGTTTGTTCCGTGTTAAAAGATCTGGTCTGTTTGGGAGTTTGATATGTGGTACTACCGACAGGTCTAATAGTGTTGTGTACCAGGGTTGACGTGCCCACGTTGGCGCTATGAGTATTAGTTTGAGCGTGTTTTGATGCAGTTTGTGGACTAGAAATGGAACGAGCGGGAGAGGGGGAAAAGCGTAAGCAAATATCCCTGACCAATTCATCCATAGAGCATTGCCCTTGGATAGGGGATGTGGGTACCTGGATACGAAGGTTTGGCATTTTGTGTTTTCACTGGTGGCAAACAGATCTATGTCTGGTGTTCCTCATTGTTGAAAGTATAGCTGAAGCACTTGAGGGTGAATTTCCCATTTGTGCGTTTGTTGATGACCTCTACTGAGAACATCGGCCAATTGGTTGTGTATCCCTGGAATGTATTGTGCTACCAGGTGATTTTTGTTGTGGATTGCCCACTGCCAATTTTTTTGTGCTAGGAAGGAGAGTTGGGATGAATGAGTCCTTCTTGGTTTGTTTAGGTAATGCATTGTTTCATGCTGTCTGTTTTGACAAGGATATTCTTGTGAGTGAGAAGAGGCTGAAAAGCTTTGAGTGCTAGGAATACAGCTAACAACTCTAAGTGATTTATGTGTAACTGTTTGTGTTTGGTGACCCCTTGTCCCCAGATGTTGTGATTGTTGAGGTGAGCCCCACCAGCCAATCATTGAGGCATCTGATGCACGTATGGTGTGAGGCACGGGGTCTTGAAATGGCCGCCCTTTGTTTAGGTTTGTGGAATTCCACCACTGAAGGGACATGTATGTTTGACGGTCTATCAACACTAGATCTTGAAGTTGACCCTGTGCCTTTGACCATTGCTGTGCAAGGCATTGTTGCGAAGGCCGCATGTTTAGACTTACATGTGGGACAAAGGCAATACAGGATGCCATCATGCCCAATAGTTTCATGACGAATTTGACAGTGTACTGTTGGGCTGGTAGTATTTGTTGCAATAAATTGAGAAATGCTTGTACTCTTTCTGGACTTGGGCTCGCGAGTGCTGTTTGAGTATTTAGTGTTGCTCCTAAATACTGTTGAATTTGCGCAGGTTGTAGGTGTGATTTTTTGGTAGTTTATGGAGAACCCAAGGGTGTGTAGGGTTTGTATTACATATTGCGTATAGATTTTGACACTGTGTATGACTGTTGGATTTTATAAGCCAATCGTCAAGATATGGCAAGACATGAATGTGTTGCCTTCTTAGGTAGGCTGCAACTACCGCCAGGCGTTTTGTGAATACTCTGGGAGCTGTTATTCCGAAGGGTAACACTTTGAACTGATAATGCTTTCCTTGAATCACAAACCTGAGATATTTTCTGTGGGCTGGATGGATGGGTATGTGAAAATACGCATCTTTGAGGTTTAATGTTGCCATGAAATCGTGTTGTTGAAGTAGTGGGACAACATCCTGTAGTGTTACCATGTGAAAATGTTCTGACAGGATGCAAAGATTAAGGGTTCTGAGATCTAATATTGGCCTTACGGTTCCGTCCTTTTTGGGAATGAGGAAATACAGTGAGTAAACTCCTGTTCCTATTTGATTTTGTGGCACTGCCTCTATTGCTTGTTTGAGTAATAGATATTTTACTTCCTCTTGCAACAGGGCGATATGTTGTGTGGAGAGGTTGTATGGTTTTGGTGGAATATTTGGTAGAGTTTGTGCCAATTCTATGCAATATCCATTACGGATAATTGATTATACCCTGCTGTCTGTGGCAATGGGTAGCCAATTGTTGTGGAACCTTTTCAGTCTTCCCCCCCACAGGTGAGGTGTGAATTGGGAAGGGATGGCTCAAGTCACTACTTTGCCTGTTGTGAGGCTTGTTTTGCTGACTGATATTTTCCCCTGCCTCTGGGGTACTGGCCTCTGTAAGTACTTTTGAAACCACCTAGTTAATATTGAAGTTGGTAGGCTGACTTGGTTTGTGAGGTGGATGCCTCAGGTGTTTGGGTTCTAAATCCACCTAGGTATTGGGGCTTACGAAAGGATCCCCTGTATTGTGTAGTATACAAAGCACCCATGGCTTTAGCTACGTCAATCTTTTTTGCATTTTTTCAATGTCTGTGTCCACCTCTGGGCTAAAAAGCCATTTTTGGTTAAATGGCATATAGAAGACAGCCTGTTGTATTTCAGGCTTAAATCCTGAAGACCTAAGCCATGCGTGTCTTCTTATTGTTACAGCAGTGTTGATGGTTCTAGCTGCTGTATCTGCAGAGTCTAGGGCTGACCTGATCTGGTCATTGGTGATGGCTTGCCCTTCCTCTACTATTTGTTGTGCCCTCTTCTGCTGTTCCTTGGGGAGATGTTGTATTATTTCTTTCATCTCATCTCAATGGGCCCTGTCGTATCTAGCCAACAATGCCTGAGAGTTGGCTATCATCCACTGGTTGGCTGCTTGAGATGCCACCCTTTTTCCCGCAGCATCAAACTTTCTACTCTCCTTGTCTGGTGGGGGGGGTGCATCCCCTGACGACTGCTAGTTTGCTCTTTTTCTGGCTGCGCTTACCACTACGGAGTCTGGAGGCAATTGTGTGATGAAGACAGAGTCAGAGGGAGGTGGCTTATATTTTTTCTCCACCCTAGGAGTAATTATTCTAGTTTTAACTGGCTCCTTGAATATTTGGTCAGCATGCTTTAACATGTCGGGGTGCATGGGAAGCGACTGATAAGTTGCATGTGTAGAGGAAAGTGTATTAAAAAGGAAGTCATCCTCTAACGGCTCAGTGTGCATGGCGACATTGTGATAGGATGCCTCCCTAGCTATGACCTGAGTGTAGCCTAAACTATCCTCTGGTGGTGATGGCTTCGAGGGATAGCAATCTGGGTTATCTGGAATGGGATCTGGATCATAAGGATCCAATGGATCCACATTGTCCTGCTGCGAATTGAATGAGTGTGCTGCTGATTGCAAAGGTGTAGGACTAGTAGGGGGAAGAGATAAGTAAATGAGTAGAGTGAGGAGGAGAAAATTGAGGAGGTGGAGGTTTCTCTTTGGTTCTTGCCACTTTAGCTGGTGGCTGAGCAGTGTCCAATTCTTCCTGAAAGGCTAATTTCCTCTTTGGCTTTAGAGGAGGTGTTGTTATAATTCTGCCAGTGTCTTTATGGATGGGAATCCTGCCCTGCCTTTCATCTATTTCCTCCATTTGTGAGTGTTCCTCAGTAAGTTTATGGCTTTCTTTGAGAGCTTGTGAAAGCCATGTTCCTCCATGTAAATTGGCTTTTTTGGCTCCAAAGCTGGTTTTTTCAGTATCGAAAAAGTCGGGGGTCGATGATGGTCTCGGCTCCGAAAACTATTTTTGAGGTTTCGACTCGAAGGATCGATGTTTGGTGGACTCGGAGACAGGGCCTCGGCTCGAGTCCGATGGCTTGGGTGGCGTGGCCTATTTCGGTGCCGAAGTTGTGGGTTGGTCACCGAAGGTCTTTTTACAGGTCAAGCCATGGCCTTCCGGCAGTGGCATTCCAAAGGCTTTATGTTTGGGCTTGGCTGGGGCAGGGGCAGGCGTACTCGCGTGCAGTCCTGCTATGACCGGTCTGTCCTCCTCAGACTCCTGCTCGGAGTCGGATGCTCTAACGGAGACAGCCGTCTGCATGATTTGTTCCTCCGACGTCGAGACGTTCGGCGCTCTTGAATGCCATCTCGAATCTCCGTGCTCTTCTGTCTCGGAGTGTTTTCTTGGAGCGGAAGGATCTGCAGGCCTCGCAATTTTCTTCCCGATAGTCTGGGGAAAGGCAAAGATTACAGACGAGATGTTGGTCTGCGTAGGGAAATTTTATCATGGCACCGAGGACACAAGTGGAATGGGTCCGGTCCATGAGGTCGGCCCGACCAGGCCAGAGTTGGGTGCGGGCGCCCTGAAGGGCAAAAAAGATGTTTGACCCAACGGTACCAAAGTGTCGATGGAAGATGGAACACGATTGAAACAATACCGACGAGAATTAGAGAGTTTTGAAAAACTTTTCCGACTCGAACTATCGGAGCGAAAGGAAACACGTCCGAACCCGATGGTGGAAAGAAAACAATCTAACATGGAGTCGATGCCCATGGGCAAGGGAGCCGAAGAGGAGTCACTCGATCCCGTGACTCGTAAACACTTCTTCGAAGAAAAACAACTTCTAACACTCCGAGCCCAACACTAGATGGCAGACGGTATGCATAGCATGTGTATCTGCAGCTACACATGCCATCGAACACATATATATATACACATATATATAAATATATACACACATATATATATAAATATATACACAAATATATATATACACACATATACACATATATATATAAATATATACACATATATATATTATATATATATATATATATATATATATATATATATATATATATATAAATAAATAACAGACACACACACTCTTGCTCTCTCTCCAAAACATAAGAATAATACTAATGTACAGTAAGGAGAGAAAATAAGTCAGCTACTCTCTGTTTAAGGATACGTAGGGAATGGGCTATTTTCCGCTAGTAACTAAAGAGAGAAGAAACAAGAAATATGAGCAGTCTACAAAACAGGGCAAGATTACTACATAGACACTGATTTAGGCTTTACATGAGAGCATGACTCAACACTGTCAAAATACTAGTGGACCACTGCTTTTTTGTGGAGTTAGCAGAGAAAGAATGGCTATGAATGAAGAATATAAGTACTTCACAAAACACATGATCATGCAAATCCAATTAACATACTGCTTATTTGGCAGATCAATATCACTAACGTGTGGATTAAATCGAACACATGAACAAGAAAAAAGTCAATCCTCAAGGGAAGTCTATGGGAACTCAGGTGGGTATGGCCTGAAAACTGGACATTTCAGTTCTCAGGAAGAGTTCACAGTGATAACGGCCCGCTATAAAGAACAATTGATGTGCTTCAAAAAAATAACAAATACATTTTTTTTTTTTAACCAGGAAGATGCACTGATCAAGCATGTGCAGAAAAAAAAAAAAAAAAAAAAAAAAAAAAAACTAATTTGGGAGCAATATTCAAGCTTTCAAGCTATGCTAAAAATATATAACAAAATTAGTGTTCAAGACATACCTTGTCCAGGCCTAGGAGTTGCAGATGTTCCTACTGGCGGCTGTTCAAGTTCCTGGCAATTATAAGGTATATTAAAACACGCAGATAAAAAGTGTACTGTTTTAAAATTATAACTTAACATATCACACTTACCTTTGCTTTCTTGGAATCTGGATCAAATCTTTCAAGAATTAATTTTGCTGTTTTATATGTTTCCTTTTCCATCACTTCTTCAAGCTAAAAGAAATAATACAGATACATTAAGAACAGATTGCGTTGATAATTGCACAGGCTAGCAGCCCACAAATTGCGAAGTTACCAAATGTCAGAGGCCTCCCACCCAATAAAATATAGAATCAAGCCATTTAAATTACTTCTAATTTGTGCTGTACAAACTGTACTAAACAGCCTGGTTGATTTGAAAAGGCAAACATTTGCTAATTGTTTACATATAATGAGGAGTATAATTACATGCTCCAACTTAATAATGGAATGTGCAAAAATCTATCAGCTATCATTATTGAAAGTTATTAGACATGACAGCAAACGACAAGCAATTCGGCAGATTGATAACCTCATAGAACTTAATGCTATTAATTTAAAGAAGCTTGTTAGCCAAGTGTTTTTGCGAAATCAAGCCTGTGCCAATTAACTGCTGTCAGCATCGATTTCAGATTATTTATTAGCAGATGTAAGTGGTTTGCAGCAAATACCAAGAACATTAAGGAAATAGGATACTCTATCGGAATATCTCTCAAAAGGCCAAATCTCGATTACAAAAATGAACACGTAAAAAACAAAAATAAAATGTGCTTACTGCAACGTTTAGAGACCATAATTGAATACTTAATTGCAACATTTGATTTACAGTGCTACCAGACTCCAGGATGGCCAATAACTGGCTTTAATTGGAGCACTAGTCGTTGTTAAAGCACTCTGCAAGTTAAAAAAATAAAAATAAAAAAGTAACTCCGCAGTCATACAAAAAGATATATATCTTTATAAAAAAAAATATATATATTTTCTAACTAACCCAAAGACTAAATTTCATACATACTTATTAACCCATTGGGGCAAATTGGAAATACTTTGGACATAACACGTGCATTACACGCTCAAACATTTGAAGAAATCACAGTGTTGCTAAATAATTTAACAAAGAATGTTTCAGTGAAATGTTTATGACCCAATATGTAACTTTCTTGTTTACTAGAGAGTACCCATATAATGTAAATACTGTCAAAGGAAGGAACGCTTTGGAGCTACAACCGATACTCTAGCTGTACTGGAAATGAAAATATTCTATAGCATTCCATAAATTGGGGGGCGGGGTGGGAGTTCAACAGCTGATAATAAACAGGGTGGAGTCACCAGGGGCAAAGTCATGGAGTTTAGGCTATCAACTCCAACTTTCAATTAAAAAAAACCCAAAAAAACTGCCCTTACATAAATTAGCAACATGGACAAATGTGATTGTAAATCTGTTCTGGCTTGCTTATTTGATTTTGTGCAGACTGCATTTAAACTATTTTGAGGCGTTAAGGCACCTGCTATAAAGATAATTGTGCACCCAGCAAGTTCAGTGTATAATGGTAGTATATATAATTCTGGTATCTGTATACAGTGGTTGTATGCGATTTAATAGCAAAACAATTTCATAGAATACGGTTAAGGAGAAACCATTTCATCTTAACTGTGTAATGGAAATTTTAAAAATTAAGGCCATTTATTTTCATAGAAACCAATTCATAGAATGTCTTTTTGGTCAATATTGACTTTTGAATAGATATTTCCTAAGTGTAAATGCAAAAGTTGCAGGTCTTACTTTCTGAAACAGTCTTCTGTGAAAATGTATTTCAGTGCTTTACTTGCGGGGACAATATTTCATATTTATGTTTATATTTTTACACTGTCAAACAATTACTTTGGACGCCTTACCGACCTAGCGCCACTGCTAAACACCATTCATCGCTGACCCCTCACAAACCCCAACGATCCCAGCCACCTAAAACCACTCAGCACACCTTAACTACACTAATCCCTGAAGCCTAAAAACATTTTCTACCCGAAATATCCATCATGCCTGAAACATAATCATGCACTACCCATAACTTACCCATTGCTGAACCCTAAAAACCCCTTTCTACACCTAATCCCCATCCATGTCATACCCCTTAAAACACATCAGTACACCCAAACTCCACCCATCTGAGCCCTAAAATACCCTCACCACCCTTAAACACCAGCCATCCATGACCCGTAAGAACTCAATCATCGTAAGCTATTCATTCCTGAACCCTAAAGCCCTCTAATTGTAAACTTCACCCATCCCTGAATCCCTAAAAGCCACATCACCCCATCCTGAACCGTAAAAACTATTCACCGCCTCAGAAACTACCCATTATAGAAACTTAAAAACCCTCACTAGCCCTAAAAACTTCGCACATCCATGAACCCTAAAACCCCTCAACACCCTTACAACTCCACCCATCCTAAAACAAACACCTCACACGCCTAAACACCACTTATCCGTGTACCCTAAAAAAAACCTTTCTATGCCCTAACTAAAATTATTCCTGACCCCTAAAAACTCCTCACCACCCTAAACATTACCCATCTCTGAACCCAAATACCCCACATTAGTCCTAAATTCCACCCATGTTTAATGAACATTTGGATTTTCCTTTAAATTATCTTTCCTTTAAAATATTTAATTTCAATTTTGAAATGTTATTTATTTTAAAAACTTTCCTTGAAAATGTACTTCCTTAAAATTGGTTTTTCAGGATTTGGTTTCCTCCAATGTGGTTTCTCAGTTTTCATTTTCCGTTAATTCACACACAAGTATGCAGTTAAGTCACAAGTTTGACTGTCCATAAAACAGCTTGCAAAGTTAAGGCGCCTATTGCAAAGAGCTTTGTTAAACATGCAGATTTCCATTTTATGGGGGTAGCTCAGAGGGTTACCACTTTTGTTGCGGCGATCTGTATTACATGCAGGTCACAAGTTACACTCCTTATAGTATAGCTTTAGTGACATGACCAAGCATCAAAAAGCTGCATGCTTGCCACAAGGCATAGGATTAGAACGTGCTTTCTTGTGTCACTGCTCATTCTACAATTGTGATAGTTTCTTTGATCGTAATAAATACTTATTAGTACATGCTAAATAATTGGTACACAGACATATACATACACCAAAACATAAGGATAACACTAATGTATAGTAAGGAGAGCAAATAAATATACAAGATGTACAACAGACATCGAAAACTCCTAAGTAGTGATCCTGATGTAGGCATCTAGTTGGGCAAAGACCTAACATAACGTACAAAAAAAAAAAAAAAAAATAAGAGTACCATCTCTGCGAGACAGACTAGTAAGAAGCCATTTCTCCATTGAACCACACCAGACATGGCTACTCAAAACAGAAAATGTGTTATCAAATGTAAAGCTTTCAGAATTGGCTCAAACATTAAGGGGGCCATTACGACCCTGGCGGTATAAGGCGCTTACCGCCGTGCAGAAGACCGCCAATACACAGCAGCGGCGGCGGCGGTAGACCGCCACAGCTATTATGACACATCACAGAATCCGCCGAAATTCAGACACCCACACAATACCGCCACACCAAAGGTCAGCGATAAACTGGCGGAAACACATCCTCCACCTCCATGCCAACAGAAACACGCACATGCTATTACGACCCACAAATCCACGCGGCGGTCTTTCAACCACGGTATTCCATTGGCGGTACACACCGCCACGCTCAAAATACACACACATCTCCAAAACACCGCCACATTGGACATTTCGAAATACACACACCTGAGACACACACACCACTCCCACACACCCAACACAATATAAAACACACCCACATCACCCACAAACCCCTACAACCAGAAATTCTGAGAGAAGGCGAGAGAGAGAGCACAGAATAGACAACCCCATCACACAGAGGCACACAACACCTCACCCACACAACATCCAAGCACAAAACACCACATACCACTACACTCACCACACTCATCACCACATCACCACATACACCACCCCACACCACCCCATGTCACGCCAAAGACACCCCCGCTTCTCCGAGGAGGAGCTCAGGGTGAAGGAAATCCTACGGGTAGAGCCACAGCTATTTGGCTCACAGGTACAGCACACATCAATTGCAAGGAAGATGGAGCTATGGCAAAGAATAGTGGACAGGGTCAACGCAGTGGAACAGCACCCAAGAAATAGGGAGGACATCAGGAAGAGGTGGAACGACCTAAGGGGGAAGGTGCGTTCAACGTTATCCAGGCACCACATCGCGGTACAGCGGACTGGCAGCAGACCCCCCCCCCCCCCACTCCAATTCATCAGTTCCATCGTAGCGCCTCAGCCAAAAAGCCTCCAGTACCAGTGGTGCGTGTTCCAGGTTTTTGGAGTGCACTGTCCACCAGGGCAGGCAGTAGGACCCGGAGCCAAGGAACTGGCAGCCCACCCCCAGTAAAGGCTCCAAAATTGGAGAGTGGACGACGGGACCGTGTCAAGACTCCTGGTGGGACAACAAGTGAAATGGGATCGAAGGCGATTGGCGAGTCAGCTGTAACTCCAAAAAAGGTGGGGAAGGTCCAGAGGAAGTATGCCCAGCCTGTTGTGAGTGTCACGACGGAGAAGTGCGCCATCTTTTCTGGCGGTCCAGACACAACCGCCAGCACCGTCGTCACTGGTCCAGAGACCACCGCCAGAGTCACAGCCCAGGAGGGCCCAAGTATCGTCACTGGTCCAGAGACCACCGCCAGAGTCACAGCCCGGGAGGGGATAGGATGCCACAGCCCCGCTGGCCAATGATGGAACGTCATGCCACACACCAATGTCCAGTGTGAAGATGGTCATGCCACACACCAATGTCAGTATCAGGACCGCCATGGCAAAACACCGCTGAACAGTCATGAACCTCAATGGCAAAGCACCGCTGAACAGGGCAAAGACCGCCATGGTAAAGCACCGCTGAACAGTCATGAACCTCAATGGTAAAGCACCGCTGAACAGTCATGAACCTCAATGGCAAAGCACCGCTGAACAGGGCAAAGGCCGCCATGGTAAAGCACCCCTGAACAGTCATGAACCTCAATGGCAAAGCACCGCTGAACAGGGCAAAGGCCGCCATGGTAAAGCACCCCTGAACAGTCATGAACCTCAATGGTAAAGCACCGCTAAACAGTCATGAACCTCAATGGCAAAGCACCGCTAAACAGTCATGAACCTCAATGGCAAAGCACCGTTAAACAGTCATGAACCTCAATGGCAAAGCACTTCTGAATAGGGCAAAGACCGCCATGGCAAAGCACAGCTGAACAGTCATGAACCTCAATGGTAAAGCACTGCTGAACAGTCATGAACCTCAATGGCAAAGCACCCCTGAACAGGGCAAAGACCGCCATGGTAAGGCACCGCTGAACAGGGCAAAGACCGCCATGTCAAAGCACCGCTGAACAGGGCAAAGACCGCCATGTCAAAGCACCGCTGAACAGGGCAAAGACCGCCATGGCAAAGCACCGCTGAACAGGGCAAAGACCGCCATGGCAAAGCACCGCTGAACAGGGCAAAGACCGCCATGGCAAAGCACCGCTGAACAGGGCAAAGACCGCCATGGCAAAGCACCGCTGAACAGGGCAAAGACCGCCATGGCAAAGCACCGCTGAACAGTCATGAACCTCAATGGTAAAGCACCGCTGAACAGGGCAAAGACCGCCATGGCAAAGCACTGCTGAACAGGGCAATGCACCGGGTAGGAATGAATGGGCCGCCACATCAGGCATCCTTATCCCAAGTGCAGCTGGGACAGTGACAGGACGGGTACTTTCACGGGGAGACGCATCCAGTCTGGGCACCAGTCCCCCTCCAGAACAAGTGGTGACCTGCATCTACTTGAGAGACTGTGGCTTTGCACTCCCCAGGATGGCACAGTGGGCAACCCACCCACTGTAGAGACTTGAGAGACTGTGGCTTTGCACTCCCCAGGATACATCAATGGGCATGGAGCCCCGTCGTGGATCTGGCTTCGCATTCATCTGCCTGAGGTGCCCCCCCTTCCCTTCCCCCTGAGGTGCCTGTTTTATTTCTATGTGATGCCTCGGCAGTGTTCTCTCCGATTTTGGTCAGGTATCTATTGTGGGCCTCGCCCATGCATTTTTGGACTGTTGGTGCACGGACATTGTTGTGTACATATCTGCACTACTTCTTGTATTGTATATATAATTATGAGTGATTTAGACATATATATATATATATATATATGTATATTTTTGTATGACATGTATATTGGCACATTACAATGTTTGACCGAAATTCGCTTTGTCTTTGGATTTTTCCGGGGGGATTGTGGGTTGTTAATGTGATATTTTTGACTGCATTGGTGTGTATGTTGTAATATTCGAGGTTGGGGGTGTTTGGTGGGTGTCCCCCTAACTTATGCCTCCCCCCTCCCCAATGTCGTAGGTGCAGTACTCACCAGTATCTTCTGCGCCTACTTCGCTGTTGGTCGTAAAGGAGCAGAAAGATAAGGGCAGGTAGTATTTGGAGTTCGGGGTCCATGGAGTCGTCGTTCCTCGTGGGATATGTTAAGGTGAGCGTTTTCCCATAGCACAAGCTGTTTCCGCCGTGTTTTTATCCACGGTGAATCCGCCCCGGAAAAGGTGGCGGATTGGCGGGTTGTAATAGTGTGGGCGGTACATTGTCTCCCGCCTGTCTGTTGGCGGTGACCGCCGCGCTGCTGGTCTGTACCGCCGTGACGGGCGGTGTGTTAAAGTGGCTGTCTTTGTTGGCGGTTTCCGCCAGGGTCATAATTCCCTTTTTTTGTCCGTCGGCCTGTTACACCGTCCGCCAGGGTCGTAATGACCCCCTAAGTAATTAAAGATTACAAGAGTTAAATCATTTCCATTAATCAGAGCATCATCTGCAACACCAATCTTTTAGTCTGTTTTAGAATAGGAGTGCGGTCTGAAATATGTGGGCACTACCATCTGTGCACTAAAGAAAAGGATACTTGAACATATTAGAGCTGTGGAGAACAAAGAAGTGAGCTATGACATATTTAAGCACTATTTACAACATTGCAGCAGTAAGTGGGGGACTGCATGCTACTATGGTATTGCATGCATACCGCAAAGTGAGAAAGGCAGTAACAGAACTTTACGAACTTTCGACTTCAGAGTTTTTGATTCAATTTATCATCAGACTGTGAACAAAGACCCTCACTAGGCTTGAATGCGGATGAAGAACTGTACACACATCTGAATGAGGGAACAGTTGTTACTGTATTGAGACATTACTAAAATGACTGAACATTAATTTCTGCTCCACTGAAGAGTGCTGATCTTGGTTCTTGATATATTTTTTCGGTGTATATTTCCTTTAAACATTTCTACTATGATATTTTTCTTTCTCCTTTTATTTTTTTCATCAATAAAATTGACAGGCACAAAGCTGAGATCAGCAATTATGGCACGTTATTGGATACTCTATGAAAAATGGGCACTCCACAAGCATAATATGATGTGCAGGACACAACTTGTAAATAATGATGTAAAAACAGTAAAAGTGATATACATATGAAGGCGACAGGTGTCATCAGCACTGAGCTGTCATGTGTTTGTTCCATCATGATAAAGTTTGCACGGATGCAAAATAATGGCCTGTGGTGCCAGGCACACATACTAGACTAAATAAATGAAATTGTGCTACAAAATGCTATGCTCAGTAAGTTACTATCATCAAAAATGAAACCGCATTATTGTTGATTTCTTTATAATACAGCTGTAGAAGCCATTACAGATCCCAGAATGCTACACAAATATAAGAAGGGACAATAGTATAAAACAAGACCATGATAAAGGACTCACTAACCGTGAGAAAGACGTTGGATATATATATATATATATATATATATATATATATATATATATATATATATATATATATATAGTCACTTACCCAGTGTACATCTGTTCGTGGCATGTAGTGCTGCAGATTCACATACTGTGCATATCTCGCCATCTAATGTTGGACTCGGAGTGTTACAAGTTGTTTTTCTTCGGAGAAGTCTTTTTTTGAGTCACGGGATTGAGTGACGACTCCTCTCGGTGACATCAACTCCTTTGATAGATTGTTATCCCGTAGAAGGGTTAAGTAAGTGAAAGACTGTATGTACAACTATAGATATATAAAAAGTAAATAAGATGTCCATGCAAATACATGTACAAATGAGTACTACAACGACTACAGGCTCCTGGGGAGGAGGGAGGGTGCATGTGAATCTGCAGCACTACATGCCACAAACAGATGTACACTGGGTAAGTGACATTTTCCATTCAATGACATTTGTAGCTGCAGATACACATGCTGTGCATAGACTAAAAAGCAATTCTCCTTCCAAAAAAGTGGTGATGAGCCTGTAGGAGTTGAAGTGGTTTGAAATAGTGTTTTTAACACTGCTTGTCCAATATTAGCTTGTTGTCTATATAACACATTTACACAGTAATGTTTTGTGAATGTATGTGGTGTAGACCATGTGGCAGCTTTGCATATCTGCCAATGGTATTTTTCTTAAGAAAGCCATGGAGGCACCCTTTTTCCTAGTGGGACGTGCTTTTGGAGTTAATAGCTGTCTTTTTGCTTTAAGGTAGCATGTTTGAATACATCTTACGATCCATCTAGCTAATTCTTGTTTTGAAATGGGATTACCTTAATGAGGTTGTTGGAAAGCAACAAAAAGTTGTTTAGTTTTTCTGTAGTCCTTTGTTCTGTCTACATAATATATTAGAGCTCTTTTAAGATCAAGAGTGTGTAGAGCTCTTTCAGCAGTAGAGTCTGGCTATGGAGAGAAGAATGCCAATTCCACTGACTGATTAATGTGAAACAGTGAAACCACTTTAGGTAAAAAATGTGGATTTGTCCTAAGTACTACTTTTTGTTTCTGTACTTGAAAGAAGGGTTTGTCTAGAGTAAATGCCTGAATTTCACTTACTCTTCTCAAATACGTAATTGCTACTAAGAAAGCAACCTTCCATGTGAGAAAATGAATAGCACAAAAGTGCGTGGGTTCGAATGGGGAACCCATAAGTCTTCTGAGCACAATATTAAGATTCCATGCAGGAACTGGTGGAGTTCTGGGTAGAATAATGTGTTTAAGTCCTTCCATAAATGCTTTTATGACAGGAACTCTAAAGAGAGAGGTATGGTATATTGTGTGTAGGTAGGCTGATATGGCCTTTAGATTAATCTTACTAGAGGAAAAAGCAAGATTTGCTTTTTGTAAATAAAGCAAATAGCACACAATATCTTGTACCGATGCTCTAAGTGGATCTATATTTTTAGGTTGACAGTAAGAAACAAACAGTTTGCATTTATTTGCATAGCACTGTATGGTTGTAGGTTTACGTGCTTGTTTTAGAATGTTTATACATTCTAATGGAAGCTGTAAATATCCAAACTCTGACTTCAGGAGCCAAATTGCTAAGTTAAGCACACTAGGATTCGGATGCCTGATTTGACCTTTGTTCTAAGTGAACAGGTCTGGTCTATTTGGAAGCTTGTGATGGGGCACTACTGACAGATCTAGGAGTGTTGTGTACCAGTGTTGGCGTGCTCATGTGGGAGCTACGAGTATCATGGTGAGAGAAGTGTGATGCATTTTCTTGACCAGAAACAGAATTAACAGGCGAGGGAGAAAAGCGTAAGCAAATATCCCTGACCAGTTGATCCATAGAGCTTTGCCCTTGGACTGAGGGTGTGGGTTTCTGGATGCAAAGTTTTGGCATTTTGTGTTTTCGTTTGTTGCGAAAAGGTAAATGTTTGGTGGTCCCCACAACTGAAAGTAATATTGAAGTACCTGTGGGTGAATCTCCCACGCGTGTATTTGTTGCTGCGTCCTGCTTAGAAGGTCTGCTAGCTGGTTGTGTATTCCTGGGATATGTTCCACTAGTAGCTGAGAGGGATTGTGAAATGCTCATTTCCATATTGTTTGAACTAGAAGGGACAATTAGGATGTGTGCCCCCATTGTTTTTTCAGATAATACATTGTTGTCATGTTGTCTGTTCTTATTAAGACTGTTTTGTGTATGATCGGAGGTTGAAATGCTTTGATGGCTAAGAACACAGCTAATAATTCCAAGTGGTTTATGTGGTAAGTTGATTGTATTGAGTCCCATTCCCCTTGTATTGTTAGATTGTTGAGATGGGCTCTCCAACCTGTCATTGATGCATCCGTTGTGATTATGGCACTGGGTCTTGAAAGAACCGCCCTTTTGTTAAATTGTTGTGATTCCACCATTACAGAGATTTGTAAGTTTGGTGTTTTAACACTAGATCCTGTAAGCGACCCTGTGCTTGAGTCCATTGTTGTGAGAGACACTGTTGTAGTGGTCTCATGTTTAGTATCGCATTTGGTACTACTGCTATACATGATGCCATAATTTCCAATAGTTTCATGACACATCTTACTGTGCAAGTTTGGTTGACCTGCATTTGTGCTATGAGGTATTGAAAAGCTTGTATCCGTTGTGGATTTGGGTATGCTAATGCTGTTTGGGTATTGAGAATTGCACCTAGATAAGGTTGAATTTGTGCTGGTTGAAGATTAGATTTCTGGTAACTGATTGTGAACCCTCCTGTGTATAAGGTATCTATTGTGTATTGTGTGTGTTGCTGGCATTGTAGAATGGTGCTGGATTTTATTAACCAATCGTCTAGATAAGGGAAGACATGTATGTGGTGTCTTCTGAGGTATGCTGCTACTACCGCTAGACACTTTGTGAACACTCTTGGTGCTGTTATTACTCCAAAGGGTAGTACTTTGAATTGGTAGTGGCTGCCTGATATTATGAACCTTAGGTAATTGTGGTGAGCTGGATGTATGGGAATGTGGAAGTAAGCATCTTTTACGTCTAACGCGGTCATGTAATCTTGTTTTTGTAGCAGGGGAATGACCTCCTGTAGAGTGACCATGTGAAAATGTTCTGTCAGGATATATAGATTTAGAGGTCTGAGATCTAGAATGGGTCTGAGAGTACCATCCTTTTTTGGTATAAGGAAGTATATACTCCTGTCCCTTGCTGTGAAATAGGAACAATGTCTATTGCCCCCTTAAATAATAAAGATTGTACCTCTTTTTAGTGGAGCAGTGTGTTCTGGAAAGAGTCTGTGAGAACGAGGGTGAATACTTGGTGGAGTAGAGATTACTTCTAGGAAATAACCATTGCAGATAACAGAGTACCCACTGATCTGTGGTGATGTTCTGCCAGTAAGAATGGAATTGTTGCAGTCTTCTTCCCACAGGAGTCGTATGGGATTGTGGGATGTTTGGCAAGTCACTGTTTAGTGGGTGTGGAAGCACCCTCTGAGAATGTAAATTTTCCTCTGGCTCTGAGATTTTGTCCTCTGTAAGAACCTCTAAATGACCCTCTTGGATAGTACTGCTGTGCTTGTTTTGGATGGGAGGTGGAAGCTTCCGCAGTTTGGGTTTTAAAACCTCCCCTAAACTGTGGCTTCCGAAAGGAACCCCAAAAGGTGTGGTATAAAGTGCTCCTATGGCTTTTGCAGGTTCAGTCTTTCCTGAGTTTTTCAATGGTTGTGTCTACCTCTGGTCCGAAGAGGTGCGTTTATCAAATGGCATATTAAGCACCGCCTGTTGGATGTCAGGTTTAAAACCTGAGGACCTCAACCATGCATATCATCTGATTATGATGTTGGCATTAATTCCTCTAGATGCAGTGTCAGCTGCATCTACAGCAGACCTAATCTGGTTATTTATTATGACCTGACCCTCTTCTACAATTTGCGGTGCCCTTTTTTGGTGTTTTGGTAGGTGTTGCAAGAATTCTTGCATTTCATCCCAATGTGCCCCTTCTTATCTCGCTAACAGTACGCCATTGGTGGGCTGCCTGTGTTGCCACCCTTTTTCCTGCAACATCAAATTTTCTGCTTTCTTGGTCAGGGTGTGGTGTATTCCCTGAAGACGGATTATTAGCACGCTTCCTGGCTGCACTGACCACAACAGAATCTAGTGGTAATTGTTCTGTGATGTAGATTGGATCTGTTGGTGAGGGCTTGTATTCCTTGTCAATCATTGGAGTTCGAACCCTAGCTTTAACTGGTTCTTTATATATTTCCTCTGTGTGCCAATGCATACCAGGACGCATTGGTAAGCACTGGTAATGTTTATGTATTGAGGATAGAGTATTAAAAAAGAAAATCCTCTTCTAAATGTTCTGCATGCATTTGTACCCCATGGTATGCAGCTGCCCTAGATATAACTTGGTTACAAACCATACTATCCTCTGGTGGGGATGGTTTAGTAGGGTAGAGGTCTGGATCATTAGACGGTATAGGATCCAAATCGTACATGTCCCATAGGTCTACAGTGCCTCACTGTGAATAAGTATGAGAGTGTGATGGTAGTGGTGGTGGAGTGACAGGTTGTGGTAATAAAGAAAGCTGTGGTGGAGAAAGCTGAAGAGGTTTCGGCTTTTCCTTCCACTTAAAAATGTTTGCCAGGGTGGTGGGGCAGCATCTAGAGTCTCTTGAAATGCTAGCTTTCTTTTAGTCTGTGGAGGTGGAGAAGTAATAATTTTCCCATTCTCTTTCTGGATTTGTATTCTTCTGTTTGCTGCCCATAACCTCCAAAATAGGTTGAATGTCAGAATCCTCAATTTGATGTTCAGAAATTAGTTTTGTGCCCTTAGAGGAATGTTCAGTGGATGTTTCAGGCACATGTTTCATTCGGGCCGAAAGTCCCATTTCTTCTGTATAGGATGATGATGATTTCAGCTCCAAAGTGGATCCGAGGTGTTCCAGTCCCAAAGCTAATAGCCGAGGTTTCGGCTTCGAAGCCGACCGCATTATTTTCGGATCCGGAGAATGTGGGCGTTAGCTCGGTGGTGGAGGTTTGTATTTTCTTGCTCGACTCAGACACCGAAACATGCATGGCCTATTGGGAGCGTTTTGGCCTTTTTCGGCGCCGAACCCAGGGGTTGGTTGACGATTAGGTTTTTTTCAGGTGGAACCATGGCTTGACATCAGTGATGCACCCAAGGCCTGGCTTGATTTTTTCCAAAAAGTGGGTGTTGGGGCAGGTGTACTCACATACTGCGCCGTTGCTATTGGCTGGCTGCCTTTTTCGGAGTCGGAATCGAAACTGCAGTCTGTGCCTGCTCCTCTTCGAGGGTGTCAGTGGTGGACTGTGTGCTTTGAATCCAACTCTAGTCTTCGTGCCCTTCGATCGTATAGTGTTTTCTTCGACCTAAACGAGCGACTCTTCACAGCCTTCCTCACGATGTTCAGGGGAAAGGCAGAGATTACAGACCAAGTGTTGGTTGGGATAAGGAAATTTAGTGTAGCACCAAGGACAGAATCGGAATGGAGTCCGATCCATCAGGCTATGGCGCAGTAGGCCCGAACAGGCCCAAGAAGGGCGCAAGCGCCCGAAAGGGTGTTTTCTATATCCCAACGGTACTATCGGATCTACTGCAGAAGAAACCACGTTCAAAACAATACCTACGGTATGAGAAAAGTTATCATTAATATAGTTTCCGAATCGAAAGTTGGAGTGAGAGGGAACACGTCCAAACCAGACGGCAGAAAGAAAACAATCTAACAAAGGAGTCGATGCCCATGCACACTATCACCGAGAGTAGGAGTCACTCGATCCTGTGACTTGAAAAAAGACTTTAGAAGAAAAACAACTTGTAACACTCCGAGCCCAACACTAGATGGCGTGATATGCACAGCATGTGTACCTGCATCTACACATGCCACTGAACCTAATATATATATACATACATACATACACACACACATACACATATTAACACAAGGTACTCTCTCAGGCAAAAGAAAGTTATGCAAAATCATATAATATGAAATTCATGAATTTCAAATTTTGCCAGCCTGCACAAAACTGGGGGTGTGGCTTGGTACCCATGTGAGATGGTGGCTCTTCCTTGAGGGCCAAAACGCTCCTACAGAGCTCCAGCCTTTTATCAAAATAACAATCATACTATTCTACTGGGGGGAACAATAGTTAATGTTATCAACTCCGCTTACATCCATGTCTGCAGAGCTTGATCAGAAGATTTACATGGACTGCAGTCTAGAGGCCAGGCACTAGTCTCTCAAACTGGAGGCACCCGATCTCACTTGTGCATCGAGCTTCTACAACCACCCCCCGATAGTGAGCAGGTTCCAACTCAAATAATTATTTCTAGTGACGTTATCTGCAAAGTGTTTCCAGATTACACATGCGTGCAGATGTGCTACCTCAACTCCTGCAGAGCATCTTCTTGAGGCAGCAGCTTCCAGGCCTAGGAACTCCACCCAACTGCTCCAATCTGCACTGGGAGCTCTGTGCCTTGGGTGCTGAATCAGGCCCAAGATTGTCTTACCACCAAAATATACAGCATGGCTACCACTATCATCTATCAGACCAAGTATCTATTATAAATAAAATAAAAAAAAAAAAAAACTCTCCCTCACCTAACAATTGTCGAGTCTTCACCATCAGCAGTGATCTGGCATTAAGTGGACTGACAATTACCCATGTGTTCTCTGGACCAGGATAACCGATTGCCTTTCTGAATGTTTGCACAGCGTTATCTGAGCGAATATAAAACCACCAGTGAGCTGCTTTACTGAGGAATCTACTTTTAGCTGTTGGTTTGTAGTGTCTATTCTAACGAGCTTACAGGCCATTACATCCTGTTTTTTTAGGGTAGAGTCTGCGTTGCATGCGCTCGTGCATGCGTATCGCAGCGAGACGCTTTAGGTATTAGAAAAGGGCTCGGAGCCCTGTCGACATCACGTCAGTGTTTTTCATTGGTTCATGGGCTTGCCTATTAAAATCTGCTTGCTTTCTTTAGTCGAAGGCTTGCATACGTCATGCCTTTTCCGGTGGTTAGCCCTCCTCAAGCGCATCAACCAAGTACAGAAAACATGCGAGGCTCGCTGTTTTCTGTCAGCTCGTGGACTAGTTTTTCTCTATTTTACTAGCGCGATTTTGCTTGGCAGAAGTGGAGCACTTAACACAGTTAATTGCACTTTTTCGGGTTACGGACATAAATGCACTTTTGCCGATAGGTGAAAAAGTCGGGTTAGGAGTTTACAACGCTATCAGCTCTAACATGAGCAAACGCGAGACCCGTTGCATTGCAAATGCTTGTTTTAATGTGGTGCAGCCTAGTTCAATATTCTCACCTCACTGATTACAGAAGATATCAGGCTGCTAACTCCACTGAGAACGGATATGCTAAGCGGTTTGGAATTTATTTGGGACTTGGGCACAGTAATATATAGAGTCTACAAAGGTGTCAATACCTAAATCATATATTACGAAATTAAGTCGGATTCCATTTCTGCATGCAGATGCTTCAACTAACCCCACTATGTTCGATATTTAAGTAGTGCCTGCCCTTCTAGACATTTGTTCTTCCCTTTATTTTGCACAATAACCTCTAAGGGCAGTCTTACATGAGAAGTGAAACAGAAGTATATCGTGAGTCCCACTCTGTCTATTACAACCAATTAGAGTAGTGTCACCTCTTGCATCATTGTGTGCACTTTACTTATCACAAGGTCATGCCAGGACCCTCAATTGCTACAAGCCCATCACCTGCTCACATCCTATTTTTAATTCGGAGTGTCTCTTCCTGTACGCAGAAGTGCAGGCATACAAAGTAGCTCTCAATGACAACATTTTATAATAGTGGAATAGAAGGATCTTAAAGAGAAAGACATGAAACGAAATCCAGTCCTCTCACTAGCGAAACATTAACCACACAAGAAGTCACCCTAAAGAAATTGAACAGTTCATGATTTTGCTCAA
This sequence comes from Pleurodeles waltl, assembly GCF_031143425.1. NCBI lineage: Eukaryota > Metazoa > Chordata > Amphibia > Caudata > Salamandridae > Pleurodeles > Pleurodeles waltl. The sequence continues at coordinate 1,663,181,133 of NC_090440.1, forward strand.
AGTATTAAACAAACAGATCTTCAAACCTTACGACACCAGCACTCTGAACTTATACACATAGGAGGAAAGTTAAGTCGGTCACATGGGATAGAGCTAGAATTTCCATCTCTCAGGACTCGAATAAGGACAGTTACCAGGAAAATGTGACTTCTGGCCATTTGAAAAGCCCATACCAATGTCAATTCACTAATCCTTCATTGGTCCATCAAAATGTAAGATTACTTTCAGAGGACAAACAGTGGTCTTTACTGAACCTTCAGATCTAGAAACATTCCTAGACAACAAATCTGAAACCCACTTACAAGACAAAACCAGTATAATTTAAGACATCATCTAACTTCACAAGACATTCTATGCAAGTTTAGATACATTCACTCTCCTCTCGAGACAATATATATATATATATATACACACACATACACACACACACACGCCCCTTTTGCATTTTAAGGTTTCCATTGTTTTACTCTAAAAGTCTTAATACATTTCCTCAACAGCATTAGCCGTTAAGGGTTCATGTATTTACCCACAGTCACAGTTCTCTTCTGCACAGCACAACCTTTCTTCGCACCCACATAACCCACAAAGATTTGACCATCCACCTGGAACTCCTTGGCACAATCTAGATAGAATGCCAACGCTCTTTTTTGGGTCCACGTGGTGGAGTCTCTCCTTTTCCTTAGAAGCATGTGGGGGCACGTAAAAAGTAGGCAAGGTGATGGATTGGCCTACATGAAATGATGTGACCATTTTAGGTGAAACCCTGGTAGAAAGCACCACCTTGTCAGGATGGATGGAAATGAAAGGTGGCTTCAAGGAAAGGGCCTGCAGCTCACTCACTCTGCGGGCAGGAGTGATGGCGACAAGGAAGGCTGTCTTTAGAGTAAGAAGCCGAAGTGAACAGTTGTGAAGTGGCTCGAAAGGAGCACACATCAGGGAAGTACGAACCAAGTTCAAATCCCACTGGGGCATTATGAACAAAGAAGGAGGAAACATGGCTAAGACCCTTCAGGAATCTACCAACAATGGGATATTTAGGCAAAGATGGCTGGTCAGGTAATCGCAGGGAAGCAGAGATGGCAGACAAGTAACTCTTGAGGGTGCCCAAAGCAGGGCCCTGGTGGGCCAGAGGAATAACAAACAGAAGGACCTCTGAAAGAGGAGCTGGAGGAAGAGGGGGGGTGGGATGGGGGGGGCAACACTTGTTTGTACACCATGCAACAAATTTGTTCCAATGACAGGCATATACTGTTCTGGTGGAGGGATGTCTTGTTGCCAATAGAACATTACAGACTTCAGCCCGAAAGTCAAAGGCTGTCAACTGGCATCGCTCAATCTCCACACAAGGAGACTGAACAGATTAGGGTGGAGAACCATCCCCTGTGATAGAAGACCTCTGGCCGGAGGATCTAAGGCCATGCTCAAGAGCTCGGGGTATCAGACTTCGTGCCCAGTCCGGAGCCACAATAATTACTTGAGCCTAGTCATTCCTAATCTTCTTGAGAACTCTGGGCAGAAGTGGTATTGGCGGAAAGGAGGCCTGAGTTCCACTCAAGATGAAGAGTCACAGAGCGAGTAAGGCCTTGGAAATTCCAACATGCAAAACAGTTGACATTGTTAGAACGGTTTGCCTCTGCAGAGAAGGCACAAAGGCTTTCCCCCATTGCTGAAAGACTTGAGCCACCTCCTGAAAGAGATGCCATTCATGTTTGACCAGGCATTGACAGGCGAGTTTGTCTGCTCTGGCACTCAAAGAGCTCGCCAGATGTTGAACAATGAGGGATGTGCCCTGATGTTCCTGCAATGTCCAGAGGCACAGAGGCGTCTGACAAAGGGTCCAGACCACACCCCGCTTGTTGCAGTACCATATGTCAGTGGTGTTGTCCGTGAACACCTGCACAACTTTCAATATCAGTATCATAGCCTGAATATCCTAGACTCTCCGCTTGGGTGGATAGGCCCAAAACAGCACTGTGTCCAGAACAGCTCTGATGAAAGTGAGCGTCAGAGGAGTCAGGCCTGACTTCAGCACCTTTACAGTGAACCCCAGCAAATGTAGGAGGTCCACCGTAGTCTAGAGGTGGGAGACGACAGCCTGGGGCAATCCTGGACTAAGAGCTCGAGTGCAGAGTCTGCTTAGTCTCCGAAGAGACGGGTGCCATTGAAGGGCATATCCATATGTGCAGCATGGGCATCCCCCAAAAAGCCAGACTTCCTCAACCAAGCGTGGTGCCTCAAGGCCACCATCGATGCAACCCATCTACCCAGTGAGTCGGTTGCATCCAGCCCACCTCTATCATGAACTTAGCTGCATCTCTCCCATCGGAAAGAGCTTGAGAGAACGACCCAGGCCTCCTCCATGACCATAGAGTATGGGTGTAACAACCCAAAAAGCATGCTGTGTTCACGGACCGCAATGCCAGGCTGGAGGAAGAACATGTTCTTCGCAAGCCGAGCCAGTCTTTTGGAATCCTTATCCGGGGCTGTGGAAGGAAATATGCCTGGGAATGTAGAGGCCTGGATAACCAATACTGGGTCAGGAGGCGCAGGCCTATGGCGGCAGGAGATTGCCCTATTAACAGGAGCCCCGTGCTGGGTCTGGATCAAGTCCCCAGCAGAACATCAGTGAGGACCTCATTGATGGGTAAGAGGGGTTCTGAAGAGGAAGGCCCTGGCTGAAGCACCTCAGTTAGGAGGTTGGTCCTGATGGCCACAGAAGGCAACTTGAGGTCCAGGACCCTGGCCACTCTCCTCACCACCACTGAATAAGACGCGCCCTTCTACGGTAGGGGAAGAAAGCATATCACCCTCAGCAGAAGAGTCTAGACCACTGGCTTCACCCAGGTCCTGAGCCCAGTCCATGGGGTCATCAACCTGGTGTTCTAAAGGGTCCAACGACTCCTCCTTACTATCATCATACCTGCACTCATTAGAATAAGGGTCAGGATCCAAACTAGGGAGCAAGGTCCCCATCAAAGTCTGAATCTGCATCAAGCAACACCGGTTTGGCTCAGAGTCAGCAGTAAGTATGGTATCGACACCGAACACGGGCCCAGGTGGCGTCAGGAGCATAGACGTTATCAGGGAGGTTGCGGTGGAACAACCGATGCTGGTGTGGATCTGGAAACGGATTCCTGGGTGCCCTCCAGAGTGGAGGGCCACAGCTGCCAGCACAGAACAAAAAGGGACACTTGCAACCCCGCACGGCCTGAAGGCACTCCTTCAGGGTCAGACAGCCCTAAAATGAGGCACATGGCCTCATAAAACTTGCAGAGTTGGGCAGGGGTGGCTCCGGCTCCTAAAAACCCAGAAGTAGCCTCCGAGGGCAGATGCCTACAGCGACAACACTCCTTTTCTCGCATCACGTCATCCAGCCGATCGGGTTAAGTTGAATAATATTTGCTCTTCTTCAACTTCTTAGGCTTACCCGAGCATCCTGAAGATTTCGAATCAGCTGACGAAGAGTGTGGGCTCCAATAGCGGTCTCTGTAACTTCCTCTCAACCAAGAGCGACGCAGAGCTGAGTGCCGGGCTGCAAAAAGATTTAGGGACTGCTCCCTCAAAGCCTTTAGGTTCATGGGCCGGCACTCAGAGCACAACTTCAGGTCATGGTTGTGCTCCTAACACCAAAGAAACACGAGTTGTGGATCCTTCATGGACATCATCCGATGACAGAAGTCGTAGAGCTTGAACACGGTCTTCTGTGGCGACATTCTGACGCACCAGAAAGCAAATAAATCTTAGACAAAAGTTGGAAAAAAAAAAAAAAACAGTCAAAAAGGGACTGGGTGGTACCTCTTCTTCAGATCTGCGTCTAGGCTGGCGCAAAAAGGAAAGAACTGACGTCAGTGCGCTGGGGTGGCGCCTATGTACGGCCCGCAACGTCATATCCGGCGACCATGACACTAACGACGGGCGCGGAATCAACCGCCACCACCCAACAGCATGCAGGGGTACTTCTGGAGGAAAAAGCTCCAGATCCAGACTGCCGCCTCAGGGAAATTCTAAGGTAAAGAATCTGCAACTAGAAGTCTATCAGATAAGTAATTCCCTTGATAGTAAAGGATTTTGATTCAATAGTACCCATTTAAAACCAGCAGTTTATGCTGCTGATATACAAATATTCACAGAAGATACTGATACAGCTATCCCACCACCGTAAACATCATTCATTGGTTTTCCAAATTTACAGTGTACTCTCTAAATGTGGACAAAACTTCTCCCTTTAATCCCTGTGAGCAGACCTGCATAGGGAGCAAGGGTCTCCACTGGCCACCAAAATGCATTAAATATTTGGATATTCATCTGGAGCAATTTGAATAGAATCTATAGCATACAATAGACATAAAAAACATTCGTAAATTGAAACATTTTGGGGTGAGGAAGAAAGGAAACTCAAACTGATTGAGTAACCATCAGTAAGCTTCCTCTCTAGCATGTTTCCTATAGTCTTTCCAATACATTTTTTCACCATTTTGATTTTACTTCTGAATTTCTTTAGAGAAATAAGGACAGAATCTCGTACATAAACTGTCTCAAATATGTTGAAGGAAGTTGCAAACTTCCAAACTGGTTTGAGTATCATTCCTTGCTTCTCTGGATTCCTGCTGGACAGGTGATAATCCATCTAACTGACCCCCTGGTCTACTTTTTGAATGATATCTTTTCTTTCCATTTTTCTATTGCAGCAACATCCCACCACAACTTCACCCACTCTAAGTTAATTATCTCAAACATCTACAAATGGTGACAAAAACGTGTTCCCTATTAGTAAGTCCACCTCCATATCACTTTGGAATAAGGAACAATGAACTTTCTCTACTGTAGATCCTCTTTGGGCAGTGAAATAAACGCCTTCTATTTGGGATTTGAACCCATATCTTACAAAAGTTTCACACCCAAAAAAATCTCATTACCTATCTATAATATTTACCCCTTTAAATTAGGACCGCTCCATAACTTGCGTCGAGCATGCTTCTTTTCCACTGCCTTTCAACTTGCCACCATACATCCAAGTTATACAAGCCTCTTCTGGAGGACAGAATTTCCTCCTTTCACCCAGATTAAAAGGACAAAATATTTCCATCACAGGAACTCCCTTCAGCAGACACTTAGAATTATTTTATTCTGGAGAATTTGAGAACAGATTTTCGTCCACCACTGGCTCAGACTAAGCGCTATAAAACAGCTGCTTTAACGAACTCCAGATAAACTATTTAAATTAAAACTATCAGACATAAATGTTTGTCTTGCAAAGAAGTTGCAGTTGACCCAGAACACGTTTTTCCAAATGTAAATGACGGTTTTGATGTTGAGACAGAACCACAACTCATCTGTCATACCTTGTATTGAGACAACAGGCAAGGTGGGTGGCTGATGCGTATCTTTGAAGAACATACCAAAGCATGATACAACCCTTCGTGAGTGTTGGTGTTGCAATTTAAGATTGGAAACAAGTGGAATTTGTGATCAAAAGGACAATATACTGGAGGTGTGTGTGGCTCCTGATCGGTGACACGCACACCAAACTTCAAGAACAGGTGTAGTGAACTAGAACCACAGAGATCACGCACACCAGTTTTGGTGACGTACACACCTTGATGACAGGGCAGGACATAGTGACGCACACACCCCATGTTGCGTGTCAATGGTAACTTAGATCGCTGATATACACACCTTTGTAAGTTGTGATTGATGTTCGGTCCCTTCTGGATCATGTAAGATTTTACTCAGTGATATACACTGACTTTGATCGGTGATGCGCACACCTTGGTAATTTGTGATGGGTACTTTGTGTATCACTCAAGATGTTGTTAGGTGATACGCACACCTTGGCACAGGTACAGAACAGATTCTAGACAAAAACAGTCAGATTGGCATTGACTGAGAAATTTAGTGTAATAAATATGCCATACATCGTTATGCTTGGTTTAATACGCTTTCTTAGGATAAGTAGAGGTATTCTTTTGTGTACTAATTTGGTCTGAAGATTTAAATAAAGAATATATTTTTTGTATTTTTATTTTTTTTAATTTTTACATCAACTGGAGAACCCAACTTGCAGCGGACAAAATGTAAGAAAGTGTTACCACATCATGTAAGAGTATGTGGGTCAACACTGAGTAGTGAAAGGAAAGCATTATTACTGCCTCATTGTTTATGATCATCAGAAGGGCAAGCTGTCTTTGTACATCTTAACGACTTGAATGGTGAAGAGGCTGAAGGCCTGAATGAGTTTGAAATCTGTATAAAAAAGTTAGCCAAGCATTTACCTAAATATAGAGTGATATTAAAAAGGTATCAATTTGGGAAAAGAGTTTAACATAAGTTTGTACTGGCTTCTGTGCTTGTTGCACTTTTAAGAAAACTAGCATCCACGTGCAGGCTAGAGGGTAATGTGGATGAGCACTTCAGAGACCACTTAATGCTGGGGCGTAACATTGAGAGGGTGAAAAAGTGGCAAAGAGATGAACCTAAATTGGATGAGATAATTAGTATTGCCAAAAAGATAGAACATTCTCTGGCATGTGTGGATATAATTAAAAAGGATAATTCCAGAGAAGTATAGTTAAAAAGCATAATTCCAGAGAAGAGGGACATGCATCAAAGGTAAGCAAGTTTAAAGTGGAGTAGAATTCCAAGAAAAAATGTATGGGAAAGTGCTTTAGATGTGGAATAGTAGGTTACATGGCCAATCAGAGGAAATGTCCAGCTGTAGAGATGGTGCGGAAGTTATGTGTTGTCAAAGGTCACTATGCAAAGGTGTGCAGGACCCATTGCAAAAATTAAAAGATAAGAGGTAGGAGTTGACCACGAAAGTTCAGAAGAGTATGAATATGAAGAATGTCAAGTTGGAAAAGGAAAAGGTTACTTACCCAGTTGACGTTTGTTCGTGGCACGCAGGGTTGTAGATTCACATGCTTTGCATAAATCTGCTACCTGGTGTCAGACTCAGTGTTACAAACTGGTTTTCTTCGAAGAATCTTCAAGTCAGGAGATCTAGTGACTCCTCCTCTCAGTGATAGTGTGCATGGGCATCGAGTCCTTTGTTAGATTACTTTCCTGCTGGCGAGTGAGGTAAGGAGGATAGATAGTAATTGAAGTGTATATACATATTTATATGATTATTTTTTTTATCCACAACTACAGGTTTCCAGGGAGGAGGGAAGGCCATGTGAATCTATAGCATTACATGCCACTAAAACAAGGTCTACTGGGTACGTAACATTTTCCATTCGATGGCATGTGTGGCTGTAGATGCACATGCTTTGCATAGACTGTAAAACAGTCTCCTCCAAGTAATCGGTGGCTAGCTAGTAGGAGTTGGAGTAGCTTGAAAATGTGTCCTGAGGACTGCTTGACCAACACTTGCCGTTGGCGAGCTAAAACGTCTACACAATTGTGTTTAGTGAATATGTGGGGTGTTGACCAAGAAGCAGCTTTGAAAATTGCTGTTTTTGGAATGCTTCCTAAAAAGGACATAGAAGCACCTTTTTTCTGGTAGTGTGTGCTTTAGGAGCTGTTGGTAATTTTTTTTTTTTAGCTTGGAGATAACAAGTTTGACTTCACTTGACTATCTAGCTAATCCATTTCTTGAAATCGGACTACTTTTGTGAGGCATTGAAAATTCTACAAAAAAGTGTTTTTGATTTTCTAAAACGTTTTGTCCTGTCAATGTAATACAAAGAGCTCACTTTACAGCTATTGTGTGGAGAGATCTTTCGGTGACTGAGTCTGGCTGTGGAAAAGATAACTCAATTAATTTGTCAATATGAAACGGATAAGCTACCTTCGGGAGAAATGTAGGGGTTGTCCTAAGAACCACTCTCTTGGTCCTTAGGTCCATGAACTTGGAAAAAAGGTTCCTCTAAAGCAAAAGCTTCTATTTCACTTACACGTCGTAATGAAGTAATAGATACTAAAAAGGCAGCTTTCCATTAAAGAAATTACAAAGAACAGGAGTGCATGGGTTCAAATGGTGGACCCATAAGTCTAGTAAGGACAATGTTAATGTTCCATACTGGAGCTCAAGGAACCCTGGGTGGAATGACAAGTCCTTCCATGAATGCCTTAATTAGAGGAATTCTGAACAAAGAAATATGTTGGCCTTTTTTGAGGTAAGCAGATATAGTTGCTAGAATAATCTAATAGATGAGTATGCTAAATTTGCCTTTTGTAAATTGAGCAGATACCAAACAATGTCTCGTAGTGATGCTTTGAGTGGATCAATGTGTTACACAAAATGTTTCATTTTGCAGCATAACTATCTAGTTGTAGGTTTACGTGCCTACCTAACAATGTCCATACATTCAGAGGGAAGTTTTAAATATCCAAACTCTATGACTTCAGGAGCCATATCACAAGATGGAGTGTTTTCGGGTCTCGATGTCAGATTTGAACTTGCTTTTGAGTGAAACGGTCTGGTCTGTTTGGATGTTTGTGATGGGAACCACAGACAGATCCAGTAGTGTTGTGTACCAAGGTTGACGCGGCAATATGGGAGCTACAAGGATCATGGTGAATGAGGTTTGTCTAAATTTGCGAACCAGAAAAGGAATGAGTGGGAGAGGCAGAAAAGCGTGAGCAAATATTCCTGACAAATTCATCCATAAAGCATTGCCCTTGGACTGATGGTGTGGGTATCTGGACGCAAAGTTTTGGCAATTTTAATTTTCTATGGTGGCAAAGAGATCGATTTCTTGTGTTCCCCAGAGGTGAAAGAATTGGTGAAGTACTTGTGGGTGGGGTACAGATTAGAACCACTTTGTGACCGATTTATGTCAGAAATGCTTTGAGCGCTAGGAAGACTGCTAGCAACTCCAAGTACCGGATGTGATAAGTCTGTTGAATGGGATCCCATTTCCCTTGTATTGTAAGATTGTTGAGGTGAGCTCTCCAACCAGTCTGTGATGCATCTGTCGTGAGCGTGATATGAGGCACAGGGTCTTGAAAGGACAGCCCTTTTGAAAGGTTGGTGGGGTGCCACCTTTGCAGTAAGTGATGAGTCTGGCGGTCCAACAACACTAGATCCTGAAGATGACCCTGTGACTGAGACCACTGACTAGACAGACACTGCTGTAGTGGACGCATGTGCAGTCTTGCATGAGGAATGACGCCAATGCATGATTCCACCATCCCTAATATTTTCAGCACTAGTTCCACTGTGTAAGTATGATTCTCCTGTAATTGAGACAGGAGATTTTGAAAAGTGTGAATCCTTGCTGGGTTTGGATATGCAAATAGTGAGTATTGAGAATTTATCCCAAATAAGGCTGTATTTGTGAGTGCGGCAGATGGGATTTGAGGAAGCTTATTTCAAACCCCAAAGTGTGTAGAAGATTTACTGTGTACAGAGAATTCTGCTGGCATTTTTGGACAGTGTTTGCTCTTATGAGCCAGTTGTCCAAGTATGGGAAAAAGTGAATTTGTTGTCTTCTTAGAAATGCAGCTACTTCAGCAAAGCGTTTTGTGAATACCATTGGAGCGGTCGTTGCCCCGAGGGGTAGTACTCTGAATTGATAATGCTTTACCACAATGACATATCGTAGATATCTGCAGTGTGCCGGATGTATGGGAATGTGGAAATAAGCATCTTTGAGATCTAATGCAGTCATGTAATCTCCTTGCTGTAATACAGGAATAACATCTTGCAGTGTGACCATTTGGAAATACTCTGAAAGTAAGTATAGGTTAAGAGGCCTGAGATCCAGAATTGGTCTTAAGGAGCAGTCTTTCTTTGATATGAGGAAGTATAGTGAATATACTCCTAACCCCTGTTGGAATATGGGAACCGGTTCTATAGCCCCTTTGAGAAGAAGGGACAGTACCTCTTCTTTTAAGAGAATCAGATGGCCCTGTGAGTTTGGGAAAATGAGGAGGCATATTTGGTGGAGTGGAAATGAGTTCTAGACAATAACCATGTTGGATAATTGATACAACCCATTGGTCATTGGTGATATTGGCCCACTGGGGATGAAAATTTGCCAATCTTCCTCCCACTGTTTTGTATTAGAGGGAGATCCTCTAGAGGTGGATGCTTTACCTCTCCTATTATTTGAGCCTCTATAAGATCCTCTAAAGGAACCCCTGATGTAAAAATATGTTCCTTGCTTATTTTGTGAGGTGGAAGGCTCAGTGGATGATTTCTTGAAACCGCCCCTAAATTGTGGCCTAAGAAAATTAACCCTGGTGGGTGTAGTTAATAAGGCCACAAAAGCTTTGGCTGTTTCAGAGTCTTTCTTTAATGTTTCGATAGTGGTGTTTGTCGAAAGGCATGTTTAGGACTGCCTGTTGCATCTCTGGCTTAAATCCTGAACACCTCAACCAGGGATGTCTTCTTATGAGAACACTAGTGTTCACACCATGTGCTGTTGTATCAGCTGCATCCATGGCACATCTGAGTTATTTGAAATTACCTTCCTTCTGCAATGATCTCCCATCCTCTTTTTGGTGTTCTTGTGGAAGATACCATAATAACTCTTCCATTTCGTCCCAGTGGCCCCTGTCATACCTTGCCAGGAGCGCTTGAGAATTTGCAATGATTTGCAGCTTGAGCAGCCACTCTTTTGCCCTCTGTGTCAATTTTTTTTCCGCTCCTTATCATGAGGAGGAGCATCCCTGTAGACTAGCTATTAGCATGCTTTCGTGCAGCACTTACCACCATAGAGGCTAGTTGTAGTTGTGTTTTTATAAGAGTTTGATCTGAGGGGGCAGCTTTATATATTTTTTTTAATCTACCCTTGGTGTAATGATTCTTGCCCTGAAAGGTTATTTGAATATACCAGTGGCATGTCTGAGCATGCTTGACAGCATCAGTAAAAACAGACTGAGCTCCTCTTCGACTGGGTCTGTATGCATCTGCACATTATGAAATGCTGCTGCCCTTGAAATAGCTTGATTATATGCAGTTTTATCCTCAGGGAGGAGAAGACCTTGTTGGATAAAGGTCAATAGGGAAAATGGGATTTGGATCATACAGATCCCATGGATCCACATCTTGTGGAACATCACGCAAGTCATCTCTGGGACGTGATGATGCTGGTGGAGAGAATTGTGGTTGAATAAAAGATGTACATGACTGAAGTGGTGGTGGAGTAGAGGAAGTACAGTAGAGTGAGGTGGTGAACGCGGAGGTTGCTTTGGAACCTTGTCTTTATCTTCGGAGACTTTCTTAGGGGGAAGAACAGTGTCCAATGTTTCTTGGAACGGAATACTTTTTTGAATCCTGATTGTAATAGGAGGAGAAGCCATGATTTTGCCCTTCGCTTTTGCATGTGAATTTTTTGCTATCGAGCTCTACAGAACAAGTCTTTTTAGTGGAAACTGTAGAGCCTTTGCAAATTGTACTGTTCGGTTCTGAAATTTGCAGTACTGTGGGCTTTTTTGGAGCCGAAAGGGTTTCCTTCAAAGTTGATAATGCTGTTTCTTTGGCACCAAAGTGGTTGATTCGAACGCTCGACTTGATCCCGAAATAGACTGGGATGTGTTTGCGTCTTTGTTCGGTGCCAAAAGCATCTCTGTCTTCATGATTTCAAGTTTTGAACCGGAGGGTGGGGCATTCAAGTTTACTTTTTGGATCCTACCACAGCCCAAAGGCAGTGAGGGACCGATGACCAATTTTGAAGACTTTTTAAGTGTGTGCATGGTGAGATGGGGCTGGTGTACTTAAGTACTGCGCAGCTGGAATGGACTGACTCTCGATGTCCTAATCTTGGTCCAACTCTGAGTCTGATATTGAAATGGCTTCCTGGTGTCCGACTTCTTCCTGCGAGTGTTCTTCTTCGAATAGGTCGGGGTGTCTGTTGTCTTCGATGCCATTTGTAACCGGCATGCTCTTCGGTCTCGGAGAGTCTTTCTGGAAGGAAAAGACCTACAGGTGTCGCAGATCTCCTTATGTTCCAGGGATAGGCACAAATTACACAGCAAGTGTGATCGGTTTATGGAAAATTGGAGTGAAAGAGGACGGAATTTAAATGGAGTACATACCATTAGCCTAGTATTTTTCAACCACAATTGTCGAAGTAGGCCCAATAACAGAGTGGACACCCCTAAGGACGTTGAACCGACTCAGACGAAGATCAGATTGACTTGTTAAAGTGTGCAATACGCAATTGAAAACTATACCATCGTCGACAGAAAGATGGAAATTAAAGTTCGAAAGAGCTAACAGAGATCCATCGGAGAGAGAGGAAACTCGTCCAAACCAGACGGCAGATTGAAAGCAATCTAACAAAAGGACTCTATGCCTATGCGCACTATCCCCGAGAGAAGTCACTATCTGGTGACTCGAAAAGATTCTTCAAAGAAAAACTTGTAACACTCCGAGCCCAATAATAGGTGGCGGAAGAATGCAAGCCTGTGGTACCTCCAACCACACATGCCATCGAACATTATTTTACAAGTGGGTGAGAGTCAAAAACATGGTCCTAGAAATATGGTGTAGGTGAATGCGGAGTATTAGAATGCTGTTTGACTTGGGAGCAAAAATTACATGAATTCCTAAAGATTTTTTTTTTGTGAAATGTTATCAAGAAATTTCAGATATTAAGCCACTAGCATAGGGAAGTGAACCAATTAAGATGGGATTTTTTTTTTGTGGGAGAGCTGGAATTTAAAGGAAGATATTCAGCAGGCATAATATATGTATCTTCTAGAGGTGACAGTAATCAGTTAGCAACACCAAACAGATTTAGAAGTAATGCTAGATCCTAACAGTGTCCCACCTACATTGATGCAAAGATGGAAAAAGGAGGTGAGAAGATTTCTGAGAAGCATGTTGTGGCGAAAGTGGAAATGAAAAGTGGCGAGGAATACTCAGGAAAATGCTAGCACAAAGAATTTCCAGAAGTGTTGTGCGATAGACTACGATGTCTCACACAATATCAACATAAAATTATATTGAAGAAGAGTGCCCAGCCAGTTGCTAGTAAAGTGAGAGGGCTCCCTCTGGCCATGGGCAACCCATTAGAAAGGGAAGGGATTATAGAAGGGGTATAAAAGTTTGAGTGGGTGTCTCAGGTGGTCTTAGTGAAAAAAGACTCAGGTAAAATTAGGTTGTGTGGACCACAGAAAACTGAATAAGGGAGTTGTGGCACATGTTTTTCCATTATCCAACATAATTTTAATGCTCACACAATTAAAAGGAGCACAAATATCCTCCAATCAAATTTCTGGGAATGGCTAAATATTATCACAAATTTGTAGCCCAGTTTGCAGAAAGAACTTGTAATATGACAAAATTATTTTAAAAGGGGAATAAGATTCGAGTGGATGTCACAGTGCGAGGAAGAGTTTAGTAAACGTAGAGTTGCTGTCAAAAGTCCAATCACAGGGAAGATTCAACACACAGAAGAAATCTGTACTTGCTAGAGGGCTCGGCAAGTTCTAAAACAAGGTGGAGCTATGGAACACACAATAATGTTTGTCTAGGAGCTTGAACTGTGCTGAGAAACCGCATTTGGTGATTGAAAGGAAGGCAGGGTTGACAGTATGGGCTATTAAGAAACTTTAAAAAAAAAAAAAATCTGTGGGGATCAAAGTTTATAGTTAAGACCGATAAAACACTTAGAGGTTAGAAAAGAAATGATTAGATGGGATATCCAGTAGGATTTGCAAATGGGTGATCTCAGTAAAAGATTATGATTTCAAAGTAGAGTTTAAACCGGAGGCTGAAAACAGAGTGGCTGACTGCCTATCCAGGTTGGTAAAGGTTGAGGCAGGGTCAGATGACTTGGAAAAGGAATGGGAGCAAAAGGATGAAATTAAAGTATGTGAAGTAACAGAAGGTGCAATGAGTGAGGAGGAATAGAGTAATCAATGTGAAGAAGATGAGGATTGGGAAGATTGGAAAATAATTAAACATATCAAGGCTACTGGGAGGTGAGAGATGGCTTGGGTATACAAAATGGTTAGGTGTTCAGAGAAACACAATTAACTCCTCCTACAAAACTAAGAAACAAGGTGATGAAATTAACTCATCAAGGACGCTAGGGTATCTGTAAAACAAAAGAATCAGGCTACATTTTTGGTGGCCGGGGTTGGACACTCAACTGGAGTGAATGAGGGAATGTGTGAGGAGCAAGAATAATTATAAAAGATGCATCTAGGACAATTAGAGAATTACCAAATAACCCATGGGAGCAAGTGGATCAAGATAGTTTGGGTCTGGTGAGTAGTAAGAGTGATGCGTCTATGTTATTGTACTGGGTGATTTATACTCTAGACGGCTGAAGATTAAAATCCATCTCAGGGGTAGAAACAAGACTGGTAGTAAATCACTTTGAAGAATTATTTTCCCAGGGAAGGCTTACTGGAGTCAATATTGACAGATTATGGTGTGCAACTGGTATAAAGAGAGGTGGAGGAATTTAGGAGGTGTAGAGGCATACACCATAAAAAAGGTGTGCACTTTATCATTCCAAATCAAATGGAGAAGTAGAAAGATCCAATAAGGTACTTAAGGAAGCTATCCAAATGGCTAAACAAGAATAGAAAGACTGGAGAAAATACATTTTGACAAGAGTGAAAAAGTATCATCTTACTCCACATATGGTCACAGGAAGGGTACCATTTGAATTATTCAGAGGAAGAAAACCTAATTCATTGTTCTGCCCAGCCTGGATCAATCATATTGAAGGAGAATTCAAAAGGGAAGATGAAAACTGGAAGACTAGGCAACAACAAAGGTTTATTCAAAGTTATCTATCAAAAGAAAGAGTATAAGGATGAACCAAAGAGGAAAGATCAAATGAAGAAAGTACAAGATGTAGCGTCAGGAGAGTTAAACCACCACAATATCTAAGACTATAGGCCACATTATGATGTGGTGGCAGTTGGACTGCTGACAATGCGGCGGTCCAAGTGCCACATTGTGGCTGTGGTGGTAGCGTCGCAGTCAGACCGCCAGAATAGGACTTCCCATCAGCCTGGCGGTCCTAGTCTGCCCTGGGGATTATGACCCCCTTCTCCACCAGCGATTTCATGGCAGTAACACCATCATGAAAAGACTGGCAGAGATGGGATGCAGAGCCTATGCACTGGCCTTGCACTTGGCATGGGCAGTGCAGGGCCACACTTGGCCAGTCCCATCGCAATGTTCACTGTCTGCTTTGCAGACAGTGAGGCCTGCAATGGGTGATGGTGCACCCTATGCACTAGAGCATTGCCGCAGGCTCTATTACGAGCCGAAGACAATGTTGTAGGCCATTTCCCGCAGGTGGAAACTGAGTTTCCGCCCACTGACCCAGCGGGAAACTCATAATGGGCCCAGCGGGAAGGCTGAGATAGAGATTATACTATGTAGGAACATGAACATTTTTTTTTTTTTTTTTTAGAGGTATTCATTGCGATTTCTCTATAAGATGGTATCATTTTATGGTTTTATTTTAAAAGGATACGTTTAAGGCAAATTTAGATGACAGAGATTACATTTTTTGTTGTGCATAGTTCATAGAGTTTTTATTAAGTTATCATTTCTTCAACAGTAGAATGGGTTGTTTATTTTACATAAAGGGGTAAGATGTGTAGCAACTTGTCTTGGGACAGTATGTAAAGGAATGTATAGTTAATGATGTAATAGATTATGGTTTGGGAGGACTGGATGAAGGTTCCAGGGAAGGCAGTTGAGAGAGGAGAAAAGAGATGGGGGGGGCGAGTAGACAGACAAGCTGGGTGGCTAAAGTTCATATTTGAAGAACTTAAATAGACATGACATAACCCTTTGTTAGAGCTGCAACTTAACATTTCCTCAATAAAATCTCAAATACAACTGCTTGAGACTTTCCTACAATACTGGGCCAACAAACGACCCCCAAACTCTTACAGACTCAGCCCTCAATCTCAGTGACCTCTTAATAACAATCACAATCAAAAACATCCTCACTGAATGCAAATCTGCCAATCTTCTCATTCCATACATGGTGGACCTGCAATATAAAACTCCGAAGCAAACAGTGCTGAGGCGAACATTCCATAGAACCCCAAAATATCACAGAAAACATGGAATTCTTGACAACTTCATACAAAACCCGCCCGAAGAGCAGGATAATCTCCTCATGAAGCTAGCCTAAACTGGGGTCACATTTCTACAACGCCATGATTTAATTTGACCACATGATTTCCCCTTCTCAGGTCTTTGCCCGTGATACCAGCTTGATTGCCTATTCCTTCCCCCTTCTCTTCCATCACAGAGGACCTCAAAAACCAAAGTTAAGCTTTTCTCTTCTCTCAAACTATACAATTCGGCAGTATTTACAAATTTATTCATGCTTGCTTTCTTTTGCTCTCCATATCAACATCTCCTGTAAGACGTGTATCACCACAGATGTGTTTATCTGATTTATTCACCCACTCAATATTACATAACTTTAAGAATCACCTTTGTATTTGTTATGACTACAATTTATAACCACATGAATCAACTTTCTAGGTCTACATTTGTCCCTCAATAGCGAACAAAAAAATCTGTGTTTTATTTAATGTAGAAAATTCAATAAAATATACTGAAAACAATTGTACATGCCTTCTCTAGTCCTCGACAACTCCCTACACACACGCTCTACTTCATGATGGTAGTGATCCAAAACTGCTTTTCAAAGACTCAACAAAATCAGCTATTAACAATTTTATCTCCTAATGTCTGCAAAACAAAAACAGCATCAACATTTAAATACACAAGCTATGAGAATTCTAGTCCCTTAATGGAAGACCGATATCACAACAGAACCATTTTACATCACTACAACTAACCTCTTCCAGCTTCACACCACTGCACTACCTCTATCACAAATGTGTATGGCAATTATAGTCATAACTCAGAATCCAGGACAATAAATTCAAATATATATACACCTTGCCAAAATTCATCTAAGCACTATGCAGGCCTGGAAAATTCTACTCGCCCACTGGCTATGGGGAGTGTGATTTTATCAGGTCACGCTATTTTTTGGGACCTACTGGTCTGTTTTGGCTGAACTTGAGCTGGAAAGGAGAACGTTTTCTGTTCATTCAGAAAATGAATGAACAATAAAAATGCCTCTAAACCTTGTTGCATTTTGACACATTTGCAATCTGTTCAAGGACAGAGGCAAAATGTCAGTTTGTCTTTTTACTATTACTGCTTATATTATACTGAAACATGGTGTTTACTTTCTTTCCTCTTACTACAGTTATACAATTTTGTAAAGTGAGCTTTCTGACAATCATTGTTAAAAAAAAGAAAGAAAAAAAAAAGGCTGTAGTATGTCAGACAACATTTAAATAGTTTGTAAGTAAATAGTACAACTGTTTCAAAATATATCAGGAATTACAAACGCACTTTTTTGCAAATTAAAGTGTGATGCAAATATTTAAATAGGAGTAAAACAAATCAGAACACTACACTTGGCTATGTCCAAATGACAAATATTTGCAGACACTCGATTTCCACACATTACGGTTTGTAAACTCTATAGTTTAATCAGAAAAAACCCATGTCACTTGGAAATTTTGTGGCCATTTCAATACAAAATGTGCTGATTGGAAATGACAGTACGCTACCACTTCATGCTTTAGTTACATATTCATTGAAAGTGATGGCTTTGAACCAGGATTCGAGAAACATTGTTGTCCCACATAATTAAAATTCTGTTAATAAACTAAGAGCAAGGCCACTGTAATTATACAGCAGGAGAGGTCCAAATTATGCAGCAGAATTGAGTAAATTATGTGACAAAAAAAGGCATATTATGCGGCATAATGCAGCACATTTTGCAATATCATCACTTCATTATTTTGTCATTTTTAAACTTGGCAACACTCTGGGCACTGGGTGTACCTCATTAGTACAAAATTAACACCCAAATATAGCAATAAGCAACATAATGGTGACCACTCCAGCTTTGCAAAGGGTCTTTCATCGTGCGGTAACGTGTTGTTGCATATTTTAGTAGCTTCTGAACTGCCTGAACTAGAAACATTTTTTTTTTTAAAAAATCTGCAGATTATGAGGAAGATGATGGATTATGTGGCAAATGCAGCAAATCTATAACTATGCGAAAATTGCAGCAGCATTGAATAATTCCAGTGGCCCTGACTAAGAAGCAAGTGAGGGGTCACGTTTCCTCCTAAATGCTGCTAGATTTGTATTATATAAGGCGCAAACATTTAGTCAATTAAACAAGAGTTTTTTGTACAGCAGGCATGCTGCCCTAACATATTTAGAAGGTGCTATCACGTGATAATGAAGAAAATGGTGGCTCAGCGAATTACAATATTTTCCTAGGATTGTATAATTTGAAACCAGTTTATGGGTCAAGAGCATTACAGTTATTTAAGTCATAGAACCTCAGGTCTGGTAACATTTTTATGATTTTTCAAAGCCTGTTATTTCATTTAGCTGCAACTAATCGGTGAGAGGCTGATACAAATAATCCTGGAGCTGAACAAGGTTAAGAAAAGGTCACTGAACATTGAACCCCCTTTAGCCACCAGACAAATGCAGACTTTTAATGCACAGAACAAGAAATTTCCACCTAAGTATGCAATCTTGGGCACCCATCAACACCACATTAACACACAATACACACGGCTCCCACAACCAACAAGATGTATTGCAGAGAAAAAAAAAAAAAACATTTACTGAAAAACACCGCACTAGAGCCCACCATGCCATGTGTCATGCAGGCCAATCAGTGATTCCACTGGTGAAAATAATGCCAGTGGTCACTTTGTGATACAAGTCCAATGATGCACAACCTAACCACTTTTATAAATATGGAAGCCCACCCCCATCCTACTTTGCATGCCTGTTGTGAAAGCTGTGGCTTGCAGAATTAACTATTTCAGTGGTTACTAGACTTTATATTCCAACCAAAACTGCACTTTTACTGTGAGTTAACTGAATTTATCAGGTCCCTTTTTAAAAATATGGTCAAGTGTTACATCTAAATCCAACATTCCTTCACTGTGATCTTCATTTTTTCAGGGAATTATTTATTTTCAATCATATGAAACATGTAACATTTCCATGCATCCCAAACTACCATGGGTAACCATACACAACAGCCAGCCAGGCCCAGTGTCTACCCCACCATGAGCACCCAACCTTAGGAGTGAAGTGTTGGCGTCAGGGCCATGCACGGCTTTTTTTGGGACGGGTTTTGCAGGTCCATCCACCTCAACACTTGACATTTGCAAGGTTTGCAACCTGGCACCAGAACCCCAAACCCTGCAGCAAGTCCAATGAGGCTCCAGAAACTTTCTGTGGGGGTTTGTGGACCACAGTCCTGTGTTCAAGGACTTTTGGGTGCCGGGCTAGGGACTGCAAACAACTCCTCTGTGTCCGTGAACTCTGTCAAAATTGGCTTTTTTAATTTTAACATGTGTGATCAATTTGGGGCCTTTTCCACCTGAATGAGGTCATAAAGGAAGGCTCCCTCTATCCACTTATGATTCCTTACTTTTTTTCCCCCGTTGAAGGAAATAGTCCTCATGTTCTGCAATAATGATTGCAACACTTTTATTCAAGTCTCAGCCAGCCAATGTGAGGGTTTGGGGTCAGGAAATCCAGCGTTGGGTTCGCAGGCCAGAAATGGACATCGTGAGAAGCTCCCTTATTTTTCAAAATTTGGGTCCATCTATGGTTCCCAAAACCAGGTTGGCAGCCCACTCTTTCAAAGTTTAATTGACATATCAGCTTAATTAGAGGCCTACAAAAATCACTTTTCCAACACCAATTTCTAAAAAACTACTGAGTGGATTTACACAAAACCAAGCAAAGGCACTTTATTGTGTCAAATTCAACTTTCAAGCCAAGTCTGGTGTAATATTGTTCAGCCATTTTCTTCACTGCACTGCTGTCAAAAACTCCTTTTGTGAAATAAAGTGTGAAATGTCAATTTTTCAAACACATTTTTATGCCGATCACTTGAAGAAAATCGCAAATGAGCAGTTTTTGGTAGGTTTTGGGTAGATTTGTTGAATAGTGTTAATGCTTTAAGCAAACTAAAAAGGAAGCTATTTAATTAAAGGATGTACAAGACGATGTTGCAGAGCACCAGGACAACGCAGCTGCATTAGGTGAGCTCTCTAAATCCCAATCTTGAGGGGGGGGTCTTAATTAGTCCAATATCGACTCAAATTAATGAAACTGTAAGGGAATATCCAAAGCAACCAGACTGCAGTGGAAGTGAAACAAGGACACAGTTTAAAGACTGCTAAAGTTGTCCATAGTTGACCCCAAAAAAAAAAAATGAAAAACCCCAGTGGCCACCTCGAGGCCTATACATGTTGAGTATGAGCATAGCACCACCGTGCAACTGAATCCCCAACTGCACTTGAAGCTCAAGTGAATGGACTGAGAAGTGTGGTCCATCAGAACGACAGCTGAGAAAGTCTTGTGCCGAAAGCAAGGCATGGAAACAACTAGAAGGTGAATTGACCCCAACCTGTAAGGATGGGACCTGCTTGTGCGGGAAAACGCCACCAAAGACAGAACTGTAATACATATGTGTCCTCCCAAATAAAGCACACAACATGCTGTATACAACACTGCCCATTGCTGGCGTACAAAAGAGATGGGTACACCTCGGCTGAGAAGGAAGAGAGTAAAAATGTAAAACTAGACACCCAAATGAAGCAGATTCCATCTGGGGACCCTACTTTACACCATAACCACAAGTCACAATTTTTAACATGTACAGAATCCATCTAACTGCTCCAAGGAGAGGTACTGTAAAACCCGGAAAGCAGATATGTAATCCCTCACATCACCACAACCACTAAACTCACACAGACAACAACCCACATGAAAACCTAAACAGATTTCACACACCCATCCATAATAAAAAGCCTGATAAAGAAATCAAATAATGGGGTAACCAACATGATCTAAACATTTGCTGGATCACAAGATTCGCAAAAATAAATAAAAAAATAAGTTAACCCACAACTAACACACAGAAAGACATACAAGCTGACTCAAGATCCCAAACAGAAACAAGATGGATAGCTAGTTATGCTTGGTAGATTGGCAAGAGACACGAAGCAAAACTTGGATCGACTTTCTACATTACAAGAAGCAAACTTGTCTTAATGTCTTTCGAATAGCCAAAGACATTAAAACAACTGGAGAAGGACTAGGAATAAATGACTAAGCCCTTGACTCGATCTGCTCCAACATACAATGGCTTTTAGAAGAGATAAAAGGCCTTAGCCTCCTTAGCACAAAAAAAGAATACTTAGAAGGACCAGTAGAATCAGGGAAGTGGCTTTTAATGATTGAGCCATACAGCTCTAAGACATATGCAAGGCATGCTAAATAAAAGAAGATCACATCTAGAAATAACAGAGGTGGGGAGAAAGCAGATCAAAGATTAGTGTGAAGGGCTATGCCTGTTTGAATAGGACTCCAAAAGACATTTAAGACCTTTATTTTAATCCTCTTATGTCTGCTTTCTTCCAAAGCACCCCTTCGAACCATGAATTGGGGGAGGAAAAAAACCTCAAATATCCGCAACAGAAGCAGACGGAAAGAGCAAAGAACAAACAGAACAATCAAAACTGGCTCAGAAATAATGTTTTTAATTGAAAGATTTAGGTCGATCTCATGAAGTTCCCACTATGCCTTAAAGCCCTGGATATTCTCCACAACAGAATTCAAACACAACAACGCAACTATGGTTTGTACCCTTTACAATGGTGCTTTTAGCAGGTGGGGTGAGCAATATGGCCATGGTTGTAATTAAACTATCATACCCAAGGGTGCACTGAAACTTCACCTAAAGTTGTAAATCTGAAGTTACTATAGGGGATTTATTGAGGTGGTAAAATTGGAAATCAAAGACAAAACTTCTGGATGTGAAGGACAATACACTACAAAATAACATCCTTAAGAGGCAACTCAATTTTAATGGTAATCTGATTGGTTAAGATTGTAACATGAAACATCAAGGGCTTGAATTCCTCAGGGAGGAACTAGCCTGGCAGATGGGCTGGACTGTTCTTACTGGAGCAGGATAAGGCTGAATTGCATAGGACTGTTCAAACAGAGGTTGCATGGTGCACAAAACAACAATGGACTGGGATACGGGCTGAGTAATTACCAGTGGTTGAAAGTAGTTCAAGCTTTTCATCTATCACTATTTTGTATACATTAGTATGCCATCCTAAATGGGACAGGGTCCTGTGCACCCGGTTACTGGAATGAAGCTATAACTAACTGATAAGCCGTAAATAGGACAAAGCCAGTCTTATGTTGCTTGTGTGCCAGTTCAGGAAGGACCTGACCTGGCAGTTCCGGCTGGACTGTTTCCATTGGTGCAGGGTCTAGACTGATATGCATATTGCTCGGTCCAAACTGAGAGGGCTAGTCGTGCAAAATAACGATGGAATGGGATGCGGCCCAGATTAATAACCGGCGGCTGACATTAATTCAAGTATTTCATCCATCACTTTTTTCATATACTTTTGAATTCCCCAGTAAAGCAGCATAAGAAAAGGAAAGCAATCGTAACAAATTTGCCAGACTTAATATGCCAGAAAGAGAAATAGCTTGCAAAAGATTGCCAAAAATAAAACAATAAAAAAAGGACGTAGTGGCATATTTATTGCAATACACAAAGACCTCTTCCGATATAAAATAAACCTTTCGAGATAAGGAAGAGAGCAGATATATTATAGATTGGGAAAATTCAGTACAGCTACTAAGGCAGATCAAACGTGAACTGCAGTCTGAAAAAAAGTTGAACTGTGGAAAAAGAACAAAGAGGCTTAAGAGCACCACAAAAGTTTCAAATGTCCTTGAGTCCTAGCTTGCTGAGTAAAGCAGAGGTAACTCACACCACTCAAGGACCAATTAAACACACTACTAACACAAGCACTGGCAAAGCCAATAAGTCTTATCTATGCTTGAGCTACTGGCTTTTGCATTTGATTTGCCATGCTGTACACCAGTGTGGCTGTTGCTCAGAATGGCAAACAGTTAGTGGTGCAGAATGTTGGAGTGGAGTGAGGGAGTAGTGTCATACTGGATTTGGTGGACTGTCTTACAGTGGAGCAAAAGGAGTACAGTTTTGGAGACTTGAGCAGACGGGAGTAGAGTTCAGTGGCAGGGACTGTCAGAGTGGAGTGGGGCAAAGAAGGATGAAGAGGAATGGAATGGATGGAGGTAGAGGGGTAGATTAGATTGGAGTAGGATGAGTGAATGGGGGTAGAGGGGTGGTTTGAGTGGAGTGGCTTGGATTGTGTGATGTGTATTGAAATGGGGTGAGGTGGATGCGACTGGGGTGGATTCAAGTAAGGTTAGATTGGATTGGGGTGTGTGGTGTTGGACTGGAGTGGGATGAATTGGAGTGGGGTTGAGAAGGGTGGATGGATTGGAGTGGGGCGGATGGAATAGAGTGGGGTTGACGGAGGTGGATTTGATTGGAATAGAGTAGGAGAATTGGAATGAGTGGGGGATAGCTTGAAGTGGGGTGGGGTGGACTGAAATATGGCGGGGTGGATTGGACTGCGGTGTGGTGGACTGCAGTGGGATGGATTGGAGGTGGGGTTAGGTAGATTCTAGTGGAATGAGTGGGGTGGATTGATTGGAGAGGGGTGTACTGGATTGCAGTGGGGTAAATTAAGGTGATCTGTAGTGGGGTGGACTGGGCTGGAGTAGGGTGCATTAATGCTGATCTGATTGGATTAGAGTGCGGTAGAATAAAGTGGATTTTATTAGAGTGAAGTGGATTGGGTAGTGTTGTACTTGACTAAACTCGGGTGGATTGGACTAGAGTGGTTGGGTTAGACTGAGTGGAGTAGGGTGGGGAGGATTGGACTTGAGTGGGGTGGGTGGGTTTGGAGTAGGGAAAGTGGGATGGTCTGGAGTGGATTGGGGTGAGGGGAGATGATCTGGACTGCAGTGGGGTAGATTGGACTGGGCTGGATTGGTGTGGGATGGATCGGACTAGAGTGTACTGGACTGGCTTGCAGTGGGGTGGATTGAGTGGGGTGGACTGGAGTGTGGCAGACTGGAGTGGTACAGACTGGAATGGATTGGGGTGGAATAGGATTGGAGTGGGGCAGATGGGATTGGATTGGGGTGAGGTGGATTGGAATAGGACAAATTGGAGTGGATTAAAGTGGGGCAGATTGTTTTGGAATTGGGTGGGACAGATTGTTTTGGATTGGATTGTTGGAGATAGGAGTGGGGCAAATTGCTCTGGATTAAAGTGGGGCAGAGTGTTTTAGATTGGAGTGAGGCAGGCTGTTCTGAATTGAAGTGGGGCAGATGGGAATGGGGTAGAGTTTTTTGGATTAAAGTGGGGCAGATTGGAGTGAGGTAGACTGGAGTGGGGCAGATTGTTTTGGATTGGGGCACTGGATTGGGGAGTGAGGCGTACTGTTTTGGATTGGAATGAGGTATATTGTTTTGGATTGGAGCGGGGCAGATGGTTTTGGAGTGGGGCAGATTGTATTTGATTAGCAGTAGGGAAAACTGGATTGGGGCAGATTAGGGTGGGTTGGGTTGGAGTGGATTGGGTTGGGGTGAGTGGACTGGAGTGGGGTGAACTGGTGTGTGGTAAAGTGAGATGGATTGTAGTCAAGCAGATTGTAGTGGGGTGGGCTGGGATGTACTGCATGATTATGTGTTAAAGCATCTTTTCAGAAATTATGTAGCTTTGCAAAATTTCGGACAAATTAATGGTAATCTTGATGTAAAAAAAATAAATAAAAAAAAAATAAAAAAACTTGAGTGGAAAGTGAGAAAAGACGACTTTGCAAAATAAAAGATAGTTAGCTTTATAAAATTTCACTTTGAAATTTAGTTCCTCCTGCTAGATCGTTTTTGCCCATCACAAGCATTATGTTCGCAGGACACTAGAAGTTTAAAATAACAAAATAGTACCTCAATCATGTCGGGAGCACCGAACGGGCACTAATTAAAATGATTCAGTTGAATTAGTGCTTTGTCCCTGCACCACACAGAGGAATGGAAATGATGTGAGGCCTGCCTTGATGAATTACAAGGCTGTAAAGAAGAGTGCCACGCAAACCAACAAATGGTGAGCAACAGGCAGGCTCTCGGGCCTTTACTGTACACAACAGTCTCGCAAGCTAGACACATGCACTCGCAGGCTCGACCCTAAAAAAAAAAAAATAAGAAAAAAATAGCAAGAACTCTGAGACTTAAACAGCTGATTAACTACAAGCAGCTAGACTATGGGTAAATTAAAGTCCCTGATGTAAATAATTCCAAGACAACCGCTGAAAAAGAGAAGAAAATGATCTGATAAATGCTTTGACAAGTTCTAGACAAGTGGAACACAAGATGTTCATGCTACAGAGTAATCTCTGTAGAACTTGGATTTACCATCTTGAATAAACAGGAAAGAACTAGTAGCCAATCCCACAGATTAACATGTTGAAGGGGTACTTAAAAACTTCCCAATGAATAAGATCTTGGGGACTGACGGCATAAAAGCACATTTTAACAAACAATTTTCCTCCATAGTAATTTTCCAGCCAGTAAAACTTTATAACTTTTTAAGAGAAACAGGATCAGCCATTCAATCCATAAAACAAGCTTACATTTGACTAATTCATAGAGTGCAAACCTAGAGAATGCTGTACATCTTACATGAACATCACTCTTCTGACTTGAACTTAAAAGATTTACAAAGATTCTACCCAACAGACATGAAAGATTGGTGCCTCCGCTGGCCGACTTTTAAATATGAATTTTCACCGCACCACACCAAAAAAACACTTTAAACCACAATGTCCTTTCAGCCATTATTTTCCTTTCCTGGTGTAGTGAATTTCCATCATATTTTTTAAAAGTTCAACAAAAGAAAAATGCCCCAGTATTCTAATAAATGATCGTTAATAGATACATGATTGCAAAGTCTAAAAAATAATGCAAATATGATTGAACAAAGCAGACACGAAGCATTGCAATACATATTCCAAGTGTTTAAGGACAATGCATGCTGGGAACAACAATGGGCACAACCATCACACTCAGATGTATGCTGGAAATTTGCATTGGTAAATCACCACGCCATGGTGATCACAACTGTCATACTTACCACAGACACCAAATCTTGATTGGGCTCTAAACGCATGTGATCCAGAGATCAACAACATCACTAACACCACCACAATGACAAATCGGCATGGGTGGCACAATCCTCAGGGTTCCCAAATTTGGCAGATCAACACTTCTACTGGGTTTTTTAAATAAGTTACTTATCTTGGATAACGCTCTTTCCAGTGGATACTCCGATTTCTCACCTCACAATTCTCCCCAGGCGTCAGACTGTATCCGTAAACTTTTCTCCAGGAATCCTCCAGCACACCTCGATGTGGCATCATTTGGCTCTGTGTTTGCTCTGTAGTGTTCCGAGTGACAGAGCAGAGCTGAATATAACGGTCAACGCATGAGCACTGATGTCAGCTTCTTAATTTTTCTCTTTCTACTCCCTCAGGCATGGAGCAAGAATATTTGTTGGTACCAGTGTGATGATTTCTAATTTAGGACCTTTCTCTATGTTAAAAAGAGGCCACTCCACAGAACAGGAAGAAATCTGTGGTTAGAGTATCCACCAGAATAAGCATTATTGTAGCTGATGGATACTTAAAAATGCACATTCCTCACCTTATAATAGGTACCAAAACAGTACCTCCCCAGTGGGTGTCATGTCAGGAGTAGGCTCTGATAAAGTTCTGCAGGACCTGAAATGCCCTTCCCACCAGATCTGGCTATCAAGGCAGTAGAGCTTTGTGAACATATGCACAGATTACCACATTGCAGCTTGCCAGCTGTCAAGAGCAGGGGACTCCATGTGCCCATACAGTGGTAGCAACTTTAACCCTGGTTGAATGGGCTCAAAAACCTTCCTGCAAAACCTGCTTCCTGGCCAGTGAATAACAAATCCGTAGAGGACTATCCAGCTTGACAAGGTTCTCTTCTGCACAGCCTTCTATTTTTCAACCCACAGATTCCCCACAAAAAACTGAATTTCAACATGGTGATTTTTGGTATGGTCAGCATAAAAGGTAAAGGCCCATTTGTGGTCTTCACAAAGCCTCTTACTCTCTTTTGAGGCTGTAAGAGAAGGGCAAACAATGCTGAAAGGGTGCAGGATTGCTCAATGTGTAAAGTAGTCAAGACTAAGCAAAAAGTCCCCCCCGCCCCCCTGCCCCCCACAAAGAGTCCAGCGCACTAGTCTTTTTGGTGAAAAAGGTGGCATAGGGAAGATGCACTGAATGTCTGAATCTCAGTCACACGACAAGCTGGAGCAATGGAGATGAGGAAGACGGCCTTTAAAATTAGGTGTCTGAGCAAGCAGCTATGAATCAACTTGAAAGCATTACACATGAGAAATGGTCTGGGAGGCAACTTGAGTCAAACCTTTAATAAACCGTATCACAATAGGTGATTTAAACGAGGATAGTTGGACCGGCAGACTTAGAAAGGCCGAGATGGCGAACAAATAAGTGCCACTGCAAGGCCCTCCCGGACCAAATACAGAATGAACAGACGAACATTCAAATGTTTGCCTTGTAAAGGGTGAATCGTGCAGATACCACACCAAGCCACAAATTGGTCAGTGTCTGGAATAAATGGACTACATGGAAGGAAGCCTGGCAATGACTGACATCCACCATTTGAAACGATAGATCAAAGACCGTCAACTGGAGCTACTTAACCTCTACGCAAGTGGAAGTGTAAATTGGCAGGTTCAGGGGAAGGACACCTGCTGGGCTGCTGCAGCAGAAGATCCTCCTGAAGTGGTAGCCTGATCAAAGGGCAGATGAAAATGCCCTAAAGTTTCAGTTAGCACACCCTCATGGCCCCATCCGCCTGGCTGTTCCTGATATTTTCCAAAACACAGGGAGGTGAGGGCAGAGGAAGGACGGCCATCAGGACTCCAGTGCTCCATTCAGGACAGAATCCATCTCCTAGAAAGAGATCTCGCAGGAAGTGCTCTCAGAAAAACAAAAAAACTGACATTTTTGCGGCAAAGATCTAGCCAAGATACATCACAAAGATGTCCAGCACTAACCTCAGGTTGTAGACGTCATTTGTGATTTGCTAGAAGCCAAGACGCACCTGCTTAGTTCGTCCTCTTTTTGAATTCATGGATCCCATCAGGTGGTCCGCAATCAGGGAAATGCCCTGATGCTCCAACCAACTCACCCACTCAGTCAGTCCAGCCTGTTGTATAACCACATTGAAGGAGGGCAGAACAGCTTTCCGAGCTAGACAAACAGCTCATCCTATTTCAGACTGATATAGAGCCAGGCTTAAGTTGGAGTCCTCTGAGCACCCCCCCAAATGACCTTAACTCGGCAGGAATATATCAGTCACTACGGTCAGCTCCAAGCAGGGAAAGGAGAAGAGCCTACTGAAGGACCAGTTGCGTTCAAGCAATCACTACTGCAGGTTGTGAGCAGTCTACTCCAAAATCTGGAGAGCATATTTCCCTGATGCTGGGCACACTGGAACTTCAGTTCCATTGCACAGCCCAGGTGTCAACTTGACAATCAACAAAGAGGATGGAGATGTCAAGAACCCTCATAGATACCCACACAAACCAAGAACATCAGAATCATATCCAAAACATCTTGGATTCATTGCAGGCGAAAAAAGGCCCAGCACTGTATTCAGGACAGCTCTAATGAATGGAACCCTCTGCGGAGGAGTCAGGTGCCACTTTGGCTTGTTGCTCATGAATCCAAACAGTGTCAGGAGGATTGCCATAATCTGAAGGTTATCTATGACCAACTGGTGAGGCAGGCTTCTACAGTCAGTTACCCACATAGTGGTATCCTTGACCTCCCAAAGTTAGCAGCAACCACTACCATCATTTTCTTGAAAACCAAGGGACAACAGTGAGGTTGAAGCAGAGCACAACAAACTGCCCATGGTTCAAGATATGCCAGGAGCTTTTTCAATCTTAGTGTACTGCAATACAGTTATATGAAAACACACACCTTGCAGGTCCAAGGACACTATTCTGTCTCTAGAGTGGACAGGATCTGGGTCAGCATAAGCATTTTGAATTTCTTCTGTAGGAAGGCACTTGGAGATCAAAGAACAAACATAGGCCTATGTGTGAGGGGAAGGTTTTGGCAGGGCAAGGGAAATGGTAGGTTATAGCCATGCTGAAAGATTTGTAGGACCTATCTGTTGAACTTGATAGATAGCCACCCTTCGAGGTGCTGAATCCGTCCCCCAAACAGAACTTAGTGGTTGTGATTTTGTAATCTCCTAGCTTGACACTGGTTGAGATCGGGCTAAAGTCAGTTTAGTGTCAAACATCCAAATCCACACCGAATCTTGTCTGGCACCACTGATGTCCATACCGGACAAGGAAGAACCTGGTACAGGTCTTGGACCCACAGGGAGGAGGAGGGGGGGGGGGGGGTCAGTGTGAGTGTGTAGCCAGTATGGGGACCCAGAGTAGGTCTTAAGGGGTTAGACTGCACAGAGGATGAATCATCCAGAGATAACACTACTGGAAGCCCCTGTGGTTTCTTTGGAGCCTAAAAGTGTACCAGAGGGAGCTTTTAAATAAAAAATTAATAAAAAAAAAAAATGTACTAAATATCTGCCACATGGCCTATTTAACAACCTCAATCTGCTCATGCATTGCCGATGGCCTGGGAAACTATGCACACCGGAATCAGGTGGGTAATCAGGTCTACAGTGAAGATGACCGACACTGACAACCTTGTGCTTTCTATTTTTGGGGTGCCATGGCTTTGCTCTGGATCAGGGATGTGGAATTCCTATCACCCAACGCCCGGGACATATTGTTTGAGGTCAAGGGCAACAAGTTTTAATGTTTATTTTGTCCTTGGGACATGTAAGCTTAACCCACTGCAGCACAAACTTTGGCTGCCAGTTTACAGAGAAGGGAACTGTCTGCAGTTCAGGTAATGTGTGTCCATATATTAATGCTGTTCGAACCTGTATTTATGGTTCATTAATTAAAAGCCTTCATTATTAGGGTGAGCGCTGTACATAAAGCGTTTTAAGGTCACACTGCACTACTGGCAGTGGTTCCAGGAAAAAAAAAAAAAAAAAAAAAAAAAAAAGTGTACACACGTTTGAAAAGTTTAACAATTTGTGGTTATGTATAATGCTCCCAGAATGCTCTGATTAGATGCAAATGGTTGCTGAAGCTTTGCTTTCAAAATAAAATGTTCAGAAAAAAATGTTTTGCTGCTATGAAATTTTAGGGTGCTATTTCGTTGAAGTGTCAGTAGAAAAACGTGCAGATGCATGCTAGCATTTGCACAAAAAAAAATATTCTTTTTTTAATTTATTTTTTTATTCATTATGCCGTACACAAATAAAACATACATAGTACAAACAGGACCCTCAACATGAAGATCAATGAAAGGAGGAACTGCAGACCATCCAGCTACAACGTTATCCCAAAACACAAGGAGCTCCACGTTAAAGGCTCTCATTGCATGCAACTATATCAAGGGACCCATCTCCGAACATTCTCCACAGCCGGCGAAGCGAAGTAATCCACAGCGCCAATGGAGGAAGAAACCTTACCCACCAGAGGTCACAGCATAGCATAGTCGAGGGGAAAAAACTACAGAGAAAAAAAACAGACTATCTAAAAGGCAGGTGGAGCACACAACCAGATCGTGCAAGCTTATCATGATAGCACACTAGCACACCTAATCCAGGGAGGGGATAAACCTTGCATACGGGCACCACCGATCACACCGCACACTCATTTCGGGGGGCCCAGATATCCTTGGGGCAGGACCCCTCTGGCATGAGTTCCCAAAAGACCGACAGCTGATCATGACAAAAAACCATGTCTCGCAGCCATTCAGATTTACGCAGTGCTCTCCCCCGGCCCCAGCACATAGCAACCCTGCACTTAGCCAACAGCATGAGCAGACCCACTAGACGCCTATGCAACCCCTGAATCTCATCAACATAGCCCAACAGAGCAACCTTAGGGGAAATAGGCATCTCCAGTTCGGCCATTTCAGACACCGCCTGCCAAACCTCCACCCAGAAATCATATACTTCCGCACACTCCCACGCCAGATGCAAAAAGCCCGCATCCGGAGCCCCGCAGCGAGCACAGCATGCATCCGCCCGCAGCCCCATAGAGTGAAGCCCCTTGGGAGTATAATACAATCGATGCAGAAACTTAAAATGCAGCAGACGTAACCTATAGTTCAGGGATAGTGCTTTCATGTGAGCGCAACAGCTGCGCCACATTGCCTCCGTGACGGGCTCTCCCACATCTCTTTCCCACGCTGTCCTAGAGGACTCCCCATGACCACTCCTCTGCACCTGCGTACAGTTGTACAACTTAGTTACTAGCTTGGCAGGGGACCGCGCGCCGCAAAGCACCTCAAGGGCCCGAAACTCCAGGGGAGCCCCGAATGCGCCAAAAAAACGATCTCGCAACAAGGCACGAACCCGGAGAGCGTACATTCGCTGCAACACTGTACCAGCACAACCCGAAAGTGCCTCAGAGATCCAGCAAGCGGCCGTCCACCAGCCAGTCTCCTAGCACCGTCAGGCCAGCATCACGAAGGAAACCGCGCATTCCACCATCCCGAAACATCTGTGCATCAGCAATTGCCATAACAGGCAACAACGGGGCAAAAGTTGTAGAAACCCCAGCACGCTGCATCAGCGCCCTCCACGCTCTCGCCGTGCAGGACACCGTGTCAATTCCCTTAGAACGTGACGACACCAGACTTCCAAGCACACGTACCAAGCCATCTGGCCACACTGAATCACTCTCAGGCGCCAGATGCGGCATATAACGGATCGGATTCAGCCAGTAGTACGCGAAGTGTGCCTGAGCACAGTGATAGTACAGCTCCAGGTCAGGAGCCGCCAGCCCACCCAGCTCAAACGGCAACGTCATTTTCTCCCAGGAGATACGCGGTTGACGTCCCGCCCACGCCAAACGAATGAGCACAGATCGGAGACGCCTGAAGAAACCCCCAGCAAGCGGGAGGGGAAGATTCATAAACAGATACAAGAATTTAGGAAGAACCACCATCTTCGCAATGGCAATGTGCCCAATTAACGAAAGCGGTAGAGTGCTCCAGATCTCCACCTTTCCTTCCAGCCACGACAGCGCTGCCCTGTAGTTAGCGAGGCGCAACGCATCCACGTCACAGCACAAGTGTATACCCAAATAGCGCACCGGGCCCTCCGCCCAAACCAGAGGGTACCGAGAGTCGAAACACCCTACGCTGGGAGTCAGGGGCAGGACCGTCGACTTCGACCAATTAATATTAACACCAGAAAAGGTCCCAAAGCGCACAATTTCATCTAGCAAAGTATCTAGGTTCTGACCTGGGTTTTGCACGTATAATGCAATATCATCCGCGTACAGAGATATCAGGACAGGACGTTGTCTGAACTGTAAACCTATATTGTTGTATTTCTGTTGCAACCCCGCCGCCAACGGTTCCATAGCAGCCGCAAAAAGAAGCGGAGACAGCGGGCACCCCTGACGTGTACCCCGCTCAACAGGAAATGGAGCAGATACGCCTCCGTTAAGACGCAACCTGGCAGTGGGCAAAGTGTACAACAGTCGAATCCAGCTCACAAAGCGCACGCTAAGTCCCACTCGGCCGAAAAGTGCGAACATATATTCCCAGGCCAGGGAGTCGAAGGCCTTGGCAGCATCAAGAAATACCGCAACTACATTGTCGCCTGGTTCCAATGAGCCAGCCACCGCGAAGAAGGTACGCAAATTATGACTCTTAGATCTCCCAGGGACAAATCCCGACTGATCTGGAAGCACCAGCCTAGAAAGAAGAGGCTGCAAGCGCGCCGCTATCATCTTCGCTAATATTTTATTATCAATGTTTATCATGGAGAGTGGGCGGTAAGAATCACACCGGGTCGGATCCTTCCCCGGCTTCAAAACGGTTATTAATAGAGCCTCCCGAAGTGAGGCCGGAAGCGACCCAGTCTCCAGGGACTCCTCATACACCTCCAGCAAACACGGAGCAAGGATATCCACATATTCTTTATAAAACGCAGGGGTCAATCCATCAACACCTGGAGATTTATCGCCAGGTAGACCCCGAATCGCCGCAGCCACCTCCTCCACTGTAAACGGCGCATCCAGATACGCCCTGTGAACCTCCTCAAACCACACCAGCGCAATGTTCTCGAAATACTCCTGCACTTCCGCCGCCCTCAGGCCCACCGGGGCCGCATATAGCTGTGTGAAATATTCTGTAAACACTTGCATTACACCATTCGATCCGGTCACCTTTCCACCCTCAGCGTCAATCACCTCAGTAACATGATTACTGGCCCACGGCCTACGCAGCAACCCCGCTAGTGTTCTCCCCGCTCTCTCGCCCTCCCCGTACCTGCGAGCCTGTGCATGTCTCCCCAAGAAACAAACCTCCCTACCTCGCTTGACCACGTCTCAGCCAAGCGACGTTCCAGCTCTGTGAGCCTCCTTTCAATATCAACCATCTCCCGTCTCAAGGCCTTCACAATGCCATGTTGCTTCGAGAGACACACTCCTCGAATAACAACTTTAAATGTCTCCCAAAGAGTGCCGGCAGACCCAACCGATTTGCGGTTCTCAGCAAAGAATAGCCGAATCGCCTCTCGCACCTCCTCCCGAAAGACATCATCCCTGAGCGCTCCACTGGGTAGCCGCCACATAACCATTGACTGCGGCTCACTGGGTATCGCTAACTCCAATTGCACTGGCGAGTGATCAGACAACGTGCGGGGAAGATGGTCTACCGCTCTAGTCCAGGCATCCACATCTCTGGTGCCCAACCATCGATCAATACGGGACCAACTACTATGAACATAGTTCAGACACGTACCCTCTTGCACACCAACATGCCTCTGTCGCCACAAGTCCACCAGTGCTCCACTCTTCATCACTGCCGCCAGAGACCTCGCCGCAGAAACATGCTGCATTCTGGCCGCACTCTCACAATCCAACTTGACATCCAGGACCACATTAAAATCACCGCACCAAATCACAGCTCCGGCACCCAACGACTCCACCAGGCGCCAAACCTCCAGGAAAAACTCCGGGTCATCAACATTCGGCCCATACACAGCCACAAGCCGACAAGCTCTGTCCATTAATGTGCCACTCAGTAGCACATATCTACCATTTGGATCAATAATAATTTCGCGTGTGCGCCACTGCAATCCTTTGCGGATAATAATTGCTACCCTGCGTGCATAGCTGGAATACGTGGAGCAATGAGCCTCCCCAACCCAGCCAGCCTTCAGTCTACCCACCGCAGCCGCCATGAGATGCGTCTCCTGTAACATACAGATATCTATTTCATGACGCTTAACATATGCAGCTACCAACCGAGCCTTCCGCCTATCGTTGAGGCCGCGCACATTCCATGTCAAACATCTAACAACCGTCGTATCATCACCCCCATCCCAAACTACAGACATCCAACTCTGCACGCAACCACACCTCTCCACCTGCCTGAAACTAAGTGAAAAAATAACCTGAAACACTTCAGAATTGACCCAGGCCCCCCACCACCCACACAGGCCCCCCAATCGGACCCTTGCAATAATCCACCCTCCCAACCCCAAACCCCACCCCCTATATCTAAAGCATAAAGTAACAGGACTCATCCTAGGGGCAGAAGCCTGCCTAACAGCTCTCCACCCAGAACATTCTAGGGAAGAGGGGCCCCGGAACAAACAGCAAGCTACACATCAGAGGCCCAAACACGGGGCAGACCCACGTACACCCACAGCCCCCAGCAACACAGTATACCATACAAAGCCGGTCAGTCATTGTCACTAAGGGCGGCATCTCCGGCACCCGGCCCCCCCCGACCCCGCAGCCCCCGACTGTCTTGGCAATCGCCTGGCAAACTTAGTCGCCTGCTTAGGGTCCGTAAAATACAGCACCTTGCCCTCGTGCCGCACCCTCAGTCGGGCCAGATATAGTAGGGCAAACCAGACTCCGGCTTGACTCAGCAGACGTTTTGTCGGCAGAAAGGCCCGCCTCTGGGCCTGTACACAAGGGGTGTAATCAGGAAAAAAGTTTATTTCAGTATTCTTATATACTAGAGGCCTTCTCTCTCTCGCCAGTCGAAGGACAGTATCCCGATCCCTATAGTTCAATAGGCACGCAATGATCGGGCGTGGAGGCGTCCCCGGCGGCGGCCGAGGCCCCAAGGATCGGTGCGCCCTCTCAATCACCAGCATCCGAGACAATTCGCCAGCGAACAACTCCTGCAGCATACTCTCCACAAAGTCTTCCATACGACCCATATCGGTCGCCTCCGGCAGCCCCACAATGCGTATATTATTACGACGGGACCGTGCCTTCAAGTCCTCATTTTTATTCCGTATCACCTCTAGAAGACGCTCCATCTGCGCAATCTGTTCTCTATCACCCCTGCGCGCATCTTCCATTTCTGACGTGCGCGACTCCAGAACCTCAAACCTGGCGTCGTGGTCATCGACCCGGGCTCTAATGCTGTCAAGCCGCTCCGTCACATGGTCCAGCTTAGCATCGATACCAGCCAGGCTGGTCTTAAGCTCCAAGAACATGGACCGCACAGTCATCTCCAGATTCTCTTCTCTGATCTCGACATCTCCGGGCTGGGAGACAGAAGCGGCATTCCTCTTTCTTCCTCCCTCAAAGGAGAGTTTTGCTTGCCGCTAGTCTGCCTTGCCCATCGTTCAATACAGCAAGTGTGATCTCTGCTTACGCCAAACCTGGGACAAGTATCAAAGACTGCAGGCCCTCGTCTCCAATAGTCACTCCACTAGTATCCCAGCTCACCCTGTAAGGCCAGCAGATAGCCCCCAGGCGACCCGGCCAACCGCACAGCAACTCTCAGGCCAGGCCCGACCACGCCACCAAACACTCCACCGGTACTACCAGCAGCACTGGGATCCGCGTAGCACAAGGGGAGGGGGGGGGGGAAGACCCAGCCCCCAGTCAAGCCCTGCGCCCAAGAGACCGGTACTCCGCAGCACCAAACCGCCAGGAGACCTCCACCAGTGAACTCCGCAGCACCAACTCGGCCCTCCTCTGCTCTGTCTCACCGCCTGCACGTGTCCAAACCAGTCTCCCGAATGGTGCAGTTCAGGGCCACCAGCACTGCAAGGAGGACACCCAGGAGTCACCTCAGGGGATCGCTGCAGCACCCAGCCGTAGCCGTCCTCAACCGTCTCCTCACCAAAGCTGAGCGCTCCAGGCCGTCGTCTCCTCCCTATAGGGCAAGGCAGCTCTCCACATCAGGCGCTCTCTCCGCACACCTCTAGACCATCCAGGCCCAGTCCCAGCCAGCCGCACACACCAGCCGGAAATCCACGCGGGCCGCAAGGCCCAGGCAATCCCCCCTCCCCCCCAAGCCGCGGGGCGACAGGGACCCAGGAAGGCCCAGGCAGCAGGAGCCGCAATATCCACACGGGGGAGGGCCGATACAGCCGCCGAACCGGCCCCCTGTACTCCCCACGCTCCCGGTGCAGATCTCTTGCCGGGAGCGGCTGCAGCGCTTCTCCTCCGCTGCGCGCCTAACGGACCCGGGCCTTCGCGACCGCCCCAGCCGCTCCCCGGCCCTCGAAAAAGTCACTGGGGCTTCCTAAGGGAGTCGCCCAGGTCCGCTCCTGCCCTAGCCTCCGACAAGATAAATAAAATTAAATAAATAGCCCGGGGCCCGGCAGAGCCTCACGCTGTGTCGGCCATCTTGCCCGGCGGCCAGGCCACGCCCCCCCGGACAAAATAAATATTCTTAATGAAAAATCAGTATAACCATTTTAAACAAGATTATGGGAAGCAGGAAAATAAACAAGCACTGGCAAAGCCAACCGATCTGACATCTCAGTCTTTTGGTCTCATCAGTGCGTATTGTTTTTTTTCTTTTTTTTAACCTGGCTTTTGAAACACTTAGGGGCATATTTAAGAACCACCTTTATTGCGTCCTTTGCTGCCCCCATACTGCCACCATGTGTGCGCCGTATTTAAAATACAGCGCTCCATGGCGCAGGGTAGGGGGCAATAGCGTCATTTATAATGCTATTGATGTACTCTGCAGAAGTAGCGCCAAAACATTGGTGCTACTCCTACAGAGTACATTGGGGCTTCCTAGTGCCATTTTTTCGCCCCCCCTTGCATACATTATGCCTGGCACAGGCATAATGTGGTGCAGGGGTTTACACAGTGGCGCAACACATAGATTGCACCACTCTGTAAATATGGCGCAGGTATTTTGGCCATCTAAAGAAACATTAGCATCAAATAAATGACGCTAATGTGTCGGTAGATGGTGCTAGGGGCTTTAAATATGCCCCTTTATTATTGTGGGAGCTGCCAGGCCCTCACCACTGTAAAACACTGGCAAAAAGAAAAAAGGTTTTTGGTCCAAAAAGCACACACTGCCACCAGTGGCATAACAAAGGCCCTGCAGCCCCCTCCTGGGAGCCCTTCAGCACAGCACCTGCCCTGAATGAGTGGTGGGGATTTGGGGGGGGGGGGGGGGAGGTTAGTTGTGTGCTCCATGTTCTTTGCAAGGGGGGCCCCTCCAGTTTCATCATGTCACAGATTGCCACAGTAGTTCCTGGCACTGAACCAAACTACTTTGTGTGTCAATATGCTCTTTGTGGAAGAGCAGAATGCGATCACTCACAGTAAAGCCAGCAGTTAGAGAGAAATATAAAAGGTTAATATAAACAAAATGTCTTTAACAGCAGACCTAATTAGGGACCAGGAAATTGTACTCAAAGAAAGCATTTGTGAACTGTATTTTAGCATGGGCAAATATGCATGTGTAGATTTGCTCATGTAAAAATCTAGTAAGTGTTTACAAGTTCACTTTCCCTCCACCCACTTTTTTCCCAACCCTGGAAGAACTTCTACTTCTGCCATTGTCAGGAGTAAATTTCCAATCTTTCTCATTATTGGAAAAGATTAGAGAGGAGCTGGTGAAAATCCTTAAAACTTGCAAGTTAGTAGGTCTGCAGACTCAAAGACATTCCAGCCCTGGAACTATTGCTTACTGCTTCCTCCAGCCCAAGTATGTAGATTTGCGGAAGGTGGCAAAATAAGGAAATTGCTATGGTAGGGATTGAAATTACAAGTATCCAAGCCCTACTATAGTTGTAGCCCTGGCATAATCAGAGAGGCTATCAGAGCTCTTACATAATGAGATTGCAGCCATAATTTGTTGCCGCACTACATGGCATCAAAGGGACAAGTTGATTTTTTTACAGGACAAGTAGCTTTAAGAAGCAACCTGTCCCATGGACAATTAGATATTTTAATACATTCCACACCCCTGTGGATACTAAGACGCAGGATTGGATCGAGCCCATCTTCAGTTTGAGTGTACATTTGAACTTTAGACTTTAAGAACTACAACAGCAAAGCAGACTTATCCCGGGAACAGCCTTGGAAGCAAGACTACGACTAAGAACAGGAGAAGAACTTCTAACGTGCAGAGTTGAACAGCATCATTTCTCGGTCCTGCATAACTTTCAGGTGCATGAGGGTGCACTTGTCGCACAATTAGGAGTTGTGTCCTAAGCCCAAATGGCAAAGAGTGCTTGTGCATTTCTATGAACCGCATCTGCCTTTTACAGTCATGGCATGGTTTCAAACTGGTAGTTTAGGAGGAGACCTCATTTTATAACACCAGATTCAGTTTGGAAGTTACAGGAAGGCAGATGAAAAATAAAGAGGTGCTCCGGAGCTGGAAGCCATGTGAAGAAAGCAACGGATGTCAGTGTGCAGTGATGGTGCATATATGCTGCTCCGCTCAGTCACTTCCCAAGTGGCAGAGACAGAGCCCAGAGCACTATTGCCAACTAGTGGCACACAGGAGCATCAACAGAGAGAAGTTTCCGGATCCAGTCTGGTTCTTAGGAAGTATTCCTCAGCTTAGAATCTACAGTTACAATTATCCATCAGAAACTTGATGATCACAGGTATCTCAGACAACACACCCTTAACGTTAGTGCAGGCAAGAACTAATCCCTGGTGTTCCTAACTATGAACTTACCAGGCAGATATAAAGAGAACACAGTTTACACTAGGTGAAAATACCATAACTAATTCAACGGCTGAACATCACATCAAATAAAGGCAAAAAACCTGGTGAAAACTATGAATTCACATTTGCAGACCCAGCATCCACACCACAAGGCACAAGAGTTTTTGGATTCACTAATGTAACCTGCACCAATATTTGAGACCTGAAACTAAATCCCAAAAAGGCCTCTGAGTGGGTAAAGCTCCCACCCAGGTAGTTCCAATTTTGGCACCTACCAAAAACAAACATTACATTGTGTAACTTTCATTAATCTATTCCTTTTTTGCTAACCACAATCAAAACATACCAATAAACACAACATTAGAGTTTTTTTGAGAACCTGACGCAGTCAGGTTGCACGTTACATCCCTAAGTATATTGTTCACAAACACTAAATAGAGAGTCAAAAATCCAGAACAGCAAAACATGAAACATTCACTTCACCAGAAGAGCTGTAAACCTATAAGAAAGAGTGTAGTTCTCCAAAATCACTTAAAGGGTGAGTTAAGGTTGATTGGTGTGTGAACAGTGGGTATAGCACAACATCTAAACAGAAAAAGTAAAGCTACTGCTTAAAATATTATCTCTACCCCAACCTAATCACTGGACATTGACTCCCACTGTGCAATCCCACTATATTATAGAATGTCTAATGTGCTTATAAGTGCTTCCACAGATGTAGTGCCATTGTAAACAACTTCTAATGTGAGTAATTACATACACAATTTAGGACCTATTGACAGAATCCACATTTGAGGGTAAACATTCAGTAGCTATGCACTACAATAGACAAAGTGCTACCATGCACTGACATATATGGAACATGGTATAATATTAAATTACACTCCATGAATAAAACAAATTGACTAATCAGGGCCTCAACATCAGATGTTTTAACCAAACAATATGTTCAAGAAAAGCACCCACCTTGTTATTTCAGTTCAGTGTCAATCCACTACCCAGATAACACTTATGAAGAATTTGGGTCTGACCCACAATATCCCCCAGTTTGATTTTTGAACCTCTACTCCCTAATGGAGTTTTACACTTAACTTCTGCCAAAATTGATCTGAGATGTAACTGCCAGTGCACACCTTTTAAATTAAGGTCTGCTGCTGCACAGCAACATTAAGGGGCTCTGCTGCTCCTGCAACACCAGAACACATGTGCAGGATAAAGAGGGAGGTGGGGGCAGACTTATCTGACTCCGCATGGTACCTGCATATGTGACCATGTCACAGATAGGCCCCAGTAGAAATTTGTTAAGGCTTGCTTAGGTCTTAGTTAATTGGAATCCAAAAATAAACATACTTTCGTTTTGGCAGGAATTTAAATCTGTATTGTTTTAACAATATCTGCACTTTGGATCAAGTGTGTAAGTTTGGGTTTGTTAGATGTAGAAAAGGCACAGATGCTACTTTTTCCTGGGTTCCAGCACATAAAATAGTAATTTTTGCTGATGTGTCAGCTTATTTATTTTGACTTCTGCACAGTCCCTGGAGCCAGCTTTAATTAGATTTTTTTTATATAGAAATGTGCCTCAAATCCAGTTAATTACTCTGCTGGGCCTCTGGCAGTTCCAAACCTACCACCATAATTTTCCCATTAGCATTCTCCCGGAAGAGGAAGCAGTTGGATGAGGAAGCTGACCAGAGTGAATAGCTGGTACTCTCCAACAAGACTAGGTATGCGGTTATCACACAAACAGAAAGCAGGCACAATTTTAACAGTCCCACCAGAGGGTTCCTTTTTAGGTTGAGCACAGCAACGCGCAAGCACTTCTTCTCTGATGTGTTGGTATCTATGTGGGCTTTTATCAACGTCCACCTCACACCCATTGCTTTCACTCGTTTGTGGGCTTGCCTTTCAAAAATCCTTTGTTATCATAGGTGAATGCTTTACGTTTGTCCCTTCTTGGGGCGGTTCTGTTACTGCCTTGGGGACCCGGTTACATGGATAAATGCACGTTAGCCGATCTTTTGGCTTGTGAGCAAACTTTTTTCCTTTGGTGTCTCTTTTGCACTTCTGGTGGCCGTGGCGCTTTGAATCGCCTGCTTATGTCAACTGTTTTACTTTTCATTTTTAAATTATGTGGCAAGAAAAGTCCAGTAAGCAATTTACAATGCTAATAGCTTTAACTTGAGCAAACACGAGACCAATTGCATTCCAAATGCTTGTTAAGTCTTGGAGGAAAGAAATCAGTTTTGGGTGGGAAAAGCAGACTCAAAGTCTTCTACACCCCTGGTAGTTTCTGCCATTTTGAAATATTCATAGAGGGATGTAGGCTGCTCCCAGAATGAGTCATAGGTGGGGGGTATGTAGTGACTCTGGACTGCTTAGAAACGCCCTCTTTTTATAACACGCTATCCCCACTTTTAAAACCCTGCACAAGGGTGGAGATTTTGCGAAGAGTGGAACCACTGAAGGACTGATTAGCTTGCTGATGGACCCTTATCCACAGTGGAAGGAAATCAGACTTGTGTCTTGGATTCGGAGTACAGAGCCAGTCACTCTGCCGTCTCATCTGGGAAACCATAGAAAGTGGACTTGCTGAGGTCCCTGAAGGAAGGTGAACATGTTAAATCTTTGTGCACTTAGTCCTGGGTGGATGTCCCCCTTTGAAAAGCTGCTGTGCATTCCAGTGGGACAGGAAAGCACCCTGTGAGATGCCAGGAGGCCTTGGGCCTCAAAATAGAGTGTAGTCTAATTTAAGGGACACAAAGTGCTGCTTCCAAAGACCCGGGAGAAAAAACTTGAAGCAGAGGACAGGAGTGCAGGTCCCCAAATCTATCTAAAATTGTGGTTGTGTTCTCCACAACTGCAAAGACCTTGAGACCCTAATAAAAACTAAATATAATTCC
Organism: Pleurodeles waltl; assembly: GCF_031143425.1. Lineage (NCBI taxonomy): Eukaryota > Metazoa > Chordata > Amphibia > Caudata > Salamandridae > Pleurodeles > Pleurodeles waltl. Next base: position 1,663,223,030 of record NC_090440.1, read on the forward strand.
TGCTGGCTGCAGCACCCCACTGGGAGCCCCATCACTAAACCCTGCTGAAGTTGATTTATCTGGATCAGAGATATCTGTAGTTTTTCAGGCTGTCTGTGTGCATCATCACCTACAGTAGTGCCCTTGGGCTTTGGAGCACCACTCGGACTCTTCCTCCACCAATCACTGGAGGGAGTGAGAGAGCAGATAAAAAGTATTTTCATCCCATCACAAGGAACGCTGAAAAGTAAAGTTGGCTCCAACGCCCAACTGGAGGAGCCACCCTGACCATACAGGTTCTGGGGGGTCATACATGGTCCAATCAACATGTGGGTATACATGAGGAAAAGGATACCCACCAGCCAGAAAGTACGGTAAAAAGAGAGAAAAACAGCACTCCTGAAAGTCACACACCATGAGCCCTGTGTGTGCCCAAAAATGTGAATACTGACCCTAGCAAGGTTTTTAACACATTTTGGGGGCCGCTAGGAGAGCCCCCTACTTGTCAGCATTAAGCAAACCCAAGTTTCCTGTAGCTACGAAAGAGCGATCCCTAGAAGATGTTTTTTTCCAATATTCAAGCACTTCCAGAGCTGGTACTTTATGGCTAGACACTGAAGAGTGCATGGACTTCAGTTCTGGGGTTCCCAGTGGTTGGCAGGCAACCTGGTAAAGGAAGTAATAAGTCTTCAACTATATGCTACCAGATTTATATTGCTTGTTATTACAGGGATGCAAGACTCATAATGAAAATTAAAACTGCATATTTTTCACCTACCAATCTGTAGGTATTTGTCAATGGTGTGCAATATTTAGTTATGTTTGTAATAATGTACGTGTCCTATTAAAGTAGAAGAACTGATGGGAAAGGGATTTGTTAAAGGTTTTTGAGTTACTGAATTTCTAGCCTACAGCATATCCACAGGTAAGGCTTGGTTCTCTCTGCGTCTGTACCTAGAGACTCAGGTACTTGGTTCCCAATTTGTGAGCAACATGGGAGCCCTAAGACCCCAGAGACCAAAGACCCCGGTTGCCACAATTGGGGCCCAGTACTTTCAGTCTATCTCGGGATCCTCAGACTTGGATTTCTCAAACTTCCTCATACTAAGTCTACCACACTCATCAACATACTTAATCTGCCTTTCACATAGGTCTTGTTTTCATCTTCCACAAGTGATAGAGGGTGTGGGAGTTATGGTAAGTGTGCAGGTAAGGGATAATGTTAAATCAGGACCTCAAATTGTGAAAGTAATACCTTTTTAGATTTTGTACCATCTTGTGATACTTCTTCCTCTGTACAGCACCCCGATGCCACATGCGGCCCAGTCGGTACTTCTTGTACATAAAAACCAACCAAACCACTTTGAGGAAACGGAAAACAGTCAAACTGGCAAATTCATCTATCATAAGAACAGATGATTTGAGATTCGAGCCATAAAATGGGCACATACGATGGCTATGAAACAAATACATGCAAACATGAATAACAAATTGCATTAGTATTCCAAAAGTATTTTAGGGCTTAGATGCATTGGCTAATGACAGATTATTAAACAGAACTTTGAACGAACCAACAGAAACGAAAGATGAAACTTACAAGGAACGGAGCTTTTGGAGCAATGAAGATCCGCTACCCAGAAAGACAACAGCATAATCACAGTAACAGTAAGTCACATACACAAAAAAACAAACAAAAAAACAAAAGTACCACATCTGAGTGGCATGGAAGGGACTGCAGATGTGTGACTATAGAGTGAAAAAACAGGAGATAGGTTGCAGAAGTGGTAGGAACAAAAAATTAAAACCAGTGTAAGTCAAATTGACCCATGCTTAACAAACAATGTTGGTGGGCACTGAAGCCATCTTTTTTGTCTCGACTTTTGCGCCTGTCATTCTTTAGGTTACTGGTTTGACATCTTGGCAGTCAGCCCTTTTTCTTAACATTGGTAAATACAAGAATAGAGGCATGCTTTACTAAGGCAGAACTGGGTTAGTAGGTCAAAGGGGGCATTATAAACCTGTATGGATTTACCGGCAGACTTAGAACTTTTGTCCAAACATTGTCCTTGGTCCATTCTTCTGCCTCGGGTAGAAAACAGTAGGAGTTCACAATCTGAGGTTTGATTACCAAAACATAAGCAGAAAGCTTCTTGCCATTGATAGGAAATACAGAAAAATGAGGGAGGGTTGAGTTTAAACAGTGGAGAGGAGGGTTGGTGCAAGAGACTCAAGATAGGGATCCTGCTTCCCCTGCAAATTATTTCACAGAACCAACCTCACATAATTGTGGCCAGCTAAAAGGCATCAGTACCTCAGTTCTCTCCTTGTTGATCAGTTCAGGTGCCGTGCCATCATACACTGACCTGGTTTGATTTGCTCCTTCCTTGTAGGGTTACTAAAGGGTCACAGCGCCACTTAATGCTTAAACACAGAGGAGACCCAAACAAAAAAACTGCATACTCCTTCTGCCTTAAATCCTGCTGGCACAGTTTAGCAGGCATAAATTGCCAAGTTATATGGAGCAGAGGAGAAATAATGAAAACGGGACTTGCTGCTGCAGAAAGGAGGATATGGGAGAAAAAGCCAACCATTCATCATACTCTAGAGCAAGGTTCTGCAAAGTCGGTCCTGGAGAGCCAGGTCCATGCCAGATTTTTAGCATATCCACATTTAGAAAAATGTAGATTTCTGAAACATCTTGTTCCTCAGAAAGTAGAGAGGAGGAAGACAATTGAGTTATCTGTGCACAGAGAGAATATTAAACAGAAAATGCAATACTATACATTAGCAACAATTCCTTCTAATGAAAATTCTAAAACAATGAAGATGGGTTTAAGGATTACAGGTGCAGCGCAAATGAAACTGCTGAAGCACAGATCACTTCACCCCTGCACTCCGAATCTAGACAACCGCACCTCAAAGTTGTAAATAGAGGACCAAGTTGCTGTAGACATGTCCGGAATAGGTACATTTCTCAGCAGGATGGCTTAAGACTTGCCCTAATGGCCAAATAAATTATGATGCCTCCGAGAAGTTCATGCTTAAACAGTTAATCGCACAATTTGATGCGCAAACTAACTCCTGAGTGATAGTTTTGAATGGTTGGCACCAGGGAAGCCAGCACACAATTCTATCTGAAACAAATTATTGCATCCGTAAAACACTAATCAATTACTCTGATAGAATCTAGCTGGGTTAAGTGTACCTCCGTTTGAGCAACGTTAGGTTAATAAAGAAAATTAGCAATTTAACTTTTAGTTACTATGCAAACAGTAAAAACACTCCAACAAAAAAACAGGCTTTTCGCCCTTCACAGCTACTCATTTTGTAAGGAAGCAGGGAAACCGGAGTCCACACAAAAATTACTTTAATCGCTTCTATAATGAAAGAGCTCTTCAGCACCAAAATTACTGTTGTAAGCATAAGGAGGTTGCTAGAGGATAGCAGAGATTGAAACAGGAACAGGGCAAAACAATATACTTAAGTGTGCCAGTGACCCCGCACTAAAGGTTTTACAGAGAAAGTTCACCAACGCAATCAAGAATCTATAGACTAAGGGCTCCCTAAATACAGAGCTCAGTGGAGGAAAACTAACCAAAGCTGAAAAGGGAGCAGATAACATTTTAACCGCGTTACTGTTCAGATCGTCCTCAGTGATGAAAAAGGCAAATGCAATATATGCATACCTTTCTAGCAACAAAGCCATGCAGATTTGGCGAAAGACAGTTGTGCAATAGAGAGCTTACAGACACCACATCATACAACAAAGAGGAGTCCAGAGGTATAAGTCTCCAGGAATGCAAACAGGAAGTTTGGATTCAACACTGCCCCCTCTGGAGGAACAAGAGGTTCTTGAACTAAGGACAAAGAAACTCTGGGAGGTATGTATATTAAGTGCATTTGACACAGTTCTGTGCTTCAAGGAACACTTTCACTGCAGTGGATCTAATTCCTTCCCAAGCTTTAGAAAGTAGAGAGTAATTGTGTAGGGCAATTAAATACGAAGGATGGGAAGGCACACCACAGGACCTCCCTTGTATAAAGTCCTGTATGCAGAACAAGTTGCATTTAAAGTTGGCACTAGATGCAAAAGGTTCTATGAAGTCACCAAAAAAAAGTGCCTTATCATAGATTATCTCCCACTCACACCTGGTGGAAGTCAAGTTAAAACGAAATCAAATGGCTGGGGTAGTTTTCAATTAAATGGTCTTCCCATGCCAGATGGGAGGTACAGAGAACAACCTTGTGTCCTACACTTGTAGCCTTCATAGACAGCTCTTTTGATCTCATGCTTCCTCTACTGTTGCGAGAGATGTTAAAGCTGGGTGGTGCTTATTTAGGTAGAAACTGCATGACTCCAAACCATACCAGCTCCTTGCTGCTGCCCTATCCAGGCCAAAGACCTTCTGATCAAGAGACTATCTACACTGGTGCCATTATTTGGTTTAAATTATTGTTAGCAGCACTTGCTGCGGCTGTCACGGTCTGAAAGGCTCTCCCTTTAGCATGTTCTTCTTCATTATTCACCAATGGAGATATAGAACAAGACAGTGACAAATGAAATCCCAAACTTTCCCAAAATCTGATGGCAGTACTCTCAAATGGCACGTAAAGTGGACGCCCCTGCATCCTCGCACGTTACCAATAAATGCACAGCAGAAATATCCTTGTACAATTAACAGCCATTTGTGAACGGTAGAAGCTGTTGACCGGGAGGCACTGCAACAATGCGTTTTTTTTGTTTGTTTTTTTAATATAAATTCATAGAGAACACGTACAGTGGAATAGCCTGCTTCTCTTGCATAGATGAAACTTTGTTACAGCAGACGTGCTAAACTAACAAATCACGCAGGAATATCCTGATTTTATGTTCTGCAGGGCTCAATAAGGTTCTCATTTCACTGCCTCATTGTACCCATCACTTTGGCCAACAAATCCCCCACCAACCCAGCGTGTTAATGTTTCATAGGTTTCGTTCCCCAGCCTTGAAAATGTTGCAGCCCAGGGTGCACTATTTCCTAGTAGTTGCATTTAATCGCTAACAATTACATATAACTGTTGCACTTACTATTTTTTTCTTCTTAGACTTCAATTCTTCCAAAGCTTCATCTGAAACAAGAATAAAACAAGTTAGATATCTTAGAGGGCACTCAAATAGTACAGCACCTTTGAAGTAATGTGTAAAATCTCATCTTTGTCTGTATGTAGTATTTGTATAGAAGAGAAGAAACACCTGAGCTCAATATAGGGTCAAATTCAAGGACACAGTCAAAAGGAGACAGGCAGTGTGGATGGGTTCTGAGAGTAAAGGTGGACCTTACTTTGTTGTGATGTAGTGTTGTGTGCTTTAACACTTTGAGAAATGGAGAAGTGTTCGGACAAACCTGACGGACACACAACTGTCATTTATGCCACCATCTTCCACCACCTCACACGTCCTGTCCTTTACTCTTGCAGGTTTATTTGATTTGCACCTTCCCCCGTGTTATTTTTCCTATATTTATCTTCCCTCTTTTTTCCCCTTCTTGATGCGGTCTTGCTTGGTGTCAAAGTTTATGAAAAACACTAGCATCCACTGCCTGCAATAATTAAGCACTGCAGTGGTAATTAAATTTGCCTATCATCCAACCACTGTCAGGCCAGGTTTGTGAGCCCCTCAGCAAATCGGGATGGAGTCTGTCATAAAGGTCACCTTTACAGACAATAGCTAGGGCAGGGTCCACCAATGGAGGAACTTCACTACCTTTGTTATTAAAGTCACAGGATTACCCAATTTAAAAAAAAAAAACATTTTTTAGAAACTTTAACTGTGCCAGTAGGGAGCAAATTTCAGAGATCTCACGGATAGGTGTTGTCAGTGTCAAACAAATGAAACTTCTCTCAGGCAGACAGTTGTGATCAGATAAGGACCAAAAAAATTCTGAAGTCCTTCCAAAGAGGAAAGTTCGAAGCCCGTAAATCCGAGAAGAACCCCGAGCTGAATAAATACAAGATCCCACGCAGTTTAAAGGATTTAGGGCCAGATGTAGCAAGCAGTTTTGCCCATTCTGTGTCTATGGGAAAATGTGTTCATACATATGGCCCGAAATGTACTAAAGAAGGGGACTCCCAGAAGGTTTGCAGTGACCTAGGCTGTTCACCTTCAATTGACAATAAAACAGAGCATGGGGCAGTTTTCCCCATACTGGCATGCATATAGATTTAGGTGTTTGAGCTTGAATCAATGTCCATGTAAATGGAGGTAGATAGTAGTACCCCAAAAAAAAAAGTCATTAGTAGAGGAGACCAATGGAAGGACTCTGATAGAGAATTGAATTATTTTTGTAGGTTTTAGTTCCACCAAAACGAAAATAGGATTCAACAGGAGCAGCACAACCTTCCTCAGTCTGAAGTCCAATTTCCAGATCTGCACACTCAACTACACAACCATATATCTTTACTTGTACAGTACAGGATGAATACAGTGACAGGGAAAAGCACTTCTACAGGACAGGTCACTGCACACCTCCAACCTGGGCAAATTGATCTCCACATATCATTCCAACATGCAGCTGGCACACAGGGATAATGAAACATAAGTATCAGAGTTCAGACATTGTATATCACAGAAGGATGACAGCAAAACAAATATTCATACAACTGATATACAGAGAAGTAAAACAGATATTTCAAAACAAGCAGTAGGGAACATCTATCCAAAAGCTTAGAAATGACAAGCCAAAAATAACAGGCTAATCTTACCCTTGTCATGCAAAAAAACCTGTGTATGGCACAGTCAGGTCAAACATGCTGGTTTAGAAACAGCTGATTACAGTAATAGAATGGCACAGGTTAGTCTCTTCAGCCAAACCAACAAGCCACCAAAGGGCACTGACAGCGCAAACAAGTTTTTGCAATGCAACGGGTCTTTTATTTGCTCGACTTAGAGCTATTAGCTTTGTAAACTCCTAACCGGACTTTTCTTGCCACACAAATTGAAAGAAAAAAGAAAACGAGCGCGATTGGGCTAAAATTGAAAAACAAAAAAACAAGCGTGATCACGCTATGTAAAGCCCAGCACGATCGCAGTGTGTGGAATGTAAAAAGATAAAGTAGTCTGGAAACCATGCAGAAAACATGGAGCCCCGTATGTTTTCAGTACTTGGCCGGTGCGCCCGAGGAGGGCTAAACACTGGAAAAGGTAAGGTGTGCATGCCTTTCACTAATAAAATCAAGCGGACTATAAGAGGCAAGCCCACAAACCAATGAAAGTGACAGGCGCGACATGGGCGTGGCTAAAAGCCCAAAGAGATTACAACATGGACAGAGCACTTGTGCGCTCGACCCTAAAAATGGCAACATTCACTTCAGAGTACAATTTATCACGAAGCAGTACATCTCTGAAAAGCACATTACTGTAGCAAAACATATCTGCATTATTTCTGCCCACTCTGGATATAGACATCAATTAAAATGATCTAAATAATGCTGGGTACAAATCACTTTCCACCATGCATAGAAACATCACCTGAAATGCTCGATGTTTCTTATAGAACAAATGCATAGTTTTTTAAAATTGGCACAGGGAAAAGAAACATAGCAATATACAAAATATTAGACCGTTACTCCCCCTCACAGCATTGGGACACAGCAGAATGTGAGTTACCTGGATTCCTTTTCAGCCTACAGAAGAACACCAACCAAAGCTTACCAAACACATACAATTCGCCAGGTTCCCCTTCTACCCAAGCTTAGGACACTAACTAACCAGCAACAGTTTGATTACCTAATAGCATTTACAGTTGAGCACTGTCTAGGTTAACATTCAACCAGTATATAGTTACTGAAAGAGGCAATCCAACACCATCAAAAACACGAAGATCACAGGTTCAAATAATAGTAGAGCCACTGTTCAATATATAAAAGGGCAACTTAATGTAGGAACAAATGGTATCTCCCCCCAATGATACTCTTGAGATGTCATCGCTATCTGAGCATACCACACCAACACAAATGCTTCCCACGTGACAAATGTTCTAAATTATACAGCTCTTCAACAATTCTACTGAACTCTTGGGGGAAAGTAAATTTTGCATCATTTGCCTTAAGCGTGCCATTGTGGCCGTTCAACCGCCCCTTTTACAGCTTATTTAGAAATCAGCCAGGGTCCTTTGTTCAGCTCTATCTATTGAAACAACTGCTAAATGTGTGTGAGGTATATTCTTTTGCTGCTATAAAATCATATTCTGTACTACCTAGATTTTATAGTACATTAACAGGTCTTAAGGAAAGCAAATTTTTAAAGCGGTATCATGAATTCAGTTTCAGAAGAGACATCTCACAATACGATTTACACTCTAGATTGGCAAGTCTTTGGTGACCTATGCTCTGTGCCACGTTTAAGGCACTACAATGAATAACCAGGTGAACAGTGAAAAGGAGCAGAGCTACAAGTGTGCATACTATCATTAATCTATGGCAACTCCATCCCTGAAGCTTCAAGTTAAATTAAGCAAGCAGCTTGATAACAATGGAAATCATCCCGTAGAATAAAACCTCCATATTGAGTGTACTCTTTGGTTTGTGGTGCTCAAGGGATAAGTAGCAGTTTGTCTACTACATACTTAATTAAACTGAAGACTCTCCACCCCATGAATCTCCTCAGGCATCAGACTGGTGCCACAAAAGCAGGAAGAGTTATGTTGCACTGGTAGGTGACACCATGGCTCCATCTCTATGTCAACTTTCCTGGCTGATCGGTCACTGAGCCATATGTGGTGCCACCAAAGCACTCTGAAAAGGGATGTCAGTCCCTTCACCCCTCCCCCCCCCCACACCTTTGAAAGTGGAGGCTAGTTTATCAAAAATGACAAATTCAGTGCCACAAAACTAATTTGAACTGTAGAAACAAACACTACTCAGAACAGGGAGGCAGGTAGATTTGGTGAGAAATCTGCAAATAGGTTATCCACTAGAAACAATGTTGAAGGCAAGTATGATTCTTCAGGTGGGTATTTCTATCTGCTGACTCCTCACTTCATGAATCAACATGGAAGCCATAAACCAGAACAAGAAGTGCCTGAGGAGGATCTCAAGAAACAGCCATGCTACACTGACTCATGTAGGCAACTGATCATAAGAGCCAATAGTGCAGACACTAATAATAAGCAAGGACCAGAAAAAAGCTCCTGTAACAGCATCACACTTCCACTCAGAGCCCATCAGGTGGGAACACTTCAGCAGTGGGAATGCCTGGACGCAAGTCAGTAAAGTGCCACAGAATCCACAAAGTGCCTGATCAAGAAGCTTTTAAGTACTCACCACATCATTACGCAACCGCAGAGGGTGAGGTAGGAGTTGTGTATTATAGTAATAGTGCCCATGCAATGGAGTAAATATGTATGTACATAATGTGGTTTAAAGCGATATATTTACAAATTTACAAGTGTTGAAGATCAACTTCTAAACGGCTACAGGCTCCCGGGGAGGCGGGTGGGCGCATGTGAATCTGCAGTGTCTCATGCCACGAACAGATGTACACTGGGTAAGTGACATTTTCCGTTCGATGGCATGTGTAGCTGCAGATACACATGCTTTGCATAGACTAGTAAGCAGTTATTTCCGCAAAAGCGGTGGTTCAGCCTGTAGGAGTTGAAGTTGTTTGAAACAAAGTTCTTAGTACTGCTTGTCCTACTGTGGCTTGTTGTGCTGTTAACACATCCCCGCAGTAGTGCTTGGTAAACGTATGAGGCGTAGACCATGTGGCTGCCTTACATATTTCAATCATTGGAATGTTTCCTAGAAAGGCAATGGTAGCACCTTTCTTTCTAGTTGAGTGTGCCTTTGGTGTTATAGGCAGTTCTCTTTTTGCTTTGAGATAACAGGTTTGAATGCATTTAACTATCCATCTGGCAATGCCTTGTTTGGATATTGGATTCCCTGTATGAGGTTTTTGGTAAGCAACGAACAATTGTTTTGCTTTTCAAATTTGTTTTGTTCTGTCAATGTAGTACATTAAAGCTCTTTTGATGTCTAATGTATGTAGTGCTTTTCAGCTACAGAATCTGGTTCTGGAAAGAACACTGGTAGTTCTAATGTTTGATTCAAGTGGAACGGTGATATGACTTTTGGTAAGAACTTAGGATTTGTTCGTAAAACTACTTTATGCTTGTGTATTTGAATAAAGGGTTCTTGTATGGTAAATGCTTGTATCTCACTTACTCTTCTTAGAGATATGATGGCAATTAGAAATGCTACTTTCCATGTTAAGTATTGTGACCCATGAGCCGTGTTAAGACAATGTTAAGGTTCCATGAAGGAACTGGTGGCGTCCTTGGTGGGATAATTCTTTTTAGACCCTCCATAAAAGCCTTTATGACTGGGATCCTAAAAAGTGATGTTGAGTGCGTAATTTGCAGATAAGCTGAAATTACGGTGAGATGTATTTTGATGGATGAAAAGGCTAGCTTTGACTTTTGTAAGTGCAGTAAGTAGCTTACGATGTCTTTAGCAGATGCGTGTAAGGGTTGAATTTGATTACTATGGCAGTAATAAACAAACCGTTTCCATTTATTTGCATAGCAATGTCTAGTTGTAGGTTTTCTAGCTTGTTTTATGACCTCCATACATTCATGTGTAAGGTCTAAATGTCCGAATTCTAAGACTTCAGGAGCCAAATTGCTAGATTCAGTGATGCTGGATTTGGGTGTCTGATCTGTTGTTTGTGTTGAGTTAACAGATCTGGTCTGTTTGGCAGTTTGACATGAGGCACTACTGAAAGGTCTAGTAGTGTTGTGTACCAAGGTTGTCTTGCCCAAGTTGGTGCTATTAGTATGAGTTTGAGTTTGTTTTGACTCAATTTGTTTACTAGATATGGAAGGAGTGGGAGAGGGGGAAAAGCGTATGCAAATATCCCTGACCAACTCATCCATAACGCATTGCCCTGAGACTGATCCTGTGGGTACCTGGATGCAAAGTTTGGCATTTTGCGTTTTCTTTTGTTGCAAATAGATCTATTTGTGGTGTTCCCCAACTTTGGAAGTAAGTGTTTAGCATTTGGGGGTGAATCTCCCATTCGTGGATCTGTTGGTGATCCCGAGAGAGATTGTCTGCTAATTGATTCTGAATCCCTGGAATAAACTGCGCTATTAAGCAAATGTGGTTGTGAATCGCCCAATGCCATATTCTCTGTGCTAAGAGACAAAACTGTGTCGAGTGTGTTCCTCCCGGTTTGTTCAGATAATACATCGTTGTCATGTTGTCTGTTTTGACAAGAATGTGTTTGTGGCTTATTATAGGTTGAAATGCTTTCAACGCTAGAAATACTGCCAGTAGTTCTAAGTGATTTATGTGAAACTGTCTCGGCTGAGTGTGCCATTGTCCTTGGATGCTGTGTTGGTTGAGGTGTGCTCCCCACCCTATCATGGAGGCATCTGTCGTTATTACGTATTGAGGCACTGGGTCTTGGAAAGGCTGCCCTTGGTTTAAATTTATATTGTTCCACCATTGAAGCGAGGTGTATGTTTGGCGGTCTATCAACACTAGATCTTGAAGTTGACCCTGTGCTTGTGACCATTGTGATGCTAGGCACTGTTGTAAGGGCCGCATGTGGAATCTTGCATTTGGGACAATGGCTATGCATGAGGACATCATGCCTAGTAGTTTCATCACCATCTTCACTTGTATCTTTTGTTTTGGGTACATGGCCTGTATTACCTTGTGAAATGCTTGTACCCTTTGTGGACTTGGAGTGGCAATCCCTTTTGTTGTGTTGATTGTCGCCCCTAAATATTGCTGTGCTTGACACAGCTGAAGGTGTGACTTGTTGTAGTTGAGTGAGAAACCTAGTTTGTGGAGGGTTTCTATGACATACTTTGTATGTTGTGAACACCATTCTTGCATGTTGGTTTTGATTAACCAATCGTCTAGGTACGGGAACACATGTATTTGCTGTCTTCTGATCTGAGCAGCCACTACTTCCAAGCATTTTGTAAAAACTCTTGGCGCAGTTGTTATCCCGAATGGCAACACTTTGAATTGGTAATGTACCCCTTGGAATACAAACCTTAAGTACTTTCTGTGTGAAGGATGTATCGGTATATGGAAGTATGCATCCTTTAGGTCTAGTGTTGTCATGTAGTCTTGTTATTTGAGCAATGGGATTACGTCCTGCAGTGTCACCATGTAAAAGTGATCTGATTTGATGTAGATATTTAATGTTCTGAGATCTAATATAGGTCTTAGAGTTTTGTCTTTTTTGGGTATGAGAAAGTACAGAGAGTAAACTCCTGTTCCTTTCTGATGAATTGGTACTAGTTCTATTGCATCTTTTTGTAACAACGCCTGGACCTCCAGTTGTAGAAGATTCATGTGTTGTTTTGACATATTGCGTGTTTTCGGTGGGACATTTGGAGGGAATTTTAGAAATTCTATGCAATAACCATGCTGGATAATTGCTAGGACCCAAGTGTCTGTTGTTATTTCCTCCCATTGTTTGTAGAACTTGGTTAGTCTCCCCCCCCCCCACTGGTGTTATGTGTTCGGGATTTGTGATGTCTAAGTCACTGCTTGTTTTGTGGAGTTTTGGGACTTTGGTACTTCCCTCTACTTTTTGGGAATTGTCCCCCTCTATATTGTCCGCGAAAACGTCCCCGCTGATATTGACTCTGATAAGTAGGCCTTGTTTGTGAGGTTGTGGGTTCTGTGCTTTGTCCTCAAAACCCCCTGTGATTTACGAAATGTGCCTCTGCTCTGTGGGGAGTAGAGTGCGCCCATGGCTTTGGCCGTATCAGTGTCCTTTTTAAGTTTTTCAATAGCAGTGTCCACCTCCGGCCCAAACAACTGCTGTCCGTTAAATGGCATATTCAGCACGGCTTGTTGTATTTCTGGCTTGAATCCTGATGTACGCAGCCATGCATATCTACGTATTGTCACTGCTGTGTTTACAGTCCTAGCAGCTGTATCTGCCGCATCCATTGCTGACCGTATCTGATTGTTCGAGATGCTCTGTCCTTCTTCCACCACTTGCTGTGCTCTTTTTTGAACTCCTTGGGCAAATGTTCTATAAAGTGTTGCATTTCATCCCAATGACCCTATCATATCTGGCCAACAAAGCTTGTGAGTTGGCAATACGCCACTGGTTTGCTGCCTGTGCCGCCACTCTTTTCCCTGCCGCGTCGAACTTACGACTCTTTGTCTGGAGGTGGTGCATCTCCTGAAGTGTGTGAGTTCGCTCTCTTGCGAGCTGCCCCTACTACCACTGAGTCCGGTGTTAACTGTTGTATGATGTACACGGGGTCTGTTGGTGGCGGTTTATATTTTTTCTCCACCCTTGGAGTAATGGCCCTTCCTTTCACAGGCTCCTCAAATACTTGTTTGGAGCGTTTTAGCATTTCAGGTAGCATGGGGAGGCTCTGGTACTGGCTGGATGTGGACGACAGTGTATTCAATAGAAAGTCGTCTTCAATTGGCTCAGCATGCATGCTGACATTATGAAACGCCGCTGCCCTTGACACCACCTGTGCGTAGGCTGTACTATCTTCTGGTGGTGACGGTCTAGCTGGATAACAGTCGGGACTTGTAGGAAAGTACCATCTTGCCTGGCATGTTACCCCCATTTTTCACTGTATATATGTTGTTTTAGTTGTATGTGTCACTGGGACCCTGGTAACCCAGGGCCCCAGTGCTCATAAGTGTGCCTGAATGTGTTACCTGTGTAGTGACTAACTGTCTCACTGAGGCTCTGCTAATCAGAACCTCAGTGGTTATGCTCTCTCATTTCTTTCCAAATTGTCACTAACAGGCTAGTGACCATTTTTATCAATTTACATTGGCTTACTGGAACACGCTTATAATCCCCTAGTATATGGTACTGAGGTACCCAGGGTATTGGGGTTCCAGGAGATCCCTATGGGCTGCAGCATTTCTTTTGCCACCCATAGGGAGCTCTGACAATTCTTACACAGGCCTGCCACTGCAGCCTGAGTGAAATAACGTCCACGTTATTTCACAGCCATTTTACACTGCACTTAAGTAACTTATAAGTCACCTATATGTCTAACCTTTACCTGGTAAAGGTTAGGTGCAAAGTTACTTAGTGTGAGGGCACCCTGGCACTAGCCAAGGTGCCCCCACATTGTTCAGAGCCAATTCACTGAACTTTGTGAGTGCGGGGACACCATTACACGCGTGCACTACATATAGGTCACTACCTATATGTAGCTTCACCATGGTAACTCCGAATATGGCCATGTAACATGTCTATGATCATGGAATTGCCCCCTCTATGCCATCCTGGCATTGTTGGTACAATTCCATGATCCCAGTGGTCTGTAGCACAGACCCTGGTACTGCCAGACTGCCCTTCCTGGGGTTTCTCTGCAGCTGCTGCTGCTGCCAACCCCTCAGACAGGCAGCTGCCCTCCTGGGGTCCAGCCAGGCCTGGCCCAGGATGGCAGAACAAAGAACTTCCTCTGAGAGAGGGTGTGACACCCTCTCCCTTTGGAAAATGGTGTGAAGGCAGGGGAGGAGTAGCCTCCCCCAGCCTCTGGAAATGCTTTGTTGGGCACAGATGTGCCCAATTCTGCATAAGCCAGTCTACACCGGTTCAGGGACCCCTTAGCCCCTGCTCTGGCGCGAAACTGGACAAAGGAAAGGGGAGTGACCACTCCCCTGACCTGCACCTCCCCTGGGAGGTGTCCAGAGCTCCTCCAGTGTGCTCCAGACCTCTGCCATCTTGGAAACAGAGGTGCTGCTGGCACACTGGACTGCTCTGAGTGGCCAGTGCCACCAGGTGACGTCAGAGACTCCTTGTGATAGGCTCCTTCAGGTGTTAGTAGCCTTTCCTCTCTCCTAGGTAGCCAAACCCTCTTTTCTGGCTATTTAGGGTCTCTGTCTCTGGGGAAACTTTAGATAACGAATGCATGAGCTCAGCTGAGTTCCTCTGCATCTCCCTCTTCACCTTCTGATAAGGAATCGACCGCTGACCGCGCTGGAAGCCTGCAAACCTGCAACATAGTAGCAAAGACGACTACTGCAACTCTGTAACGCTGATCCTGCCGCCTTCTCGACTGTTTTCCTGCTTGTGCATGCTGTGGGGGTAGTCTGCCTCCTCTCTGCA
The DNA here is from genome assembly GCF_031143425.1 of Pleurodeles waltl. NCBI lineage: Eukaryota > Metazoa > Chordata > Amphibia > Caudata > Salamandridae > Pleurodeles > Pleurodeles waltl. The sequence goes on from NC_090440.1 coordinate 1,663,238,106, forward strand.
CCAGAAGCTCCGAAGAAATCTCCCGTGGGTCGACGGAATCTTCCCCCTGCAACCGCAGGCACCAAAAAGCTGCATTACCGGTCCCTTGGGTCTCCTCTCAGCACGACGAGCGAGGTCCCTCGAATCCAGCGACACCGTCCAAGTGACCCCCACAGTCCAGTGACTCTTCAGCCCAAGTTTGGTGGAGGTAAGTCCTTGCCTCACCTCGCTGGGCTGCATTGCTGGGAACCGCGACTTTGCAAGCTACTCCGGCCCCTGTGCACTTCCGGCGGAAATCCTTCGTGCACAGCCAAGCCTGGGTCCACGGCACTCTAACCTGCATTGCACGACTTTCTAAGTTGGTCTCCGGCGACGTGGGACTCCTTTGTGCAACTTCGGCGAGCACCGTTTCACGCATCCTCGTAGTGCCTGTTTCTGGCACTTCTCCGGGTGCTACCTGCTTCAGTGAGGGCTCTTTGTCTTGCTCGACGTCCCCTCTCTCTGCAGGTCCAATTTGCGACCTCCTGGTCCCTCCTGGGCCCCAGCAGCGTCCAAAAACGCCAAACGCACGATTTGCGTGTAGCAAGGCTTGTTGGCGTCCATCCGGCGGGAAAACACTTCTGCACGACTCTCCAAGGCGTGGGGGATCCATCCTCCAAAGGGGAAGTCTCTAGCCCTTGTCGTTCCTGCAGTATTCACAGTTCTTCAGCCTAGTAAGAGCTTCTTTGCACCAACCGCTGGCATTTCTTGGGCATCTGCCCATCTCCGAGCTGCTTGTGACTTTTGGACTTGGTCCCCTTGTTCCACAGGTACCCTCAGTCAGGAATCCATCGTTGTTGCATTGCTGATTTGTGTTTTCCTTGCATTTTCCCTCTAACACGACTATTTTGTCCTTAGGGGAACTTTGGTGCACTTTGCACTCACTTTTCAGGGTCTTGGGGAGGGTTATTTTTCTAACTCACTATTTTCTAATAGTCCCAGCGACCCTCTAGAAGGTCACATAGGTTTGGGGTCCATTCGTGGTTCGCATTCCACTTTTGGAGTATATGGTTTGTGTTGCCCCTATCCCTATGTTTCCCCATTGCATCCTATTGTAACTATACATTGTTTGCACTGTTTTCTAAGACTATACTGCATATTTTTGCTATTGTGTATATATATCTTGTGTATATTTCCTATCCTCTCACTGAGGGTACACTCTAAGATACTTTGGCATATTGTCATAAAAATAAAGTACCTTTATTTTTAGTATAACTGTGTATTGTGTTTTCTTATGATATTGTGCATATGACACTAAGTGGTACTGTAGTAGCTTCACACGTCTCCTAGTTCAGCCTAAGCTGCTCTGCTAAGCTACCATTATCTATCAGCCTAAGCTGCTAGACACCCTATACACTAATAAGGGATAACTGGGCCTGGTGCAATGTGCAAGTACCCCTTGGTACTCACTACAAACCAGTCCAGCCTCCTACAGGACTGTTATCTGACACTGGTGCATCATAGAGATCCCACACGTCAGGATCATCCTGGCTCATCCCTGTATGAGTTGGGGATTGCATCATTGGTGGAGTGGCTACCGGTGATGGTTGTGGAGAGCGTTGTGGAGATGGTGGCGGGGTTACTTGTTTAGCCACCTTCGCCTATGGCTGCTTGTCTCTCTCTTGGAAGGCAAGTTTTTGTTTCATTCGAATCGGAGGGAGAGTACTGATCTTCCCTGTTTCTTTTTGGATGTGGAGCCTTCTTTGGGTGTAGTCTGGTTCCATTGTCTCTAGTGCCTGTCCAAATCTATGTGTTTGCATTTGTGAGAACAGGCCTTGTTCCTCTGTGTAGGAACTTGATTTCAGTTCCGAGGCCGGATGATTCGGTATCCAAACCTTTTCGGCTGCCTTTTTCGGTTCCGACGACACTTTTTTGCTCTTCGGCGTACTGATTTCTCGGTGGCGACTTGATTCGGTGTCGCGCTCTCGGTGCCGAGATTGCTCTGACCCGGTATCTCGGGGTCGAGTCTGCTCTGACCCAGTGTCTCGGGTCGAGTGTGCTCTGTGCCGGTATCTCGACCGGAGTCGGATGACTTCGACCCATGCATGCCCTTTTTCGGTGCCGATGCTCGGTCACCTATTTTTCGGGTTAAGCCATGGCCTGTTGGCGGTGGCTTCCCCTGGGCTTTACTGGTCTTTACGTGAGTCTTGTGTATCGACGTCTGTTCAGGATCGACCTCTTCCGAGTCTGAATCCTCGATGGAGAAGGTTTCCTCTTCTTCCTCCATGTGTTTTTGTCCTGTCGGCACCAACACCATCTGTAGTCTTCTTGCTCTTCGGTCCCTTAAGGTCTTTCTGGACCGAAATGCTCGACAGGCCTCACAGGTATCCTCTGTGTTCTGGTGACAAACACAAATTACAGACCAAATGCTGATCTGTATAAGGATACTTGTTGTGACATTCGGGGCAGAAGCGGAATGGGGTCTGTTCCATTAGCCTTGAAGACGCACGCGGTCGGGCTGACCAGGCCCCGCCGGGGAATCGAAAACCCCGAAGGGCCGCCGGAGCTCTTCCAAATTCGGTGTCGATCTGTTGTAACTAACCCGATACCGAACGCAAACAATACCGTCAAATTTTCCGAGTTCTTCACTAACTTTCTGAACCGAAGCGCAGAGCGAAAAGGAACACGTCCGAACCCGATGGCGGAAAGAAAACAATCTAAGATGGAGTCGACGCCCATGCGCAATGGAGTTGAAAGGGGAGGAGTCCCTCGATCTTGTGACTCGAAAAGACTTCTTCGAAGAAAAACAACTTGTAACACTCCGAGCCCAACACTAGATGGCGGGATGTGCAAAGCATGTGAATCTGCAGCTACACATGCCATCGAACATATATATATAAAAAAAAAAAAAAAAAAACAATCTTCTAACCCACCACTGCTTGCTGAAACAATGCCACACTCAAAATTGGGACACAGTGGGTGAACAACCTCCCATCAATTCCCTTCCAGAGAACATGGAAGCAGCAAGAAGATGCAGACATAGCAGTACTAACACCAACCAAACCCATATCGCTGATGTCAGCAAGAAAAAAATAAAATGTACCTTCTTTTATATTCTTACTTTAAACACATCAATTGGATAAACGGGTAGCAGTCTTTACTGTTTCCTTTACTCTAAACAAGCACTGATTGTGTGATAACTTTTATTTATCCAAACACTGTCTGCAAACACTTGAAGTCTACCACGCTCAGTGCTGATAAGGTGCTTATTGATTCACCAATTTGAGTACAGTTACATGTAGGCGTAGACTTGCATATCTCCACTCACATCAGGGATGTGGAGCCTTCCACAACAGGATTTAAGAGTGTAAAGTTACTACTAGTAGCAAGGACCATCACCAAAGTCACCCCACCCATAAGTGACATGACTCAGCATGTGTGATGACTGGTGGCGACAGGAATCGGTGGGACCAGTCTGGCACTTAAAACACTACTGCAGCCTTAACACAGAACCGAGGGTGGCCTTGCTGGGCCTACCACCACTCTGATGCTGGAAACTGGATTTACCAGCCACTCAAGCCTTCTTTCCAATATTAGACACACTGGTGGACCCCATCACACTTTCACAAACAAGCCTGAAGCAGATTGATTGGTTGTTTTCTTTTCTGCATGCAGAATGCCACAGTACGAGCCTGGTCCCTTGGCCCCCTGCATTGGCTTTGATACTTTGAGAACTGTGCAACCTCTAGGATACAAAAAACTAAATCTATAACACAATATAAGCCAGGTCCCTACTGAGACATTTCTGGCAATTGGGAAGAATGCCCAAGCAGCTTAAGCTTACCTTTGACAAGGCAAGATCAGGGGCATATGCAATGAGGAGAGGTAGTCGGCTGACACAGAAGATAACACCCACAGCTTAATTCTAGAGTTGCATACTAGCGGACTACAAATTGATGGCAAGTTGGACACCCTCACCACTAGGCTAGATCATTTGAAAACATAGATCAATAAGGAGGGGGAGCAGAAAGTCTGAACTATGGAGAACACTAACAGGACAAGCAAACAACATTATGAAAATTGCATCTGATCTTCATAGATTAGGACCTTGTTTCTGGCTGTTAGAGTCTCACTGCAGGCGTAATAAATCTGTTGTGGGAGTGACCAAAACTGAATAGCAGCAGAATGGAAACTTTTGTTGGGCAGTTGCTAGGAGACATATCGATATCTGGCAGAAGAAACTTTTCACAATGCTTCATTGCTCAACGTGCCCCATAGGTCATCCCACAGGGCACTCATATATAGACCCCTTTACAGTTTGAATCTTGAACTATCAGGACAGAGACCGTGCGCCTGGTCAGGTTTGTTATGAGGTTACTTTAGCATTTATGTAGGCACATTTATTTCAGCTTGGGTCTGAGGCCTGTGTCCTCATCTAATCGCTTCTCATTGTATTACTCTTATTTTAGCAAGGCTTCATTTTAGAGGTAATGCTTATTATTTGTATCAGTTGCCCTTCCATGCAAAATTTGTCATTCATGTCTTTGCACAACATATTCATCCAGTGCTCACTCCAAGGCTGTACAGATTAGTTTATTGGGTAGTGTCGGTCCAGCGAGTACAATGCCTACCCTATACACAAAAATGTGTTATGTCAGGGAAGTTCTCAGAACAAGATGTTTTATTATAAAAAAATGCTGCCCCTACCACCTCAGAGGAGAAATCCCAGTCAGCTAGTCATCTCATGCTGCACGTTGTCCCAGTTTCTGCTGAAACTAAGCACTTCCTCTTAGTCTATGTGGAAGGACTCCCAGCAGACTAACAGATCTCTAATTTACCTCTAAACAGTGGTATAGGCATTGGATTTCCTTCCTGGGACTAGATGGGCGGATTAGGGCTACCACTGCAACTTGCTCTCATGTAGGAACTTAGTAGTGTAGGTAGAGATATTAGATATAATGTGAGGATCCAGCTAATAAATTGCCGCTCTCTGCCAGCACACAAACTAGACATAAATCTCTTGCTGAGCGAGGGGGCACCAGATGCCCTCTTTTTGACAGAAACGTGGCTCCATGAGGGTCCAGGGCCGGATTTAGCTCTTGCAGTACCCAAAGGGTATGTGATAGCAAGAACTGATAGAGATAAAGGGAAAGGAGGGGGAATAGCAATTATTTTTAAACAAGATTTTCTTTTTAACTATAGTCCCCTTGACCTCGCAGGGTGTGAGGGAATGATTTTTTCCATTACCTTCAATCCTACGTTTACATTTACAGGAGTACTACTCTACCGCCCCCGGGGACTTATGATGAATTCCTGAACCTATTACCAGAGCGGATGGCAAGTCTCATTTGCAATAGGCCGAATTTTACTTTATTAGGAGATTTTAATATCCAAGTTGATAATTTAGAACTGATGGCAACTAAGTGGTTAGTGAATGATCTGGAAGCTCTGGGATTACTCCAATTGATCAGAGGCCCCACACAGGAGAAAGGACATACTTTAGACCTGGTGTTTAGTAATCTTTCATCGTTGGTCGCACTACCCCCTACCCCTGTAGCATGGTCCGATCATTTTTTTAATCACCTTAAAGGCTAATATAACTAATAGGTTTGGACACCACCACTCCAACAGTAAGATTAGGAAGTGGAATAAACTAAAGACAACAGAATGGGTCAATTCACTGAATAGAAATAAAAAATATTTTATGAGGGACCGGCAGATAGACCCTACCTCTTAATGAGTGGATCTCTGATAGTCTGGACAGAGTGCTGCCCTATACACCCCTCTCGGGGCAAAAGAAGGGAGGAAAGGCTCCCTGGTTCAATAACCACTTAATGACATTAAAGAGGAAATGTAGGAAGATTGAAAGGAAATGGAGGAAATCACTAACAGAGGAGGACAGAGAAGAGTACAGAGGTTCAATTAGGTTGTACCAGAAGGAGATCAGATTAGCCCAAGCGACCTTTTATGGAGATAAAATTGAAAAGGTGGCAGGATCTCCTAAAGAAATTTTTGGTGTGCTCAAGGAGCTATTGTATATTCCTGCATGCCCGGAAACAATGGAAGCTTCAGAAGAACATAGTAACAATTTTGCCTCCTTCTTCTTAAAGAAGATTGAGGACATCTATGAAAACTTCTCAGGGGAAGTAGGGGGAGTCGCAGGGCATGCGTTGGAGAAGAAGGAAGGTGACAATGTTTTACAGAGTTTTCTTCCCATCTCTGAGGAAGGAGCTTTGGGGCTCCTCAGTAAATTAAAATCAGGCTCTCCACTTGATCCCGCACCTCCCCATATTATGCAGGGAAGAGTAGCGCTAAATCTGGTAATAACCGAGCTGTTAAACAGCTCGCTACAAAGTGGGATGGTGCCGGTTTCCTGGAAACATGCCGTGGTCAAGCTCCTTCCCGTGATGGCAAAACTTATTGATAAGCACGTAAATATACAACTATTGCGCTTTCTGGAAGAACATAAGATTTTGCATATAACTCAAATGGGCTTTAGACCGGGCCACAGCACTGAATCTGCCATGATTGCGGTTACGGAAGAAGCGAGAAAACGAATGGACCAAGGTCAGGCAACTGTAATAATAATGCTAGATTTCAGCGCGGCATTTGATACGGTCAATCATGATCTACTCATTCAAAGAATGGGAAATAGTGGGATTAAAGGAAGGGCGCTTAAATGGTTAAGCTCGTTCTTACAAAATAGAACCTTTCAAGTCCTGGATCGTTCTTTTTTCTCAGCCCAGTTGAAGCTTTTATGCGGAGTTCCGCAGGGCTCATCTTTGAGTCCCACTCTGTTCAACATTTACATGTCCCCCATGGCAGAAGTCATAGAACCCTTTGGGGTATCCCTGGTGTCCTATGCGGACGACACACAGCTGGTGGTTTCCTTCTCCCCCAATAAGGAGGCGGACAACTCAGCCTTGCCTGCCTGTCTCCAAGCGATTGCTGCCTGGATGACAGAAAGCAGGCTGCAACTCAACGAAGAAAAGACAGAAATTATGAATGCATTTAGATTACTTACACCCCGCCCCCCCCCAAAGCTCAGATTAAAGCCTTGGGAGTTTGGTTGGATCCCAAACTCACCATGGAACATCAAGCCAAGAGAACGTCAGCCACCTGTTTTGGGATTCTTAAGCTACTAAGGAAGATTATTGGTCTGCTTCCGCCATTGGCCAAAAGATTGGCCGTACAAGCCCTGATTTTATCCAGATTAGATTATGGAAACAACCTGGAGATCCCCAAAAGAGGCTATGTGGTTAACAAACTACAGGTGGTACAAAATGCTGCAGCACGTCTGCTCTTTAATCTGCCTAGGACCACATCAGCTAAAAAAAGCTCTGATTGAACTGCACTGGGTTCCAGTGGCAAAAAGGATAAAGTTTAAGGCTCTTTGCTTCTTCCACAGAGCTCTATATAAAAAGGATCCTCATTATCTAAAATCATTAATTTCACTATATACACCCACAAGAGTTTTGAGATCGGCCTCTAAAGCCCTGGTAGTGGTACCCAAAGTAAAGAGAACATCATGGGGAGGAAGATCCCTGAAGTACCAGGGAGCCAGACTTTGGAACTCCCTACCCACGAATATTCGCATGATGAATCAGGAGACTGAATTTAGGAAAGCCATTAAAACCTGGCTATTCTAAATTCTTCTAAGTTCCCCCTCTCCAGGGAAGTTTGAGATTCCTCCAGTATGTTCTAAACTTTTCAAACTGATCAGCGCTACGAGGCCTCCGGGTAGCTGGCGCTATATAAGTCTCAATAACATAACATACTATACTATAGTGACAATATGGTGGGACTCTTCCTGTGCTTCACTTTCCTGGTCACTGCTGTAATGGTGCTGATTCATTGTCCTCCTAACAATTCATGCCTTTTTACATAGAACGCAGTTGCTTTAATAAAAACCTACTGAACCAAATCCTGCTTAGGTTTGTCTTTGCATGCATGAGACTTGTATAATTGAGAGAAAGGGGTACAATCAGCTCTACCACGACTTCCCTTCAGAGTCAGAGTGTCATGCGATAAGATACCACAAATCACTTACCTCTGGTACTGGTAGGTGCTGCTAGCTACCCAGAATGGTTAGGCCGACAGATTGTCACACGGTGTGGGATCATACTCTGGCCCCTACGCTCAGTGGTGCTGCCGCACAAATACAGCAGCCCTGTAGGTACGAGAATCCTATGACATGGCGCCACAAACATTGGTTAGGCACTGACTTTACAGATCTCCCAAGTATCAGTCTCATTACGTGCCAAAGACACCCTTATTATCTCATACCAAGACATCTGTGGCATTGGGGAATATCCTCCACTTGATGGATAGTACCTATTGGACGCTGTAGGTTGTTCAACCTTGAACCTTTAAAAATAACTCCCCAATAGGTGTTTCTATCTCTGAACAATTCAACTCCATATGAAAGAAAATAAAAATTGTGGACCAAAACAGGGTTGTAATTGCAGCAAATATGAGACTCCCCCTTACAACACACTTAAACAATGGCCTGACAGAAGAGGGAGGAGAGGTTACATTTGTCGTTGAGGCTCACAACACACAAAACAGAAATTGTTCACTTTTGGGTCACCTTTCAAGCAGCAGATGGGAACACATACATCATTACACTCCAGCAAATGTACCAGCGTAATACAGACTATAGAATATTTAGAAATGCCACTATCCTATCAAGAACCCAAAATTGGCTTGATGGCACCCTCGCACATGTTCCACAGAATGTTAGACTAGGTCCATTAAGTATTGCCAGACTTCCATGGCCAGAAGTGGCCACCTATATGGCGCACCCCAATGTAGGTATAATGGAAAAGCAGATGTATGCCACCTATACAATAATTTAGTAGAATTATAGACAATATAAATTTGTAATGCGGACCTTGAACACCATGCCAGCAAGGGCTGGCTCCAGCGCAACCATGTGTCCACAGCAGGCATTAATTCTGCTGCTGTGCATTCAATTACGGGTAAAGTACCCACCAAACGTAAAAGGATTCCGTTTTGGTTGGCACAAATAATGTGCGCTGTGAAAGCCGTGTTTTCCCATACTGGACCCCCAAGGTAAACATAAAACTCAATGTTTCAAAGAAAGGGAGCACACTGGCTACACTCCAGCAACAAAGTATGACCCCAAAGCATCATGGTAAATGCAGTTGAATTCGTAGTCCATTCAAAGAGTAATGAAGTCTTTCACCTCTGTAGGTGCTGCAAGTGCTGTATATCCCTGTACACTCGTTCCTGGGTTTAGCCTGTCATCAGCAGGGAGCAGCATGGTATAGGGGCTTGCTTGAAATGCCGCCAAATGTCTTCTCGGGTTTAAGTACCACTCAGGGCACACAGGTGCCGCCCAAGGCTCGTCAGCCGTGGATCAAGGGAGTCGTCAATAAGGGAGGCACCTGTGCGGCCTTCGTAGTAGGGGGGTGGGTCAGGTGTACCTAGACTTTTTTTTTTTTTTTTTTTTTTTTTTTTTAACTACGACGAGCAAATGCTTAGTCTAGTCAGACACGCTGAACACTTGTACCTGAAGGTGCACTCATATGTGATAGTGAAAAAAGGTGACTAAAATAAAACATTTGCCTAGGATCACACAATCTGAAACCAGTTTATGGGTCAGGCACATTATATTTAAGTTGAGTATCTCTCCACTATCAAGGGAGACCTGCAGGTTCATCTTGGAGTTCCAACTTGAGTGGTGAGGAGACTCCATTATGTATCTGGGTGTTTTGGTGCACCATGACAAAGAACAGTTGCACAGAGACAATGGACCACTGCTGGACAAGTTGAGAAAACAAACAGAGGTGGGTCCGCTCTCCAGTGTTTTGAGTGGCATTAATGAAAATGCTGATCCTTCCTAAATTATTTTACCATTTTTATAAATATCAGCATACCTTCAAGCACGCACATTTGTAAGAAGGTACACTCATCTTATTAGATTGTTCTGAGATGGTGGACCAGTTAGGGTCAACGGGGATAGACAAATGTGCTTATACAAACAGGGTGGATATGATGTGCCGGAACCAGAGCAATATGTTAGTAACTCAGGCGCACTATGAGATCCAGTGGGCAAACGCACATTGTGGGGAACTCTATCTTCCTATTGAAAGCTACCAGCTTGTGTATGGGAACACTGAATACAGTATTGGCTACAACACTCACCAGAATACATAATGTCATTGAAATCGTACACTGCACACACTGGGCATTTAGGACTTTAGCAAGATGTAGGAGATTCACTGCTTTATGTGCTCCTGAAATGCTTCTACTAAACTACTCAGCGCTTGGCTCCATCATAGATTCAGCAGTGCAGCTGATGCTATTAGGATTGGTCCTGGTAAAATGGAAGAGTTGTTCAGAGCAGGCACATTTATTTTGTTGGAGGAGGTTTGGTCAATGAGTGAGATAACTCCCTCGATTTATTTACATATAATATTATAGGCAGTGACACACTGCCTCAGTGTTCTCGCCAGAATTCCCCAGTAAGCCAAGGGAGAACCGGCCACTAACACGGAGGAACCTGACTGATAATACTAGGGGGTCGGTGGACAGGGTATACCATCTAATGGACAAGAACTTAAATTAAGATGTGAAAAAGTCTTGAGGATAGTGCTCCCTCTGAACATATGGCGATACTGTTGTGAGCAAACATGAGGCCTCCACCAACCAGAGGCGCAGGTTTATACAACTGCCCTTTCTAATCAGGATCTACAACAGACCTAAGTGATAGCAGAAGATAGAAGGTCCCCGCTAGGGACCACAAAGTCCGCTATTTAACGCATCTAGCCTCGTACTGTCCCCTGATTCAAACATTTGCTTGAAGTGGCCTAGGTTGTAAATGATATTGCTGATATCTTTCGACCTGGTACACCCCTCATTATTGCTGAGCTGTGTCGCGGATATCCCTCAATATAAACAGCTGGTAGCGTTGCTTCTGGTGGTTGTGCGGCAATGTGTAACAAGGGCTAGATCAAGGGCCTCGTGCCTATTATTTGCAATTGGCTGAGTGATGTTGTGTTTTGCAGTGAAAATGCTGGGATATATACAGCCTTGCAGCCCTAAAGAACATAACCGAAAGATATACAAGTCCCTTTAGAGAATATATGGCTGGAAGGAGGGAAATCAGACACCTACCCTGGGTTAGGGGCAGCTGTCCAAGATGTTACGATAACAGCTAAACTGTGAATTTTAAATATTGTAACGCATTTGATGTTCCTATCGTGCAATGCTGTTAATATATGGATTGTCATGCTGTTGTTCAGCATCGATCAGCCCAAGGCAGCGATCTGATGGGCTATACTAATTCATGCTATCTACAAGGTATGTCTATTTTCTTGTGAATTCTCAGCTTGTTTTGTATTTGTTTCTATGATCTACAAAACTCAAAAAGCATTTAAAAGAATGTAAAATAAATACATTTCCATTTTGCTGCATCAAATAAAGATTTGCACATTTGTTATGTTAATTTTGTTGTTATAATTAACTTTTTTATATCATATGCTCGTCTCCTAAACTTTTTGAGCTGATTAGGAAGTAAGCAATTCTCCAATAATCCTTCAACTGAATCTTACAAAATGTGTATTTAAGTAGCGCTATCGCTACCCCCGTGGACCTCACACCCCCCGTCAGGGATGGGAAGGTGAAATGCTTCCGTTTCCACCCCCACACCACCTATTGTAATTAGGCTGATCTGCCCCCGGGGGAGGAGGGGGCAAAAACCTCTTGACGCCAGGGATTATTTCTTTTTTTTTTTTTTTTTTTTATATTAGCCTTAGGCAAGGGTCGCTCCGCTGGGGGGCAAAATATTTGTCGCCCATTTTTGCCCCCCTTGGGGGCAGATCAGCCTATTTTTATTAGGCCAATCTGCCCCCAAGGGGGGGAAGGGGTTGGGGGAGAAACCACTAGACACCACAGACTTTTTTCAGGTCAGTTACATGCAAGGGGAGTTACCTGGGGGGCAAAATTGTTGTAGGGCAGATCAGCATATTTTTGGAAGGCCCATCTGCCCCAAGGGTTGTTCTGCCCACCAGTGGGCAGATGATGCAATTACCCCCGATCCACTCAAGGGGGGGGACCGAAAGCCTACAAGATGCCAAGGACTAAAAAATAAAAATAAATAGTGGAGAGGTGGCTACCAACCAGTATGGGCATGGTTATGCCCCCACCCCAACTGAAGTGGGTAGCAGTCTTTCAGCTCTCCCCCAGCACACTAAAATATATTATCCCAACAGCAAGCAAGAGGACATTTGATTATTTTGGGTTTTGGTTTTACATTTGGGCCATGAGAGCTTGGCTAACTCTCAAAATCGTCCCACTTGGAATGGCGAGGGCTGCACTTTTTGGACTTTGGGATGCTACCATGTAGAAAAATGTACGAGACAGACATATCTGAAAACTCAACATCTGGGTCAGAGTGGTGTGCTTCACATGGACCCAGTACCATTTTCCTACCTACAATGTCTTCCAAACCTCTAACTTGGCTTGAAATCTCACATTTTTGTGCTGGAACCTTCCGGAATCTGTAGGAATCTACAAAATTCCTACCACCTAGCACTGTCGCATTTATACTGATAACAATTATGCCCCACATGTCAGCCTAAAAACCTTTTTTTCCAAACCGCCCTTTTGGACCCGCTTTGGTTCCCCCTCAATTTCAACATGTTTTTGGCTCTTCCCGGTTACAAGCATTTGGCTCACCTACACAAGTGAGTTATTTTTAATGAAGAGACTGAGGGGAACATGGGTGTAAGAAATTTGTGCCAGTGCAGTGATCCCACACAAATGTTCGAAAAATACATATTTTTTAAGCTAAATTTGAGGTTTGCCAAGGGTTCTGGGTAAAAAAAAAAAAAAAAAAAAACTGGAGGATCCACGCAAGTCACACCACCCTGGACTCCCTCGGGTGTCTAGTTTTCAGAAATGTCTGGGTTTGACAGGTTTCCCTGGATGGCTGCTGAGAAAAGGACCAAAAACGCAGGAAATTTGTGACTCCTCTCAGATTCCCAAATTTTCTATCACTGAAATGTGAGGAAAAAGTTTTTTTTGCCACATTGAGCTTTGCAAAGGGTTCTGGGTAACAGAACCTGGTGGAAGCCCCACAATTCACTGCATCCTGGATTCCCCTAGGTGTCTAGTTTAAAAAAATGCACGTTTGTTGGTTTGCCTAGGTGCAAGCTGAGCTACAGGCCAAAATCCAAAGTTAGGCACTTTCTAAAAAAAAACCATCAGATTTAAATGTAAAAATGTGATGTGTACATGTTGCGTTTCCAGTCGCCGGCATTATGCCTACCCACACAAGTGAGGTACCATTTTTTAATCGGGAGACTTGGGGGAAACACAGAATAGCAGAACAAGTGTTATTGCCCATGGTCTTTCTATACATTTTTTCCTTCCCATGTAAGACAGTGTGTAAAAAAGGCATCTATTTGAGAAATGCCCTGTAATGCACATGCTATTATGGGGACCCTGGAATTCAGAGATGTGCAAATAACCACTGATTCTCAACAACGTATCTTATGCCCATTTTGGAAATACAAAGGTTTCCTTGATACCCATTTTTCCCTCTTTATATTTTACCAAATGAATTTCTGTATTTCTGGTATACAATGAAAACCCATCTCAAGGTGCAGCTCCTTTACTGGCTCTGGGTACCTAGGGTTCTTGATTAACCTACAAGCCCTATATATCCTCGCAACCAGAAGAGCCCAGCAGACGTAACAGTATATTGCTTTTGAAAATCTGACATTGCTGGAAAAAGTTAGAGTAAAACGTGGAGAAAAAAGGCTCTTTATCACCTCAATTTACATTTTTTTTAGTTCAGCTGTTACTTTCTGTAGGAAAACCTTGTAGGCTCTACATAAATGACCCCTTGCTGAATTCAGAATTTTGTCTAATTTTCAGAAATGTTTAGCTGTCTGGATCCAGCATTGGTTTCACACTCATTTCTGTCACTAACTGGAAGGTGGCTAGAAGCACACAAAAAATAGTAAAATGGGGTATGACCCACTAAAATGCCAAAATTGTTTTGAAAAATGTGGTTTTCTGATTCAAGACTGCCTGTTCCTGCGAACTGGGAAGATGGCGATTTTAGCACCTAAAAACCTTTGTTAATGCCATTTTCAGGGAAAAAACCACAAGCTTTCTTCTGCAGCCCATTTTTCCCATTTTTCTAAAAAAAAAAAAAAAAAAAAAAAGAAATTTTTGCTGTGTTTTGGCTAATTTCTTGGTCTCCTCCAAAAGAACTCGCAAACTCTGGGTACCTCTGGAATCCCTAGGAAGTTGGAAAAAACGATGCAAATTTGGCGTGGGTAGTTAATGTGGATTAAACATTGAGGGCCTAAGCGTGAACTGCCCCAAATAGCCAAAAACAGGCCTGGCACCTGAGGGGGGGAAAAAGGCCTGGCAGCGAAGGGGTTAACAATAAAAACTAACAAAAACAATAAACAAAAAAAATAAAAATAAAACAACAAAAACTATAAAAATAAACAAAAATAAATAATAACAATAACATTAACAACAAATGTACACACCTACCAGTGTGGCCAGTTGCTTTTAACAGATAGCATTCTCATCTGCAGTGTAAGCCATATGGGGACATCTCTAAAGCAAGAGAGCCAAATGATCAACCCAATCAGCGGTAGGCTTCTGGCAATATTTTCAAACATTCCATACCATGGCACTGCATAGGGACAAGTGCCATGTTTCCTGAATTGAACAATTGACACGTCTTCATAAATTGGAACCATTCCTGATCTGCTACCTTTGATTTAAGTCCTGATATGCTCAGGGGTTATGATCTCCATTCCTTATGATATTTATTTGCCGTGGCTTTGATCTTTTAGATTAATGAACTCAAGCCAATAATCCATTGTCACTAAGGTAGCTGCATTAGCTTTATCCTTCGGCAAGGGGGTGAAGTTATGTTGCTATTTATTCACTTATGTGACAGCTAGGAGTTTGTAGGCATTTTTATTAAGGGGAACATGTCACTCACATTTTGGTAAGAGTGGTTACTAGGCAATCTAGGATGGTTCAATGTTATTATTCTGTGCTAGACTCTTATTTGTCTGCGGGTATGAATTTAATAAACTCCCTTCCAATACCTCCTACTGCTATACAATCTCTGGGCCAGTTCTATTACAGCTGGTAGGAAAATGTAAGCTTAAAGGAACTATCTGAAATATCATCAGTGGAAGTGAAGTAGCAGATAAACAGGTTGCTGAATCCAGAGTGAGGAACAAATCCCACCAATAACATGAAATAAATCTGTGCGCGCTCTTAAAATGTGGGCTAGAGGATCTTACCAAATTGTTGTATTAACAGCAACCACATGGCAGTCTCGACCACAGAAAGTTGAGATCATGCACTCACTGTTCCAACTCTCCCCTTCTTAATGTTGTTTTTCCTGAACAGGTTCCTACTTGGGGATCATAATACAATCCCAACCATTAGGCCCCTACTAAATGGGGGTGTGCTCCCTTTTTTCACTGTCCAGGGGTGAAATATCCACTACGGACTTCCAATGTAGGTTGACAAGGAGTCAGGGTGGGTTTTACCTCCCCGAACGATTCCCCCAGGGAAAGTGAAAGTGTTGTACCGGTCTTCAGTCTTGTGTGGCACCCTTTCTTTATGGGTTGTGGAAAGTTTGGGTACAGGATTCTATTGTCATTGTTAGAATGTGGTCTGGAGAGCACAGTTGGGTCACCCAGTGCTGATTTCGCGGATGGATAATAAACCTACTTTCAGCAAGAACTGTGCATCTCATTGGTCACTGGATGACATAACAGAAAGCTTACTGATGGCAGTGAATTGAAAATAGGGGAGTGGGTCTCCCAAAACAATTCCCAACTGTCCACACTCATACATCAATAGGTACCCAAGGATAACTTTTCACCTTCCTTGAAAAGGGTTATTAGTGGCTTCAGGGAGGATCAGGGCAGTCCTATGGAGGATAGAACATGGGCCCATTAATTAAGCGGGTATTTTCGATGGGGTGCTATGATTTCATAGACCGTGAATTATAGTACCCAACGCAAAAATGTAGTTGTGTTTTTGAGTACACAAGGGTTCTTCCTCTTTTGGGTTACTCTAGGCAGTGCCTCAAAGGGGTGAATAGACAAAGCCCTTTCCTCGCTACCATGAGTATGTTGGTAGTTTTTTTTGCTAATGTTAGCTCGTAACTGGCCTAACAATCATTGTGAACTTTGATAATTTTTTTCGTTTCCCATCTCCCCAGTCTCTTGAGGGTCTTTCTTTAGTCTCTTACTGCATAGTACTTCTAGTTGTGATGATTGGGACCAGACTGCATCGTGGATGTCAGGCGAAATCCCAACGTGGGCTGTTTTAACTCCAAGTGGTGAGCACCTTTCAATTTGAATATACAGCGATTGGTTTTGGTTTCTTATACTATAGTGCTGTAGTCTGTATTGCAGTCAATATGGCCTTACAGAGGCACCTGTGTTCTCTTTCTTTCCTACCTTTGTTCCACAGATTTGTTTCTCCTGTAGTCCTAAGGATCTGTATTATTATATGCCCAGTTCCAATACTCTACTACACTAGGGAAGCTGTAGGTCAGTAGCAGTACTGGCTGTTGATAACCCAATTCCTGAAATTCAGTGTGACAGACACTACCTGTCTTTAAGCCATTGGAATTGTTAAGGCATCCAAAGCCTGTAGATCCCAGTAATAGTCTTAGACATAGTTTCAGTCAAAACCCCACTTCCCAAGCAAGTTTCCACACCAGGGCCGCCAGTGTGCAAAGCTCCCATGATCTACATCTTTCCGTTCTTTACACTCTGTTGCTTGGAGAAGGGGAATATTATGTTTAACAGCAATCAAAGAACAAACATCCTATCGACCATGGAATACAAGTACTCCCAAAACCATCATTGACACCTTTGTTGCTCCCTCCCGGCCCTTAGCTGCCCAGAAACAAGCTATTTCAATTACAATATGAGGCCTTCTAGCCATGCACACTGCTATAGAAACAACTGACCACACGGAGTAATTAGTGAGCAAACTACAGTTTCACCCTGAATGTAGCTCAAAGAGAAGCTTTGATGTTCTGAACCATGCAAACATTCTTAAACTGTTTTCAACCCACAAAATATCACATTTGACATCAACGCATAGAATCTCGATTGAACAAGTACCAGGAGGCTCACAAGTAAACAAAATCAATCCTAGTCACAAGGATTACAGGAGGCATTGCATACCTAGCCTTCTCAAGATAACAGCTATTCAAAATGTGGTAATTTAACAAAGATTTCTTATACCAATGTCCAGATGTTTAGATTTCACTTGAAGCAGCTGAATCAAACTACTGCACTCCAAGACTAATATAATATTGTCAAAACAGCATCTTTCAACAAGAAGTCTCATGACAGGTGCAGTGGGCCCAACGGAAGATACAGGGAATATGAAAGTCCTTAAGATAAGGTATGGCAGCATCAGTTAAACAGTGCTGCATAACCAAGGACTTGGTCCAATAAGACAAAGACTGGAGATAGCTGTCAGGAGCTACAGTAAAAAAAGAAGCTGAAACTTTGCTACTGAAAAATATATTCAAACAAATCTTGGTCCCCACTTGAAGATGCAAATTAGTTGTTAGCCTACTTCGGATAGTACAAAAAGACAGTTTACTGGCAGACGTCTAGTTTACTTCTGTTCCAAGAAACTTGGTGTTGAGAGAGGATACTGCCAACTGGATTTGTCCACTATCATAAGCTTTCTAAAATAAAAAATAAAGCAATAAAAAACAAAAATAAATCATCGATGTAGGGTTAGCCCAGAGGTGGGTTGGCTACATACATATTTAATGTAAAGATCATGATGTACAATAAATGGTTGAAAATTAATCTCAGAAAAAAACTGGGATATTAGTGGTAGAGGGATGTTACTCCCTTTGATCTCCACAACTTTAGAAAATATCATGTCATCTACCTCAGGCAGGTAAAGGCCAAAAGCCTTAAAGTAAGAGTACATTATACATTAAAGATGGAAGTTCAATTATCAGTCATTTCTTCCTCCACTTTCTATGTGTGCAAAATTAGACCCATCTTACCTTTCCATCGAGTGAAGAAAAACAATGGCAGCATTGGTCATAGCTGGACTCCACAATCTGTACATCTTTGCCTAGATACACTTTCAGAGATTACATACAGCCCATTCAAAATCAAGCACTAGGCTTACCTTTTTCCATTCCCACCATTCCAATACCAAACTCGTTCTAAAGAAGTTCTACTGGCTGCCACTCCATGACAAACAGTTTCAAAATAATACAGCTGGTGCATAAATGTCTGTCTGGCAAAGCCTCAAGCTATCCTGCTGGGGAAAATAAAATCTTGATATTCTCTTTCCATCTCTGCCCCTCTCAACTAAATCTTTTAAATATTCAAAAATGTCATTAATCCACTCTGGAGGGAAGAGACTTTTCTGTTCTGGCTCTCCAACTGCTGGAATTCACTTCCAGTCTCACTTAGAATCATTATGTCATATGTCTCCAGGAAAACAAACTCGAGGCGCTTCTGTTTTCCCAATTCAGGCCTCAAATACCAGCGCCAAAAGGCCGAAGGATGTACGTCCACTGTACAAGTGAGGGGTTTCCAAACATTTTTTCAATAATCAATCAGAAAACCTGATTGAGATCTACTATTATTATTAGTGTTGTAATAGTGACCACAGACAAGATTACATTAGTGGCCACCAATTGCAAGATTACTACCAGCGATCACCTCAGTGCATCAGGCATGGTTGCCAGCAATAATGTAATAAAAGACTCAATAAGAAACGAGTCCAAATGGGTAATACATAACAGCCATAGCAGTACTGCCTTTGGCATCAAGGTCAAGCCATTTGTAAGAAGTCTCTCCAGTGCAAAATGATTTATCATGCAAGTATCAGCTTTAAATATATTTTGGAAATTCAGCCATTTTCTCCGAGTATCAACCTATAAGATATGAAAATAAACATCTTCCTATTGAATTCCCAAATTTGGTAGGTTTATTAATTCAACCAAGCAAAAGCTTCTAATTTAGTAGGCTGATCTACACACAAGAGAACTATTTGAAGGGTAGCTGGAAAGCTAGCAGTAGTTCACAAGCTACTCACTGGAGAAGCTCAGCATAAATTAATTAACTCACTCACTCTGTACCCAGTGTGAGTTTCTGGTCCACCCAGAGTACTGCTAGGCACATCAAAGATGTTTTATATTACTAGCAAAGCACACTACATAAAAAAGGGAGCCTCAAAGTACTTGGGTCTGATCAGCTTCTTGGGCTAAGGACTTGTATGGACTAAAGGACACAGTGATGTTAATAACTGGTCCGTTCAGGCTCTCCAGAGGCTCAAGTTCTAATGAAAAAATACTTGAGCATTTAGGATGTATCTTCTTATATATATATCAAATAAAAGGTTTGATTTCGGCACCACCAGCATACTGCCTGGAGCATCCAGACAGTACAATGGCAATTACACAAAAGGCCATAAACTGTCTCCTGGGAAGTCTTCGGTGTGTTTATATGCAAGGGCGTACTGATGCGCCTGACACTGCCAGGGAACATGTGGCAAATGTAATAGTCCTAGGGTCCCAGAAGCTTTTCTGGAGAAACTTTGGGCTGGTCTCACTTAGAGAGGCGCTGCAAGAGATGACAAAAGGTAAGACGCAAGGAGGGGATGGCTTCCCGGCTGAGTACTATCACATTCTTGACCAGTCTCTTTGAGAACCTCTAAGACGTCTTTATTGAGATGCCGAGGGTGGGTACCCTTCTGTCAATTAAGCAAGAAGGCATAATATGCATGATCCCAAAACTGGGTAAAGTTCCAACAGATCTCACTTCAAATAAGCGACTGACCCTGATCAACACAGACTCTAATGTCTTTTGTAAAGTGCTGGCTAACAGATTACACTAGGTAGTTGGGCCCAACAACCAGTTTGGTTTCAACAAGGGCCACAGCATTGTTATGAATATAAGGAGACTCGTCCTGCATGCTGTTGTAAACTGCTATGAGGAGGTTTTGTCTGGTAGAAGTTAACTTGGTGAAAACATTTTCTACTTTGAGTTGGTCTGATATGATGATGTGCTTCAGCAGATGCTGTTTGAGCCTACCTTTTGTAGCTGGGTCCCCCTACTCTGCACGAAACCCTGCGGCATGGATCCAGCCAGGTGGAATGCTGTCAGACGTCTGGTCTATCAAAAGGGGCATGCGACCGGGTTGTCCAGTGTCTCCATTCCTGTTTGCTCTGGCCCTGGAGCCATTGGCAATTCGGTAAAGGAAAGACTTGCATGACTGGAGATCAGAATTGGGGACTCGACTCGTGTGGTGACCCTGAATGCACTTTTCAATGTCAGGTAGCCACAGATTCCATTGTCTCACCTATTGCTGGAGGTGTGTGGGAGATTTCTGGTCTTCAGGATATCAGGCACCAAAATATTCTTTACCCTATATGGGGACAGGGGGGTGGGTTGCTGGTCAAACTCAAGAGGGAGCACCTCACCAATCTGGGGATGAGATGGAGGCTTTCAGATATCTGGGCATAAGGGTGACGGCAACAGCAAACAGGCACTATGCATGTAAGATGGAGCAGGTGATAGAGGAACTGCAGACATCTGTGTGCTTCTGGTGCACACTTCCACTCTCAATCATGGGTCAGGTGGCAGTGACTAAGATGGTGCTGCTGCCTCTATGCTTGTATCACCTACAACACGCACTTTGTCCTCTGAGACCTTACATCTTCAAGCTAATAATTAGTATCACTGGTGAGGGCTGGCCAGAGCTGGCGGTCCTATTTGGATAAGGTGCTAGGGGGCTTTAGGGCTACCGATTCAGGAATTATATTATGCAGCCCATATTCAACGTGCGTTGAAATGGCTGGGGTGGGAGAGAACTGGGAAAAATTATTACTGAGGAGCACATAGGAGGGGAACCCCACCCATCTAATCAGGGGGTACCCTGGGCCTTGCCATGCCCTAGGTTGTGCACCACCCAGCTCAGGTGTGGGAGTTAATTGTCAGGTGATTTGTCAGGCAACCACCCTTTGACAGGGACTTGAACATTTGGGACTTGCAATCTTTTAGACACACTGGTGGCGACATGACTTATTGGATGGAGGGAGTGGGGATGCCAATTACTTGATAACTTATAACCTGGGAATAAGTTTGTCTTTCTGGAAGTGCAAGACGCTTTTGGGGAATTCGTCCTGGGCAATTGCTACAATATGCTGGATGGAACTGCTAGACAGCTGTGGACAAACGTCCCCAATACCTCTCCCGCGACACACACTCCTGAAAGATTTTTTACAGCTAGGTATGGCATACGACCACGCGGATGTACAGGGCTCCGAAGTCAGATTATCCCAGATCCCCATAGAGGGCTTGCCGTGCCTGGTAGGCAGATTTAGGTGCCCAGCAGAGTGACAGACTGAGCAGCAACATGTGAGCTGGTTCGCACAGCGTCTGGGAATGCACAATTCAAGTTCACACATTTCAATTACCTACATTGCACATAACCGACCTCACGCACCCTGAAAGTTATCTCCCATTAGGTCACAGGACTGCCCATGATGTGGGGTGAGGGGGGAAGGGGTGATAGGGACAACCTTCCTGCATATGGCCTGGTCCTGTACAAGTGTGATGGATTACTGGTGTAAAGGGGGGGGGAGAGGATACAAGGCACAACAGGGATTTCGCTATCCCTGCATCCTCGGTTTTCTGCTGGACCACATGGCTTGACCAAAGAGGAAGAAAATGCACTTCAAGTTCCTATAATTCACCTTTCTGCTAGCAAAAAAGGTGGACTTCAATTGGCTGGCTGGGTACATGATACATCATCACTGGAGGTGAGTGTTGGAAATTTCTCAGCACTCTGACTATCATCCTTTTTTGTTGACAGAGTTGCCGTAAGTGGCCAGGGTATGCCCGGACTTGGGTCCCCGCATCACTGTGTCACTTGATTCAAGCTAGCCTGGCTGAAATGGGATTATACACCAAAACCGGCCCCAGGATCCTTGTTTCAGGTTCAGGGCGGATCTGGCCTGGCAGTTCGGGCTGGAGTGTTCCCATGGGGAACAGGGTCAAGACTGATTTGCATATGGCTGGGTCCAGATCCGTGAGCGGGGCTGCGAAGCTTTGAAAAGTTTCAGCACTCTGTCCATCATCCATTTGAGATGCATGGGTACACAATACCCAAGGACTGCACTATGGGTGCAGAAAACTCTAGCAGAAGAAACACATTAAAATGGCCAGGATGACACTGACTTTTGGAGGTGAGGTGGGGGAAATCAGAGTGCTTTGCCAAGGAGGCCGATCGGACGTGCAGAGGAAAACTCAAGAAACACATTGAAAATTAAACTAAGCTAGTAGCAGGAAACTGTACCCCTGAACTGTGAGACAAACATGTGGACTGCTTAGCTGACGGGTGTATATTGCTTACGTCCACTTGACAATATAACGCAATGACCATGATCTGTGTTGCTCCGATAGGGGAGGTGGGCAGGGAGAAGGGACAGGGGATAAGGAGCTTGCCATTTTTTTTTTTTTGCTTGTACTTGAAACACATGCACAGGGGGTTTGTTATTTGTTGTCTTAGCTGCAAAAACTGCAGACTGGACATTACCTTGATGCCCATAAATGTACAAGTCACTCTTGTGTCATGCCTGCACCTAGGACATACCTGGAAAAAGGCAAACAAAACGTTACAGTAAGTTATCCATCACACACACTCTTCCATCACCCTCTAAAAATTCTCTATGATTGAGGGATAAGCAGCAGTGTGTATTAAATTCTTAAAAAGTTGCCAAGTACTTTTTAAAATTATGAATGAGTAACGCTCCTGGTATATAGTCTGATCTTGAATCTCTTTCCATGACAGCAACCAAGCCTCAAGATCCCAAATTTTATCTGAAGCACTCACTGTACTCCATGAGGCCACTAGAGCCAGTACAAAGTGGAACTAAGTCGGAACTGAACTTTTCTACCAATAACTCAAAGCATTTGAGATGGCACAAAGCAGTGGAACAATAGTATCTAAAATTATTTTAATTTAGGGTCCAAGGTCTTTTAAGTAGGATTTCTAAAAGAAGAAAAAGAAGATTTACACGCCCGCTACTGTGGAATATCTGCAAGGTAACAGACCTCTTACCTGGAGGGTCAAATGTGTATGCTTGGCACTGCTGTTCTCACCCATAGGGTAAGCAGATGGCAGGTAGCACATGGAATACTTTCAATATATGACTAGACCATATACCAAAACAAAATTGTTATTGCCAAAAGACAAAGTACTGACGTTCCTAGAAATATTAAATCGTACTAGCTAACCAGATTCAGTACTGCAATTCAATTTAACAGGAAAAAAAAAACCTGTTTATATAATTATTTTATTTATCCCAAGTGTTTGTAGCTCATTATTACACCTTTGTTAGAATTCTTTACATGATATTCAACTTTCTAAACATTACAGTGTTCAGTCTGACAGACAGCACACCATCCTTTAAGGGCCTATGAGGTGGGGGCTTTCTCAAGGCTCAGGTAACTTTAATACCATCTTGTACTTATTTACATAGGTTTTAAGACCTATTTTGAGTTGTCAGTTTAGGAAGGTTAACAACATTCTGATGCTCTCTGGTGGAGGAGAGGCCATTCCCTTAAAGTCATTTGTACTTGGTTAGCCTCATTGTCTGTTACATTTGCCAGTACATACAACATGACTGCGTCCATGCTCGCCCATAGCAGATACCTTTTTGACAGATAACATTCAAGACACTCTCACTCAGGCACAAAATAACCAGAGCATCAGTCATCAATTTCGGTAAGAATGCACAATCATCTGAGATCAAAGTCAAATACTGCTTCGCAGCTCTTCAGAACTGGAAGTCACAATTACCTTAAACTTAATGCTAACAAGGCCAAGCACCTCATACAGTATAGCACTTTCCAGTGGGACGCTTCCCTCTCGGTCCACATGAATGGGAGTTTCCCCTACCCCTGTAGAAACAGTCAAATCATTGGGTGTGCCAAATTATCATAAGTAATCCTCAAAAGCACCAGCACAAGTGAATGCAGCTGCCTCTAGTTATTACACCATTCTCAGTCTAGTAGGGATTCTAGCTTTTCTCTCCAGGGATAAGCATGCACCCTGGTAATGGCCTCAGGAGGATTTACTATTGCAATAGCTTTTATTTTAGCCTTCTGGTCTAGCTCCTTGTAGTGTTAGAAGAGACAGATAATTTTGTGGTGAGTGCAGGTTGCGATTTGTGGGACTACGATCATGTTGTGGAAGCTTGTATAAACTGCATAGTTTTCCCTATTTAACAGTATACCCAGCTCAAGTGGGTATGCATAGCTGTTGTGGCCTGCTTCTTTCCCCACGGCCTGTGTCTTGTTCCATTATAGAACCTGGAGCCCACCTGAGCTCTGGATTTCAGATGGTTGAAGAGACAGAAGGCACGACAAAAAGAGGATGGCTGGGCCACATCTTTGTTCTTGATGGTTGCCTAATATGTACTTATTTGAAATAAATATATTTGAATGGTCATTGCCTGAACTTGGTGTCTCTGTTCTAATACGAGCAACAAGCGGGCTGACTCACTGTGTCACATGCATTTCAGGAGATGAGTGCTCTCCAGCCCATTTTCTTGTAGATTTCTTCAAAGCTTTATATGACGCTTTCGGCAACTCCCCACCAGCATTTCTATATGCTATGCTGCACCAATCTACCGGTTCCTAGCCTTATATTTAGAAGGCCATCTCGGTACATGCAGTGAGAGATTTCAATTTCTCCTCGTGTGTGAGATGTGTGAACACCCAGCAGCCATTTTGGAGTTTGTCTGGTCGTGCCCCATTACATAGGTCGGGCACCAGGATTGTCACCTAACAGCTACCTACAATACTGTGTTGCATTACTCTGTCCTGAATATTAAAGCACACTTTATTATTCAGAACATTGAACTAAAATACACAATTCATTATCCATTTTACTTATTTGGACATGGACAGTTAATTTCTCATCCTCTCATTACTTTTTGGATTTCATATGTTGCATTGTGTCTGTACATTATAATAAAGCAAGTCATCAGTCCTCCAACACCATTCTTACAACCACCTGGTGAACCACTGATGGCCTGGAAAGTGTGTTTCAGGGGATCCAATGCATTTTCAAGGGCTATGCTTGGTTTCATGTTTAAACCAGAGAGGAAACCTTAGGTTTCAGAACATTCACTTGATATAGAAGGTCAAGAGGTTTTGACACATCCATCTGCACGCCCACCAGAAGTGGAAGAAGAGTGATGAATATGGTCTAACTGTTATAAAAATTGGAGAAATATTTATGTAATACTTCACATAGTTTTCAGGCAGCATAAATTCTACAAGGAAACAGAGAGCAGTGGATACATATATTGCTTCTTTAAGGGTTTTGGCTGCCAAATGTAGGTTTGGTACTTTTGCTGATCAGTGATCAACTTGTGACTAAATGTTCTAACAAAAAAGATTCAGAAAAAGTAACGCATATTTAAGAACCCATCTCTTGAGGAAGTCGCAGACACTGCCAATTCTATCAAGGATTCTAAGGAGAAAATAAAGTCAGCCAAATAATTTAGTAAGGATGCCGATGACAGTACTTCTATTTGAAGGGAATAAAACTGCACCTAACAAACCTTTGTATGAGAAGAAATATCCAGCTGGTAGTGCCACAGGCTGTTGCTGCAGTTCTAAATTTCAAACTGCATCATACAATATCCAGGTTTAGGCAAAGACTGTAAAATGTAGTATTTCTGGGCATTTTGAAAGTTTTTGTAGTATAAATTCAAAGACAAACAAAGTGTATGCTACAAATGGTTACACTGAACATGATTGGTCTGATAGTATGAACAATTTTCTTTTATGTATTAGAATTCATGAAGATAACTTTCTCAAATCTAAAGATGCCATCATAGTTTTTATTATGGGTAATGTGCATGTTCCTTTGCTAACTGATTCTGGTTCTAAAATAACAATTTCAAAAGAAACTTTCAAAAACAAGTATTTTAAAATGAATTTAGACTTGTCGGATATTAATCCTTAAGGTTACAATGGAGAAGGATTGATTTCGAATCTTCAACAGTTATTTGATAAGTTCAAGGCACAGTTTAGTTCTGTTCATGGTCCTGATAGTTATGGTTAGTATCAAGGATGTTAGGGAATTGTATTATGACCTGGGTGTACCATTCAAAAGTATGTTAAAGATGTAAAACAAAACATGTTGGAAACAGTATTGTTAAAGCACAATTAAATATTTGAGGACAGAACTGGGGAAACTGATTGGTTTCGAGCACACCACCAAACTCAAGGAGGAGAGTAGAGTATACTTGTGAATCATAAGTTGAGGGGTGTTCCATTGAGTTTCAAACAGCCTAGATAAACCTCGTCCTTAGCAGTGCAGGAATGAAGTGATCAAACCAAGTAAATATTCTTTGTGGTTACCCCCAATTGTTGTGGCACATTAGAAGAATGATGAATTGAGGCTGCGGGTTGATCTTAGAAGGCTTAACGAAGTTATTTGGGTTGATGTACATAATTTGCCTAAGACTGAGAGGATAATTACCATGTTGACAGGAGATAAATGTTCCTAAAAGTGAAACAAAGTAAGCATATCACCAAGTAGTTCTTGATAAAGAACCAACATATCTTACGCTTTTGTAAC
The DNA here is from genome assembly GCF_031143425.1 of Pleurodeles waltl. Lineage (NCBI taxonomy): Eukaryota > Metazoa > Chordata > Amphibia > Caudata > Salamandridae > Pleurodeles > Pleurodeles waltl. The sequence continues at coordinate 1,663,264,746 of NC_090440.1, forward strand.
ACTGGGGTAATTCAATTTTATAGGATGCCTTTCGGTCTTGCTTCTGCAGTTTTACAGCAAGCAACTGGTGAGGTCTTGAAAGGACTGAAGGGAGTTTTGGTTTTGCAAGACGACATTCTAGTATTTTAGAAAGAAAATAATGAATAGGTTACAAGGTTGAGTGCTGTTCTACTTGCCCTCAAATCAAAAGTAATGCGGATGAGAACCTAGAGTTTGGAATATTCAAAGTAGAATATCTTGGTCAATGTGTGTCAAGTGATGGAGTTTCTCAACGTCAGAGTTGATCAAAGCCATTGAAGAGGTACCCCCCCCACCTGTAGACTGGGAGCAGCGTCAAGCTCTCCTAGTTATGTGTGAGTTTGGTGCTAAGTTTGTTCAGTACTACTCCAGCAAGGCAGGACCTCTTCCTTTAATGAAAAATAACTCCAAGTTTGTGTGGGGTCAGGCATAGGCAGAAGATTTTCTACTTATTCAGAAAGAACTTCAATGTCCCTCATTCAAACAAGGAAAACAGTTATCCATTACTGTTGATGCTAGTAGAGTGGGTCTTGGGCTGGTACTATCTCAGGGGAAGACTGGTTGTTAGAAATGGGGCCTTTTTTGGCAGTCAGGTTACCACCTGTCCAAGCAAGGACCCTCACTCTAGTCAGGGCAAGTCTCACACAATCCAAATTATCCTGTGCCCATCCTCTAGTAGCTTGGCACTGAGCAGTCTTGCTTAACCTAGAAGGCAATGTGTAAAGTATTTGTGCAATAAATCATACAATACCACAATATAACAGAACAGAAATACACCACACAATATTTAGAAAAATATATTATATTTATCCGGATAAATGCAGGTCAAAACGATTAAAGATGAAATAAGCAAATGTAGGGATATCACTGGAAGGGATATCAAATGTCTTAGAGTTTAAATATTACTGTAAAAGCAATAAAAAAAGTGCCCTAAGTTCTCCTAGAAGCAACAAGTTCTCTTGCAGGGCAAAGTACCTGGTTTCCGTAAAAAAAAATCCTTGCGAGGGACCGCAGAGGAGATGCGTGGAAAACAGGGAGTGTGCGTCGGTTTCGCCCCTTTGCACACTAATTTGCGCCCTTATTTTCCCCACAGGGAAGACGTTGCAGCGATTTCCAGCACGCAAACTTGGATCCTCCTCGGGCTGCGGGGTTTTCAGGCACCCCGGGGACGATGCGTGGAATCCTGGGCTTGCGGACTGAAGTCACAGCAGCTGTGTCTATTCCGGTTGGCGATGCGTGGAATTTTCTTCCGCAAGGCAGGCGCTGCATCGATTCCTCTCAGGAAGTCAGGCGGCGTTGTTCTGAGTCTGCTTGCATTAATCCAGTAGGGCTGTGCGTTGAAGTTCCGGTTGCGTCCCTGGCACTGCGTCGATCTTCTGCCGCGAAGTCGGGCTGTGCCGTTCCAGACTCGGCGTACGGTGAATTTTTCACTGCGAGCAGCCTTTTTGCCGTTCTTGGCAGGCTGTGCGTCGAATTTTCACCGCACAGGGATTTCAGCTGCAGGAGAGAAGTCTTTTTGGTCCCGAGACTTCAGGGAACAGGAGGCAAGCTCTATCCAAGCCCTAGGAGGGCACTTCTGCAGCAAAGCAAGAGAGCAGCAAGACAGCAGGGCAACAGCAAGGCAGCAAGGCAGCAGTCCTCTTCAGAAAGTAGTCAGGTGAGTCCTTTAGGCACCCAAGTAGTTCTTCTTGTCAGGGTGCAGGTTCTGGTTCAGGTTTCTTCTCCAGGAAGTGTCTGAGGTGGTAGGGCAGAGGCCCTGTTTTTATACCCAAATGTGCCTTTGAAGTGGGGGATACTTCAAAGAGTGGCTTAGAAGTGCACCAAGTCCCCTTTCAGTTTAATCCTGTCTGCCAGGGTCCCAGTAGGGGGTGTGGCAGTCCTTTGTGTGAGAGCAGGCCCTCCACCCTCCCAACCCAGGAAGACCCATTCAAAATGCAGATGTATGCAAGTGAGGCTGAGTATCCTGTGTTTAGGGTGTGCCTGAAGGAATGCACAAGGAGCTGTCAACTAAACCCAATCAGATGTGGATTGTAAGGCACAATAAGATGTAAGTGCAGAGAAATGCTCATTTTCTAAAAGTGGCATTTCTAAAATAGTAATATCAAATCCAACTGCACCAGTCAGCAGGGTTTTGTATTACCATTCTGGCCCTACTAAATGGGACCTTCCTACTCCTTTCAGATCAGCAGCTACCATTCAAACAGCATATGAGGGAAGCCCCAATGTTAGCCTATGAAGGGAGCAGGCCTCACAGTAGTGTAAAAACGAGTTTAGGAGTTTTACACTACCAGGACATGTAAACGTCACAGGTACCGGTCCTGCCTTTTACCTACGCAGCACCCTGCTCTAGGGGTTACCTAGGGCACACCGTAGGGGTGACATATGTAGAAAAAAGGGGAGTTTTAAGCTTGACAAGAACTTTTAAATGCCAATTCGAATTGGCAGTGAAACTGAACACACAGGCCTTTCAATGGCAGGCCTGAGACAAGGTTAAGGGGCTACTAAAGTGGGTGGCACAATCAGTGCTGCAGGCCCACTAGTAGCTTTTAATCTACAGGCCCTAGGCACATATAGTGCACTTTACTAGGGAATTATAAGTACATTAAATAGCCCAATTGGGTGTCATCCAATGTTACCATGCTTAAATGGAGAGAGCATATGCACTTTAGCACTGGTGAGCAGTGGTAAAGTGTGCAGAGTCTAAAAACCAGCAAAAACAGTATTTCAAAAGGGGAGGGAGGCAGGGAAAAAGTTAGACCTGACAGCCTTAGGGTGGTGACCCCTAACACAGGTCCTGAGCATATTATCACTTTTACTTCATGTTTTCTCAGGCCACAGGAGAGTTTATATTCTGTGATTGAATGTGAAATGCTGGACTGCATCTCGGATGTTGAGAGGTTTACAACTTCCGTGAAGATGAGTTGAGGTAAGCCATTGCTCAGGATGCGTCTCTGAACAGAGTTATGAAATACATAAACAATGTTTGGCCTAGAGAAAGAAATCAGAGTTTGCAACCTTTTACTAAGATTCAAAACACATTTGTCAGCTGAAGAAGGGTTGCTATTAAGGAGAGACAAGTTAGTTCCCTCAAGTATTATCAGGAGTAAATTACTACAACTAAGCCATAAAGGTAATTTAGGTATGACTCGACAACATAGGAATACATGAAACGTATTGGGGGCCAGGTATGGACAGGGATGTGGACGAGCATATTGGTAAATGTGAGTAGTTGGGTTACTGGTAGACTGGGGAGTAAGCCCTGGTCAAGCAATAGCCATAATCATTTGCATGGTAAATGACAGTCACTAATTTAACCTGTGCTTAACCCTGGGTAGCTTGGCACCAAAATCAGTCAGGCTAAACTACGAGGCAATGTGTGAGGTATTTATCAAGCACACAAACAGCAATACAGTGAAAACAATACAAATCCCAAACCATCTTAAAATAGAGAACATTTTAATAAATGACTTGACACCAAAACCACTAAAATCCAATTATTAGAATATGAGTCATGATTTTTTAAAGCTTAAGGTTCAAAATAGCAAATCCTCAGTTTTAGAAAATGGCCACCAACAGCACAACAACCAAAGGTCCAGGGTTGGTTAAAGACCTCTTTGGAGTTCAAGGGTCACTCAGGCGGGGTCCAGGTGCGGGTTCAATATGATGGGCGCCTGTTATGTCCCTGTGGCTCTGAACAGGAGGTACGGTAACCCAACCCTTGGAGTCACTTCTAAAGTCCTGGGTGCAGGAGGAGATGAAGGGCTCCACAGCAGGGCTAGCTTTTGAAGGTTCAAGACAGGCTTTAAGCAGCATAGCAGTCCTTCCAGGTACAGCAGCAGTCTGGTAGAGTGCATAGCAGCAGGCAGTTCTATGAGAGTCGTTCTACAGTCCAGTAGTGAACTGAAGAGTGGGTCTGAGAGCCCTATTTTTATACCCAGGTACCCTGCTCCTGGAAGTTGGGAGAAGTTTCCAGGAGGGTTCATTGAAGTTTCCAGGAGGGTTCCCTGAAGTTTCAGGAGTTTCCTACCTCCCCTGGCTCCTAGCTGCCTGCACTGAATATAGGGTCATTAAGCCTATTGTGTGGTGGCAGAGTGCACCCTATTAAGGTGCAAGTGGGGTTGTGCTTAGCTCCCCCACCCCTCTTCGAGTCAGTTAATGATCCATTAAGGCTCTGCCAATTCCCCTATTGTGGCACTGTCTGGGGTGAATTCACAAAGCTTCTACTGTCAGTTACACCCAGTCATGTGACTCAAGGCAGGTTGCAGGCACAAAGGGCAGGAAAATGCCAACTTTCTAAAAGTGGCATTTGTAAACTTGTAATGATGAATCCAACTTTACCATTGAAGAGGGTTTATCATTACATGTTGATAGATACCAAACCTGATATATCTACCTCCTCTGGTGTAGGAATTAAAACTTATTGAATATAATAAGGAGCCCCCAATGTTACCCTAGAGGAAGGGAAGGCCTCACAGCTGTGAAAAAACAAATTTGGGAGTTTTTCACTACAAGGACATGTAAAACAAAAACAATACATGTTCTACCTTTTAATTACACAGCTCCCTGCCTTATTGGCTACCTAGGGTCTATCGTAGGGGGTGATATATGTAATAAAAAGGGGAGTTTAAGGCTGGCAGGGGGGTTTAAATGCCATATCGACTTGGAAGTGGGGTACTGCCTTCAGGCTTCAATGACAGGCCTGCAACATGGTTTAAAGCGCTACTTAAGTGGGGGGCACAACAAGTGCCACAGGCACGCCGGTAGCATTACATTTACAAGCCCTGGGTATATGGTATACCACTCTGCAAGGGACTTGCATGTAAAATAAATATGCCAATTAGGTACATGCCATCAAGCCATGTTTTAGTGAGAGAACACAAGCACTTTAGCACTAGTTAGCAGTGGTAAAGTGCACAGATTTCTACAGTCAACAAGCAAAAATCCAGCAAAAAGTAGGAAGGCCAAACGTTTGTGGGGACCATGGAGGGGACAATTTACAACAGTAAATGTTTGGTTTGTCTACGTAATGACAAATGCCTTGAATGTGTCAGTCCACCTATGGTGGAAGTTGGCAGCCCGGAAAGAGTGTAGAGAAGAGAGTTCAAATTTTTGGGGTCTGTTCTATATGCTTACAAGTATTCAAAGCTTTTCAATTGTTCTAACTGATCATTTATCCAATTGGCTAGAGGTCAAGTTTGCGCATGAAGTATGAAACTAATATAAAGAAGGTTTTCTATCAGAAATCATATCTGATAATGGTATGCAATTCATCTTAGATGAAATTAGGAAGTTTTTAAGAGGTGCAGGAATACAACAAGAAATTTAGTTTTTATCATCCCATAAGCAATGGCCAGGTAAAAAAGCAAAACAGTGGGCAGGCCTCAAAAAATTATAAATGCTATCAGGCCGCAGGCCTAGTGACTTAAAACTTCTCTACTTATGTGTAAGGTGGATGATCCATAAAGTGGTCTCTAATTTTGTGATTTTAAGCAAATATTTTATTTAACTTTCCAGATTTGCCTTTTTGTTCATTATCACATGACAGCATTTTCAAATATTAGTTCAGCATGTCTGCTGTACAAAAATGTCTGCATCATTTAATGGACTAAAATTTAGCTCCATACAGAATGAAAATCTAGCCCACACATAGTACCCGTGATCAGACTTGCCTCTTAGTTCACTAATAGCACTATCATCAGGATGGAGGCAAGAATGTTTCTCAGTTCCTGACTCACTTTTAATAAATATATTGCTATAGAATGTTGAGGTAGTGCGCTGCCATTTACACACCCACACATTTCTATTGAAATAGCCACAAACTTTAAAGTAAAAAAAAAAAAAAAAAGGGTTCCCCATAATCTTCTAAAGAAAAGGAACAAGGGGGACAAATCATTAGCACAAGAAATCCCTCTAAACAAGACAAAGCCAAAATTACTGAATCAAAAAAGGGTTCCTGGAATCGGAATCCTTAACTCACACAAAAAAAAAAAGACAACACAAATTCAAAAGATCATCCACACTATAATGCTAGGAATGGTGGCTTTGAAGAAAGAGCCTGAAGCTCACTCACTCTGTGAGCAGAGGTGATGGCAACCAAAAAAGCTGTTTTAAGTGTTAAGAGCCGTAAAGGACAATTGTGGAGTGGCTTGAAAGGGGCACACATGAGGTATGTGAGAACCAAGTTTAAATCCTACTGGGGCATGATGAATGGAACGGGAGGGAACATATCAGTGAGGCCTTCAAGAAACCTCCCAACAAAGATATGAAGAGAGAAGGTTGGTATGGTAGCCTTAAGAAGGCAGGGATGGCAGACAAATATCCCTTGAGGATGCCCAGAGTAGAGCCCTGCTGGGCAAGAGAGAATAAAGAGGAGAACCTCTGAGAGGATCCAAAAAAAACTGTTGATAGACCATGCCACAAATTTCTTCGACAGGCGTATACAGTTTTGGTGGAGGGACTCCTGGCTGCCAAGATGACATTACAGACTTCAGGTTGAAGGTCAAAAGCCGTCAACTGTCGCCACTCAATCTCCACGCAAGGAGGTGGCAACTGGACAGGTTCAGGTGGATAACCATCCACTGCTGCTGCGACAGAAGATCCTCCTGAAGGGGCATTCTGATCTGAGGATCGAGGGTCATGCTCAAGAGCTCAGGATACCATGCTCTTTGTGCCCAGTGCTGCGCTACCAAGATTACTTGGGCCCGGTCTTGCCTGATCTTCAGAACTCTGGAAAAAAGTGGTATTGGCGGGAAGGCGCACAGGAGGCCTGAGTCCCACTCGTGATGAAAAGCGTCACTGAGCGAGTGCCGCCTTGGAAACTCCAACACGCAAAACAGCTGACATTGCGCGTTCTCTGCGAAGGCAAACAGATCTAACCAAGGCACTCCCCACTGCTGAAAGAGACCTTGCGTCACCTCTGGATGGAGATGCCATTCGTGATCGACTATGCATCGACGGCTGAGTTTGTCTGCTCTGGCATTCAGAGAGCCTGCCAGATGTTAACCCACCAGATAACTGCCCTGGCGTTCCAGCCATGTCCCGAAGAGAAGAGCCACGACCCCACTCCGCCCAGTTTGTTGCAATACCACATGGCAGTGGTGTTGTCGGAGAACACCTGCACCACTTTCCCTTTGAGAAAGGGAAGGAATGCTTTCAATGCAGGTTGGATCACCTGGAGCTCCAAAAGATTGATGTGGAGCCCGGACTCCGCCGGAGAACAGAAGCCTCGGATCTCCGCCTCTCCCATGTGGCCACCCCATCCCAGGAGTGATGCATCTGTCACTACTGTGAGATCTGGTTGGGGGAAGGGAGAGGGATCTGCCCTTTATCCAATCTGGATTCGACAACCACCACTGTAGGTCTTTCCCAGTTCCCTCTGCAATCTGAATCATGTCGGAGAGATTCCACTGATGCTGCGCCCACTAGAACTTCAGGTCCCACTGCAGAGCCCGCATATGGCATCTGGCATGTTGGACCAGCAGGATGAAGGAGGCCATGAGGACCAGCAGCCTCAGTCATTCTCACCGAAATCCAGGATAGAGGCTGAAACATCGGTATCATAGCCCGAATATCCTGGACTCTTTTCAGGAGGATAAGCCTGAAACTGCACTGTTTCCAGAACAGCTCTGATAAAAGAGCGTCTGAGAGGGAGTCAGGTGACTTCAGCACATTGATCGTAAACCCCAGCGAATGCAGGAGGTTCGCAGTAGTCTGTAGGTGGGAGATAACTGAGGCGTGTCTGCCTTCAACAGCCAGTCATCGAGGTGGGGGGAAGACTGGGACCCCTAATAGGCGCAGATGAGCTGCAACCACTACTATCACTTTCGTGAACACCAGAGGGGCACTGGTAAGGCCAAAGGGAAGCAAGGTGAACTGAAAGTGCTCATGATCTACCACGAATTGTAGGTAACGTCTGTGGGTCGGCAGGACGGGAATATGGAAATAGGTGTAACCATCCAGCCTCCATGGTCCAGGGAAGAAAAGAGCTGAGCCACGGTTAACATCTTGAACTTCTTCTTGAGGAAGAGATTGAGGGACCGGAGGACTAGGATAGGGTGAAGGCCCTTGTACTTTTTGGGCACCAGGAAGTAGTGAGAATAACAACCACGACCTACCTCTGGCGAGCCTGGACTTCCTTGCGGAGAAGTGCCAAATGATCCTCTGACGGGTGATCAAATGATGGTGGCATGTCTGCAGGAGAAGTCTCGAAGTCGGTCAGTGGTAATGGATTCCCAGTGGGGCAGATGATGGTGAATTCTGCCGCCAACTGGTCCCGGATGTCCCAACGGACTAGGAAGGTTTTGAGGCGGGTGGCGGACTGGGCAGCCCGCTGACTCCCTGATCCACAAGGTTGGTGGATCCCACGTCCGCGCAGGGGTTGTGCAGCATGCGCTGGTAGGTGGCTCAGTGGAAATGGACACGGCTGCATGCCCCTTCCGTAGCCACGAAAGGAACGAGAGGTGGACTGGGGGGGGGGGGGGGGGGGGGGGGGGAGAGACGAAGAGCAGCTGCAAGGCCAGAATCCTTAAAGTGCCCAAGCGCCGAGTCCTCCTTGTCTCCGAAGAGAGAAAAGAGTGCCATCAAAGGGCATGTCGATCAAGGATTGCTGGACATCCCCCAAAAAGCCAGACATCCTCAACCAGGTGTGGCATCTCAGTGCCACCATTGAGGCAACCGATCTGCCCAGTGAGTCGGTCGTTTCCAGTCCACAACGGATCATGAACTTGGCTGCGTCTTTCCCATCTGGCTTGGGAGAGAACATTCCAGGCCTCTTCCGGAACATGGGGCAGCACTTATGCGCCCGTATCCCAGAAAGTATGGGAATAGCGGCCCAAAAGGCATGCAGTGTTCACGGAACGCAGCGCTAGACTGGCAGAAGAAAACATGTAAGTTGTCCAGTCTTTGTGATGCCCTGTCCGAGGGAGCGGTAGGGAATGCGCCAGGGGATGAAGCCTGGATGACAAGGCTCTCAGGCGTAGGAAGAGGAATTATGGGTCATTTGGCGCAGGCTGATGGCGGCGGGCAATCGTCCTATTCACAGGAGCCCCTGTGCTGGGTTTGCACCAGGTCCCCAGTAGGTCATCTGTAAGTGCTTTGTTGAAGGAGTTCAGAATTGGAGACCCCAGGGTGAAGCAGTTTGATCAGAAGGTTAGGCCTGACCTCCACAGAAGGAAGCTCTATGTTCAAAACCTCAGCTGCCCTTCTCACCACCATGGAATAAGACGCTCCCTACTCCGTAGCCACGGTACAGGGGAAGAACATGCCAGTGTCAGTGGAGGTGTCCAACCCACTGGCATCACCCAAATCCTGCACCTAGTCCAGTTTCAAGCTGGTCTTCTAAAGGGTCCAGCAGACCCTCTACACTATCCCCATAGCCATAGTGATAGGGTTCAGGATCAACCCTGGGCATAGCAGAGCCCATGGAGAACGGAATCTGCGTCGAGCGATGTCGTTCCGGCTCCAAGTCGTCGGAAATAAGTACAGGATAGACAGATTGTGGGCCCAATGGGCACCGGAGAGTCGACATCTGACCAGACACCGGGGTAAGGTCGCGTTGGCACGACCGGCATCAGGTCGGATCCGGAAGCAGATCCTGAGGTGCCCTCTGGAGTCGGGACCAAACTCACTGACTCTGAACCTCAGGGGGCCCTCACCAACTCCCCTGGGACCGAAGGCGGCAAGGATGGGTCAAGCTGCCCTAATATGAGGTGCATGGCCTCATAGAACTCCTTTAGTTGGGCAGGGGTAGCTCTCGCTCCCAGAAATTCAGAGGTGCGGAGCGGACCCAGACTGAGACTCCGAAGACAGAAGCCTAGAGCATCAACGCTCTTCCCGCAACACGTCGTGTGAGCAACAGAGTGAAGTCGAAGAACGTTACGCTTTCTTTAACTTCTTCTTCCAACCCGAATGTCCGGATGACTTGGACGAAGAAGAATGGTGGTGAGGAAAGAAAAGAACTGATGTCAGCACGCCGCCTATATACAACTGCGATGTCATCACGGGGACTACGACGCCAACAACGCCCGCAGAGTCGAACGACGTCACCTAACAGCACGCAGGGGTACTGCTCGAAGAAAAAAAATCTCAGGTTCCAGTCTGATGCCTCAGGAAATTCAAAGGTAAGGAATCTGCAACTAGAAGTCTATCAGATCAGTATGTTAGCAGAATGTGATATAAAACTCAATGTCAAATGAATGGTAAAATTAGATAGACTATGCACAAAAGAACTAACGCTGTATCACTAAAAAGAGGTGACTGGGCTTGAGTTGAACATTTACAGGTACTGGATGTTAGTCAGGATGACTGCAGTAAAAGTGGAGAACGGTCAATGGTGCAATTAATTGTCGAGGCCTCCCTCAAAAGGGTTCCGAATTAAAAGTGACAGAATTTCAGGACTTCAACTTAAAACAGAGAGACGCAAGCAGTGTTAGAAAGCGTTGTTGCATGTTATATCGCAAAAGGGAAGGATTTCTAGGCCCATACATTTGAGGTAGAGCCCATGCTGGGGAAATTGATTTTGTAGAATAGTCATACAAATATACATTTAATCTTTTAAGAAGCAGTCATAAGAACTATCTTATGACCTGTGTCACTGTTTTCAGATAGAAAAGTATATGACAAAATTAGTATAGCGATTAGAAAAATATAACTCTAAAGTGTATCGTTTGGAACTCCCATTTCTCTCTAATAAGCTGCTGTAATCTTATCTCCTCAAACAGACATTCAAGGAAATAAATTAAGTTTCACATTTCGACTACATAAGTTTGGATTATATTGTCCTGATTTCTTATGAATTTTTGGCGGTGCAAACAAAGGACACCTTCTGAAATTCACAATTATGTCTACTGTTTAGGAGTGGACCATATAAGCCTTTCATGATGCCAAATTAATTGCGTAAACTTTTCAACAACTGAGAACAAGCAGTCTAAAACAGTAAAACACAACACTTAATATCTGCTATGCAAGCGATTTTCCTAAGAAAGAGTAATATTTAATTTTCACATCTGCCAATTTCAGAAATGAATGATAGCTGTGAAGGGAGAACCTTTGTTGAAGTCACAAGCATTCCACACAACTTTCTCTGGGATGATTTTCTATTTTGAAAATATCGTTCATCGCGCTTTGCCCCGTTGGGATGGATATGGATATATATATATACATACACACACACAAACAAAAAAAAGAAGATGTGGGTGTACACGCAAGACCACGTTTGAATGTGCAGAGGATGTATTTAAAGAAAAATTAAACTTTCATTCACTTCCGTAAATAATAATCTGTCTAAACGAAATTACATTACTTGTTCAGCCCAAGTAGTCTCCCGAGCAAATTAATATAACATTCGAAAGATAAACGGACAAAACTTACTGTTTCTTTCTGTTCGTTTGGAAAACCATATAATAAGCAAAGTTCTAATCATCCAAATTCTGTAAAAAGTAAAAATGAAAAAATAAAATCAATTTTGAAGTACAAAAATACTGATGAAATTACTACAATTACGTCATTTCTCCCCTGAACTATGATAGCTAGCATACATGTGCAAGACAAAATAAGACCTTTTTGGAGGTTAACGCTCAAAACAAACATGCTGAAAGACCATTTAGGTTGTATTAAGGTCATAGGGTTAAGAAAGCGCACTAAGAAAGTAACAGTGCAAAGTAAAAGGCTTTTGTGAATTCAATCAATGGGATCAGAGTGGTAAACTAAGCTGTAATGTATTAAGAAATAGAACAGCACAGAGGCAAGTAGTAACCAGCCATTGCAACAGCAAAAAGAAAGCTCTATTTCTCAACAGTCACCTCAAGCTGTCACAAAGAGGAACAAGTTTGTGTATAGGCTACAGGTCTACTGGGCTCCGCGCGACCAACACAAGACTGGTATCGCGGACTGCATGCAACAACATATCTTCCGGTTTATAAAAGAAAATAAATTAACTATAACAAAAGATCCTACTATTGCCATAAAACAATTAATTTACCTATCCAGGTTAAAAAAATTACAAAATAAACGAATAGATGAACACTACAGTAGAAGGATACACACTGTTAAAGATAACATGGAACAACCAAAAATAATACTACTTGTAATCTTTCATCCACACAGAAGGCAACCTTCTGCGATTTCTTCCCTAGGTGGAGTTTGAACCCGTCTTTCTGACCAGCACAGCAGATGGTGATTTTTATTTATGCGTGGATGGCTCTCACACTAAAGATAAGGAACTGTGATAATTAACACCCCGTGTTTCGTTTCACCTGATAATGGCTGTGTAACCGTTGATTTATTCCACAACTTTCCATTGTGCAAGCAAATAGCCGATTTCGAAACATCACTTATTTTGGCATCACTTAACTTAGGTTGACATTTCCTCAAAATTATTCAGTTTAATACGGGAAATCCCAAACATCTCTCCTGCACACACACATCATCATGACCTATCCGCCCCATGCTTTAGTCTGCTTGGCATGGACTGTTTTCAATTTTTATCCTCACAATCTGTATCTCTAGTGATTGTACCTTCTGATTTATCCACTGAGGTGCAACTAAAGTGAAGGGTTTATATCTTACAGCTAGGAATAGAGAAAACCCTGTAACTAAATGAGCATGGAGGTCAACTTGTCTTGAACTGCTTTATCAATATTCAATCTACCTGTCAAAGCTACTAATCTGACAAGTCACCCATGTGTCTTAATTCTCTCAGCAAATCAATTTACTAGGAGGTGATTCAATCAACTTTTAGTTCAACACCGATCTTGTTGTACCCTCTTTGTAATTATATGTAACTAAAATCTATCTTTGGTACGCAATCTTAAGTATTTTTTTATATTTTTTTTTAAGAAAAACAAACAATTGCTTCAGTTGTCCTAGGTTGACTTTTTACTTCAATCTTCTTTTGATCTAGGATCAACCAGAATAAGTTCAATTTTCTATTCATAATATCAAATTTCTCAAAACTTTCACAAGCTTTTTTTTTTTTTTTTATCTGCTTCTATATCCATTACAGGCCACTATTATGTATCACTTAATCTCTTCTTATTCAGTGTCATACGAAAATGATCTGTAAGTGCCAGATCGAGAATTCTGTCTTTGGTGAAGGAGGTGAAACAAGTTTCTCACCACCGAATAGAACATAATCTTAAAAATATAATGTAGGAGAAATCTTTGAAATTTTTTTTTTGCAGATCTCCATATAAATTTCTCTATTTGGACTGCCCATTAATAACCCCTTGATAAACTTTTTAAAAAGCAGCATTGCCAGAAACTGCTTTTTCACACCTCTTCTTAGATCCACATTTGGAGATCAAAATCTACAGAGGAACATAGTAATTCTGCATTGTTCATGTCACAAACCCATCTTAAATGGGATATCTAGATGGAAAATCAGTCCTTTAGTTAAGCTGTAAGTTTCTCAGAGTGTGCACTGGGTTCAAAAGGTACACTAGTGGTTTATGGATGATTTTGAAGGAGAAATGTGTGCCCCACAACAAGTCAAGATCTTTGTACTGCACAAGCTCAAGACAGCTTTTCTTTCTCCATGACAGAGACATTTTTCAGATTGTTTTAGTACACCTGAAGCAAACACAATGGTGTTATGTTTTTCAAAACAGCATCTAAGCCATCAACAGTGATACCGACAGGGAACCCTGGAGTGTAGGGTTGCAAAAGAGGCATATTTAACAGATAAAACTTAATGTGTGAAAATGGCTTTTCCTGTTCTTTACCCGATGAGAATTCTACTTTTTTTCCTAAATTAGCTTAGCTATTAGTTCAACAATAGAAACAAAACGTGGAAGAAACGGAGCATACATTTTAGAGCATCCAATAAAAGACATGACTTCTTGTCTGTTGCTGGGAATATTTTAGGGTTTTAATTAATTCTGGTTTAGGACTAATACCTTGTGAGCCGACCATAGAGCCCAAATAGTCAAGCTGATTTTGGCTAAAAACACATACTTAACCGTACTCTATTTAACCTTCATTCTTTCTGACATTGTACACAGTCTAATGTTGGGTTCTTGCCAATCTTTACTCACTACTGATCATCCTGGAATATGTGGGCACACGCTAGGTCACTTATGACACTGAAAAAACAGAAGTTGCTAATGCCAGTCGAAATGGCATTCTTTTGTATTGAAGCTTGAAATTAAAGTGAGGAAGGAGAAAGCGCAACTTCATCACAGGCTAGCCGCGGATCTATCCTAATAAAAGTGGTGGCAACATTTCAAAGTAAGTTCTTCAAATTTAGGTTGTGGGTGGGCATCAATCTAACAGAGCAGAGCAAATTAACTGTTTATTCTTTTTTTCTACTACAATTGGTGAAAACCACACAGAGCTGTCCACTACGCTCAATTACTCCTCAATTCTGCAGCTGAAGTGAGGACTGTGGTAAATCTTGTTGTATACTAAGTGGCTCACTTAACTTTCGTTTCACAGGATCTGGCCCTACCTTGAACAATCTCCAATTCAAAGTCAGTAAGCCTAACTTCATATTGAACAGCTCCTGGTATCTGCTCACTAGATAATTTACATAAACAGGCCTATGAGACATTTTTCTCCCATACTATAGGACATATGTTATGCGTTTTTCCTGGCAGCTCATAAGATGTTTGTTTCCATGAATGTACTTTCACACAACCCATTCAACACCATAACTTGTTTTGCTATCCAAGAGAGAAGAACAAAATTGAGGAATCCTTGATGTACCCAAACAAAAATATTCTTTCCTGTGAAAGTAATAAACTTTCCCTGTTGAACAATTTCCTTGAAAAGAAATGGGTAAGGATCGAATAACCAATATGATACAGTTGAATCCCTGAAATGGCTGTTTTTATGTCTGGTTCAGTTAAAACCTTGATTTTTCACAACTTCACAAAGGTTTCATGTGTAATGATGGTAACTGGCTGCTGAGTCCTTCAATAGATTTACCGCATGCAGGTTCTAAAATAGCAGTGGGATTGTCAAAGCAAGTTCGGTCACATACAACTGTAAATCTTGCCCCGCCTGCAAGTCTTCAGTTTCATCAATATAAAATGTCTTTCATGGAAAGTTTTAAGAAAAGAAAAAAAAGAATAAATAAATAAAGCCCCCCTTTTTTTTTTTTTATTTTTTTTTTTAAACAGATTGCAACTCCTTTTGACTACTGGACAGAATTTGAAAGAGTAGTCATGAAGAAAATTTAATTGCATTCGGTAACTATCTTGCTAGTAAAATACTCGACCTGTAGATTCCTCACCTACTAAATATCCCAAGCCTCAGGCTGAATCTGGAACATTTTCAAAACCTCTGTGCTGGTAGAGGGCGCTGGCTCCTTTTCTGAATTAGAAGTGGTGTCCTCATGACATCACTGGAGCCATAAAGCACCACATTTGGTGCCCTGTCGTAAGATTCCCATCAATTTTTTCTTTTTTTTTTACGTCTTTGAGGAAGGCGGATGAGATCAGATGGAGTACAATTTACAGGTTTAGAACCTTATTCAGAAGATCTACTTAACAAGCAGCCATGAAGTGGGCAGGAGGGTGGGTCTTTTAGGAACCCGCAGGTAGGATAAAATACCAGAAAGAAAGGAATAGAGGTAAGTAACTTTCTTCTACCAACAGATTGCGCACCTTTTAAGTAGGTTTCCCAAGCAGTACCAAGAGATGAGTGCATTGCTGGTTATAACAAGAGAGGACTGAATGTGCAAAGTAACTTTCCCTTCCCATGTTCGAGACAAGGACTTTGCTTTTAAAGAATGAGCCCTCATGCCTTGCAGCAGTCCTAAGCTGGCAAATGAGTAACCCATTTTGATGCACAAAATTAAGCAACACAATAATGTCCTCTTGTGTACTTGCCCTTTATCTTGTGTGTGTCGCCGATAAAAGGTTAATCAGCAATTCTGAACTCCTTGGTGCTGTCGACATAGAATCTGACCACTCGTAGGGTCCAGTCTCTCTCCTCCTCTTTAGTGAGATTTGGAGGGACTAAGGCGGCCGATATGGTGATGAATTTGCCTAGCTGAAAGTGCGTAATGGCCTTCGGCAGGAAAGCAAACTGGTTCTGAGAACCAGCTTGTCAGGAGATAAAGAGATGAAGTGGGCGGGGGGGCACATTCAAAGCCTGCAATTCATTCATATGCCTCACTGACATAAATATCAAAAGAACAATGGCTCCCTCAGTGGAAGCTTAAAGCTTACGCTCCCTAGGCAACAAACAGTACAAACGTCTATACCAAATGAACAGTTAATTAGTTTTACACTGGATAGATACAGATATAGATATATATATATATATATATATATATATATATATATATATATATATATGGAAAATGTCACTTACCCAGTGTACATCTGTTCGTGGCATTAGTCGCTGCAGATTCACATGCTGTGCACATCCCGCCATCTGGTGTTGGGCTCGGAGTGTTACAAGTTGTTTTTCTTCGAAGAAGTCTTTGAGTCACGAGACCGAGGGACTCCTCCCATTTCGACTCCATTGCGCATGGGCGTCGACTCCATCTTAGATTGTTTTCCCCGCAGAGGGTGAGGTAGGAGTTGTGTATGCTAGTAATAGTGCCCATGCAATGGAGTGAATACGTATGTACATAATGAAGTTTAAAGTAATATATTTACAAATTTACAAATGTTCAAGATCAACTTCTAAACGGCTACAGGCTCCCGGGGAGGCGGGTGGGCGCATGTGAATCTGCAGCGACTAATGCCACGAACAGATGTACACTGGGTAAGTGACATTTTCCGTTCGATGGCATGTGTAGCTGCAGATACACATGCTGTGCATAGACTAGTAAGCAGTTATCTCCCCAAAAACGGTGGTTCAGCCTGTAGGAGTTGAAGTTGTTTGAAATAATGTTCGTAGTACAGCTTGACCTACTGTGGCCTGTTGTGCAGTTAACACATCTACACAGTAGTGTTTGGTAAATGTAGGAGGCGTAGACCATGTTGCTGCCTTACATATTTCGTTCATTGGAATATTTCCTAGAAAGGGCATGGTAGCACCTTTCTTTCTGGTTGAGTGTGCCTTTGGTGTAATAGGCAGCTCTCTCTTTGCTTTAAGATAGCAGGTTTGAATACACTTAACTATCCATCTAGCAATGCCTTGTTTAGAAATTGGATTCCCTGTATGAGGTTTTTGGAATGCAATAAATAGTTGTTTTGTTTGTCGAATTAGTTTTGTTCTGTCAATGTAGTACATTAGCGATCTTTTGATGTCTAATGTAGGTAGTGCTCTTTCAGCTACAGAATCTGGCTGTGGGAAGAACACTGGTAATTCTACCGTTTGATTCAAGTGGAACGGTGAGATCACTTTTGGTAAAAAATTTGGATTTGTCCGTAGAACTACTTTATGCCCGTGTATTTGAATAAATGGTTCTTGTATGGTAAATGCTTGAATTTCACTCACTCTTCTTAGAGATGTGATGGCAATCAAAAATGCAACTTTCCATGTTAAGTATTGCATTTCACAAGAGTGCATGGGCTCAAAAGGTGGACCCATGAGTCGTGTTAAGACAATGTTGAGGTTCCATGAAGGAACTGGTGGTGTTCTTGGTGGTATAATTCTCTTTAGGCCTTCCATAAATGCTTTTATGACTGGTATCCTAAATAATGAAGTTGAGTGCGTAATTTGCAGGTAAGCTGAAATTGCGGTAAGATGCATCTTTATGGAAGAGAAAGCTAGCTTTGACTTCTGCAATTGTAGTAAGTAGCCTACTATATCTTTGGCAGATGCGTGTAAGGGTTGAATTTGATTATTATGGCAGTAATAAACAAATCTTTTCCACTTATTTGCATAGCAGTGTCTAGTGGTAGGTTTCCTAGCTTGTCTTATGACCTCCATCCATTCTTGTGTGAGGTCTAAGTGTCCGAATTCTAGGATTTCAGGAGCCAAATTGCTAGATTCAGCGATGCTGGATTTGGATGTCTGATCTGTTGTTTGTGTTGTGTTAACAGATCTGGTCTGTTTGGTAGTTTGACATGAGGTACTACTGAGAGGTCTAGTAGTGTTGTGTACCAAGGTTGTCTTGCCCATGTCGGTGCTATTAGTATGAGTTTGAGTTTGTTTTGACTCAATTTGTTTACTAGATATGGAAGGACTAGGAGAGGGGGAAAAGCGTAAGCAAATATCCCTGACCAGCTCATCCATAACGCATTGCCCTGAGACTGATCTTGTGGGTACCTGGATGCGAAGTTTTGGCATTTTGAGTTTTCCTTTGTTGCAAATAGATCTATTTGTGGTGTTCCCCAAATTTGGAAGTAAGTGTTTAGTATTTGGGGGTGAATCTCCCATTCGTGGATCTGATGGTGATCCCGAGAGAGATTGTCTGCTAACTGGTTCTGAATTCCTGGAATAAATTGTGCTATTAGGCGAATGTGGTTGTGAATCGCCCAATGCCATATTTTCTGTGTTAGGAGACACAACTGTGTCGAGTGTGTCCCTCCCTGTTTGTTTAGGTAATACATTGTTGTCATGTTGTCTGTTTTGACAAGAATGTGTTTGTGGCTTATTATGGGTTGAAATGCTTTGAGCGCTAGAAATACCGCTAACAGTTCTAAGTGATTTATGTGAAACTGTCTTTGCTGTATGTCCCATTGTCCTTGGATGCTGTGTTGATTGAGGTGTGCTCCCCACCCTATCATGAAAGCATCTGTTAATACGTATTGTGGCACTGGTTCTTGGAAAGGCCGCCCTTGGTTTAAATTTATACTGTTCCACCATTGAAGCGAGATGTATGTTTGGCGGTCTATCAACACCAGATCTAGAAGCTGACCCTGTGCTTGTGACCATTGTAATGCTAGGCACTGTTGTAAGGGCCGCATGTGCAACCTTGCGTTTGGGACAATGGCTATGCATGAAGACATCATGCCTAGTAGTTTCATCACTAGTTTGACTTGTATCTTTTGTTTTGGATACATGGTCTGTATCACATTGTGAAATGTGTGAACTCTTTGTGGACTTGGAGTGGCAATCCCTTTTGCTGTGTTGATTGTCGCCCCTAAGTATTGCTGTGTTTGACACGGCAGAAGGTGTGACTTTGTGTAGTTGATCGAGAAAGCTAGTTTGTGGAGGATTTGAATGACATATCTTGTGTGTTGTGAACACCGTCTTAGCGTGTTGGTTTTGATTAACCAATCGTCTAGGTACGGGAACACATGTATTTGCTGCCTTCTTATATGTGCAGCTACTACTGCCAGGCATTTTGTAAAAACTCTTGGTGCAGTTGTTATTCCGAATGGCAACACTTTGAATTGGTAATGTATCCCTTGGAATACAAACCTTAGGTACTTTCTGTGTGAAGGATGTATTGGTATATGGAAATATGCATCCTTTAGGTCTAGTGTTGTCATGTAGTCTTGTTGTTTGAGCAGTGGGATTACGTCTTGTAATGTAACCATTTGAAAGTGATCTGATTTGATGTAGGTATTTAATGTTCTGAGATCTAGTATAGGTCTCAGAGTCTTGTCTTTTTTGGGTATGAGAAAGTACAGGGAGTAAACTCCTGTGTTTATTTGTTGTTTTGGTACTAATTCTATTGCTTCTTTCTGTAGCAATGCCTGAACTTCTAGTCCTAGAAGATCTATATGTTGTTTTGACATATTGTGTGTTTTCGGTGGGACGTTTGGAGGGAATTTGAGAAATTCTATGCAATAACCATGCTGGATAATTGCTAAGACCCAAGTGTCTGTTATTTCCTCCCAATGTTTGTAAAACTTGGTTAGTCTCCCCCCCACGGGTGTTGTGTTGGGGATTTGTGACCTTGAAGTCACTGCTTGTTTGGAGATGTTTTGGGACTTTGGAACTTTCCTCTATTCCTTTGAAATTGTCCCCCTCTATATTGTCCCCGAAAACCTCCCCGCTGATACTGACTCTGGTAAGTGGGCTTTGTTTGTGAGGTTGTGGCTTCTGTGGTTTGCCCTCAAAACCCTCCTCGGAATTGTGTCTTTCGAAATGTGCCTCTGCTCTGTGGGGAGGAGAGTGCGCCCATGGCTTTGGCCGGGTCAGTGTCTTTCTTAAGTTTTTCGATCGCAGTGTCCACCTCCGGCCCAAACAACTGCTGTCCGTTGAATGGCATATTCAGCACAGCTTGCAGTATCTCTGGTTTAAATCCTGATGTACGCAGCCATGCATGTCTCCTTATTGTTACTGCTGTGTTGACAGTTCTAGCAGCTGTGTCTGCAGCATCCATTGCTGACCGTATCTGATTATTGGAGATACTCTGTCCTTCTTCTACTACTTGCTGCGCTCTTTTTTGGAACTCCTTGGGTAAATGTTCTATGAGGGTAGTTAGGGTGAGAGCAGCGGCACTTCCGTTGAGTAACAACACAAGTAAATAAGAGAATCAGTGAAAATTAAACATTGGTGCTCGATGGGTCGGGTGCCTAACTCCCCTAATAGGCACAGAAATGCGTAACAGGTACACAATGGAAATAACAGCAGAATGACCCCGGCACACAGAATAGGTATAGTCACAGTTCAAAATGTAGGACAAGTGTCCCTGGTGTTCAGGTTCCGGACGTGGGTAATAAATCTGAAGAGTCCTCAGTTGGTGATGCAAGTGTCTTTATTTGTAGGCCCAATTTGCCACAGATTTACGTAGTCATCCAAGAACAGCCAACACGTGTTTCGTCACACAAGTGACTTTTTCAAGGCTGGGCCAGTTGGCCAGGAAGGTAAATATTGGGTGGAACCGATGTAAGGAGTTGAATGGTTGGTAGTAGGTATGCTGGGGGTCACGTAACAAGGAACTCCTTGGGTAAATGTTCAATAAAGTGTTGCATCTCATCCCAATGGGCCCTATCATATCTGGCTAACAAAGCTTGCGAATTTGCAATACGCCACTGATTTGCTGCCTGTGCCGCCACCCTTTTGCCTGCAGCATTGAATTTTCGACTTTCTTTATCTGGAGGTGGTGCATCTCCTGAAGTATGAGAGTTGGCTCTTTTGCGCGCTGCTCCCACTACAACAGAGTCTGGTGTTAGCGGTTGTGTAATGTACACTGGGTCGGTTGGTGGCGGTTATATTTTGTATCTACTCTTGGAGTAATGGCTCTCCCTTTAACAGGCTCCTCAAACACTTGTTTGGAGTGTTTTAGCATTCCGGGTAGCATAGGAAGACTCTGATATTGGCTGTGTGTGGACGACAGTGTATTAAAAAGAAAGTCGTCTTCAATGGGCTCTGAATGAAGGCTGACATTATGAAATGCTGCTGCTCTTGACACCACCTGTGCGTAGCCTGTACTATCCTCTGGTGGCGATGGTCTAGCTGGATAGCATTCAGGACTGTTATCTGACACTGGTGCGTCGTAAAGGTCCCATGCGTCAGGGTCATCTTGACTCATTCCTGTATGAGTTGGGGATTGCATCATTGGTGGAGTGGCTACCGGTGATGGTTGCGGAGAGTGATGTGGGGATGGTGGCGGTGTTACTTGTTTAGCCACCTTTGCGTGTGGCTGCTTGTCCTTGTCTTGGAAGGCAAGCTTGCGTTTCATTTTGACTGGAGGAAGAGTGCTGATCCTCCCTGTATCTTTTTGAATAAAGAGCCGCCTTTGTGTGTGATCTGGCTCTATTGTCTCTAATTCCTGTCCAAATCTATGTGTCTTCATTTGTGTGGACAGTCCTTGTTCCTCAGTGTAGGAACTTGTTTTCGGTTCCGAGGCCGGATGTTTCGGTACCGAAACCCTTTCAGCTGCTTTTTTCGGCTCCGACGAAACCTTCTTCACTTTCGGCGTCGTGCTCTCTCGGTGCGACCCGTTTCGGTGCCGCTGTCTCGGTGCCGAATTTTTTCCAAACCACTATCTCGGGCCCGAGATTGCTGTGTGCCGGTATCTCGACCGCAGTCGGATGACTTCGACGCCAGCTCGCCCTTTTTCGGTGCCGATGAACAGTCACCTTTTTTTCGGGTTAAGCCATGGCCTGTTGGCGGTGGAGTCCACTGGGCTTTAGCGGTTTTCTCGTGAGATCTTTGTTTCGATGTCTTACTCACGGTTTTCGGCGATTCCTCGGGATCGATCTCCTCAGAGTCGAATCTTGGGTGGAGAATGTTTCTTCCTCCTCCTCGAAACGCCCTTGTCCTGTCGGCGCCGACGCCATTTGCAGTCTTCTTGCTCTTCGGTCCCCGAGTGTCTTCCTGGACCGAAACGCTCGACAGGCTTCACAAGTATCCTCCTTGTGTTCTGGTGACAAACAAGTTAAAGACCAGATGTTGATCTGTATATGGATACTTGTTATGGCATTTTGGACAGAAACGGAATGGGGTCCGTTCCATCAGCCTTGAAGAGACACGTGGCCGGGCCGACCATGCCCAGACTGGGATCGAAAAAAAAAACGGAGGGCCACCGGAGCTCTTCTTAATTCGGTGTCGACCTGTTGTAACTAACCCGATACCGAACGCAAACAATACCGATGATTTTTCCGAGATTCTAACTAACTTTCCGACTGGGAAACACAGAGCGAAAAGGAATATGTCCGAACCCGAGGCGCAGAGTAGTGATTTGTGGAAAGAGAACAAAAGTGCCCTAGTACTTGAAAAAATAAAAAGACAATACTGACCTAATAGCAGTTGGATATGTAAACCACAAACCCAAATTTAAGTTCAGGTTTGGGAATTAGCTAGATAATGCATTTATTTTAGTCAACATATGTTGATGTTTCAAAGATTTTGGACTGGGTCTTCTTCAGGACACACAAGCATAGCGATCTCTTTGAACATCGCCTCAGCAGCAAATGGATTTGCTCCTGAAGCACTGCCCATGAAAAATGGTATGCAATCTTGGAGAAATTTTTCTATGATCTATTTAATTATGTTTGTTCAGAATGCTCTAAATGGACAATCTCATGATCTTTAGCAGGGGGACCCAAGAAGGGAAATACTATTCTTTATTGAAGCAGTGTTTTGTGGGGGGTGAGGGGAAATAGAATAACCATCATTCTATAACTACCATGGAGAAAGTATTTATTGTAGTAGGACAGGCTCTGTCTGGACATGCATTCCATCACTAATGTTGGTTGTATGACCGGAGTATTGAGATATTTGGCATATTGAGATATTTAAACAACTGGTTGTCTAATGTAGTTCATTTTCCTGTGTACAATGCGTTCATTCTGTGTATTAACATCTAATTAAAAAGACAGGTTTCTATTGTGAAATAACTTGACCGGTGGGGAACACGAACTGTTAATGACAGTGTGAATATGCAAACCAATATTCTCAATGACGATATTGGGAGGTGAGGGGGTTTATCAGATAAGGTGAGATAACAGAAAAGATAAACAGGAAACCTTAATACCCAAACACCCACAATACAGACTACTACCACCCCCATCCCGCAATCTCCACCCACTCATCCCAACCAACTGCATGTACACAATATCTAACAACAAGTTCTGTTACAGAATTACAATGCAGATCAATGCTAATCCTCTGCGGAGGAGGGCATGAAACCTCAAGGAATTCTGGGATAGATTTCTTAGATAGGTCTTCAAGAGAGTGGAACCCATCCCCTCTACCCGCTATTCACAGCAAGATCTTTTCAGTCCTCAGTAGGTTACAAACTCGATATATCCTGGTTCTGTAGGTGGATACAGCTATCTTGTCCCAGTACCTCAGAATACCTTGTTAAGCAGCCCGCAGCAATAGGTCGGTTGTTGGCCTTGCTTTGATTTCAAGGGAATAAGAGAAAAGATCCATGCACCCCAACATGACAAATGTTGGGAACCTTAACGGGACCCTGTACATGCAGAACTCATTCAGGACATGCGCAAAACTGCAGCCTTCAGTCGAGATGTTGAGTATTTCGCAACAAGGAGTCACAGTCTCCATCGCCCACACTGTTCGCCATTAACAGGAAGCCTCATGCAAAGACAGATAGTGGCATGGTCAAATACAGATCTAGTCGCCAAAGGGGATTTCACCACTGGTCCCATAATTTGAGAAAAGCCCAGAAAACACTTTATTCTAGCATACAATTGATGTACAGAGGAAAACAAACATTAAATCTTATTCATGATAAGACATATAGAAGGCCGAGCTCAGCCAGCCTCGCCTTGGTCGACCTGGATAACTCTCCAGCGAGATCCACTCTCAGCTTTGATCTGCCACATTATTAATGCCATTCTTAAGTTCACCGCCTAGTAATAACTCCCTATCTGGAGTCGGTAGTACCAGGGGGATGACCAGTTTAAAGAATCTGTCCAGTTTGTCTTTGGGTATACAGATGAAAGCCACAGTGATAGTATGAGAAGTGCCACAACCATCCCTTGCAGGCTAACTACAATCTCCCCCACCTTTCCCAAGAATGAGTCAAACAGAAAACAGCCATCTCTCCCCTCTTGCTTTGATTAGAGGAATAGTATTGAGAGAAGAATCTCGAGTGAATACGAGGCCAATCTGCCTTCAAAAGATGTGTCTCCTAGAAGAGAAATCTGCGCCTCAGAGTCACTCAGGAAAGAAAAAACAGCTTTGCGTTTCACTCGCAGATTAAGTCCCCTAATATTAAGGCACAAAATCCAAAGGGTCAAATCTATAGCAGTAGCCACTAACAGTAAAGCCACTGACAGGTGTAAATATGCTATTGTAACAGGGGATCACAGTGCAAATATATATCTAAGTGTATCCCATAAATCGGTGGTGCATGCCTTTGGATCTTAGGAATTAGGTTATCGGCTGAGAGGAGCACCTCCTTTGCGAGGTGATCAGAGAGATGTCTTGAAGTAAATTAATATTTTTCCTTTAAATGTTAATGGGGCCTTTTGACTGCCCTTCTCCTATGAAGGCCTCACTCCGTTTCCAATCCAAGATGATTTCAGTCTGACTAGTCAGACAGGATATGCAAAAAAAAAAAAAAATCCACTTAAGAGTTCGAGGTCATCAGGTTTAGCGGACAATTGGACTCCCCAGAGGCAGACCCTGTGTCGCCGAGAGCAGCATTCCACATCCGAGGTGTTTCACGGTCAATATTCTGCTCCTGCAGCATGATAACCTGCTGGCCCATGGCCTCCAATTCAACCTCACTGGCTTCCCTGTAATCCTCTAGTCTTCACTCTGTGGGCCAAGGCTATGACATTTAGTTTTATGTCCTACAAGTCCTTGGAAACTAAAGAGGTATATAATCTCTAATACTTTTGCAGTGCACCTCCAAGAAGGACTGGGTCTCCAAATCTCCCACCTTTGCTAGAATTCTCATCTCCCCTAGATCACTGAGGTGGGTTGGTGCGCCGTATACGTGCCCTATTCAGCATGTCTTTAATACTGGATTTCTTCTTCCTCATAGGACATCTTGACAGAAACCCAGAAGGAGGCTCTAAGCTAAGAGTACACGCAAATGCTTTGTTCCGCTCTTCCAAGCTCACTGTTGTGCAGGTCAGCCCAAACCAAAGCCACAAACAATTTGGGGAGCACAAAACTGTCTGTTCACTAGGTGTGCCGCCAAAAAAAAAAGCCAGGCAGAAGTACCCATTTGGGGTCTAAACTGAGACCCAGAGGGTAGCGGGTGGCAATAGGCTGTCGCACCTTCAGGCTCCAGGACCATCTGTGGGACATCCAAAGCAGTGCGAGCAAGTGCCACAAAATGTGCTCACCAGAAGGGCTACAGTTGCATGTTGCACCAGAGCAGGCCCACCGAGTCACTGCACTCTGCACTTCAGTCTCCAAGGTGAGGGCCCTAAGAAACATTCCCAAAGGCATTGCTGTCCAAGTTAAGAAGTTGAGGCAGGTCTCACCACATGTACACCCTCCCAGTCAAACCAGCTGGAGGGCAATCCTGAGCCTCCTCAGCCATCCTGCAATGTGCAAACTATGCTGCCTGCCCAAATCTCTTGAGGCTCTTCCAGTCAGGACATCATGTGGAGATTACTGCACGTGGTCTTGAGCTCCTACCTCACAAATGCACCTTCAGATTGGATTGGCAATCAGGAGTCTGTTTGGCTGCAGCAAAATCCCAAAAGCAGAACCGCAGCCGCTTGGCTCCAATGTTCCATATGTACACACTTGTTCAGGGGTCCCCCTCTATCACACTGTGGGTCCAAATGGGCCCAAACCTCACTGCATCAGGCCAGGTCCAAGAGAAGGGAGAGGTAGAAGCATCTACTCCTCTACCCCCTTGTGAAATAGTTTGGTGACACCACTACCACGTTCTTCATTTTTTTCTTCACTTTAGGTCATGTATATCTAAGCGAATAGTGGACATAAATGAAATGTTATATACAAGTGAACTCCACTGTTCTCTATTATATTCAACACATTCTCTAACGTTTATATTGTCAAAGTCCAAGAGAAATGTTACTGGTCAAAAGTTCCTGGAACCAAATTTTATAAGTCCAGGTTCTACAGTGTTAATTGAGCCACCTTACACTGCGCATACAAAACGGTAGTGAGCAGATTCTACTGTGAAACGAAGGTACTTCCTGTCTAACCGTAGAATTGGTATATGTAAATGTGTCTTGCAGGATGACAGAAGCAACACCTGAGCCAGGGACAATATTTTGAATTTCTTCTTAAGGAACTTCCGAACCGTGTGGTGTAGGACTGGACAAAGACAGTCATCCTTTTTCAGGTCCAGGAAGAACCAGGAATAGCACACCTGGCTCTGGTGCTGCTCTGGCACCAATGCCACTGCCCCATTTTGTAGCAAACTTTCTACCTCCTTTTGAAGGATCTGATCTGTGATCGGGCAGGAGGGTAGTAGAAATGGAAGAATGGGAGCTGACGTGCTTGCTGAAAGGGCAGAGAACACCCCATTTTTACAATCTGTAAGAGTCACTTGGTCTGAAGTAATAGCCTTTTAGGCCAGTGGAAAGGAAAAAATATTTCTCCTACTGGCACCATGTGTTCCAACAACAGACCTAGGCTGCTTCTCTGCTGTGGATGGCAAAGAGGATGAGGAGAGTGAGAGGTAGGGGAAGGCATATTTCTTTGCTGTGGATTCAATACTGCTTGTAAATTGGACTGGCTTTCAGGTGCTGCGTAGGGGTGTGTGGTCAGCCTCAAAAGGAAAAGCCCCTGGAGAATCCACATTTTCTTAAAATTTACTGATAGTCTCTTTGCTGTGTTTGGAAGCCAAGAAATACTTCTGTTGCCTTGCTGTCCCTGAAACTCTCTAGAGCAATCAGCTGTTGCGCTGAAGAGAAAGGAATATAAGGGTGGATTGGACATCCTGATCTTCTCAACCATGCATGACAGCAAAGGGAGACAGATGTTCCAATGGCCCGGATGAGGGAGTCTTCCATGTCCAATGTGGATGGATGACCTACTTTGCTGCAGCTTGTACTAGCTGTGAGAAAAGGGGATGGAGGTGGTCCAGCAAGATTGAGTTAGTGTGAGCATTTGCTCTTTTTGATACAGCAGGTGGCGTTTAGGTATTTCAGTCACATAAGTCCAGTGGAAAGAGTTAGATTCACGTTGGAAGGGGTTAGGAGGTGCAGTGAGAGTGTCACAGATGGTTCTCAATGAAGGATGAAGAGCAGGACGGGTTTGATAGACTGTTTCCAGTGTCGCACAGAGATTATGTCAGGTACCGCAGATGGCTATTGCTGAAGCCTTGCGCTGGCAATTAATGCAAGCTGTCGGTGCGGTACAGCGAAGTGCACATCTCCCATCGTAAGGGGTCACTGCAGCACATTAAGGGTCCAGGACCAGAGGGGAACCTCCTGGGGGTCAGAAACTCACTCCAGCAGGTCTCAGGCAGGTCCAGTTGCAGGTTCAGGAAGCAGGTCGGTTGGGCAGTTGCAGGGAACCTCTTGAGCTTATGTCCCTGTAGCTCAGAACAGGAAATTGGTCAGCTGACCCTTGGGAGTCCCTTCAGCTTGGGATGAAAGATGCATGTTGTGTTATCAGAAAGCAGAGAAGCAGGGCAGCAGAATGGCAGTCTGATAGCAAAGCTGATCAGCAGTCCTTTTCTAGTATCCAGAGGGCCAGGAGTTTACTAAAGAGTTGGGCCTGAGGGTCCACTGTTTATACTTTGTGACCACTTTGGAGTAGAAGATATTTCTAGAGAACTCCCATTGAAGTTATTGATGTTTCCTGCCTCCCCCCACCTTCCCTGGCTCCAAGCTGGCTGCATGAACAATTCTTCTGTAAGGCTATATTGCTTGGAAATAAGAATGGATAGAATATGTACTATGCTACAAATAAATGGTGATCATACTCATTAAATAAATGGGGTGGACACGTACACAAATATACGTTATTAATTGATAATTAAGGTCAGTACTGTCAATTTCTTAGGTTTGATAACTTTCTGGAGGTTGCATTTTCAAAACTAATGTAAAATAAGTTAGTATCATTAAAGAAGATTGTTAAATTACAATTTCTCAGACACCAAACATTAAACACTTACCTATTTTAAATCCAAAGTTAGCACTTAAACGTAACAAGACAACCCAATGTTATTTACATGAGAGGTAGGTCTTGCAGTAGAGAAAGATGAATTGTGTTTTTCACTACCAGGACATGTAAACCATGTCCAACTTTTTTAATACACACCTCCTTGACCTATGGGCTATTTTGGGCCTATTTTAGGGGTGACATAAGTTTTAGGCCTAGCAAAAGGTGTTTAAAACTAGTAACAGGCTGCAATGGCAGGCCTGAGGACATGTTTAAAATGCTATTTAAGTGGGTGGCACAAAAAGTGTCAAGAAACCTGTCAAAATGATGTCCTCTACTGCAATTGCCCGATGGATCTCTTGGATCGTAAGGCGGCATTGATGCGTCACAATTCAGAGATCACTCCATGAAAGATGACATCACCTCAAAGGCATTCACCTTGGGTGCCCATCTGGAGGATATACTTAATACAGCTGATTGAACAGTGTCCGAAGAGCAAACGGTTTTATTTTAAACCGGTCATGGATATGGTATCCTTAATGGTGAACAAGCTTTGAACGAGCATAATCCTCACCTCTGGTCCTGACATAGAGAATGAAAATGTTCCTAGCATTCATAAAGGAAAGTTTTAATTCTATCAAGGATCTGGACACAAGGATTATTCCCAGCCATTGTTTCTTGGGATACTGCCCACCCTTTTAAATGGAAATATTCAAATCATGTTTCTTTCAATTAATATGAATTTTCACCGTAAGGTATAAGTATACAGTGTTTTCTCTGGATTGTTCAGTTTGGTAATTTTGTATTTATTCCAGGATTGTTCATTCTTCCAATGATGTGAAGGAATTAATTATCCTACTGTCTAGTCTTTATTAACTGGCACTCATTTGTTTGAATACTGGTCTCAGTATGTGTGTTTGTATTTCAGGTTCTGATACCACTGAAGCAGAGTAAGAAAATCATGGGGACGGATGCCTGTTGCAGGAACAAAAGAAGAAGTGACATAGGGAGAGGCTTGTTATATGGACAATAGACTGCTAACTGGCTGAATGTTTATGTAGTCCCTTTCCCACGGGCTGCTGGGAAAGGTAGTTTAATAAATACATGCTGAAGTCGGCTGGAGATAAAATAAAGGGAGAAGGTTTAGCATAATCGTTGCCTCTGTGGCCTTAATCAAATTGAAATTTGCCTTTACGAATGCTAGGAAAATTTTAATTCATGCAAGTGTAATTAATGCAGAATGCATTAGGGAGAGTTTGGAAAGAAAAACTGACTTTGTACTACTAAATTCATCTAACACACAAAGTTAATTCTTATATGTTTAGCTATGTAACCACATAATTTTATAAACAGAGCTTTAGGAGTTAGGTGTGCACATCTTCACGACAAACACTTGTGATGAAACTTCAAACTTGCGAAATGTAAACTATAAAAAGGCAAAACGCACTTGCATATATTGGATGAAATGAGAATGTATCCTTACAATAGTGAAGGTGTGCGTAATAGTGTACAAAATTTCAATGACTATCAGCAAGTACCTGAAATGGTGTGCGTTTCATTGACGTCCTAACCAGGTCGTCTTAGGCCTGTTTCTGTACAGAGGTTTCAGGGAGGGCGTGGATAAAGCAGAGCTACAGCGTTTCCAGGTCATGGAGAGAGGTTAATGCTGAGAAACAGGGCCCAGAGAGGACTTACAGTTGTGGGATTTAATATAACTAGTTGAGGTAAAGAGTTTAAAATTCTACATAAACAGTTGCCAACTTCAGCTCTGTAGTACCCTTCTCTGACAGGCCAGCTTCTTGCAGCTGCCTTGATGAGGTGTGAAGTGGCCTGGGCTGAACACAAAGGACGTGCTGGGAAGGTGGGGGGGGGGGGGGGGTGGGGGGGGGGTGGGGGGGGGGGGGGGGGCAGATGAGGCAGAGAATGATCTCAGCAGATGGGGAAGCAGGGGGGGGGCGGGGGGGGTTGTAGGGCTACCAAACTGGTCTTCAAAGGCAGGGAAGGACATTTGGAGCAACCCATCACCTCGTTCACATCCTGCAACCCTAGCCAATTAGGTGCCATGTTCATTAGATTAGGAGAGGGGCGCGTTTAGGGTTTTTAGCCAGATGTAACTTCCAAAAATCAGTTTCAGCCACAATGGATTTTTGAAGCATGTTGCTCCCTGGGATTGATTTTGGATAAGATTGGAGAACTTTTTGGAAACAGCTCCATAGAGGGACCGAACCGCCGCAGCAACTCTAGCCAACTTGCCTCAACCGCGACCCGGCCTGACTTGCATGTTCATCCCACTGAAGTGACCAAGTCCGAACATAGAAAGTGGTCAGGGACCTCCAGAGCAGTGTACCCGAAGAGGGCTCCAGGAACGTTGGATCAAGATTTAGGTTTGGCCCGGTCGAAGATGATTTTGCGAGAGAAAAATCCTAAGTCCTAACGTAGAAATCTTCACCAAGGGCTCCCGCGACACGTATCAGAGGAAGGGCTCCAGGAAGCTCATCATGCTGAAGAAAATCTTCAAGAAAACAACCAAGTCCGAAGGTAAACTTTTGACCGAGGCCTCTCGCTTGCTGTAGCCAAGCAGGGCTCCATCGTGGCCAGCCTTCAACTTTGGCTGGTCGAGGAGTGACCAGATTGGCAATATTAGTTTCTCTACTCTAAAAAACACTAATTGTTTAAAAATTCAGACCTCCGGTTCCCCTTATTTAATTTTATTTATTTTGGTGTCATTTTAAAGATAGAAATATAATCTATTTTCATAAATTGGGGTTGGATTTTTATTGTGTTTTACTTATATATTGTTCTGTGATTTTTAAATGCTTTACACACTAGTCTTCTAAGTTAGGCCTTGTTGCTCGTTGCCAAGCTACCAAGGATTGAGCTGGATTTAATTTATTGAGACCCAACTTGACCTAGTGGAGGTTAGTGGCCTATTGCTAAGTGTAGGTACTTACCTGCCCTTACAATAATCCACTTTCCAACACTATCATTATTACTAGTACTAGTACTGACTGCAAAACTATTATCACAACAAGACTATTTCTGTTTCTACTACTGCCTATATATCTAGTACTAATTATGCTACAGGGAGTAGTAGTGTTACGATAAATAAGCTCTGGCACATTTAAAACCAATATCAATATAATCTCTGCTATTATTAGTGCAGTGGTTTTTTATTGATTACTTACTGAAACCACAAGTGCTGGGATCACTACCAGTAGTTGTGGCAGAAGTAGTATTACTATCCTTCCTGCTATTACCAGGAGTACTAATATTAATAGTATAAGGATACACTCAAACTACTAATGGTAATTATTACTTCCAGGTGTAGCATTGCTATAATTTCTAGTAACACTGTATTAGTACTAGTAGTAACAGTAATTGAAGGAGGAATTGTAGCAGTAGTTTATATATATATATATATACACATATACACACACACATACATACATACATATACACACACACATACATACATACATACATACATACATATACACACACAAAGTAATAACAGAAGAACGAATAACAGTATCAGCAGTAGGAGGAGTAGTGGCAGTGCCGGTAGTAATAATAGTACCTATAGCATAAATTGTAGAGCTAATACTAGGGGTGTTAGCATTAACGGAAGTTATAGCTGTGCTATTGTTGGTATTAGTACTTGTAATACCAGCAACAACCACTACCAGTAGTAATATCAATAGTATTAACAGGCAACAACTGGAAGTAGTACTAGTAGCAACAGAGTGGAAGGTTGGCATCTTTCTGGAATATACATGTTAGTGAGGGCAAGAGGATCATTACCAAAGCTATGTCTATTAATGTTGGCGGGGAAGGTACAGACCAGCAATGTATACATGTCTATGTGGGCAGGAACCCAAGTCACATGGGGTCGAAGAGTTGGTGGGCAATATTACCCTGCAGGTTATGTTTTATTGGCAAAAAAAGAAAATGCAACCTCTTCAGTAAAGAACTGAAAGACTACACTTCCTCTTCCAATCTGACAATTTCATGTATCACTGCCTAAAGCATTCCACCAAAAGGAGCAATCTGAGCGTATGAAATATGGCAGCAACTAAAGAAATGAAGATAGTTTGAACTGAAAATCTCCAGTGCACATAAAAAAGGAACGTTTAATTTTTATAAATAAATGAAACCCATCGTTAATAAATGGCCACATTACGAAAATGTGAAAAGATGTGATAAATATGCTCCACAAGTTTGATGTTTACAGCACATTTCCAACTTTACCAAATTCACAAAGAATTCTTGGAGTAAACTTGGAAAACGACATCAGACAGTTTATCGTAAGTTCATACATGATTACGTTTATGAATGAGAAATCGCAAACAAGTCTACAAGACCATTTGCATAAATGTAGCAAATGTGCTAAATGTGGAAACCCCTTGCTCTTAAATTTGAATTAAATATGGGGATGTTCCCTCTCCTTTCCCACACTGAATATGCCCTTACCCCTGCTCTAGGAGAGAGTACATATGTATTTGTTTCCTGGGTAGCAATCAACCTCCACCTTACGGTAGGCTGCCAACAAATCTACAAGTTGTGGGTGTTCACTAAAGTTTAAAGGTGGGACAAGAACATTTGCAAACCAGCCCTTTTCCAGAATATACATACAAATGTAGAAATTCTACAATGTTTGATTTTCCATAGGAACAAATCCCAACTCTGAAGGCGCAAGTCGGCCATTTCGGGTTATATGAATAGGATTTTGGCTAGCCAACGTATTTTCTGGTGCCCCAAAGGTGAACTTGGAGAAAAAGCTCTACAAAAAGGGCGCACACGTTTTTAAAAAAAAAGTCTCACCACTCACTTTAGACTGAAGCTCAAGAAGCTGGATTTTCAATTAACCCAGTGGCTCATCCGCCACACTGCTCACAAGTACTCCGGCTCAACCTACGCACAAGTGCCTAGTCAAGTGCCCAGATTTCCTCACAGGTGATAAGTGCGCTCAACCAAATGACAAACATAACTGCTCTGCAAGTAGTAGCCTCTGTTTAATTTGTGCCAGAGGATGTTCCAAGACTGTAGGAAAGGCACTTTGCAGACCACATTTTGGCAAGAAGCACATAAACCAATTTGCAAATGCAGAGGTTGTACTTGGCAAAATAAGAGTCAGGAGACCCACTGCCACAGTCCCTAGTGCCCACTTAATCCAGGCCTATGCCTTCCAACTTGCATCACACAATACCTCACAAAAGTGACGTTCTCAAACGGATTCAAGTGGAGCAGTCAGTTTAACAGGTAGAATGGGACTTTAAACTGTTGTGAATGGCTATGTACCATCAGTGGCCCATTGCTTAGCTTGCATAGTGAGTCTTTCATATGGTTCTTTCTAAGATGGAAAAAAAAATCTATAGAGTTCTTAGCCAAAGATTTACCATATCCATACCAGTTTTTCTTCAAGAATTGTATCAACCCTAGTACATATGTTCCCATTGGTCAAACTTGTGGTCTGCTTGCTAGCTTCATGCTCCAAAATGTCGCAGTTGTTCCATATGTCACATTTCAAGTGCATTATAGTCAATGGCAAAGTACATAATAGTAGATAACCGCACACAAGACACTCCCATGTTTTGGCAGAGTAACCGGTTAATCAAGTTAAGGTCCTAAGGCTTTTTCAAAATGCTATTTAGGGAACCTATAACAGTCTGCAGAAGGATTTTCACCATAGTTTTAAAATGCAGATATGGTCCCAGTGTCCGAGGATTGAGTCAAAAGGATATTAATGGGACACCCCAGCTTATTACCATGCAGCGGAAAAAGCCGGGGTTGTCAGGTATCTACTGCAATTTTGTTAGTCTCATTGATGAGAAGTCACAATCCACCTGAAAAAGGGTCCTGCCAAACACAGGGAGTGCACTAAAGGTGCAATAAAAACAAGTCTTCCTGAGGCTAAGCAGGCTAAAATTGTGAGGAATTAGTAAAGGTTAACTTGGACACCCGCACAATATTAGTCAGGCCTCAGAGTGAGAGAGACATGACAAGATAAGCAGAGCATAGCCTGGACCGGTTTCCTTAGTGATCTCATGTAAGTAGAAGGCAGATTGTCAAGGCAGGAATGAGAAAGATCACTACACACACTGCTACCCACAAAGATCATACCTCACATACACACCGCTCCAACCACACATAGGGAAACAAGTGACCTCCATGCTCTTGGCACTTGTACACTATGCAAATGTAAAACAGAAAAAAGTTGTCTGCTAGATTGGAGGATCCGATGATGAAGAATTCTCCACTATGGGGAGAGTATCTATTTCCTACACAACTTCTATCACATAGTCAGGAAAACAATGCACAACAATGAAGTGAGGAAATGTCAAGAGAACACAAGCAGTGGAATTGCTATAACTGTGCTATTTGTGTTGTGCTCCCTGTGAATGAGTAAGGTTACACCATTCATCCTTCTCTTAACTACAATTATACCTAGAACATACGCAAGTGCTTTGAGTATGGGAGAGAAAAGGTTTAACACTGTACCCAAATGCAGTTAATAGGGAGTTTATGGAGGGTGTCACTGGAGTACTGGAGCCAGCTGACCCTGGACTCAAAGGGCAACCTACCAACCTTACACATTTCTGAAAAGCAGATACTCCAGGAGCCCAGGATGATGTGCTTTGCATAGATCTTTGCATGCTTTTCTTACCAAGACTATCAAATTACACACATTTATGAGAAAGAAAAACTCAGGAGCATGCTGGGAATGTCAAACCTTCTCACCCTGCGTTTCCATACTTCGCCTGATGAAATTGCCTTTGACAAGAAAGGATCAAACCAATATCCTTGCAAAGATCACAAGGGCTTCATATGGTTAGATTCCATCCATTGCTATTGAGGGCGAATATCCAAGCTACACAAATGGGGTACCATTCATCATGAGAAGTGTAGCAACAGTGGGTGGTGAGATCTTTGTGGCTCCTTGCACATTCTGGAACTTTCTGTAGGAAAATG
The DNA here is from genome assembly GCF_031143425.1 of Pleurodeles waltl. Lineage (NCBI taxonomy): Eukaryota > Metazoa > Chordata > Amphibia > Caudata > Salamandridae > Pleurodeles > Pleurodeles waltl. The sequence goes on from NC_090440.1 coordinate 1,663,300,038, forward strand.
CCTTTTTGCATGATCACACCCATTATTTGGGGCTGATACTGATTTTTCTTCACTATGCACTGGGACTCACCTAACAAGGCCTGGTCTTGAAAAACCAGAAAAATGTTAGACCTGCACGTCGGGTAACTTGAATAATCTACTCTCATCTGCGACCTTACAGCCTCATTTCACACTTCATGCACAGGCTGGATAGTTCACTTTACCAAATCCTGGACCTCTGCAGTCAGGGAAGGAAAAAGTAAGGGTAAATTGACTTCTGACCTCTGTCTATGAACAGAGCAAATGTGACAAGATAAAAACAAGATTTAAAGGCATCTTTATGCCCCTTTATTTTCTGACTGAACTGAAAACCTGTTCTTTGTGAACTAGCCGGAAAGGGAGAGTAAGTCCTAAATATAGCTCGACCTCATCAAATCTGACTGAGTGGGAGAGGAAATTTCTGCAAGGGTATGTGATCTGTCCCCTAAACATGTAAAAATTTGCTTTACTACTGATTGGCATATTTATCTTACCTTAAGTCCCTACTATATGGTACAAAGTGTACCCAGGACCTGTAAGTCAAATGTCACTAAGACTGCAGGACACACTGTGCCGCCACCTCCAGCGGGACAGTGGAAAACATGACTGCAGGTCTACTTATGCTGCCTGCCCAGTTTTAAAACATCAAGTCCTACCCACCACAAAACTCCTTTTTTACAGGCCTAAGCCCTCCTTTTAGTACATCACCTCCAAGTAGGCCTATATGCTCAATAAGCCAGGGTACGTGGTATTCAGAAGTGGGACATGTAAAAGGTTAATGTTAAACAATTCCTGACAGCGACAACGCCCTAAAAGTTATTTCCAGTATAGAAAGGTTAGCCGTTTCATAAGAAAGCATAGAGAAATAACAGTAAAATTAAATTATGTAATCTCCGCTTAGGAAACAGCTACAAAGTTCATGGACTTTTAAAAAGTCCATATTATAAAACACAATTTATACGCAATGTTGTAATTCCTGTAATAGGAAAGTACAACAAGTACTTTTTAAAAGTTCTCTTTTACCTGCCTAATGCCTCTAGAAGCCCTTTTTCATGACCTTCTCACTGTCACCCAGGGTCTGAATAGCCCCTTTGATAGGCAAACTTGCTGCCTGAGCGGAAACAAAGACCTTGGGTGAGGGGATGTGTTCTGTTCCTCCGAAAGGATGGCCATCTGGGCAATGCCTAGGAACTTAATTTAAAGGACCTTATCTAGCACAGGCAAATGTTAGCCGACACCTACGCCTGCCTCCTTTGTCTCTCTAGTTAGCCTGGCAGCAATCCCAGTAGTACAGGAGCTGCCCCAGTATGGGTTTGAGTGACCGTAGAGAGACTGTTGTCATGTCACGCTAAAGCTTTTGGACTTCCATTTCAGAGGCTAAGTCAAAAGGTAAAAGTTACCACCGGGACGGACCTGGTTTTTGTATTCAATTTGCTCTCTATTGAAGTCTGCCTTAAAAATCGCACTTAGGTTAATGTCAAGTGCAACCAGATGCTCAAAGCTGGCAATTAAAAATAGCTTAAAAATGTTATTCAAAACACTTGAATTTATAGAAATTGAAAATTTAAAGAACAAGATCGTGACAAAATACAAATACGGGGAACCAGAGATGTAATTTAGAGTGGTATACTTATTGTTGTGTTTTCAACAGCTGTTTCGTTACTTCTAAATGCTTGACAGTTTCTTAATTTAAGACTGTCTACTCTTTACCACAACTACCAGGATACAGCTGATGTTTAAATTACGGAAATCTTAAATGGACATAAGATTAGTAAAACTACTAGTAGACTACCATCTACCCCACCTAATACACTTTCTCATACTTTCCATGTCAGAAGAATCAGAAAAGTCTGTAATTTTAGCTGAAATCTGCAGGCCATCCTGGGTAGGAAAAAGTGATGAGATAACTAAGCCACACCATCTGGACTCTCCCAGGAATCTACTTTTCAGAAATGTTGCAGGTTTGACGATTCTCCTGGCTGCTGGACAACACAGAAATTCTAAAGAAAAACCTTGATGTTTCCATTTTGTGGCCTTTCTGGTCACTGGTGATGACCAACTTACAATTAGGGTACAGTTTTAATCAGGGAAACACAGAACAGTGGACCATCTTATTATTCATGGAATTTGAATCTATTCTTGGCTTCCAAATGTAAGCCATTGTGGAATAAGCACACCTTCTTTAAGCTACTCTCTCAATAATGCAATAAGAGTAATTCCGAATTCCATAAACACTATTCTTCAACTCAGATTCTTGGATACATTTTAAAAAATGCACAGCTTTTCTTCATACCCATTCTTCATTTATTAGATTTTACCTTATATACTGACGCATTATCACTCAACAAGGAAAAATAAAAATAAGCTACAACTTCGTAAAACAGATTTGTGGACAGGCAACAAACTAACTCCCTGTGACAAGATTGGTGTGGAGGACACAATAATGTGTTACTTTTGTACATCTAGCATCAAAGGGAAAAAAAGTACAGAAACACCTTCACCTACTTTCATTTGTTTCCCTACTTAATTTAATTGATTTAGAATTCAAATGATTACATTCTTTGGGAAATCCATTAATGACCCCTTGGTGAGTTTAGAATTTTGTCTACTTTTACAGATATGTATAGCTTTTCGGTTTCGCCCATGGGTTTCATACATGCTTCCACTACAAACTACCAGCTGGTAAAAATCAAAAATAGGAAAAAGAAGAAATCTTCCATGTGGAAAATTGCAAACACTATGGTAAAAAAAAGTGCCTGTGCCTGAAAGCTGGGAAGAGGATAATCTTAAGACACCAAACCTTCTGGTGGGCCATTCTCGGGGAAAAAAAATATATATACTTTTTTGCAAAGTGCATTTTTACAACTTTTTTTTTTTTTTAAATGCCCATTTTCTTGTTTCCCTCCCAGGTACGTCTTGAACCCACAACATGTGGATTTAAAAAAAATAATAAAAAAAATACGAATTTGGCTTGGATCCAGTGTGTGAAAAAAGTTATGAAGGCATAAGAGCACATTGCCCCAAACATTCAAAACTAAATAAAAGTGAACCAAGAGGTCAAGGTATTACAACACAGTCTCTTGAAACCTGAATAGAAAAAAAAAAAAAACAGACATGCCAGGGGTTCGTGCGGTAGTGTTCATATGATGAAAATATGATAATACTTGGAAAGTTTGGATCATTTGAGTTTGTTCTGCAAATGTGTTAATGATAAATCAATATATTTTATTGATTAATGTAAAGCTTCAGGACTCCTGGAAGCAATATTTTTCTAGCATCTGTGTGTGAGAGACAGTCTCTGTTGACGGTGTGAGCAACTTCCTGCCCACCTTTGTACATACCTGAAAAACACATTTTGATACTACCCCTTTATGCTGATAATCTATCCTGGCACACAATGTCTGGCGACTGCTTTTTTAATGACAATGTACTTTAGGTTAGTTTTATAGAGGACAGCTCTTCAAAAAGATGTTTGAAGAGTGATGTTTAAGGAAGAAGTGCAAACATTTGAATGGTAGTATGAAGAAGAACATGCTCATGACATCAGTTAAACAGAACAGTAAAGTTCAAGATATCCTGAGAACAACTGAGCTTCTCAGAGCAAATACGTTTGTCAGAACAGAAAAAGAACAGCAAGGTAAGATTGATAACTGTCAAGTTGGGCATTTGTTTGGCAGTGGTTGTCATGTTGCAAGGAATCAGCCTGGAGAGAAACAAGCAAAAGTAATGTTCTAACAAATATATTTTTAGTTTATTGGACTTGAGAGAAAGAACACGTCAATTGCAAGAGGATATTAACTCAAAGTTTGGGATAGTAGAAAAAGGTGAGAAAGAATAGGACAAAACAAGAGAAACAACGAAAACTAGTAAAAAAGAAAATAAAGAGTAATAACATGCCTTGTACCAGATTTCGACGAATTTTGACAATGATTTTGTTCAAGCACGTTTGCACCCTTTACCTTGCAGTGATCCAAGAAAAACACTGACAATATGACCGGGTATATTTATAGATTAAAATCCTGCCTAACTCTGATCACATGTAAAGGTTAAGAGCATTTTGTTACAGCACCTCAACTACGGTAATGTCCTGAATATGTCAATACCAAATAGCTCAAGGCTTTCAACTGGATTGCGTATGAGAAGTCACCAAAGTTATATTCGTGAAAAGAGTTATTAATGGCAAAACAAACATGGCGCACTTTTTGGGAGGCAAGTACTCTTTGCCCACAGTTATAGAGCAAATCATGTTTTTTCTGCTTCCCCAGCACATTAAGAAATCGGTTGGTCAGAAAGAGCATTTCCTACTCTACAATATCTGGAGAGAATAATGGGGAGAGAAAGCTCCTGTAAAAACTGACCATCTTTTCTGTGGTGTACCCCAGACTTTTGCCTTAACGGTTTTTGCTGGCTGTATGTTGGAAAGTGGATTATGGTGAGGGCAGGTAAGTACCTACACTTCACTATAGGCCACAAACTCCCACTAGGTTCAGTCAAGGTCTGAATAAATTAATCCAGGCTCAACCCTTAGTAGCTTGGCAACAAGGAGTTAGGCTTAATTTAGGAGACAGGTATGTAAAGCATTTACTATCAACAAAACAGTAAGTAACTAAATCACAATAAACATCCCACGCCAACTTATAAAAATATATATTTTATCTGTAAAATGACACCAAAACGACAAAAGTCCAATAAAGGGAACCTGTGATATAAATTTTTAAAGATTAAATGTTTTCTCGCGCTTAGAAACCAAAAGCGCCAATCTGGACATCTGTTTGCACTCGAGAAGTTAAAAGTTAAGGCAATTAAGCCCTGCTCCGCTACACTAAGCGGGAGGCCTCTGTTAAAGTTTTACCTTCACACTTCTTGAAGATTTTCCTCAACCGGGACAAAGCCACAAGTTGAGGTCAACCTTGCTGGATCCCTCTTCAGATACGTTGCGCAGGAAGCCTCGGTCAAGTTTTCTAAGTCTGGACTTAGAAACTTTTTAAGGATGGAATTCTTTATGAAGGACCAAGTCGAAAGTTGAAGCCGACCTCGATGTAGTCCTCCTCGGATACACTGCGTGGGAAGCCTCAGACAAACGTTTACCGACTGACTTAGAAACTTTCTAGGAGCTTTTCTTCCCCGACATCAGATGACCCTTTTCAGCAAGCCGATTTTGATGCAACATCCGATTGCCTTTATATGAGCCCCTGGTCAAATCCTTGAAGTCTGGGACTCAAGAGCTTTACAGTGAGACAAACCTGCAAGCCAGGCTGGGTCACGTTCAACGTTGGCTGGTCTGACTCACGTTGGTCCACTTATGGAGCTTTTTTCCAAACTTGCTCCAAACTACTGGATCTTCTTCCGGAAGTATTTTGGAGGTCCTTCAGCTGTCCACAACTCACCCCAAGGTTCCAGAAGCTCAGAGTTGCTCCCAGGGGGGTTAGAACTCCAACTCCCAGAATGCACCTTGTTCAAACCCAAAAATGACCACTAGCCACTAGTCAGCTGGGCTATTTTTGCAGGACTTTATGCAGGGGACTCTGGTCAGCTACTTTCTACCTGTAGCTTACAGGGATTCCCTTCATGGATTAGTAGAAGCCAGGCAAAGTCCTTTTCTTGGTGAAGCCCAAAGTGTGTAGCTGGTGCAGTCCTGAGTGCAGTGTCCAGATGCAGGCCAGGGGTCCAGCAGGGCAGTCCTCCTCGTCTTGTTCCAGTAGGGATCTGAAGTGTGGAGCAGCTCTGCCAGATTCATCCGTGCTCCCGGAGTGACAGGCTGGAAGTTGGGGGGGGGGGTGTTTGAATCGGGGTGTGAGAGCCTGCTCTGTCCAATCACCTTCAGGCCACCACCCTCTTGAGTGACCACTTCCTGGGAAGTGTGGCAAAAATCAATCCCAGGGAGCAACTTTCCTCCAAGATGACAAAAATGTAGATCCGGCTGAGTCCAACCACTGATGTGGCTAGGTTTCCTTTATCACACCCGTTTCCAGCCCTTTAAATCTAATCAGGGGCACCTGCTTGTTAGAGGCTGACCAATCAGAGAAGGGCAATACAGGGCTGTAGTTGGTAACTTTTAGCAAAAGTTCTAAAATTCTTTCCCAGTTCAAGTTATATTAAATTCAACAGTGACAATTTATTGGATCTATTATAACTTGATACTAAACATGATATATTTAACTCCTTCCTATGGAAAACAAGACTTGTTTTAAAATAAAGTCACTCCATGTTAGCCTATGGAGCCTATTCACTACAATGGGGAAAAACAAAATTGGCTATTTCTTCCCTCACCAGGGCCTATAAAACATTTTATAAAGTCCCTGCTTATAGTTACACTGCACCCAACTCTGGAAACACTTCGGGCATACCTTTTGGGGTGACATGTGTAAAAATAAGGTCCCTCAGGCCTTAGAAAGTACTTTTAATTCCGAAGTTGAGTTTGGGGTTAGCTAACGTAAAAAAAGCCATCAAGGCAAGCCTGCTCTTAAAAGGACACCAGGCACCACAGCAGTATACTACATATGCTGTGGTCCCCTAAACCTACCATATACTAGAGACTTCTAGGTAGGCTGGTAGAGCCAATTATAATTAACCTAGTTTACATATACCATTTTAATCAGCGTATAGGGACTGGGATTGTTTAGCAGTGCCCAGGGCACCGTCAGAGAAAAAGAAAAAAAAAAAAAAAACACAGGTATCAGTGAAAAGGGGGCCCAAAATTTAGGGGGCTTCTGCAATCAGCCCAGTTTTCCCACACTGTAGAACTCTGGAGACTTCACCAATGCTAACCAGAGGTAATGTGCCTGTGCTCCCTCTCAACATGATGAAATTGGTGTCCCCATAATTGGCATATTTAACTTACCTGCAACCCCCTATTATATAATACAAATGTGTATGCAGGGCCTATAAATTAAATGTCAATAGTGGACTGCAGCACCTATCACTACATCCACTTCAGTGACAGTGCAAATGTGACTGCAGGCTACCACTGCAGCCTGTTGCAGTTTTTAACTGCAAATCGACTTGTCAAAATAAACCCTTATTTTACAAGACTAAAACCTTCCTTTTCAATATTAAGTCACCCCTACATAGGCTGTACTACCCAGAAGGCAGGGTGTGTGGTATGTAAAAGTAGGACATATAAAGTTTACATACTAAACATGTTCTTACAGTGAAAACAAAAACCCCAATAGTGATTTTCACTGTAGCAAAGCTGACTGTTCCATAGAAAAACTGAGTTTCTTCATTCCATTTATGTATGCTATTTTCTGTTAGGAAGCATAGTTATTCAAAATCCACAATAATGGTAAAATTTAAACTTTTCATGAAAAGGTACTTTTAAATAGTTAAATTTTACTGGAGTAAAGCCTCTGGAGGCCAATTTGTATCGGCTTCAACTGTCGGCTGAATAGCCTCCTTGATAAGCTATGAAAACTGCTTTTAAAGCATAACAAAGGCCTTGAGTGTGGGGGAGGTGTTTTTGTTCCTCTGGCAGGACAACCATCTGGGCTGTGTCCAGCAACTGGATTAACGTTAAGAGAAAAAAAAAAAAAAGAAAGAAAATAAAAAAAATAAGGACTTGCCTTTGGTAACACCTTATCGAGTAGGGACTATATACCCATAAATTCCTTATCTTAGGCTATCCCCATGCATCAAACTCAAAACTGATTTTTTTTTTTTTTAGCAATCCGGTTGTGCATTGGTAGGTGCAGTCATTCAGCTCTGAGTGGAGTCTTCCATGCCAGAAATGACGTGAGTATTGCCTATACAGGTACCACCCCAGCGTGCTGAGACCAGTTACGGACTGTTTTTGTGCACCAGAAACATGAAACCAAGCTGAGGGATGACGTGTGGAAATAGTGTGGCCCTAAAGGATGTCTTAATGTGAGAAGACAGTTTACAGAACAAGAAGGATAGGAGGGTCAGTAATCTGCAGCTAGAAAGTCTGTACCTGACAAGGCGTTACAGAAGGTAAGTAACTTGTTCATTCTGATAGACTTCCAGCTGCATATTCCATATCTTAAAATAGGTAGCGAGGCAATCTCACCCCAGAGGAGTGTCCTTCTTTAATAAGAACTCCTGGAGGACTGAAGGGACAGAGTGGCCAACTCGTCAGACCGGATTCTTGAGGCAGTAGTGTTTGGCAAATGTTTGCAGTTCTACCCAAATAGCTTTTTTTATTTTTTTAACAGATGTCCAGCACTGGGACTCCTAGCTAAAGCAGGGGTCACAGATGTAGTTATGGTGGAGGGGGCTCTTAAGTATTCAGAGAGCTGTTTCTTGGCCACTGCATAGCAGATCTTCATGCAAAGGATGATCCATCCAGAGATGGATCTCTTTTGAACTGCCTTCTCTTTCTTTGCCACTGCAGATCCAACAAAGGCTTGATCAGCCACCCAGAAGTCTTTGGTATAACTGATTAGGAACAATAATCCTCTTTTTGGATCCATATGGTGGAGTCTCTCCTCTTCCTTAGAAGGAAAAGAAGGACAGGGGTAATGAGGTGTTAGACAGGGTGGCATTTTGTCCGACATGAAAAGGCGTGACCGCCTTCAGCAAAAAGGATGCCTGGGTTCCAAGAACAAGCTTGTCTGGAAATAAGGAAGTTTAGGGACAATTAATCAAAATGTCTGCAATTCAATAACCCTCTTGGCAGATGTTTTTGCTACAAAAAGACAGTTTTGATTGTTAGGGGGTGGGAGGAGATCTATGCTGTAAACCTTTAAGGAATATATTCACATCAGGTGACTTCAACAGGGCGGCTAATCAGGTAACTGCAAGAAAGCAGAAATGTTGGAGATATCCTTTTACTGTGCCCAGAGCAAAGCCTTGCAGGGCCAAGGAAAGAACGAAAGGGATAACTTCAGACAAGGGTGAAGATAGAGAATCAACTGATTTGGACGTACAACAGGCCACAAACATGCCTCACTGGCAGGTGTAGATTGTTTTAGTAATAATAATTAATGTCTGTCTGCCAGAATAACATACTTCGGGAGGGAGATCAAACACAGTCAACTGTGCCGTTACATATCAACACATGAAGATCGAGAGTGACAGGTCCAAGTGCAGTACGCTACCCTGTTGCTGCGACAAAATTTACTCCTGAATGGGCAACCCGATTGGAGGGCAAATACTCATGCTCAGGGACACTATATTGCCCATGCCTCAGATGAAGCCACCAAGATGACTTGGGCCTAGTCATTCTTGACCTTCTTGAGAACTCTGGACAGAGTGGCCTCAGCAGAAAGGTATATAGGAGTCCTGAGCTCCTCTCAAGACTAAATGCATGTCCAAACGAGAGCCACCTTGGAAACTCCACTGCACAGAAGTGCTGACAGAGCACGCTCTCTGAAGCGGCAAATACATCTAACCAAGTCTCTTCTCATTTAGAGAAAAGACTGAATGAGTGCTTAGTTTGGCCACTGGTTCTCCAATGCTTTTCCGTGCTTTCTGGCCCAAGCTCCCCCCACCCTCTTAAAGCTTGCAGGATCCTTTAAAACATGACCCCGGGGTGGGGTGGAGAGGAGGTGGATGTGGTCTTCTTGCTTTAGCGCCAATAGGGTCCTGCCCCTTCTCCTCTTCCCTGCCCCCTTTCCTCTCCCCTCCCCTCCACTGACTTAACAGTTGCCTCACAACGTGTTGGTTGTAATTAATTATTGCTAGAGAGAATGAGAGGCTGAAACCCTACTGCAAGTTTTGATTAAAATATGAATAAAGAAATATTAATTAAAAAAAAAAAAAATATATATATATATATATATATATATATATATATATATATATATATATATATATATATATATATATATATATATATATATATATATATATATATATATATATATATATATATATCAGAAGACCACTAGCACCACCTGTGGATGAAGGCTCCATTCATGATCCACTAGGCATCAACACCTGAGTTAGCCTGCCCTGGCATTGTAAGAGCCTGCCAGGTGTTGAACCACCAGGTAAATTCCCAGACATTCCAGCCATCCCAGAGACCGGGCCTCTTGACATAGGGTTCACGACCCCCCCAACCCCACCTTGTTTGTTGCAGTACCACATGGAGATTGTGGTATGTGAAAGCCTGCACAAACCTCTAAAGAAGAAAGTCTTAATGCCAACCAGACTGCCTGGAGCTCTAGCAGGGTGAGGTTAAGACCAGAGTCCTCTGCTCTCCACAACTACCATCCCAGCTCAGAAGTGGCACATCTGTCATCACTGAGCTCTGGGTGGGGATGAAAGGTCTGTCGTTGACACAATCGAAGTTCGTAAGCCACTACTGCATGTTGTTTGCAGATACCTCCAACATCTGGATAAGGTCAGAGAGATTTCTTTCATGCTGTGCTCACTGAGTCTTTAAGTCCCACTGTAGATCCTGCATATGCCAACGGACAGGTTTTACAACAGAAGGCAATGAGACCCAGCAGCCTCAGAGTCAATCTCACAAAAAGCCAGGATAGAGTCTGAAGCATTGAAATCATAGCCTAAATATCTTGGATTCGCTGTTCTTAAGCCCAAAACTGCTCAGTCCCGAACAGTTCTGATGAAAAGGAGCGTCAGACGGAGTCAGGTGTGACTTCAGCACATTGACAGTGAACCCCAAAGAATGCAGGAGGTATGCCTTAGTCTGGTGGTGGTAGACGACTGTCTGGAGTGAACCCACCTTCAACAGCCAATGGTTGAGTTAGGTGAAGGCTGGCATCCTTACCCACCCCTCCCCCATGCAACCATCCCACCTCACCCCCTGACCACCACAGATGTGCTGAACCATTGCCATAACCTTGATGAATACCTGAGGGACACTGGCAAGGACGAAATTGGGCACAGCAAACTGCTAATGCTCCTGGTCCTCTGTGAACCGTAGTAGCATCTTTGCATGCAGGACAGGAATGAGGAAATGGGCATCCTGCAAGACCAATACTATCATCCAGTCTTAAGGGCAGATACCACCTACGCAAAGGTGAGCATCTTGGATTTCTCCTTTTTCAAAAGGTAACCGAGAGCAAATGTAATATAGACTGGTGGCCTCAGTCCTTTTTTGGCACCAGAAAGCAGTGGGAATGCAAACACGGCCTACTTCTGATACTGGAACGCTCTCGATAGTTCCTTTGGCCAGACAGGACAGTACTTACTGCTGCAACAGATCAAAGTGGTGCTCTGTCAGCCTATCTGGGTATAAAGGAAATAGTGGCTGGGTTTGTTGGAACAGGAAGACAGCCCCATTGGACCATCTGGAGCACCTCTGTCTACTGTAATCCCCCACAATTGGTGCGCATCATGTTGGATTCTGCGGCCAACCGGATGCCCATGCTGGATTGAGGGCAAACTAAAGAGGCTTTAACTGTGAGGCTGCTTTGTGGGGTGGGAGTGGGGGAATTTGTAGGGAGTGGGAGGAGACTAGAGGAGAGTGGACTGGGTAGACCTCTGGCTTCGGGCCTCAAGAGGCCTGTGGGAGATGCATCTGTGGCAACAAAAGGACTGAGCCTGCTGGCTGTTGTGGCTAGGTTGAAAAAGGTCATGGCTGATAGCCCATACTGTAGCCATGGAGGCGTAATGCAGCTGCTGTAGGGCATAGAGCTCCAACAACCTAGCAGTGGCCCTAAATATCCTTTCATCTGTCCGAGTCCGAATCTGCCTCAGCTCCAAAGAGATGGGCAAGTACATGAGCCACCTCCCCCCCCTCCCCCCCTCCCCCCCTCCCCCCCCCCCCCCCCCCCCGGACAAGCCAGTATTCTTCACTCAGGCATGACAGACTCATTGGGCAAAGCTTCAGTCATATCCAACCCACATCTGATCGTGAACTTTGCTGTGTCTACCCAAACAGCAATAGCTTGGGAGATTATTTCCCAGGCCTCATCCGGAACCATAGGCAACACTTAAGCAGTCATATGCCACACAGTATGGGATTAATGGCCCAATAAGCAGACTGCTCACATACCGCAGTGCCAGGCTGGCGGAAGAGAAAGTTCTCTTGCCCAAGATATCAAGTCTCTTGGATTCCCTAGCCAGTGATGTGGTAGGGGATGTGCTGGGATTGGTTCTGGAAGTTGAGTCCTGGACCACCTTGCTCACAGGGGTAGGGTGATGGGAAAGGAAGTCTGGGTCTCAGGAGCGGGCGATGGTGGTGAGCAATGGTGCTGTGCACCAGAGTGCCCAGGCTTCACCGAGGCCCAGGTAGGATATCAGTGTGGGCTTTGTTGAACGGTAGTAAGGGTTCTGATGGGATACCGCCAATTAAAGCATCCGTCAAGACATTTATTTTAACTTGAACCATGTACAATTGCAGGTCCAGGACCTCAGCTGCTCTCCGAATTACCATCACAAAAGGAAGTACCTTCATCTGTGCCACTGTGGGAGGAGAGAGGAAGCCAGAGTCTGGTTAGGTGTCCAGACTACTGGCATCAGATAGGTCTTCATACCAGCTGCCATTAGCAAATGGATTTTGTTAGGTGGTAAGTGTAGGTATAGGGATCCTCAGACCCCTTCCATTAAGGCTCCTCAGTAAGCCAGCCAGTGAAATTCTGTGCTTTCTCTGTTTCAGGCGGTGTCAGTCTGGAATAGACATCATGTAAGGCCAGTTCAGCTCCTATAAGAGAATGTTGCCACTGGAGGTCGCAAAGTCCCAAGGGTTCAACTTGTTCAGAGGGTGAACCTGCCTGCAAAGCCCCAATTAAAGAACCTCCCAAACCCACTGGACCCAAAAGGTGCCCCAGAGGGATTTGAATACCCAGAAATGAGGCTCATGGCCTCAAAACAGAACCCATGGGAGGAATGGGGTTGCGCAAGCGTTTCGACTCCATTACAATTGGGGGAAGGACAGAGGACCTAGTTTCTGATGCTGGTTGCACAGGAACCACCTGCGCGCGAGGTTGAGATTTGTTCCATCATTCCCTCGTGCATCCAACAAATGGAAGCTTAAAAGTTCAACTTCTTTTGGGACTTATCCAAAGAAGTCCAGGAGTGTGACTAGGACTGACAAACGACTCCAAGAGTGGTCCGGGGACAACCCATCCGAAGAAGGCCTGGAGAGGCATGACGAAGCATGGTGAGCAGCCAACAGCTTCCCGGCCAGCTCATGGATAGCCTCTGGGTTCAAAGTCTTGCACTACATACACTGAGTCGTGGTCCATCTCCATGTACCACAGACACACAAAGTGGGGGTCAGTCACCATCTGTCGATGACGGTACCACAAGGTTTGAACATGGTGAGTTTCTTCAGGGATATCTCCCTCCTCCGCCGCCCCCCCCAACCTCCCCTCCCCCCTTGCTTGGCAGGACTCCTGGGCTTTTACATACAATACTGGGGACAAACCTAAAAAGATGATATGGGATTCCAGAACAAATCTTGTATTTCGACAGTCTGGTCGCTTTGAAACTCCGCTTTATTTTACCAGACTTGTGTTTCGGAGTTTACTGGGGGTACAGTGACTGTCCCAAACTGGAGTTTAGTGTACAATGTGTTGAAGACACCAGGAGTACCATAATATACTCCCACACACACACACACACACACACACCACCAGCCCTCTTAGCCCAAGTGGAGTGTGGCCAAAGACTTCAGTCATCTTGAAAGTGCTAAAAGTGAGTAGGGGTGGCACCATGAACTTTTAATTCATTGGTCAGGACATGCCCATGAGTTATTTCAACCCACTAGCTCATGCTGGGTATAAATGTGCCATCTTCAGGCACCCACTTCAGAACAGGTAAGTTTCTGGTGGGGAACCACAGACCGATCCAATAGCGTTGTGTACCAAGGTTGACGTGCCCATGTGGGAGCTACAAGGATTATGGTGACTGATGTTTGCCTCAATTTGCAAACCAGAAATTAAATGAGCAAATATCCCCGATTAATTCATCCATAGAGCACAGCCGTTGGACCGAGGGTGTGGATATCTGGACAAAGTTTTGCCATTTAGAATTTTCTACGGTGGCGAAGAGATCCATTTCTGGTGTTTCCCCAGAGGTAAAAGTATTGGTGAAGTACTAGTGGGTGAAATTCAAATTTGTGGACTTGCTGCTGTATCCTGCTTAGGTCTGCAAACTGATTTTTCATTCCTGGGAGATATTCTGCAAGTAATTGAATGTGATTGTGAATTATCCACTTCCAAATTGTCTGCGCTAGAAGAGACAATTGAGATGTGTGTCCCCCTGTTTCTGCAGATAATACATAGTTATGCTGCCTGCACAGAATAGAACCACTTTGTGGAAGAGTTGTAGCAGAAATGCTTTCAGCGCTAGAAAGACTGCTAGTAACTCCAATTAGTTGATGGGATACGTTTGTTAAATGAGATCCCATCTGCCTTGTATTGGTAAATTGTTGAGGTGAGCTCCCCAACCTATCTGTAACGCATCTGTATTGAATAACCTGAGGCACAGGGTCTTGAAAGGGATGCCCTTTTTAAAGGTTGGTGGGATTCCACCATTGCAGAGAGCGGCGAGTCTGGCGGTCCAACAACACTAGATCCTGAAGATGACACTGAGACCACCGACGAGACCAACACTGCTGTAATTGACACATGTGTACTCTGGCATGAGGAATGATGGCAATGCAGGAAGCCATCATCCCTAATAGCTTCATCATTAGTCTGACTGGAAATATGGTTCTCCTGTAATTGAGACAGCAGAGTTTGGAAAGCTTGAATCCCTTTGGGTATGCCAACCCTGAGTGCGTATTGAGAATTGCTCCCAGATAAGGCTATATCTGCGAGGGTTAGAGATTGGATTTGAGAAAGATGATTGTAAATCCCAGTGTGCCTATAAGGTTTACTGTGTACTGTACTGAGTATGTTTCTGACATTGTTGGATGCTATTGGCTTTGATGAGCCAATCGTCCAAGTATAGGAAAATGTGAATCTGTTGTCTCCTGAAGAATGCAACAAATACTGTTAAGCATTTTGTGAATACCCTGGGAGCGGCTGTTACCCCGAAGGGTAGAACCTTAAATTGATCATGTTTTCCCGCAATGACAAAAATAGAAATATTTACGATGTGTTGGATAAATGGGAATGTGGAAATAAGCATCTTTGAGATCTAATGCTATCATGTAATCTTTTGGCTGTAATAGGGGAACAACATCTTGCAGAGTGACCATATGAAAATTCTCTGAAAGTATGTATACGTTGAGAGGTCTGAGGTCCAGAATTTATCTTAATGAGCCGTCTTTCTATGGTATAAGTATAGGGAATATACTCCTAACCCTTGCTGTGATAGTGGAATAGGTTTTACTGCCCCCTTGAGAAGAAGGGATTGTACACCTCTTCCTTGAACCCCTTCGGTGCCACGGACGTAACGGTTACATCCAGTGGCGCAGCGCTGCAGCGCCACAGATGTAACCATTACGTCCTGGTACCGGCCCATGGAGGGAGCGCTAGCACTCCCCCCCCCCCCCCCCTCTCCAATAGGCAGGGATGGAAGGGGAAATCGCTTCCCCTTCCACACGAACCCACCCCCCTCCACAGGGACATCTGATGACCTCCTCAGACGTCGCCCCCATCGCGCTAGAAGCTCATCTTCCAGCGCAATCGGAAAAGAAGAAATGCTTGCATTTCTCTTCCGACTTGTGGGGGGGAACAATGGAGAGATTGGGAAGACCTGAAATAAAAAGGAAAGGCTTTTCCTTTAATATCTTTGAGCTTTTCTGCAGCACGATCGTAAAACGATCGTGCTGCAGAAATGCTCAATAGACACCAGGGAGTTTTTTATTTTATTTACTGATAAGGGGAGCGGCCCCTTGGGCAAGGGTCACTCCCCTGGGGGACAAATTTATTTTAGGCTATTTGTGCCCCCCTGGGGGCAGATCGGCCTATTTCTATTAAGCCCATCTGCCCCCAAAGGTGGGCAGAAACAACTTGGGCACCAGGGATTTGGGGGAGTTTTGGGCGGGGGGGGTGGCTCGGCCCCTTAGGCAACGGTTTCTCCCCATGGGAGCACATTACTGTTGGCCATTCTGCCCCGATTAGCCATTTTGTAAGGCCCATCTGCCCCCAAGGGGTGTAGAAAGCCCACTACACACCAGGGAAGAATTTAAAAAAATAAAGAGGGTGGGTGTATGGACAATCCCCCGCCCCCAACTTAAGGGGCTAACAGTCTTTCAGCTCTCCCTTCGCACACTAAAAGATCTTATCCTACGGCAAGCAAGAGGACATTTGTTTATTTTGGCTTTTGATTTTACATTGAGGCCATGAGAGCTTGGCTAGCTCACCAAATCGTCCGACTTTGAATGAGGAGGGCCACACTTTTTAGACTTTGGGACGCTGCCATGTAGAAAAATCTACGAGACCTAGACACATCTGAAAACTAAACATCTGGGTCAGACCAGGGTGATGTGCTTCATTTGCACCCTGCCCATCTTCTTACCCACAAACCTCCAACTTGGCATTTTCCCCACATTTTTGTGATGGAAACATTCCGGAATCTGCATGAATCCACAAAATTCCTACCACCCAGCAGTGTTGCATCTATAACAATAAACATTTTGCCCCACTTGTCAGCCTAGAAAGTTTTTTTTTTTTTTTCTTCAAACTGCCCTTTTGGACCCGCTTTGGTTCCCCTCAATTTCAACATGTTTTTGGCTCTTCCCTGTCACAGGCCGTTGGCCCACTTATACAAGTGAGGTATCATTTTTATTGGGCGGACTACGGGAACACTAGGTGGTAGGAAATTTGTGCCGGTGCGGTGATCCCACATTACAGGTTTGCAGAGGATTCTGGGTAAGAAACAACTGGGGGATCCACGCAAGTCACACCTCCCTGGACTCCCTCGGGTGTCTAGTTTTCAGAAATGTCTGGGTTTGGTAGGTTTCCCTAGATGGCTGCTGAGCCCAGGGCCCTTTCCAAAAAACACATACATTTTCAATGTAAAAAGTGTGATGTGTCCATGTTGAGTTTCCTGTTGCACGCACTAGACCTACCCACACAAGTGAGGTACCATTTTTATCTGGAGACTTGGGGGAACACAGAATAGAAGAACAAGTGTTATTGCCCCTGGTCTTTCTCTAAAAAAAATGCCTTCCAAATGTAAGACCGAGTGTAAAAAAAAAAAAAAAAAAAAAAAATACAAAAAAAAACGTCTATTTGAGAGATATCCTGTAATTCACATGCTGATATGGGGACCCAGGAATTCAGAGATGTGCAAATAACCACTGCTTCTCAACAGCTTATCTTGTGCCCATTTTGTAAATACACTGGTTTCCTTGATACTTATTTTTTACTCACTATATTTCACCAAATGAATTGCTGTACACCCGGTATAAAATGAAAACCCATTGCTAGGTGCAGCTCATTTATTGGCTCTGGGTAGCTAGGGTTCTTAATGAACCTACAAGCCCTATATGTCCCCGCAACCAGAAGAATCCACCAGCGGTAACAGTATTTTGCTGTTACAAAAAAAGAAAAAATTCAGCCATAGCTGGGAAAAAAAGTTATAGAAGAAAACTGGGACACAAATGGCTCTTTTCACCTCAATTTCAATATTTGTTTATTTTAGCTGTTACTTTCTGTAGGAAAACCTTGAAGGACCTACACAATGAACCCTTGCTGAATTCAGAATTCGGTCTACTTTACAGAAATGTTTAGCTGTCCGGGATCCAGCATTGGTTTCATATCCAGTTCTGTAAGTAACTGGAAGGAGGCAAAAGCACAAATAAATAGTAAAAATATCAAAGTGCAATACCAAAATTCTTTTGAAAAATGTAGTTTTCTGATTCACGACTGCCTGTTCCCGAAAGCTGGGAAGATGGTGATTTTAGCACCACAAACCCCTTGTTGATGGCATTTCAGGGTGGGGGGGATGGGGAGGAGGGCATGCTTTCTTCTGCAGCTTTTTTCCCCCTATTAAAAAAAATAAATAGATAATCTGTATTTTGGCAAATTTCTTGGTGTTCTCCAGGGGAACCCACAATCTCTGGGTACCTCTAGAATCCGTCAGAAGTTAGAGGAAAAACAAAATCATTAAAAAATAAATAAAAATACACAAATTTGGCGTGGGTAGCTTATGTGGACAAAAAGTTAAGAGAGACTAAGCATGAACTAGCCCAAAAAAGGCCTGGCATAGGAGGGGTGGGGGGGGGGGGAGAAGGTCTGGCACAGGAAAAAGGGGGGAGAGAAGGAGGTCTGGCACAGGAAGAAGGGGGAGAGAAGGAGGTCTGGCACAGGAAGAAGGGGGAGAGAAGGAGGTCTGGCACAGGAAGAAGGGGGAGAGAAGGAGGTCTGGCACAGGAAGAAGGGGGAGAGAAGGAGGTCTGGCACAGGAAGGGGGGGGAGAAGGAGGTCTGGCACAGGAAGGGGGGGGGAAGGAGGTCTGGCACAGGAAGGGGGGGGGAAGGAGGTCTGGCACAGGAAGGGGGGGGGAAGGAGGTCTGGCACAGGAAGGGGGGGGGAAGGAGGTCTGGCACAGGAAGGGGGGGGAAGGAGGTCTGGCACAGGAAGGGGGGGGAAGGAGGTCTGGCACAGGAAGGGGGGGGAAGGAGGTCTGGCACAGGAAGGGGGGGGAAGGAGGTCTGGCACAGGAAGGGGGGGGAAGGAGGTCTGGCACAGGAAGGGGGGGGAAGGAGGTCTGGCACAGGAAGGGGGGGGAAGGAGGTCTGGCACAGGAAGGGGGGGGAAGGAGGTCTGGCACAGGAAGGGGGGGGAAGGAGGTCTGGCACAGGAAGGGGGGGGAAGGAGGTCTGGCACAGGAAGGGGGGGAAGGAGGTCTGGCACAGGAAGGGGGGGGAAGGAGGTCTGGCACAGGAAGGGGGGGGAAGGAGGTCTGGCACAGGAAGGGGGGGGAAGGAGGTCTGGCACAGGAGGGGGGAGAAGGAGGTCTGGCACAGGAGGGGGGAGAAGGAGGTCTGGCACAGGAAGGGGGGAGAAGGAGGTCTGGCACAGGAAGGGGGGAGAAGGAGGTCTGGCACAGGAAGGGGGGAGAAGGAGGTCTGGCACAGGAAGGGGGGAGAAGGAGGTCTGGCACAGAAGGGGGGAGAAGGAGGTCTGGCACAGAAGGGGGGAGGGGGAGGCCTGGTGGCATAGAAGGGGCAAAATGGCCTGGCACAAGAGAGAGGGGGGGGGGAGGCCTGGCACAAGAGAGAGAGAGAGAGAGAGAGAGAGGGGGGGGGAAGGCCTGGCACACAAAAGAGAGAGAGAGAGAGAGAGAGAGAGAGAGAGAGAGAGAGAGGGGGGGGGCCTGGCACAAGAGAGAGAGAGAGGGGGGGGGAGGCCTGGCACAAGAGAGAGAGAGAGAGAGAGAGAGAGAGAGAGAGAGGGGGGGGAGGCCTGGCACAAGAGAGAGAGAGAGAGAGAGAGAGAGAGGGGGGGAGGCCTGGCACAAGAGAGAGAGAGGGGGGGAGGCCTGGCACAAGAGAGAGAGAGGGGGGGGGGAGGCCTGGCACAAGAGAGAGAGAGGGGGGGGGAGGCCTGGCACAAGAGAGAGAGAGGGGGGGGAGGCCTGGCACAAGAGAGAGAGAGAGGGGGGGGAAGGCCTGGCACAAGAGAGAGAGAGGGGGGGGAAGGCCTGGCACAAGAGAGAGAGAGGGGGGGGTGAGGCCTGGCACAAGAGAGAGAGAGGGGGGGGGGGGTGAGGCCTGGCACAAGAGAGAGAGGGGGGGGGTGAGGCCTGGCACAAGAGAGAGAGGGGGGGTGAGGCCTGGCACAAGAGAGAGAGAGAGGGGGGGGGGTGAGGCCTGGCACAAGAGAGAGAGAGAGGGGGGGTGAGGCCTGGCACAAGAGAGAGAGAGAGGGGGGGTGAGGCCTGGCACAAGAGAGAGAGAGAGAGGGGGGGTGAGGCCTGGCACAAGAGAGAGAGAGAGAGGGGGGGTGAGGCCTGGCACAAGAGAGAGAGAGAGAGGGGGGGTGAGGCCTGGCACAAGAGAGAGAGAGAGGGGGGGGGGGTGAGGCCTGGCACAAGAGAGAGAGAGGGGGGGTGAGGTGAGGCCTGGCACAAGAGAGAGAGAGGGGGGGGTGAGGCCTGGCACAAGAGAGAGGGGGGGGTGAGGCCTGGCACAAGAGAGAGAGGGGGGGGGTGAGGCCTGGCACAAGAGAGAGAGAGAGAGAGAGAGAGAGAGAGAGGGGGGGGGATGAGGCCTGGCACAAGAGAGAGAGAGGGGGGGGGTGAGGCCTGGCACAAGAGAGAGAGGGGGGGGTGAGGCCTGGCACAAGAGAGAGAGGGGGGGGTGAGGCCTGGCACAAGAGAGAGAGGGGGGGGAGGCCTGGCACAAGAGAGAGAGAGGGGGGGGGAGGCCTGACACGAAAGGCCTGGCACAGGAGGAGGGGCTGGCACAGGAGAGGGGGGGGGAAGGCCTGGCACAGTAGGGGGGTGGGGGTGGAAGGCCTGGCACAAGAGAGAGGGGGGGAGGCCTGGCACAGGAGAGGGGGGGGGGAAGGCCTGGCACAGTAGAGGGGGGGGGGGAAGGCCTGGCACAGTAGAGGGGGGGGGCAAGGCCTGGCACAGTAGAGGGGGGGGGCAAGGCCTGGCACAGGAGAAGGGTGGGGGGGCAAGGCCTGGCACAGGAGAAGGGGGGGGGAAGGCCTGGCACAGGAGAAGGGGGGGG
The DNA here is from genome assembly GCF_031143425.1 of Pleurodeles waltl. Lineage (NCBI taxonomy): Eukaryota > Metazoa > Chordata > Amphibia > Caudata > Salamandridae > Pleurodeles > Pleurodeles waltl. The sequence continues at coordinate 1,663,320,565 of NC_090440.1, forward strand.
GGGAAGGCCTGGCACAGGAGAAAGGGGGGGAAGGCCTGGCACAGGAGAAAGGGGGGGGAAGGCCTGGCACAGGAGAAAGGGGGGGGAAGGCCTGGCACAGGAGAAAGGGGGGGGGGAAGGCCTGGCACAGGAGGGGGGGGGGTGTCCTGGCACAGGAGAGGTTAAGAGAGTGAGATGGGCGTTCAAACGTTTGTGAGTGAAAAGGAGAATATTTGGTGGAATGGAATAGAGTACTAGATAATAACCATGTTGGATAATTGATAGAACTTATTGATCCGTTGTGATATTGGACCATTGGCGATAGAAGTGGAGTAATCTTACCCCTACTAGAGAAGTGTGCGCTGGTGGAAGGTGTAGCCAGTCAATGGTGTGTGTTTGAGGCAGAATTTCTAGAGGTGGATGCTTTCCCTCTACCTCTATTATTTGCACCTCTAATGTGAGCCTTTTGTGTGGGAGGTGGAAGGCTCAGTAGACGTCTTGAAGACTCCCCTAAATTATGGGAGACTAAAAGTACCCCTTTGTGGTGTAGTGAATAAGGCCCCATGGCCTTCGCTGCCAGAGTCTTTTTTCAGTTTCTCTCTAGTGTGGTCAACCTGTTGCCCAAATTGAATATTCCTTGTCAAAAGGTCTATTAAGCACTGCCAGTTGTATTTCAGGCTTGAACCCAGAGCATTTTAACCAAGCATGTCTTCAAATAATAATGCTAGTATTAATGCCCTGTGTGTCTGTATCAGTAGCCTCAATGGCGCACCTAATTGCATTACTGGAAATAGTTTGGCCTACAGAAAATCTTCTGCCCCCTTTTACAGTGTTCTGGGAGATACAAGAGAAGGTCTTCCATCTCATCCCAGTGGACCCGATCATATTGTGCTAGAAGAGCTTGGGAATTGGCGATAAGCCGATGGCTGGCTGCTTGTGCCGCTGGCAGTTTACCTGCAACATCTAATTTCTTACTTTCCTCATCAGGAAGAGGTGCATCTCCTTTTGACTGACTGTTGGCACGCTTACGCAACGCAGTAAGCGCAATGGAGTTGGGGGAAATTGTGACCTATTGTATATAGGGTCTGTAGGACCTGCCTTGTATTTTTTGTCAACTCTGACTAATTACTCCAGATCTGACAGGCTCTTTAAAATGTCCATAGCATGTCTCAGCATGCCTGGTAGCATGGGAAGAAATTGACAATCATGGTGGGTGGAAGTTAGTGTCTCAAATAGAAAATCTTAATCAATTGGGTCAGAAGGCACTTGGACATTATGATAGGCAGCTGCCCGTGCTATGACCTGCTGATAAGATGTTGCGTCTTCAGGAGGTGAAGGCCATGCGGGATATAGATCAGGGTCATTTGGGAGTACAAGATCTATATAATAAGAATCCCAAGGGTCTATATCCTGTGAAAGGTCTTCCAGGCCATCTCCCTGAGGTGTTCGTGAACCGTGAGGAGAAAATTGTGGCTCCACAATAGGTGGAGGAGATTGTGGAGGAGAAGAGGAAGTACAGCAGAGTGTAGAGGTGAAGGCCTAGGTTGTACTGCAGCCTCGTCTTTGGAGAGCTTCTTTAGGTTGAGGAGCTGTGTCCCAAGAAGTTTCATAGAAAATAAGTTTCCTCTTAATTGGAACTGGCGGAGAAGCAATAATTAATCCTGTTCATTTTTGGATATGAAGCTGGTGCTGGCGAGCATCCATTGTTTAAAGAATAGGCTCCACTGTTAAGTCTGAGGAAAGATTTGAGTCTTTTGAAGGAGGCATTTTCGATTCAGAAACTGAGGCTTTTGTCGAATAGAAGCCGTCGACTCCGAAACAGAGGTAGATGTTTTTTTGTTCAGAGCCAAAACACTGGGGTCAAGGGTTTGACTCAATCCCAAGGCTGAATGAGCGGTCGAGCCAGAAGTTGATGCCGAAGACGTTTTAGTCTTGGCTATTTTCAGTGCAGAGTCCGAAGGTGGGGAATTCTAATGTAATTTTTGGATCAGACCATGGTCCAAAGGCAGTGGTGGACAGACAACCGTCTTATGTAACTTCTTTAAAGTCTTGACATGGGGGCTGAGGATAGTACTCTCAGGTTTTGCTGATGTAGGAGGCTGGCTTTCGATGTCCGATTGAATATCGATTCTGAATCTCCTATGGAAAAAGTCTTGTAGGGTCTTGGAGCGGAAAGAGACCGGCGTCGCAGGTTTCTTTCCTGTGGTCTGGGGACAAGCAGAGGTTACACACCTGCTGATGATCGGTGTGCTAGAATTTTGAATGAGATCCATTAGCCCTGCATTTCTCGACACCATGTGGCGTAATAGGCCGGAGACGGGTGCTGGCACCCCGAAGGGCGGTTAAGCATACTCAGGTATAGAAATCTGATTCAAATGTGTTAGATAGAGAATACGCGATCTAAATACAATACAGTTGTTGAAAGAAAGACGGAAGGAAGATTTCAGAATAGACCAAGCCAAGGAATACCGGAGACGAATACATATCTGAACCAGACAGCGGAGAGAAAACAATCTAACAAAGGACTCAAACCGCACACTATCACCGAGAGGAGGAGTCACTCGATCGCCAAACTCGAAAAGATTCTTTGAAGAAAAACAACTTAACACTCCAAGCCCAACACTAGATGGCGGACTTCTGCAAAGAATGTCTATCTACAGCCACACATGCCATTGAGCGCAACGTTCCTATCGTATGCAGAAGAAGTCCCCAACAGTTGATTTTGTTAGGTCTCCCATGCAAGGAACAGTGTTAAGGGATCCAGAGGATGAAGTAAATGTGCCCACTTGTTTTAACTTTCAGACGTCCATCCAGAAGTCCAGTTTGGTTTTTATCTGACCATACCCTCGGGCTTCTAATACCTTATGTCATGTAACCTACATATCAAAACCAGTAAACCACCACCTAATGGTAACCAAATTGAGTAAAGTCACATTTCTGGGCTACACTAACCTCAAGCCATTTAGAGATCTATTGCTGCATTCTTCAGATGAAACCCAAATGCACATCAGGAAAAGTATTTTACAACACGAACTACAAGATGCATAATGCCAAGCTTGAAAAGGAAAAGGAAAATGAATTGTGCATGCAAGTTATGAGCTGCTTTATTGGAGAGGGGAAGCATTCTGGTGTTTGCACGTTACTTGTGGCTACTAGTGAGAAGGGGATGTAAACCACGAGGAGAGGAGATGGGTGGACGGAGCCTTCGCCGAAAGATACAGGTACACCGGTATTTTGCTGTAAAAACTGAACTGCTTTTAAAATCAACCTTGCTGTATCATTATATTCTTTTGACAAGCTCTAAACTGAGTGGAATAGCCTTAGTCAGATTTTGGTTGTCATTGTAGAATATTTTCCACAACACTTATTAAGTACAAGACCTCCAATGTCAACTACGAAGAGAAACATGAATTGTACCAGCAGAAATGGAATGTGCACCTCATTCTGATGCAACTTGCTTTTCATATTTAATTCTTTTTTTTTTTTTTTTTTTTTAAATAAACTTAAGGGCCAAGTACGACAGGATTTTTGATCAGTCAAAAATAGCAATCCAATGGCAAAACGCATTCCAAAATAAATGTCTAATCACATTGGATGCTGAAAATAGTTATCTGACGAACAAGCATTCATCAACAGTGCGGAAGAGCTGGGAAGAGGCGAGAAGGCAGTGATCCGCAGCAAGTGATAGGAGGTCCGTGCAACAGTTATAAAATTGATAAATCATGAACACTCTAAACAAAAAAAACAAAAAAGTATGCAAGTACGCTGCAAGGTAATTAAAAGATGCAAACACCAAGTTGAAAATGTTAAACAGAACAAGCGTTAAGTAATTCTAGACTGCACTGAAACATTAACTTTTACACATTTCCTCTGATTTTACGTTTTATAGCATTATCTCGAGATACTCAACAATCCAATCATTTCACTTTACGGATTCTATTTTCAAGTAATTGTAGCCATTAGAAGATCACCCAAACTGAAATGATAATCAAGTAAAATCTCTACATTTCTCAAAGTATGTTTACACCATTAAGTATTTAAAATTGTAAATAAGTAAATACTTAATAAGCCACCAACTCTAAACTTCTGAAACCACAGGAGGGAGTATGGCATTTATGTAATTTCAAACCATGGACAAGTACAGTCCTGAAAATATTTCAAGTGCAGATCATTGCAGATTTAAGTTTATAAAGCAAAAAACACATAAATTCAATAAGTAATGTTTAGAAGCGTAAGATTACTTACATGATTGGAAAAACAAAAAATGGAAGTGCCATAATGAGTCTTTCTGTCCACTCTACAGGTAGGTACCAGCAATATACAATTAAACAGGTGGTGAGGTAAACAATTGAGGAATAAATAAGCAGCCTTCCAACCCATAACTTTCGTAACCTCTGGTTTTTCTCTCTGAACTCCTCCAATGACTGTATTTCCTAGAACAAAAAAAAGTTTGTAAAGTCAAATGTCTCAGAATTAATACTGTCCATATTAGTAAAAGTAAATCTTTAGATTAATGAGGCATTCATATAAAGGAGGTTGCAAAAACTATCACTGATAGTCATTCGATACTTTGGCATAGGTAGCTAGGTCATTGATGTGTTATAAGAAAACAGGCCTACTTAATGACAGCCATTTTGATTAATAGCACTTACATATTTGACCACCTAACGAATAAGGTATTTTCGTTAATGCATTAACTGGCAGAGATTGCATCTAGCTGCAGTTTCCCTATCTTACAATATTCCCCAGGCATCAGACCTGTTCTGGAAAACTTTGAGCTGTACCTCTGCTTGCCGAAAGGTGGTGCTGAACGGCTCCATGTCGTCTGCGCCAAACGTGGTGAGGATGGTGCCTAAATAGGAGGCATCCCACTGCACTGATCTCAGTTTCTATAGGACCATTTCTGCGTCTGTAGCACAGAGCCATGGCAAGGTGTTGTGATTAGTGTGCCAAAACTACAGGTAAACTGGACCTCTGTAGAGGAGAGATTGCTTCTTGACCAGAGCGTAGCAGATCTTAATGCAGTGTATAATCCATCTGGAGATGGTCTAGGTCTGTACTACTTTCCCTTTCTTTGTACCGTTGAACTCCACAAAGAGCCGATTGTCTACTTAAAGTTCTTTGGTGCAATCAAGATACAATAACTCTTCCTGGTGTAATAAGAGGTGGCCCTCCGTCAGCTGATCTGAGAACAGTTGCTGGGATGGGTAAGGCTGGCTGAGTAAGTGGAAGAGACCAACACCTCTCGAAAATTTAAAGAATCCACTTGTCTGAAGTTATGGTGTGCCACTGGGCCTGGTGCTAGATCCTGCTACCAACATGGTGCCCATGTTCACATAAGGGCATACTAAAGATACTTGGAGGATGCAGTTGCTTTTGAGGGGTGTGTGGGCTGGGTGGAGGAAGTGGGCAGATCTATGGCTTTGCATCCCACATGACTTGTGTAAGCCTCATCTGCAGATACGATATAGCAGTGAAGCCAGGTGGCTGGTTTGGAAAGGGCAGAGCTGGTAGCCCCTCCCGTAGTCCTAGCAGGAGCACAAATGTGTGGCTGGTGTGGGGCCCTGGTGAGCCCAAACAACTGGATGGTGACCCTAGTCTCCTTGAAATGCTCAAGCACTAAATCTGCCTTGTCGCCAAACAGGCGAGTGCATTCAAATGGCATACTCAAAGGAAACCTGGACATCCTCAGAGAAGGCAACTCATCTAAGCCAGGTGTGGCGTTGAAACGCCGCTCATGAAGCAATGGCTCTGCTCAGTGAGTCTGTCATGTCCACCATGGTAAACTCGGCTGCTCCCCTGTTGTCGGCCATGGCCTCCTCAGAGACCATGGGCAGCACTTGTACAACTGAGTCCCACACTGTGTGGCTATATCAGACGGATAGGCAGGTGGAGTTCAGTGACCGCAGTGAAAGGATGGGGGAAGAATAAATCTTCTTCCTGAAGGTATCCAACCTCTTGGGTTTCCTACCCGGTGGAATGGTAGGGAACAGGTTAAGATTAACCTTACAGTTCGAGGCCTGCACCACCAGACTCTCAGAGTGGGATGCCAGGTGAGGAAACCTGGGTCCCCCACAAGCAGGGCGGTGATGGCGTTCAATTGCCCTAGGCAGAGTAGTGACCATTCAAAGCATGTGCCCAGGCCCCAGACAGGGCATCAGAGAGGGCTTAGTAAAAGGTCAGGAGGAGTTGTGTGGGACACACCATGCTGAGGTACCTCTATCAACATAATGGTCTTGACATCCACAAGGAAAGATTGACGTCTGGGATCTCTGCCACACCTCTGCACCACAATAGCAAAGTAGTCCCCTTCCTCTTTAGCCCCACTAGGAGGATAGACTAGGCCAGAGTATTGTTGTGTGTCCAGACCACCAGCATCAGCTAGATTCTCATACCAGCTGTCTTCAGCCAAAGGTTCTTCGGGGGGGGGGGGGGGGGGGGGGGCAGGGTAGCTATAAGGATCCTCAGATCCATCCCAGTCATACTCCACACAGGGCCAGTCTGGCAAAGGCACAGACCTGGGAAGTCTTGGTCTGGCTGGCGCTGACATCAGATACTAGTCTGGCTGGTGGAATCTGAAATGACTATGGGTTCAGAGCTGCTGGCGCCAGGAATGGTACCACACAGAGTTATCGTGACATGCTCAATAGGGTTTAAAACTCACAAGTTTCCTAAGGGACATCCCCAAGGCACACTGGAGGCAAAAGTTTCAAAAAGGTCAAAACAAATATTGAAAATGTGATGGAAAAAAAAAAAAAAAAAAAAAATACATAAGTAGCTCTTCCAGATCCCCCCAAAAAAAGAAGGACAGAAGTTCAAAGCGTTGGGGTGGTGCTTATATAGGTTTGAAGCATGTCATACCCAGCACAGATGCCACCACAGGCATGGAGCTATTCAAGATTTTCCAGACCCTAAGGCCCATGACTGTTTCTATACTCAAATCTATCTCCTAACATTTACTATTTCTTTTCTAGTGAAGACATATTTGACTATATCATAGACACCAATACTGAACTGCCCTTGAACATAAACTGAATCCCTGGATTACCCATTTACTAGAGAACTCTGAATTTAATTCAACACAATTCGCTACATTCAGATAAATTCCAAATCTCTTACTAATGGTAAATAGGCTAATCTAATATCAACAAAATATACAAAAACCTTGAGTTTATTGAGGCTTGCTTAATTTAAAGCAGTTTGCCTTGCAGCAGGGCATAGAGTTCTAATGCCTGCTGGTAAGCGGAGCTTCAAGTTGCATGCACTCAAAGTCCCATCAAGTACAAAAACTGATAAGCAAGCTATTCTGCCTCTTTAAATTGCTCAGGCTGCAAAGAAAGTGCAATATGCATACTATGATCTTGTTTGTCTTTTGTAACCCACTAAGGCAATTAAGAGTCTGGTTCCTTCATTCTGAACCTTGCCTGGGCCAGCCAAAAGAGTTAGGGTAGGCTTTAATATTCTGGAAACTAGGCCTCAGATGCACAGGGTTGTGGAATTTAATAAAATATCTACTTGTCCATGGGACAGGTTGCTTCTTTAATCTACTTGTCCTGTTAATAAAAAATATATATAATAACTACATGCCCCTTTGGTGCCATGTAGTTTGGCGACAAATTATGGCTGCAATCACATTAAGTAAGAGCTCTGAAAACAGTCTCTGATTATGCCAGGGCTACTACTATAGTAGGGTTTAAATACAGGCAATTTCAATCCCTACTATAGGAATATCCTTATTTTGCCAACTTTTCGCAGATGTACATATTGGGGCTGGAGGAAGCAGCAAGCAATAGCTCCAGGGCTGGAATGCCTTTAATCAGCAAACCTACTAACGTGCATGTTTAAGGATTTTCACCAGCTCTTCTCTAATATTTTCCCATTCTGAGAGGTTGGAAATGTACTTCTGACAATGGCAGAAGTAGAAGTTGTTCCAGGGTTGGGGGGGAAAAAGTGGTTAGAGGGAATGTGAACTTGTATACGCTCAATAGATTCACATTAGCAAATCTACACGTGCATATTTGTTAGAGCTAAAATACAGTTCATAATAAATATTTACTAGGAGTACCAGTTCATGGTCTACTTCTGTAAATTCCTGTGAATTCATGAAAGTCTCTAATTCAAAGCCATACCATGGGTGCACTTTTGTGACTTTCTTGAAGAACTGGGTCACTAATTAGGTCTGGTGTTAACCAAGACATTTTATTTTTATTAAGCTTTTATTTCTCTCTATCCATCTATCTATGGGTAGGATTTACTGTGAGTGATCACATTCTGCTCTTCCACAAGGAGCATATTGGCACAAAGTAGTTTTGTTCAGTGCTAGGAACTACTGTGGCAATCAGTGGCGTAACGAAAGTGGAGGTGCCCCCCCCGCAAGAACATGGAGAGGCCCCCTCTCCACACTTACTCGCGGCAGGTGCTGTGCTGAGGGGGCTCCCTGGAGGGGTCTCCCATGCACAGCAGGGGGAGTGAGACATTTGTTATGCCACTAGTGGCAAGGTGTGCTTTTTGAGACCAAGTAAAATTTTTTGCTTTTTCTACCCAGTGTTTGTTACAATGGGGAGGGCCTGCAGCTCCAACAGTAGTGTTACAAAAGCCATGTCAAAACAAAACACGCATTGGCAAAACCAAACAACTCATAACAAACGTCAGATCGGTTGGCTTTGCCAGTGCTTATTTATTTTCATGCTTCTCATAATCTTGTTGGAAATGGTTACACTGATTTTCCATTAGGAACATTTTTGGGAAATACTAGCATGCATCAAAACATTTTACTAAATGAGGCTTCAAAGAAATAGCACCTAAAATTTCATAGTAGAGAAATGTTTTTTTCCTACTCGCATTTTTTCCTAACATTTTATTTTGAAAGCAAAGAATCATCACTCTTGATTACAAGCGTCTGCAAACATTTGCATCTAATCAGAGAGCATTCTGGGAGCATTATACTTAGTCTCATATTGGTAAACATTTCAAACAAGTGTGTACACTTATTTTAGTGGAACTACTTCAGTAGTGCAGTGTGACCTTAAAAAGTTTATTTACAGTGCTCACCCTAATAATAAAGGCTTTTCATTAATGAACCACAAAAACAAGTTTGAACAGCATTAACATATGAACACACAATATCTCAACTGCAGGGAGTTCCCTTCTCAGTAAACAGACAGCCAAAGGGTTTCTGCTGCAGGGGGCTAAGTCTACTTGTTCCAAGGACAAAATAAACATGCAAACTTGTGGTCCTTGATCCCAATAAATATGTCCAGAGCATCCGGCTATAGGAATTCCACATCCCTGGATACACATTCAGCTTGTGTCTGACAAGGCCCTGCATGCAGAAGACACCACTACGCAAGTCCTCAGCTGTGCACAGCAGAAACAGGCACAATGCCTGGCTCCTTGAAGCAATCCTGCATCGTGTGCAGCCTCTCCTATGCACACCTTTCATCATGCACAGTGGCGGTTGGGGAGTGTTTAGCATCCAAAGAGGCCCTGTTTTGGATTGGTGGATCCTCTATGATCTGCAAATTCACATGGCTGGTCGTGGGTGGATTTGCGAATCCGACAATGGAAAAAAAGTGGTAGGAGTATTCCTTACCCCAAAAAGGAAAAGTAGGACCAAAACTGGTACAATCCCTGTGGTGTAGAAAATGCAGTCTTCTCCTCAGCATTAACACTATGTGCCAATAATGCTGGTCAGATCAACTCAAAAAGGGAGCTGTACCCAGCCAGTCCAATAGCTAATCAGCTTTGGGAATCAGGTGTGCATCTGCTTCGGTCACATCATTAAAGGTACAGAATCCACAGAAAAGTGCAAGCCTGTGGTTCTTGTTTGGGCACAAACTTTACTGGACTTCCCCCAGCACTACAGGAATGCTCAACCACTTCCAAGATCAACATCTTAGAAAACTTTGTCTTGATGCACTCCTGGACTGCGACATCCTATAAACCTTGCTCTTCTCTTGCAAGCTATCCCCTAAATATAGGTTGTGCCACAGCCAGGTGTAAACAATGAAGTTATAGAAAAGGGATGGGAAAATTATCTCAATATTTGTCTTTGCATTCTAACTCAGGAGTAACCTCTAGGGCAAGTTATACCCCTTCCACAGATCCATCTTTCTCATCTCTGTGCATCAGCTTAGGGAGGTACTCACTCCATTCATCAACCTCCTGTCACTGCCATAATGCTCACAAAGTAGTTCACTCTAGATATCTCCTGCTCTACCTTGTATGGCCCTAAACCATATATCTTAATTATCTCTTGGGGAAATGGGGTTCAACACAAACTCCAGATCCACTGGTACAGTCTGCTTATTCTCATCATATTGCTTCATCAGCTCTTGGCTTCCCTGAAGCTTTTCCTTCTACGGACCCATAAATTACTTCATTATTTCCTGAAGCCAAACAGTCTGCTACATTCTGTTGGGGTGACTCTGAAGAATGAGTTATTTACATTCAGTAATGCTTTTTCGGGTGCATACTCGAACCGCAGGTGCCGCAGACCTTGTGAATAATTCCAGGCACCAGACTGGATCACAAGATTTCTCAGCATTGCTCCTGCATGCCAATAGATGGCACTGTGTGGCTCTACATCAACTCTGCCCTGTCGTGGAAGTGACGCTAAAGACATATCCAAGTGCTTTCTTGACTGTCTGTGCCCTCCGACACGGAGCTTGAAAATTTGTCAGATAGGACTAATCTTTAAACTGGGACCTTTCATAGGTAGAGCAGAGTCCATTTCACAGAATAGGAAAGATGGAGGTTGGTGAGTAATCAATGGTTCTACAAAGTATACATCTAACTTGTTCTTTTGATGGATACCTCTAATCGCAGATTCCGCACTTTATGAATAGATACCAAAGCAGAACTTCCTAAGGTGGTGGGACTGTTGAATGGTGCAAACAAAAAAGTCCTGCAGAATCGAACTGGTAATGTGCTTGCTATCAAGGCTGCAGGGCTTCCTGAACGAGGGGACTGAAGCACACGTCACAGTCTGACAGAGGTCTCGAACAGGCACTATGTGCCAAAACTGTGGTGGCAGCCTTGGCGTGGTCTAAAAAGTCATCATACCTTCAAGAGGCTGCTTTTTGGACAATGTATAGCAGATTGTTATACAGAACTATCCAACTCAATATGGTCCTTTTCTGCACCACCTTGCCCTTTTCTTAACCTAGAAAACTCCAAAAGGAGCTAATCGTCCAACAGAAGGTCCTTTTAAAAGCTCAAAGTCCTTTTGGGGTGAAAACTTGAAGACTCTCCTTTGATTTAGAAGGGTGAGGTGGAGCAAAGAATGTCACAAGGGTGGTGGTGCTCTGACATAAAAAGTCATCATAAGCTTTGGCAGGAATGCCACCCTAGTCTGCAACTCCAGTTTGTCAGACTAAAAAGGTGGTGTACGATGGATAACCGGACCGACCTTGTACCTCACTCGTTCGATGAGCGCAAGTTACTGCTTCCAGAAAGACTGTTTTGAGAGTCATTAGCCATCAAGTACTGCTGGATATCAGCTCAAATGGGAGCACATATTAGCTAGGAAAGAAGCAATTAAGGTCCTACTGTGACATCACAAAAGGCTTGGGTAGAAACATGGACCACACATTTAAGAAAGAAAGAAAAAAAAAAAACAACAGGTGACTGAAATAAGGTTATTTGGCCTGGTAAATGCAAGGAGCCAAGGGGACAGGCAGATAACCTTTAACAATGCCCATGGCAGGTCCTTGCTGGGCTAAAGGCAGCACAAAAAGCAAAGCATCAAACAACTTTGCCTATAGTGGATCTGTATGGCAGGATGTAACTCAGGGCATAAACTTCTCCCAGTGTAAACATTTTTCATTGATGGATGCCTTGCTGCAAGAATGACATCCATTACTTTAGGAGGAAGATCATAATCAGTCAACCATCCCGGCACAATCTCCACACATGGAGGTTCAGATTGAGCAGGCCAAGGCGCACAGCACTGCCCTGCTGCTGCAAAACGTTATCCTTCCAAAACAGCCTGATTAGAGAATAAATGCTCATGTCCGGAAGTTCCAGGTACCACAAAATTGTCCTCTCCTTCCCAGAATTCTGAATAACATTGGCAAAGACCTGACTCAAGTCATCTTGGTCTCTAGTGGTTTAACCAGGAGAGTGTGGTACCTGGAACTTCAATTTTTTTTGATTGATTGATTGACTTGATTGTACTCCCTCAAACCTTGTTGGACCTGGCCCTTTTTGCAGGGTTATCACCAAACCTTCTGCCTTCTTCCTCCTATTTTCTATAACCAGTTTTTGTTGGCTTTAGGTTCTTGAACTGACTGACCGCAAGGGGACGGAAGGAAGGCCTTAAGAGCCAGACGGATTTCCCGTAATTCTAGCAGAATTATGTGAAACATCTGTTGCGCTGGAGACAAACGGCTCTTGATCTCCAAGTCCCCCAGATGAGCTCCCCACCCTAGAGTGGAAGCATCCGTTATGACCGTGGCCACTGGAGGTGGAAGGCAAAGCAGCCTTGCTTGGGAAAGGTCGCCGTCCACAGCCCACCATCGTAGATCCGCTGCAGCATCTCTGGAGATAGTTATCGACTCCTCCAGATCCCGTGTTGAAACCACTGCTTGTGGAGGCACCACTGGGGAGTCCTCATGTGCCAACATGCAAGAGTGACCAACAGAATGCAAGAAGCAAACAGACAGAGCAGACGTAAGACCTTGAGGACCTGAACAGCTGCTCCCTTTTGAAACACTGGAATCAATGCCTGAATGTCCTGAATCCTTGAGGCGGAGCTTAGGCCCGATTCAAAGTTGTATCCAGTACTGCCCATATGAATAGGGGGCGCTGAGAGGTCTCCAAGTGAGACTTGGGCATGTTTACTGTAATGCCCAGGTTGAACAACAACTGTGTTGTCATTTGCAAGTGATGCAGCACAAGCTCTGGGTGCCTGGCTTTGATCAGACAATTGTCCAGTTAAGGGAATACAAATACTACCTTCCGAGGTCCGCTGCAACCACCGCCATCACCTTCATGAAGGCTTGAGGTGCAGAAGTAAGACCAAAAGGAAGGACCGCAAACTGGAAGTGTTGCAACCCTACCACAAACTGGAGATACTTCCTGTGCGACTTAAGAATGGGGATATGAAAATCAGTATCCTGCAAGTCGACAGACACCATCCAATCTTCCTTGTTCAATTTCTCCTGTTTGAGGAACCAATTCAAAATCCTAAGGTCCAGGATAGGTCTCAATCTACCATTCTTCTTGGGAATCAGGAAATACCTTGAATAGCATCCCCGACCCTTTTTCTGCTCTGGAACCAACTCCACTGCACCCTTTAACAAAAGGACTTGCACCTCCTGCTGAAGCAACAGATGATCTTCCATGCAAAACGAATGACGGGGCAGGATGGGAGGGGAGGGGGGAAACTCCTGAAAAGGAAGGGAGTAACCTTTCCCCACAATATTCACACCCAAGAGTCCGATGTGATTAACTCCCACTCGTGGAGAAAATGAAATAGCCTTCCCCCTATGGGAGAAGGATGCAATCAGGGAAAAAACTAGGGCTGCTTTCCCAGATTGGTTCCCCCAGAGGAAGATGATGACGGGAAGCTGCTGAGTGGCTCCTCGCGCTCTAACCCTCCCCCGCCTTCTATAAGACCTATAGAGGGGGTTGGCAGGCTGCTGCATGCTGGACTGTGGCCTACTATGAAAAGAGGACCCACGGCCAAAACCCCTGAACCTCAAAAAAGATCTAAAGGGTGTGTACGCTGAAGCCTGGACTCCCAAGGACTTTGCAGTAGCCCAGCTGTCTTTAAAACGCTCCAATGCTGAGTCGGCCTTGGATCCAAACAACCTCGCCATCAAACAGAATGTCCAACAAAGTTGTCTGAACATCCGTGGAAAAGCCAGAAAACCTAAGCCACGCATGCCTCCTGGTTGCCACCGAAGTGCCCATTGCCCTGGCAACTGAAACTGCTGTATCCAAACCAGACTGAATAACCTGCTTGGCCGACGGTGCTGGAGAAGCCTGTGGACTCTGAGGCTGAGGAGTGACCATTGGACTGCCCTCACATGCTGTACAGCGCCATCTCTAAGGGGATCAAAACTAAGCCCTGGAAGAACGGAGTCAAGAATTGTGTCGGTGACGCTTCTTATGCGACCACGAGGACTTATGTGAAGAGTGCCTTGCCTTAGATCTTCGATGACCCTTATGCTTCTTCTTAGCTTTTGCAAAGGAGAGCTTAGCCTCTCTCTCCCATTCAAGGCCTTCAGGTTCATCCACTGGTAGGATATGCACCCCTCCACGTCGTGGTCCGAGCTTAGGCACCACAAGCAGTCCCCATGAGGATCTGTATCTAACATGCGACCCCTGCACTCTGACAAGGCTTAAAGCCCGATGTTTTCAGTGGAGACATTGTAACTCAACAACTCCTTCGAAACAGTAACTGTTAGAGAGCCAGGAAAAGACCAGTAGCGTCGAAGGCGTGGAAAAAAGGGAACGGGCGTCAGCACACAGACGAGGACTTCTTATTGCCACGAGTACTTCAGACAGAGTCGCGTGCAGAGCTGTGCAATTGTGACGTCCTTGTCAGCGTGGAGGGCTAGGAAGAACATTTACGTTAAATGCTGGCGCATTGGGAGAATTCTTAAGGTGAGGAATCCACAGGTAGTTGTATCCATCAGAAACTGTGTTACTATCTGTACAAACACTTTACACATTGCTTCGGAGATCAGCCAGACTGCTCGTGCCAAGCTATCAGGGGAGTGAGCAGGGTTTTCTTAACTGTGTGCTCCCTTACCCTGACTAGAGTGAGGGTCCAGACTTGGAAAGTGTGCAAACCACTGTCAACTAGAGACCTCATTTCTAACACACCTCTTGAGATAAAGTCCACCCTAGTAGTACTACCTTACTAGGGTGGGATGACGTAGCTGATGATTAAGCATGCCACATTATGTGGTTGAGACCTCCTCATCCAATATCTTAAATGCTCCAAGTTAGAGCTATCAACCTAGGGTAAGTAGACACCAACGTATGTGAGAAGAGTACAAGATATCTTCTCACCCCAGTAGGTCACTTTGTGCTCCCCTTAAGCCTTCAATATCACAGAAAACTGAAAATGCTCCTGGCCCACCCTGAACTGCACGTAACAGATGTGGAAATAGGCATCCTGTAGATCCAGTGCTACCATCCAGTCTTCTGAATCCAAGGCAGATAGAACTTGGGCCAATCTGAGCATCTTGAATTCGTATCGACTCAGGAAGGAACTGAAAGGGTAAGATCTAAAATGGGAAAATATCCCAGTTCTTCTGCACCAGGAAATAAACAGGAGTAATGCAGTCAATCAATCAATCAATCACATTTATAAAGCGCGCTACTCACCCATAAGGGTCTCAAGGCGCTGGGGGGGGAGGGGGTCAGTGCTCGAAGAGCCAGGTCTTGAGCTGCCTTCTGAAGGGGAGGTGTTCGGGTATGGCGCGAAGGTGACTGGGCAGGGAGTTCCAGGTCTTCGCTGCCAGAAAAGAGAAGGATTTTCCTCCGGCTGTGGTTTTGCGGATGCGGGGGAACGGCTGCCAAGGCCTGACCGGTGGAGCGCAGAGTGCGCGGAGGGGTGTAGAAGGAGACGCGGGAGTTGATGAGTTTGGGTCCGAGGTTGTAGAGGGCTTTGTGTGCGTGGGTGAGGAGTCTGAAGGTGATCCTCTTGTTGACCGGGAGCCAGTGGAGTTTTCTCAGGTGTCCGGAGATGTGGTGGTGGCGAGGTATGTCCAGGATGAGTCGTGCTGCGGCGTTCTGGATCCGTTGAAGTTTCCTCTGCAGCTTGGTGGTGATGCCGGCGTACAGAGTGTTCCCGTAGTCCAGGCGGCTGGTGACGAGGGCGTGGGTGACGGTCTTCCTGGTGTCGATGGGGATCCAGCGGAAGATCTTGCGGAGCATGCGGAGGGTGTTGAAGCACGCTGAGGTCACCGAGTTGACCTGTCTGGTCATCGAGAGGGAGGAGTCCAGGATGAAGCCGAGGTTGCGTGCGTGGTCGGTTGGGGAGTGCTGCCTAGGGCGGGGGGCCACCAGGAGTCGTCCCATGCGGAGGGGGTAGGGCCGAGGATGAGGACCTCCGTTTTATCTGTGTTCAGTTTCAGTCGGCTGTCTGTCATCCAGGTCGCTACTTCCTTCATGCCGTCGTGCAGTCTGGTCCTTGCTGATGTGGGGTTGTTGGTGAGGGATAAGATGAGCTGGGTGTCGTCGGCGTAGGATATGATGTCGAGTCCGTGTTTGCGTGCGATGTTTGCCAGGGGGGTCATGTAGACGTTGAATAGGGTGGGGCTGAGGGAGGATCCTTGGGGTACGCCGCAGATGATCTCCGTGGCTGCGGATCTGAAGGGGGGGAGGCGGACTCTCTGGGTCCTTCCGGAGAGGAAGGAGATGACCCAATCCAGGGCCTTGCCTCTGATGCCGGCGCTGCAGAGGCGGTCTATCAGGGTGCGGTGGCAGACCGTGTCGAAGGCTGCAGAGAGATCCAGGAGAATGAGGGCCACGGTTTCACCCTTGTCGGTCAGGGCTCGGATGTCGTCCGTGGCTGCGATGAGGGCGGTTTCGGTGCTGTGGTTGGCCCTGAATCCGAACTGAGTGGAGTCGAGGGAGTCGGAGGTTTCCAGGGCGGCGGTGAGTTGAGCGTTGACGATTTTCTCAATCACTTTGGCGGGGAACGGTAGGAGGGAGATAGGCCGGAAGTTTTTGAGTTCGGTGGGGTCTGCTGTAGGTTTCTTTAAGAGGGCGTTGAGTTCTGCGTGTTTCCAGCTTTCAGGGAAGGTAGCAGTGGTGAGGGAGGCGTTGATGACGTCTCGGAGGTGGGGTGCGATGATGTTGTCGGCCTTGTTGTAAATGTGGTGAGGACAGGGGTCGGAGGGTGATCCCGAGTGGATCGAGTTCATGACGCGGGTGGTTTCCTCGGTGGTGGTAGGGTTCCAGGCGAGGATGGTGGAGATGTCGTTTGCGGCTTCCGGGGGCGGGTTCATGTTGGTGGTCGTGAAGCTGTTGTAGATGTCGGCAATCTTACGGTGGAAGAAGGTCGCAAGGGAGTCGCAGAGGTCCTGTGAGGGAGGGATGGGGTTGGTTTCTGCGTCCGGGTTGGAGAGCTCTTTGACGATGCCAAATAGTTCCTTGCTGTTGTGGGCGTTGTTGTCAAGTCTGTTCTGGTAGGCTGTTTTTCGTGCGGTGCGGAGGCGTTGGTGGTGTTGGCGGGTGGTGTCCTTGAGAGCTGTCAGGTTTTCCTCTGTTGGGTTGAGGCGCCATGTCTTCTCGCGGAGGCGGCATTCTTTCTTGGAGTTTTTGAGTTCGGTGGTGAACCAGGAGTTTTTCTTGTGGTTGTTGGTGTTGGTTTGGGTCTTCAGAGGGGCCAGGAAGTTGGCGCAGTCGGAGATCCAGTTGGTGAGGTTGTTGGCGGCCTCGTTGGGGTTGCTGGTGCTGGTGGGTTGGTTCAGGGAGAGCGTTGCTGCGAGTTGTTCTGTGGTGATTCGGTTCCAGTATCTTTTTGGTGGTTGCCGGGTGTGGTGATGCACGGTGGTTTTCTTGAAGCTGAAGTGGACGCAGCTGTGGTCCGACCATGTGAGTTCGGTGGTGTGGCTGAAGGTGATGTGTTTGCTTGAGGAGAAGATGGGGTCGAGCGTGTGTCCGGCGTAGTGGGTGGGGGTGTTGACCAGTTGTTTCAGTCCCAGGTTGGCGAGGTTGTCTAGAACGGCGGTGGTGTTGTTGTCGGTGTGGTTCTCCAGGTGAAAGTTGAGGTCTCCTAGGAGGATGTAGTCGGTGGATGAGAGTGCGTGGGGGTTGACGAAGTCTGCGATGTCTTCGCTGAACTTGGTGCGGGGTCCTGGTGGTCTGTACATGAGGGTGCCTCTTAGGGTTGTCTTGGGGTCGATGTGGATCGCGAAGTGGAGGTGTTCGGCGTCGGCAAGTGAGTTGTCGGTGTGGGTCGAGATGCTGATGGAGCTTTTGTGTGCGATGGCGATGCCTCCTCCGGTGCGGTTGAAGCGGTCTCTCCGGATGATTTTGTAGCCGTCGGGGATGGCTATGGCGATGTCGGGTGCCGAGGAGGGGTTCATCCAGGTCTCGGTGAGGAAGGCGATGTCTGGGTTCGTTGAGTTGATGAGGTTCCACAGTTCGATGGCGTGCCTGTGGACGGAGCGGGTGTTGACCAGGATGCATTCGAGGTTGCTTCCGGGGGCGTCGTTCTTGGTGGTGGCGGTGTGGGTCCGTAGGCAGGTGAAGCGGCAGTTGCTGCAGGTGAAGGGTCCGTGGGTACGTTTGGGGGTGGCGCGGTAGCAGCCCGGCGCGCGGCCGGGGTTGAGGTTGGCGAGGGTGGCGGAGTCATAGGTCAAGCGGGGGGCGCGGGGGCCAGGGGTTCGGGCACTAGGCGCGGTCCAGGCGCGGACGGGCGCAGACGGGCTTGCCTTAGGCGCGCCTTCGGCGCGCCCGCTGCGCGCCCTCGCAGCGGCCGCCATTTAAGGGGTAGGTGGGGAGGCGGGGTCAGCTGGGAGGCGGGAGGTGGGCGGGCAGGGGAGCTGGAAGCGGCAAAAAAGAGCGGCAAAAAAGAGCGGCAAAAAATGGCGGGAAAAGCGCGGTAGGAGCGGCGGGAAAAGCGGCAAGACGGCGAAAAGGGAACAAGAGCCTACTAAAATCTACTAAAAAGGAGGGGCTGAGAGGGGAGGACGGCGCACGGCACTCGGGGGCACACGCACGGGACACAAGGAGAGAAAAGGGGAATTTCAGTCACTCGGGGGCACACGCATGGGATACAAGGAGAGAAAAGGGATTTCAGTCAGCACCAGCACAAGCTCAAGCACTCGGGGTACACGGGCAAGAAGGGGGGAGCACACTCACAGGAGAGGAAGGCAGTCAGGGACTGGAGGCGCTGCGTGAGCAGGGGAGCGACCTACCCGAGGGTCAGTGGTCGCTACCTCTGACTCGCAGCGGCCGCCATTTAAGGGTAGGTGGGGAGGCGGGGTCAGCTGGGAGGGCAGGGGAGCTGGAAGCGGCAAAAAAGAGCGGCAAAAAAGAGCGGGAAAAAAGAGCGGTAGGAGCGAAGGGAAAAGCGGCAAGACGGCGAAAAGGGAACAAGAGCCTACTAAAATCTACTAAAAAGGAGGGGCTGAGAGGGGAGGACGGCGCACGGCACTCGGGGGCACACGCACGGGATACAAGGAGAGAAAAGGGGAATTTCAGTCACTCGGGGGCACACGCATGGGATACAAGGAGAGAAAAGGGATTTCAGTCAGCACCAGCACAAGCTCAAGCACTCGGGGTACACGGGCAAGAAGGGGGGAGCACACTCACAGGAGAGGAAGCGCTGCGTGAGCAGGGGAGCGACCTACCCGAGGGTCAGTCCCTATTTCTGATGTACTCAAGGCTCCTCGGTCTGAAACAGCCTCGACCTCCTGCTGCAAAATGGACAAATGGCCCTCAGACTGCTGTTTCAAAGTGAATAGAATATGTGGCGGACTGGAAAGGAATGGTACGGCAACTTTTCTGGACTACCTGAAGCACACATCTTTTGGATGTAGTGCCCCACCACTCACGGAGGTAATGCCTTATACAGCTTTCAAATGGATCGCCATGTGCCACTGATTGCAAGCTAAATCATTTTGGTGGTGTTACCATGAGGGGCAATGGTACTGAGTAGTGGGCAGCCCCTGAGGGCCTTGATGTTGTTGGCTGGATCCCAGACAGTGGCATTGAAAGGACTGGGTGAGGGGGGAAATTTGTCTAGCGGGTTGTGGTGGAAATAAGCCTTGGTGTGGTCTTTAAATACACCCCTTCTGAAGCCTTGACAAATACATAAATGGCAGGGACAGATCCATGCAGGAGCAGAAAGGCCAAGGGACAGCACTGTGGCACGGCTTGTTTTTATCACTTCTGCGTCAAGTCTGCCTTATCTCCAAAGACAAACGTTAAATGGAGAAGCTGTGGATCTTATCCACATGTGCTGCTGAATCACTGCACTAGCATTAACTGCCCTTCCCAAGCAGTCAGTGGTGTCTGCCAGAGCAGATGACATACTTTGCTGCTCCAGTCTGGAATGGTCAGAGTCAAACTGGGCCAAAACTCTTCTGCAAAGGCCAGCAAACTTTCCCCCACAGAGTCCCATAATGCATGGGAGCAGCGTCTCAGTAAGCAGCTGATGTAGACGATCTAGGGGCAAGGCTAGCAGAGGAGAACATCCTCTTTCCAAAAGCATCCATTCTCGGACTACCTACCTGACCAGGACAAAACAGAAGGAAATGGGATTGACTTTGCTGGTGGAGGCCTGTACCACTAGGCTTTCCGTAGCAGAGTGCTGCATACAGAGATAGAGCACAAAAAGAGCAAAAAACCACAAAAGGAGAGCGAGAAATCACAAAAAAAGAGGATTCAGTAGTTGTGACCAGAAGGGCCAGGCTGTCAAATGATAACTTGATGAGCAGGCCTCCCCCACATAGTGTCATGCTTCATCATAGGTGACCTCACACCACCCCTATAAGAGGACCTGTCAATGTGGACTCAATCTCTGTTCAAAGGAGATTTTAATAAGAGCTACAGGATCCAACAGGGATCCGGATTAATAAAAATTACCTTGAGATAGAGCTAAATGTTCTCCAGTATTGAATCTTTCATAGATTCACATGCTTGAATCATTCCCAGTCGAAGTGGGAGTCCCCAAGGTAAACTAGAAAGCAGTACAGTACAATCTGCATAGAGGTCATGATTAGAGACATTCACTTTTATAGCTTATTAGTCT
This sequence comes from Pleurodeles waltl, assembly GCF_031143425.1. Classification (NCBI taxonomy): domain Eukaryota; kingdom Metazoa; phylum Chordata; class Amphibia; order Caudata; family Salamandridae; genus Pleurodeles; species Pleurodeles waltl. The sequence continues at coordinate 1,663,341,269 of NC_090440.1, forward strand.
CATTTTAAAAGACCCAAAGGCAACAGCTCACTTCATAACCCTCACCACAGAGGCTCCAGTCCTTCAGATTTTCTATTGCACATCATGTGATGAGTCTCTCAGCTCTGCTCAGTTTGTCCTTCAAATCGACAAATTTCAATCAGATTCCTCTCAAATCAGATGCATATTTTTCAACCGGTATCAGCCTAGGGTTGCCTGACTGTCAGTACATCCCATAACATGTTTATTCAAACCATACAGCACCTGTAGACAAAGAGATTGCACTAAGAGGACCCCCAGAAAGAGTGCATTTATTGTCTCTATCCCAAATACACTGTCAAGGACTCTAAGAGCTGTTGTATTTTCTCCAGAAAACCCTAAAGGATATGGAGGGAATACTACTTTTGTAGATAGAGACTTAAAAGATCACCTAGTCTCTGAAGAAGTGTGTGATCACTCCTCAAAAACTGAAAAAGCCTGTAAGAGGGATAGATCCCATGAAAGCGAGCCTTCAGAAGAGGTCAGAAAGGCCCTAAAAAATCAACAAAAAAAACACACCACACACACAATACCTCACCAAACATCTCAACATGTTATGACAAACAAATCATTCTTCTAAGGTTCCTTCAGAACCAACACCATCTATTAAAGACATTTCTCTCAAATAATCAAAATCTCTGCCACTGATAACAGAAGCTGTTTCTGCGACACAATGTAATATTTCCTCACGGTCGACAACAACAGTGTCTTTGCCTCCACCATGACAGACAGTTATTGCAGCAACATATCGATGACCATATTATCTTGCGAGCTACTGTTGATGGCACAGTCAAAGAAGGCTCCTGTCTCTCCGATGCCGAAGTTGAAACAGCCATCAAAACACTTGTCGTCAACCTCATAGTTGACAAAGCCACTGCTGTGATTCATCTTGTAGATTAACAGACTACGGCAGCACCATCACTGAAGACAGCCCTGTCGATAAGAACACAGTTGACGACAAACAAAACCCTCGTCAATGACAGTGTCAACAAACTACAAATGGGGAAAAGCCTAAGAAACAATCGTCGACGGCAGAGTCAAGAAACACACTTTCAATGAGATGGTCCAAGATCTTTGCATATGCTAACCCAGCGCTGCGCCCCCCCCCCCCCCCCCCCCCCCGCAATCCTTTACTCCCAAGGACACTCAGGAATATGAAAAGAGAACCATGCCAAATCTTTCTCATAGCTCCAAAACAGCACAGGCAGTTCTGGTAGACAGAATTTCTTCTATCGGAACAACCACACAACCAAATAACATCCATTCCGACATTACTAACAATTAACAAGGGCCAGATACTCCACCCCAATCGGACTTCTCTGCATTTGTCGGCCTGGCTCCTGAGTTCGATCAACTTGAAAATTGAGAGATTCCATGGATTGTAAATAAATTCTCACTGAAGCTAGAGTGGACTCCATTAACAAAACCTATAAACTCAAGTGAAAACGTTTGTGTTTGGTGCCAAAAGAAAGGTTCGGCCGTTCTCTTCAACCCCAGAATAGATCTTGCCATCTTTCTTACAAACAGCAAAATCTGGCCTTGCACATTTATCCATAAAGGTCCAACTAGCAGCAATATATAGCTTTAGGAGACCTGACAAGTCATCTTCACTTTGGTCGGCAAGGATCATTAAACAGTTCCTCAAGGGACTGTTTCGAGTCTTTCCACCTGTAAAGGAACCTCCTCCTGCGTTGCATCTAAATATCGTTTTAAGCCAGCTATTGAAAGCCCTGTTTGAACCAGTCCACAAAGCAGACTTAAACTGTCTCACTTGGAAGACAGTGTTGCTTCTAGCTCAAGAGTTGGCAAGATGGAAGCATTCACCATAAAAGAGCCTTTCGTCAAATTCAAAAAGGACAGTGTCCTACTGAGAACTAACCCCAAATTCTTACCCAAAATACCTTTGGATTTTCATCTTAACGAGCCCATTGTTTTAAGGACATTTTTTCCAAACCATCAAACAATGGCAGAAAGATCTTGCACACCTTGGACACTAAAAAGGTACATTAAATTTTATTTACACAGAGCAAAACAGTTTTGTAAATCAGGCCAGTTCTTCGTGGCCTATGGAAGAAAAATAAATAAATAAATAAATAAATAAATAAAAAAGGGATTTCCAGCTTCCAAACCAACTATTGCTGGATTGCCAAACCGGATTGTAACCGCCATTCAATTCTGCCCCCTAAAGCAGGAAAGCCGTTGACGCAGAGTTAAGGAACCTTCAACAAGATCAGTTTCTACACCCAAGACTCTGTTGGCATGGCGATCCTGCAAATATGCAGAGCAGCAACATGGTCCAGCAGACACACGTTCACAAGCATTCCTGTCAGGATGCTGCTGACAAAAGTGATGTGACTGTAGGACAAGCTGTATTAGGCCATCTATTTCAATAAGGTAAACCAATACTCCCTCATGCTGTCCCACCAACTGCTTCATCTCAGCAATGTTATTTACATATGCTAACTGCTAACTATTCTGATTCAAGCATGTGAATGTATGAAAGATCCAATACCAGAGAAGAAAATAAGTTACTTTCCTGTAACCGTTGTTCTCCAGTATTTATATCTTTCATAGATTCACATGCGACCCACCCTCCTCTCTATAGAGGCTCCCCTTATTTCTCTTTACTTCTACCTAACACTTGTGCTGAAAAATCTGAGACTGGACCCTTTGTGGAAAGGGCTCTAAAGGGTGTGTAGCCAGATTGGCTGGATTGTACCCTGTTTTCTAGGTTACCATGGGACTCCCACTTCAACGACACGGAATGATTTAAGCATGTTTATCTATGAAAAATACCAAACGCATATATGTGCTATGAATCAACCATACACTGAGTCCCGACATGTTTCAGCCTAGGTGGGTGCCCAGAGGTTCATAGGCTTTCATAAGGGTTGTAAAGGATCCCCAGCTATATAAAAGGTTATATACTCATACACTGGACTTACAGTACACCAACATTTTACTACCTTAGTTACAAAGGTGGAAGTGTAGGACCTAAGAAAAATATAAAATGTATGACATGCTACGTAATACGTGTACTGCTGAAAGCAAAAATCATTGCAGAATAATTTGTGACAGCAAGTCACAACAAAACATTGAATATGAGAAAAGCGGTGAACATACTTTCACATATTCACACTAACTAGGGGAGTTTAAGTCCTGAAGGTTAGGCGGAAAAGGACACCCACAATAGTCACACACCAGTTATGGGGTTAGAGAGCATTAATGTTTACATATCTGAGTGAGCATACACTACCCATGTAATTTTGCACATAACCAAAAAGATGAACTCATACATGGGTAGCAGGGTTATGGCCCCACACAATGAGATCAAACACCCATTGCTTTGAGTATTAGGATGGAAAATACCAGAGTATTCATTAGAGGTTGTGGGAAGCAACAGTCTACATACTGTAATTACATTCATGCTGTAAATTGGTTTAAAAAAAAAGTATTCATTTGTTCATATGTTTATGAGCACACAGATATGCTTTCAAACATTTATATAAATGACCGTAAGTAATAATTGCTATTATCATCAGATTGCTGCAAGATAAACATGATCTCTATACGGTCCAAGACTAATATATTCATCATAGTACAGGCCACTTTGGTAACAAGAAGTGACCAAGTCTGGCCTTTAACATCTACCATAGATTGTGGGCATCAACATTTGAATGTCTGACGTAACATCTGTTTGCTTGTTAACAAGAGAAAAAACGAATGTTTACAAATTTACAGCATTATTTTAGTTAATGTTTGTCGACAATCTGTTAGCAATATATACTCTAGCATTTCCACTGCACCACCCATGACAACAGGTGTTTTATCACATTGTGTGGAGCCATAATCCCACTATCATGCGAGCATGTGAGATACCTTTGGTTCTACACTAAATGGCATGTTATAGTAGTGTCCAATCCTTGTAATATGTATACCAACATTAAAGCGTGACTACAAAGGTTGTCCCCTTATGCCATACCCTCAAGGATTTAAACTCCCTTAGTTAGCATCAGTTATACGTGCAAGTGTATTCTCTGCTTTTCATGTATAGTGTTGTTTTAGTGTCTTACAGTCAAACTATTCTGCAACAATTTATACTTTCAGTAGCACACAAATAGTACAAGTTCAAGCTTCAATATAACACTTATTCCCCACCGCAAGGTAACTTTGAACATTTTGTCACACCCCAGCAGCTCTTATTAAGAACTCCCTCGAAGGGAGGTAGAGTCCACCCTGAGAATAACTTCTTATAAGGGTGGAGTGAGGCCAACTATGATTAAATAGGTCACTAATGTAGACGATGTCTTCTCATCCATAAAACATGTTTAGCAGATAATTTGGCTGTTGTGGTCACAAATGTTGAATCATCGCATTAATTGTGGTTTAATATGCTGTGTAAGGAAGGCAGGTTCATCAACCGCTGGCGTTTTGAGACATGCCTTTTGTCTATTCACTGGTGGGCATAAAGCTTTTGTCCAAGTGCCCTAAAGGGTTATCAGTAAGTGCTTCATTAAATGGTAAAGGTTCAGAGGAAGATGGAGATCCATAACTTCAGTTGCCTTTCTAATAACCACGGTGAAGGAAGAAGACTCTTCTGAAGAACTTGAGGGGAGGAGAGTGTAGGGAGGAGCAGGGATAGAGCTGGTCAGACACCCTCCCTGTGCCAGCTGGCATCCTGCCCACTGGCCTCTTGCAGGTCCATATAGAAAGCATCATAATTTTATTGTGGTGAGAAAGCATTCACACCATCATTGTCATCACCAAGTGCAGGTTAGCTCTGATCAGAGTGCAACCCAAAGAGTTGGAGTATTGGAGGGTGGCCTCTAGGCAAAAGTACTGTTTTGTCCGAGTAGTTAAGAATGTGGGCTGGGCACGTAAGAACAGTCTGTGCGCTGCTTCATTAGACGTTGAAACAGATTTGGCTCAGAGTAGTACAGAATTGCGGGCTTGTCATCCTTCTCTGGCATTGGTGTCCATGTGGCAGGAACTCTCATGGATCATGGCAGCGGGTGTGGGTTGGCTTCAGAGTTAGAGCTGAAAGGAATAGGGCTGACCCGCTGGCGGTACCCTGACAGAGGCTCAAAGGTGAGCCAAAGGAAACCAGTAAGCTGCGAAGATGCATAACATGGCATCCTTTAGTGCCTCAATTTGGTGTACCATCATCAACAGATTCGGAAACACAGGGTGAATAAGAATTGTCTGCAGAATCGAGTACTTGGCACAGGGCCAAGAGCAAGACCACAAGGCACCGACATCTTAGCCACTTCTCAGAAGGTGAGTTGCAAGGCTGGGACAAGGCCATTTGGACTTCTGCATTTCACTCCAATTTTTCGGGTGAGTCCAAATTGATGAAAAAAGTGAAGATCGGTCGCGTGAATTACCCCAAGAAGGCATACAGGTCAGGGTTCCTGGACTTTAAGGGGAAGCAGCCTTAAAGTGATTTCCATCAATGTTTGCGGACTTCTTCAGGGCACACTCCCAACATGACTGAGTCATGGCCAAAACCTAGACATATGAGGCACATCGAGGGGATCAGTCGTGGACATTTGTTTCTGAAAGTCAGTACTTTTAGGAGGTGACATTTCATTTGCAGACTGGACACACTTCTGAAGAGGAGCTAGTTCCGTAACTGCATAAAAACCTGTAAAAATAAAGGAACAGACATCAGTATACATGGGTGACACTTCCACATGGCACCAGCGTCCCTTCCAGAGCAGGACTGAGTTGACACAGAGCCACACTACACTGCCACCAGACATACAGTAGCAATGCTGAGAAAAATCTCTGGATCCTGGTTGTTGCCTAGGGGTATACTTAAAATGAAGAAACTGTGGTTCGAAGTATCTACCAGAAGTTCCTTCCCAATCTTTTCTGACTAAGGTGAGTGGGCCACACAATGTGGCCCCAAGCAGAAGTTAAAAGGCACTGAATCAGACTTCTTTCTGTGGTACTTCTTAGTAGGCAAATAAGAGACGACATGAGAAGATCCCCTCTTCATCCAGTGGTTTTCTGAACCAATTCCCATCGCCCTCTTTAAGATCGCCTTTCACCAACCCATTGGTCTCCTGCTGTATGTCATGAAGAGGTACAGCTTCTACAGAAGCTGCATTCAATTGGCCTCTATAGTGTCAAGACAGAGTCTAACCTATCCTAGGTCTTTTTATGCCCAAATGTCCACCTAAGTTCACCTCATTGGGTAGTGACAACAGGAGCTCCTGAGCATTTTGTCACTAAAGCTGCTAAAGGGGAACTTGAATAACTAGGTACAAGCACCAGTAATTTGAAAAGAAAAGAAAAAAAAAAAAAATCTAGCCTCTAACTAAACGATAGTTTCATTTCTTTGTGAGATACTTGGTTGGCCAATTAAGACACTCATTAAAGTATTACCAGTTCCTAATTCATGTCAAATGGGGAAAAATTAATATCACTTCTCAGAAAATAGGTCCCTCAGTTAAGGTCTAGGACTGTGGTTCCAAATTAACACAATAGTTTGGTGCTACTCAAGTCTCTGCACTTTCATTTGAGCAGCCAAACAGGTAGTTGAATAATGAACATTTCTAGTATAGACAAGCGAAAGACAAAAGTCAAGTACATGTGCTTATGGCCAGGTAATTATAATCGCCAATGCACTGAATGGAATAATAAGTTTACAAAAAGCCACAATATTAGAAAAGTGGTGTGTTATATATATATATATATATATATATATATATAGGTTGCTACTAGCTTTCCACTGCAGCTAACAGGATAACACCGATGCGTGCTACTGTCAGAAAAAAAAAAAATACACGGTTACTGTGGAAACTGTTGTTATTTTGTTAGAGGAAATTGCGCCAAACCAATGGAACTTACATAGCCAAGGCCATGCCCAATATTCTGGCACCCAAAAACGAAATACCCCTAGCTACAGAAAAAAAATGGGTAGTGTTGGGACGAAAATATCCCTTGCATGGTTAAAAAAAGAAAAAAAAAGAAAAATAAAATAAAATAAAAAAGCGTCTGTTCCAATGACCCGAGTGCCTCACTGCATACGATATCCTGACTTATTTTCCCCTCTGGTGTCTTGTTAATCTACCATATGCACAGAGATCTAAATTGGTTGTCTGGTAATGAGACTCCAGGGCCTGCCCTATGACCTCTGGGGGCAACCAAGTGTGTCCCCATAGTGGGCAATGAACTCCTGTCCGTACCCTGGATACATGACCGACTTTAGCAGCGTACCACGTTTTGTAAAACATTAGTGTGACCGGACCTTTTTCTCGCTGCCAGGGATAGGGTGGTCTTCTGACCCCTCTCACATAAGGTTTTGCTATTATACAAAACCCAACACCTTGCTCTGATTGCGTAGCACATATATGGCAGAAGAAGTAGTCTGTGCATTCAAGTCTTAGAACTGGGACTAGTGGACACATTTTGGACGCCCCTGGTTTAGAATGGCACAAGATGGAGGATGAGTCAAGCTTTCCCTCAAAGTGGAAGCATATTTTCCGCATTCCTTTGAGAGGTTATTGGCACAGCTTACATTTAAGTTGAGCCTCTGCCATGAGGGTAGAAAGTGGTATGCTCCTGCCATGCTGATACGAATGCCAACAAGGTAAAAACAATGGGGCTTAGCTTGCATAGGTGCTAAACACTGAATGTGTGCCAAAAAGTCTGCTACGCTTGCTAGGACTTTTCACTAGGAGACAGTAAACCGAACCTGTGGAATTCACATGTGAGAGAAATTAATCCATCTGCACCTGTACCTAATCCTAATCTTGGTCTAAAAACCATAGTGTGAAGTGCGAATTTGGGATACTGGGAAGACAAAGGGACGGAGTGGGTGTAGCATCTCACTGTATCACAAAAAGGCTTTCATCTCCAAGAAGCATTGGACTGCTCGAACTTGCCAACCTGAGAGTCAAGAATAGAATGGGTAGCACTTAGCCCAATTTCCAAAGAATTAGGACGTACTACAGAATACTATTGGCAACCTGTCTCAACTACAACAGTTAGGTCCAGCAACCCATGTCTTCTCCGTGTTCCACTGAATCAGGGTCTGAAATGTGGCTTGCAAATGTCAACTATAGGTTTCGATTCCAGAATAGCTTTCTTTCTAGGAGTAATCTGGTTTCTATTTTGTAGGGCACTCCATCTACCAACTTTGTATGGTTTGCAGTTTTCTAATCATCACTCAACTACCAGCGATACTTAGACACAATGGCCCCTTGATTCTCAAACAGCCAGTAATACCAGCTCCATCGGAAATTATAAAGCTTCACACACAGATTTCAGGTGTGGGGAAAAAAAAGAAAAAAAAAAAAAATCTTCAGTGAAAGTCGTAGGAAAATTAGAATTACAGGAAGTGGGTGTTTTTTGGGACAGATTCCCAATTACAGATGCCCTGGTAATTCCTTAATGGATCCTCAGGGTCCAATTCATAGTGGGTCAGGATTTCCTGACCAGAGTTATCAAGATCCCCAGTATCGGTAACACCAGACGGTTTTCGGGGCCAGTGGTAACAAGCCTAAGTGCATCACCATGGAGATGTCAAGTAGCGGACACATGCAAGTGTTTTTGTGAGAATGCAAAGCATTTTCTTTACCAGGGAATTCCTCTGAAAACATTGATGTACAGGTCATGCTATGGGTAAAGCCTGGCAGACACCAAAAAGGAGGAAGCCAGTAAGAAGCACTAATTTGTAATGCTTTGTAGCCTTGAAGAGGCATTGGCTCATGACCGGCACTTAGGAAAAGAGGCAGAAAACAAAAGTGGAGGCATAGTGTAAACATTGAGGGAATTTTCCATTAATTTTGTTTCAAGAGAACATCTGAAGAAGGCCAATTTATAGAGAACAGAGACTTCGTTTTTGGCAACAGAGAAATATCACGCATCTGCACCACAAACTCCTATAAGTATTAATTTCTTGATGTGCTGGCGGAGTTAAGGCACAATTTAAATAAGTGCAACTTACCCATTATCAACTTCAGCGTGCGTTTAATAATTTAGCATGTTGGTATATTCTCCGTATGCAAAGAACACGTGGTTAGCCCCATGCTCGTCATCAGCTAGGAAACTTTCTTGCGGGCTGCCTCAGGGCTCCTTGTTGAGCCCTACGTTATTTAACATCTAAGTCCCACCTCCCCCGGCCAAATTTGGCCTTATTATTTAATTTGAGGATCGCTCCTTATGTCAGTCGACTCTTCCTCCTCCACTACAGTGGAGGGGTTTAAAAACCCAATTACTGCAAAGTGGAAGATAGGCAGAAACCCAGCTGTTGTGCAAAGCAGAAATACACAGATTCTTCAGTTTGGTATTCTGGATATGGAATGGCTGTTTAACTGGTGACCAAGATGCCCCCACCCCCAGACCTGCCTCAGTAACTAGAAACCTGAGGGTAAAATCTAAGGATAAACTATTTCTCTCAAATTACTTCTGTTGCCGCCATCTGTTTCACCATGAGATTCCTAAGCACATTTTTGGATCTACTTCCAATAAAGAGGTTCACACCCTAATCACATCATTACTAGATTACCTTGGGGAAGCAGGGCTTGACCTCGACCAAGAACGATGCATCCGCTACAGCTCTGCTAGCTCAGCTTTCGGTAGTCCCTCATCCTACTCCGACTTAAGTAACCACCTGGGGGTACAGGGCCTGCATTCCTGTGGCCTGGAGAGGCCTGGTGTCACACAGACACCTTGGAAGGAGTCTCACTGGCCGATCCACATCTTGGGCCTGCTGCTCTACTCCTTTCACAGAAGCTTAACTGATACTGCACTGCAGACTTACTTTAGCCATGACGCCGCCAACCACCCCAGCAAAAGAAGTGCAGCTCAATCAGCTTGGGCCTGCACCTTCACTGCAACAGAAGACTACGTAGAGGGCGCAGTGGCTCCCTCTCCATTGGCCCGGTTTCTTGAAGGGCACGCTTGAGGCAGCCAGTGTTGGTTCCGCTGGTTCTGCAGCGCGAGTCCAGGCCCTGACCTGGCCTCCCATCTCCGCTGGTCGGCCCGTACTTATGCAGGCCCCTCACCTGGAGCCTTCCCCTATAGCTTCTACAGTAGAGGGTCCACCAAGGCCCTCCTGGTGCTACTGAATAGACGCCGCAGCACACTTCTAGCACCTGGAGAAGATCCGGAAACAAAACAATGACACACTGCTGACAGCTGCTCTCAGCATCAGCCGGGGCCCACCTCTGGGTTGGCTCCCCCACCTGAAGACCTCTCTTCAGTCCTACCACCAGTGAGTCCCAGGTGCTCACAGAGCAAGCCTTGCCAAGTATTCTGATTTAGCACCAGATTCCAGGAGAGCCATTGAAAGGGGTGAGTGTGGCTCAATTCCAGAAACACCTCTCTTGACTTCCACTATACCCACCTGGTGGTGGTGGAGCCCTCCCCCGCCCCACAACTCCTCAACACATGTGGCCTCCCATTGCTTGTGAAGTGGCGGCTTACTAAGTTCTCTACTCCCCCACCCCACCCCCCCCTTTAACCAGACTGCAGCCCAGGTCAGCATCCCACCAGCTACGTTTTTCGGAGGCAGTGCGTTCTAAAACCCATACCACATGGACTTTTCACCCTGCTTTGGGCACCCGCCCAGTGAGTGGAGGACATGGATGTTCTTCTGAAGGGAGTAAAGGCCATTGGGAGTAAAGGCCTTTAGGACTACTCGCACGGCCATGAATGATAAAATGATGTACCTCACTGCAGAGGTGACGTAACTGTGGGCAGAGGTTACCATGTTCCATTCCATACACACAAACTAGATGCCCAGGTGGCCCATTTGGACACTCAGTACGACTCCTTGGCAGACTTGGCCAAGGACATACTTTCTTCTCAATAAGGTCCCAGACATGGAAGTTATGTACTACATAGATCATATCCGTGTTCTTGGGGTTCCAGAGAGCAGAGGAAGATCATATGCTGACTTTTTTAGGGACTCATCACCAAAACTGCTGGATATCCACTTCGCAGAACCCTTAGAGTTTCAAAGGGCACACAAGGTCCATTCTCTTCAGCATGCAATGGCTCCCCTCTCCCCATCATTGTTTGTCTTCTGTGCCATCAGCATGACCATGTTGTTCTCTAGGCAGTGAGATGGACACCAGTCCTACTGCTTTGAGGGTCACTGTATCTCCTTCATGAACGATTACTCGCAAACCGCCTCTACTCAACGTTAAGTTCATGGCACTGCCTTGCCTCCACCACTTGGACCTAAAGTAGGAACTCTTCAATCCAGCACACATGAAGGACTCAGTGGATGGAAAAACTCAACTCATCCCTGAAACTGATGAGCTGAAGGCCTTTCTGGATGTTTTTGAGGACTCCAGAATGCATGCCGATCCCTCGGCAGATATGCCATTAGACAAGGTGGCTCGGGAGCACTCCCACCCGCAACACTGCCACCGCCACCACTACCACCACCACCACCACCACCACCACCACCACTCCCTGGCCTTAGTTTACCAGGAGTCTGGCCGCAGGGCTTTAACTGGGTCATTGAGGCCGTGATTGGGGGCTGGCATAGGAGTAAGTCTCGCTCTCCACACAGCAGCACTGCCCCCCCCCCCCATCCCTGCCAACCTGATTCTCCCCCCACCCCTGACATCTCCATGGGTGCCCCTTCTGCTACTCTTCCCGCTTTCCCCGGTTGATGAGGGACGTCCTTTTTCTCACCCATGTGGGACGGCCCTACTACACAGCGATATGAATATTTTTGTCTTATTTCTTCACTGGTGCTTGTTATATCACCCAAGCCTGGGTCTCGGGCATTGCCAGTGCCTTGGCCTCGGCAGCCATGGACCCTCCCCCTCAGAGTTCCATGAGCTCCCTTTGTGAACCTGTTAAGTCACTGATCTAGAGTGCTGCGCCCTATGGGGGGGGTGTGGGGTTTCCAGGGGCTCTCTGCTTCTTCCTGTGCCTCCTCTCCCAACACTCCCGTTATTGCTTTCTACTCCCCATCAGTCACCACAGCTGTCCACATCCTGCACCCCCACATCTATGTCAACATCAACTCTTACCTGGGGAGGCCACGGGACTCACTGAGTTATCTGACACGGGTCCTAGATCCAGAATCTAAAAAGTTTTGTCCTGCACACCACCACCCCTTTCTTATTCCACTCCCAGTTTCCTCTACTGTGCTCGGTCTTCTCTACTTGTGTAGTCCAAAAACCTCATTCCTTACACTCACCACACCTGAGAGCAAAGACTACTTGTTCCCATTTCCTTTACAACCAAATGCATAGACCCCTCATGATTACCTCACTGAACGTCAATGGCCTTTCACATTTTATCAAGTGGAAGAAAGTCCTCCACCATCTGAGCTCAGTGGGCTTGCTCAAGAAACATCTGACGCCAGCCGAGTCCCTGAAACTGAAGTAGGAATGGGTGGGCATGGTGATCAATAGCAGCTGCATCTCAACGGTGGTTGCTCCAACCTCTCCCATTTACAACTGCTCCGAGAAATGTGGAGGGACTATCCTCATACAATAAAATCTCCCCTCTAAACACCTTAAATCCTGGGTGAATGCTGAGGGGTGGTGGGTTATTACTAAGTTACACTTCCCTGATTAGACACCGATTGTAGGCTCAGTCTATGTGCCCAATTAAGACAAATAGTTCACTGCCTCCCTCTTGCACCCTCGTGTCCCTCGGCCGTATTCTGCTGCTACTAGGGAGCGACTGGAATTTGGCCCCAAACCTTTTCCTGGATCGAACAGGATGGCTGGACACTGGCAGCTGGCATGTATTACAGCATGGTCTGCCTGGACCTGCTTCTCAGATATATTCTCCACCCCCCCCCCTGCACTTCCAGCAGAGGATGCACATGTTTGCCTACTGTCAGTTGGTGCACAAAGATTCCCTCCGAAAAAAATATCCGCTCCTGCATATAGGACAGTCATGGCTCAGTGGATTCCCATTGGATGCTCTGAGCAGCTGCAAAACCTAGCCAGAGGGGGTACAATGATGAAGGACTTGGCAGCTGCGAAGCTCTGGATGTACAGTTCACTGAGGGAGGCAGTGTTGACTCTCCACTGCCAGTACATGGAATCCCCCACAGATGTTCACTGCAAGGCTTTCAAACTTGGTAAGACGTGCCACAATGCATTTTACAAAGCTGCCGCGGAAAAGTTGCTAGTCAGTCTACTGTGGGGTAAATACAATCAAGGCGAGAATTACTTGCAGCCCAGCTGCATCAATAAGATATGTGAATCACACCATGCTTTCCCAGGCCTCCGGAACAAAAGTAGAACTCTCCTGACCTGTCCTCAAGATATTGTCAAGAGATTTGTAGCTACTAGTCTGCACTCCACCAATTGGAGTTCAACCCCTCCTTGGCACGGATTGATGCCTTTCTCCAGCCCCTTCACTTGCCTTCCCTTATGGAAGAGGGTCGAGCTCTAGTGGAGGGAGAATTAACAGAGGAGGAGGAGGAGGCGGCAGGAGAGGAAGAGGAGGTTGCATAAGCCATACCCTCACTCCCCACCTGCAAGAGTTTTATAAGGTACGTAAGCTCCTCCTGACCCATACCTATAAGTAGGCCATTGCCGAGCAATCTCTAGGCTTGGTCTCCAACATGGCCATCATCATGGTCATTCCCAAGGAAGGCAAGAACTCAATTGAGTGTGCCAACTACCGTCCAATCTCTGATTAATGTGGACCTGAAAATATTGGCCAATATCTTAGCCACCTGCTGGGAGGGTGATCCCGGAGATGAAACACCCCTAGCAGGTTGGTTTCGGCCTGGGCCATTCCTCTTGGGACCATCTTCCTATTCTCACACACATCCTCCGGCACATGAGAGATGACTGAAAAGCGATTGGCACTCAATGCTGAAAAGGCATTTGAGGGGGAAGTGGCCATATCTTTAGAGTCATGTCACATATCGGCCTTGGTGAAGATTATTTCTAAAGTTCACCTCCTTTACAACATTCCTTCTTCTCCTACACACACCCACACCTACACACACCCACACCTACACACACACACACACACCTACCTACACACACACACCTACCTACCTACACACACACACCTACCTACACACACACACACCTACCTACACACACACACACACACACCTACCTACACACACACACACACACACACCTACCTACCTACACACACACACACACCTACCTACACACACACACACACCTACCTACACACACACACACACCCCTACACACACCCCTACACACACACCCCTACACACACACCCCTACACACACACCCCTACACACACACCCCTACACACACACCCCTACACACACACCCCTACACACACACCCCTACACACACACCCCTACACACACACCCCTACACACACACACACACGCCACCCAATATAGGGGCTTTGTGTCTAAAAGCTTCCCAATCCACCACCAAGGCCGTCCCCTCTCTGTTCCTCCTACCAACAGAACCAGTAAGGAGTATCTCCGTGAGCTGAAGTGAAGGTGCTTCTCCATGCCGATGAAATTCTCCTCCTCCTTTCTTCGCCAGCCTCCTCTTTGACTTCCGGCATGTCCATCATTGACCATTATTTCGCCATATAGGTATAGAAAACTAATTGGACCAAAAACAGAGCCCTTCTCCTGTCTTCAGGTACCATCAGAGGCTGCCTACGTTCCAATGACATACAACTGGTGCCCCAGGGGCTGAAGTACCTAGGCATCGAAGATAAATATAAGACTCCACCAGATGGTGGAGACAACCTCCTACCCTTTTGAGGCTGGTTCAAGCAGGACTTCCTCAAATGGCAACACCTGAATCCTCCTTGTGGCGCCAGGTCTAAACTGTTATGACTGCAGCCCTTAGATACAACTATATTTTTGGTAGGTTGCCCTTGCCACTATCCTGGGCACTTTTGCTAAGAGGTAGATTATCGGGTCCTACATCTGGAGCAGCAAATGTCCCAGAAAGCTACTAGCATGTGGGCTGAGACCTTACTGGGTTCTGTAGCATATTTCTTCCTACTACCTAGACTTCCAGTTCTCCCAGATGGCACTCCATCTTGGCGACCCTGGAACGGTACCACTCTGGGTCAGCATGGAGTCTCACCTTGCTGGATCCACGTGCCTGAAACTACTGTGCTGCCTTCTGTAGTCATTCCCCTCCTGGCAAAAACTTGATTTTGATGTCTATGGTGGCGGCATGAAAATGACCCTTTGGCTGATTGGGGTAGACCCTTTCCTACACCTCCTGGGCTATGGTACTCAAACTGTTCCTATTGCTCAGTCAGGACCACACCCAGGTTGACTTCTGGTAACAGTCAGCTCTCCCACTGCCTCCGGTCTGTCCTTAATAGTTCCCCCAGTAGAGCTCCCAACCTCCCTACTCAAAGATTTACATCTTGGGGTGGCTATAGGCGGCTAGTCTCTGTACTGTATGGAGTACACACTGGAGAAGCCCACTCGAAACCTAGGACGTCCGTGACACACTCAGTGGCATGCCATCCAGGGTAGGGGATAGATTCCGGCAGACTGGGCAGAACTTCTCCATTCTCATGAGAGGCCTCCTGGAGTCCTGTTCCATATTCCTGGACTTCAAGATATTGCACGATTTATATTAGTCTCCAAAAAAGCTGTACCAAGCAACTCTGCTGCGCCACAGTAACTGCTGGAGGTGCCTGGGAAACTCATGCGACCAGGTGCACATCCTTTGAGACTGCATGGACCTGCAGTACTACTGGGGAGCAGTGTGGGTGGGCCTCTGGCAGTTCCATACCCCAGTTTATTCATCCTTATGAGCACCTTGCCCTTCTGGACTCTGCAGACACCCCTGACATGAAAATTCATACTGACTGATGGATGGCCATCACCATAGCAAAAATGTGTCTCCTCCACCACTGGCTTCAACACACCCTCACCACCTAAGCAGAACTCCCTAGAGTGGGCCTGCATGAGCAATTCACATATAAATTAAGTGAAACTGGACATCTTTGACAGGGTATGGGCCGTCTTTTTGGAGTCAGCAGACGTTCTAGTCGAGGCCTGCTATTCCAGGATTCCTCTATACTGTCCCCCACCACCAATACTTTAACCTTTGGCTATGCACCCAACTGCCAGCATGTGCCACATTACCCCGTCCATACCCAGTCCTGTACCCTTCTCCCACCACGCCTTCTCTGAAGCGAGTGCCTGCCCTGCCCCCTACACCTTCACCCTTACGATAACCAAAGGGCCCTTCCTGCTCCACCACTGGAGCATTCAGACAGCCTTCCAGTGCCCATTACTGCAGTTTTTACAGCTGTCCGCATCCTGCCAGGCTACAGCAAGGATCTCTCCTTCCCTATTCCTGCAAATCCTCCCCCCCCCCCACTTATTTACCACTCCTCTCCACACATCCACCTCCCCTCCCCTCCTCTCCCCCCCCATTTTATTCCAATTATTGAGAGTTATGGTATTTTTGCTTGGCTGACAGTTGGTTCCTCATACACACCGCCCCTCCACCCCCATGTTTTGTCTGGGTCTAGAAGCTCAGTGCCGAATTTATCCAGACTCACTGCCCACAGTGCACAGTCGTGCCTATGGGGCCTTATTTTGCGCTGGTGCCCCAGGCCGCTCCATTTATCTATAAGAATTGGTTTCTTGTTTTACCAGCTAGTACTGCTGGGATTCTGTTTGACAGCCTGGTTGAGATGTTTGTGTAATGTTTTATTCCTTGAAAATGTAACGGATGGTTGGAAAAAAAAAATTGATATCGCTAATTGTCTTTATCTAGTCTCCCAGAAAAGGTAACAACAACATGGCTCAAAATGCGGTTGTCTACCTGGTTTTAGACATTTGAGGGAGGATACATACCACTCACCATTTGCAGGAGCTTCACTGGCTCCCAGTCAAAAAGAGGATTCTTTCCCAGTACTCACTATCTTACATTAAGGTTTAGACCAGCAGGATCATAAGTATTTGATTAAGAGAATTGAGCAACATCTTCCATCCAGACCTTTACACTCCACTTCTGCCATGGTCACCATTCCAAGTTTGGCTATTCACCATGTGGAGGCAGGTCCTTCGTAGCGGTAGGTGAATGGAATCCGCTTCTGCTTTCGCTCCGCTCCATCTCTCATGAGCTGGCTTTTCGCAAAGTGTTACCCTTTACCGGTCCTCTTGACCTGGAGCTACAGTGCCAGGAAGCTCCTTGGAATTCAAATTTAATTTATCAAATTTAACCATTCAGGCTGCTTTTGCATTATTTCTTTATAGGGTTCACTTGTTCTGGCGTTAGGAAGAATCAATACGGAACATATTTTACAATTTGAATTAAGATTAATACCATAGTGGTCTTTAATATAAACAAAATTAGAAAAAAAATAAGAAAAAAAAATCAAAAAAAAAAATCATACCTTTTCCATACTTTCCAGAACTTCGACAGTAGACGGTTTGGCCTGTGAAGGTAAGAAAGCGGTTTAACATGGATTACAATTACACTTACGAATACTGTGAAATGCGTATGAAGACTATGTAAAAAGAATGTGAGGTAGACTAATATGACGATTGTATCGGGCGCGAATCCACCTGCCTTTTTCCAGCAACATACCAATTCAGGAAAACGGCCCATGAATTCCTACGATCACAAATTAATAGTACTCAAACAAGTCCCAAGTAAAGTACCAAACTAAACTATCTATGAAACCTCAAGCAAAGACAGCAACGTCAAGTTTAAACTCCATCAAAAGGAGATCGGTTTTTCGGAAAAACCTTGCCCGGAAAGGTCAACTGCAAGAGAAAGAAAATAGCGTTCATGCCAAACCTAGAGGTAGGCAAGCCGAGATTGTTTAATTCACTCAGAGCAACGTTAAAAAAAAAAAAACGGAAATTATAAAGAAAGTCACTGTGCTTCCCAAACAAACAAACGGAATTATGTAACTTCAGATAAGAGTTCAACTTTCTAGAGCAGGGCCCTAGATGTGCAAGCTGAAAAATACAAGCCAGCCTACATTTCGCAGGGACTGTGTTTTACCCAGCAGACTTCCGGCTGCTTCCATTGGTAAACGTTGTGCAAACACCATTACTTTAAAACAGAAAATGTGGCAAGGTGATACTTCGACACATACACAGATCATCAATACAGGCATTAAAGTACACAAACATAATTAGACCGTAAATACTGATGTACACCGGTACATGGGTAACCATCATTGGACACACTAACGGACTCACAAATATGGGTGAATATACTACTTGATAGATCTTGGTGCAAACTTTGATACAATGACGTCGAGAATCGATGGATAAAGGAACATATTGAATTCGTAGTGTTGACAGTAACTTTGTTATGTTGCTTTTAGGGGGTTTAACCTTTTGAACTACTGAGCCCTATACTTTCACCGGACCTCTTCCTTTCGGAGCCTTTTTTGTGATGTGTGGGGGAAGTTCGGGAATAAGCATTTATATTTTTTCCACTAAAAGCATCTAGGCCATATTTACACCCCTTAGTTCCCCCAAAACACCCACCTCCCGGTACCCTCACGTGTTGGCGGATCTAAAGGAACCTATGGTTTGTGAATTTCACAGGCGGTAACCCAAACAAATAAAACATAAAAACATGTTTGGATATTCTAGCAGCGAGGGGGTGGGGTATCATCCTCCTACCCGTTTTGAGGAACAGGCAGAGTTGTTTTAAAACTTTTTTGCTTTTTATCTTAGGTGATAGATTTGAAATAATGAAAGCAAGATAAAAAGTATTGAAATAGATTGGCTTTTCATCCATTTTTTTTGCAGTGATGGCCAATCTATAAAAGTAATAATAATATACAATTACATCAATTAGACTGTTTGGTAACAGGGATATATAGGGTTTGCTGGTTATCCAAAAAGGAGGAACTATCAAGAGACAACCGAGCTGCAGTGTTTCGACTTCATTAATTTGGTAAAATCTACAGAATGGAAGTTGTGTATGAAGGAAATCTTTACTTTTTTTTTTAAATGCCCCCAATGAACCGAGTTTAGAAACAGTGGTTATTTCTACAACTCTGAATTTGGTTTACCCCATTCCATCATGCGATTCAGAAGGCCTTTTGCAAAATGTATTCTTTCTTCCACAGAGCCTTACAGTTGGAAGCCAAAAATGGAGAGAACTTAAATTGATAACAAATCAAAAAGCTTTATTGGACTATACAGCCTTAAAAAGCACAGACATTTTACAGTATACAAAATACATAAAAGTAAAAAATAATGGGCAATAAAAATTATTTAAGGACTAAAATGTATTCAGATTCAAGATAAAAACTGGTAGTTGAAGGAATAAAGTTAAATCGTTAACAGTACAATAAACACATTACAGAGGGCCGGCTCAGAGATTGGGGGAGAGGGAGTGCAAGCACGTACCCACCAACAGGTCCCCCTTTACTGCCTGAGCCTCCACAAGTACATCAAGAGCTGAGAAACAACAAAATACAATAGTTTTCTTAGATCACTTCTTAAGATTATGAACGATGCTCCAATATCACCAAGTTCCAGGTTACGACATACCAGAAGGATCACTTCCTTCTGTATGCTTCATAAACTGGACAGAAGAATACATGCTCAACGGTTTACTCTACCTGGCGACGAGAGACAAGACCCATCTGATTCATTAGGGTCACACTTTCATTTTGTTATCTTAAAGTTCAAACATCTATAAAAGCACCATTAGAAACCGTTTAGCAATACTTTCTGAACCCCAATGACTTCTGAGGGAGTGGACCAAAGATTCTCATACCCAGTTTGGAGCAGTTAGTGACCTGAAAAACCGAAGCCAAGTGATCTTATGGGTCCTTGCTGCCCCACAACATCCTCCAAGCCCCTTTCCTTACGACAAAGGAACCAATTAAAGTCGCCAATATTATAAGGGTTTAAGACCACTTTGTCAACAACAGATCTAAGGCAGAGGTACTGACAGGGTGATTAAGGTTTCACATAAAATGGTCTGTGCTGGAATCTGTGTCATGCAACGCTGTTCCGGCATCCGAATCAGAATGGGGCTGGCATCGGCAGCATCAGCAATTTACAAATATTTTCTAGGAGTAGCATTTCCTGGTCTACTTCTGTTAAGTCTTGCGAATTCATGAAATACTTAAATCTGCACTAATGCAAAGACATATTTTGTGACTTTAACTGGGTCCCTAATTAGGTCTGGCGTTAGCCAAGACCTTTTATTTTTATTAAAAGTCTATCTCTCTCTAGCCATCTACTGGCTGGCTTCACTGAGTGATAGCAATCTGTTCTTTTGCAAGCAGCATATAGGCATACAAAGTAGTTTTGCTCAGTGCCAGGAACTACTGTAGCAATGTGTGCTTTTTGAGACCAAAAAATATGTTTGCTTTTGCCAATGTTTGTTACAATGGTGAGGACCCAGCAGCTCCCACAGCAATATAGTTTTACAAAAGCGATGTCAAACCAAGACATGCACTAACAAACCAAAAGACTGACCACCAATGGCAGAGCCATTGGCTTTGCCAATGCTTGTTTATTGGCATGTTTCCCATAATTATTTTGAAACTGGTCACACTGATTCTTCCTTATGAATATTTTTGGAAGTACCAGCATGCATCAAACCATTTTACTGAATGATGCTTCAAAGAAATGGTACCTGAAATTTCACAGGAATGTAGCAAAACCTTTTTTTTTTTTTTTTCCTACTTGTATTTTTTGGTGAACATTTTATTTTAAAAGCAAAGAATCAACAATCTTCAAGCTTCTGCAAAAATTTGCATCTAAATCAGAGAGCCTTCTGGGAGAATATATGTAGCTTCATATTGTTAAACTTTGCAAACGTGTGTACACATTTTTTTTTTTTTACTGGAATCGATGTCAGTAGTGTAGTCAGAGCTTACAACATGTATTTAGAACGCTCACCCTAGTGAATGTTTTGCATTTATGAACCAGAAATACAAGTTCAAACAGCATTAACATATGGACACAAATATTACCTCAAATGCAAACAATTCCCTTCCCTGGTCCATAATGTGGTACTTTAATCTGGCAGTCAAAGGGTTTGTGCTGCAGGGTGTTGGGTCTACTTTTCTCCAGAACAAAAACATGAAAACCTGTTGTCCTTGACCCCCCAACAATACGTCCTGGGCGTCGGGCTATAGGAATTCAAGACCCCTGTAGCCACCACCCCCCCAATGCGTCTGGGACTGCTGCAGCTGCCCACCATGCTGGGGAGGACTTACTGCCCCGCTGTCCCCATGTCATGATGCTCATCTGGACCACTGAGGGGGATCGGGCCCATTGTCATGCGTGTGCAGACACTTGCCCCTCATGACTTAAGTACGTGATTTCCCCGTGCAGGCTTGGGTGGACTGTCTGAGGACAGACTACTGGACACTGCGACCCAAGGCAGGGTCCCACCTATTGTGAAACATGGGGCAGAGGTTGGGGGGTGTCTGACATCTGCCTGGCACAAGGCTGTGTCGTTTGCCTGGGAGTGGAGAGCTCCACCGTTCTCTCCAGGGAGGGAACCCTGGATGATCTGGGTCATCCTATTCCTCCGCTCACTGTGAATCTCCCTCCTGCTGTTTGACCTCTTCCCACACTTTGGACACTACACTGGTGCCTAGCTGCTCGTGCTGCTGCATATCTCACAGCAACAGGCCTTTGTGCAAATTGCTCCTGCTACCGCCCAAAGTGTGACCATGGGAAAAGACAAGCATACTCTACACCACTCCTTTCAGTCCTGGATTGATCAATATACCACAGGTCATGGGATAGTGAATGGGTCACAGAGGATAAGGCGTTGCCCACTGAAGGAGACCTGGCTAAGATCCTGCAGACCATTCATGCTTCTCAAACTGCTGTCTGAACCAAAATCATCAAGGTCCACGTAGATGTAGAGCTCCTTTGTCCGGGTCTGCAGAACGCTACTGGTAGAATCACTGACACTGAGGGGCCTATTTCCATTGTGGAGGATGAGATGTCCAACTTGAAGGTGAAAGTCTTGCCTCCTCGCCCAGACATTTGAGCTACACCATCACGCAGAGGACGCAGAAAATCGTTCAAGGCACAACAACCTCAGATTTGTGGGGTTTCCGGAGAGTACGGAGTAGACCCAGCCCGTCAAGTTCTTTGAGCAATGGATTAAATCCTAAATGCTGTTGGACAAACTGCCCCTGGTACGCTGGGGAATGAGCACACAGGGCCCTCATGCCTAGGCAGCCTTGTGGAGCGCCACTGGCCAAGGTTGCTTGCATCCTTAATTTTATGGACAGAGACTATCCTGTGGGAGGCTCGGTCCCGATCGTACTTGAGGCACCAGGAACCAAGGATCCTAATCTTCCCAGACTATACCAAGGAAATGTAGACAAAATGGCACTCGCATGCAGCAGACCAACAAAAGCTCAAGGCCCTTGACTTATCAACATGCACCTGTTCCCTGCACGTCTCAAAGGTGATCTACACCAATAAGACGCATTGTTTTGGAACCCCAGAGACGACTTGGGGTTGGCTCACCTCCGCTCTCTGGAACGGTGGCCAGCTCAGGCTCTATCCAGAAGCAACAGATCTGGACCCTTTCCTGCCAAGGACGTCGCAACACACAAACTAGCTTGCCCTCCCTGAGCTCTGACACATCGTTGCCACAGACGCTAGCCTCTGATCCGCTGCCGTACGATGGAGTGGCCTCTCAGGTTTGGCCCTGGAGGAGGACATTTCCTCTCTAAACTTGAAGTATTAGACTTCAATTCTAAACAAGAAATATTGGTCACCATGGACCCAGAGTCCCTATATACGAACATTCCCCAACAACAGGCACTTCATTGCGTTGAGGCTTTTTGCAGACCTGGGTTCAGATCCCTTACGTGCGTTCATTTTAGAATGTCCTAAGATTGTTCTATTTAACAACTATTTTGAATTTAATGGAACAGTTTACCAACAAATTAAGGGAGTCAGTATGGGCGTTGCCTGCGCTCCCAGTGTAGCAAATTTATGTTGGAGCATTTGAGAAGAGACATCTATATTGAGATCACTCTGTTTTTTTAAAACATCCATCTATGGTGTAGATACATAGATGACGTCTTTTTATCTGGAGAGGAGAACAGGAACTGAATGAGTTCTTTCTATGGTTCAACCTCTGCGATAACAATTTGAAATTTACTATCAAGTGGGATTATAATCAGGTAGAGCTTTTAGATGTCTTTATTAAACATCTTGATGGACGCCTTCTAGTGTCCCTGTTTACCAAACCAATGGCACGAAACACTCTTCTACATTATGATAGTTTCCACCCCAGGAGTCAAAGACAAGCCATTCCTTTCTCCCAGTTCTTGCGTTTGAGAAGGAAAAGCACAGAGATGAAAGATTTTGTTAAACATGCAAATGTCCTTTCCCACAAACTGCGGCAGAGAGGATACCCCACAAAAGGGATCAAAGATTTGCTGAAAAGAGCGGAATACTATAATCGCGAATCACTTTTCCAGGGTAAGAAACATACTAACAATGACAGGCTGGCATGTGTTATCCATCACTCTAGTTTAAATGATAGAATTCGAAAGATCATTAATTCAGAGTGGCATATCTTGAACACCAGTGAAGACTGTACATCTAGAGAAACCTTTATTTGCTTTTAAGAGAAACAAAAACTTGTGCACCTTTGATAACGTATCTTGCTGTTTTTGTTTTGTGTACTTTTCTATTCCATTACTAGTGCTTTAGATAACTAAACTATTCCCTCGTAAAATGGCCACCATGTTTCTCTGGATTACTGCAGCTTAGCAAGAGGGACTTGTCCCTTGTCTAGTTCTACATTTTCCGGCAATTACCTGGCGTTTTAATAACGTGTTGTGATGCTGCATCTCACGGAGATTGCAAGCCGGTACGCTCAAACAGATGATCTTATTTCATTTTCTAAAAGACATTTGAAGGTATGTTTTAGTTTTATAGGTTCAAATGACCTTGGAAATGCGTTTTTTTAACCTCATCGTAACGTGCCTGCCCACGTTTACTTTTCTGAAAAACTATTCTCCTTACAGTTTTGGTGCTTTGGCCCTCGGAGTTTCTAGCAATGCAGTAGTATATTCTGTGTTTCTCCTACTACCATCAGGTAAACGTGTAATCTCTCTACGTGCGACACTTCTCTAATCTATTTGCATGTATGGGCTGAAGGTCTCTGCTTTTTCTAGGCACATCACATGGCCCGATATAGTCCTCTGTATTATACACTATATCTGCACTGTGGTCTTGTGATTGGTCCCCACATTCACCCAAATTGCCCTCCCCAATATGGGAACAGATGCAATTTATGCCCTTATAATATGCCATATCCTGGATACAGAGTTAAGTATGTCTAACTTACATATAGATTTAAAAAGATGACGCAGTGCGCAATATTAGATTTAATGCCCTGATTAAGGTGGCTGTGAGTATTATGAATATATTTGAAAGTGCAAGTCCACCGAAACTCGCGTCAGCAGTTCTGATGATCCACTAAGGCAGTAACGATTATCCACCAATTGGCAGCAAGGAGGATTTACCAATTGACAAATCTTTTTGATGAGATCTTTCATCCAAAGACCAACCGGATTTAGCCATAATAGCTAGAATTATGTTCTTATTATGAACATTGACCCGTGTGATACTAATTATTATATCTGTGAAATGGACTTATTTAAAGCTCATTATTGGAGAGAATTTTAAAATTATTCATATAGGGCCGTGATGTCTTAATTCGTAATTTATTTGACATTTAAATTTGAGATTATTGATATTCATTTGTTGTAAAATATCACTGTGTATGCAATTGTTTGTCTTTCCGGTGTCTTGTTATTGTTTATATGTAAGTTTTATGTGTAGTCATGTGTTTATGGTCTTTGTGTGTTGATTTATGTCTATCTGTGAAGGCCTTGTGTTTGAGGGCCTTTGAGTTGATAGGGGTTATGATTTATTTTAGAAATTGTATAGTTTGAAATAATGATGTATAAATACACACACATACTTCTGTTTGGATCAATACATTTTTGAATATTAGTCAGGCCTTTTCTGAAAATAGGTTGTGTTATTGAATTAATATGAGAGTGATGTACTTTTTACTTATTGTATATTTCGCTGAATCTCTCTCCGTATTCACGTAGGGACCCTGTATTATTCTTTGGAGGTGTTACTGGGCGCCCTCACCCCCTCGCCTGATGATGGGTCTGAACCAGTCTCAAGTCCCACGCTGCGACAAATCAGTTAAATGATCTTCAAGGAGGGTAACCTTTGTACAGTTTGATTTCCTGCTGAACGCTGGATGTCACAGATCCTGTATTAACGAGGGGTCAACCACTCAATGCCGGACTCAGTAATGGTTCTGGCTTACGCGGAAAGTTCATGGGCAAAAGATGGTTCTGGGATTGAAGTATGGGGTCGGGGGTTGTTGAGGGGAATGGGATCCTTTTTTTTTTTATGTGCAAATGTTCAATTGACTTATTTTTCACTGTACTCAGTTGTGTTCACACATCACACCGATCATATATTAGCACACAGCATCCCACTGGTGGACACCCAAGGCATCACCGGCGGAGCCCGCTTGCCCACCCTTGCCTTATTCTTTTGCCTTCCTATGATGGTTCTTCACATTCTATCATGGAACTTTAAAGGTCTACTAGATCATATAAAGCGCTCCAAGGTACTGCTTATGCCCACCGGTTCCTCCCTTCAGGTCTAATGCTTCAGGAGATGGTCTTGATGGGCACACAATGCCCATTCCTGCTTGGTCAAGGTTACAATAGGGCCTAACACACCAGATATACCAAGGGATCTCATGGAGTGGCGATCCTTCTGCACCAATCCTTTCCCACGAAAGTTACCTGAATAGTGCTCGATACACAGGGTCAATATCTCAGCATTGCAGACAGTGCGGAAGGCCGGGCCATGAATCTCATGTGTATTTTTGCACCCCGACATGACTCCTTAAATGCACTCAGAGGTGACAGTGATGATCAATGATGGTCTTACGGACATGGGTGGGGACTACCAAAGTTTGTGACCCAGAGATGGGCTCAACTGGGGGCAATTTTGTGACCCCATCCCCCCTGTAATAGCGCTCAACACCTCTTGAGCTAGGCGGCTGCCCTGGGCTTATGAGACTCCTGGAGACTGTGGAACCGCAGGCAGCGACAATATAAACATTACATTATATATCAGCTGCACATTGCTCTCATGAATACCTTGATCTTATTTTTATGCCCGCCTGCTGGTGTCCCAGGAAAAGATTCTCCTGCGCAGGATCTCAGATCATGTCCCCGTCGTCCTGCACTTGCATACAGCAAGCGACACCCCGCTTGCTATGGGGAGCCTTAACGTCTGCAATCTGCAGAATGAGGCATACACAGGTTCTAGAAGATTAAATAAGGGCATATTTCCAGTGGAACAATGCGCTCTGCTGCCACCCTATGGGTGAGTTGTAAGGCTATCATTAAAGGCCATGCCAAAAGCACATCCAGGGGGAAGGAGAAAGCAAAACACCAACACAACTCTGCTGTAGGCTTGCACCGTCCAGCAGGAACAGCAAGGCCCTGCTGATCACCAGTGCAAAACACTACATCAGCTCGAGCTGACCAACACAGATATCCACCATCTGGCAATGAGGCAGATTTGGCGTGCCTAAATAGCAAGGTTTTATGGGTGCGGGGATAAGAACAGTAAATTGTTGTACTGGCTGACTACACAGCCACTGGCTGGTCAGGTGATACCAGAGATACTGGACAGAGAGTTACTCCCAGCGCACTGCCCCAACCATTGCCCAGACATTTACTGCATACTATAGACGCCTCTATGCTGCAGTCCCTCAATCGCTAGCTGAAGTGGATTCCCCCTTCCTAGACGAGGGAGCCCTCCTCAGCTTTCGAGAGCCAAGACACTAGCCCTGGAACAGCCCTTAACGACTGAGGAAATTGGACTGTTATCTCTGCCTTGGCATCCAGAAAGACTCCCAGCCTCGATAGGTTCGCCACTGAGTTTTATGCCAAATTCAGAGAGGTACCACTCCCTACTTGATTGATCTCTACAAGGAGGCAGAATTAGTTTCTTCCTGAGAGAACATAGACACTGCCACCATTGTCAATCTGAAAACGGATCACCCGCCTACCTCCATGGGAGTAAATCAAGGTTTTTGCGACAATACTGGCCTCACGGCTCAAAAGGGTTCTCCAAACGCACACCTGGTTCAATGAGGGTTTATGCCTGCCAGGGGCCTGAGGACTGTCTTAGATGACTCCATGTAGCCCACTGCCCATGGCTATTTACTCCCACTCCAGTTGGCCCCGCTCCTCAGAATCTGAGAAGGCATTTGATATGGAGGACTGAGGGTGCCTCTCTAGGGTAATTGGACCACCTCCGGTCCGAATCTTAGTGTAGGACACCCTGAACCAATTACAAAAGCTAAATGAGGTTCATGATCTCCTCAAAGCCAACAAAAAAGAAAATAAACTTAGACCAATCCTAGGAACCAAATCTTTTCTGAAGGCCATCAGAATGCCTCCTTTCTCAATCAGGTAAACCATAGGCAAGAATCCTCCCTTACACCTCTGTGCCCTATGACACGACCCACAACAGACCTGCCAATTAATTGGATCAACTTATTTCCTGCCTGAATAGTTACTGGAGGTCAGATTCGACACCTGTGACCTGAAATAAGGGTACCCCATTCCGGGATACCCAGGATTATTTATGACCAAAATACTTTCCAGTATCTACATGCTGATGCATACGAAGACTGATCAAACTGCAGTAGCTCTCCCTTGATCTATAGAGATCAGAGCTAAAGTTTTGGAACCTTGCTTAGCAGGGAGAACAGACAGATTTCTCACAGGCCCTCTCCGGTCTCAATCACAAGAGTGCCACCATGCATACATGCAATCAGAACTCTGAGACCTAGCATTGTATCTATTAAGTGGGGACCCCTTTTTCAAACCCCCTGAAGGTAGCAAACCAGACATATACAATCAAAATATTGTATCCTTACTCAGCACTACCCTGGGGTAGAACATAGCAGATTACTGCAAGAGCTTTTATTGTATTAATTCAGGCAAACTTCTGAAAAGGAAATATAAAAATATCAAACACAAGCACGTGGACTAACAAGGACCCTGTGTTAGGGACTGTCTTAGTAAGAAATTAGACTTAAATCTCCCCCCCCACCCCCAACTCGTTATCAGGCTACATGCAGCCCATGGACGTCAATCAGTCATCTAATGACAGTAGGTAAATCACCTTCGGAATGGCTCCCTAGATCACAACATTCCTCCCTGCCCTATGGCAGGAAGACACAGCCTTTTGTAGGAGCTCACACAAAGTTAAAAAAATAAAAATAATTATGTGAACAATTTGTGTTTCAAAGATGCGAGAATTAATTTAACATTCAAAAGTATGGTGAGAACTGTACATGTATAAGGTGCAATAGCATATAAAGTCATAGTACAAAATACAGCTGTTGTGCATGCTCCGAAAATAATTTTGTAAACCCCAAATTATCTAGAAGAGCAAGTTACTTACATTCCGTGACTCTTTTGTGAATACTGACCACAGATGCCTCCCCTTCAGAATATTTCCCAGCTGCCAGAGTAGATCAGGAAAAATACTTCAGCAATGCTCCGTACCACCAGAAGGCAGTGCTGGACCAAGTGACGGAGCTTTGGTTCTATAAATTATAACTCCAGAAAGAGTTACAAAAGTAACTAGTTTTTCTGATGGATACTTCAAGCCGCAGATATCTCTGCCTTTACAAGAGATACCATAGCAGTACCTTCAAAACGGTGAAGGTTTGGGGACTCTGATCAAAAAAAGTCCTGGAGAACCACATATGTGAAGTGATCTTCCCATCAGACACGACAGTCAAGGCAGTAGTGTTTTATGAACGTATGTACCAATGTCCATGTCACAGCCAGGCAAATCTCTAGAACATGCAAATCTCTCATCAATGCCATTATAGTGGTCCTGGCCCAGTTAGAATGGTCCGGCAAGACTTTGTCTGCTTATTGGCCAGTACATAGCAGATTGTGATGCACTTTGATGAATTCCTCTTTTACACTGACATTTTCCCCCCACAAAAATCCGATCTACCCAATATTCCTTTCCATGGTTGATTTAAAAACTAAATGAGCTGTAAGGTCAAGAAACCGGAATCTCTTCCTCTGCTGAGGTATGAAGCAAAGAAAGCTAGCAAGGTGATAAATTCATCAAAGAGTGTTAAAACTTTTGGAAGAAATGCTGCTTGTGTTCAACAACAATTTCTCTGGGGAAAAGGTGGTTAGGGCGGCTGAATTGCCAGCGTCTGCAGTTCATTCATGTGGCATGCTGAGGTGATGTCCAAAAAGAATGACTGTTTTTACAGTCAATAGCTTCAAGTAACATCTATGCACCAGCACAAAGGGCATGCACATCAGAAATTTCAAGATCAGATTAAGGTTGTACTAGGGCATTACAAATGGCTTGAGGGGAGTCAAACCGTATATATATTACATATACACATACACACACATACATACACACACATACATACATGCATGCATACATATATATACATACACAAAAAAACAATCACAACTGGCAATTTAACAATGACAGTTGCTCAAGTAAACACTACAAGGCTAAGAGGGAAGAGAAATAGGCTTTCATTGTGGCTACCACAAGGCTTTGATGAGTGTTAAGACAGTAAGTTTTCTGCATGTTTCTGGAGAGTGCTTCCCCTTCCCTATGGTGATCTACAGGCAAGTCACTTAAGTTACTGTATGGTTTCTGGATTCTTACATCAGTGAACATAACAAACCTGTATGTCCATTGAGTATCTCCCTGCTTACATGGACTGAGATCCTAGAGCGTAGCTCGGAGGTCGACGGGGGCTTGCATAGTGCCCCCCTATTTCACAGACAGTGGCTACTGTTTTCTCTACCAAGGCAGTGGTAGACTGAGTGGTAGCAGCAAAAAAAACTATAGTCAGTGAAACCTGAATCTTTGAGTGGGGGGGGTGGGCATGGAGGGGGAAGAAGGTATGGGGGACTAGGGGTTGCTGGTTTGGACTGAGCATTCAGACATTGAGCCTTACATGCAAGATCAAAAGCACGCATCCAGCTGAGAATAGATCAGTGCCTGGGACATACATGTGTATCTATTCCTTTGGTATCTTGGTGGTGTTTTCCATGCGCTTGGACTTTGATGTTGAGTCTTGAACAAACACTGACCGCAGAGGCCAGTCTTTTATCACCTCTGATTGACAGGCTGATCCTATCCTTCATTACTCTTTGGAGAAGCCTGGTGGGCTAGGGTAGACACTTGCTCTGTGTTTAGCTGCCTTAACTCCAATAGGAGGGATGATGGTCAGAGCCTCTTGGTCTGGAGTCAATTAAAATTCCTCTTTTGATAACAGCCCGGGCTGATACCAAGAGCCTGTCCAGAAGGATAATAACTCAACTTTGCATGCCAGTACATGCAGCGAGTATGAGACACAGATAGGCCTCATGATTGGAGGGGCACCCAGGATTCAAAAGCCGCAGACCCTCTGATTAGATCAGCCTATCAATCACAGATGTTAAACGTCTGGCCTCAGCGGTTGTTCAAGACTGGTCTTCGGTTCTAACAAGCATCTACAGAAGCCAGCTATAGGCCCACGGTGGAAAGGCAACGAAGCTTGCTCACTGCGTCTCAACTTAAGTTTTCTCTGTGATGGATGGATTTTGCTGTGAAGGGATTTGCCAACTGTAGAAGAGCAAAAGGATCAATCAGCAATCTGAATGCAGAGGCAGAGGACCAGCTTTTGTGGGGATTGTCGCATCGGCTTAGAAGACAAGGAAATTGAAAAAAGCTGCTAAAGATAAGGAAGCTTGCAGCACATCAGAGGAAGACCGAGAAACTTGATTCCACCAAGCCTTTGAAGGTGAGGTCGCCTCTGCCCAGACCTCTCCCCTGTGCTGTTGGAGCCTGGGATACTTACAATCTGTAGCTGGGGGGAAGAGTGTCCTGTGGTTCAGGCCCCTTTACCTTTCTCTTTGTGAAACATGGGGATACCAGGGTGTACTGGCACTCTGGCAGTTTATGCCCCCTTACAGCTAAGGTAGTGGCTACTGGTCTAATGGGACTCCAGTAAAGTATGCCAAGACATCAGGCACCTGTGATCAGATCCCCGACGCCACCAGAGCAGTGTCACTGCTAATGACAGGAGGTCACTTCTGTTCTTGGGGTGGTGGGTTGTGGGGCTGATCTGGAACATTTGACTTCACATCATATGATGAAACTACACTTATCATACAAAGATTGATATCCTGGCTCTAGAGAATAAGAGCAACCCTCTGCAACATAGCATGTACACACAATTAGCAATGCATAATAAAGACTAACTGTGTTTGTATAGTAATTAGTGTCCAGGTGCTATAATACTGTTTGAGGTCAGAACTCTGGCCCAGAGGATTGTAGGGATGTCTCGTTTTCACTGTTTATCCTATTTTTAGGTGTAGTATATTTCTCTTATGTGTATTAAGCACTTTTCTTTTTAAAAAGTAAGTGTGCCCTGTATTCTGAAGGTCTAAACCCACCTCACCTGGTTGAATAAGGCTTGGACTGCTCTGCCTTGCTAACCTGAGAGAGTCCAGTACTGGAGAGGAGTACTTGGTTATCCAGTTTTGGGTCCACTAGTACTGAAGTACCAGGACACCAGTGGGAGACACTCTAGTTGATGCGACTGGAGCAGGGTAGCCCCTGAGTGCCCAGGAAACTGGGTCTAACACTGAGCTAAGAAAAGAACAATCAAAACGCCATCAGAAAGTTTACCTTGCAAGGGGGCCTGTGTTTCGGGCACTACACCAAGAGACAAACTTGCCCCAACACCCTGCATAGGCTGCCTGCACTGAAGAGTATCTGGCCACAAGAATTACATTGACCACCTCAGCCGGCAAGTCTTACACATTTAGCTGCTGCCACTTAGGGGGTCATTACAACATTGGCGGTAAAAGCCGCTTACCGCCGTGCAGAAGACCGCCAACACACTGCCGCGGCCGCGGAAATCCGCCACAGCTATTATGACCCACATCCCGAAATCCGACAAAATTCAGACACCCACACAAGTCCGCCACACCAAAGGTCAGTGATAAACTGGCGAAAACAAATACTCCACCGTCACGCCAACAGAAATACGCCCATGCTATCACGACCCACGAATCCACGCAGCGGTCTTTCAACCGCGGTATTCCATTGGCGGTACACACCGCCGCGCTCAAAATACACACACATCTCCAAAACACCACCACATTGGACAATTCGAAAGACACACACCTGAGACACACACCACTCCCACACACCCAATACTATATAAAAAACACACCCACAAACCCCTACGTCAACAACTGAGAACGAAGCACAGAGAGAGACACCACCATCCACAAACTAGCAGCAACAGACACTCAACACCATCACCCACACTACTTCCACCCACAAAACACCACACACCACTACATATCACCACACTTATCACCACACTTATCACCACACTTATCACCACACTTATCACCACACTTATCACCACACTTATCACCACACTTATCACCACACTTATCACCACACTTATCACCACACTTATCACCACCCCATGGCACAGCAAAGACACCCCAGGTTCTCGGAGGGGGAGCTCAGGGTCATGGTGGAGGAAATCGTACGGGTAGAGCCACAGCTATTTGGATCACAGGTGCAGCACACATCCATTGCTAGGAAGATGGAGCTATGGAGAAGAATATAGTCGACAGGGTCAACGCAGTGGGACAGCACCCAAGAAATCGGGACGACATCAGGAAGAGGTGGAACGACCTACGGGGGAAGGTGCGTTCCATGGTCTCCAGACACATCGCGGTACAGAGGACTGGTGGCGGACCCCCACCTCCTCCCCCACAACTAACATGGGAGGAGCAGGTCTTGACAATAATGCATCCTGAGGGCCTCGCAGGAGTCGGTGGAGTAATGGACTCTGGTAAGTCAAATCTTAACTATCATATCCCCCAACCTACCTGCATGCTATCACAGACCCCCCACCCTCGCCCCCACCCCTATCACTCCAATTCCTCACAAATGTACTAATATCACAAACCACCCATCCCAACACCAAGCCCTGCATGCAAAAACAAAGCATTGACACCCATCACTAAAGCATGCCCACTGCACATACCCATAACACCCCCCTCAACCATCATCACACAAGCCCACACACAGGAATGCCAGCACTGGGGTACACGGTCACCCACCCATTGCACACCATGAAACACACAGATGCAATAATCATGCCTTTCCACCCCTGCAGGACCACTACCCAACGCCACCAGACAGGAGGGTCCAGACATCTCCACCCCACCCACAGAAGAGGCCCACAGTGATGACAGCAGCTCTGTCCAACTGGACCTAGATGACCAGCCCGGACCATCGTGTGCCTCGGGACAGTCGGTTCCCCTCACACAGGCAAAGCCCACCGCAGACCTTCCACCCTCTGGTAACACCAGCACAGCACCCACCCAGCGGGCCCATACCTCCGTCCCCAGGACACGTCAATCAGCTGTGTGTCCACCACTACAGGGAACCCAGGATAACCCACCACCCCAACAACAGGGACCTGGGGGCAGTGGTAGTGGGCACACGGTCAAGGGGTCAGAGGCACAGGAACACGGGGGAACTGGTAGGGCTGCCGTGCAACGGGGACGGACAGGCCTAGGGAACCCACTCTTCATGAGGCCCTCTCCTCCATCATGGGAGCATACCACCACTCCCAGGAGACGATGGCAACGGTCCTGGCCAAGTTTCAGGAGACCCAGCACCTGCAGGAGGAACAGTATATGGGCTTCAGGGAGGAACTCAGAACCATCAGCACCGCCCTGGGCACCATCGTAGGGGTGCTGAAGGAGATACACAACACCAGGAGGGACACTGTGGCACAACAAGGGGCCCCAGACACCAGCATGGACGAAGAACTGCCCACCACCTCCGCCGGCGCTAGGGACAGGAGGCACCGCCACAGGACCACCACACCAGCACCCCACCCCCTGCAGACGGAGAAATACCCCTCAAGCGGTCCCTGAGAACCAGGAACAAGACAGAGCACGATGCCAAGACCCCCGCCAAGAAATAAGACCCTACTGTCCCACTTTGTAACCCTGTCCATATTGGAACTGCCCCAGCTCCACTTCCTATGCCCATATGGGCAATGCACCTGTGAGACTCAACTGGACTCTGCCATGGAAAGTCCTCCACCATCACCCCTGGAGTCAGTCTGTGATTTAGAAAATGTATTATAGCAATGACAGTGACAAAATGCGTTCTCAATTGTAATGTCAACATACCTATGTCACACATCTTAAGTCCATGAGGAATCTAAGCAGATGACACACGTTGGAAACCACACCTGTGAAACCGTAATGGAAATGTACAACTCAGTTACCATAAACTGGTTGAAATCGACAGACAGGATAGAGGTAGAAGTGTCAAAGTCCTTGTAGTAGGCAGGAATGTATTCTCACCTGTGTCACTGGAAATATTGATGGATAATGGAGTCCCTGTTGTCAATGTCTTCTTCCTCTGCTTACTCGTCATCACTGTCCACAGGCTCCACAGCTGCCACAACACCGTCATCTGGACCATCCTCCTGCAGAAAAGGCACCTGGCGTCGCAAAACCAAATTGTGAAGCATACAGCAGGCCACGATGATCTGGCACACCTTCCTTGGTGAGTAGAATAGGGAACCCCCTGTCATATGGAGGCACCTGAACCTGGCCTTCGTGAGGCCGAAGGTGCGTTCGATCACCCGCCTAGTCCGCCCATGGGCCTCATTGTAGCGTTCCTCTGCCCTGGTCCTGGGATTCCTCACTGGGGTCAGTAGCCATGACAGGTTGGGGTAACCAGAGTCCCCTAATAGCCACACCCGGTGCCTCTGGAGTTGACCCATCACATAAGGGATGCTGCTATTCCGCAGGATGTAGGCGTCGTGCACTGAGCCAGGGAACATAGCATTTACATGGGAGATGTACTGGTCTGCCAAACATACCATCTGTACATTCATGGAATGATAACTCTTCCGGTTCCTGTACACCTGTTCACTCCTGTGGGGGGGGGGGGGGGGGGGGGGGGGGGGGGAACCAGAGCTACATGGGTCCCATCAATGGCACCTATGATGTTAGGGATTTGTCCAAGGGCATAGAAGTCACCTTTCACTGTAGGCAAATCCTCCACCCGAGGGAAAACGATGTAGCTCCGCATGTGTTTCAGAAGGGCAGACAACACTTTGGACAACACGTTGGAAAACATAGGCTGGGACATCCCTGATGCTATGGCCACTGTTGTTTGAAATTACCCACTTGCAAGGAAATGGAGCACTGATAGAACCTGCACTTGAGGGGGGATTCCTGTGGGATGGCGGATTGCTGACATCAGGTCAGGCTCCAACTGGGTACACAGTTCCTGGATTGTGGCACGGTCAAACCTGTAGGTGATGATTAAATGTCGCTCCTCCATTGTCAACAGGTCCACCAGCGGTCGGTACACCGGAGGATTCCGCCATCTCCTCACATGTCCCAGCGGACGGTGCCTAGGAAGGACAACAGCGACCACAGAGTCAAACAACTCAGAGGTATGTACCCACAGTCTACACAGAACACGAAACATAATCCAAAAAGTTGCCTGTATGAGTGTTGAGTCTAGGCCTAGGTATGTGTGACGCAGTTGAAAATGAAGCCATGTGGGTCCCTGAAATGGGGGCTGCCTGACCTCTAAAGTGGGACAATGGGATGTGAGGTAACTGCGCTGGCGTTGTACACCGTTGCGGTAGGCAGTCGAAGACCGCGCGCAATGCTGCATTGGTTAACATTGGACCCTATGGGTCCCAGGAGCCAATGATGAAGTGCGCCGGCGGTGATGGTATGCACCGCCATGGACGTGACTGCCATTTTTTATCTGTTCAATCACTCGATACCTGATCTTCGACAGGAGAGGACCTACACTTCAAGTGCTGCTGTGACCTCGTTCTGGAAGAGACAATGGCTCGTGCGTCTGGGGAAAGGGCCCCTGCCCTCACTGCACAGGAGTTGGAAAAGCTTGTGGACGGGGTCCTCCCCCAGTACACGCTACTCTACGGTTCTCCAGACCAAGAGGTAAGTACACAGAGAGCACGTTGTATGGGCTATGCCTGAGTGGAGAGGGCTGGTTGTAAGAAGGAAGGGGCCACGGTTCTGTGCATGATGGACTGTGAATGCATGTGCCACATACATGGCAAGGGTAGGGATGGGGGCCACTCACTTCGACGGTGCAGTTGCTAATGACTTCTCTTCTTCCCCTGTACATTTCATTTAGGTCAGCACCCACCAGAAGAAGGATATATGGCGTGCCATCGCCAAGGACGTCCGGACCCTGGGGGTCCACCACAGACAGAGCACCCACTGCCGTAAAAGATGGGAGGACATTCGCCGCTGGAGCAAGAAGACGGCGGAGGCTCAGCTGGGGATGGCCTCCCAACGTGGGAGGGGTGCCAGTCGCACCATGACCCCCTGATGTTCCGGATCGTGGCTGTGGCCTACCCGGAGTTGGATGGGCGCTTGAGGGCATCACAGCAGACACAAGGGGGTGAGTACAACATCATTCTGCGGACTTTGCGCGCAGTGAAGGTGTCTGGGTGGGGGAGGAGGGTTGTGGGCTCCCCTAGGCCAGGGCGAGTTCCGTAGGCTAGGCCCCTCCGTAATGCAGGCCATGTGGCACTCCACCCCACCTCTGTAGAGTGCCAATTACAGGTATACATGCCCCTGTGTCATCTATGTGTGCAGATGTCGACCATAGCCATGTAGGCCATATCCCAGGAACTGCATCTGTAGAGCCCAACAGCGCGGCGTAGTGCAGGGGGCTGCTGTGTCTGTATTGTCTGCCAACGGTAGCAGTAAACCATGCACTCAACCGGTCTTTCTTCTGTCGTCCCCCCCACCTTTTTGTGGTCTCCCTGTTCTTGTGTGCATCAGCATCATCAGGCGGAGGTACAGTGGCACCGGAGCACGAGGAAGCTGCATCCCACATGGCCATGGAGGGCCACACCACGGACACTGAATACACCAGTGGGACGGAGGGCGAGGGGAGCTTCATGGCGGGGACAGGATCAGCAACCAGCGACACAGACTCGTCCTCCGATGGGAGCTCCCTTGTGGTGGCCACAAAATCTGTGCCCCCCACTTCTACAGGGACAGCCGCTACCCCCACTACCCCCCCTACCAGCACCGCCCTCCCAGCAGCCCCTCAGCCGTCGCCCCGTGCCCGCTCACCCAGGAGGGTGGGCATCACCTTCGCCCCAGGCAACTCAGCCCCTGCCCCAGTCACCTCTGCTGCCCTCAGTGAGGAGGCCATTGACCACCTCAGGTCACTCACTGTTGGGCAGTCTACCATTTTGAATGCCATATAGGGTGTAGAAAGGGAATTCCAACACACTAATGCATTCCTGGAGGGCATTCATTCTGGTCAGGCTGCCCTTCATCGAACCCTGCAAACTCTGGCCTCAGCACTGATGGCAGCCATTGTCCCTGTGTCTAGCCTCCCCCCTCCAACTTCCTCCACCCAGACCCAATCCCCTGTACCCTTGCCTATCCCAAGGACACCATCAGACCAGCATGCACACACCTCACCACACAAGGGAAGCTCAGGCAAACATAGGCACCACACATCCCACAGGCACTCACGCAAGCATCACACACATAAAGACAAACCAACATCCACTGTCTCCACTGTGTCCACCTCCTCTTTGTCTCCCTCCTCCCTCCCAGTCTCGTCTACACTCTCACCTGCATGCACTACCACTACGTCCCGCACCAGCACACCCCGCTCACGTGCACTCACCACCCCCACTACCATTTACACATCCCGTGTCCTCTCCCACTGTGTCTGTGACGCCCCCTCCCAAAGTACACAAACGCAGGCACACACCCTCCCAACATACATCCACCTCACGACAGCCTCCAGCGCATGCACCTGCATCCAAAGCCACAAAAGTTACACCTCCTACAACCACCTCCTCTTCCTCCACTCCCAGACCCCCTCCAGCTACCCGTGTTCCTAAGAAACATTTCCTGACCAAGCTTGACCTCTTTCCCACCACCCCCCCTCCAATTCATAGGTCCCGTACTAGCACCTCAGCCAAAAAATCTCCGGGACCAGTGGTGCCTGTTAGAGGTATGTGGAGTGCACCGGGCACCAGGGCAGCCAGTGTGACACGGAGCCACAGCACAGCCAGTCCCCCCCGTGAAGCACCAGAAGCTGGACAGTGCACGGCGGGAGTGGGGGAAGACGCCAGCCAGCAAAGCCGCTCACAAGGGTCCCGGGGGGAGTGTCCACTCAGCTGTGACTCCTCCCAAGGTGGGGAAGGGGCAGAAGAAAATCGCCAAAGTCTGGGAGGAGCAGCACGGCAGAGAAGACCGCCATCATCCCTGCTGCCCAGGAGGCCACCGCCAGCCCAATCGTCAGTGGCCAGGAGGCCACTGCCAGAGTCAGTGCCCAGGAGGGCAGCCCGCTCGTCAGTGGCCAGGAGGCCACCGCCAGCCACAGCCCAGCTGCCTAGGAGGGCCCCGGCAGCCACAGCCCAGCTGCCCAATGAAGGACCGCCAGCCCCAGCCCAGCTGGGCAATGAAGGACCGCCATGGCAAGCACTGCTGAACAGGTCAGAAACTTCAAACTAAAGCACCGCTGAACAGGGCAAAGACCGCCAAGTCAAGCACCGCTAGCCCATGAGCTGCAGGGGCAGTGACGCAACTGGGACCGTCACGGGGAGAGTTTTGCACTCCGGGCACCAGTCCCCCTCCAGAACCAGTGGAGGCTGTTCTCCACTTGAGACTGTGGCTTTGCACTCCCCAGTATTGAACAGTGGGCAAGCCACCCACTGTAGAGACTTGTGAGACTGTGGCTTTGCACTTCCCAGGATACATCAATGGGCATGGAGCCCCCTCGTGGATCTGGCGTGGTGCACTCATCAGGCCGAGGTGCCCCCCCTTCCCTTCCCCCTGAGGTGCCTGTTGTATTTGTGTCTGATGCCCCAGCAGTGTTCTCTCCGTTTCTGGTCAGGTATCTTGTGTGGACCTCGCCCATGCATTTTGGGCCCAGTGGTCCACGGACAATGACTTGTGAATTACCTGCACTACTATTCGTGGTGTATATTTTGTTTAATGTGTGTACGTATATTTTATATATAATATATATATATATATATATATATATATATATATATATATATATATATATATATATATATATGTTACTGTATTTTTATATATTACAATGGTTCCACTCATTTCCTTTGGTCTTTGCATTCTTCCGGGGGGGGGGGGGGGGGGGGGAGGCGGGGGGTTGGGGGTTGTTACTGTAATGTTTGGATATGCATTGGTGTGTGTGTTGTAGTGGGTGAGGTGGTGTTGCGTGTGTGTGTCCCCGTCTTTTGCCTCCCCCTCCCCTATGTCGTAGGTGCAGTACTCACAGTTGTCTTCGCCGCCGGCATTGATGATCGTCGTACAGGAGCAGGAAGACTAGTGCAGGAAGTATTTGGAGTCCCGGCTCCATGGTGTCCTCCTTCCTTGTGGGGAGTGTAGAGGTGAGCGGTTTCCCTTTGAAATGGCTGTTTCCGCCGTGTTTTTATCCACGGTGAATCCGCCCCGGAAAAGGTGGCGGATTGGTAGGTTGTTATACTGTGGGTGGTACATTGTCTCCCGCCTGTCTGTTGGCGGTGACCGCCGTGCTGTTTGTTTGTACCTCCGTGGCGGTCGGAGTGTTAAAGTGGCTGTCTTTGTTGGCAGTTTCCGCCACGGTCATAATTCCAATTTTTTTACCGACAGCCTGTTTGCGGTCTTCCCGCCGCTTTAACACCGTCCACCAGGGTTGTAATGACCCCCTTAATCTTTATGCGTGAAGGTGTAAGTTGTGGAGACTTGAATGCAAAACCTTGCCATGTTGCTGAGAAAGAAGTACCTCAAAGAAGTCTGATTGGTGGACAATTACTCTGGCCGAGGAGCAACAGGTATCATGTGCTCTTGGCCCAGTCTGGGTCAATGAGAATGACTTGGCCCTAGGCGGACTGGATCTTCTGCAAAACAAGAGGCAGGAGAAATAGGAGACAAAAGGCGTCCATTAAGGAGGTACTACATTCCAGCCAGAATACATTGCCAGAGTAGCACTTTGGAGGAAACTCCAGTGGGCCGAGTTATCACTGAATGTTCAATGGTGAAGAAAAGATCTAGCGAGGACATACCCAATGATCAAAGACACTCCGCACCACCTTAGAATGAAGATGGCACTTGCAGTCCACAAAAGGACTCCCACTCAGTTTGTCCACTCAGGCATTTAGAGACCCCCCATTAAGTGGTTGGTGACCAGGGAAGCATTCTGCTGTCCCCTGTAACCGCCAGAGGTTTAGGGCATTGGGGCATAGAATTGGACCCCCATTCCACCCTGCTTGTTACAGTATCACACACCAGTCATGTGGTCAGAGGACCTGAACCATACCTTCTCTGATGGATGGCAAACAGGCTTTCAAGACCAGATTGATTATCCAAAGCTCCAGCAGGCAGCTATAGAGCTGGCGCTCTGGTGGAAGCCAGCTGACTCATGTCCACCACTTCCAGGTGATCTTCTTAATCCACCAGCACCACATCGGTCACAACTGTAAGCCCTGGGTGGGGAAGGGAGAGTGGCTCTCAGAAGGTCAAACTGGCATCCACTAGGCAATAATGCAGATCCTGTGCAGTGCCCTTTGAGATTTGAATAGAGTCAGAAAGGCAAAGCATATGCTGATGCCATTGGGTTCGGATGTCCCACAGGAGTGCCTACACATGGCACCTGAAGTTCAAAATAAGAATGATGCAAGAGGCCAGGAGACCGAGATGCCTCAGCACCATGCCAACCAAGACCTATGGGTGATCATATCACTGGGAACATATCCAGAATGTCGCTGGCTCAGTGCAGCACAGGAAAGGCCTTGAACACCATGCCTGAGTTCCCAATAAACAAGATCTGTTGAATGGGGGTTTAGATGGGACTTTGGCTCATTGACAGTGAATTCCAACATAAGGAGTGCGATTACAGAGGTGCTCCTCAACACTCAAACTCTCAACACTTTGCCAACAAACTACTACACACCAGAATAGAAAGCATTGACAGCACATAGCATCTCCCCAGCCAACCAGGTCCTATCGTAACAGCCCTTCTACTAAAGCAAAGAAAAAACACAAAACAAATGTTATAAAGAAACAATAATGCAAAGAACGACATACTTCAACGTAACAAGTGGAGCCCCCAGGACAACTTTAATAGCACAGTTATCCACTAAACAATGAATATAATGACAATAGTTACTCTATGTCATCCAGTCGGTTTGTTTTCTTCTCCTTCAGAAAAGCATTCCTCCCGACTTACCATAATTTCTTCCACTGCCATTTCTGTCCCAAACAGTTCTTCTCAGAAACATTTTATTCCATTCACTCCTAGCTCTTACCAAACAAGACATGCTCCATACATCACCTGACTAAAAATCACAACATTCTTGTTAAAGTCTGGTATTTTGCAAGTTCCCTTTGCTTTTTAATGAAACCTGGCTACCTGACACCACATCATCCACACTCCATTCCAACCCGACTCCATGCAAAGAATCAAAACACATCTTATACCTTTCCTTGTACTCTTTCACATCTCCTCTCACACCACTACCTACATAAGATCCAGCTCCCAAAGACAACTAACTAGGTCCCTGCTTTTCGATCACTCAAAAGGGGATACTCCTATCACTGTATGGAGAGTAGTTCTGTGTGCCAACAAAATTACTCTTAAGGTATCCACAAGAGGCGCCCCACATGGCAATGCTCCCTGCAAACACCTTTTCACCATTTTCCTTATGACCTCAGCCAGTCTATTTGCTCTAAGGTGATAAAGTACCGTGTGATAATGTCAAATTGGCAATCCACTCAAACTCTTGCACTTCTTGCGACAAATCATATGCCATTGTCAGTCACAACCTTTGGAATCCTCTCTGGAAAACTAGTTTTTCAAAAACTCAGTTTTATACCTCACAGCAGCGGACTTTGCTGTAACCCATTTCGTAGCGCACTCAACAAAGACTACAACATAACTGTAATGGTTGTAAAAAGGTCAATAGGTACTCCAATATCCATGCCTAACTTGTGCTATAGTTCACCAAGGGTATGCACATGTGAAAGGGGCATTGGTCACAAAACTCAGCTCTACCTTTGGCCAAGCAGATTAGAGCAACCTTTAACCACTTCCTCTGCCATCTTGTCCATATCCTGCCACCAACAAAGCTCCCTTAACCTGGACTTGGGCAAATTTCTCAAAAAGTGTACCCTCATCTGTATGAGAAATTAGAAGTATTAATTGTGAGGGGGTGAGTAACCACCTCAAAAAATAATCATAGGCCTGGTCCGCATAAACCACTAAAGTCATTAAAATAACTTTTGGTAGCTATGGCACAGAGCAGACAGGCTTAACTTGGGGGCAACATATAAATTATGTTTTAATAGACAACTGGTAGATTACTGGAGGAACATCATATTTTCCACCCATCCCAAACTGGGTTTTATCTGCACAATTGCATGGAGATTGCATTGCTCAGGGTCACAGGGGATCTCAGATTGTGGATAAGGGAGGCTTGTCTGCCCTGATCTTGCTGGAACTTGGTGCTGCTGACATTGTCCCATAAACATCTGATAAAAAGACTGAGTGACTATGGGATCAATGACAATGGTATTCATGGCAAAGCCTCAGCATGGGTTTAGTCTTTCTTACATGGGCGTTCTTTTCAAGTAATATTTCTGCTGTTTTCCTCTACAGATCATCAGCTTGAGTTTGGTCCCTCAGAATCTGCATCAAGTTCTACTCTGTTTAACACCAATGTCCGCCTTTTGGCAGACAATGTAGAAGCATTTGGGCTCTCTTTGATGTCCAATGCAGATGACAGTCGTTCTTCGCTGTCCTCTACGGACGAGGTGGATCCTTCCCAATTTAGGAACTGTATGACCTCTGTGGCACAAAGGATGAAGCATAGTTGCTTCAAACTGAATGTCAATAAAACAGAGGTTCTAACTGTAGGTAAGTAATCTATGGTTTGGGGTCCTCACTGGTGGTCTGAGGTATCGGGTCAACCTCCAACTCCTAAATTAGCGGAGGAGAGTTTGGGAACCTGGGTTGACACTTTGAATCTGAAATTTAGGATGTGACTTCTTGCTGCTTTAGACTGCTCCGATCCTTGAAGAAATTCTTCTGGAACGTTCCTTATTCTATACAGAGGTTGATTATTTCTCGTATAGTTCAGTGTAATACCTTATACCTTGGCATTACCAAAAAGGCTAGGAATAGATTTCAAAATATTCTAAATTCGGCTGTTGGGCAATTTACCTAAACCGCATTCAGTATCCAACCAGCTACAGAATCTTCACTGGGTAGCTGTTGAGAAACCAATACAACTCAAGGCTCTTGGTGTCACCCATTGTGTTCATAACACTACAGGACCCATAGACTACATCAGGTTATTCCTCAATCCTTCTTTAGCCCTCCCTGATCAGGGACCGGTCTCCCAACTTAATCACGGACCGCAAGGAGATGGAGAGCAGCTTCGCTATCCACTTAGTGTCTACCCTAGCAATGAGACTTTGTTGAGGGTAAAGATAGAGGATTTTGTACACCCTCCCCCCCTCCCCCCCTTAAGATCCCCTTTAAGATCCCCTTTAAGATCCCCTTTAAGATCCCCTTTAAGATCCCCTTTAAGATCCCCTTTAAGATCCCCTTTAAGATCCCCTTTAAGATCCTTTCCCCAACTGACCGGGACTTGCTGGACACTGCCATCTTCGGGGAGGAGCTCTTGTCGACCTTTGACAGGGTTATATAATGGGAAGGCCCGGAGTGCATTGGGTTCCCATGCAAGTTCTTTAAAGCTTATATGCCCAAGCTCCAGGAACATTTGCTGTTCTCCGCGACAACCGAAGCAGTTTTGCCACCTAATTAGCCCCATGCAGACATTGTAATCTTTCCTAAACTGGGCAGACCAACCAATGAACACTCATATCGTCCAATTTTCTTATTGCACCTAGAGGTCAAGATATTGGCTAAGGCATTGGCAAGTAGGCTAATACATCACATCACTCATCTGGTAGTCCTGATCAGGTGGGGTTTGTGCCCCACCTCCCCACCAGTCATATAATTCAGCACCTAAATAAGGCACTAGCGCTCGCTGACAGGTTGTTAGGACTGGCGCCAATCCTTCTGGCCGATAGCGACAAAGCATTTGAGTCCGTGAGTTGGGAGTACTTGTTTCTTCTCCTTCAACTCCTGAATTTTGGCCCTTGGTTTCTTATCTTAAATTGCTACATACCAATTTGATGGCATCTGTGCAGGAGGTGGGTTTGATACATTTCCTATACAGCGGAGGACACAACAGGGGTGTCCCATGCCCCCCGTGCAGTTTGCTCCTGCTATTGAGCCTTTGGTGGTGTGGGTGCAGAGGGACATGCAAGTGCAGGTATTCAGGGGTAGGGGGATTGGT
This sequence comes from Pleurodeles waltl, assembly GCF_031143425.1. Lineage (NCBI taxonomy): Eukaryota > Metazoa > Chordata > Amphibia > Caudata > Salamandridae > Pleurodeles > Pleurodeles waltl. Next base: position 1,663,385,750 of record NC_090440.1, read on the forward strand.
GGGCTGGCAGGAGGGGGAAGGCTAAAAAAAAAAAAAATAGGATTCAACACAGATGTTCTCTCCTTCCTTACCACACCTTTTGTCACACAGCCCGTATTTATAGATCATGAGCATCCTTGGAGAGACTATGGGCATCCATATTAATAGGTCTATGTCCACTGTATTCTCAGCAGGCACTTGCCCCTAGGAACTCAGGTGGGCATCTGGAGTGTGGGTTGCAAAGTATGGGCTCAAATACTTAGAAGTTTGTGTCCACTGACACCACAGTGGCATGGACAGCCAATTTGGAGCTGGTGCTGGCTCTCCTAAGGGATTATGTTAGGATCTGGTCTATTATCCCTTTGTCTCAGACTGAACGGTCTGCCATCTTCAAGATCGTGTCCTTGACCAGATTCCTCTATCAGTTACAGAACTTCCCACATAATGTTGCACAACAGTGGTTCCATACGCTGAATTCCATCCTTTCTGCTTTTCTGTGGAAGGGAGCCCATGTATTTCCCTCAGCAAATGCTTTCAATCTACTTATTGTGGGGGTATAGTCACCACAGATATGAAATAGTATTATCTTGATTCTAACCTTTTAATAAAGGCCAGGTGGTATGACCGTCAAGGTGACCCAGCTAACGCATCAGCAAAATGGACAATGGGAGACAGCCCTCGTTTCATAAATATACGGTGAGGCGGTGGAGACAGTCTCCTCCAAGGGATGAGTGATTTTCAATCTATTGCACTCTTCTCTCCAACTAATGCAATGGGGGCGCAGGCTGACTGAGCAGACACCACTCTGGCGGGGATGTATATTTTTGCAGTTGGCTGCACTGGACGGGTTCAGGAAATCAGACTTCATAGGGATATCTATCCTCTGGGATGTTTTGCACAGAACGGTCCTCAAGTTTTTCTAGACTCTACAGGTGGAGTATCACCACACAGCAGTAAGTTTCACTGGTATCATCAGCTCCACCATTCACTGACCCCGCCACTATATTAAACACCATATCTTATGTTCCCAATTTCAGACTGGGTGACCACAGTCATGAAAATCTAGCAGATGCTCGTCTCCAAACAAACGCATTTAGCACCCTCTGCACAGCTTCGGAAGCAGATGTGGGACATTTAAGAATGAGTATTGGACAAACGTTCTGGGGATGCCTCACTTGGCTGCCCTTGCAGCCAGAGTCCGGCTCATTCAGCTCAAATATCTTTACAGGGTCTGCTTTATGCACCACAGGCTCCAGCAGATGGGAGTGGTCGCCTACTCGTCCTGTCTTATGTGGTACGGGGAAGATATATTTATTTATACCGTGCTGCCTCGAGTTGGACAGATTCTAGAGCAGGGTGACAGCCTACTTAAGCAGGGTTTTGTCATGGCAGACTCTGATGGACCAGAGACCATCCTTCTCCATCACACAGATGATTTAGGTGTGGACAGATATAAATTGTTCTTGTTATATTTAGGTCTGACATTAGCTAAAAAGGATATAGCACATCCCAAGATATGGAAAGGATGGGCTGATTATCGAGAGAGTAGAAGCCAGTCCGTTACATACACCACCTAGTTGACAACAAAGGATTGGGGGTGGGGTGGGGTGGGCGAACAGGTTGAGCGGATGTGGGATGACCAATCCAACATTTGACCGTCTTTTGTCTTTTAATGATGGAATGTGGTTGGGGGAGTGGAGTGGGTGACAAGGCAGGTGTTGGTTTCTCTTTGCTTCATTTTTAATTTTTTTTGCCATTATGTTAAGAAGCTCAATTTCTAAATAAATAACATGTTTTAAAAAAGAAAACAAAAAACAATATAGGACCACCGGTTCTTAACTCCCTTGTAGAGTCCAACTACCTGACAAGATGTCGGAGATCATCTGTCTGTCGAGTATACATCGTCTTTAGTTAATGAGGCAGTTTGTTCCGATGTTTTGGGCCAGGATTGTCGAATGAGCTTCATGTAACCCTTCAAAGCAATACTAATGAAGTTATTTCCTATAAGACACTTTAAAAAGTTGCCTGATATACTAACAGGTGCGGTGGGAAGCCCTCTTTAGGGAAGTTATGTGCAACATAAATCGTTGCAACATTCCATTTATGCAGTACCAATACAGTCAAAAACACAAGAGAAATCCCAAACTAATTTAGAAAAATAGAGAAGGTTTTAATAAATAAAATTACACCAAAACCTAGACACAAGTTAAGGCACACTGCGATGAAGTGTAGGTTAGATAAATAAACCAAGTTCGACCAGAAGGACGTTTTACCTTCAAATAGTCTCTGAAACGGAAGACAAAACACTCAGCAGGGCAAGATGGAGGGCTCCACTTTATCGGAGAGCTGCTGGACAGGTTTTCGGTGAAGCTGTTGTCTTTTGGCAGGAAAGCACTGAGCAGGAGAAATCTGAATTTGACGCCCAAGAAATGTCCCTCACTGGCCACTTCTTTTTGGCACCTTTACCTGATAAAGAATTCTACAGTCGAACTGAGCTATTTTTTTTTGGGAAGTTCAGATTCTTCCAGCAGTGCAGTTCCAACAGGACTTGCCCTTGACCCTCCTGATGGTTTGTGCTGTCCCCAAGGTCCTGAACCCTTGGGCTTGGTTTCAAAGTGTATCTCTAGCATTTCCTGATACAAGGGACTTGAAAACACTTTTGCTCCAAAGACCTCCAGAATACCGGGACCAACCTTCAAGAAGATCAGTCAAAGGTGTGTTGCTGCTGGACAAAAGATTCAGGTTGCTCCCACTCACAGCTTTTCCACTGCAGCAAATAAGATTCAGATGGACCGTACGGAGAAAGTGTACCACCTAGTCATCCCCCCTCAGCTACAGCCTGCAGCCTTAGCCCACTGGAGGAGTTCAAACTCCAAAAAAGGAGCCAAGTTTGAAGGTAGAAATCTTCACTGGGTGAAGATGCCAAAGGAGGTGGGAATTTACAGACAAGGCCAGTTGTAGCTTGCTGTGTCCCCCGTTGCTTAAACAGGAGGTCAGCCTAATGACCATTGGAGTCCATTTCTTTGTATTCGGTACAGGAGGGGGAGTGGGTCCAGTATTCTAGGTTGTCGTCAGGTCAGACAGCAGGTCTAGTCATCTTCTGTTCTTCCACAGGCACAAAGTATTCCATGGAGGGTCCTGTGGGTGCCACGTTTATGCCTGGCACCAGTCAGTGGGTGGGAGTGACACCGTGCCCTTACCTAACCAATGGGGTAAGCCCTACCCACTTTTGCACAACTTTCTAAATGCCCACCTGCACACAGTCCTACAGTACTCCTCTGCCTTGTGCAGAGCCTGTGTGTGCAACCCTTAAGTGTGATCAGACAAATTAGCAACCCCTTCTCTGTGGTCTCCCTAAAACAGTTCTGGAGGGAGCTCCTCTTCCACTAGGACTGAAGCCTGTCCAACTTGGGGAACAAAAGTGGACCCCACCCAGGTGTTGACTAACATATGCCTGTGACAAGGTAAGACTCTTTCAAGTTAAGTTCCTGGGCAAAGCCTGGATCGTCTTTCTGCTAGAGGAATAGTACACCTCCTCAAACCAATGGTCTTTGTCCCTGTTATGGAAGCCAGATCATCACTAATCAAGGGGGTTATTCAGATGCCAAGTGAAGGTTGGGCTCACACAAATAGGCATCTAGAGTCTTAACTTCCTAATAATACCGTTCCCAAAATAGTCATCACAAATCTGATGTCACTAGTCAATTCAGGCTAGTAATAAATATTTCAAAAAGACACCAAAATTAAAAAATTCTAGCTGCTTTCTAGTCGGAGATAATATTAATAAATGCAATATTGCATCGCAATCAATTCATATCCCAACCCTGCTACTTTTAGGGCCTTTTCAGAGCAAGGAAACATTTAACATTTACAAATCCTGCTTTTAATATCAAGCTCCCCACCTTCTGGGCAGTAAGCCTACTTAGGGGTGACTTAATATTGAAAAAGAAGGTTTAGGCCTGTCAAAAGGGGTTATTGTGACAGGCTGAAGTGAAGTTTAAACCTGCACAGCCAAGCCACACATTGCAGGCCTCCAGTCATGTTTACACTCTCATGGTAGTGGAAAGCAGTTGTGGCATTCAACTTATGGCCCTGTGTACTCTTTTGTACCATATACTAGGGTCATAGGTTTACCATGTCAATCAGGGTATGCCAATTGTCTCATGCTAAAAAGGGAGAGCCGAGGTACGTTACCACTGGTTAGCAGGAGTAAAGTGTAGAGTTCTACAGCAAGCAAACACAATTAAGGCAAACATCTGGGGCGATACCACACACAAAGATGTTCATTTCCAACAGTGTGCTAAACACACACGTTTCTCCCTTACGCATTCCGGCAGACTCTTTCACCTCTGCGTGTTTCATGCTCAGATATGTGCAATTCATCCTTAACCAACATCCTTAACAATCAGATCGTCTCAACACCAATGACATTCCTCACCTTCGGCTAGCCATAGACCACCTTCTCCAATGTTACCTTTTAGTTTGTCTTTTTCCAATCCTTCACCCCAAAGCAGTATGATGATTGTTCCAAAATATCTTCAATTCTTCCAAATCTTCACCACTGTCATTTGCCCCCGGCAATCTAGAAAGGCAACCTGCAACTTTGGCCTTAGAACATTTCACACACTTCATTTAGAAACTAAGTTCTCCACTTTCTTCCAACCACATTCTTAACCTGAGTGTGGCATATTCACTTCTCTTACACAAGAATAAATGTACTAGTGGCTTGTAATTACACCATACTTCAAACAGCACACCGCATAGGTAAAACAAGCAATGTTGCATCGTCCACATGAATGCAAGAGCTTTTTGCTCTATAACAGAATAGTGGAACACAGGTTCCTTAGGCGTTGTCAATGTGACAGCCACAACTTTCTTTTAAAAGTTATCAAAACAGGGCTATATTTGTACCAGATCCTCTTGGGCTAACATCTGTCCACAGGGCTGTCCTTCTTTGAACAGCAAAACATTAGAATGTCGGGATCTTAGTCAACTGTTTCTTTACTGAATCAAAGGCCTTCTAACACTCAGACCACACAAATGTTTCTCCTTTAAGACATTTCTATATTGGATGAACCAGGGAAGCAAAATCTTTCTAAACTTTAGATAGTTTTCAGTCAGCCCTAAAAAGGACTTTCATTGTTTCTGATCTCCAGGCATAGGTGCTTTGACTACAGTCTCCATCATATCCATCCTTGAAATATTGCCTTCTCCAGAAATGTGGTGGCCTAGATGTCAATGAGCGTACATTCTTCTCTTTGGACAGTCAAGCCGCTTCTCTGCAAACAAGTCATTACTTCCACTAAAATTGTTTAATATCTCCTGTTGCTCCCATAGACCAACATACTATTCTGGAAGAATAGCATCTGTTTAACACCCTCCAAAACATTTCCCATCACACCCTGAAAACATGCAGCTGCCAAAACGAATACGAAGAGCATACAAATAAAATAAAAAGGCCCAAGCAGCGTGATAAAACTAGGTTAGATGCCTTGACTTCTCACTTCGCGATACCGGATGACCCTCAAAACACAAATCCTGCCTGCACGGGTCACAGAGGTGATGTAGATGAAGTGCCTTATGGAAGTTCAAGGCATGGACTTTGATGTTGACATTTGAGCGATAAGGAAGTGAGGTAGTAGCGGTTATGGATTTCCAAACTTCAGTGCTGAAATTTCATTCTAAATAATGGTTTCATGTCACAGTCCTGTACCTAGTTAAGTCTTGAAGCAAACGTGATCATTTTTCGATTGTCTCATTGCAGAAACCAAATATCCAAAATGGCCAATCGTGCAGGTCCTCCAGGGTAGCGGTGAATATGACTGCCCCCAGTCCAGGTCATTCAGCACCAAATGAAGTGACACAAGTGGAGGCTCAGATCTAGGTAAGTTTAATTTCGGTTTATTGCAGTACTGGGGATTTTATTTGTATTTCAATGCAGTATTAATTCTGCCATGATGAATTAAGAAACACAACAGAATTCATGCATTGGTCACTATATAGGGCAATACATTGACAACAACCAAAATGCATATTGACAATGATGAGAAGAATATCAATAAGCAATTAGGGTTAAATCTCAGTGTTAGATGAGACAACCTTAAGGGTCTTTCCCACCCTCAATGTTTTGCCTACTTCCTCTATTTTTCTGATTTTTTTTTGCTGGTATTAGGACTGCTAGCCAGTGCTAACATAATTGTGCTATCTCCCCTAAACATGGTAATATTGCCTTATCCCCAAATGGCATATTTCATTTACCTATATCTCCCTAGTAAAGTGCACTCCATATGCCCACAGTTTGTAAATTAAACACGACTTGTGGGCCTGCAGCACTGATTATGGCGCACACTTAGACATTTAACCATGTCTCAGGCATACCACTGCAGAGACTGTGTGCAGTGTTACACTGTCATGTCAACGTGGCAAAACAACACTTGCCAGGTCCAGCCTTACCTTTAAATACATTTAAGTCAACGCTAAGGTAGGCCATGGACAACCTGAGGGCAGGGTGCAATGTATTTTTAAGACAGGACATTAACATTTAAGTTTTACATGTCCTGGGACAGAACAAATCCCAAACTCTTTTCCCCTAAAGCAAGGCCATCTCTCCTCTATGATAACAATGGGATTGCCTTATTATATCTTGTAGGTGTATTTCACAATATGTAAAGAGAAACTTTGATCTTGGTGTTTCTGGAATCACAATTTAAAACCAGAACTTATGGTGAAATTTGATTTTAATCTGAAATTCTGAAACTGCCACTTTTGGAAAGTTTGCATTTTCTTACTTTAACCCCTTGGGTGTAGAGGTTACGTCCGGTGGTGCGGCTCTCAGACACCACAGACTTAACCACCTCATCCTAGACCTGGCCACAGGGGGCGCTAGAGCTCCCCCATGAGCCTCTCACCCCACTCTCTTGGGCAGAGATGGAAGAGGAATCGCTTCCCCTTCCACCCCAGGCCCCCCTCTGTGACGTTTGACATCAGCACACGATTGCGTGGTGACTTCAGAGGTCACCTCCCATCGCGCTGGAAACATGCTTCCAGCACAATGCGGAAGAGAAATGCTAATCAATCAATCAATGCATTTGTAGAGTGCACTACCCCCCCCGTGAGGGTCTCAAGGCGCTGAGGGGAGGGGGTGGTGCTGCTACTGCTCAAATAGCCAGGTTTTGAGATGCTTCCTGAAAGTCAGCAGGTCTTCTGTCTGTTGTAGGAGCAATGAGGGTGTTCCAGGTCTTGACGGCGAGGTGGGAGAAGGATCTGCCTCTGGTGGTCGCTCTTCAGATGCGAGGGACGGTGGCGAGAGCGAGGTCGACTGAGCGGAGTTGGAGGGACGGGGTGTAGAAGGTGAGTTGTCTGTTGAGGTAGGCTGGACCGGTGTTGTGGAGCGCCTTGTGTGCGTGGGTGAGGAGCTTGAAGGTTATCCTTTTGTTGACGGGGAGCCAGTGTAGGTCTCTCTGGTGGGGAGTGATGTGGCTGTGGTGGGGAGCGTCAAGAATCAGGCGTGAGGAGGCGTTTTGTATGTGTTGCAGTCGTTTGAGGAGTTTGGCCGGGGCTCCTGCGTAGAGGGCGTTTCCGTAGTCAAGTTTGCTGCTAACGAGGGCCTGGGTGACTGTTCCTGTATCTGTGGGGATCCATCTGTAGATCTTGCGGAGCATCTTGAAGCAGGATGAGGAGACGGCGCTGACTTGCTTGGTCATGGAGAGTGTTGAGTCGCGGATGACGCCCAGGTTGCGTGCGTGGTCGTTGGGTGTTTGGGCTGCTCCTAGAGCAGTCGGCCACCAGGAGTCGTCCCAGGCTGAGGGGTTGGTGCAGAGGATAAGGACCTCCATCTTATCTGAGTTCAGCTTCAGTTTGCTGTTCCTCATCCATTCGGCGACGGCCTGCATTCCTTCGTGGAGGTTGGATTTGGCAGATAGGAGGTCCTTGGTGAGGGAGAGGATCAGTTGGGTGTCGTCGGCATAGGAGATGACGTTGAGGTTGTGTAGCCGGGCGACGTGGGCGAGCGGGGCCATGCAGACGTTGAATAGTGTAGGGCTGAGGGACAATCCTTGTGGGACACCTCAGATGTTCTTGGAGGCTTCGGATCGGAAAGGGGGAGGCGGACGCTCTGGGTTCTGCTGGAGTGGAAGGAGGTGGTCCGCTCCAGAGCTTTGTCCTGGATCCCTGCGTTTTGGAGGCGTGTGCGTAGGGTCAGTGGCAAACGGTGTCGAAGGCGGCAGATAGGTCTAAGGGGATGAGGGCCGCGGTTTCACCATTGTCAAGCAGGGCCATGATGTCATGCTAAGCATTTCTCCTCCACTCGGGAAGAGGGGGCAGGCAGAGGCATTTAAGGAAAGGAAAGGCCTTTCCTTTCATGTCTCTGTAAGCATTTCTGCAGCCCAATCGCAATGCAGTAATGCCCACTAGGCACCAGGGATTTTGTTTTTTGTGTTTAAGGGGAGCGGCCCTTGGGCAAGGGGTGGGGTGGAGGCAAATTTTTAGGCCTTTTCTGCCCCCCCCACCAGATTAGCCTATACTGATTAGACACCAGGGATTGTTTTTTGGTGTGTTTTATCATCAGGTGAGCGACCCCTTAGGCAAGGGTTGTTCCTCAGGGGGCAATCATTTTACTAGGCCTATTCTGCCCCTACTAGGGGCAGATCGGCCTATATTGATTAGGCCAATCAGCCCCCAGGGGAGGCGGGGCAGAAGCCACTAGACGGCAGGGATTTATTTTTTTAATTTGTTTACGTTGATAAGGGGAGCGACCCCTTAGGGGAGGGTCACTCCCCTGAGGGGGGGAATTTATTTTAGGCCATTTCTGCCCACCTTTGGGGCAGATCAGCCTATTTTTCTTAGGCCAATCTGCCCCCAAGGGGGGCACAAACCACTAAACACCAGGAATTCTTTTTTTTGATTATTTGGGGTTTTGGTTTTACATTTGGGCCATGAGAGCTTGGCTAACTCTCAAAATCGTCTAACTGGGTCCCAGTAGCTGGCCCGCAACTATCACAGTCGGCCTGACCCTTGACTTTGTCCCACTCCAGCATGACCAGATATCCCCAGTTGGCACTTCTTGCTTCTAAGCGCTAGTTCACAGTTTAATCGGTTTTTTTTGTTGTTTTTTTTTTAAAGGCATATCTCAAGTTCGACTTATTGGATTTTTCTGGTTTTGATCTGGTTTTAGTTAAAATCAGAGTTATTTTTCTAATCTGGTGTGAAATATGTGAGGTGTTCACTGTTAGAAGGGTTGCACAAATACTTCACATATTGCTTTTAACTTAAGCCAAACTCCTCTGTGCCAAGCTACCAGAGGGTGAGCAGGGGTTAATTTAGGCTTTGCCTGACACTTAGCAACCACAGTCCTAGTCGGGGTGTTTGTCTAAAGTTCACACCCTAGTCAACCAAAAACCCAATTTCGAACACTGAGACAGCAAACATGGAAAGTGTCTGAATATCAAATAAGTGGGAAAGAGAAAACTAATGAAAGTGGTCCCTCTAAGTAGGAAACAAGCATAAAGACAATCCCACCCTCTTCCCAATTCGCGAAGTTCACATTTGCAGTCCAGCTGACAGTTTGACAACTTGCGGACCTTTTCATTTAAGTCCTCTACAGGGAAACATGGACGGAGGACACCTGTCCAGCGGGGTTGAACAATGATGTGAGCCAGTGTAGGAAAGTACCATATTGCCTGGCATGTTACCCCCATTTTTACTTATAGGAAAGTTTGTTTGTTTTTGCCTGTGTCACTGGGATCCTGCTAGCCAGTACCCCAGTGCTCATAAAGTGTGCCCTGTATGTGTTCCCTGTGTGGTGCCTAACTATCACTGAGGCTCTGCTAACCACAACCTCAGTGTTTATGCTCTCTCTGCTTTTAACACTTGTCACTGCAGGCTAGTGCCAAATTTGACCAATTATCATTGGCACACTGGAACACCCTTATAATTCCCTAGTATATGGTACCTAGGTACCCAGGGTATGGGGGTTCCAGGAGATCCCTATGGGCTGCAGCATTTCTTTTGCCACCTATAGGGAGCTCAGACAATTCTTACACAGGACTGCCACTGCAGCCTGAGTGAAATAACGTCCATGTTATTTCACAGCCATTTTACACTGCATTTAAGTAACTTATAAGTCACCTATATGTCTAACCCTCACTTAGTGAAGGTTAGGTGCAAGGTTACTTAGTGTGAGGGCACCCTGGCACTAGCCAAGGTGCCCCCACATTGTTCAGGGCTAATTCCCTGGACTTTGTGAGTGCGGGGACACCATTACACGTGTGAACTACATATAGGTCAATACCCATGTGTAGCGTCGCAATGGTAACATGGCCATGTAACATGTCTAGGATCATGGAATTGTCACCCTAATACCATACTGGTATTGGGGTGACAATTCCATGCATCCAGAGGCTCCAGCATGGACTCCAGGTACTGCCAAACTAGCTCTCTAGGGTTTTCTCTGCATCTACCGCTGCTGCCAACAGACATGTTTCTGCCCCCCTGGGGCCTGGGCAGCCCAGTCCCAGGAAGGCAGAACAAAGGATTTCCTCCGAGAGAGGGTGTTACACCCTCTCCCTTTGGAAATAGGTGTTAAGGGCCCGAGAGGAATAGCCTCTCCTGGCCTCTGGAAATGCGTTGAAGGGCACAGATAGTGCCCTCCTTGCATAAGCCAGTCTACACCGGTTCAGGGATCCCCCAGCCCCTGCTCTGGTGCGAAACTGGACAAAGGAAAGGAGAGTGACCACTACCATGTCCATCACCACCCCAGGGGTGGTGCCCAGAGCTCCTCCTGTGTGTCCCAGACCTCTGCCATCTTGAATGCAGAGGTGTGAGGGCACAATGGAGACCTCCGAGTGGCCTGTGCCAGCAGGTGACGTCAGAGACACGTCGTGATAGGCTCTTACCTGGTTATGTAGCCAATCCTCCTCTGAGGGCTATTTAGGGTCTCTCCTGTGGGCTTCTCTTCAGATAAATGCAAGAACTCACCAGAGTTTCTCTGCACTTCTCTCTTCGACTTCTGCCAAGGATCAACCGCTGACTGCTCCAGGACGCCTGCAAAACCGCAACAAAGTAGAAAGAAGACTACCAGCAACCTTGTAGCGCCTGATCCTGCCGGCTTTCTCGACTGTTTCCTGGTGGTGCATGCTCTGAGGGCTGTCTGCCTTCACCCTGCACTGAAAGCCAAGAAGAAATCTCCTGTGGGTCGACGGAACCTTACCCCTGTTAACGCAGGCACCAAACTTCTGCATCACCGGTCCTCTGGGTCCACTCATCTTGATGAGCGTGGTACCTGGAACACATGAGCTGGATCCAAGTGTCCCCGACAGTACAGTGGTCGTTCTGTCCAAATTTGGTGGAAGAAAGTCCTTGCCTCCCCACGCCAGACAGTAATCCTGTGTACTGCGTGAACTGCAGCTGCTAGGGCTGCTACGCACTTTTGCAAGACTTCCTTCGTGCACAGCACAGCCTAGGCCCCAGCACTCCGTCCTGCATTGCCCAACTCACTGAGTTGGACTCCGATTTCATGGGATCCTCTTTTGTTGTGCTGAGATGACTGCCGTGCTCAGATCTTCTGAACGCCTGTTCAGGTGCTTCTGCGGGTGCTGCCTGTTTCTGTGTGGGCTCTCTGTGTTGCTGAGCGCCCTCTGTCTCCTCCTCCAAGGGGCGACCTCCTGGTCCTTCCAGGGCCCTGGCAGCATCCAAAATTCTCAACCACTGTCTTTCTGCGTGAAAACAACTCTGCATCCTCCAGGACCAAAGGAGAAGTTCCTGGCACCTTCCGTTGTTGCAGAATCTTCAGCTTATTCCACCCGGAGGCAGCCTTTTTGTACCTTCATCTGTGGTTTAGTGGGCTCCTGCCCCCACCCCTCCCCCCTGAACACTTGTGTGACTCTTGGACTTGGTCCCCTTCCTTTACAGGTCCTCAGGTCCAGGAATCCGTCTTCAGTGCTTTGCAGTCAGTTCTTGTCTTTGCAGAATCCCCTATCTCGACTTTACTGTTTTTCTGGGGTAGTAGGGTAACTTTACTCCTACTTTTCAGGGTCTTGGGGTGGGGTATCTTGGACACCCTTAGTGTTTTCTTACATTCCCAGTGACCATCTACACTAGGCCTGGAGTCCATTTGTGGTTCGTATTCCACTTTGAGTATATGGTTTGTGTTGCCCCTAGGCCTATTGTCTCCTATTGCATTCTATTGTGTTCTACAGTGTTTGCACTACTTTTCTAACTGCTTATTTACCTGATTTTGGTTTGTGTGTATATTACTTACCTCCTAAGGGAGTATATCCTCTGAGATACTTTTGGCATATTGTCATTAAAATAAAGTACCTTTATTTTTAGTAACTCTGAGTATTGTGTTTTCTTATGATATTGTGCTCTATGATATAAGTGGTATAGTAGGAGCTTTGCATGTCTCCTATTTCAGCCTAAGCTGCTCTGCTACAGCTACCTCTATCAGCCTAAGCTGCTAGAACACTTCTAATCTACTAATAAGGGATAACTGGACCTGGCACAAGGTGTAAGTACCACAAGGTACCCACTATAAGCCAGGCCAGCCTCCTACAGCCAGTATCTAGGGAACCACAAATTAACCGAGGATGGTAAGATGGGAATCTCCTAGGTAACAGGAGTAGGGCAGTGGATGCAGTGTGCTCCCCCGCCTCACCTCCTCCAAGATAGGATTGTTTTATAATATTTAGTCAGCCCTAAAGGAATAAGCCCCAGACTTCTTCAAAGGTCTGCAACATGCCAATTAACTTGCAGATTTTCCTCTCAAAGAGCACCAGGTCATACATGCTATCCAGCCATGACTGGAAGGAGGGGACGCACGTAGTTTAAGTGGTGCCATATCACCACTTTGGCCACACCTAGAGCTGTGGACAGCCATCTATTGATGTTCTGCAACTAGGTCGTCGTTAAGACAAATGCAATGTTCAATCCACAGAGACCACTGGTTTTCTTCCCGCCACCATCACGACGGGCGCATTGTACCATAATGACGGTTTGGAGTAAGTACGGCTCAGGACCTCTCATTCAATACACTTGGTGCCATAAATATTCTGAGGCATAGATGATATGGTTGAAGAGAGGACTATTGGGTGGTCGTGAGGTTTAATAGGAGGCCAGGTCACTAAATGTCTGTAGTATGGGGCATTCAAGCAGCGCCCAAGTGGGTGTTGTCCTGCACGTGGGCAGCAGATAAACAGAATGGGACTACTGTTGCGCCAACCAACAGCCCTCCAAATGCAGGAGGCACAGACCTTCCCTCTGTGGAGAGGTGCAACCTGTCTCCTTTCAGGCTCTATTTCTCCAAAGGCCAGATGATTTGGGAACTAGATCAGAGGTGGGTGAGTGAACAGATGTCTGGTGGGGAAGAGATGCCCAGGTGAACTTAAAAAAGAAAAAAAAAAAAAACTGCTGCATAGTGCGGGGGAGGTGGTGAGGGAGGGCAATGCTGGGGGAGGGGTGATGAATATAGGTCTCGGGCTGTGCACTGTGCTCAGATGAAAATGGTCCCACCTTGGCCAGTCCTTCTGTGGGGCGCACAGGGGAGCACAGTAGGCAGGTCAGCACCAGAGTGTAAGGCTGTAGCCCTGGTGTCACAGAGCAGTTGAGGGCAAAGGGTCACAGTCCTCAGAGGTAAAAGGTGAGAAGGGCAGCCTAACCCCCTTGTAACTGGTGCAGTCACTGGTGGCTCCCCCCTGTTGATGTGAGACTAGACAGCGCCGGGAACACCCCCCTAATACTAAAGGTTAAAGGGTTCTGTGCACAGGTGGGTCATAGGCCCCACTGGTGAAGGGGAAAGACGCCTGCAGAAGAGGGGTAGAAAGAGCCAATCAACCCCTGTGTCCCCAGCCCAACAGGAGGGGAAGGCCTGTACTCACAGCTGCCACCTCTCCAGCTGCTGTGGGTGTGGTTTTGGCCAGAAGCCTCAGGAAGCGTGAGCCTTAGCATAATGCCGCAACGAGGAAAATCACTCTTGCAGGCGTCCAGCGCTGGCCCGTATCAGGGCTGGGTCTGCATGTGTGCAGAGGCACAGATGGTGTAGCAGTTCTGTAAGTTTTAAGAAGGTTTGAAAAGGCACTCTGTGCCACACAGCAGTCGTGAGGCTCTGGCACCACAGAGCAACTTGTGTGGCTCCGCCGTCGCTCCAGTTGCTGTGGGAGCATTTACGGGCTCAAGGGTTCAGATAAAGTGTTCTGTGTCAAGATGGCCACGGCTGGCCAGGGTTAAATGATCTCTGGTGTTCAGCACGTGCCCTCTATCAGTGATAGGTCTACATGGATGCAGCGGCGCAGATGGTCCAGCAGTTTTCGAAGCAGGCGGAGGAGTTGAAATGGCACTCTCCATGCCACGGTCATCGCGAGGCTCTGGCACTGCACAACAATGTGCATGGCTCTGCTCTCCTGCTGGCCGAAAGAGTTCTGGACCACTCCAGGGAAACTTTGATTCGGGCTACACCAGTTTTTCTATTTTTTCGGCATACAGCGTATGATGGGCATGCACAGCCCTACACTCCTTAGGAGAGCCGCCATTCTCACCAGCGCTTAGCACCAGTTTCCGGGTCAAGTAGATTGAAGCTACTCGACCTGTAGGGCTAGTTACATTTTTATGATGGTTTGAAGCCTGCCAAACCATTCCACTCTGGAACAGAATGCCTTGACGGCACACAGCATCTCCTCATCTAATCCGTTCAAATCACCCCCCCCCCGTACCCCGCCGCCTCCCCCCCAGCAAACATGGGAAGAGACCACTGCCTTCATGGTAGTGAAGGCTGAAGGGGAGCACAGCAAACTGAAAGAATATGGAAAGATGAGTGTTTCCAATCTCCTGATTCCAGAGACAAGAATGTGGGTGAGCATCTTGAATAGATACTTTCACAGAAAGGCATTCAATGGGAAATGGTCTCTAACAGCCTGGAGGCCTCCGTCCTTCGGGACAACAAAATGTTAGGAGTATGATCTCCTCCCCCTCTCCAAACCCAGTACCCACTCAACAGCACATTTTGACAGCAAAGGACTGACCTTCTGCATCAAGACTCCGAAGTGTCCCTCCAAAATGGGTTCTAGTGTTGGTGAGTGAAGAGGGGAAAAAAATAAATAAATAATAAGTGATCAATCTCCAGGTAGGTAAGAAATTTGGATTCTACTGCAACAGCCCAATATGGGTTGTGGAATCAGACACCTCACTGAATACACTGGGGCTTATCAATGAGAAATGCTTGCACATCATAAGAAAACACGGATTACCTCATCTGTGTGTGCCCTCTTATAATGACACTGCTGCCATTAGCCAAACCAATACAGTTAGTTGTGTTCAGGCCCGCCCAGAGCATACATCCTTTATTACATCCCGTCCATGATGGCCCAGAGATCCTTTGGTACTGCTGATATATCACTGGGCACGTCCCACAAGGCATCTGAATACCAGCCTAGTAGCAAACTACATTGGCAGGCCTACACTGCCCGAAGAGAAAAGCCTCTTCCCAAAGGCATAAATTATTTTTGATGGTCTAGCGGATTTGATGGAAAGGAAGGTTGAACTTGGATGCTGAAGCTAACACAATAAGGCGCTTAGTGAGAAAGTCCATATTGAAAAGGGATCCCCTGGCAATTGAGCTACGGGTTGACTTACTGGAAGACGTGAACAAGGCTGACCCCATGTAGCCATGAGGTCATCAGCAGGAGACTCAAACTCCACCAGTTGCTCAGATAAGGTGGGCCCTGGCTTAAGGATTTCAACCTGCATATTTGATTTTGTTTCTATGGTGGACAACTGTAGTTTTAATGCTTCAGCTGCCCTTTGCTAAGAAAAGTGCCTCCGTTGTAGTCATGGTTCAGAAAGTCCGTGCAGTGAATCTTGTCTGTTTCAGGGGATATCCATACCCACTGGCATTTTGTAAGTTCAAATATATAGTAAATCAACAGTGTAGTGGGTGAAACTAATCTGCCACCTTCCCAGTTATCAGTCTCTTGGAATGGGTCAGCTCACAATCAAATAATGCAGGGATCCTCTGCTGGTAATGGCGATGTGACAGAGGTCTCATATTAGAGTCATGTTGAATTACAACTGGTGGCACTTTAGTGATTTCACAACGTGACATTGGTTGAGATCAGTGTCAAGTTTACATGGGGAACAGATTTTCTATTACCATTCGTATGGAAGAAATAATTGTGGACCTAGGTGCTAGGGTAGAGGTTTGTGCTAGAGTAGGTACAAGCTTGTTAGCAGGTACAAAGGAGGCAGACTACGTAGAGAGCGGACCTGCCAGCAATAGTCAGACTGGACCTGCTCTCTAGTACCCAGGACAAAGAACTGGACTCAGTCACAAAACTGACCTGTACAAGCTACAGAGATTCAACATTCTATAAGACACCTTTCCTGCAACTGCCCAGCTGATAAGTGGCAACAGGAACTGGAGGAGCCCTGCTGTCTGCAGGGGTGGGGGAAAACCATATCGCTGGACCTGTTAAGATTTTTCTAAGGGGAAAGAAGATTTAATATCTATTTTGTCCTACAAGCAAGTAGACATTTAATCACTAAAAATGACAGAGCTGTGGGCAGTCTGGAGCGCACAGCCAATCAAAAAATGCTTTTTAAAGCCAGAGAACCTTTGGAGGCCTCCGATTGGCTAGAAGTCCATGACTAGGATTTGGTGGCGATTGGCTGGGGAAGTCTTGAGACAAACGGTAGTGCCTTGTGAAAAGTGCAGGTCCCACACTGGGGTAGCCCACCCGATTATGGGGGGAAAGCAACTGCTGAACTTGCAAGAATGGGCCAGAAGCAGCAAACATTTACTCCGCTATTGGGTTGGAGTGCTGTGGACTGGATAGCTCTGCCGCAGATTGCTGTGTGGCACGCTCCTCCTGTCCCGTGGTATTAGTCTAGGCCACCCGCCCGATCAAAGGCAGGCTACTGGTCTGTGATGCACCAACACTGAGCAGCAGCTCAGCATCTTCAACACACTGCATGCTCCCCCAGCAGGTTAGTCAGCCTACTACAGTTAATGGCATACTGTGGGGATGGTGAAAGCCTTAGAAGTATGTGAGTTGTGATGTTGCAGGCAGTGGGCCAGGTTCAGTGAGCACAGAGGCGGGGTCAAATGTGTGGCATACTAATGGAATTTCCAATAGCCATAATATGTCCATGATCAGGACTACACAAATCTTAAAACGTCTGATTACAATTGGTGTCCTTTGTGCTTGAGGCAAGAAGGCAGGTTTCTGATTTTGTTTATACCTGTGTAGACTTAGTAAAAAAACAGAAGTTTTTTTTTTTTTTTTTTTTTTTTTTTTAAATCCAGTTTATTCACTATATCCTTTCTTAATAAATCTCCCACTAGTGTGATTAAAGTGCCCACGTCTGTTTATTGTGTAGTAAATCTCAGTCTAGTGAACATTTTTTTTATACATTACATGACAGAAGGTTGGCATGAGTAATCTGACTCCTTGTAAAATAGACAACCTTCCTCTTAGTTGAGGCCCAGTGTGGAAACTAGACTGTGGTCTTCACTCAACGCATGGCTTAGAGAAGGCCAGGCACCTACAGTAGTTTTACTTACCACCCCCAAAGAGGCTTAACCAAGGAGGTGAACTAATAGCTTGTCCCCAACTCATCTCTCCCTTTTGGATAATGGGGATAATATTGCTTTTCAAGTTTTTCTTTAGCAGGCTTACAAAGCACTGAATTGTTATAGGTTTTATTAAAACAAATTAAAAACATATTAAATGTTTCTCGGTCAGCCCTTATAAATGATGAAGGTGGTACAAGTGGATTATTTTGAAGGCATTTAGTCCCTTGGCCAAGTAGATAAAAAAAATTCCACACCCCTGTGTCCGGCCTGAGACTCACAAGGTATCAGATAGGCTGTCTGCCTTGGGATACCTGGGGGAGGTGGGAGGGCTTCAGACGTTGTTCTTCTGTGGTGGTGGATTCAGACTTGAAAGGGCTCAAGCCAGAAAGTAAAATGTTTGAATAGTATGACCCTACTTGGTGAATCGGACCTACACTTACAGGTTGCCAACACTATTAGATAAATGACACCAAAATACAGTATTTGGGGATGATCCCTATGGTGTACATAACCAAAGGGAAATAGGAGGTGTTCATCCTAGCTGTTTGTTATGTTGACGTTTAACTTTATTTTCAATACATAAAAACGACGATTTTGAAAATAAGTCTCAATGAACTATAAAATATTGCTTATCTAAGGTTCCAGGACACATTTTAAGCAACTCTAAATTATTATAATCTTTAAATATCTGAAAGCATTTTTGAATGTTTCAGCCACTCAATAAAAACCTTCTAAAACTGGGATTTAAATTTGAGAAAGTATTGATATACATTAGGAAATATTTAACTAACAATCCCGATTTATGAATAACCCAAGAGGTTCAAATCTCCAGATCAGCGTTACTCCATATCTAATATACGATTTAACATTTTTGTGCAAAATGTTGTGCCTGTAATGTGGCAAGGGTGCAAATGAACTTACAGTCAGACAGACAGCGAGAGAAAAGATGAGGCACAGACCAATATAGGAAAGGAGAGTGATGAGAAAAAAAATGAGGGTGATGACAGACATTACGGTGAATGGCAATAGAAACTTCAGAGTTCAATCTCATCACTCAATTCTGGCAGAATAGACATGCACAAAATTTCAACAAAACATGTTTGTTCTAATCGGACTGTATTTGCAGCAGAAACGTCTGTCTGGTGGTGAAGGGAGCACATCCAGTGTAGAGTCAGTGAGTGTTGGCACAGAATTAATCAGAAGAACGAGTTACTTACCTTCGGTAACGACTTTTCTGGTGGATACATTAGCTACCTGTGGATTCCTCACCTAATGAATACTCCCATGGCGTCAGCATTCGACGGAAATCTTCTTCCTAGTCTCTGCACGTCGACGAGGACGTCACCCTAGCCCACGCGACGCCGTCTGACGTCATACAGGCAATAAGAGGTCCTCGCAGACGTCAGTACCAACATTTTTTACGTGCATGAGAACAACAACCCAATGCAATGAAAGAGCAAGGCAATATCCCATAACACTGTAAAATACACAACATTGCAATAAAATGGCTGTAGATTTAATATAACTTTTTTTTTTTCTTTTTTTTTTTAAACCAACAAATATATGCAAATCATGTATATACACAAAGATATATATATATATATATATATATATATATATATATACACACATACATACAATTATATACAAGTATCCATATATACAACATCTATTGCAACCTTGAAGACCAAGAGGAGCGCACTCAAGGATTATTTGGTAAGACCAGAAAGGCAACGGGGAGGCTGGTGGGACCGTGAGGAATCCACAGGTAGCTAATGTATCCACCAGAAAAGTCGTTACCGAAGGTAAGTAACTCGTTCTTCTGATGGATACAACTACCTGTGGATTCCTCACCTAATTAATAGAGTCCCAAAGCAGTACCACTCCCGGTGGTGGGTGCCGAAATGGTCAAACCAAGAAATCCTGCAGCACTGACCGTGCAAAATGGCCGTCCCTTCTGACCTCAGAGTCCAAACAATAATGTTTCGCAAAAGTGTGAAGGGACGACCAAGTTGCAGCCTTGCAGATGTCGACCACAGGAACACCCCTGGCCAAGGCCGTAGTGGCCGACTTAGCTCTGGTGGAATGAGCTCTAATGCCATCAGGAGGATCCTTCTTTGCCAAAGAGTAACCGATTTTAATGCAAAGAACAACCCACCTGGAGAGTGTTCTCTTGTGGACTGCCTTTCCTCTCCTCTTGCCCACGTATCCGATGAACAGCTGATCCTCCAGCCTGAAGTCCTTCGTTGTATCCATGTAGTAGCTTAACGCCCTCTTTGGGTCCAATCGATGTAGTCTCTCTTCCTCCTTTGAAGGATGAGGCGGAGGATAGAAGGTAGACAAAGTAATTGTCTGGGCCAAATGGAAGGGTGAAACAACCTTAGGGAGGAAAGCAGCCTTGGTCCTCAACACCACCTTATGCCCATAAAAAGTTGTATAAGGGGGTTTTACCGATAAGGCTTGCAACTCACTCTCTCCTTGCAGATGTTATAGCCACCAGGAAGACTGTTTTAATAACCAAATACCTTAAGGGGCAAGAATGCATAGGCTCAAAAGGGGACCCCATAAGGAAAGTAAGGACCAAGGACAAATCCCATTGAGGCATAACAAATGGTTTTGGAGGATATTTATTTAAAAGACCTTTCAAGAATCTGAGAACAATAAGGGATTTAAATAACAATGGTTGATCTGGAAGACAAATGAAGGCTGACAGGGCAGACAAATAACCTTTAATAGTAGCCACTGCACAACCTTTCTGCGCTAGAGACAGAGCAAACGACAAAACATCCGATAGATGAGCATGTAAGGGATCAATCTGTCTCTCTCCACACCACATAACAAATTTAGACCACCTATTAGCGTAGATAGATTTAGTGGAGTGTCGCCTGGCCGCTAATATAACATCCACTACATCAGGCGGGAGAGAGAAGGAACTCAGGTTGCCCCGTTCAATCTCCAGGCATGTAGGTGTAGACTCTGGAGGTTGGGGTGTAAAACCTGCCCCTGCGACTGTGAGAGGAGGTCTGCCCTGAGAGGGAGACGGAGCGGAGGGCACAGCGAGAGTTGGAGAAGGTCGGAATACCACACCCTCCTTGGCCAATCCGGAGCTATTAAGATTACTTGGGCCCGGTCTTGGCGAATCTTCCTCAACACTCGAGGAATCAAGGGTATGGGGGGAAACGCGTAAAGCAACTGGTCGCACCAGGTTATCAGAAACACGTCCCCCAATGCTCCCTGCACCGGATACTGGAGGCTGCAGAATAACAGACATTGCACGTTCTCCCGAGTGGCAAACATATCTATCCGAGGAAACCCCCACATCTGGAAGATTAAACTGACTTGATCTGGATGGAGACGCCACTCGTGGTCGGCCGAGAAATGGCGACTGAGACTGTCCGCATGTACATTCACGACCCCGGCCAGATGATTTGCTACCAAGCAAATCTGATGGTCCTTTGCCAAGGACCATAGTCGAAGAGCTTCTCTGCAGAGAAGGTACGACCCTACTCCTCCCTGTTGGTTTATGTACCACATCGTGGTAGTATTGTCCGTCAGGACCTGTATCGACTGACCACGAAGGGAAGGGAGGAAGGCCTTGAGAGCCAGACGTACAGCCCGTAACTCTAACAGATTGATATGAAACATCCGTTCCTCTGGAGACCAAAGTCCTTTGATCTCCAGATCCCCCAGATGAGCTCCCCACCCTAGAGTGGAAGCATCCGTTATGACTGTGGCCACTGGTGGCGACTGCGCGAACAGCTTTCCTTGTGAAAGATTGTTGCTCGCAATCCACCACTTCAAGTCCACAGCAGCATCTCTGGAGATCTTGACCGCACCTTCTAGATCTCCCTTGTGTTGAGACCACTGCCTTCGGAGGCACCACTGAAGAGCCCTCATGTGCCAGCGAGCATGCGTGACCAACAGTATGCAGGAGGCAAACAGACTGAGCAGACGAAGGACCTTGAGGACTGGAACTACCGCTCCATTTCGAAACATTGGAACCAATTCCTGAATATCTTGAACCCGCTGAGGCGGAGGAAAGGCTTGATTCAATGTTGTATCCAGTACTGCCCCTATGAACAGGAGGCGTTGAGAGGGCTCCAGGTGAGATTTGGGCACGTTCACCGAAAAGCCCAGGTCGAACAACAACTGGGTTGTTGACTGCAGATGATACGACACAAGCTCCGGGGACTTGGCTTTGATCAACCAGTCGTCCAAGTAAGGGAATACTGCTATCCCCTTCCTTCTGAGCTCTGCCGCAACCACTGACATCACCTTCGTGAAGACTCGAGGTGCTGAAGTAAGACCAAACGGGAGGACCGCAAACTGATAGTGCTGCGACCCTACCACAAACCGGAGATACTTCCTGTGCGACTTGAGTATCAGGATATGAAAATAAGCATCCTGCAAGTCGACAGACACCATCCAATCTTCTTTGTTCAACGCCAAAAGCACCTGTGCTAGGGTCAGCATCTTGAACTTTTCCTGATTGAGGAACCAATTCAAGATCCTCAGATCCAGGATCGGTCTCAACCGACCATCTTTCTTGGGAATCAGGAAGTACCTTGAGTAACAACCTTGACCCCTTTCCTGCTCTGGAACCAACTCCACCGCGCCCTTTGAAAGGAGGACTTGAATCTCCTGTTCTAGCAACAGGTGTTCTTCTGAACAATAAGATGGGCGGGGCGGGGCGGGAGGGGGGGCGGAAACTCCCGAAAGGGAAGGGAGTAGCCTTTCTCCACAATACAGATAACCCAAGTGTCCGTTGTAATAGTCTCCCACTTGTGGAGAAAATGCCGTAACCTTCCCCCTACAGGAGAGGAGTGAGTGGGAAATGGTGGAAGCCTAAGGCTGCTTTCCCTGCTGCACCCCTCCAGAGGACGAGGAAGAGGCAGAGTGCTGCTGAGAGGCTCCTCTGGAACGGGCCCTACCTCTCCCTCTAAATGATCTATAGGGGTGAGAAGAGGCGGGTTGCTGGAATTTTGCCCAAAAGGAAGAGGAGGAAGAGCCACGTCCAAATCCACGAAACCTCCAAAAAAATCTGGAGGAGGTAGAAGAAGGGGCTTGTAGTCCTAATGATTTGGCTGTGGCCCTGCTTTCTTTGAACCTCTCCAGGGCCGAATCCGCCTTGGCCCCAAACAGTTTGTCCCCATCAAACTGGAGGTCCAACTGGGTCGACTGCACGTCCGCAGAGAACCCTGAGTTGCGAAGCCAAGCCTGTCTCCTCGCATCCACAGCCGTGCCCATCGCCCTAGCCACTGAGTCAGTCGTATCCAACCCAGATTGGATAACCTGGGTTGCAGCAGCCTGGGCATCGGAGACGATATTCAAAAGCCCTTGGGGAAGCTCCGTATGGGAAGATGTTATTTCGTCCATAAGAGCATAGATGTACCTCCCCAAGATACATGACGCGTTGGTGGACTTCAACGCCATGCTGCAGGATGAGAATATTTTCTTGGACTGAGTCCAACTTCTTGGAGTCTCTATCCCCCGGCACCATCGGAAAAGATCCAGGCGCAGATCTAGAAGAACAGGAGGCCTGGACCACCAAGCTCTCCGGCGTAGGGTGTCTGGACAGAAAACCAGGGTCAGATGGTGCAGCCCGATACCTCCTGGCCACAGCCCTATGAACAGCCGGGGAAGATACCGGCTTCTTCCAGACCTCCAACACCGGGTCAAGCAAAGCCTCATTAAATGGTAAAAGAGGCTCCGCTGCAGTAGAGGCCGGATGCAGGATCTCAGTCAACAAATTCTGCTTCACCTCCGCTACAGGCAAAGGCAATTCAAGAAAGTTAGCTGCCTTTCTTACCACAGCGTGAAAAGTGGCTGCCTCCTCAGTATACTCCCCTGGAGATGACAAGTCCCACTCAGGGGAAGTATCCAGCCCACTAGCTGTATCCAGTCCATGAAGACCTTCGCCAGAATCCTCTATCTCTCCTTCTTCCAGGACCCGTTGATATTCCTGTTCCTCCAAGAGACGGAGAGCACGTCTCCTAGAATGTAACCTCTCCTCAATACCCGGCGTCGACATGGCGTCTGCCGAAGTCGAGGAACGGCGCTGATCGCCGGATCCATCCGACACCATGTCAGGCGCCACAGGCAGCTTCGACGCCAAGGAAGGAGCCGGATGCAGAGAGGCGCGTCTCGGAGCCTCCGATGGTCCTGTCGGAGTCACTGGTCGAAACTCCGAAGTCGACTGGATGGAAACCTCCGGAGCCGAAACCTCTGGGGCCACCGGAGCGGACACCGGAGTCGACACTGGCACCGAACCCACATTCCCTAAGGGGAGAAAGGGCATGAAGGGTGCTGGCCGTAGTGGCGCCGGAGCACCCAAGGTGAAAGCCAACGGCCCCGAAGGACCAGTTGGAGCACCTCCTGGAGCCATCTGCTGAAAGATGGTATACATCGCATTCAAAAATGCGGTATTATCGGCTCCAGGGGCAGGAAAAGCCGGATACAGGGGTGCCTGGATCGAAGGCGACCCCGACGCCAGCCTCGACGTCTGTGACGCCGGAGAGAACACCTGAGGCTGCGGCACTTCAATTACTGAAGATGTCTGCCCAGACGAAGTCGGCGAAGCCGGAAAAGGCAACGGCGTCGATGGATGTGGAGTGACTGTGGGACTGACCTCCCAAGTCTTACGACGCCGAGCCGAAGGCGACCTCGATCGAGACCTCTGGCTGGAATGGCGCCGTGAATCCCTACGGCGCCGGGAATCTCGATGGCGCCGATGAGTCTTCGGCGAGGAGGACTTCCTATGATGCTTTTTCTCCTTCCTCTTTGACTTCGCCATGAAGAGTTTAGCCTCTCGCTCTTTTAGGGCCTTGGGATTCATGTGTTGGCATGAATCACATGTTGCGACGTCGTGGTCGGAGCTTAAGCACCATAAACAGTCCGAGTGCGGGTCCGTAACAGACATCTTGCCCCCACACTCCCGACAGGGCTTGAAACCAGACTTCCTCTGAGACATAGTAACTCTCAGATAAAAATCCTGCAGCAGAAAAACACACTAACTTCGAAAGCAACAGTAGCTCCCTCGAATGCACGGAAAAAAGGGAACTGACGTCGGCGAGGACCTCTTATTGTCTGTATGACGTCAGACGGCGTCGCATGGGCTAGGGTGACGTCCTCGTCGACGTGCAGAGACTAGGAAGAAGATTTCCGTCGAATGCTGACGCCATGGGAGTATTCATTAGGTGAGGAATCCACAGGTAGTTGTATCCATCAGAAACATTAATTAAGAGGCTGCATGACAGAACTAAATCCTAAGAGAGCAAAATCCTAACAGAGCCAGCTTCACCGGTCTCAATGAAAGGCTAGCAAGTAAGCAAACTTTCTTAACCCAAGCTCATTCCAGTGATAATGGGATTGGGTTGCAAGATAACAATGAAATAATAGGTTTAGAAAGAGGTGTTTTTCAAATGTCTGCATTTTGAAGGATTGGTGCTTCATTCCAAGAAACGTAGAAGGAACCTTTGCCAACTTTTAAGCTGGGCATTTGTGTACACAAGTAAGACAAGATTTCCACGGTTTTCCTAATAACCCGTATGTTTTGTTTGTTTACATGAAGAGTCATTTCCATCACTGGCACAATGTCAACTTTACGATCATTGGCTGTGGAGGGATGTTGTCTAGCAGGGGACCACTATGGAAGAGCCTGCAAATAAGCAGATCCATCCTTAAAAGACACTAGACTGAAACTGAGTTCCGCAAGGGATAAAATGATTAGTGATGAAGTCAATGATCAGTTTTGAGTCAGCATCACAGGTTCATCCAGATCAAGGGTTGAGTGTATGCACTTCCTCATCACCACTTAGATTAAATTTCTTTGTCAGAAAATGCAATTTGATAAACATTTGTGAAAACACTGCTCATGCCTTATTTGGGCGTTTTTGCCAATGGTGACAAGGACGAACACTCTGGGCAACACTGGCAAGTCTCAGTTTGCTGTTCAGTTTTGAAAATATTAGTGGAAGGCAAAAGTTATCTTTCTGTAGCAAGCATGGCATGTACTAATTCTGTAATCATAAGGATGGCTACTTTTGAACCCATGGAGTGCTCCCATAGCAAACATGTTACTTACCTTTGGTAACATCTTATTTGGGCAAGACTATCTAGCAGCAGATGTCTTACCTTAAAATTATCTAGGGGCGTGGCTTCGGGCGGCAAGATGGAGGTTGCACTCTAGGAGTGCTCCGGACCCCTCCGTCATCTGCCGTAGAAGCCTCCTCCATCCTGGCCGTGAACTCACCCAGACGGTCCGCGAGTGAGGGGGGAGTCGGCAGGCGTGAAAACAACCGGGCGGCGCTGCCACAAGAGATCGGGTCGGTGCCAGAGGCCGGGCGGAATAGACTGGAGGCCGGGGCTGCCAGCCGAGCCCAGGGGGGGGGGGGGGGGGGGGGGCTATTCCGCCCGGCCTGTGGCACCGACCAGATCTCTCTAGTCACAGTGGCCCGGGGGGGGGGGGGATGTATGGCGGCGGAATGGAGGTGGCCTGTGGACCGGGGCCCGATCCTGGGGCGCACCGGGCAGTGCTCGGCCCACGCGGCGCCAGAGACAAGTGGAGACCCCAAACACGAGGGATGGCAGCCCCGTAGGACGACTAGGCCGGGGCACTGGAGTGAATAGCAGAGAGGCTGTTGGAGGGCCTGCTTTCTCCCGGAGTCCGCTACCTTCGTGCTGCTGGGTGGCAGTGGACGAGGCTGCCCTGAGAAGAGTCCACAACAAGGTGTAGAGCGCCGGCGAGACACCATGGGGAAAGACAGAGCCAGCAGGAAGCCCCCGACGACACAGCAGCGGATTGACCAGTTCACCACACAAGCACCCACCCCCAGGGGGTGGGGGACTCAGCACCTTGGGGGGGGGGAATCTGCAGACAGCATAAGTGCGATCCTCCAGGATATTCAGTCCTCGCAGCTAGCAGTGGAAAGTAAGATTGGCTAGGTGCGCGAGGACGTGGGTTTGTTGCGGCAAGACCTCCGGACTGCAGTAGGTTGAATCACGGAGGTGGAAGGTCATGTCTACCAGGCGGAGTATGAACTTGTGGAACTCAAGACTAGACTAAAGTAGCCCAGCTGCTGACTCGCACTGGTGAGTTGCACTGCCGTGCTGAGGACGCGGAGAACCGCTCTAGACGCAACAACTTGCACTTTTTGTTGGCTTTCCTGAGGGGGTGGAGGCGAATCAGGCGCTAGAGTTCTTGGAGAACTGGATTAAATCCTGGATGCTCGAGCAGCGCCTCTCCCCCTGGTTTGCAATAGAGAGGGCACACAGGGCTCTTGTACCCCGCACCCTACCCCCCACCCCCGCCTGGTGGACCAGAGGCCAATGATTGCCCGTTCCTTGAATTTTAAGGACCGTGATATCATCCTTAAAGAGGCCAGACTCTGCCCAGACCTTCGGTAGGAAAACCACAGGATTCTGGTGTTCCCAGATTATATCCTTCTACACCATTCCCTCCCCATAGTTATAACTGCCACGCAGTCAGACCCATATGGGCGCTACGTTGTGGTGTCCGGCACGCTCCGAGGGCAACCAGTGAAAATCATAAGCGCCTACACCCCTCCCAACACGTTTGATGGCTTTTTGCAAGCTCATCGTGACGCCCGGACTAACTCTGCTGGGTGGAGACTTCAACTCTGTTCTGGATCCGGCTTTGGATGTTTCTGGTCCGGTGCCCACAGGTCGCGCTTGTCGGGTCTGAGTGGCTGGGCCCAGGGCCTTGGCCTATGAGAGGTACAGCAGGTGTGGCACCCTAGAAACCAGCGGTACACTCACACTTCGGCAGGTCACCACACGCACGCTAGTATTGATCTTATATTTATGCCAGCCCTAGATGTTGCCAATGTCACTGGGGCAGAGATATTGCCGCACAGGGTCTCAGATCATGCACCGTTACAGGTCCATTTGGGAGGCACAGATCCCTCCCGGCGCCCGAACGCCTGGCTTCTCCAGGACAGAGAATATACTCAAGCAGTGAAAGACCACCTTACACAGTACTTCGAGCACAATTTAGGGTTGGTGCGCTGACCAGGTATGATATGGGCAGCTTGTAAGGCCACCCTCAGGGGATATGCTAAGCACCTCTTATGCATCCTGGAACGAGCATGTGACCAGAGGGTCTCGGGCCTAGAGGCCAGGGCACTGCATCAGCCCGCTGTCTCAGCATCCGCTTCTGCATCGAGACAGCTTACCTTGCTCATGGAAGAGATCAGACATTCTGCTCTTGAGACAGCGAAGCATATCTGGCGAGCCTCAGCGGCTCGGGTGTACGGCTGGGGGGACAAAAATGGGAAGCTCCTACACTGGCTGGCGACGCGGCCGCTGGTGGATAGAGTTATCCCTGAGATAATTGGCGAGTTGGGGTCTCTTTCTAAAAAAGCCTGGTGAAATTGCGCAGAGCTTTGCCGCCTACTATGCATGACTATATGCAGAACGGCCCCGGCCGCAACAAGAGAGGCCCCTTTGCTAGGGGATGTTGTCCTCCCTCAGCTTTCACTGATGGATAGGGGCAGGCTGGACGAGGCCATTAGCCTTGAGGAAGTTGGGGAGGCGATCGCGAAGCTATCACCGGCTAAGACGCCAGGACCGGACGGCTTCCTGGCTGAACCCGGCTGAGGTGACAGGCCGCTTTCCCTCAGGCATGGATCAGGCGACAATAGAGGCGATTCCCAAGACTCGCCCCCACGTCACTGCTCCACATACCGCCCTATCTCCCTTCTCAATACAGAGATCAAAGTACTGTACACGATTCTTGCGACCAGACTGAAGGGGATGCACCCCTCGCTGATCCACCCGGACCAATGCGGATTTATGCTGAGAAGCACGAGGCACTGCATTAGACGCCTGCATGTTGCGCTGGCCCATAGTGACGCCCTGGCCTCCCCGTTGGCACTCCTCCTGTTGGACTTTGAGAAAGCCTTTGATACTGTAGACTGGACCTATTTGGACCAGGTACTAATGTGCAATGGGCCCAGGTTCCGCAGCCTCGTGAAACTTCTTTATTCCAACCCAACCGAGCGAGTGCAGGTGAACAGAGTAACCTCAGACCCGTTCCCCATATGTCGAGGCACACGCCAAGGGTGTCCCTTGTCTCCGCTTCTCTTCGCGCTGGCGATTGCGCCCTTGGCGAAGATACTCAGGTAAGATCCCCTGATAGAGGGATGGAATTGGCTCACGGGGTGGGAGGACCAGGTGGCTCTCTACGCAGACAAAATGCTGCTTTTTCTGGCTAACCCTGCGATTATCGGTCCCCAGATACTGCAGATCCTTGGCCTGTTCTCCGAGGGCTCCGGTTTGACTCTCACTCCCAGTAAGTCTCTGCTGGTGCCTCTACACCCATCCAGAGATTGTGTGGACTGGCAGCGGGACATCCCCATCAGGCGCAACAGTTTCAAATACCTGGATGTCCAAGTGGCCTTGCTACCGGAGCGGGCTTAGGCGCTTAACGTCTCCCCGTTTGCCCGACGAGTTAAGGAGGATCTCCAGCGCTGGCAGACCCTGCCCCTCAATCTACTGGGTAGAATAGCACTCTATAAAATGATGACCCTCCCTAGGTTTCTTTATCTGTTACAGAACTTCCCCTACCCCATACCTCGGAAATGGTTCAGCGACATGGAGGCAGTAGCGCGTCAGTTCTTGTGGTGCGGTACCCGACCCAGGCTGGCTCTTGGCACCTGCTGACTGTCCCCGTTGTTCCTGCCCAGATGCTGATTTCTATCATATTGTTTGGTCCTGTCCGATCATTGCCTCTTATTGGAGAAGGGTTGCGACAGAGATTTCCGGGGTCCCTTGTTGGGAGTCCTGGGGGGGTGGGATCAAACAGAGCCGCACGCATCTTCCTGGGTGTGGCATGTCTAGTGGCCAAAAGCGACATTGTAGCTGATTGGAAAGCGAAGTGTTGGCCAAGTGGCACTGTGGAGTGGACTGGACTGGTGTGCGCAGCGAGAGAAACTTGTATATGAAGCTAGAGGCTGCCCGAACAAGTACAAGAGAGTGTGGGGAGGGTGGGAACCCACCTGGGGTGCCGGGTCGGCGCTGGGGCCATGAGCGATCTGTTGTGGGGCGACAAGTTATGACAGATGCTACCGATCATTCCAAACATGTCCGTGTTAAACACCCTTGATGTATGGCGTTATTCCGAAACTTGCTTGGGGGTACAGGAGGTGACCAGTTTTACAATTTGTGTTCAATGTTTTCTTTTCTCGTGGAAAACAAATAAAGATCTTTATAAAAAAAATTAAAAAATCATCTAGGCTTCAAACTTGATCCAGAAGATTTTTTTCATGAGCAGTACTCCGGATTACCTTTAGATGGTGCTGTGTGGCATCAACTGTGCTGTCAGTCCTAGAAGTGACATGCGGGATGTCTATATAGGTGCCACCCCAGCACACCAACGTCAGTTTTTCTTCAACTCTCCAAGCAAGGAGCCACAAAGAACACTGATGTAGAACTCTAGGTCCCTGAAAGGGGAAGCCTGCCCCTGGAAATCCGTTCACTAGCAGGGAGGATGGGTGAGACAGTAAGGAATATGCAGTGGGACATTCTCTACCAGATAAAACATTACTGAAGGTAACCAACTTGTTCACCTGATAGACTTCTAGCCGCAGATTCCTTACCTTAGAAGAGATACTCAAGCAATAACTCCCCAAAGGTAGGTCTGGGAAACAGTTTCACACTAAAAGTACTACAGGAACAAACAAGCAAAGTGCCCATCCTGACGGACCTGACTGTCCAGGCAGTAGTGATTGGTGAATGTCTGGAAAGAAGCACAAGTTGTTGTCTTGCAGAGTTCCAGGACCAGAACTCCGTGTGCTAACAGTGGTTGCAGCCTTAGCTCAAGTGAAAAGAGCACACAAACCGTCCGGGAGTTGCTTCTTGGCCAGTGCACAGGAGGTTTTAATGTAGAGCACAATCCATCAGGACATGGTCTGTTTCTGCACAGCCTTCCCCTCTTTCCGCTCCAACGTACTTCACGAAAAATCCTCCACCTTGAACTCTTATGCCGTTAAGGTAGAACGACAATGCTCTTTTTGGGTCCAATCGCTTCTCTTCCTTAGAAGGATGCAGCAGAGCATAAAAAGGGAGGCAGGGTGATGGACTGGTCTACATGAAAGGGAGTGACAACTTTAAATAAGAAGGAAGCTCTAAAAGCTTTAGTGCAATTAACTAGCTTGTCAGGAAAGACGGTTGGGTATGGAGGCTTAGATGACAGCCTGGAAACTCACTGATCCTCTGGGCAGATGTTATTGCCAATAGGAAGGCTGTCTTGATGGTAAGGAGCCCAAGAGGGCAACTGTGTAATGGCTCAAAAGGAGCCTACATCAAGAAGTAAGTACTAGATCGATGTCCAACTGAGGCATGATGCAGGTGGAAACGGGTGTTGAAAACCTTTAAAAACCTCTTCACAGAAAGGGATCTCAACAGGGGAGGCTTATCTGGCAGAAAGTTGGAGATGGCAGGAAATGGC
Organism: Pleurodeles waltl; assembly: GCF_031143425.1. NCBI lineage: Eukaryota > Metazoa > Chordata > Amphibia > Caudata > Salamandridae > Pleurodeles > Pleurodeles waltl. The sequence continues at coordinate 1,663,416,757 of NC_090440.1, forward strand.
CCTTTAAAATGTCCCCAAATTACAGCCCTGCTGGGCAAGAGGAAGATTAAATAGAAGGACTTGAGGAAGGGGGGCAGAAAGAGGGGGGTTGGGGTGGGAAACTTGTTTTTTTGCACATTGTGCACAAACTTGCCCCAGAAGGTGGTATATACCATCTTGGTGGAGGATAATCTGGCTTCCAAGATACATTGCCGACTTTGGGTGGAAGGTCAAAAGCGGTCAGCTGTCAACATTCAATCTCCATGCATGAAGGTAGAGCATGGCCAGGTTAGGGTGGAGGGCCTTCCCCTGCTCCTGCACCAGGAGATCCTCTCAAAGGTGCGGCCTGATTGTAGGACCAATGACCATGCACAACATTTCAGAATACCAAAATATAAACCCAGAGCGTAGCTACAAGGATGACTTGGGCCTTATGGTTTCAGATCTTCTTGAAAACCTTTGGCAGGAGTTGTATGGGTGGAAAGATGTACATAAGGCCTGAGCTCCACTCGAGATGAAAAGCATCTCCAAGTGAGGGCTGCCTAGGAAACTCTAGTGCACAAAACTGCTGACAATGCACATTTTCGGCAGTGGCAAACAAATCTAACCAAGGCTCTCCCCACTGCTGAAAGAGACCTTGCATTGCCTCCCAATGGAAACACCAACTGTAATCAGTTAGACATCTTTGGCTCAGTTTGTCCACTTCATCGCGCAGAGAGCCCGCCAGGTGTGGAATCACCAGGCATATGGACAATCCAGCCATGTCCAAAGGTGCAGAGCCTCTTGACAAAAGGTCCATGACCCCACCTCACCACAGTTGTTGCAGTACCAAGTCACGGTTGTGTAGTTCGCGATCACCTGCACTAGCCTTCCCTTGATAGAGGGTAGAAAGGCTCTTAATGCCAGACGGATTACCCAGAGCTCAAGTAGGTTGATGTGGAGTCCAGATTCTGCCAGAGACCATTGGTTTCTGATATCCACCTCTCCCAAATGAGGTCACCCCATCCCTGAAGTGACTCATTTATCACCACCGTCAGATTTGGCTGGGAAAAGGAAAGGGGGTCTGTCACTGACCCAATTGCAGTTCGTTAACCACCACTGCAGATATTTTTACAGTTCCGTCCAAGATCTGGACCATGTTGGAGATTTCCTTGATGCTGTGCCCACTGAAACTTCAGGTCCCATTGCAGAGTCCACATACGCCAGCAGACATGTGTCACCAGAAGAATGCAGGAGGCCATGAGACCAAACAACCTCAGAGTCATTCTCACTGAAACCCAGGAGGGAGGGTGAAACATCAGTATCATAGCCTGAATGTCCTGAACTCGCTCTTCCGGAGGATAAGTCGAAAATGCTCTGTGCCCAGAACAGCTCCGATGAAAGGGAGTGTCTGAAATGGAGTCAGGTGTGACTTCTGCACAGAGTGAATCCCATCGAGGGCAGGAGTTCTGCCATAGTCTGGAGGTGGGAGAAGACTGCCTGGGGTGGACTCCCCTTCAACAACCAGTTGTCAAGATAGGGGGAAGACTAGAACCCCTGATCTCTGCAGATGAAATGCAACTGCCATCCTCACCTTGGTGAACTCCAAAGGGTGGTGTTAAGGCAGTAAGGAGTACGGAAAGTGCTTAAAACATACCATCAACTGCAGGTAACGCCTGTGGGCAGGCAAGACAGGTATGCAAACAGAACTTGAGCATTTTTCATTTTTCCCCCCTTTTCAGGAAGAAAGCGAGAGGGTGCAGGTCTAGATTAGAACAAAAGCCTCATTCCTGCTACTTTCTGGTGGCCAAAAAGGACAAACAACCACTACCTACTTCGTGTCGGAACCATCTGTATGGCTCCCTTGGCCAAGAGAGCAACCACTTCCTAGCAGAGCAAGGAAAGATGGTCCTCTGTCAGCCTGTTGCAGGAGGGTGGATTGGCAGTCACAAAGGAGTGTGTGAGTGAGTGAGTGACCCATTCAGTCAATCTGGAGAACCTAGCAGTCCGATGTTCTCAAACTCCAGTGGTGCAGGTAATGGCGTATCCTGCCTCCCACTGGTTGCCCATGATGGCTGGAGGACAAACTAATGAGGTTTGGAGATGGAGGCTGTTGGGGGTGAGGGGTGTGGTGGACTGGCCCCGACCTCAACCCACAGGTTCTGGTGTACCGTGCCCCCAGTCAGAGACTAGGGCGCTTATGTGCAGTGGTGGCTGGGCAGTTAAGATTCCGCTAAAAGCCCCTTCCGTGACCTCGAAAGAAGCAAAAGCCCAATTGGGGTTGGTGGGGAGCACTGTAAAGACCAAGGACCTGGCTGTAGCTTTGCTACCCTAAAAGTGCTCTAGTGCAGAGTCCATTTTATCTTCAAAAAGGTGGGAGCCATCAAAGGGCTTGTCCATAAGCAAATCTTGGACATCCACTGAAAAGCCAGTCTTCCTCAGCCAGGTGTGGTACCATAAAGCCACTGATGATGAGACTGCTCTGTCTAGTGAGTCGGTTGTGTCCAGACCACATCTGATCATGAACTTAGCTGCATCTGCCATAGCCTGGGGGAGTATGGCCCAGGCCTCCTCTGGTACCATGAGCAGCACCTGCACAACCGAAATCCAAAAGGCATGTGGCGTTCACCTTCCTCTCCCTGCACCAGTGACACCAGGGCTGGGGGCACGTCACAAAGACCGGCACAGACTGTGAGAGTGGAAGACTGCACTTAAGTCAGATTCCCCCTCTCCCGCCCTCCCCCCCTTCAAAACGCAGATTTGGAGACAAACTGAACAGAGAACAGATCCACAGACGGTCAACTGACTGGAAACTATTGCCAAAAATGAGCAACATGGCCTCCCCTAAAGACTGTGACACAGGGAACTTTGGGTGCATCAAGACCAATTGAAGAATTGGTTCTTCGATGACAGGGTTTTTGGTTCCTCTGGTGTGAGTGGGTGGGTTGGGAATAGCTGTTACTTATGTTTTTTTCTCTTGTTCATCAGTTGCACATATGAGGAAGCACATCACAGTCCTTACAACACATCCACAGTTACATTATCGTAAACATGTTGCACTGTTTCATGGAAGAACCTGCTCATAGTATTGCCTGCGCCACATGGAACATCAGGGGTAAAACAATCTCAGGAAAGGCAAGCAAGTCCTTACTTATTTAAACAGGCACGGCGCCAAACTTGCTTTCCTGCAGGAAACTCATCTGTGGCCCTCCGCGACTTAAGTCTTTGCTTCGCAATGGGGCATGAATCAGTATTTTGCTAATTATAGATCCTAGTCCCGGGGGGGGGGGGGGGGGGGGGAGGGGGGTATTTTTGACCACAAGCACCTACTTTTTGTATGCCAGGCTTCACTCCCCAATTCAGACGAATGGTATGCAATAGTACATGGGTTCCTGGCTGGCACCCCTATTCTTCAAGTCAATGTCTATGCAGCCAATACTGACTCGCCAGAGTTTTTCCATGATCTGAAGACACGGATGGAACTATTTCAACCTGCACATATTCTGCTAGGTGTGGACTTTAACTTGCAATCCACAACTCTACACCACTGGCATATCCTGGGTTACTAATCCCCACTCCATTCAAGCACTATGTTGCCTGTTGAACACTTCAGCTCGCTGAAGTGTGCAATGCTCGCAACCGTTCCGCTGAAGATTACACTTACTGTTCAAACCCCCCCCCCCCCACCCCCCCAAACGTATGGTCCCACATTGATCATTGGTATGCAACCCTTGCTGCTTTCCCCCTGGCTAGCAGAACATTTGCCTCTGCCCATACCCTTTCTGATGATTCTCCAGTGATAGTCTGCGCGTCCCAAATCAGCTTCCTCCGGCCCACTGATGGCACTTCCCATCCAAGGCCCTACTTGATGAAGTATTCTACTCTGAAGTCAGCTATGCTATTATGGAGTGTTTTAAAGCGGGCACAGTTCCTAAATATTCAACACTCTGGCAATGCACACCTCGATGATGTAGGCCTTGAAGGCATGCTAATCATGCTAGGGAACTCGGATTTATCCAGGGAGAACTTGCTTGAGAGTGGAATGCAGGCGCTTGACCAAAAATCTATAATGGCCTTCGCACTTTCTAATCTCCCCTCAGAGAGCTTCGTTACTGCAAGACTCGCGAAGCCGCTGATCGTGAGGTGTTGTACCTCGCAAATATGCTGCAGCTAGACAGTACGGGGAGGGCAAGTGTCCTGGTCGCAGGCTCGCACACTCCATCTATCATATCAATCTTATGTTACTGCCCTCCAGACAGAATCTGGAGGGATAGCCACAGGCGACCTTGATATCCTACTACTTATCTTTATACCGGACACGTTTGGCTGCAATTGCGGCCGAACTTACAGATTACTTGGCTAAGGTGGCTGTGATGTGGCTAAAAACTGGCCAACAGTAGTAACTCACTTCACCCATTACCGCTGAGAAGGTTTCCCAGGCATTTGAATACCTTGGTGGTACGAATGCCCTGGGCTCCGATGGCTTAAAGTGGGCCTTCTACAAGGCAATTCTCATTCCCCACCTTCTTGAAGTCTACACAGAACCCCTTTATCAGGGCATCCTCCCCCACCCCCTGCCCCCCTACCCCTTTCCACGTGGGAGGTGGTGATTGTGTTCCTCCAAGTATGGAAAGTATACCAAACATTGCTAAACCATAACAATAAGATTCTCACTAAAGTCCTCGCTACGAGACTGCCATTACTTAAGGAAATTATAATAGCCCTATGTAATCACGATTTGTGCCACACAATTCCACTTCTATCAACTTGCAAACAGTTTTTGCCATCATATACCAGATATCTCCAGAACTTCAATCTTTAGCCGTTCTGCTTGATGCTGAAAAGGCTTTTGGACTCCCTTGAGTGTCCTTTTCGCCATCCCATTCTGATAAAGTTGGGCCGTCCAGGTAGTTTCTGTAACCCAATAGCACTCCTTTATGCATCCCCTTGCAGCCTGTATCCAGGCTAATGGGGGTTGTCTGATGCATTTCCATTATCTCGTGGCACCCACCAGATATGCCTGCTCTCCCCTCTTATTCACTATCTGCCTGGCTCCTCTGGTCCGCCAGTTCGGAGACTCCGATACCACCATGGCCCCCTACTGACTTCCCTTTATGCGGACAATATTCTGCAGTTTGTCAGGGACCCGGGTGACCTTACCCTGCTTGTCAAGGAGATGATACGTTTGAGTTTTTTTTTCCAGGTTTTTCCCATCAACTTGATGAAGTCAGAGTGATTTCCTCCTACAGACGCTACGATACACTGCCATCTTGCTTATCCCTTTATCTGGAGTGACGACTCAACAAAATATCTCAGTATACATCTACACAGAGTGCTGAGGTCGTTCACCAGAATTATGGCCCAGCGGTTGACAAGCAAGTGGGGCGTTGAATCACATTGCCCCTGTCCCTTGTCCGGAGGGTTGCCATTATAAAAGGATGGTGGTTCCTCCTCCCTTTCGGTATTTGTTTTTGAATATTCCCATTGCTCTACCCAGGCACTTCTTTGACTTGCTGCGCAGCATTCTCATATGGATGGTTTTGGTGGGTAGGTGCCCCAGTGTGCACTGGGCTATACTGATGCTTCCCTTTGAACGAGGGTCCTTTGGAGTCCCGGACTTCTACCTTTGTTACTTGATTGCCCACTCACATTTTGCTTACTACTGGTTCCATCCCTGTAGTAGAATTCAATATCTCAAGCCAGAGCTGACATAGTCCCTCTCTTCCACTTTCTGCGCTGCTGCCCAAGGGCCTGCCAAGAACCCCAGCGGAAATACAGAATCTCTCCTGTTTGGCATGGATGAAACTACTTTGTTATCTAGGCTTCGATACTCTCTAATCACCACACATCCCCCTACTTAACAACCTGTGGCTCCCATTTACATATGAGTACCTGACTCCGCACACTCACCTCATCCCACTTGCACACAGTTGGTGATTTATTCACAGACTCCAGGCTCCACTCAGCGACGGAAGTGACAGAGGGGCATCACTCCTCTACACTTGATCGATTTATTCTGTACAGACTTCATGGCACCCCCCCACCCCACCCCACCACTACTACAGACAAGGCACATTTCATTTCATGCCTATACCGCACGTCCTTGCTAATCAGACTCATCGGGCCCAAAAAGTCAAGAGTCGACTGAGGGAGACCTGGGTCACGCTCTCCCAGACAAAATATGGTATTACTTCTGCACACAGGTCAGATTCGTGTCTAACAACTACTGGCACAAGCATTTGCACTTTAAATGTATCCACAATGCATATACCACCCTTTCTGCCCTCTCTCGACTGGACCCTACACAGTCCCACCAATGTCTCAAATGCACTGCTGATCAAGCTGACTTCTTCCATTTGACCTGGGTGTGTCCTGCTGTCTATGCATACTGGGACATCATATACTCTGTCCTATCCCGTGTGACCGCAGGAACTCGCCCCTGATCCACTCCAAGTTCTAATGGGATATGTGAAGACGGTGCCAAAACTCACTTGTGCTGTGCTGGAGCTGCTGTTTGCAAAACGTCAAATCTCCCTTCATTGGAGCAGTGCGGCTTACCCTACGGAGGCGGCCTAGATTAGAGACCTCATCTATTGCAATACTAATAGCGAGCTTTACACCTTCATTCAGCTTCCAGCTTCTTGCCCGAAGAACACTTGGCAACCTCTGAGGTCCTATCAATATATCAATCAGTATTTATATAGCGCGGCTACTCACCCGTGAGGGTCTCAAGGCGGTGAGTCACCTGTATCAACTGTTACCGATAATGGACAGTCTCCTCTTCATGCCAGTCCTCCCTGATTCACTAATGGACAGTATTGGCCCACCATTGATCTGCTTGTTTTTATACCTCACCTTATTGTAATGATATCAGTGATGGCCTGCTACATTTATTTGCTTGACTCTATGTGCTCCTGTTCGTACTACTTGCTTACCCTTGATATTTTGGTGTGTGTGCTTATATGTAACAAAACCTTAAATAAAAAGTTTATAAAAAAAAAAAAAAAAAAAACACAACCAGAGTTAACAGATACCCGCTAGAAGGCACAGAAAGAGGAGCTTAAGTCTGTGCGCAGGGGTGGCCCCTAAATGTGATTTTGATCTGTCTCTCTGGGGTAGAACGGCATCCCTGGTGTGCCAGCATGGTGCTACCTACCAGAACACAGCAGCATTGCTGCTGAAGCTTCCCAGCAATAGTCTGGCGAATTGGAGATATTCTAAAAGGTGGGGAATCTGCAATCGGAAGTATCCATCAGAAAACTAAACTTTGGGCTGCTCATGAAGGACTCATAACAGAGGGAAACAACAAGAAAGACCTTTTTCTTTTACCTTTCTTTTGCCTCTGTTGTTGATCTGAGAAGAGTAGGGATGGTCTTCTGATTGTATTGGTCCAGGAATTGGACAAGTATTTGTTAAACAAGATACCTTTTACATGTAAGCATTTTTTATTTAAACTCTTAGCGTTAAAAAGAACCATGTGGCCAAAAGGCATCTAAGACGACATACTACCCATCTGGGGAAGACATACTACCTAAAAGGATTTATATACACACTGGTGAGTGACTGAGTTTCTACTAGTATGTACTGACAAATGAGAAAGCCATTCCTAAACAGGTGACTTAAGGTTTGGAAACCAGTGTTGTGGCATTCGGATCAGTACCAGCAACAAAGTCATTCCCAGGATACTCCACTACTGGAGCATGCATGGTCTTCCCTCCATCACTATATGATGGAGTTAAGAAAGGAGAGACTGCATGTGGACACTGGATGGAGATTTCAAATTACAGAACTGAGAAGAATTTCTAAGGAGTTAAAGCTTTAATTGCAGAGATTCTTCAACCTGCCAATTACAGGTTTGAAATCTGTGGGTTGATTTATCCTTTATTCCACTTATGTTAGCAAATAAACAGATTTCATATGTATCAAGAGGCAACAGAGTCTATTGATGAGCAGAAAGGGTAGGAACTCTTCAGATGGAGGTTTCCTAACCAGGTAGAGATATTCCACACTTGTTGCAAGGCTTGAAGTCTGCATTATATGGTCTAGGTAATGCCCGACTACAGAGGAAAGGCAATGTGAAAAATGAAAACAGCTGGAAAAAAATCTTCTGTCTACAGAAGTAAATGAATGACTGCTGACTGAAGCCTCCAAACCAAATGTGAGTTTTTGGGGGATTGAAAGTAGATCCCCCATCTCATCACAGACTGAAAATAAAGGAACTGGTGCACAGTTGTTTGTCGACCACATTTCCAGAGGTGGCTTGGAGGCTGTCACACAAAGGATTGCACAAACACAGCAAGCCTCAAGGGATCTTGAACTTTGACAAATCGTTTTCCTTCCTACGTAGCTAAAAGTGTGGTTCCTAACCAATCTGAGGAGGAAAGAGAGCGGTACATAGAGCATAGTAATACACTTCAAACCAAGTATTGCAATCGCTTACTAGACAAAGTTAGATTTTAAATGAGGGAGTGTTCTTTAAAGGGATTCATACCCTGGAGATATTTCTTACTGCATCTGTTTAAAGATAACTTTAGTCCACAGGCTAACAAGTAGGGAATACACTGAGGCAGACGCCATCTGCATATTGACATATTTGGGAGACCAGATGAAAGCAAGCGAGGGTGGATAAGGCAACCATTTGGACAGGACAGGGAAAATGGCCAGTTTAAAAAAAAAAAAAAATAATAATTACCTGTACAAGACAATTTCAGATTAATGCACATTCCGATTTACAATGCTAGAAGACGTAGGCTGCATATATAACTAACGTGTTCCCTGCTAAACTAAGACTGTTCCAGGAACCAACAGAACTGTCTGGCCTAATGACAAAGTTTCAATTCTTCTCCCTGCAGAGACTAATATGCACCAATTACATAAGGGAAAGTGAAGGTAAAGTTGTTCTTGCTACTTTCATTATCCAACAAGGTTTGGGATAGCTGAATATAGCGACCCTTGACCCAAGGGTAGGTCGCTCCCCCTGCCGCTGCAGCTCCTCCAAGTTCCCGAGTTCCTGTGTTCCTGAGACCCACCTAACTGTAAGTACCCCCCTCCTCCCAGCCCCTCGCCCTGCCCCGCGCCACTCACCTTCTCTCCTGCTCCTGCTTCTTTTCCTCCTCTCTGTCTCTTCCTCCTCGCTCCCCCTCTGCAATCTTCTTCTGTGTTCTTCTGTTCTTCCCTTCTGTTCTTCTGTTCTTCCCTTCTGTTCTTCTGTGTTCTTCCGGTCTTCTGTGTTCTTCTTCTGTGTTCTTCTTCTCTGTTCTTCTCTGTTCTTCTCTGTTCTTCTCTGTTCTTCTCTGTTCTTCTGCTCTTCCGATCTTCTGTGCTTCTGTCTTCTGTTCTTCTGTCTTCTGTTCTTCTGTCTTCTGTTCTCCTGTCTTCGGCTCTTCCACCTCCTCCGTCTTCTTCCCCCGAGCCTGCCCTCCTGCTCCTTCCTCATCCCCCTCCCTCACTCGCCTCCCCCTCTCTCACCCCTAGCTAACCCGTTCGCTATCTACCTCCTTCACTCCTCCTATCTTCCTATCTCTCTAGCTCCCTATCTCACTATCTAACTCCCCCACTCTCCACCTCCTCCTACCTACCTATCTGTCTATCTATCTATTTCCCTATCTATCGACTTCTCTATCTATTTTCTCTATCTATTTCTCTCTCTCCCCCCCTCCCGCCACCCCCTCTACTACCTATCTCCCTATCCTCTCACTCTACCTCTCTCCCTCACCCACCTCTACAACCCCCCCTCCCCTATCTTCACAACCCTACTCCTATCTCTCTCCCTAATCTCCAAACCTCCTAACACTCACCCTCCTCCACCCTAAACCCCCTCCCCCAGCTCCTCTCACTCTACCTGTCCCCCCCCCTCCCTCGCGCTTTCCCGCCGCGACCTCCTGCACGCCCCCGCCCCCCAGCTCCCATTCGCCCCCAGCTGACCCCTCCCCCCCCCCTCCTACCTCTTATGGCGGCCGCTGCGCGACAGTGGTAGCGACCCTTGACCCAAGGGTAGGTCGCTCCCCCTGCCGCTGCAGCTCCTCCAAGTTCCCGAGTTCCTGTGTTCCTGAGACCCACCTAACTGTAAGTACCCCCCTCCTCCCAGCCCCTCGCCCTGCCCCGCGCCACTCACCTTCTCTCCTGCTCCTGCTTCTTTTCCTCCTCTCTGTCTCTTCCTCCTCGCTCCCCCTCTGCAATCTTCTTCTGTGTTCTTCTGTTCTTCCCTTCTGTTCTTCTGTTCTTCCCTTCTGTTCTTCTGTGTTCTTCCGGTCTTCTGTGTTCTTCTTCTGTGTTCTTCTTCTCTGTTCTTCTCTGTTCTTCTCTGTTCTTCTCTGTTCTTCTCTGTTCTTCTCTGTTCTTCTGCTCTTCCGATCTTCTGTGCTTCTGTCTTCTGTCTTCTGTTCTTCTGTCTTCTGTTCTTCGGTCTTCTGTCTTCTGTTCTCCTGTCTTCGGCTCTTCCACCTCCTCCGTCTTCTTCCCCCGAGCCTGCCCTCCTGCTCCTTCCTCATCCCCCTCCCTCACTCGCCTCCCCCTCTCTCACCCCTAGCTAACCCGTTCGCTATCTACCTCCCTCACTCCTCCTATCTTCCTATCTCTCTAGCTCCCTATCTCACTATCTAACTCCCCCACTCTCCACCTCCTCCTACCTACCTATCTGTCTATCTATCTATTTCCCTATCTATCGACTTCTCTATCTATTTTCTCTATCTATTTCTCTCTCTCCCCCCCTCCCGCCACCCCCTCTACTACCTATCTCCCTATCCTCTCACTCTACCTCTCTCCCTCACCCACCTCTACAACCCCCCCTCCCCTATCTTCACAACCCTACTCCTATCTCTCTCCCTAATCTCCAAACCTCCTAACACTCACCCTCCTCCACCCTAAACCCCCTCCCCCAGCTCCTCTCACTCTACCTGTCCCCCCCCTCCCTCGCGCTTTCCCGCCGCGACCTCCTGCACGCCCCCGCCCCCCAGCTCCCATTCGCCCCCAGCTGACCCCTCCCCCCCCCCTCCTACCTCTTATGGCGCCCGTCCGCGCCTGGCCCGCGCCCAGCGCCACGACCCCTGGTCCCCAGCTCCCCCAAGCCCCGCTGATCCGCTACGACCCCACCACCCTCCACGCCCTCAACCCAGGGCGCTCCAAAACCTGCTTCCTAGCTCACCCCAAACGCACCCATGGACCCTTCGCCTGCAACTCCTGCAAACGCATCTTCCACCACGCAACTACCACGACCACAAGCCCACGCGCCATCAACCACCTCAAGTGCATCCTGGTCAACGCCCGCTCCGTCCACAAGCACGCCGTTGAACTTTGGGACCTCCTGGACTCCACAGCCCCGGACGTCGCCTTCATCACGGAGACATGGATGAACGCCTCCTCTGCTCCAGACATCGCTACCGCCATCCCCGAAGGCTACAAGATCTCCAGAAAAGACCGCACCAACCAAGTAGGAGGAGGTGTCGCCATCATCTTCAAAGACTCCATCAGCGTCACCACCTCCACCGAAGACCCCCCCCTCGCCGCTGAACACCTGCATTTTCAGATTCGCACCGACCCAAGGACCACCCTCAGAGGATCCCTCGTCTACCGTCCTCCCGGACCTCGCGCCTCTTTCAGCGACGCCATCGCCGACTTCATCTCCCCGCACGCCCTCGCCTCACCGGACTACATCCTCCTAGGCGACCTCAACTTCCATCTGGAACAAAACAACGACCCCAACACCACCACCCTGCTCGACAACCTCGCCAACCTCGGCCTCAAACAACTGGTGAACACCGCCACCCACATCGCCGGACACACGCTCGACCCTATCTTCTCCGCCAGCAAACACGTCTTCTTCAGCCACACCTCTGCCCTACACTGGACCGACCACAGCTGCGTCCACTTCACATTCCGACGCGAGACCTCCCACCTCCGCACTCAACCCATCCCTCGTCGACAGTGGAACAAGATCCCTGAAGAGCAACTCTTCTCCGCTCTCGCCGCCAACCAACCCACCCTCACCACCGACCCCAACGACGCAGCTCTCAACCTCACAAACTGGATCTCCAACTGCGCTGACAACCTTGCTCCCCTCAAACGCACGCATCGACAGACCAACACCAAAAAACCTCTCTGGTTCTCTGACACCCTCAAAGAATCAAAGAAAACTTGTCGTGCCCTTGAGAAGGCCTGGCGCAAGGACCACACCGCTGACAACATGACCGCCCTCAAGAACGCTACACGCGAACACCACCACCTGATCCGCACTGCCAAAAGGAACTTTTTCACCGACAGACTAGACAAAAACAGCCACAACAGCAGAGAACTCTTCAGCATCGTCAAAGAGTTCTCCAACCCCAGCGCCAGCGCCAACGCCGTCACGCCCTCACAGGATTTGTGCGAATCCCTCGCCACTTTCTTCCATCGCAAGATCAGCGACCTCCACGACAGCTTCGGACACCAGACCCAACCATACACCACTGAACCCGCTTCCCCGGACATCACCCTCAACAACTGGACCCACATCAACACGGAAGAAACCAAATCCATCATGAACTCTATCCACTCCGGCGCCCCTTCGGACCCCTGCCCGCACTTCATCTTTAACAAAGCCGACGACATCATCGCCCCGCACCTCCAGACCGTCATCAACTCTTCTTTTTCTTCTGCTACCTTCCCAGAATGCTGGAAGCACGCTGAAGTCAACGCCCTACTAAAGAAACCTACGGCTGACCCAAGCGACCTGAAAAACTTCCGCCCCATCTCTCTTCTACCTTTCCCAGCCAAGGTAATAGAAAAGACCGTCAACAAACAGCTGACCACCTTCCTGGAAGACAACAACCTGCTCGACCCTTCACAAACCGGATTCCGAACCAACCACAGCACGGAAACCGCCCTCATCTCAGTCACAGACGACATCAGAACCCTGATGGACAACGGTGAAACAGTCGCCCTCATTCTCCTCGACCTCTCGGCTGCCTTTGACACCGTCTGTCACCGCACCCTAATCACCCGCCTACGCTCCACCGGGATCCAAGGCCAGGCCCTGGACTGGATCGCCTCCTTCCTCGCTAACCGCTCCCAAAGAGTTTACCTCCCTCCGTTTCGCTCAGAACCCACCAAGATCATCTGCGGCGTACCTCAAGGCTCATCGCTCAGCCCGACACTCTTCAATGTCTACATGAGCCCCCTCGCCGACATCGTACGCAAGCACGACATCATCATCACCTCCTACGCCGACGACACCCAACTTGTACTCTCCCTCACCAAGGACCCCGCCAGCGCCAAGACCAACCTACAAGAGGGTATGAAGGACGTCGCAGATTGGATGAGGCTCAGCCGCCTAAAGCTGAACTCTGAAAAAACGGAAGTCCTCATCCTCGGCAACACCCCGTCCGCCTGGGACGACTCCTGGTGGCCCACGGCCCTCGGCACCGCACCGACCCCCGCAGACCACGCCCGCAACCTCGGCTTCATCTTGGACCCTCTTCTCACCATGACCAAGCAAGTCAACGCCGTGTCCTCCGCCTGCTTCCTCACTCTCCGCATGCTCCGCAAGATCTTCCGCTGGATCCCCGCCGACACCAGAAAAACCGTGACCCACGCCCTTGTCACGAGTCGCCTGGACTACGGCAACACCCTCTACGCCGGGACCACCGCCAAACTCCAAAACCGCCTGCAACGCATCCAAAACGCCTCGGCCCGCCTCATCCTCGACGTACCCCGCAACAGCCACATCTCCGCACACCTGAGACACCTGCATTGGCTCCCAGTCAGCAAAAGGATCACCTTCCGTCTTCTCACCCACGCACACAAAGCCCTCCACAACAAGGGACCGGAATACCTCAACAGACGCCTCAGCTTCTACGTCCCCACCCGCCCCCTCCGCTCCGCTGGCCTCGCACTTGCTGCCGTCCCTCGCACCCGCCGCTCCACGGCGGGTGGGAGATCTTTCTCCTTCCTGGCGGCCAAGACCTGGAACTCCCTCCCCACCAGCCTCAGGACCACCCAGGACCACTCCGCTTTCCGGAGACTCCTAAAGACTTGGCTGTTCGAGCAGCGATAACCCCCCCTTTCCCCCCTAGCGCCTTGAGACCCGCACGGGTGAGTAGCGCGCTTTATAAATGTTAATGATTTGATTTGAATATCTACCTATTGTGCTGGCCACCATTCTTGCCTCTCAGCTTCAAAGGTCTAAAGGTGCAAAAGGATTATATTTTTCTCACACTATGAACGATATATTCCTTTGCTATTTTCCTCCAATCACAAGCAAAGCTTTACTAAAATAAGGACAGTGAACAGAGTCATAATATTCATACATTGTGTGTGCAGGTCACAGATTTACAGGATTGCCTACAATCATATGCTCGGTTAAAAATATCAGCCACTGTAGAACTAAGTGAACCAGTCAGAAGAAAATTATGCAGGGATTCCTTAAATAGTCCACGTTACAGTGAAAATGAAGCAGTGAACATTGTGGTTCTATCATACTAAATGTTGATGAACTGCTAAAATCAAGTAATAAGTTGCACATACTGGGCCAGAAAGGTTGGTAATCTGATGAAGAGCGACTGGAACCAGTCTTACCTTCAGTTATACTTTTAATCAGAAAAGCCCTAGGATGCAGCTAATTCTCTCATTAAAGATGCATCCCTGCATCCATCTACCCCCACAGATGCAATGTGAGCTGTGGTCCTAGTCTAATGTCGAAGGGTTGGGGGGGGGGGGGGGGGGGGGGGGGGGCAGGGGCTAGGAGTGGAGATATATTTACACCAAACATCTGCCTGTATTTACCTGAAACACCCCTTGGTAACAGAACACAGCACCTCTTAAGATATTCTACTCTTGATGCTACCATGCTTCACTGGTAGAGTTGGTCGCTCGACTCTACAGAGCACCAAGCAGTGAGCACCAAGCAGTGAGCACCAAGCAGTGAGCACCAAGCAGTGAGCAGTAACGAGCATTTGCAATGCAATGGGTATCGAGTTTCTTCGAGTTAGAGCTTTTAGCGTTGTAAATTCCTAACTGGACTGTTCTTGCCACATCAATTGAAAATGAAAAATAAAGCAGTTGACATAAGCAACTCAATTCAAAGCGGCCCGGCCGCCGTGAGCGCAAGAGTTATTGGCTCCCTGCGTGAATATCTACTAGGGATCGCAGCTGGGATGAAAGGTAAACTGAAACTGGAGGAGGAACCATCACACGCTGTAACAGGAGGAAGCATGACGCAGTGTAGTGGCCAACAGAACTGTGCACTTAGTGAAATCCCCAGGGAGGTAACTCAGCACACAAAAAGGAGGGACATTTCACAAAATGCACCAATAAAATGAATCATTAAAGACAAGCACAACAAAGATTGAATAGCAAGAGTGGGTGTGGTTAAAGGCCCAAAGACAGCTTACAAAAGGCTTGTGCGCTCCACCCCAAAAGTAAGATACATGTTGCTTCAACTACTACAACCTCCCTGAATCCCTCAAAGAGGGACCATGAAAGACTTAACCGGGAGAGTCTAACCTCAAAACAGGGAGCAATACAAGAAATCCTCCATAGAAATATCACAAATATAGGTCCTGTGCAAAAAGACCATTTGCCTCTAAATTGACTCACTTGACAAACCCTTCACGTGAAGTACTGCAAATGGTTTGTGAAGAGCTATACTAAAAAAAAAAAAAAAATCCAACAATGCTGCACCAAACGGTCAGTCAGCCATGACTGAGGAAAGGACTATACATAAAAAGTGAAAAGTCATTCTCTCCTACCCATAATAAATTTCAGAAACAGGTCACCTTAAAACGCAAAACAGACCTAGCAATCCTTCAACAAAAACCCAGGGAATGGCCCTCAAACAACACTTCAAGCAGCTGCAGGACAAAAGTCCTTAATACACACAATGAAGGAGAGACTTGAGGGATTGTCCATATAGACTTGAGCTCAGCGTTTCAAAAGCGTAGTCCAAAATACCCAGATTAGTTGCCTTTCAAAAAGCAGGAATCTCAAATTCGTCCAATTTGTTTGTTACCTGCCCCAGCAAACAAAATTAATCAACAACTCTGCCCAGGGCTGGTTGCTACTGTTGTGCAGTCCCAAGGATAGTGTTAAACGCAATGGAAGTCACAGCTTACAATGACAATATCTGGACAATTACTGTTGTTGATCAAAGCTGGTTATGAATTCTTCAATAGAACCGGAAATAATAACCAAGCATGTTGCAAGTTTGAGGAACTGGGTGCAACGTGAAATCAAAGTATGTAACAAGTGCGTGCTGAATATCAAATATAAATTCGTGTTCATGCAGTTCTGGATAAGCCAGTGGAACGTTTAACATCAAATGCTAAAATCATTTACACCAAAAGTAGCAGTGATTTGTTTCAGTGAGCACAAGCAGAATATGCACAGCAAGGAATTAAAATATTTCCACTTCCGAAGAGAAGGAATTAGTTATTCATAAATGTTTAGTCATAGCTCAACTCCTAAAAATGTATTTTTCAATAATAGAGTTTAATACCGATATTATACAAACATGTTTATCAAAATGCTCTCCTAGTTCTACAGTGGATAGATATACATTGATGCAGTGTTAGCACTCCCACCAAGTAAGGACTGTTACTTACCCTCCACCGTGAAATAACTCCCCCCATTTTTTGCGAGATTGGAGATCAGCTACGCGAAAAGGACCGAAAATGTTTTAGCAGTCTTTACACCTAGGAGAAAGCATGCACATTAAGAATTAGGAAATTACACAGTACATTACATTTTCAATTTAACATTTTTTTTTATTATATAAACAAAACTGGCAGTGGCTCACGAGATGGTCACCCTAAATCACTCTCGGTGCTGGAGATTTATTTTTTTAGTTTTCGTATTTTGTGAAAAAAAATACAAAGCGAAACAAATGAACAGTTTTAAAATAATCTTTCGTAAATTGGGACTTAAGTTTCCAATTACTAAATGAATGACAGAAAATCGAGCAACTCAGCAGTAAAAATATTCGCCTTCGATATGCAATTGTAAATACATTCCTGCAACTAATATCCTGGGTCGCCAAAGGTTAAGATGCCGAGGTTTTTTTTTTTTGTAGTATGAGACTCCATTTGGAAAACTGCCACATCAAGATTTTATAAAAGGCATTGGCAAGTGCCAATAAAATGCTAAATTTATTGGATTTCTCAATGCATTTTTTACATGTTGCACAGCAGCGCTATCAACCGCTGTCATTGCTGCAACCTTGTTTTGTGTATCTTATTTCATTGCGAAAGGAAATCTAGGACCATCCATCCCGTATCGATATTCAGAAGCCTGCTTCCTCCGCTCCACCTAACTCCAGTCAATGTCCCACTGAATTCTAAACAGCAGTGCGTTATATGAAAGTATCTCGGACATTAGCATTACTCTAAAAGGTTTTTTTCCGGCTAGGTCCAGGTTTATCACCTCATTCACACCTTTACAGGGAGTGCAGAATTATTAGGCAAATGAGTATTTTGATCAGATCATCCTCTTTATGCATGTTGTCTTACTCCAAGCTGTATAGGCTCGAAAGCCTACTACCAATTAAGCATATTAGGTGATGTGCATCTCTGTAATGAGAAGGGGTGTGGTCTAATGACATCAACACCCTATATCAGGTGTGCATAATTATTAGGCAACTTCCTTTCCTTTGGCAAAATGGGTCAAAAGAAGGACTTGACAGGCTCAGAAAAGTCAAAAATTGTGAGATATCTTGCAGAGGGATGCAGCACTCTTAAAATTGCAAAGCTTCTGAAGCGTGATCATCGAACAATCAAGCGTTTCATTCAAAATAGTCAACAGGGTCGCAAGAAGCGTGTGGAAAAACCAAGGCGCAAAATAACTGCCCATGAACTGAGAAAAGTCAAGCGTGCAGCTGCCACGATGCCACTTGCCACCAGTTTGGCCATATTTCAGAGCTGCAACATCACTGGAGTGCCCAAAAGCACAAGGTGTGCAATACTCAGAGACATGGCCAAGGTAAGAAAGGCTGAAAGACGACCACCACTGAACAAGACACACAAGCTGAAACGTCAAGACTGGGCCAAGAAATATCTCAAGACTGATTTTTCTAAGGTTTTATGGACTGATGAAATGAGAGTGAGTCTTGATGGGCCAGATGGATGGGCCCGTGGCTGGATTGGTAAAGGGCAGAGAGCTCCAGTCCGACTCAGACGCCAGCAAGGTGGAGGTGGAGTACTGGTTTGGGCTGGTATCATCAAAGATGAGCTTGTGGGGCCTTTTCGGGTTGAGGATGGAGTCAAGCTCAACTCCCAGTCCTACTGCCAGTTCCTGGAAGACACCTTCTTCAAGCAGTGGTACAGGAAGAAGTCTGCATCCTTCAAGAAAAACATGATTCTCATGCAGGACAATGCTCCATCACACGCGTCCAAGTACTCCACAGCGTGGCTGGCAAGAAAGGGTATAAAAGAAGGAAATCTAATGACATGGCCTCCTTGTTCACCTGATCTGAACCCCATTGAGAACCTGTGGTCCATCATCAAATGTGAGATTTACAAGGAGGGAAAACAGTACACCTCTCTGAACAGTGTCTGGGAGGCTGTGGTTGCTGCTGCACGCAATGTTGATGGTGAACAGATCAAAACACTGACAGAATCCATGGATGGCAGGCTTTTGAGTGTCCTTGCAAAGAAAGGTGGCTATATTGGTCACTGATTTGTTTTTGTTTTGTTTTTGAATGTCAGAAATGTATATTTGTGAATGTTGAGATGTTATATTGGTTTCACTGGTAATAATAAATAATTGAAATGGGTATATATTTTTTTTTGTTAAGTTGCCTAATAATTATGCACAGTAATAGTCACCTGCACACACATATATCCCCCTAACATAGCTAAAACTAAAAACAAACTATAAACTACTTCCAAAAATATTCAGCTTTGATATTAATGAGTTTTTTGGGTTCATTGAGAACATGGTTGTTGTTCAATAATAAAATTAATCCTCAAAAACAGAACTTGCCTAATAATTCTGCACTCCCTGTAGTATCCAACGATCATATCTACACAGCCACCTGGAAAGTGGTGCATTTCTAGAGTCAACCATTCACACTCGAGTAACAGGATCTGCCTCACCTGCTCTCTGCAGAACCCCTTGAATATAAAATAAAAACAGCAAACGGCTAGCTGGTCTTATGCTCCGAGGGGGTTGCCACTACGCTACAGGTTTCCTAATGCCTACTCTCCATTTATAGTGGGTGAAATGAGAGGGGTCATTCATTTATTTGCATATCCATCGCAGACCTACTCCTCTCTGCCACCCATCTGCTGGCTGTCATGGCTCCAAGTACTATTACTACCAGTGAAAGCCTCCCCCCGCCCCCCCGCCCCCCACGGCAGCGGTGCAGTGCACGTTCTGAACGGCACCCACAGGTCTTGGTGCAGACGGGCGTATTGTGATGACACTGGAGTCAATGGTACTAGCGTCTGTGGACCAGGGCTGTGGTGCAGGTCGGACGTTGTGTAACTCACAAGTGGTGTCCTCAGGCCATGGTGCAGGCAGCAGCGTCTGTCAGCGTGGAGTGGTGTCATCGGGATGCCAAGGCTGTGGTGTGAGCAAGGCAATGCAGAGTGAGGGGCCCACAGGTCAGGATGCAAGCAGCAGCTCTGTGACAGCATCAGGTGGCAGCGTCAGTGAGACCAGGGTTGCGGTGCGACGTGGGGCATGGCTCAGTGTGGCCTCATTAGGTCACAGTGCAGTCAGCGGCGTAGTGGACGGCGTTGCTGTGGTTTTTCTTCTGCTGCAACACAAAGTTCCCAGTGCTGTAGGCAGATGAAGCTGCAGTCTTTGATATACCCGAGACTTTCAAAAGGAGGCAAGCTCTACTCCAAGCCCTTGGAGAAACCCGACAAGCAGGATACATAGCAAAGTCCAGTCTTTGCCCTCTTTAAGGCAGAAGCAGCAGCTGCAGGCCAACCCAGCAAAGCACACACAGCAAAAGGGACAGTACTCCTCCTCCAGCTATTCTCCTTGTGTTCTCAAAGTCAGGGGTTTTGGGTCAACTACTTATACCCAGTTCTGCCTTTGAAGCAGGAAAACTACCAAGTAAAGTCTGTTGTTGACAAGGTCCTGCCTTGCCCAGGCCTGGCCACAGACACACCAGGGGGTCCGAGACTGCATTGGGGGAGGACAGGCACAGCCCTTTCAGGTGTAATTGACCACTCTTCCCTCCACTCTAGCCCAGATGGCCCATCAGGATATGCAAGCTACACCCAAACACTTGCCAGGTCGAATTGGCAGGTTAAAACTCCACACACAGACTCTGCAAAGGCACGTTTGAGCCAAGTTTATGGGGCTACTCACGTGGGTATCACAACCAGTGCTGCAGGCCCACAAGTAGCATTTGATTTACAGGTCCTGAGCACCTCTGGTGCACTTTACAGGGGGCTTACTAGCAAATCAAATACACCAATCATGGATAAACCAATCACCAATACAATTTACATATGGAGCACTTGCACTTTAGCACTGATCACAAGTGGTAAAGTGTGCAGAGACAATAAACCAGCAAAAGCAGAGTCCAGCATACCATAAAAACAGGAGGTCAGAAGTCAAAAGAAAGGGGAAACACGCCAAAAGATGCTAGGTCTGACATGCTGCCTTTAAAACAGTGCGCTACCACACCATGCTTTTTTTTTTTATATATTTGAAGTCTGCTCCAAAATGCACCACTGGCTGCTTACCAGCCCTTCCCACTTCCCTGCTGAAGGGGCATGGCTCAATGGCTGCACTTGTTTTTAGTGTGAGGCTCGGATTATTTCCACAGTCTCTATCACTTCAGTGATAGAACACTGATGGCTGCACCCCCACTTTGAAAATTATTCCACTACCACTGTATAGCGTGCCTATACTGAAATAATTTAAGTGATTTTGGAAAGGGATCATATATTCTAATGTCTAAAAATTCAGCAACTGCAACTAAAAATCATTTTGAAATGAAAATATTAGGTAAAAATAAGCTCCACAGTCAGCATATAGTGGAAGACTTATCTGTAAGGGTCATCATTTTGGGCAAACGCCACATTAAAACAGTTGAAAGTGAAAAGTAAGAGATAGTTGTTAATATAAACATTTGGTTCTCTGCAGTTTAAGAGAACCACTAGGGACAAGTGCAAAAGGAAATGAAAAAAGGGAGCCCAACTTCACTTAAATCTATACTAATACAGTAAAAGGAAGAGCATGAATTGGTGTCTGAATGGTTCATTCATTCTTACTACGAAATGTCACCTAGAGTTCACTAAATGCACCAGGAGTGAGAAATGTTAATAAGTGAGATGCTTCAGAAATGTATCCTTCCTGTAAAAAAAAAATAAATAATAATAATCTTTTCCCTTTGGTGCATACAACAGGATGAAAAGTTACAAAAGCATTCTAATATCGGAGCCATGATAACAGTCTATTTGATTATACAAAGGATCACAATGGGTATTGATTTGGATTCTAGCAAAGCCCTGATCATACATCTTTCCAAACATCAGACTTAACACACTAGGGTCCCATCTCTAATCACTGCACAGTCAAACTCTGCACATGAAGATGCTAGGTGTATAAATGAGCTGTTTAGACTAGCTTTCTCATCATAGTAGAGATTTCGATATGCAAGTTTTTAGGTCGAGTGTAAGCGTTCAACCATGTGTATACTTTTGGTATACATTTTATGGCTAACAAATTTCGTTTGTTGGTTGCAGTGTCCTTTAAAAATTGCTCGTTAGTGGTCAGTTCTGCCTTTTTCTGTTTCAGAGCAGTGACCAACTACTGTATTATTCCACTTTGGTTTCTTTATTTGTTGCTGTGACTGACTATTTTTGCTCTTTCTTTGGTACTCACCTTTCATGGTGGGTGTTTTAGGCTGGTAGCTGCCTCAGTTTTATTGCATCATTCCGTTCCTCCCAAGTCGCTGACATTTGTTTTGGCTTTATTCTAGTTCTGCCCTCGTTTACCTCTGGCTCCTAAAATAAGCTTATTTTACAAAAGAAACACTGGTCATATAGCTCACTGCTCGCGGAAGCCACAATATGCCCTTTCTGGCAGAATGTAGCTAAACCTAGAAGCAATGATGTGAAACTTGCATAGCCTTGTATCACAATTCGAGTCTCTCTCTCCAGGGCCTCCCCTGCCAGCACTCACGACACCTCACACAGGGCATTGCTTAGCTCCTTTATTGGGACCATAAATATTCTCAGGCTGCTCCTTAAAATAAGAGGCAAGAATGCTTGCAAGACTTCAGTCTGTTAAAATAAAAAGAAAATACTTTCCCCACCTGTGCAGTTATCTCGTCTCTCCTCAAGGGCTTCTGATTTCTGATGTCAGTAGCCGCCAATGACCCCAAAACATGGCAGGAAAAGATGAAATTACGATACAGGGTTGTCCAATTTATGTGGCAAAAAAAGTCCAGTTCTGAATTTACAATGCCAATAGCTCTAACTCAAGAAAATCGAAGACCTATTGCATTGCAAATGTTTGTTCTACATGTTATCTAATGTGATTCAAGGATCTCGCTACAAGTCCAATATTCTGCACTTGAGCACACTGTGCAATTCTTGAGCAGATCGCTTTATTGCACGATGCCATTTTGTTTGTTTGCCATAATTGCGAATGCATAATTAGTGCTGTACTGCCACGTCTGGGCTTAAATATCCCATAGCATTTTGACTAAGCAAGGAATTTTGGCTAGTATGCACAGACGTTTTTCACTTATAAAAGTATTTATGTGCACAAAGATTTTCAGGTGAGGAAATATGAACACAAGACCTGGAATTAGTTGGGATGTGGTTGTTACTGTAGCTTATGGAAC
This sequence comes from Pleurodeles waltl, assembly GCF_031143425.1. Lineage (NCBI taxonomy): Eukaryota > Metazoa > Chordata > Amphibia > Caudata > Salamandridae > Pleurodeles > Pleurodeles waltl. Next base: position 1,663,439,495 of record NC_090440.1, read on the forward strand.
CTTCACTAAAATAGGAGGAAAGTGTGTGTTTTTTTTTGCCAAAGTTAGAGGTTTCCAAGGCCTTGTGTAAGGAAACTTCATGGGATCTACACAAGTCACACCACTCTGGACAATCCTGGGTGGCTCGTTCTCAGATAGGTCTGGGAATGGAAAGTTTCTCTGGGTGGCAACTGACCTAGGGCCCAAATTCCACAGCTAGCCACACTGTACAAAAATAAATAGAGTTGATTTTGCTGGGTGAAACAGGATGTGTCCAGATCACATTTTTGGGTATTGGGTCACAGGAACTAGGACCAGCCACACATGTGGGGGTGTCATTTTTGTAGAGATGCGTGTAGGAACACAGACAGGTTGAAACCTTTATTGCCAACTGTATTTCTGCATTTTTGGTTCCAAATGTGAGCCAGTGTGCACGAAAGAACATCTTTTGTAAAATGCCACCTGAATCACATGATGGTATGGAAAGACCCAAATTCAGAGGCATAAACATAATAATCTTTCCTAAACATGCTATCTTGTGCGCATTTCAAAAATACATAGGTTTTATTCATACGCAGTTAGAATTCAGTAGATTTTGTCATATTAATAGCTGCATGTTCTGAACATGGTGAAAAATGCTAAGCTGCAGCTCAGGTGTCGCCTCTGGGTATCACGTTTTTGAAAAACCTACACTATCGCCCGACGCCCGGGACATCTTGTTTGGGGTCAAGGGCAACAAGTTTTTATGTTTACTTTGTCCTTGGGACAAGTAGGCCCAACCCCCTGCAGCACAAACCCTTTGGCTGCCTGTTTACAGAGAGTTGAACTCTCTGCAGTTGAGGTAATGTGTTTCCAAAAGATAATGCTGTTCGAACTTGTATTTATGGTTCATTATTTGAAAGCCTTCATTATTAGGGTGTGTGCTGTAAATAAATGTTTTAAGGTCACACTTCACTACTGACGTTGGTTCCAGTACAAAAAAAAAAAAAAAAAAACGTGTACACACATGTTTGAAAAGTTTAGGCTAAGAGGCTAAGTATAATGCTCCCAGAATGCTCTCTGGTTATATGCAAATGAAGTGTCATTTAGTAAAATGTGTTGATGCATGCTAGTATTTCCCAAAAATATTTCTAATGGAAAATCAGTGTAACCATTTTCAACACGATTATGGGAAGCATGAAAATAAACAAACACTGACAAAAGCCAACTGATCTGACATATTTTTATAAGTCTTTTAGTTTCATCAATGCGTGTCTTGTTTTGACATGGCTTTTGTAACACTTTATTGTTGTGGGAGCTACCAGGCCCTCAACATTGTAACAAACATTGGCAAAACCCCCCAAAAAGTTTTTGAACTCTTAAAGCACACGTTGCCACCAGCGGCATAACAAAGGCCCCGCAGCCGCCCACCAGGGGGCCCCGTCAGCACAGCACCTGCCCTTAGTGAGTCTGGAGAGGGGGCTCCTCCATGTTCTTTGCAAAGGGGCACCCTCCAGTTTCGTTACGTCACTGATTGCCACTGTAGTTCCTGACACTGAACAAAACTACTTTGTGTGGCAATATGCTCCTTGTGGAAGAGCAGAATGCAATCACTCACAGTAAAGCCAGCCGAAAGAGAGAGAAATAGAAGTTTAATAAAAACAAAATGTCTTTGTTAACACCAGACCTAATTAGGGACCAAGACCCACATGTAGGTAGCTTTTTGCATGTCGCAAACAGCGACTTTCGCTGTTTGCGACGTGCAAAAAGCACATTGCGATGCACAAACCCAGTTTTGCGATTCAGTAACCTGGTTACCGAATCACAAAACGGGTTTGCGACTCGCAATTAGTAAGGGGTGTTCCCTTCCTAATTGCAACTCGCAGTGCAAAGTAGGATTGTTTTGTGACCGCGAACGCGGGCGCAAACCAATCGCAGTTTGCACCCATTTCAAATGGGTGCTAACACTTTAGAAAAAGGGAAGGGTTCCCCCATGGGACCCCTTCCCCATTGTGAATGTCACTGTAAACATTTTTTCAGAGCAGGCAGTGGTCCTGTGGACCACTGCCTGCTCTGAAAAAATGAAACGAAAATGTTTCATTTTTGTTATGCATCTCGTTTTCCTTTAAGGAAAACGGGCTGCATTACAAAACCCCCCCCAAAAAACTGCTTTGTTGAAAAGCAGTCACAGACATGGTGGTCTGCTGTCTCCAGCAGCCCACCATTCGTGAGGGGGTCGCAAATTGCGACCCACCTCATGATGTGGGCATTTGCGAAGCCCTTGCGAATCAAGGACACCATCCTACATTTGGATTTGCGACTCGCAATTTGCAGGTCACAAATCTGAACCTACCTACCTACTTGTGGCCCCAAATTCTTAAAGAAAGTCACAAAAGTGCACCCATGGTATTTGTCGTACCCCTATAAAATATTTGTGAACTGTATTTTAGCGTGGGTAAATACGATGTGTAGATTTGCTCATGTGAAAATCTATTGAGCATTTGCAAGTTCATTTTCCCTCCAGCCACTTTCTTCCCAACCCTGGAAGAAGTTCTAATTCTGCCATTGTCAGGAGTAAATGTCCAACCTTTCTTATTATGGGAAAATATTAGAGAGAAGCTGGTAAAAATCTTTAAAACATGCAGGTTAGTAGGTTTGCAGACTCAAAGGCATTCCAGCCCTGGAACTAATGCTTACTGCTTCCTCCAGCCCCAGTATGCAGATCTGCAGAAAGGTGGCAAAATAAGGAAATTGCTACAGTAGAGATTGAAACTCCAAGTATTCAAGCCCAACTATGGTAGTAGCCCTGGCATAATCAGAGAGGCTATTAATTGCTGCCATAATTTGTCGCCACACTACATGGCACCAAAGGGACAAGTAGATCTTTTTACAGGACAAGTAGATTTGAGAAGCAACCTGTCCCCTGGACAAGTAGATATTTTAATAAATTCCACACCCCTGTTACATATCCCTGCGATCAGATGGATCTGAGGGGCATATTGGTAAGTTGCATTTGTAAATCTGCCATTATGACAACAACAACAACAACAAAAAATTACAGCTGGAAACATTACCAATTGCTTTTTTGTACATATTTTCATTTTTTTATTTATTTCCATAATTAGTATGTTTGGGAAACCATTCAGGGATCTACCCAAATGACACCTTTGCTGAATTCAGAATTTTGGCATGGATTCCTTATGTGAAAAATGTAGGATGCCATAAGCAGGAGTTACCCTATATATCAAAAGAGTTCTGCATTGGGGACAGGAAAGCCTCAGAGGTTAGGATCAAATGGGCACAGCAATACAGCCACAAGTCATACACTGAAATATCTATATTGGAAATATGCAATAAATAAAAGTTGTTACCTTAAGAAGCACTGGCAGGTCACCAACTAACGGAGCAACAAGCATTTGGTGACAGGCTACTTCCTGGCACCTGAAAACGTAGCTTTACAACTGTAACATGTAAGGAAGCAAGAGTTGGAAGAACAAAAGACCTGGGAGTAATAAGGAGAGTAATGTTTAACGATCACTGATCTGAGTACCCGACAGTTCATATTCAAGTATCACCTCGAGATGGACAATGAACGATATACATTGTAATACTGAGGAAGTCTGAGCTTAGCATCAGCATTCAAAGTGCTACACTATTACTGCTCCAGCTACTGTGCTGAGTTCTGGGTCACACAGAAATTCGACCACATTTCGGCCGAATGTCACAGGTGGCAAATGGTGAAGGCATTTTTTAGGACAAGTGGCGCAGCACATTACATTGCCAAGTGACACCCACTCGGTGGTTGCAGGCATGATGAACACGTTTGAAAGGACTATAATGACATTTGTGTCTTGTATTACACAAGGAATCTGGTAGGTGGGGAGCGGAGGGGGTTTAGGCAACATATATTCTAGACCAGAAAGACAAAAGGCATAATCACTGTCAGGATGGTTTGCAACAGAGAACACAGTCATACAGTTGAGCACGTTCCATCATATCAACATACTATAATCCTTCACAACATCTGAGTGATGCATGTGCAGGCCACACATTGCCCGTGCAAAACATGGCTCCTGGTATCTAATACCTCCAAAACAAACAACAACAACAAAAAAAACAACAAAAAAAAAACACACACACACACACACACACACACACACACACACACTTCTAATTCACAACTGTTCACCAGATTCATGCTCGTACCGCTACTTTAGATCAACCGTATACACCTACAAGATTAACTACCTCCCTCTGCACCATATTCAGATGGCACACAATACGTTAATAAAAGTGGTTCATCTACTTTTCATATTTGGGTGCAGCCACACTATAAGGTATGTCTCACAGCCAAGACCTCCTGCACTCAGAATAAAGTCATGTCATGCACATGAATGAAACACACTGGTTACCTTACTGGATAACTTACATTAGAAAACCTGCCATTCATTAAAACGTTCACGTGTTGCAAGCAACTCCAGACATCCACAGCTGTTGCTGATGCTGATGCTACTATGATAAATTATCACTGTACAGGAAGGCAGGGACAGAACTGCCACCAAGGAAGATGGAGTTTGGAAGAATGAGTATTTAGTTGCCTGAAAAACAAATGGTTCTAGTTTCTAGATCATGACACACGGAAAAGAACGCCTTGTAACAACGTGTTGACATTAAAGAAAATTAAAACATGGCCCCTAGCACGGTTAATGAGGTTAATCACACAGACTTTGATGAACACCACAAGAGAGTCAACTGAAGAATCTAAAGAAAATATGATGCAGAATTTATTAAAGGCAGAAACATAACGTGCACCGATGCAAGACACGTCGGCAGAGGGGGTCTTCTGGGAGACCAACACAACTCCTTTAAGCCCGTCAAGTGATAAGGACCAATACACACAAAGGAATGGGTGTTATTTACAGCAAATATGGTCAAGAACATTCTAAATGTAAACCCCAAGTCAACATTTCAGTAAAAAAAAATATATATATCTTATGAGCAATTTGTGACAATTGTGCCATGTGGGATGACTTGAGGGTAAGTCAGAATCCGAATTCTGAGCTGACAAGTACGCTCCCCGATGAAACAACCATTGTCCACCCCTTGTGCAAAGCCTTCTGAGATAAGTTTCTCATTTCAACAGACTTTACAGTGTAATGAATGACTAACTAATGCATGTAATTATTTATCATTGTCTTAGTTGGCATTGTGAGATTGCTGAGACAGACAACCAGCCAGTTTTACCATGGAATAGGTCATTTACAGAACATTTTCTGTCTGATTTTCCTTAGGATATCGGTCAAAACATGACCGTGTGCCAATCAACTCCCAAAATCTGCCAGAGGCCAAAATTATGTTTATTTCTTGAGTAGATAGTGGTACCCTTCCTTTACATGCTGATTCCTCTGTCCTGACAGATGATCCATTTACCAAGGTGTACAAGTCTGAATGAGTTTGCTGCAAGCAGTGGTTTTGGCACAGTCCTTGCCCTTAGAAGAATTGAAACTTCCGTTACAAAAGTTAGGAAATGTTATATTCTATGTCAGGACCAGACGAGAGGATTATGCTAGTTCAAAGCTTCTCCACCACTAAAAATGTAATTGAATGAAGCAATTTAAAGTAAAAGCTCTTAAAGACAGAGTCTGAAGATTATTCATCAGCATTCATTCTATCTTCCAACTGAGCTTCCAAGAAAAAAGCCTTGGAAGCCATGGCTCATCTGATGAAATGAGCACCAAACTCTTGAACAGTTACACCAGACTAGTGCATGGCCCACTTCATCCACCTAGCAACAGTAGAAGAGACCCCTTTGTGGGGCTTGGTAAGGGCAATAAGAAGCTGCCCCTCCCCAGGTGGGCGCAATTCCCCAGCCACAGATTTATAAGTTTTCAAGCATTTTACCACATACATTTGGGGAATCTGGAAAGGCTGGATAAGTAACTACCTTGTAAATCAGTTTTTGTTCTACTAGAAATGTAAAAGGTCACTCCAACCGGAGTAACAACCCGGGCAGTGATGTTCAACGCTCTGATATTTGAGACTCTCCTACACCAGATCAAGCATAACGGGGATGCCAGTGCGGCTGACAACTGTTTTCAGGAAAGGCATCTGTTGCTCGGCAAAGAGAGAAAAAGAAGGATGTTCACATCCCAAAGGACCAAATACCGCAGCGCAGAAAGTAGATAGGCAGATCCCATATAGATGCTTTTGTGGCAATGGATGTTCCCCCACAGGATGACCATCTGTCGGGCACACTCCTCGGACAATGCCAACCGAAACAAATGAATCATTCTATAGGCCATACAGTCTTCGGTTACGGAAGCTAGAAAGTTTAAAACGTCCACAATGGAAGTCCCCATAGGATCCAGACTTTGTAGACGACACCAACCATCTGAGGCAGGCCAAATCAATATCTTTTAACTGTACTACCTGCCCATGCCTTGGTGAGAAGATCTGAAGCCTGTCGCGAAAGCCCAAGGATACGTCAACGTCCCCGGTAATCCTTCATGCCACGAGGCTAAGGGACCCACCCAGTACCAGATGATGGGAACTCCCAGACAGATCTTGGAGAAGACGAAACAGGGGTAGATGGATTGGCGAATCCCAGAAAGGGTCAATCAGAATGGGAAACCATACTTGAGACCTCCAAAGTGGTGTGACCACCACCACCTTCGCCTGTTGACGATGCACTTCGGTTCGTCACAAATGTTGAGTGGGGGGGGAGGGCGCGAAGCACCACTCTTCTCCATCCTCCAAATCTACTGAAGGGCAGCCATAGCTAGGGCCAGCAGATCCGGCCTCCAGCTGAAAAAAAACATGCAGTTGGATCAAAGTGCAATGCAAAGAGGTCATTCGAGAAGGGGCCCCCACCAAGAGTTCAGTGCTGGAAAGTCCGTGGAATCCAATTTCCAGAGTCTAAGATCTCTTAGATACCGAGATTACCAGTCTACTTCCATATTGTCCAAGCCTGGGAGATGTTCAACAGTTACCTAAATTCTTTTCTCCAGTCAATACTCCCAAAACATCCTGGCCAGGTCCGCCAGCGTTTTGGAACACGTCCCTCCGAGATGACTGTTGTAGCGTACAGCCGCCACACTGTATCTTGAGGACATTGCACTGGATCCGACATTTGGCTTGCAAAGAACCGACCAGCAGCTCGAAACAGTTGATATGAAGAAAACATTTGTTCTGACCATTTCCCGCTGATGCACAAGACCCCACAGCACACACCCTAACATACCTCATTGGCATCAGACTATGGCCAGGTCCGGTTGGGATCTGAAAATGGCTCGACCGTTCCACACTTCCATGTATGCTAGCCACCAGCAAAGTTCCACTTGTGCCTCCTCTGAAAGCAGTATGCATTGAGAATACATGAAGCCCTTCTGTAGATGGGATATCTTGAGGTACTGAAGAGCTCAATAATGGAAGGGGCCAGGTAATATTGCTTGGATGAAGGACGACAGGAGGCCAACCACCCACGCAATCTGACAAAGAGAAGCCTCCTGTTTGGCGAGGACCAGTCAGCTCGTGCATATCTTGGACACTTTCCTGGACAGAAGTCTGGGAGTGGCCTGGACTGAGTAAACAACAAACCTCAGGAACGCTAAGGACAGAGTCGGGGCTAGGATAAACTTACACTTGTTTATGAGAAAACCCAGAGACTGGAGTAGGGAGATTGACCATTGTACCCAAAAGGTCCGCAGGTCCTGGTTCATCAAGTGGAGGTTGTCCAGACAGATGATGAGTCAGACGCCTCTGGCTCCGATTCTACCACCAGACAGAGAAGTTTGGTGAAGCACAATGGAGCAGACGCCCGACAAAAAGGGAGTGTGACAAACTCTTTAAGTGGCGAGACACCACTGAAACTGGAGAAAGCGGTAGAGGGGAGAAAAACATGGAACTGTCAAGTGTCCTTTAGGTCTAGCCGCACCAACCAATTGTTTGAAAGAAGCAAGTCACGGAGCAGGTGAATGCCCTCCATTTTGAAGTGACGGTAAACCATCCATTTGTTGAACTGCCAGAGATTGATGACCGGGCGTTCCCGCCATCCTGCTGATCTACCGGAAACAAGTGGCAGAGGAAACCCTTTGGGCGAGGAGACGAGGACCATGGCCCCCTTGGCCAGTAACACTCCCACTACGGCATCTACTAAGGAGGATTCCTCGGCAGAAAACCAAAGCACGAGAGGGGCCTTGTATTGGACGGGGCAATCGTAAATTTCTTTCCGATATGCTGGTACCGTCTGCAAGACCCAGGCATCTGATGTTAGGGATTGCCAATTGGGAAAGAACTGTGCCAGCCTGCCCCCGCCCCAGTCCCCATCGCACTGCAGAAAAGAGGATTCATTCACTGTGAGAGACTCCTTGCTGAAATCCACTTCTGGGAGCACCTCTGGAACTTCGGTGCCTGGAGTATACCCAAGTCGGCTAGAAGCCTCCAAATCTAGACTGGTCCTGATAGTGTGTGTGGGACAGGGCTGAGCCTCGGGAGGAAGCCCGCTGTTGCCTGCAGACAGCAGAGCTCCCCTTGCCCTGACCAGCCCAGACAAAAATCCAGGCGCGTGAAAACATTCTTCACTGAAGACTGGGCCTGGTCGAGCAAGGGAAAGTGGCTACAAATTTGCTAAGCTCTTTATTAAAAGGCTCGCCAAAAAGACCGCCTTGAGTTACTGGGCCAGCCTCAGAAGTAGCCAAGTCTCCCAGTTGTGGATTATTTTGATTAACAGCGACTGCCACCATTCTGTGGAGAAGCACAGCTGGAGATGGCAAGGAAAATAGCAGTTCTCTGTGACCATCCAGAGAGCAGTTTAGGGGAAAGCAGTGAATCTGAGGACTTGGCATCCTTTGCCATTTCCAAAATCTTAGTCAGTTGGCCCACCAGGTCCAACAATTTGCCCTGGCAGGACCTCCAGCAGCAGTAGATCCTTATTTTAGGGGGGGGGGTCACAAATATATTTTGCCAGAAAGGTTGCTGTGGGCAGATTTAGGCCTAGGGTGAGGGCCACCTTGTCAGCCAACGATGGGCATAGACATTCCTTATCTCTTTTTCAAGAGGCTTGCACAGCCTATTCTGCCATGTAACTGGGCACTTTATCAACAGTGACCCAATCCGAGGATGGAGGAGTTGGTATGGGTCCAACCCATCCGATTCGGAGGCAAAGAGGATGTGGAGTAGTGGTGGAAGAGTGTGTGTGAATGCAAAGGTCCAGCAGGTTCAGGGTCCCCAATGGGGTGGGGCGGTGGGAAGGGAGTCACCTGCTAGTCAGCTGCCGGACATCACCAGCCTGCACACATGCAAGAAGGTAGCACACTGCAATGGCCCTCGCGGGCCAATATCGATCCCCCATGGAGAGTCTCACTCCAGGCTAGTGGGGCAAATGGTAGGCCACAGGAATCTCTCCGCACACTGCCTTTTGCAATGCTGTTCAAACAGCAGGTGGAGAAGAGCAACTGTCAGGCAAGGAGAGACCTTGCAGTGATATGCAGACTACCCTAAGCAGTCGGACTGCACTGCCTGCTTTAGCAGAAATAATCACTGCGCAGAAGCAAACGCACTTCCGTAGGATAACAACACTTCCTGAAAGAAGAAAAGTTATAGAGTACAGGTAGTTAAAACCTCTCTAAAACTCAACCAAGCGAGAAAAATGGAAATGCACGTTTGTGAAAGTTGCGAGGAGCAGCGAAGAAAGAGGGAGGGAACGTGCTGATGAGGATCTATAATGGACAATTAGGTACTCCCATTGGTAGTGGATTCATGAACTTTCCCTGATGTTCATGCTAGTTATAATTGTTTTGATGTTCTGACATGGCTGCTATTTGATAAGAGCAAATAACGAAAGCATAATCCTTGCCTCCGGTCCAGACATAGAATTACATGGTCTCCATCAGCTTTAACCTGTGAAAGGCCACTTCAAGATTTGTAAGCACCACAAAAAGCATGACAAGACAAAAGGGGTACACCATCACAAAAACAGATGTATGCCAGATTGATTGAAAGTTTTAGGAGCTTCAGTCATTACATATGAGAATCTTTGCATGGAAAGGACATTCCAGAGCCTATGAAGCCACAAAGATATCAGTGGAGTCTGTTTTCCTCCAATATGCTCCATAGTGGTTTTTGCATTTCCCAAACAGTTCCATAATATGGAGCAGTGGATTAGGTTTTGTATGTAATAGTGGTTGAATTGAAGGCCCAGCAGAACAAATACCTGCACCACATTGTATCCCCAATATGGGAGCATTTTACTCAAGTCCTTGTCAGGAGTAAATGTCTAACATGTTAGTGTGTGGGAAGAGATTTGAGAAGCGTTGATGTATAGCCTTAAACACTACATTCAGTCCCTTAATGTAGATTTGAAAAACAAATGTGCAAAAATAGGAGCATTGGCCAAAATTAAGAGCCAATATAATGTGAGGTCTAACCTAATTAGAGAGGCTATTATCGGTGCTCTGGTATATTAAGAACACCACTGTTGATACTGATAAAAATGATGTCAATGTACTCCATGATGTGTGCGCATAACAACTTGCATCGCTGCTGTTGATTCCACTCAAAGTCCTCCTCAACAACCCGGAGTCAGAAAGGCCTGAAGCAACTGATTGACTGCTCACAGACGAGGTGACACGCAACCCGTAGACACACCTGCGAATAGGAAAAACCCTGATTGATCCCCGCCAGAAAGGCAGTAACACCACAATAGTCAAAGGAGACTGGCCCCCAATAAAACATTTGGCCAGAGGAGTGCACTATCCCAAAACACCGTGAGAGTTAGGTGCCACATTAAGTTAGGAACACTCAGCCAATCAGAACACAACAACCAGTGATCACGTGCACCTCATGCCAGACATATGGACATGTTACCTACTGACCCGCAATATGTCCATGCAAGGTCGAAACCCACCTGTGCTTTTTATCAGATAGATTTACAACTGTGACTAGGCCCTGATTCCTTTCTCTAAAGAATGCATAGAATTGTATTATGACCTTTCGAGAATTGTATATAATGGCGCTCAGCACTCTTATCCTTGAAAGACAGCCAACTCTGTACTGCTCTCCCGGCCGCTGCACTTAATTAAACCAACCATTCCTGTTTTGCCAAACGGCTCATCTTTCATTTCTTTAAGGTAAATCCACAGTCGAGCAACATTGTGGCGAGCCAGAAAGGAGTGTGTTTTTTTTTTTTTTTTTAAAGCTTAACTGCAGCCAAAGGAAGAGGACACCACCCGTCCGGATTCACATCTGCGCAACAAGAGGTGAGAAGATGCCACAATTGATTGAAAGCTCTGCTCAATCCATGGGGTGGAGTTCCATCCTGAAGCCGCAGTCAGTGAGTAAGAGACAACAGCTGATCCTTAGTCTTAGCATCCCGCATATGGCAAACTAGGAAGGAGCATAAAAATTTAACTTGAGCGCCCAGTCACTGACAGAAATCTGACATACTGCACATTTCATGTGCATGAACTGAATAATTGCTAGGCAGCCTCGGAGTCGATCTGCAGAGGTCACCTTTTTACAATAGTCGACACACAGCTAGGGAAGGTTAAAGTATTGTTTTGTCACTTGGACCATTAAATGTGACAGACAGTACGCTTGACCCCTGGGTGTGACATAGGGACAAGGCTTCATTGCTTGGACCACGGGGCAGGACAGACGGTACGCTGTCATGTAGGGCCAACACTTCAATCTTATTTTTTTTATTGTAAAAAAAGGGTTTCCGCAGCACTACGGGTCTCTTACACACTGTTGGTGTCCGAAAGGAGTTCGCATGGACCACTGGGCGTGACAGACGGTAGGCTAAGCTACTGGGTGTGAAACAGGGTCAATTAAAACGTTGGGGAAAAATTTGTATCTTGGACAGTAGGTGTAGCTTGAGCTTGGCCAAGGAGGGCAATTAGTTGTCGAACTGTTCCTTCTTCTGTGTAAATTGTTACTATCTTTGTCCCACAGCCAAAAGTGACAGACTATTGAGCTCAATTAGTCCCATGTACCATGTAGAGACTCCCCTCAACAACGGGTGGCATGTGCCTGGGAGCAGGGTATGTTTTTTATTTATTTTTTATTTGGACAAAGTCATCATTTTATTTTTCCTATCACTTTCTCTCTTCTCTTATTTCCATTGTGGTTTTCAATTGATTCATTGTTGATGTTGTGGTGCAGATAAACTATTGCAATTATATTTAATTCTGAAATGCAATGTCTCGTTAAATGTGCGTATGAAGAATTCATTATCTTCATTTCACAAACCTTTATTCTATTTCTGCTGCTATAAAACGGTTCATAATGTTTTGAATTAACCATTGCACTTTCCGGTTGTGACCCTTCATATGCATGGTTTCATGTATTGTGAAATGTCTGTTTGATGTATCTCTAACGTTGCACTCCTAACCATAGTTACTGCAGGCATAATCCCATGTACATATTTCCCCAGGAGTAGAGATTAGGATTATTTAAAACTCAAGAAAGTTAGAACTATGCCAGTCCCTTAAAAGAGGTTCCCAACCAATCATGGAGTCGCTGCTAAGCCACACGCAAACTAGATTTGCCACACAGGCTAAAAAAGCTAAATAAATATTGCTGTGAATGGCATGTACATACTCAAGCAAAGGAGTTAACCATGGCCGGGGAGCAGGAGGGGTGAGGGAAGGTGGGAACAAGGGGAACTTCAACACCAACATATTAGAACACACAATGACACACATTCAGGCCAAATTTGTAGAATGAAATAAGGCTAAAAGAGGCACTGTCAGAAATAAAGACCATCTTCCAGGTGGCCCGACCTGTAGCCACCCAGAACCCACAAGCAAGGTTTCTGCACCCCCCCCCCCACCATACACAGGTATGTAGGTGCTCTCTCTGAAGTCTGCCATCCCAGCCGTTCCTGTTCTAGGTTACACTAATCTGCTGATTATGGGGCCCAGAGGGACCCTGGCTAGGCAGCGAGCCTCTGGATCCAAGACTGAGGTGTAGCCAGACCGGTAGGCCCAGATGATTACAGCCCCATCTCAGGTCAGTGCTAGGGTTCCCCCAAGCAAGACTCCCCATCTGTCACTTTCAGTCACTCAAACCCAGCAGTATGGGAATCATATACTCCAACCAGTCTGGTAGAGCACTCTCAGTTGAGAGTGGGATCCATAGTAATCCTGGACAGAGACAAGACTAGCTTGGTGTGAGTTCCCAGTGTCAGACATTGCAGGGGCAGGGGGCCACATGGTACATCCTCCCAAGGTGTGCCCAGGCAATGGAAGAAACGACAAAGTGAGCTTGAGGACATGTTCCCAAAAAGCACCACTCAGAGCACCAAGCGACTGAGGCAGCACAGGTGACAGAGAAAAATAAAGAAAATAACAGTGCACCCTCCCCCACAGGAGAGTAGAGCTAGGCACTGGGCTACATGTGAAGACGAGTCTGAAGTAGAACCAGAAGGGAGGCCCCAAACCCAACAAGGCTGTCAGCACAGGAGTCGGGCTGACGAAAACATGAGAGCAAACCCAAATAAGACATACGAGAAGCAAAACAGCACCTTTACACACATATGAGGACAGCAGTGACAAAGATGTCCCCTGCTCCCCCCGAACACTCCAGTCAAACTGACTCCTACAAAGATAGTATCTAGCGAAGAAGGAAAAGCCTTTGAGCAACCATTTTGCCACCTGCTGGCCCGATGAATTAAGGGTCAGCATGATGGACCTTGGCCATAGGAGGTATCCTTCTAACCAGAGGACATGGCCGTCAAGGAAAACTGCATAGGACAAGGAAGGAGAGATCACAAATGGAACTTTCCCCTAAAATGCAGGAATGCATAAGAAGATGGGAGCACTACATTGCAGAAAACCAGGGGGGCTGCCCCAACCCAAAATATACCTGTTGTTACAGAAGGGCACTGCAGGGACCATCTTTGTGCCATGGACATGGATGGACAGAAATGGGCGCAGGCCCAAACTGCCCCTATTGAAGGATTGGGCGGGAAAAAGAGTCTCATGTTATGAGACAAACACAGCAGAATAAACCTAGCAATAGGCGATGTCAAGAGCCTGCTCAGCAGCCTCGTCGGAGAGCAGACTAACACTGTTTTCCTGAGCCCGCATCCCAGCAGTCATGCTGACTAACACAGAGCATGACGGGGGTCGCATTCAATTCATTCGGATATCATATATGAACGGCCCGAGGGAAATGTTCCGACTGCCCGGATGTAAGAGGATTGACGGCAGATAGCATGAAGCCTGGGGAAACCATTACTTACTTTCTAGACAGAATGAGGGAACAATGGTGACAAGAGATAGGGAAGCTATGGGGTGACATGGGCCCCCAGGCTGCATTCTTTTTTACAACATCCTCAAAAAGGGGCAGCCCACCAAAATAAAGAGTGGACTGGACAGTGTAGTAGGATTAGACACCAACCCATGGTGAGAAATAAAGGCCCACATATAACACACTATAGAAAGAAAGAGGAAAAGGACAGAGGGAAGGAGGAGGAAACCCAAAGAGACACCGGTAAGCTGGTCCAACATCAATTAAAAAAAGAATGCCCACGAGGGAGCCATGTTGGCCACAAGCGTGCAAATGCCACCAGTCTTGAAGGAAGCTCCATCTCAGAACCCCAGAGGGTTTTCACTCAGTCTCAACAGCAGAGGACAGAGGCTGGCAGCAGCCAGACATCAGATACTGCTACTATTGCCACAGAATAGGCCACATGACCAACCAATGCATCATGAAGGTGTATCACAAGCAAAGAGCGATAAGCTTAGGGCAGTCCCCGCAAAATCCCCATCCACAAAACCAAGTCCAGGTCAGCCCAAATACATCCTACATTCAGCCGCAAGGAAACCAGGCAGCTACCACACCAGTCTAGCAGGGACCAGCTGGTTATCCGAACACATCTCAACAGAAAGCAGGGAGCCCAGCCCAGCAAGGACCGGGGCCACAAGAGCAGGGAGGTGTGACTGTCTGGAAGGGCAATGCCTTTATACAATCGCAAAATCCAAATACACAGGTAGTCTGAAACCCCCAATAAGTTTGCATTCACACCATGCCCACTTAAAAACTCATTTAAAAATAAAGACTAATGACAACATTAGGAGAAAACGGACGTGCTTGCTTGTGTTTCGGAAAAACTCAAGGCTGCTGTATACTCAGATCGGAAATCTGCACTAGAGTCTGCCAATTGGGTGCCTCCTGGAGGCCTGGGATCCACTCTGCTGCTGGTCCCGCACTAGGGGGAGGGGGCCTGGTGAGGGGGCAGGGTAGCCCACCAACCACTGTGTATTAAAAAAAATAATAATAAAAAAAAAAACACAGAACCCAGGGGCCCCTCATCTAAGTCACTGCCGACGGCCTCAGTCGAAAGGACCCTTCTCTTCAGGAACAGGCCTCCAGCTAATGTAGGCCCCACTTTTAGCTCCAAAACAAAACCATGTTCCAGTGCCAGGAGTCACATTTCCAATGCACTTGGGATAATGGAACTCCCATAAAACTCCATAGTCCATGCACCAATCGAACAGATCACGAAGCAATAACATGGCACCAAGCCAGTAGGGAAATTCACCAGAGAAATTACTGCTTGTTGGATCATGTCCTTCCAAAACAGTGAGGGTAATGTGTCGCCAGGCAGATGTCCCTGGTCTCAGCTGGGGCAGCAGATCCAAGACATCCTGAATCAGAAGGGGGGGATGGGGAGGGGTGGAGGAAGAGATCCTACAAGTGGCCATCACAGCGCCATGTGAGGTACACAAATACGCTCATCGCAGTGTCCAGCATGTCGATCAGATACCCAAAGGCCTCCAGCATACCATCCTAGGAGGCAATAGGCCCGACTCCAGTCACTGCTGCATCAAAATCAAACGGGGGTCACAGAGCACCTCTCAGACCCCTGCCGTACGCCAGAACAAAAACAGCATTACAAGAAGAACTAGGGAGGCGTCCAACAACCTGTCTGCAAAAAAGTCACCCAAAACGAAGTTTCCAGAAAAAGGGCATACCAAGACAACTCCAATAGGGAAAACCTCATTCAGATGCCACCGACCCCGGAATTGGGAACCGCTCTCTTCCTTTCACATCGTTCCACAGGCCTGTAGATCAAAAGGTTACAGCCACCATTAGTAAAGCACACACAGTTAGGGGGAAAATAGTTAGGAAAAAGGAATAATCCCATGAAGATCACCCCATAGAAACACCCTATCATGGCGAGAGGAGAGGACCAAATGGCACAAAATAAAACTGAGGAGATCCATAGCTAAAACACTCACAGGTCCCTAAATACAGTTGCCCCAAATGGAACCACCTACAAAATAAGTGTACAGAACAAAGGTAAAACGAAATGCACAGGAATCTCCAGAGACTGACAAGTCTGCGAAGGAACCATGAGTGTACCTTTAAACATTACGTCTTCAGCAACAACTTCCAGAACCCCAACACTGTTTGCGCCAGAGACTTTCCAGGAAAGAGGTTCTTTAAGGTAGCAAAACCACCACACCAGTGCACAAACATGCCCGCCCAGGCTCAGTCTTTGGGCCCAGGGTGGCCCTTAGCATATCTGGGGCATTCTTCTTTAATAATAAATGGACTCCAGACATGAAGTTCCATGAAGTGCAGTGGCATCCACCTCAATGACACAAGGGGAAATGAGTCTCATAGGGGAGGATTGAATATCAGCATAGATACCCCAGGTCAGGAAATCTGGGATGCCAAAATAGATAGCTACACCTGGTTGGAGGGAAAGGGGCAACCCCTAATTGTATGGAAACTTACACTGTATCTCTTGTGTGTCAGCAGCAAAGGGATGACCCCGCTCTGCATGAATGAGCATCATGTAGCAATACTGCATGTACAAACATGCACTGGCAGGGGTGTGGAATTTATTAAAATATCTACTTGTCCAGGGGACAGGTTGCTTCTCAAATCTACTTGTCCTGTAAAAAGATCTACTTGTCCCTTTGGTGCCATGTAGTGTGGCGACAAATTATGGCCGCAATTAATAGCCTCTCTGATTATGCCAGGGCTACTACCATAGTAGGGCTTGAATACTTGCAGTTTCAATCCCTACTGTAGCAATTTCCTTATTTTGCCACCTTTCTGCAGATCTGCATACTGGGGCTGGAGGAAGCAGTAAGCAATAGTTCCAGGGCTGGAATGCCTTTGAGTCTGCAAACCTACTAACCTGCATGTTTTAAAGATTTTTACCAGCTTCTCTCTAATATTTTCCCATAATAAGAAAGGTTGGACATTTACTCCTGACAATGGCAGAATTAGAACTTCTTCCAGGGTTGGGAAGAAAGTGGCTGGAGGGAAAATGAACTTGCAAATGCTCAATAGATTGAGCAAATTTACACATCGTATTTACCCATGCTAAAATACAGTTCACAAATATTTTACAGGGGTACGACATATACCATGGGTGCACTTTTGTGACTTTCTTTAAGAATTTGGGGCCACATGTAGGTAGGTTCAGATTTGTGACCTGCAAATTGCGAGTCGCAAATCTGAATGTAGGATGGTGTCCTTGACACCATCTGTGATTCGCAAGGGCTTCACAAATGCCCATCTCATGAATAATCATGAGGTGGGTCGCAATTTGCGACCCCTTCGCGAATGGTGGCCTGCTGGAGACAGCAGACCACCATGTCTGTGACTGCTTTTCAATAAAGCAGTTTTTTTTTTTTGTAATGCAGCCCGTTTTCCTTAAAGGAAAACGAGATGCATAACAAAAACGAAAAATGAAACGTTTTCGTTTAACTTTTTCAGAGCAGGCAGTGGTCCGCAGGACCACTGCCTGCTCTGAGAAAATGTTTGCAGTGACATTCACAATGGGGAAGGGGTCCCATGGGGATCCCTTCCCTTTTGCGAAAGTGTTAGCACCCATTTGAAATGGGTGCAAACTGCGAATGGTTTGCGCCCACGTTCGCGGCCACAAAGCAATCCTACATTGCACTGCGAGTCGCAATTAGGAAGGGAACACCCCTTACTAATTGCGAGTCGCAAACCCGTTTAGTGATTCGGTAACCAGGTTACTGAATCGCAAAACTGGGCTTGTGCATCGCAATGTGCTTTTTGCACGTCGCAAACAGCGAAAGTCGCTGTTTGCGACATGCAAAAAGCTACCTACATGTGGGTCTTGGTCCCTAATTAGGTCTGGTGTTAACAAAGACATTTTGTTTTTATTAAACTTCTATTTCTCTCTCTTTCGGCTGGCTTTACTGTGAGTGATCGCATTCTGCTCTTCCACAAGGAGCATATTGCCACACAAAGTAGTTTTGTTCAGTGTCGGGAACTACAGTGGCAATCAGTGACGTAACGAAACTGGAGGGTGCCCCTTTGCAAAGAACATGGAGGAGCCCCCTCTCCAGACTCACTCAGGGCAGATGCTGTGCTGAAGGGGCCCCCTGGAGGGCGGCTGTGGGGCCTTTGTTATGCCGCTGGTGGCAACTTGTGCTTTTAGCGTTCAAAAACATTTTAGGGGTTTTGCCAGTGTTTGTTACAATGTTGAGGGCCTGGTAGCTCCAACAACAATAAAGTATTACAAAAGCCATGTCAAAACAAGACACGGATTGATGAAACTAAAAGACTTATAAAAATATGTCAGATCAGTTGGCTTTGTCAGTGTTTGTTTATTTTCATGCTTCCCATAATCGTGTTGAAAATGGTTACACTGATTTTCCATTCGAAATATTTTTGGGAAATACTAGCATGCATCAACACATTTTACTAAATGACACTTCATTTGCATATAACCAGAGAGCATTCTGGGAGCATTATACTTAGCCTCTTAGTCTAAACCTTTCAAACATGTGTGTACACGTTTTTTTTTTTTTTTTGTACTGGAACCAACGTCAGTAGTGAAGTGTGACCTTAAAACATTTATTTACAGCACTCACCCTAATAATGAAGGCTTTCAAATAATGAACCATAAATACAAGTTCGAACAGCATTATCTTTTGGAAACACATTACCTCAACTACAGAGAGTTCTACTCTCTGTAAACAGGCAGCCAAAGGGTTTGTGCTGCAGGGGGTTGGGCCTACTTGTCCCAAGGACAAAGTAAACATAAAAACTTGTTGCCCTTGACCCCAAACCAGATGTCCCGGGCGTCGGGCGATAGGAATTCCACATCCCTGACTGGGGTATGTCCGAGCTGATGGACTTTTACTGGCAGTGTGGAGAATTTGCCTATGCACAGCTCATCCTCAGATGGCGAGGGTTCTGCTCCTTTGTGACCATACACACCCGGACCCTGGTCATCAGTGAACGGTTTCAACACCCGCTACAGATGTAAACAATTCTGTTGCATCAGGGTCAAGAAAAATAGAACTGCTGATTATTTTGGCTGGGCTCGACAGAAGGACATTCCCCAAGAATTCAAACTACTCACTGATGTTAAAGTAAACGCAGGAGGTTCCAAACCCTTCACCCAACAGACAAAAGCAAATGCTCGCTAGTTGCATACAACAAGGTGGGAGATGCTGAAAATTATCAGCGACACCGAGCTTGGCCTAAATGACATCAAGGATGAATGAAGATCCATCTGCCTCATGATGATGCAGCATCTGATTGTGTTGTACTTTATGATCGTGGTGGAGGATGGGGTGTGCACCAAGATCAGTACATCCTACTGTACATTTATTCCCAGTACAGACCTAAAGAATGGGACACTAACTTTTGCCATCCAAGCACTGCATCGTCTAAGCGGCATGAAACAGAGAAAGGTGCCCTAGTGCAGGACTGGTTATTTGATTGGATGTCCTTGATACCCCAGAGGGTGACAAGACTGCATGTCATTGCTGCTGATCCTCATTCTTGTGCTGTTTTCTGTTTCCTACAAATGGAGGTGTCCTGCTGTAAAGACAAAGTCCTCAAATTAGGTAGAATGCATGTAACTAGGGAAATAGTAATAGACAACAGGAAACATGCTAAACCTCAAACAATGTGACTGTCACGAAGTATGGGGTGGATAATGTAGGTGAAAACTCAACTATAGGGGGGATATTGATATAAACAATGTCAATGTACGCCATGATGTGTGCTCATAACATGCATCATTGTAGTCGACTCCACTCAATGTGACCTTCTCATCAACCTAGATTCAGCAATATGTGGCCAGGCAAGCCCTGCGACTTAGGCCTGAAGCACACGATTGACAGATCACAGGTAGGGTGGCACATAGCCTGTAGACAAAAGCATGAACAGGAAAAACCCAGATCAAGCCCCCCACATAAGTAGCAACACCACAATTGTGTAGGAGATTGGTCCCCAATAAAACACATTTGGCCAGAGGGATGCATGTACCCAAAATACCATAAAAAAAGTTAGATGCCACGTGAAAATTAGGAACACTCAGGCAATCAGAACACAACACGCAGTGAACTCCCCATAACGGACATCTAGACATGTTACCTACAGGCCTGCAATATGTCCACGTATGGGCGAGATCCACCTGTGCACTTTATCAGATGGTCAGATTTATGACAGACGAGGCCTGGATTCCTTTCTTCAAAGAATGAATAGAATTGTTTTATTTTTGCTGCAAGGAAACAATCCGGGTGTTTGGCTGGACACCGCTTTAGTGGCAAGTTCATCATGCATTGTCAGACCTGGCAACAATTAAACTGCTTTTGTCTTCTGAGCTTAAAAGTCATCTTAATCTATTCAAGATGCTTACTGGCATCCTTCAAAGTCTCTAATCTTCGTGGAAATGCTGGTGTAAACTGTGGGATTCTCGGTTTCTGGTCTACTCCATTTAAAGAAAAAACAGTTGTATTGCTTTTCGGGGAACAAGTCAATCAAATTAGGGACATCCATACCACCTTTTGTCCAGAGTGAATTGCATCATAGGCAAATGGTTTCCCTAAAACAAGATTTCTTATAAAGTGGGAAGGTGTTTTTTAATTGTTGCATCCCTGTCATTTGAAAGGTAAGGTTAACTGTTACGGTTACAAAAAAGCCTGCAATAGGTTTACAGTTCTTAAAATGTAGTTAGATCGAGACAATTCAAGCACAGAAAATGTTATCAGGACATGTTCAGCGTACATGAATAGAATAGCTTTAACACTTCTTTTCAATATGCATTTCTTTACTAAGGCATTCTGTGTGACTAGACGCACCAAAGTTTCCAATTTAAGCACAAACAGGTGAGTGGAGGACCGCAGCAATGACGCCCTGTCTCAAGTCCCCAAGGTTCTGTTCTTTAGTTTTTTCTTATACACTGGAGTTTGTAGCTCACTGGCCTTCATGCCACAAACATTCCCCAAACTCCACTTTGGGAAATTACAAGTGACAAAGGCAAGCATATTTCGGAGTCAAATAAAGGAAGGATTGTCTTCTAACCTACACACCTAAAATGATAAACTGTGTATGATCTTTTCATGCCTTCACCGCCCTGAAGTCTGACTGATATGGATTTACCAAGTATGGAATAAAGCAATTGAGACGGATTGTTAAAATATTAGGAAAAATGCAGCTGTCGAGCTCGTGAACTTTTAATTGTCTCCATTAAAAGTACAGTTTGAGAAAGAGCGCCAAAATTACAATATGCACTTGTCACTTTAAACTTTCCTTTTTGAACTGTTTATCATGTTTCATTCAAGTAATTTTCAATTAGTTTTAGAACATTTGAAAGATGCAAGTCCTTCACAGTGTATCACGCATTTATAGGTCCAAGGCTCTTAACCTCAATGATGAGCATCATCCAGCTCAGTGGTATCTTGTTTGCCTCACTTTACATTGATTGCCTAGCAGTTGTGTTGCCTTGCCTTATCTCTCTCCCTTCTTTTTCCAAATGCAAGCGTACGTGCCTTATTTTTTTGTCAATAATCAATCTGACCATTCTTCCTAAACGTTTAGGGGTGCAATTTAGCAATCTGGGGATTCAAGCGTACTCAGCCCAGCAAACTAGAAACAGGGTTTTTACACTATAAGAAAGATTGCAACATTAAAATACTCATTACGTTCAGGTGCTGTCAGGATGTACTTACACGTGTCCTCTGGTCCCACACAAGAACGCTCTACTCTGATTTGCATAAACATGCGAGTCTTCAGGGGCAGGAAAAATAGCAAGGTGTACAAAGTACACTGGGAATGCTGAAATATTTAATGCCACAGATGAAAGAGCTATGCTAAACACCAGAGCGAGGACAAGGCTTTTATGTCCCAATATAGCCAATGGACTCTCAGAAGACTTTAAAATGGTGGCAGCCATCTTAAACCTTTTGAGCCTATGTTTGTTCCTCATAGCCAAATACTCCCTTGCTAAGCAATCGTGATACAATTCTGCTGCACCTTTGATTCGTTCACAAGTTTCGAATCCTTCGAAGCTGTTATTTTTGGAAGTTGACATAAGAAATAACTTGAGTTAGAGAAGCACCCTAACTAGGCACTCATTTAAAGAGAAAGACTTTTCACTATTTCAGAACTTCTTTATCAAGAGTTGTGAACTTTATGCACTTGTTTGTTACACAAGACGTCATCAGTTAGGATTCTGAACCCTATATTATACATGCATTGTTTCTACCACAGGAGTTATTGCTTTGTCAACTTCCAAAGACTTTACATCCTTATTAAAATACGTACATTATTGGTTTAAATTAACATATGCTTGTTGGTTGCATAGGAAAACTACATATTAAGGAACTTTTTTCATATTAACCATTAATCAGTTATGCTGAACTAAATTAGAACCAAAGAACGTACCGTAATCACATAATCTTGAAGGTAGCGCTCCACATAATATCCAAATGTTGGTTTCAATTCCTATAGCAACTCTAATTGTGTTTCAGCTCCGACTTTCATTTCACCACAGAGTTTCTGAACAAAGATTGTCAGCATGTATATTGTATACAATAACAGACGTTAGATGTCAAAGCCAATACAATAACAATAGTCCAATTATTCTCGTATTTTGAGGTATCAAAACTTCCGCAGTGCAGACGAAGCCCAGCTATACAACCAAGCAGTGTGGCACTATTCAATGTCTCTGCTTCGCTTTCTTGTCCCATTCACCTGGGTATATTTCTAATCTACATATTGCTAGTGTATGGTTGGCTGTGGGTTCAGAGAACGGAAATCCTGTTTGATCATAATTGTAAAGAGTATCTTGATAAGGGTAGGACGATTAAACAGTTGACAACTATCATTCTGAGGCACCTAAAGTTTCATAGATATGGCATTCAAACTTAAATTGAGGCTTCAGTTTTAATTGTTATGGCAACAGAGCCTTCCGCCTGTGTATGGCATCCTGAAGAGGCGATGCAGGGTTGGTAAATCCAAGATGTCTGGGCATCTGCTGCAACACGTGTGTTTTACATCCATGGCTTTAAATATTTACACATGGTAGAGTAAATAAGCTGCATTCATCCATAAGCACACCAACAGACTGTCAAATACACGTAAGGATCAGTTTGTCTCAGCAATCCAGGGTGCCTATTCAAACAATCATTGATAAAGCCAATAATGATAACTTTAATGTAATTACGCCCATAAAAGCAGAAGTGCTGTCTGAATAAGGTTACCATATTAAAGGCAGACTAATTGGCTTTTCGAATGCTTGTTTTTTTGGGTACCAACTGCAGGCAAAATTTCCCACACGCCCACAACACCCTTTCTTTTACACAAAGTGTCAAACACACAGTGCTCTTACAAACATATGACAACATTGCGTTGGTGGTAGAAGCAGTGATTGCAAAAAGAATGGTGCTGGGGTAGGTACTACCTTATCAAGAACACAAAAGATTATGCGTTGGGGACATATCACTTACTGAGAAACATAACCATACGTAGGGTTGCCAACATTCACAGAAAAAAATACTAGCCATTTGTTACGTGGCAATTATGCTCCTGTTTACTTTAATTATCAGTGATGATTATTCAGTTGGCCCGCAAATACTTATCATGCAATGTCTCCTAATACTTGCTTGTTATGTATACATTTAAGAGGGTAAAAAATCTAGCTTGAACTGATTTTCCTAATGTTTGGCCTGCCTTGACGTGAAAAAAAAAAGAAAATGCTGGTCCTGCAAGTAAAAATACCAACCAGTCAACAACCCTAACTGGGTGCTCTGCATACCAAATGAGTAGCACGACAAGCGCAACAGAGGGTTGCCAGTAGCACTGAAAATACATGGTTAGACTGGACTGGCCAACGCGTCACATGAGTTAGCGGGTATTGAAGAAAAAAAGCCAAGATGGTTTTGCTGTGCACTGAAGTGCTCCAAAGGATCCTTGACATCAGAGACCCCAAAAGAGCTACTGTAATCAGGAGGGAAGGGTAGAACAGGTGCTGAGACTGCTCAGGAAAACTAAAAGGGCAGAAGTAGGTCAGGGAAGACCAGAAGCTGCAACCACCAGAACCACCATACGACCACTAATGCAAGGAGGGAGGGGCAAAGCCTGAAAACCATGAGACATCAGAAAAGTCGTTTTGGAGTGAGGATGCTGCAATAGTATGTATCTATCTGAAGATCAGGTTTGCACTGAAGCTACTGCATAAAAAACCCCACAAAGTATTGATTTCTGTATACCACATATGTAAAAAAAACAAAAAACAAAAAAAAACACAGGCTATAGGGTGATGATTAAGTGTACTTTTCAAAACTAAAATACTCCTTCATGTACTGTAATTAACCACTTCGTATGGAATTAGAGGTAGGTGAGGTACTGAAATCTCAAACCAAGATGCCTGGCTGTGTCTAAGCTCGAGGTCATCTTGGACTCTCAATCCCAAATCAAGCCAAGTTTTCATGGAACTTCTACTTGCTCAGCAAGCGGGTACGTCATGTACCAAAAATAAAGACAATGTGATGAGCCTAGATGTAAAACAGCAGAACGTGATAGCCATTTAGGAGCTGAATTGAACAACAGTAAACTTTAAAACCTGTGAACCCTCCTGGCATGATCAAACTGTGATCCGAGGCAAACTTTATTTCACAGAGACTCTTTTTCTTATAATCCTACAATCCAGCTCTTTTAAATATGTAAATTCGGTATATGTGCTGTACAAAACAACTCTTGTGTTTGATGCAAGACTGTAGTGGTGCTCCAGCTATAAGAATCTAGGATACTTATGGAGTGCATGACAACAGACGTGCCTCTTAGTGCACTAATGGCACTGTTGTCAGGGTGGGAACGGGAGATGAATACTTCTACGTTCATTTACTAAATACTATCAGTGCCTCCTGATGCAGTGATAAAAGATGTAACAACGTGAAACGCTCCAACATGTTAAAGAAATACGCTTAAAAAAAAAAAAGGACTATCATACGTTTACTTGATGACTGTTGTAAGATTAACATTGTAAACATTTTCAGAGTTCGGCTCGTGCCTGTTAATCTGTCGGCTCGCTTATAACTACTAGGAAGCAGCCAGATACTACAGCACAAGGTGAGAGGTGTAAAGTGCTTGGAAAGACTTGGATCCAACATGTGATTTACAGGATTTCAAAGCAATAGCTTCAGGGAATTGATCCAAACAAGACTATGAATGAAAGCAGGCTTATCCAAAGACAACGCTATGTATATAGGAATAAATAAGAAACGCAGACAGCTGCAGGATCAAACGAGAGATTGGAATGAAGTGAATATGAAATAAAAGAAAAGGTTTTAGCAATAACGCAGTTAAATAAAGCAGCTTTACATAGTGCTTAATACCCCCAGTCTACGGAATTACGGGCTTAGCAGTGAGGAAGGAAACGACGAAACAAAATAAACTACGGAGCGCTCTTGGGGTGGCAAAAGGGGAGCTGGAGTGGTGTACTAGCTAAGGACCATCAAAATCTTGTCATCACCCAAATGAAAGGATGAGAAACCAGAATGTATGTGACCATCCTCTCCGCTACTTACACAGACCGCCCGGAAATTCAGCCTCATAGCCGCTGAACACCGTTCCTCCGCTAACGATTAGGGCTATCATCTGTCCGTAATTTTAACACTTCCGGGTCACCCAACAACCAATCCAGAGCTATACATAGTCTGTGAAACTCGTCTGGGCGGGGGACGTACTGCTGTAACGTGACCTAGTTTAGGCCAGGGAAGGCTCCTTAACCAATCGCAGTGAGCCACACAAAATCCCGAATGTTCATTGGCTGCGGTGGGTTGCACTCGAGTCTTGTGTTTGACCGAGCCGTCCTCCTTGCAGTTGGCGGGAGCTGTAGTCTCTTTTGTAGCTGATTAGGGTAGCGATCGACATGAAGTGAGCTAGTCACGGACCGAGAGAGTGACAGTCTGTCTGAGCAGGCCACGCTAGTCTGCAGCTGCCTGGGAGGGTAGGAGGAGGTGGGGAGGGGGCCAGCGTCAATAGGGCCTTGGGTGTTTTGAATGCCAGCATTGAATGTACTCCGTGTGTCCGCGGTGCAGAAACGTTTTGGCTGCTCCTTCCAAGGATTAAGCAGGCGTGACAGCCATAGGGGACGTGGCAGGGGGTCGTCAGACTTAGGATAGCAGTTATCTAAGGCACACATGGCGTTTCTCGCTTTTTCTTACGCTCATTGCTGTCACATTTTCTAGAGAGAATAAGACAACCTGCTCACGTTTTATTATTCTGCAAAGGCCCGGACAGGATTCTTCAGTAGAACTTTAAAAGAAATGTTCTGTATTCATTTTAAATATGACCTTTCAACATATAGTGGTCATTAAGTCAGCTTTATAACACTTAACAGGATTTTCTTTTATTTACTGTCTGCAGTAAGTACTGATAAGGGGAAAAAATCTAGGTCTTATATATTTTTTTTACATTTGTACAAGAGGGTACATTAAAATACCTGTCATGTTTTTACTAAACGGACTAGGTGCAAACGCTTCCTACGTTGGATATATGTTTGTTATACGACGCTAGTTTGATTCGCACTTTGATGCTGCTGTATTGATTGCGTCATGGCATGTCCTATTTTTTGTGGTGACTGACTACGGAGACCCTGTTTGCAAGGCACCTAAGCACGTTATTTTCTGTATAGAACCAGAACACAAGTTGCAGTCCATTTGTCCCTCGCAGATTGCGTTCTGTATGGCACTCATCCACCTGAGGTGCTGCAGTGTTGCTGACGTCCGGGGAAGTAGGTCTATGTTGGTAAACAACACATTTTTCATGCCACATGTCTTTGCAATTTATGTACTAAAATGGTATTTTTGCGTGAAAGGCAATAACTACAGAGCCCTTGTTCCGCCCCTTTTCTTTCATTTCCAATTTGTTTAATTTTAGAACAGAAAATAAGGTATGTGGTGATGGTATTTGAATGATATTTTGACACTGAAAAAATATCCTTCCTTTTTAAATTTGTACAGGTGGTGCCCTGTGAATTTTAATAAACAAGAATCTTGGAAGGCATGCATATCTGTAACTGATCTGGAGAAGGTGATCAACATGGGGGAAGGAAGAAGTGGATGAAAATAGAGCAGGAATCATGAACATTAAAGGTTATTATTTATTGTGGAATAAAAAGTAGTGTGGGGTACGGGCTCTCGAGCCGCCGTCCTGCTCTCATATCCATTGTCGCGCATCAGTTTCCAAGCTTGGAACGTTGCTGTGACTCTGCACATGCTACAAAAGAAGTCAAAGGAGGATCGCTAAATATAACCCGTTATCTTCTTACAGGAAAAAATTCTAAACTATGAAAATAAAAACAAAACAAATGCAACAAAGTCCGTCCCAATACAAATCCTTCCATCTAACATGTAGTCTACTTATACGTCTTGGTCTCTGTGGTTTTATGCCCTTGCATCTCTTGTTGTTCTGTTCTGAATCTTGGTCATTTGTCTTCTTTGTTACTTTACTTGTGACTAGCACCTAGAAATATGTTATCTTTTTTAGAGTATTGTGTTATTTGGTTTTCTGCAGTCATGAGTTTTTTTGCACGTTGTTCTTCGTCTTTTAAACAAAGCCACTTTAGATTCAATCCACTTGCTCCTGTCCTCTAATATCCCCCATGTTATCCCCTCACGTTTGTTGGTGATCCATACTTATTCAAACCTTGTTTCTGTAGGCCTTGTAATTTTACCCTCACCATATCGCCTCATTTGAAATGTGCAAGCTTCATTCTTTTATTGCAGTTATTATCTTTAGTTTTAATTTTCTTTGTTGATATTGTTTGCGTAGAATTTCTGTCTTCCTAATTTGCTTGTTCACCAGTGCATCAGACTGAAATATGATTTATGAACTCTCATTAACTTAAAAGGTCTCAAATTTGAGTCCTCTTTAGATGTTCTCTTATGAGATTTTAATGTTTCTAGTATTTTTTTTTTATGATCACGCTACTTAATATAGACCGTGGTGAAGCACTTCAGGTATGCTCTAACAAAGGTCGGGGATGAAGTTAAAGGGTTTTATTACAAACTGAAACTTAGGTTAATGTATACAATCATCAAGACAAGACTATAAAGATACACAATTACCATTGGATGTTCAAGAATTTGGAACAGCCAAAGTTTTATTAACATCCAACAGACTAAGCATTTGATTAATGCAATACAAAACATAAGCACCAAAACTTGATATTCTGAGAATAAATGTTAATAATTTCTTCTAGGCAATCGCATAAACCTCAATTATACAATTAGATCTCTAAACAATTGGGAATCCTTTGAAGGTACGAAGGGCCTCATTATGAGTTTGGCGGTCCCACCTCAGTCCCGGCAAACTCACAGGGAGGATGCCACCGCCATGGCGATGATGTCCCGCCCGATCGTATTACAATGTTCTAGCCGGGCTGACTAGTGGGAACATTGTAATATGCGTTCCTGACAGGCTGAACGATGGGAACAGTGCTAGGATATTCGCATCAGCTCCTTTAAGGGAGCCGATGCCAATATCCTAGCACTCCAGCACTGCTAGAATGCGCACTGTCTGCGTACAGCAAAGTAGACAGGACGCATTCCAATGGTGCTGGGAAGGTGGACCTCCAGCACTGGCGTTCTGACAGCCTTTTCATGGCAGACGACTCGCCATGAAAAATCTGGCAGAATGTGGGTTTTTTTTATCAGCCAGGCGGCAGTGAGTTCAGTGACTCCCTGGATGGTTACAAGCCCGACTGCCCTCATCATGGTCTTTAGGTGGGTCCGCCCCCCAATGTTGTAATGTGGCAGTCAGACCTCCATAGCCGCAGAGGTCCAACCGCCAGCCTCTTAATGAGACCATAAATTTCCAATTTCTCTTGAGCAGGGTTACAAAACATGGGGACAAAAGGTAGAAAGGAAATAAAGGACAAAACGAATTTAGGAAAATGACATCTGGGGGCAGTATAAAACTAAAGTTGGGGAAAAAGTAAAAAGGGAAGGTGTCAGCGTTTCAGAAGCTCAGTCAAAAGCCTTCTCATGGGTCAAGAGAAAATTCTACACCTCTCAAAGTCCAATCATGTGTGAATAAAATCCAACTGTGGAATGGAAAATTAAAGTCCAAAGTGAAAGGTGATTTGTCCATTGATCACATCACCTGGATCAGAAGGTTTAATTGTCCAATCATAGTCTATCACACTATAACCATCTGCAACATCAGGAAAAGATTCCCATTATCGTCATAGGAAGGTATCCATCTTTGCTCTCCTGTACGACTTTGCAACAGTTTTGAAATGTTCATGTTTGTTCTAATTTCAAGGTTACTTTCTCAGGTTCTCTGCATAAAACGATAGGACATCTATTTCCAAGCTCACGTTTTATGGGAACGACATCTGTAATGAATGACCCATCAAAAAAAACAACAGGTTTCTCACATTCTGAAAGTCTTCAGTCTAGCAAATCAATATAGCTAACTGACGCAGAATAGAAATAACATGGCACACTTCATCCTCATTAATTAAAGCACATATAAATGTTGAAATTATAATGAATCATTAATACGTTTTGTCAACATTCATATCACAGTAGAGTTGTAAAGTGAAACAACTTGGTAATACATTTTAATAACCATAATGGGGATCTACAATTTTTGACATTAGTATATGACATTTAATTAATCAATCAATCATCATTTATATAGTGAGGAATATCACCCGGGGGCGTCTCAAGGCGCTAGCTGGGGGACGCAGGTCAGTCGAAGTGCCAGATCTTGAGGTCCTTCCTGAACTGAGCCAGCGATGGGTACTGCCTGAGGTGAAGCAGCATTGTGTTAAATTTCTGCCCAGCGAGGTAGGAGAAGGATCTTCCTCCAGTCGTGTTATTCCGGATCCTAGGTATAGTGGCGAGGGCCAGTTGAGCAGAGCGGAGTTGCCTGGAGGGAGTGTAGAAGGAGAGGCGGTGGTTGAGATAGGCAGGTCTGATGTTGTGGAGGGCCTTGTATGCATGTGTCTGGAGTTTGAACATGATGTGTTTGTTGTTGGTGAGCCAGTGTAGGTCTCTCAGGTGGGCGGAGATGTGGTTATGGCGGGGGATCTCCAGGATCAGTCTGGCCACGGCGTTCTTTATTCATTGGAGTCTTGATTGGAGTTTCTTGTTGATTCCGACATAGAGTGAGTTGTCGTCATCAGTTTAGTGTTGATGAGTGCCTGGGTGACTGTTCTTCTTGCATCAATGGGGATCCACTTGAAGATCTTCCGGAGCAGGTGAAGAGTGTGGAAGCTTGAGAACGGTACAGCGTTGACTTGGCAGGCCATTGACAGTGGTGAATCGAGAATGCTGAGGTTGGATGTGTGATCAGTCAGAGGTGGGGCAGTTCTGAGGGCACCGGGCCTCCAGGAGTCGACATAGGTGTTAGTTGTGGGGCCCAGGATAAGGATCTCCGTTTTGTCCAGGTTGAGCTTGAGGCAGGTGTCCTTCATCCAGTCTGCAACTGCCTTTATTCCATTGTGAAAGTTCTTTTTGGCTGTTGGTGAGGGAGAGAATAAACTGTGTGTCATTGGCGTATGAGATGATGTTGAGCCCGTGGTGTATGCCGATCTCGGCAAGTGGGGTCATATAGACATTGAAGAGGGTGGGGGCTCAGGGGGGAGCAATGGTGAACTCCGCATCTTTTTCCGTCAGCTTTGAGGTGAAAGGTGGGAGCATGACTCTCTGGGTTCAGCCAGTGAGGAAGAAGCTGATCCACTCCAGGGCTTTGCTGTGGATGCTGGCGTCGTGTAGTCTGGTGTACAGGGTGGTGTGGGAGATGGTGTCGAAGATGGCGGGAGGTCGAGGAGAATGAGGGCAGCTGTCTTGCTGTGGTCCAGTAGGGTGCGGATGTTATCCTTGGCTGCACGGAGTGTAGTTTCAGAGCTGCGGTTGCTCCTGAGTCTGTGTCGGGTTTTGTGAATTCCTTGACTATGGTGTAAAGTTGCTTGCTATTGTAACCGTTCGTGTTGAGTTGCTCTTGAATGGCTGATTTTCTAGTCGATCTGATGAACCGGTGGTGTGATGTGATGGTGGCTTTGAAGGCTATGTGGTGTGTTGAGCTCTTAAAAAAATTCTTATAGAAATTCATTCTCTTTTCAGCTGAAACTATTTTAAAAGCATTAGGAAACACATGGAATCAAAACAAATACTTCTTAGATTATAACAGCTCTACCGGATCACATTAGATCACTAGTCCACAGTGACTGCACCTTAACATTCCCATGTTTCAGTGCCCCACTTCACAATTACCTTGTTAGAGCGTCACACAATATCATGAATAACACTTCAGCTACCTCAGTTCTCCCCTCTGATGGCGACTCAAGCCATCACATTAGTTTACAATCTCTCATCAATGCGACCGATCAAAATATCTGAGGTACACCGGCTACAATCTTCTGGACTCCTCTAACTGCTTAATGTCACTGAAATAGATACTTTGGGCCAGATGTATCGTTTTATCCAATAGTGATTACCTAATTACGATTTTTTGTGAATTGCAATTAAGTAATCGCTGTTGGAATGTATGAAACTCCAGCAGTCTCATACTGCGACTCGCAAGGGCTCGCAAATGGACCTACCTCATCAATATTCATGAAGTAGGTCGCAATTTGCTAGCCATTGCGAATGGTTGCAATCACAGGGACGGTGGCCTGCTGGGCTCAGCAGACCACCATGTCTGTGATTGCTTTTCAATAGAGCAATTTTTTTCTCAAGTGCAGCCACTTTTCCTTAAAGGAAAATGTGATGCGTTTAAAAATGAAAAGTTTTCTTTTCATTTTTTAAGAGTAGGCAGGGTCCGTGGGACCACTGCTTGCTCTTAAAAAATGTTTTCGCATGCATTCACAAATGGGAAGGGGTCCCTTGGGGATCCCTTCCCCTTTGTGGATGGGTTACCTCCTACTTGAAGTAGGTGGTAACTGCGATTGTTTTGCGACCGCATTCACAGTCACAAAACAATCATACATACCTCTGCAATTAAGTATTAAGAAGGGACACCCTTGACACGCCCCTTCCTAAAACCGAATCGGTATGTAGTTGCAAATTGGACTCGTTACATATCAAAAAGATCGCAAAAATGTTTGATACATCGGGCCCTTTGTCTCTTCTCAAAGTCAAAAGCCTCTTTTTTTTTTTTTTAATCCCCTTTGTTCACTTCACTTTCTTTTTCTTGTACAACCTGAAAGAACCAAACACAACTAGGCTATTATTAGCACACGTCTCAAGATGCTGCCAATAATTCCACCACCTAAACTTCAAAACCACTTTCTAGCTCTGAAAAACCACCCCCTACAGCTTCCTAGGCACCTGTTGCTTCCAGCTCCTTCAAACCTCTTTCAGGTCAGTCATATTAATATACTTTCTCCGCTTCTTAGTGTTGTCTGGTATAAAAGTGCAACGTTGTTGAACTTTCAGCATCTTGCAAACAGCTCTGTTTCACAAGAAGGATTTCTAACGCAAGATGATTTTACAAAACCATTGATCTTATGACAACCATTTCTGTGTTGGCTAACCAGAAGGCACCTGTTGTGTCTATAGGCAACTTATCAACAACAGTTGATAACTTTCTTAACTTCTGATCATTTAGGATCACTCCTATAGATGGAATCATGCACCAGAAATATCTCCTACAATCTCTAAAGCACAGGCACCTCTCTTTATAAAGGCATTTGACTTCTCATCCTTCACAGGATCATCAAAATATTCTGCACGATAAATCTTCAAAAAACATACTCCTAGGTAACGTACCATACCATCCCTTCGGCAATCTAAAATAAGCATGTTTCCCACAAATTAAATAAACTCCTCGAAATGCTGGTTCCTGTCCATTTAGCATAAATGTCTAACTACTCTGAAAGTTGAGACCATGCTTGCACTAACTTGTTCCTATGATTTTTTCTTAGTTTTCGACATGGGTCTATATGCACATAACTTCCCTAAATGTTACCAGTCTAAAGTCAAAGTAGCTTAACTTCTTGCTGCTGAATGGGGTTCTTCTTTTCCCCAATTTTGAACAACTACTCTCTCTCTGCTTTCTGGTGTTCTTCTGTCTTCAACTTGTCCAAAATGTCCTTTTCTATTGTAGTAAGAACACAGGTCAAATTATTTATATGGGCATAAACTGTGCCATATGTCTATGTAGGCCTAAAGAAACCTCCTACTGTCTCTCTTTTTTCTTTTAGTTTCTCTTCTCAGGAGTCTCATGATGGGTGCTTCTGAAAAGACAAGATCATAGTTTGAGTAATACTACTGAAAGTGCTCCTGTTCATACAAAAGGCACATTAACAAACTACAATGGAAGACTGTGATATGTAATTCCGTCAGTAACTGATGTGGACAATTGTGTACATACATAGCAGTTTTAACCCCTTCACTGCCAGGCCTTTTCCCCCTCAGGCGCCAATACTTTTTTTGGCTGTTTGGGGCAGTTCGCGCTTAGGCCCCCATAACGTTTTGTCCACATAAGCTACCCACGGCAATTTTGTGTCCTTTTTTTCCAACATCCTAGGGATTCTAGAGGTAGCCAGACTTTGTGGGTTCCCCTGAACGAGACCAAGAAATTAGCCACAATACAGCGATCATTTCGTTTTTTTTTTTTTTTTTTTTTTAAAGAATGGGAAAAAGGGGCTGCAGAATAAAGCTTGTGGTTTTTCCCCTGAAAATGGCATCAAAGAAGGCTTTGTGGTGCTAAAATCACCATCCTCCAGCTTTCCGAAACAGGCAGACTTGAATCAGAAAACCCAATTTTTCAACACAATTATGGCATTTTACTGGGACATACCCCATTTTTACTATTTTTTGTGCTTTCAGCCTCCTTCCAGTTAGTGACAGAAATGAGTGTGAAACCAATGCTGGATCCCAGAAAGCTAAACATTTCTGTGACGTAGACGAAATTCTGAATTCAGCAAGGGGTAATTTGTGTAGATCCTACAAGGGTTTCCTACAGAAAATAACAGCTGAAATAAAAAATATTGAAATTGAGGTGAAAAAAACAGCAATTTTTCTCCACATTTTACTCTGTAACATTTTCCTGGGATGTCAGATTTTTGAAAGCTATATACCTTTACGTCTGCTGGACTCTTCTGGTTGCGAGGATATAATGGGCTTGTAGTTTCATCAAGAACCCTAGGTACCCAGAGCCAATAAATGAGCTGCACCTAGCAATGGGTTTTCATTCTATACCGGGTATATAGCAATTCATTTGCTGAAATATAAAGAGTGAAAAATAGGTATCAAGAACACCATTTTATTTCCAAAATGGGCACAAGATAAGGTGTTGAGAAGCAGTGTTTATTTGCACATCTCTGAATTCCGGGGTGCCCATACTAGCATGTGAATTACAGGGCATTTCTCAAATAGACGCCTTTTTTTTACACACTGTCTTACATTTGGAAGGAAAAATGTAGAGAAAGACAAGGGGCAATATCACTTGTTTTGCTATTCTGTGTTCCCCCAAGTCTCCCGATAAAAATGGTACCTCACTTGCGTGGGTAGGCCTAATGCTCACGACAGGAAAAGCAACATGGACACATTACATTTTTGCATTGAAAACTGGCGTGTTTTTTGCAAAGTGCGTAGCTGTAGGTGTTGGCCTCTAGCTCAGCCGGCACGTAGGGAAACCTACCAAACCGGTGCATTTTTTAAAACTAGACACCTAGGGGAATCCAAGATGGGGTGACCTATGGGGCTCTCACCAGGTTCTGTTACCCAGAATCCTTTGAAAACCTCAAAATTTGGCCAAAAACACTTTTTCCTCACATTTCGGTGACAGAACTGGAATCTGAGAGGAGCCACAAATTTCCTTCCACCCAGCGTTCCCCAAGTCTCACGATAAAAATTGTACCTCACTTGTGTGGGTAGACCTAGTGCTCGCGAAAAGAAATGCCCCAAAACACTATCTGGACACATCAAAATTATCAAATACGAAACAACCTGTTTTTGTGAGGGGGGGCACCTGCATTTTTGGTCCTGGGATCACAAAACACAACGTGGGCACATCACATTTTCCCAAAGAAAACAGCTGTTTTTTGGAAAGTGCCTAGCTGTGGATTTTGGCCTCTAGCTTATCTGGCACCTAAGGAAACCTACCAAACCTGTGCACTTTTGAAAACTAGATACCAAGGGGAATCCAAGATGGGGTGACTTGTGGGGCTCTCATCAGGTTCTGTTACCCCAAATCCTTTGCAAACCTCAACATTTGGCCCCAAAAAAACTTTTTCCTCACATTTCGGTGACAGAAAGTTCTCGAATCTGAGAGGAGCCACAAATTTCCTTCCACCCAGCGGTCCACCAAATCTCACGATAAAAATTGTACCTCACTTGTGTGGGTAGACCTAGTGCTCGCGAAAAGAAATGCCCCAAAACATTATCTGGACACATCAAAATTATCAAATACGAAACAACCTGTTTTTGTGAGGGGGGGCACCTGCATTTTTGGTCCTGGGATCAGCAGCCATCTGATGAAACCTACCAAACCATGGCATTTTTGAAAACTAGACACCTGAGGGATTCCAGGAAGGTGTGACTTCCGTGGATCCCCCAATGTTTTTGTACCCAGAATCCTCAGCAAACCTCAAATTTAGAAAAAAAATCACATGTTTCCCACATCTCTGTGTGGGATCACCGCACCGGGACAAATTTCCTACCACCCAATGTTCCCCTCAGTCTCCCGGTAAAAATTATACCTCACTTGTGAGGGTGGGCCAAGTGCCTGTGACAGGGAAGAACCAAAAACATGTTGAAACTGAGGGGGAGCCGAAGCGGGTCCAAAAGGGCAGTTTGGAAAAAAACATTTTTAGGCTAACAAGGGCAGCAGAATTTTTATTGGTATAGATGAGACAGTGCTGGGTGGTAGAAATTTTGCAGGTTCTTGCAGGTTCCGGAATGTTCCATCACAAAAATGTGGGAAAAATGTGTGATTTCCAGCAGAGTTGGAGGTTTGCAGGGCATTGTGGGTAAGAAAATGATGCAGGGTGCATGTGAAGCACACCACCATGGAATCACCCCGAAGAATGGTTTTCAGATGTGTCTAGGTCTTGTGGATTTTTCTACATGGCAGTGTCCCAAAGTCCCTAAAGTGCAGCCCTCACCATTCCAAGTGGGACGGTTTTGAGAGTTAGCCAAGCTCTCATAGCCAAAATGTAAAACCAAAATCCAAAATAATCAAATGTCCTCTTGCTTGCTGTGGAATAAGATGTTTTAGTGTGTGTGTGTGCGGGGGGAGAGCTGAAAGACTGTTACCCCCTTCAGTTGGGGTGGGGGCATAACCAGGCCTATACTGGTTGGTAGCCACCACCCCACCATTTTTTTGTGTTTTTTTAATTCCCTAGTATCTGGTAGACTTTCTGCCCCCCCCCCCTGGGGGTGTGGATTGGGGGTAATTGTCCCATCTGCCTACTAGTGGGCAGAACAAACTTGGCCCCATTTATTTGGGGTGGGGGTATGGCCATACCCCCACCTTCTTATTTTGGAAAAATATCTTTCCTGGTCTCTTTTGGGCTTTCTGCCCCTCTTGGGCCCAAGGTGCTGCCCCCCCCCCCCAAACAAAACACACACACACAAATCCCTGGTGCCTAAGTGGTTTCTGCCCACCCCCCCAGGGGCAAATCAGCCTAATAGAAATATGCTGATCTGTCCCCAAGGGGAGCAAAAATGAGCTAAAATAAATTTGCCCCCACCCCCCAGGGGAGCGACCCTTGCCTAAGGAGTCGCTCCCCTTGCATGTAATTGGGCAAAAAAAAATCCCTGGTGCCTAGTGGTTTCTGCCCCCCTTGGGGGCAGATCTGCCTAATACAAATAGGTGGATCTGCCCCCAAGGGAGGCAGAAATGGCCTAAAATAAATTTGCCCCCCAGGGGACCGACACTTGCCTAAGGGGTCGCTCCCCTTGCATGAAATTGATGCAAAAAAAAATAATTGGTGTCTAGTGGTCTTGTAATAAAAAAAGGCCTATCTGCCCCCAAGGGGGGCAGAAAAGGCCTAAAAATAATTTGGCCCCTTGAGGAGCGGTCCTTGCCAAAGGGCACGGTCCCCTCATTCAATAATATATTTTAAAAAATCCCTGGTGTCTAGTGGTTTCTGCCCCCCTTGGGGGCAGATTGGCCTAATAAAAATAGGCCCAAGGGGGACAGAAATGGCCTAAAAGTAATTTTGCCCCCCTGGAAGCGACCCTTGCCTAAGGGGGCGCTTCCCCATATACATTTTTTTTTTTTTAGCCCTGGTGTCTAGGGGGTTTCTGTCCCCCCCAGGGGCAGATCGGCCTAATTGTATTAGGCCGATCTGCCCCTAGGAGGGGCAGAAAAGGCCTACAAATAATTTGGCCCCTTGAGGAGCGTCCCTTGCCCAAGCAGCCGCTCCCCTCATGTCAATAACAAACAAAAAAAAACCTCCCTGGTGTCTACTGGGCATTTCTGCTGCCGATCACATTGCGATCGGGCAGCAGAAATGCTGAGAAAGACATCAAAGGAAAGGAAAGGCCTTTCCTTTCCTTTCCTTTGATGCCTTTCTCTGCCACCCCACGTGATTGGAGTAGAAATGCAAAAGCATTTCTCCTCCGATCTGTTTCCAGCGCAGAGGGGCAGGCCTCTGACGAGGTCATCAGATGCCACAAGGGGGTCGGGGTGGAAGGGGAAGCGATTCCCCTTCCATCCCTGCAGTAGGGGCACCGAAGCGTGGCCGGTCTCGGGACGTAATGGTTACGTCCTTGGCACCTCAGCGCCGCAGCCAAGGACGTAACCGTTACATCCTTGGCTGCGAAGGGGTTAAACGTCCATTGTATCAACATATTCATAAAGCAGTTTGTAATAAGCATTTGAAGAAAGATCTCCCCTTGAACTGTCTACATGTAACTCTGTTGTGTAGCCTTTTTAGTTATAGCTCCATGCACGTTATTTTAATACACTAGGCCGCTGTGCACTTTAACCTAGATATATTTTATTCAGCTTCGGATTGTTATTTTTACAATAACTATTTTACGGTCTTGTTTTATTTTTCATCTGTCTAACTGTTTTGCTTAGCTCAGCACTGTGTTCTCAAACAAGACATTCTTGATCACCCTGTGCTTCATTCAAGGCTACAGTTTGGTACATTGCCAGTGAACGTGGTAGAAGTTTAGTCTCCAACATTCGTAGAAAATACACATCCTTACGTAGGGACATTTTCTTAGAACATCAGCTGTGTTATTATAAAAACACTTCCTAGTCCCATTATACGTTAAGAGGGAGATTCCAGCCAGGGAACCACGACTGTATGCTGATTGCTGAATGCTTCGCTACAGATGCTAACGCAGACTACAGGCCTTTGCTCAGGTATAAGGGTTGATGTCTCCCCGGGGTAACTTGAAAGGCAGAATTAGAGCTTAACATGCTGTGCTCAGATCATGACTGAGACAGGAAATAATCCATTGATCATAGTGACAATATGATAGCGTTATTCTTATTCTTCACTCTTCTTGTCACCTTTTTAATACTGTCATGTTGTGTCGTCCTGGTTATTGCAGCCCACACTTTGCTATCTAAGATGCAGTTGTTTTATTAAATCAATCATTGAAACATATACTGCTTCTGTTTGTCATTTATATATGAGACTGAATTGTAAATTAGAGAACCTGATGTGACCTGAGTGACCACGACTTCCCTGAGAAGCCTATTATGTCATGAGCTCGGCTGCCCAGTCCTCACTATCCCTTGGTAGAGATGAGGCACTGCTAGTTAGCCGGAGCAAAATCCGGATTTAGAGCGACAGGTGTCACTCAAGGTGGGTCAGACTCAGTCTCCCACACCGTGGAAGATCTTGCTGCTCAAAATCCAGTAGTCTCATTAGAATAATGAGAGCCTACGCAACATGGCGCCGCCAACGTTTGGTCAGGCTCTAATTTTCAGGTCCTCCGGAGCATCTCTGTCTCATTATATATCATGACACATCAATACCATATGCGGAGACGTCCGCAGTGCTGAGGATTTCCACCACAGCTGCGTAGGTGATCCTACTACAGCTGGAGTTTGTGCAAGCTTGAACTTTAAAAGGAAAACCCTATTTGGTGTGCCTTCTCTGCACTCATAGTGTTACTATCATGGTGAATCTACAACAGGTACAAATAGCAGTTAACATGAGACAACATCTAACTGCACTTTTATTAGCGAATGGCCTAACGGCCCAGGGGGGGTCCAGTCACATTTGTGATGGACGCCCATGCAGCTTATAGAACAGAACTTTTTTTCTCTTGGGTCACATTTCCAGCAGTTGATGGGAACACAAAGACATTTCACTAATATACACCTGCTAATGCGCCTGGACAATACAGAGCATACGCATATTTAGAGATACCTCTATCTTATCAAGAACATAATAGTTGGCTTGATGGCACCCTACCCCACAAAATATTACCAGTAAGGCTAGGTCCACTAAGTAATGACGGTCCTACCTGGCCTTTATTGGCCACCTATACACCACATCCTGCAGTTGCAAATTTAGCAGTAGCTGAGGTTCGTCATTTGTATATTGAATTAATAGCGATATATAGATGATTAGTACAATTTGTGTTGCAAACACTAAATACAAACCCAGCACGTACTGCTCCAGCACATCCAGTGCAGCAACGCCAGGTATAAATCCTGCAACTGTACATTCCATTATGGGTAAAGTACCAGCCAAATGAGAGGAAACTTCATTTTGGCTAGCACAGAAAATTAATATGCTGGAAACAGTATTTCCCCATACGGGACCTCAGGATAAACATAGAATAGTAACAATGTGCTTGCCTTTTGGGATGGTCCCTACAGTAGCAAACTGTAATACTTGGGGCACGGTATTTGCCGCGCTCTATACAACCGCACACGGTACACCGTTACTTGCCAATTTACCGGAGGTGTTGAAACAAATTCAAGATGAATACGGGGCTGCCCCGGCCCTGGATTTGGGGATGCAATTGATGGGCAATTTTGCCACAGTATCTTCAATCATTTTAAGTAACCTTAAAGGGGAAGCGGTCGCACTTGCAGTGCGCACGCGGCTTCGTGATGTTCCACAACAGGATCAGGAACGAGAGCTGCCTAAAATAATAGCAGATACTTATTCAAGTATTGGTCGAGATAGCTTAGGGGCCAGACCACAGAAACCACAATTTCAGGGTAAATCGACCAAAGATACCCCCAAACAAGCACCTGAGGGTAATAAGAAACGCTGGGATAAAAAGCAACAAACTCCTAAGAAAGAGAGGGGAGAATCTCCGCGTATGGAGACCCCACAGAATAGGTATAATCTCAGAAACAGATATAATATAAAAATGCCTGATAGATATCAATATACTGATACACGCCAATCTTGGCCTTTCAGGACTCATCCGAAAAAAGAAATGAGAGAGGTGGGCGATCAGAGCGAAGAACAGAGTACGTGAAACCGAGACAGGAATCACAACGCTCTTCGGAGGTTTCTGTTAAAAAGGAAGAGAAAATTGTCCAACAAAAACCATAATTTAAAAAGAAAATAGTGGCAGCAGTCGCAGTCCGACATGACACTCAGGAAGAGGGTCCTCTTGAAGAACAAGAATTGGGCTCTAGCATTGCTAGACAGCGCGGCAGAGGTCACAATAGTTTGCCAGAATCTTCAAGAGCATCTGGAGGTGAAAGCAACTGATGACTTTATTCAAGTAGAGGCTGCGGACATGCGTGTCTCCACCCCTGATAGGGTGTACAAAGTAACGTTACAGTTAGAAGGAGACATTGAACGCACAATAGACGCAATCTTTTGAGATTGCGTAGTAAAAGTATATGATGTTTTATTGGCCGAACAAGATTGGCCACCTGACTTTGTCCGTACCTGCCCATATGGAGAAGAAGTCATTAAGCCTTCCTTCTCACCCCTTGTTCCAGAGGAACTCGCTGAATCCTATTCCATTGAATGGGCTTTAGCACAAGCACCTGCATTATACAGAAATCACGTAGGATGGGATAAAGAATCCCCCTATCATGTAATCCCAATTAAAAGTGAACCTCAGCCACAACCGCAGTATCCGATAAAACATGAAGCAAAAGCACCAGTGAGAGAAATACTCACGCAATTAGAGTACCAGGGTGTGATTGAACCCTGTGTCTCGCCAATGAATAACCCATTATTCCCCGTAGCTAAACCAGACCACTCATATAGAATAGTCTTAGACTACAGACATTTAAACAGTCATACACGTACCTATGCCATCCAAAACTCGCATAGCACAGCACTAATGAACAACATAGTCCGTAAAAAGTACAAAACAACATTGGACATTTCCAATGGATTTTTCTGCCAGAATATAGCGCCTGAGAGTAGAGACTTAACAAGTTTCAGTGCACTAGGCTCCCAGAAAAAAATTCTGTTGTTTACCTCAGGGGTATAAGAACAGTCCAGGACTGTTCTCAGCTCGTGTCACTGCTATTTTGACCCTGAAGCATTGTCCTATGTAGATGATACATATCTCACGGTTGATGAATTACTACAACATTTGAGACGGTACCCCGCATTGTTGTAGGATTTGCTGAATTTGGCTACAAATTTTATTTAAAAAAACAAAAATAGCCTTCCTCAGCGTCCTGTTCTTAGGATATGAGCTGTCAAGTGAAGGGAAGAGCCTAGCGCCATAATTCTTAGAGAAATGCGCACAGTTACAACCACCGAATACGATTAAAAAGCTCCAATCACTATTGGGTTTCCTAAATTTTGGCAGAACATACATTCCAGATTATGCTACACGCATAAAACCTTTATATGACTTAATACGTCCTGATTTTTCAAGTAAGTTCTGGACAATTGAACATACACGTATTCTTCGAGAGTTGCAGACAGATATGCTTGCAGCACAACATTTATATACGAGGGACAACAAAACACATTTGGTCATCAGATTAATAGCTGGGGCCATCGGTTTCACCTATGTTACATTTAATGAAGGTGAGACTGTCCCGATTGCATACTAATCGCACTTGTACTCAGCGGCAAAACAACGCTTTGCTCCCACTGAGAAAATTCTCACTGCTGTACAGATGGCTGTCATTAAAGACAGACCTCTTGGCCAAGGAAAACGCATTATTGTCATTTCTCCAATACCAGCCCTAGAGGCTGTTACAAAAGCTAGCGTTCCAAATGCAAAAGCATTACATCCATGTTGGATACAATGGGCTACGTCTCTGACAGCCACTGATGTAGACCACATTTTTGACCCAAAGCTACAAACACAGGAATTCTTACAATATGAAATAGAATACCCAGTTCCAGCAATTACATTGCCCATTGAACAATATCATAGAGTCATGTACACTGATGGCTCAGCACAACCTGCAATTGGAACTAAACATCAATATTCTGCTGCTTGCGCAGTCGTAAGTGGCTACATGGAAAGCAATAAATTTTGTCCTCTACATACCTTTACACAAACCCTAGGGGATTGTACAGCACAATTGGCAGAGCTAAAAGCTCTGCTGATGGCACTGGAACACACGGATCCTGCACAGCCTGCGCTGAATGTTTGTGATTCATATTATTGTGTCAAGTCCTTTAATAAATACCTGCATTATTGGCGCCAGAATGGGTTCAGAGATTCCAAAGGCAACACCATTAAACACAGACTACTGTGGGAGAAAGTAGCTGACCTGAAAGAGACGCTACTGAATGTCCATGCTGTGCACACACTTGGACACCAGCGCGTTGGAATACATGTTGCTGGAAATACACTGGCTGATGAAGCCGCAAAGTCAGACGTGGCTGTGGCCACTGTAGCTGCAGTGACTCATTTGAGTTCAAAACTGGACGCAGACATTTGGGCTGCCGTGACAGCTATGGCTGATGGTACGCCCTATCCTAAAGGATTTCCTAACAAGTATCACTATCGAATGGGAGGTATGCTAAACGCAGATGTTAAGATACTAGGCGTAGGTGTACGAGACATCCCCAACAAAGACATAAGATCACAATTGATTAAAGCAGCGCATGAGGGGGTGACATCTGCCCATGCTGGTGTGGCGGCTCCAATTTTGATCTTGCAGGCCTGTTATTGGTGGGCAGGTCTCTACAAAGAGACTAAGCAGTATGTCCTTTGTTGTGACATCTGTCAACAAATTAAAGTTTCCACTGCCAAGCGCCCGCCGCAGACACCCCCCTGAATTTCAAACAAACCGTTACAATGTGTGTACTTGGACCACTGTGGTCCCCTAACACCTGATAGTGCATACAAATATATTTTAGTCGCTGTTGATTGATGCTCCAGATTTTTATGGGTGTGGCCACAACGCTCGGCTGACGCTCGGACTGTTATTAAAGATTTGCGAGTCTTTATCGGTACATATACAGTTGCGGCTTTCCATTCGGACCAGGGCCCTGCTTTCGCCTCAAGGGCATTCAGGGACGCCATGGCTTCATTGGGGGTCCAACTCCAGTACTCGTCTCCATTTAATCCAGAGGGAAATAGTGTTGTGGAGCGATTAAACCGTGATTTAAAGCAATCCTTAACAGCCAGAGTCCTAGGTACGGGTCGTAGTTGGCTTAACCACCTGTATGGAGTCCAGAGAGCACTAAATAATCTGCCTAGAAGGTCCCTGCGGGGTCATACTTCATGAGTGCCTGTTCGGAACTCAAATGTATATTCCGGATCTTGATGGTCCTGCCGTGGAGGCAGCCGAAACACCTTTTGACATAAATGAACGTGTCACTGTCTTACAGGAATTGCAACAGTTCCGTGATGATAATTCTTCTAACAGTGCCGCCTCAACAGGAATTAAGTATGTGCCTGTAACATCT
Source organism: Pleurodeles waltl (assembly GCF_031143425.1). Taxonomy (NCBI): domain Eukaryota; kingdom Metazoa; phylum Chordata; class Amphibia; order Caudata; family Salamandridae; genus Pleurodeles; species Pleurodeles waltl. The sequence goes on from NC_090440.1 coordinate 1,663,483,485, forward strand.
ACCAGCTGGATTCCCAGGGTTGGGGATCTTGTATGTGAGAAAGTCGCTGTGAAAAAGGAATTTGGCCCTTCTTATTGAGCAGCAGTCCCTGTACTAGGGATACACAGTACCAGAACTGTTATTCCACCACCGTTGGCGGGTGCCAAAGAAAATCGTTTTGTCCCCATTGACAATGTCAAACTACACCATGTGGCCGATCCTGCACAGCCGCCCAAGAGGAACATCCAGTAGTTCCCGAATCCCTCTCACTACTGGCGAAGAAGTTCCTCTACAAGTTGTTTACACCAACACCGACACCTCTCCAAGCTTGGGGAGGGTGGAAGATGATCTTGCATTAGTTCCACTAACGTCAACTAATGTAGAAACATTTGACCAAGTCAACTCAACCCCAACACAAATGGATGGTGCTATCTATAGTGTGCCACCGCAGGAAACACCAACTCCACCACTGACAATGGCTCCGCCATTTGCACGAACTGCCTCTGGTTATTTTCCCAACTTCAACGATAATTTCTCCGACTCATTCGTCTCTTCGACAGCTGATTTGTCAAGTACACGTAAGCGAACAAACTGGCTTAAAGAAACGTATTTTATTTTTCCATGGAACTATCTATGGCTCTCTTTGACTGTCCTAGCCTTTCTACTTTGGATTGGTTTTGTGATTACCTTTTTATTATTAATACATGGTCATTTTCCTCCTGAAAGATCAACAGTTGAACTGGCGGAGGAGGTTTTGAAACCACATTTTTCATCACATAAAGTCCGAAGAGACTTATCCTTTGTAAACATTTCCGCAGTGCCAATTCCAGATGGGTCTGTTTGGGACAAAGTAATGTCTGATATATATGGTCCCACAGAAGTTATTCAAATACCGTATGTGTTCAAATTATCAATGAATGATATAGTAATACCAGGCATTGTTTCTGATGATTGGGATGTGAAAACAGTTGATTCTATGATGGCTGAATTGCAATATTATACTGTCTTTGAAAACGAAGATGTTTACCTATTTAAAGAAAATTATGGTGCTATGTTTTGCTATAATTACTGTGGGCGGCAATTCATACATAGAGCAAGCAGTCCCAAAACTGTTTTTAATTACACGCAATGGGAAGATTGCCGACTCCGCCACAAGGGAGTTCCAAAACATATTCTGAAAAGTTTGCATATTTTTCTGGGCACAATCAAAAGAATGCTGAGTCATATTATTTTAAAGTACCACCTACTAAGGATATACATATGTTATTGACCAATACGAAATTTATATATTCGGAATCCTTTGCTTCACGGTTATCGATAGAAGGCTATGAATATTGGCTTAAATCAATTGATCTGAAAAGTGTGTGGGGAACAAGAAATTGTCAAATTAAGGGAAAGGAATTTTTTTTTACAGCATGCCTTATTCCTGTACAAATGATCTTTTTAAACGAAACGGTACAACAGACAAGTTGTCTAGGCTTAGCTAAAATTAGGGAATTAAACATGGCCAGTATACCTGCCCCGCAAAGTTTTATAAATGGCAAAAATATACAAATGTAACTGAAAATGAGCTCAATGAGTGGGTCCAGAATGGTACATTTAAGGCTTCACTGACACGTCCTGGCGGGTGGTTATTGTGGCCAATAGATACCAATGGGTGTCATCAATGTTTTATTAACTCCTCGGGGGTTTTTAGGACGAGTAGGCCAGGTCCTCGCTATATATCATCAGAGCATGCGGGTATAATTACAACCTGTAGGGGGTCATTACAACCCTGGCGGACGGTGTTAAAGCGGCGGTAAGACCGCCAACAGGCCGGCGGAAAATAATTTGGAATTACGACCGTGGCGGAAACCGCCAACAAAGACAGCCACTTTAACACTCCGACCGCCACGGCGGTACAAACAAACAGCGCGACGGTCCCCGCCAACAGACAGGCGGAAGACAATGTTCCGCCCACACTATTATGACAGGCCAATCCGCCACCTTTTCCGGGGCGTATTCACCGCGGATAAAAACACGGCGGAAACAGGAATTTTGAAGTGAAAACGCTCACCTCTACACACTCCACGAGGAACGAGGGCATCATAGACCCAGAACTCCAAATCCTACCTGCGATAGTCTTCCTGCTCCTGTACGAGGGGCACGAACGCCGACGGCGAAGACCACGGTGAGTACTGCACCTACGACACAGGGGAGGGGGAGGCAAAAAATAGGGACACACACATGCAACACCCCCACCCTCACCCACTACAACACACACACTAATACATCTCTATACACTATAGTGACACCCCACAACCCCCCCGGAAGAATGCAAAGACAAAAGGAAATGAGTGTAACCATTGTAATATATTAAAATCCAGTACGCAAAAATATACATATATACACTATTAACAAAATATACACCAAGAATAGTAGTCTAGGTATTGCACCACTTATAGTCCGTGGTCCACTGGGCCCAAAATGCATGGGCGAGGCCCACACTCAATACCAGATCAAAACAGAGAGAACACTGCAGGGGCATCAGATAGAAATACAACAGGCACCTCAGGGGGAAGGGAAGGGGGCGCACCTCAGCCGGATGAGTGCACGACGCCAGATCCACGAGGGGGCTCAATGCCCACTGTTCAATCCTGGGGAGTGCAAAGCCACAGTCTCTCAAGTCTCTACAGAGGGTGGTTTGCATTATCCTGGGGAGTGCAAAGCCACAGTCTCTCAAGTCTCTCCAATGGGTGGTTTGCCCACTGCATTATCCTGGGGAGTGCAATGCCACAGTCTCTCAAGTCTCTCCAGTGGGTGGTTTGCCCACTGTATTATCCTGGGGAGTGCAAAGCCACAGTCTCTCAAGTCTCTCCAGTGGGTGGTTTCCCCACTGCATTATCCTGGGGAGTGCAAAGCCACAGTCTCTCAAGTCTCTCCAGTGGGTGGTTTGCCCACTGCATTATCCTGGGGAGTGCAAAGCCACAGTCTCTCAAGTCTCTCCAGTGGGTGGTTTGCCCACTGCTGCATCCTGGGGAGTGCAAAGCCACAGTCTCTCAAGTGGATAACAGTCTCCACTGGTTATGGAGGGGGACTGGTGCCCAGAGTGCTTCATTCTGTGAAGTACAGAGGTAGTGGATGCATGTCTCCACTGGTTCTAGAGGGGGAGTGGTGCCCAGAGTGCTTCATCCTGTGAAGGACAGAGGTAGTGGATGCATCTCTCCACTGGTTCTGGAGGGGGACTGGTGCCCAGAGTGCATCACTCACCCCGTGACAGTCCCAGGTGCGTCAGTGCCCCTGCCGCTCATGGGCTAGCGGTTCTTGATTTGGCGGTGCCCTGTTCAGCGGTGCTTGATTTGGCGGTGCACTGTTCAGCGGTGCTTGCCCTGTTCAGCGGTGCTTGAGTTGGCGATGCCCTGTTCAGCGGTGCTTGCCCTGTTCAGCGGTGCTTGATTTGGCGGTGCCCTGTTCAGCGGTGCTTGATTTGGCTGTGCCCTGTTCAGCGGTGCTTGATTTGGCGGTGCCCTGTTCAGCGGTGCATGAGTTGGCGGTTCCCTGTTCAGCGGTGCTTGATTTGGCGGTGCCCTGTTCAGCGGTGCTTGAGTTGGCGGTGCCCTGTTCAGCGGTTCTTGCCCTGTTCAGTGGTGCTTGATTTGGCGGTGCCCTGTTCATCGGTGCTTGATTTGGCGGTGCCCTGTTCAGCGGTGCTTGAGTTGGTGGTGTATGAGTTGGTGGTGCCCTGTTCAGCGGTGCTTGATTTGGCGGTGCCCTGTTCAGCGGTGTTTGATTTGGCAGTGCCCTGTTCAGCGGTGCATGAGTTGGCGGTGCCCTGTTCAGCGGTGCTTGATTTGGCGGTGCCCTGTTCAGCGGTGCTTGATTTGGCGGTGCCCTGTTCAGCGGTGCTTGCCCTGTTCAGCGGTGCTTGATTTGGCAGTGCTTCATGGCCCAGCTGGGCTGGGGCTGGCGGGGCCCTATTGGGCAGCTGGGCTGGGGCTGGCAGGGCCCTCCTGGGCAGCTGGGCTGGGGCCAGCGGGGCCCTCCTGGACAGCTGGGCTGGGGCTGGTGGGGCCCTCCTGGGCAGCTGGGATGGGGCTGGCGGTGGCCTCCTGGGCAGCTGGGATGGGGCTGGCGGGGCCCTCCTGGGCAGCTGGGATGGGGCTGGCGGTGGCCTCCTGGGCAGCTGGGATGGGGCTGGCGGGGCCCTCCTGGGCAGCTGGGATGGGGCTGGCGGGGCCCTCCTGGGCAGCTGGGATGGGGCTGGCGGTGGCCTCCTGGGCAGTTGGGATGGGGCTGGCGGGGCCCTCCTGGGCAGCTGGGATGGGGCAGGCGGGGCCCTCCTGGGCAGCGGGGATGATGGCGGTCTTCTCCGCCGTGCTGCTCTTCCCAGACTTGCCGGGTTTCTTGTGGCCCTTCCCCACCTTGGGAGGTGTCACAGCTGAGTCCACACTCCCACCGGGACCCCTGGGAGCGGCTTTGGTGGCTGGAGTCTTCCCCCTCTCCCGCCGGTCACTGGCCAACTTCTGATGCTTAACAGGGGGGGGACTGGCTCCGTGTCACACTGGCTGTCCTGGTGGCCGGTGCACTCCACATACCTGTGACAACAGGCACCACTGGTCCCGTAGATGTTGTGGCTGAGGTGCTACTTCGGGACCTATGAGATGGACGGGGTGGGGGAGGTGTGGGAAAAAGGTCAAGGCTGGACAGGAAAAGTTTTTTGGACACACTGGGACGGGTAGCTGGAGGGGGTTTGGGAGTGGAGGAAGAGGTGGTGGTAGTAGGAGGTGTAGGTTTGGTGACTTTGGGTGCAGGTGCATGCGCTGGAGGCTGTCGTGAGGTGGATGGCTGTTGGGTCGGTGTGTGCCTGCGTTTGTGTATCTTGGGAGGGGGGTCACAGACACACTGGGAGAGGACACAGGGGACGTGTAAATGGTAGTGGGGGTGGTGACTGCACGTGAGCGGGGTGTGCTGGTGGATGTGCTGGTGAGGGACGTAGTGGCTGTAGAGGTAGTGCATGCAGGTGTGTGTGTAGACGAGACTGGGAGGGAGGAGGGAGACGACGAGGAGGGGGACTGTAGACGGGTCTCATCGACCGCGTCTTCCGACTCTACGGACTGGCGCCTTTTGCGCGCCTCATCCGGAACCCTTGCGCATTTCCATGGGGACGCATGGATGCCACCCGAGCCGTCGACACCGGATTTCCGCGTGTTAGCATTAAAACAGACAACGGACTTCAAAGGAAGAAAGGAGGAGTTCGCTGGAGAGAAGAATCGTCAGACGAACGAAAAGAGAGCCCCGCGAGAGGAAGACGCCGACTCCGGACCCGAAGAGAGAGCCCCGCGAGAGGAGGACGCCGAAGCCGGATCCGAGGAGAGGGAGGCATGCCAGAACAACAACGAAGCAAGAAACCAGGTCACAGAAGGAAGCAATCTCCGCCATGACCCAGGAGGGTCGTGGGTCCACAAGGTACGGTCCTTGTTACGGGGACGGCGGTACTCTGTGTATACTATTAAGGACAGGGGGGGGGGTTAATAGAAGTTAGGAAGGGGTGAGGGTTGGAACCAGGAGGGTCACAGGGGACAGAATCACAGAGGGCGATATGGTGGCTGAGCACTAAAAGCAGTGTGAGACCAATACCTCAGAGAACTCCCCATCACTCCCTCACAACACGGTATATTCCTATACCTGTGCACCCTAACACACCACCCTCTTAGTTCCCCCCCTGCACGTTCCCTTACTAAATCAGAGCCAAAACCCCACAACGCCACTTACCTTTTGTTGTGTTCCTGTCTTCTTGTTTTTCCGGTCTCATGAGAGGAAGATACGCGACCCAGTAGTCCACAAAGACCTAGAGGAGAAGACATAAAAATAAAACAGAGACATTAAAGAGAAGTAGACCCTACGTGGAGCTATTCCTAAAGACATTTGTGTTGTTACGCTATACGAACAGTTTTTCCCGCTTAGTCTTCTCTACAACCAATAAAAACCGTTTCATTTTCCCCTATATACGGGCCCGAGTCCTTTGTACTGCCAAGCCTTCCACAGGGACACAGTGGAGGCAGTGGATGTTGGTGTGTCTGCATGTGTGTGATGCTTGCGTGAGTACCTGTGGGATGTGTGGTGCTTATGTTTGCCTGAGCTTCCCTTGTGTGGTGAGGTGTGTGCAGGCTGGTCTGATGGTGTGCTTGGGATAGGCAGAGGTACAGGGGATTGGGGCTGGGTGGAGGAAGTTGGATGGGGGAGGCTAGACATCAGTGCTGAGGCCAGAGTTTGAAAGGCTCGGTGAAGGGCCACCTGACCAGAATGAATGCCCTCCAGGAATGCATTAGTTTGTTGCAACTGCCTTTCTGCACCCTGGATGGCATTCAAAATGGTAGACTGCCCAACAGTGAGGGACCTGAGGAGGTCAATGGCCTCCTCACTGAGGGCAGCAGGGGTGACTGGGGCAGGGGCTGAGGTGCCTGGGGCGAAGGTGATGCCCACCCTCCTGGGTGAGCGGGCACGGGGCGAAGGCTGAGGGGCTGCTGGGAGGGCGATGCTGGTAGGGGGGGGGTACCTGTAGATGCGGGGGGCACAGATGTTGCCGCCACCACAAGGGAGCTCCCATCAGAGGACGAGTCCGTGTCGCTGGTGTCAGCTCCTGTCCCCGCCGTGGAGCTCCCGTCGCCCTCCGTCCCACTGGTGAATTCTGAGTCCGTAGTGTGGCCCTCCATGGCCATGTGGGATGCAGCTCCCTCGTGCTCCGGTGCCACTGCTCCTCCGCCTTATGATGCTAATGCACACAAGAACAGGGAAACCACAAAAATGGGGGGGGGAACAGAATAAAGACATGTTGAGTGCATGGATTACCGCTACCGTTGGTGGACGAAACAGACACAGAAGCCCCCTGCACTATGCCGCGCTCTTGGGCTCTACAGTGTAATTCCTGGGAAATGGCCTACAAGGCAATGGACGACATCTGCACACATAGATGACACAGGGGCATGAATAGCTGTACTTGGCACTCTACAGAGGTGGAGTGGGGAGCCACAGGGCCATGCCTTATGGAGGGACCTAGCCAACGGAACTCGCCCTGGCCTAGGGAAGCCCACAGCCCTCCTCCCCCACCCAGACAACTCCACTGCTCGCAAAGTCAGCTGAATGAGAGTGTACTCACCCCCTTGTGTCTGCTGTGATGCCCTCAAGCGCCCATCCAACTCCGGGTAGGCCACCGCCAGGATCCTGAACATCAGGGGGGTCATGGTTCGACGGGCACCCCTCCCACGTTGGGAGGCCATCCCCAGCTGAGCGTCCGCCATCTTCTTGCTCCAGCGGCGAATGTCCTCCCATCTTTCCGGCATTGGGTGCTCCGTCTGTGGTAGACCCCCAGGGTCCAGACGTCCTTGGCGATGGCACGCCAAATATCTTTCTTCTGGTGGGCGCTGACCTACATGAAATGTACAGGGGAAGAAGAGAAGTCATTACCAACTGCACCGTCAAAGTGAGTGGCCCCCATCCCTACCCTTGCCATGTGGCACATGCACCCACCATCTTTCATGCACACAGAACTCTGCCCCCTTCCTTCTTACATCCAGCCCTCTCCACACAGGCATAGCCCATACAACATGCTCCCAGTGTACTTACCTGTTTGTCTGGAGGACCGTAGAGTAGCGTGTACTGGGGGAGGACCCCCTCAACTAGCTTCTCCAACTCCTCCGATGTGAAGGCAGGGACCCTTTCCCCAGACGCACGAGCCATTGTATCTTCCAGACCGAGGTCACAGCAGCACTTGCAGTGTACGTCCTCTCCTGTCGAAGATCAGGTATTGAGTGTTTGAACAGATAGAAAATGGCGGTCACGTCTGCGGCGGTCACGTCCGCGGCGGTGCGTATCATCACCGCCGGCGTACATCGTCATTGGCTTCTGGGACCCATAGGGTCCAATGTTAACCAATGCAGCATTGGGCCGCGGTCTCCGACCGCCTACCGCGATGGTGTACAACGCCAGCGCAGTTACCTCACATCCCATTGTCCCACTTTACAGGTCAGGCAGCCGCCATTTCAGGGGCCCACATGGCCTAATTTCCAACTGCGTCACACATACCTAGGCCTAGTCTCAACACACATACAGGCCACCTATTGTGTATGATTGTTGTTCTGGGTAAACTGTGGGTACGTACTTCTGAGTTGTTTGACTCTGTGGTCGCTGTTGTCCTTCATAGGCACCGTCCGCTGGGACAGGTGAGGAGATGGCGGAATCCTCCGGTGTACCGACCGCTGGTGGACCTGTCGACAATGGAGGAAAGACATTTGATCATCACCTACAGGTTTGACGGTGCCACAATCCAGGAACTGTGTACCCAGCTGGAGCCAGACCTGATGTCAGCAATCCACCATCCCACAGGAATCCCCCCTCAAGTGCAGGTGGTATCAGTGCTCCATTTCCTTGAAAGTGGGTATTTTCAAACAACTGTGGCCATGGCATCAGGGATGTCCCAGCCTATGTTTTCCAACGTATTGTCCAGAGTGTTGTCTGCCCTGCTGAAACACATGCGGAGCTACATCATTTTCCCTCAGGTGGAGGATTTGCCTACAGTGAAAGGTGACTTCTATGCCCTTTGACATGTCCCCAACATCATAGGTGCCATTGATGGGACCCATGTGGCTTTGGTCTCCCCCCACAGGAGTGAACAGGTGTACAGAAACCGGAAGAGTTATCATTCCATGAATGTACAGATGGTATGTTTGGCCGACCAGTACATCTCCCATGTGAATGCCATGTTCCCTGGCTCAGTGCATGACGCCTACATCCTGCAGAATAGCAGCATCCCTTATGTGATGGGTCAACTCCAGAGGCACCGTGTGTGTCTATTAGGTGAGCCCATGGAAGCAAGACAGTGGGAATGGTTGTCTGGGGTTATCCCTACAGCTTAGTGTGTGTCTAACAGTTGTCCCTCGCCATTTGCAGGTGACTCTGCGTACCCCAACCTGTCATGGCTACTGACCCCAGTGAGGAATCCCAGGACCAGGGCAGAGGAACACTACAATGAGGCCCATGGGTGAACTAGGAGGGTGATCGAGCGGACCTTCGGCCTCCTGAAGGCCAGGTTCAGGTGCCTCCACATGGCAGGTGGATCCCTATTCTACTCACCAAAGAAGGTGTGCCAGATCATTGTGGCCTGCTGTATGCTTCACAACTTGGCTTTGCGACGACAGGTGCCTTTTCTGCAGGAGGATGGTCCAGATGGCGGTGTTGTGGCAGCTGTGGAGCCTGTGGACAGTGATGAGGATGAAGCAGAGGAAGAAGACATGCAGAACAGGGACTCAGTGATCCAGCAATATTTCCAGTGAAACACAGGTGAGAATACATTCCTGCCTACTACATGTACTTTTACACTACTACCTCTCTACTGTCTGTCGTTTTCACCCAGTGTATGGTCACTGAGTTGTCACTTTCCCTTACGATTTCACAGATGTGGGTCCTAACGTGTGTCATCTGCTTAGATTCCTCATGGACTAGAGCTGTGTGACATAGGTATGTTGACATTACATTTTCAAGAACATTTGGTCACTGTAATTGCAAATACACTATTTCGAAATCACAGACAGACTCCAGATCATTTTGTGCTTTAGGTGTGTTTATTTAAATGCAAAATATTGGAGGGGGAAGTTAAATGGTGAGGGGTGATGGTGAAGGAATGTCCATGGCAGAGTCCAGTCTATTAGTCTCACAGGTGCATTGCCCATATGGGCATGGGAAGTGGACCTGGAGCAGTTTAATTATGGACAGGGTGACAAAGTGGGACAGTGTGATGACAATCAGGGTGGTCTCATTTCTTGGCGGGGGTCTTGGCATCATGCTCTGTCTTGTTCCTGGATCTCAGGGACCGTTTGCGGTGTGGTTCTCCGTCTGCAGGGGGTGGGGTGCTGGTGTGGTGGTCCTGTGGCGGGGCGTCCTGTCCACTAGCGCCGGCGGAGGTGGTGGGCAGTTCATCGTCCATGCTAGTGTCAGGGCCCCTTGGAGTGCCACAGTGTCCCTCCTGGTGTTAAGTACTTCCTTCAGCAGCCCTACGATGGTGCCCAGGGTGGAGCTGATGGTTCTGAGTTCCTCCCTGAAGCCCATATACTGTTCCTCCTGCATGTGCTGGGTCTCCTGAAACTTGGCCAGTACCGTTGCCATCGTCTCCTGGGAGTGGTGGTATGCTCCCATGATGGAGGAGAGGGCCTTGTGGAGAGTGGGTTCCCTTGGTCTGTCCGCCCCCTGTCGCACAGCAGCCCTCCCAGTTCCCCTGTGTTCCTGGGCCTCCATCCACAGGACCGTGTGCCCACTGCCACTGCCCCCAGGTCCCTGTTGTTGTTGGGGTGGTGGGTTATCCTGGGTTCCCTGTAGTGGTGGACACACAGCTGATTGACGTTTCCTGGGGACAGAGGTATGGGCCCGCTGGGTGGGTGCTGTGCTGGTGTTTCCAGAGGGGGGAAGGTCTGTGGTGGCCTGTGCCAGTGTGAGGGGAACCGACTGTCCCGAGGCCCCAGATGCTCCGGGCTGGTCATCTAGATCCAGTTGGACAGAGGTGCTGTAATCACTGTGGGCCTCTTCTGTGGGTGGAGTGGACATGTCTGGACCCTCCTGTCTGGTGACGTTGGGTAGTGGTCCTGCAGGGGTGTAAAGGCATGATTATTGCATCTGTGTGTGTCATGGTGTGCAATGGGTGGGTGACTGTGTACCCCAGTGCTGGCATTCCTGTGTGGGAGCTTGTGTGATGATGGTTTAGGGGGGTGTATGGGTATGTGCAGTGGGCATGCTTTAGTGATGGGTGTCCATGCTTTGTTGTTGCATGCAGGGCTTGGTGTTGGGATGGGTGGTTTGTGATATTGGTACATTTGTGAGGAGTTGGAGTGATAGGGGTGAGGGCGAGGGTGGGTGTATGTGATAGCATGCAGGTAGGGTGGGGGATGTAATAATTAAGATTTGACTTACCAGAGTCCATTCCTCCACCAACTCCTGCAAGGCCCTCAGGATGCAGAATCGCCAAGACCTGCTCCTCCCATGTTGTTAGTTGTGGGTGAGGAGGTGGGGGTCCGCCGCCAGTCCGCTGAACCGCCAGGTGGTGTCTTGAGACCACGGAACGCACCTTCCCCCGTAGGTCGTTCCACCTTTTCCTGATGTCCTCCCGATTTCTTGGGTGTTGTTTCACTGCGTTGACCCTGTCGACTATTCTTCGCCATAGCTCCATCTTCCTTGCAATTGAGGTGTGCTGCACCTGTGATCCAAATAGTTGTGGCTCTACCTGTACGATTTCCTCCACCAAGACCCTGAGCTCCTCCTCCGAGAACCTGGGGGTGTCTTTGCCGTGCCATGGGGTGGTGTAGGTGATGTGTGGGGTGGTGTGTGTGGTGATAAGTGTGGTGATATGTAGTGGTGTGTTGTGTGAGGTGCGTGGAAGTTGTGTGGGTGATGGTGTTATGTGCCTGTGGATGCTGTTGTACTTGCTGGTGGTGTCTGTCTTTGTGCTTCTTTCAGATTTTTTGGTAGTAGGGGTTTGTGGGTGATGTGGGTGTGTGCTTTATATTGTATTGGGTGTGTGGGAGTGTGTGTGTATGTGTATCAGGTGTGTGTATTTTGAATTGTCCAATGTGGCTGTGTTTTGTAAGAGTGTGTGTATTTTGAGCGCGGCGGAGTATACCGCCAATGGAATACCGCGGTTGAAAGACTGCCACGTGGATTTGTGTGTCGTGATAGTGTGGGCGTATTTCTGTTGGCGTGACAGTGTCGGTTTTATTTTTGCCAGTTTATCACTGACCTTTGGTGTGGCGGACTTGTGTGGGTGTCTGAATTTTGTCGGATTCCGAGATGTGGGTCATAATAGCTGTGGCGGAATTCCGCAGCCGCGGCTGTGTGTTGGCGGTCTTCTGCACGGCGGTAAGCACCGTTTACTGCCAATGTTGTAATGACCACCATAGTGTGGGAAAATTATGCCAGCAGTGGCTAAAATCATCCTCACTAGACGCGGTTAGAGAATACCTCAGTCTCCTGTCTAACTCCACTGACTTACAAGATTTCTTGTCAGGCCCCAGAACACCACGTAGGAAGTGTTTCTTATATGCAGTATATAATGAGATTTGGAAACTTTCCCAACAAGATGCTGCTGCCCGTTTAAGGCAAATAGATCAGGAAAATCTAAAAAAGGCATTAGCTCTTGTAGACAATGGGATTAACCCCTTGTCCGACCGGATATATACCATAAATAATATTGTTGCTTCTGCTATAGACATTATACAATCAGATATGTCTTCTTTACACCATGGACAAAGTCAGATCAGGTCCATTATGCAGTTGGGTTGGACACTTCAGACATTGAAGGTGGGTCGCGAACCGTGGCAGCACGTCAGTGCAAGGGAGCTATTTTCTTCTTTTAATTTAACGCGACAACAACAACTAATGGCTAAGAAGGAAGCGACTTATGTCATGCTTAACATCGAGAAATTAGAAAAGTTGCCTTTTACTGTGGCTGAAATACCATCTGCTTAGTGGTTAATACATGGGGTCATTAATCTGCCTATTTCTATACTACAATTTACCTCCTGTTTAAAACACATTCCGGTAGGCAAATATGAAAAACTGGGAGATAGTTACATTCATGAGGTGTGGGAGCTTCCCTTCTTGTACAAATGCTTCAGTGGCATGAAAAAGGTCTTTCTTAGCGGTAGTGGATGCGAGACTTCAGTCAGCCATTCGTTTGTTTGTAAACAGCTATCCTTGCATGGGGCGTGTAACGCCTCAGCTGCAAACTTGGCTTGTTATCTGAAGGGAGTCCCAGTCCCCTTGATTAGACCCACGTTCCAGGTGCTTTCAAATAGCAGCTACATCCTCCTCAATAGTGAAGGCTGTTGTGGCATGTGGGCCGGAATAGTTTACGTTGTTTCGGTCTCTAAGGTCGTTAAATGCTGCGGTAACGTACTGTTCCCCCCGGCTAAATTTAAGGAGGTAGCAGATATTTGGCCTCACATTGCTACTTCAAACGTGAATTTAGACAAATTAAGTAGACTCAAGGCTTTATTGTTTCAAAAGTCCATAAATTGCCCCTAATAAAAGCTCAAATGTCTTTAATAAATGTGCAGCTCAAAATCACTAATAATCATATTCAGGATATAGGGGGTGATTCTCACCCTGGCGTGCGGCGGAGGCCGCCCGCCAGAGTTCCCCCCTCCAAAATACCGCTTCGCGGTCGAAAGACCGCTAAGGGTATTTTGGGTTTTGCACTGGGCTGGCGGGCGACCGCCAAAAGGCCGCCCGCCAGCCCAGTGCAAAACACCCTTCCCACGAGGACGCCGGCTCAGAATTGAGCCGGCGGAGTGGGAAGGTGCGACGGGTGCAGTTGCACCCGTCGCGAATTTCAGTGTCTGCGAAGCAGACCCCCAGGGGCCCCCAGGGGCCCCACGACACCCCATACCGCCATCCTGTTCCTGGCGGGAGAACCGCCAGGAACAGGATGGCGGTATGGGGTGTCAGAATCCTCCATGGCGGCGCAGCTTGCTGCGCCGCCATGGAGGATTCATTTGGGCAGCAGAAAACCGGCGGGAGACCGCCGGTTTTCCACTTCTGACCGCGGCCGAACCGCCGCGGTCAGAATGCCCAGCGGGGCACCGCCAGCCTGTTGGCGGTGCCCCCGTAATTTTAGCCCTGGCGGTCTTGGACCGCCAGGGTTAGAATGACCCCCATAATGTCTGGTCTGTCTGTATTGACCCCCAACACATGATCTCCAACCTCGGATCTCTCGCCCCCAACCCCCCCAGCGCACACCAACAGCACTATTTCGACTTGAGCACCGCTCACCACTCAACCCACCGCAGCCATCATGTCATCCATTCACTCCTGGGCACCCACCGACCCATGCCTCCGTAACCCAACCTCATCAGCACGGAACTCACCAGCATCCTCAATGCCTCCATCACATCATAAGTTTTTCCTGACAAATAGGAACATGTGGAAATCAAACCCCTCTTCAAAAAAACCTCCATCGACCCCCAACAAACTCAAGAATCACCGACCCATTTCTCTATTACGCTACCCACCCAGAGTACCTGAGAAGGCCATCAATTAGCAGCTCAACAGCTACCTGGAAAAAAACAACCTACGGAACACCTTCCAATCAGGTTTTCGTTCCAACCTCAGCACTGAGACTGAACTGATTGCTGCCACTGATGACATCAGAGCTCCGCTTCCCCTCCGAATTGCACCCTCACTGGCAGACTTCAGGAAGAGACTCAAGATCTGTCTCTTCGACAGAGACATTGCAAGGCAGCGCCCGGATACCTCTAGGGGTGACAGCAATGTGCTCTACAAATGACTGATTGATTGTCACTTTGACCAGTCTTTTCAGTTTGTTGCAGAATTGTTGGGGACACTTGCACTGCTGGCACAGTTTGTTCACTTGGACACTGATCTCCAGGCATAATTCTTTTTGCTGCATCACTAGGTCCTTCGTCAGCATCCGACCTTTGCGCGGTCAACCGTATCTGTCTCAACCCTTCTGAACCAAAAGCTGCTGTTGACTCGCTCAGACCCCCCTCAGACAGTTAATGTGCTGTTTCAGTTACTTACACTTTCCCAACAGCTTGATTAACCTGCTCCCTTCATCTCACTGTAACTGGCCCTGCAGGGACAGCTGCTGTTTCATCAAGGGGAACCTGTAACTTTGCGAGTGTGTGCTGCATGAATTCAATTAGAGAGACCAGTGCACTTCACAGCTGTCATCATCACCAGCATTACTTGGTGTGGCCCCTTCCAACACAGTTCTAAGTAGGACTTCTGGACATGCTTATTGACCATGACATAGTCACCTACACAGGTCATGACATAACTCCTGCTGTGGCTGGACTGTAGCTTCTCCAACCTGATGAGACACAGAACCACATCAGCCAGTCCTTTGAAATAATCAAGTACCATTGCATCTGTAATGTTCAGAAGCTCATTTGCAGGCAAAGCTGGTAATCTCATGGCACGGCCCATGAGAATTTTATGCGGAGACAATCATGTTTTCCTGTTTGGAGTACTGTGCAAACTCATCAAAACAAGAGGCAATATACCAGGCCATGTCACCGAGGTAGAAGCACAAACATTTGCCAGTTGGGATTTCAGAGTTCCATTACAGGACCAAGAGTGGCAGAAAATATGCCACTGGCCTGTTTGCATTTCCATGCAACTGAGTCAAAACAGAGAGCACATCCCTCCCTCTCTCAGCAGTACAAAGTAAAACATTTACTGAAATCAGGCATTACCAGAGCAGGGGTACGACAGAGAGTTTCTCTCAGCTCAGTGAAGGCACGTATGCAGCTGTCATCCAATGGTACCAGATCAGAAACATCCTTGCTTGTCAGCCTCTGCAGAGGCTTGGCCAAAAGTGAAAAGTTTGGAATCCACTGGCGACAGCAGCCAACGATTCCCAAAAACATCCTGACTTCTTTCTGAGTCTTTGGAGGATTTATTTTCAGAATTGCTGAAATTCTCTCTTGTGACACCTTCCATACACCTTTCCCAATATGGTGTCGTAATTATAAAACGTCTTTCTTCCAGTAATACACTTTAGTCAGGGAAACGTTATGTCCATTCTCAGCTAAGTGGTCCAACAGGGCAATTGTATCTCTTCTGCATGCTTCTTGAGTATTTGACGCTACTAACAGATCATCTATGTATTTAATTAGAAATTAATGATAGAGCATTTTATGTGATTCCAGATTCTTTTTAATATCTTGTTGAAGATTGAGGGGCTCTCGGTATACCCTTGTGTGACTCCACCATGCCAAAACACGACTGCCAAACCAAAACGCGAAGAGAAACTGGCTCTCCTCATGCAACGGTATGGATATAATCACTTGGCACAATTCAGTCAGGGGGAACCACACAGCTTCGCATGGAATTTCAAATAAAACCACTGCTGGATTTAGTAGCATGGGACAACAAGGAACTACAATTTCATTCACCTTTCTAGGGTGCTGGACTACACAGTACTTTCCACTTGGTTTCCACAGTCCCATAATGGGAGAGTTGCATGGACTTCCCAATATCTCCTTTAAAATTCCCTTTTCTATCATGGACTCGATCACTGGGGTAATTCCTACAATTGTTTTGGGTGTCATTATGGTATCCTTGGATACACAGCATTTGGTTTCACAGTTATCTTGACAGGCTCAACACCTTTGGTGAGTCCTATCTCCTTTCCTGATAAATCCGAAACTTCAGATGACACAGTATGTTTCAAATCTGTGGGTAAACCATTACAGGTCAACATAGGGTACATTCTGACACTTGGGGTTTGATTCACAATTTGAAATGCTGCATCCTCCTCATTGGTATGTATTTCGATTCGTTTTCTCTATAGGTATCTAACTGGGCTGTATCTAGGTTTCCCAGTATCATCTCATTTAATTCTACTTTTAATCTGGGCACATCTAATGGTCTTTCTCTTTCTGGGTTTGTACTGATCTTCCACTGAAACTTATGTTTCCTCCTGTTGCACCTGCAGGGCAGAAATTATTCAGCCAATCATTCAATTACTGGGCATTAAAACCTCGCAAGCTTATTGGAGTATTCAAAAATGCTTCTCCTCTTGCAACACTCATTTTTGCCTGATCTAGAATATTCACAATGGACATACCTTCTTCTGAAGTGTTAAAGGGTAATCTATTAGGGATACTATGATCAATTTGTATAACAGGTTCTGATCTTGCACAAAATATGGTGAGGATCTCTAAGGAAATCTCACATCAGGAGTAAATCCTGTTTGACTTGTGATTGGAGTCGGATGGCAAATGCGTGTGGGGGTTAACAGTCTCAGAAGTAAAAGGATTCTTTCTACCTCTGAACCATTTGAACTAACCAATGCCTGATCACTTGCTGAAGCAAGGCCATTTGAAAGAACTGGGGTATGGAGGACATTTGAAACATTCTTGCCATTTGGAACATTTAATGTACGTGCATTGTTTCCTATCAGACCTGGACCATATGAGGGAACAACTGGACCTATTGTCACTGGAACGGTTAATGAATCTGGATTAGCAAAATTCATTAAATATGGCTGCATTGTCATCCATATGCTCTGTCCTATCAATTACATATTGAAACCTTGTACTGTCTTGATTTGAATTACAACTCTGTCATCAGATTCACATTTGAACTCTATACTGTCTGGCTAGAGTGCTTTTCAATGGGTGCAGTAGGCACATCAACAGTCACATCTCTCAATGTTTCACCTGACACTCCTATCTGTTCAGAATTGTATGGAGGCGTGCAATTTAACAGTAACTGGTTTATAAAGTCATTATCCAAATCACTCTCATATATTTCAGCTTTTTTTCTGTCTCTGCTACCTGTTTGCCTTTTCTGGGTTTTTTCATGCTCTTTGGTTTAGTGTCTCCTTCCCTCAATTATGTTTCCTCTCTAAGCTTTTTGCTGATTATCACATCTTGCCTCTGTAACTGTTCTTATCGCTTTCTTCATTCTACCCTCATACTTCTTTTTCTGTTTCTGGTGAGCTATGTGCTACCAAGTCTTAAGTGCTTCAAATTGTACAGGTCTCAGAGGTGGTATCATCTTATACAAAATGTGCCTCAAGTTCTGAAATTGAATGTTTAATTGTGAGGAAATTCTAATGCACCTTCTTTCTCTGTAACCTTATGCTACTGTTCAAGCCACAAACATGCATTAAGACCTATTTCGGACAATACATAATGACCTGAAGGGTGGAGTCTCTATTCTCTGTCTAACTGAGCCAAATACATCACCTTTCATCAAAGTTTCCAATGCTTCAAAGAACTTCATTTTTAATCCATAATTCATAGTCAACTCTTCATTCGAATCAGGAAGTAACTTTGTCCCACGATCCTCTTTTCGATGTTTACAACCAATAGCAGCACATCACTCTGTGATTTAGTCTACCAATTACACCAACTGACGTATATATCAGCACGACACACAATGATGTCAATCTCACTTCTTGCAGCAGCTCACCCTCCTTTACAGTTTCTCTCACGTAAACCTAATGCAAAATAATGCAAGCATAAACCAACAACAACTGTCTTATGCTAACGGATAGGGTAATCATACACTTCAAAGCAGTATGGAGATACATTTCCCACTATGGTCCTCACAATTGAAAAACTAATGAGACTTGACCAGCAGATCTCACTCTGATTGGTACAGTTCCTCCATGTGCACTCAGGATTCACTAATACCAACCACCTGCACTCACTAAACAAGTACCTTACACTGCAGACAATAAATTAACCAAGTGTATTCTACAGCTGGGCGTTATCTTGGATTCTTAGGCCATGATGGAGCCGTTAACCCACACAACATCTTAGCAGAAAGCACCATGATCACACAAAAACTTTGAAGCTCCACAAAACACTTAATATCATACTTCACTGCAACCTTTGGCCAAAGGAACACAAGCACAAACCCTACTAATACACATCCGCTGCAAAGGAACAACTCTGGCTTTCCTTTAATCTTCTGAATGAACCATGGGATCAGAATTTGGACTGGATTTGAACAATAACATAATAGGGCTAGGACTTCCTAATACAATGCCTAATTATTTTCTCCCATCTAGTGGAAGGAACTGTACTCTGCTACAAGATTTGGGGGAGCATGTCACCTATGCTCTAAATAAGGTCAATGTCTTTTGTCATCCTAGCTAAGGGGTAAAAGAAGATTATCATCAACATTTAAATCAACAGTATGACAAATATGGCCACACAAGGAAAACCCAAGTCAGAGATGGAGTTAAAGGGTTTTCTTACAAACTCCGACTCAGGTTGATGTAGACAATCATCAAGGCAAGGCTGTAGAGAAACAAAATTACCATTGGATATTCAAGGTGTGGGAACAGCAGAAGTTTGATTAATACCCAATAGACTAAGCATTTGATTAATGCGATACAGGACATAGGCACCAGAACCTGATGTTCTGAAAATAAGCTTTGATCATTTCTTCCTCTAAGAATTTGCATAAATCTCAATTACCTAATTAGTTCTTTAAAGAATTGGGAATCCCTTGAAGGCGCAAAGCTTCCAATTTCTCCTATGGTGGGTTACAAAATATGGGGGCAAAAGGTAGAAAGGAAATGAAGGACAAAAAGAAATTGGGAAAATGACATCTGGGGCAAGATAAAACGATGGTTGGCAAAAAGTAAGTTAAAAGGAAAGGTGTCAGCATTTCAAAAGCTCAGTTGAGGAAAAAAGTCTAAGGGCCTCATTCCGACCCTGGCGGTACAAGACCCCCAGGGCCGGGGGCAACGGAAGCACCGCCAACAGGCTGGCGGTGCTTCATTGCCCATTCTGACCGCGGCGTTAAAGCTGCAGTCAGAAAAGGGAATCCGGCGGTTTCCCACCGGATTTCCCCTGCTTGGGCAGAACCTCCATGGCGGCGCTGCAAGCAGCGCCGCCATGGAGATTCCGACCCCATTCCCGCCATCCTGTTCCTGGCGGTTTTTACCGCCAGGAACAGGATGGCGGGAACGGGTGTCGTGGGGCCCCTGGGGGCCCCTGCACTGCCCATGCCACTGGCATGGGCAGTGCAGGGGCCCCCTAACAGGGCCCCAGGGAGATTTTCACTGTCTGCATTGCAGACAGTGAAAATCGCGACGGGTGCAACTGCACCTGTCGCACCCCTGCAACACCGCCGGCTCCATTCGGAGCCGGCATCTGTGTTGCAGGGCCTTTCCCGCTGGGCCAGCGGGCGCTCCCTTGGCGGGCGCCCGCCGGCCCAGCGGGAAAGTCAGAATGGCCTCCGCGGTCTTCTGACCGCGGAGCGGCCATTTGCCGGTTCCCGCCAGGCGGGCGGCGTCCGCCGCCCGCCAGTGTCAGAATGACCCTCTAAGTCTTCTCATCTCAGCATTTAAGAAAGTGTGAGGCAAGGGCAAAGAGGTTTGTACCTCATAAGTCCAAAGAAAGAGTCCTTCAATGCCAATCATGTCTGACTAAAATCCAACCGGGGGATCGGTAAATTAAAGTCGAAAGTGAAAGATGATTTGTCCATTGATCACACCACATGGATCAGAAGGTTTAATTGTCCAGTCATAGTCCATAACACAACAGGTATCTGCAACATCAGAAAAGATTCCCATTACTGTCGTAGGAAGGCATCCATCTTTGCTCTCCTGTACAACTTTGTAACAGTTTTGAAATGTTCATCTTCTCAGTCTCTTAGTGTTCCAAACAATAGGACATCTATTTCCAAACTAGCGTTTTATGGGAACTATGGGGGTCATTCTGACCCTGGCGGTCCAAGACCGCCAGGGCCACGAATGACGGAAGCACCGCCAACAGGCTGGCGGTGCTTCCAAGCCCATTCTGACGCCGCGGTCAGAAAGCCGGGGCCGGCGGTTTCCTGCCGTTTTTGCCCCGGCTGGGCGAATCCGCCAGGGCAGCGCTGCAAGCAGCGCTGCCCTGGGGATTCTGACCCCCTTACCGCCAGCCTGTTTCTGGCGGTTTTCACCGCCAGGAAGAGGCTGGCGGTAAGGGGTGTCCTGGGGCCCCTGGGGGCCCCTGCACTGCCCATGCCACTGGCATGGGAAGTGCAGGGGCCCCCTAACAGGGCCCCATGAAGCTTTTCACTGTCTGCCTAGTAGACAGTGAAAAGTGCGACGGGTGCAACTGCACCCGTCGCACCGCCGCAACACCGCCGGCTCCATTCGGAGCCGGCTCCTGTGTTGCGGCCCCCATTCCCGCTGGGCCGGCCGGCGCTAACTTGGTTAGCGCCCGCTGGCCCAGCGGGAATGTCGGAATGAGGGAAGCGGTATTTTGGCCGTATGGTGGCCAAATGCCGGTTCCCGCCTGGCGGGCGGCTAACGCCGCCCACCAGGGTTGGAATGAGAGCCTATATCTGTAAAGGAATGGCATGTTAACAAAACAAAAACAACTTTCTCACATTCTGAAAGGCTGAGGCATAGCAAATCAATATGGCTAACTAAAGCAAAATATAATTCAAATGGTACACTTGATTCTCATTAATTAAAGCACATATAAACATTGAAATTATAATTCCTCATTATAGGTTTTGTCAACATTCATATCACAGTAGATTTGCAAACTGAAACAACCTGTTGAAACATTTCATTAACTATAATGAGGAACTACAATTTCCAAAAACATTTTCTTTTAGAAATTCCTTATTGCTTCAGTGGAAACTATTTTAACAGCATTAGGAAGCACATGGAATATATTAAAATAGCTCTACCTCATCAAATTAGATTAATAGTCTACAGTGAATGCACCCTAATATGGGTTTTCAGTGCACCACTTAGCAGTTAACTTGTTAGAGCTTCACACAAACTAATGAAAACCTTGTCCAGTATAAATCATCATTGTGACACAAAAAGTAGCAATAACACTTCATCTACCCCACCTGCAATATGGCCTATTTCATTAGTCAATTAATTATTTTCAATAATCCATTACTTTGCAAGTAGTATGGGATTGATTTCACATTCTCTCTCTTTAAATAAGCTTTCATTTAATTTGATGTGAACTGTATTCCATTGTCTGTTATTTTCATTTCTGATATCCTTTCTTTATTGAACACTTCCTCCGTCAAATCAATAGTACTAATCATCGATATTTCCTTCATAAACTATATTTCTGCCAACTTGCTCTTCTAATCCACCATGACTGTTGCCTACCTTTAATGTAAGGACATGGCATATGTTGGGCCAATGAAATATAAACTTATGCTTTTTTGCAAACTTCTCTTGGACCCTCACCCACTGAGTACGGTGCTTTATGTGTGTATAGTAATTTCTCAATTTCAGTGCATGCTCTACACTTATCAGTCCATTCTTCAACTTCTTTGATTGTTCCTGGCCACCATTAACTTTCTTTTAGCCTACATTTTTGTAGGGTTTTTCCTATGTAACATTTGATGTGTTCGATGTGAATCAGCAAATTTCATCATTTTTTGAAAGAAATCATCTTCATCTGTCCCAATCTAGCTTTAGGGCTGAATACCGCACATAATCCATCCTACTGGGAGCCACTGAGCAGCTCAGATTTCATCTTCACAGTGGTGGTACTGCTGCACTGATTTTACTTGATCTCAGTGTGGCTTCTCACTGTATCACATAAGCTACTTCTCAAAAGGCTAGAGGATGTGGGTCTTTGTGACCTGGCTCTGTCTTAGCTAGCTTCATTTCTACAGGATCAGACCTTCTAGGTTTTTGCCATCAACCATACCTCCAGCTTCCATCCTCTCACCTTAGAAGTCAACAGAGGTTCGGCTCTGAGTTCTATGTTGTTTAACATTTAGGTGCTCCCCCTGGCTAATAGTGTGTAATACTGTGGTCTCTCTTTGTTCTCCTATTCAGATGATACTCGGATCATCTTTTCCCTTTCATATAAGGAAGATCACAGCTCTGACTCCATGAACATCTGTCTTCTGAAGGTGGCAACCTGGATAAGCAACAATGCCTTTAAAAGTAAATGGAGATAAGACAACGCTTTTGCTTCTTGGCAATAACCCCCGTCTTTGGGGACCTCACCACTGGCCAGATATCCTGAGAACTCCCTTAGTCCCTGTGGTCAAGAACTTGGGCTGATGGCTCTATTGCATGCTCTAAGTGAAATCTCAGATTTCCAAGGTAGCTTCTGCCTGTTTTGCTCTCCTAAAGTAGCTTAAAAAAATCTTTGGATGCTACCATTCTTGGCCCGGCAAGCAGTAATCCAGGCTCTGATTCTGTATACATTGGACTACAGCAACATTCTTCCTGGGGCCTCCATTTCCTTACTTAAACATTTGCAGGTGGTCCAGAATGTAGCTGCTAGATTGTTATTTCATATTCCTAAACAGTTCTCCATGTTCATTCTTCTTAGAGACCTCCAAAGGCTGCCAGTGGAAAAACGTATCCAGTTCAAAGCTTTGTACTATATACGAAAAGCCATGTCAAACATAGGCCCTTGGTACCTGAGATCATGGTAACTCACTTTCATCCCAGTCATTCCCTCTGCTTCAGAAATTGTAATCTTTGTGCTGTCCACAGAATTAGGAGATCATGTAAGAGTGGTCGATGTTTCTCTTACTTGGGTGCTAGGCTGCGGAATGTTCTTCCAGACTCGATGAGAATGTCACAACCACTTAATATGTTTAGAAAATGGCCCTCACCCACCAGTTGGTGGCATGCTTTATCATTAGGCCGGCTTCTCGTCGGGCTGGAGCTGCAATGCCCAATGGGCCCCACAAGAGGGCTCTTTGCCAGAGATTGTTTGAAAAAGGTGCCAATAAAACCCATAGGAATGCTCGGAGACCTATAGTTTGATGTGGTGAAGGACTGGAAAAAGTGAGGTTAAAATTGACTATAGGCAAAAGAGTTGTACTTTATTTTAACTTAACATGTCTATGTCAAGGTTAAAAACAAAACAGGGTAGAGTATTAAGGAAAGTAATGTTCCTACCTTTTCTATGTGAATCTGTGTATGTCATTACTACAGAGTCGACATGTTTCACGCCTTGGGTGTCCCTTTGGATTGGGCGGCGTTTCTTCAGGACCAAAGAGAGGAAACAACACATAGGCGCTCATTCCAACTACGGCGGGCGGCGTCAAAAGACCGCGGCGGCCATTCTGGCTTTCCCGCTGGGCCGGCGGGCGACCGCCAAAAGGCCGCCCGCCGGCCCAGCGGGAAAGACCCAGCAACGATGAAGCCTGCTCCGAATGGAGCCGGCGGAGTTGCTGGGGTGCGACGGGTGCAGTGGCACCCGTCGCGATTTTCAGTGTCTGCAAAGCAGACACTGAAAATCATTACAGGGCCCTGTTAGGGGGCCCCTGCACTGCCCATGCCAGTGGCATGGGCAGTGCAGGGGCCCCCAGGGGCCCCACGACACCCGTTCCCGCCATCCTGTTCCTGGCGGTAAAAACCGCCAGGAACGGGATGGCGGGAAGGGGGTTGGAATCCCCATGGCGGCGCTGCAAGCAGCGCCGCCATGGAGGATTCCCTGGGCCAGGGGAAAACCGGCGGGAAACCGCCGGTTCCCCTTTTCTGACCGCGGCTTTACCGCCGCGGTCAGAATGGCCCAGGAAGCACCGCCAGCCTGTTGGCGGTGCTTCCGCGGTCCCCGGCCCTGGCGGTCATGGACCGCCAGGGTTGGAATGACCCCCATAGTCCCCACTAAAAAAACAGAAAGTATGCTCTCAGTGTCAAGATGTGTCATGCAAGTGTAACTTACACTAATGTGTAGACTTCCTAATGTGAGTGACCCTTCCAAAGTAAGGAATAGGCCCCCTTGGAAATCACAAGCCATTGAACTGCTGCAAAATTCTTGCTGCATCAGTTCAGACCAGAGACCTAACTGCAGGCCATGAACCCAGAACCCGTTTGACACCTCACTCTACATGGCTAGTGCTGGGTATCCCGTCGGGTAGCTATGCACTCTGTAAAACCATAATATTATTAATAATACTGTTATATTAACTTACTCTTTCTTACCTTTGATGAACCAATTTACTCCCTCTCATGATGGAGCTTTCCTGCACAGATAATCCTGTATTTTCTAATATGGTTGTAAAGTTGTTTTTTTCTGTACCCCATCTCTGGATTATTCTTTCAAGTTTTTTAATTGTCCCGTCTTCTGCCATTTCTATCCCCACTCGCTTCTAGTAGGTGCGCCATTTCTGCTTCCAATCTCTTCTAGACGCATGGTCATTGTCTCATAGTCTTTGTCATTTTCCATATATTTTTCCAGTGAGTCAAGTAATCGTGACAAACATCCCTGCTCTTTTATCTTTCTACCATGGTAAGTATTGCCTCCTATTCTATTACAACATGTTTTCTTTCTGTTGGTGATACATTGTGGAAATGAAAGCTATTACCTCCTCTTCATCAATGTTGCCTTTTTGAGATAGGACTGCTCCTAACTCACATTTGTTTGCATCCACTGTTGATGTGATTGTTGTATTTGAATGGCTTTAAAATATTTGCTAATATATAAATGTATAAAACATGTTTAAAAGCTTCATTCTGATCTTGACTCCATTCAGATACTTGTCCCATCCTGAAAAGTTTACGTAATGACTCTTTCTTAATTCTGTAATGCAATACAAAGTTCACACAGTCTTCTATTGATCCTAAATATGATCTCAACTGCTCCTTATTTTTC
The DNA here is from genome assembly GCF_031143425.1 of Pleurodeles waltl. Lineage (NCBI taxonomy): Eukaryota > Metazoa > Chordata > Amphibia > Caudata > Salamandridae > Pleurodeles > Pleurodeles waltl. The sequence goes on from NC_090440.1 coordinate 1,663,508,564, forward strand.
ATTCTGGTGCCATTTTGATTGCCATTAGCCAGGCTGTTTTTAAGTTTTATTTTTTCCCTTACAGCATGTGTCCTAAGCATTCCACCTCACTCCTTGCTCACTGGTCCTCTTATAGAATTTGCAGAGCGATCACCGATAGGAGCAGCAATTGTCCTTATTTTAATGGCTGGCTAGGGGCACCATTTTGGGATTGGATGTGCTCTAGTTGATGCAGGAGTGAAAGGAGCATCCCCCTTAAAAGGAGGGCTGCATAGTGGATGTGCCCGGGGAAAGGTACTGATGTCGCGCTGTCACTTACATATTTTGCCAAGATTGCAAACGTGTTTTTTCCTGAATGCTGTTCATGTGCTTTTAGCTGACTTAATTTGCAATTTGCTAGGTTGATACAGGCTCTTTTTGAAAAATGATATGCAATTGTATATAATTGTAGGTGTTTTTGCATGTGTTTTGACATGTATGACATTTTTATCATTTTTTAATAATTGAGCGAACTTACTAGAATGAGGGTAGTTAGGGAGTTGGTGGTGCAATGTTTGTGTGGATTTTTCTTCAGTTGCAAAGGGAACACTGATCAGAGCAGCAATTTTTTCTATTCACAGCTGACTAAATGTGCCATTTTGGGATAGGTTATGCACTAGATGACTCAGGAGTCAAATGAACATCCCCCTTTAAAGGAGGGCAGTGAATGCCCACAGTGGGCTTGCCAGTCACACCTGACTACGGCCAACTCCAGCCACGCAGCCCATTTTACTGCAGACTTGGGCAGGAATTACAGCTATTCTTCCAATGAGCTTTTAAAATTTAAGTTGCCTATAACCTGCTCCGATAAGCTCTCTGTGGTTTTACACTGGGGCTCTCTGTCCTGTCTGCATTGCTCTATACTATTACCATTTCAGAAGGAACCCTCAGATAAAGATAGGGAGGCAAGGAGCAGACCAAATCATTTTGCTTATGTTAATGAATTAGAGCGGTATTAATTAATGTGTGATCCCTCTATAAAAATTCTCTCTCACCTCCTTACTGAGAATCAGCTGGATTTCCTTTTTCTTGCTGAAACCTGGGTGAATGAGGCATCTGCTCCAGGCATTGAGCTTGCCTTTCCTTGAAATTATGCTTCCGTTCACATGGACAGACTAGATAAAAGAGGAGCCTGTGGCCGTTCCTTTTGGGAACAGCTTTAAAGGCATCATGTTGACGGCGTTTGGGCTTAAAAGAGTGGAAGCCGTGAAGTTTCACATTTAGGTTTCTCCTCAAGTATCTCTAGTTGGGATGCTTATCTGTCATCCGCCTGGCTTTGTTCCACGCTGATAGTTAGATTGAGATCACTTCTAATGAGCAGTATTGTGCCAACCACTTTCCAATGTCCTACAGTTTGTATACCTGTGGACCGGGAGGTAATAAACCAGGAAGCCACTAGTAACGTACAGCCATTCCATTCCCATTTAATTGTGAAGAAGCAGGTGTTAGGATTGAGCAATGTTTGAAGCACAGTGAGGGGAAGCGATCTATGAGACAGAATTCCCACCCCACAGGTCCTGAGGAAACCCTGTATGGACGAGGACCTTGTAATTCGCCCTGCCCATTAAACCACATTCATTTCTCAACACTTGAGAGGTCTGTTTGCCCCGTAACATCGAACCAGTATGACTAGTTCAACAAGTTTACATGTTGCGGGTTGTACTACACCACTAGTGAATACCAACCTAATACAGTCTAGTTCTTGCAATCTGACCCCCATTTCACTCACCAACCTTCTAAGCCCCTCGTGTCCACCCTCTAACATAATTTGAAGACTTTCAAACCATGCTGTCTAAAACTCACATGGCGGCTTTCCCTTACCCCCCCCATTTGTGGCAGCGTGTCTAGCAGAACTTTATTCTCCCATCGTTTCTGATGTTGACCTTTCCTGTCTGGTCAGCAGTGTCCGTGTCATTTGTTTCTTACTGGCCTCCACCCTGCTAGTCACTCACCCGCCTCCTCTAGAGATGTGAAGAACCACGTCTGTCCATCAGCTACTACATGTAGTTTTGCAAGAAAGATCATTACCTATTGTAGTTTGCTTTTTACGGAGTTCCACTTTCACCCTACCGAAAAAAACCTCCTCCTTGATTAACTTCCTGGGTGTAGCAAGGGAATGCCATTGTCGTATGGTTCTCATATTTTAGTGGGGCATGCAGACAGAGCACATGCAGGGTAGCATCACATTCTCTATAATTACGAATTTTGGCTGTTAATGTGTCCAGCTCTTGGTTTTGGGGCAAAGCCCTGCACACACTGGGCCCCCTCAACTACAAAGTGATTTAAGAGGTCTCCCACACTGCCCTATACTTTTACAGGGAAGTCCACCAATTGTATATTGTTATGTAGAACCTACTCTCCATATCCTCCGCCCTTAGGACACATTTCTGAATGGTTATTTTAAGCAATTTTACATCTCGTTATAATGTTCTAACCACAGTATTGTGTTCACTCAATTTAGCCTCCACAATTGTAACTCTTGTTGCCATTTTGCTCATGCCACTATGTATCAGATTTATATCTGTTACCATCATATCTATTTTATGTTGGAGGGTGTCCCTGATTGCTGACTGTAGTTGTCTGAGTGTAGGCTCCTCTTCATCTCAGTGGATCCAGTGGCCATTTCTTATTCCCTGTCTTTACCTGCCGCATCAGCTTTGAAGGTGTATTTGTCAAGTTTGTTGGTCTGCTGAGATGTGGGCCTTCTGCCTCATACCATTGCCACAGTTAAGTGCGCACTGCAACCCTTGCCCCTCCAACTCCTTTGTTGTTTGCTCAATGTCTCTTTCAATAGCACCATCAACTATGTCCTCCTGCCACAGCTACCATGACTCAATTTTTGCATGCGGCTGGGTCCAGACTTCTGCCTCAGCCCACCACCCCAGCCCCGATCCAGGCTGTGCTTGATTCACTGGTCTCTGCCCACAAAGCCGCCATATCCTCTGGCAGCACCAATTAGAAGAGTGCAGTGTTGCTCTAGCAGCTCTAGTCTCTTTATGGTGCCTCCAGCCCTTCAGCTCGCCTTCTCAATCTTCTTTCGATCGCCTCTCTTTCTCAGCTTAGCAGTATGCCATGCCGCACCTCCACCTTCTATGTCATGCACCCTGCAGTTCCTCACCTAACACCCTGTTGTCTCGTAATGGATAATCACAATTGAGTGGGGGGGCAGAGGGTGAACCCCATGGGGTTCGTGTGTGGTCTGCACCTGCTGCACCTCTCTGTCATCCATTGTTTAGCACAGGGATACAGCAGCTCTTCAGGCTCCCATTTACCTCTCCCTCAACCACCATCTTGGCCGTCTTTGCTCTGAGTGCTGTAATGCTGCCGAAGCCACCAAGATATCTGTGCTGCATCCATCAACAAGCCACTGCTTCACTATGGCACTGTGTGACCTGATCTGGATTTCAGAGGCATTTTGCAGGCATGGAGGTACAACCAATGTTGGTCCTGATCAGTTGAAGTTCCTCACACAGATGCAATCTTGAGATGCCAAAAGACCACACGCCCCTCAACATTCTTCTCAAGGGCATGGAGTGACTCCTTGAACTGATAGTATCTGGGGCCCTAGTCCTCTAGTGGTTTTGTACTCTCTGGAATTTTCTACGGGGGGCTAGGGCAAGTTTTATACAGCAAGGGAGTTGGAGGTGAATGGGAGTTGTAGAGGAATGGGTATGAGTGGGTGCAGTAATCAGGGCGTAAATTGGTGTTTACTGTGTTGTGGTAAATGCAACAGTTTGGGTGAATGTGTGGGTGTCTGTGTTTTTTGCTGTTATGTGTGTGCTGTTTTGGGTGTCCCTTTGGATGTGTGTGGTAGATTTTGTTTATGTGGATGTGTGCCTGTGGGTGTATCTGTGGATGTGTATTTCTTTGTTGTTTTTGTGAGGAATTGTGTGGATATGCTGCCTGAGGTGTCTGATGATCTTTTTCTTTGAGTGTATGTGTGGATCTGTGCTTCTTCGTACATTTAAGAGTATGGGAAGATTTAGGAACATGGGAGAGTTGTGGGGTATGGGAAGAGTTAGGAACAGAAAATGGCTTAAGGGTATTGGTAGAAATAGGAGGGGAGGGGTCAGGTGACTGGGAGGAGGTAGGAGCAGGGGGGGTTTTAGGTGAATGGGAAAATGTAGGAGCATAAGAGGGTTTAAAGAATTGTGTGTGTGTGTGTGTGTGTTATAGTGGACACGGTGTTTGTGAATGTCTTTGTGTGCATGCAAACATTTTTTGCTTTTGGTGTTGAATGTTTTGGTGTTTTGTATGTGTGGTGGAGGTAGTGGTGGTTTGTGAAAGGGAGAATGGAGTGGGGTCTGGAATGGGGTTAGGGTAGGGATGGTGTTGGAATGGTGGTAGGGAATTAAAGGAAGGTAGAAGGAAGAATGGATGTATTTGGCAGTCATATCAGAAGAGACTCTTCTCTCTATAAGGCAGACACATCACACTGAAAGCCATCCAAATGGTGAGCAATTGGGTAAGTTGTTGACCAACACCCTGCATGTTATTTAGCAGTGTAGTCTGCCCTTCAGACAGGCTTTTTAAATCTCGAGGACCTTTCTAAGACCAGTGCACATGGCATGGGGGCAGAAGGAGAGGTGCCCGGGCAAAGGAGACCCCAGTTCCTCTATGGAGCAGGAGTCGCCTAATTACTGGGTCCAAATGATTGATTATGGTGATGGAACTACCTGCAGGGGCAGACACAGGAACAAATATTTAATTCTGAGTGAGTTGGTCTTCCACCACGAGGAGCTGGTCTGTGCCAGAGCCCTCTGAATTATTTGTTGAGGTGGCCTCCTTGCCAGCTCCTTCAAACACTGTGTCACTGGGGCCTTTGGTGTCTGTGGTACCTCCATTAAAATCCCACCAACTCTCCTGTTCTTTTCCAGATGCATGGCCACTGTCTCCACTTGCTCCAGGAGTAGCTGAAATCACACGTAGGTGTACATTAAAAACACAACTTTTTACCATATTCTCAGGATTTCAGTATTTATTGATTAAATACATCCCCAAATTTGTGGATACAAAAGTTTGCAAACATATTTCAGAAGCGCTTTTAATTGTAAATGTTCCACATTTTGAAATTTATAAATTTGCAACATTTCATAACGTTTTTTACAATGTGTGTTACTTAGGTGCTTATTAATCCTGACAGAAAAAAATTGATTGTATTAATCACAAACAATTCCTCAATGAATACATGAAATCAGAGATCATGTTGTCTAATAAATACAACATATGAGATACAAAATACACCAAATCTCACTATTTTCAATTAATGCTAAAACAAATTGATGTTGTGACTATAAAATGGCATATAAATGTTATTGTTTGAAATTGCCATAAACTACCTTATTATTCTGGCCATATATTATGTTTTGTTTTCATTTTAGTTACAAGGAAATCTCCATGTGACCAAATGTATATAAACATAAGTGAAATGTTATTCATCATAAGAATGTTTTTATGTCTAAATTGTTAAATCTAAATATAAATGCTTCAGGGTTTTAGTTTTTTTAATAACCAAAAAATACAGTATGGTCTTTTCATATTTTTTTCGTTTTGCAAAATATAACATCTCATCCAACAGAAGTGTGATAAATCAACATATCAAATAATTATCCAAATAAAATGTATTTATTTTGTATACAAATGCAACTTTCTTCATGTTGTTTGCAACACTAACATTCCCATTTAAAAACATTCTAATAAGTGATCAATTTAGAAATTGTAATATGTTAGTATGTAACAAAGTAATATTCAACTTAAATTTTTGCAAGCATGGCTGTCAAAAATTGCCTGTAATTCTTTTATATCTGTTTCTATCAATATATTTCACAAATATTTTTTGTTAATTTAAGGGAATTATGAATTGTGACTGGCCATGTAGTTTATTTACATTAACATCATTATTTTAACACGTATTTTTGTCTCTTCATAAAAAAGCTTGACTAATATTTAAAACAGTAAGAAAAAGAACAATTTGAAACCTAATTGCAAACATGATGAAACACATTGAAACTAATTGAAAACCTACAGACATTATACAGCTTATATAACATACTATTAAATTATGTAAGGAATGTTTTGATAATGTTATTTAAAAATAAATAACATATTTCTGGGTAAGAACAACATGAAGGCCTTTTTTAGACCTGAAGGAAATTGTATGTATTATTTCTGACTAACTACATATATGAATACCAATATGAATTTTCCTCTTAGCCACATATGCTTACTAACTTGATACAATGTAAATCCAAGAATAATCAAAAAAGGCTGTGTTTTAAAATACAGATTTTTTCATTTTTTTTTGTATGTGCATATCTCTGCCTGAAATTTAAATTTGCTTTCATGTGTTTTGTCAGTTATCAATAGTAAAAGGATATTAACTAATAGAATTTTAATTTGTTTTGAGTAATGGGCTCAAACATCATCATTATCTACATGTATCATATTGTTTCAGGTTCTATCATGTCACACATACTTACCATGCAGTACCTTGAAGAATAAATCATATATGCTGCATTAAATTTCACAAATAATTCTCAAACCAATATAGCTTTGCATTATTAGATTACACTAATGTATTTAATCATTATTCAAAACATGTATTTTGCACCAAAATGTATAATATTGTTTTATATTAATACTTATCACTTACAAAATAAATAAAAAAATACATTCCAGTTGTTCCTGCGTGACACATAAATCATATGTAATGTATTTGATAGGAAATATTGAAATTTGGAAGAAGCCACATCATTATTGTTAGTGACAGCACTCAAACAACTTACATTTCATAAATTAAATACATGTTTAAATACATTTTGAAATGCTAAAAAGGTGTATTTCAAATATCACCTCAATGTTCATAGTATACTTAAATCTTCTGGATGCATTTTAAAAATAATAATTTATCACATAAGAATCATTAATTTAGTCTAATAATCAGCTTACATCCCTCTGGCCCCTTGCAAGAGCAGGGAAGGCCACCACTTGAACACATAGCATCACCTTCCCAGTTTTTGAAGGGCAGTGAGCCGGTCCACAACCAAAAGTCCTCTTTCTGTAGTGTATGCTGTAGCAGCGATGGTCCCCTGCTGGCGCATGTGTCTGGCAATAGCCAGTCAGATTTTCTTTTTCTTATGTGAGCTGACCCATTTAAAAAGAGGATAAATAGGCATAAATCCTTATATTTATTTCCAGTGATTTAATATTTTAATTAATATACATGACATTATAGTATTGACTAAAATGGTATTGTATTTGTAAATATTATGATTTTGTTAATCTAAAATGTTATCCTGTCCAGCTTTAGAAGACACGAGAACATACATATCCAGTGTCACAGCACGTAACTATGTTAAAACAAATCAGAAAGCCTTCAGATATAAACACAAATGAAGATCCTATATTTTGTAAAGTGAGGTGTGTATTTAGTCCAAGAAAAATATAATGAACAGACATTTCATATCCTAAAATACTTTTCATCAGTGAATGAAATCTTTGAAAAAATGAAATCCATGAGGTATTTCAGGTATACTTTAATCTATTTAATTTTCACTTAAATGAGTGATTTAAAAATGAATGGTGACAAATCATAAAACACATTGATTTGCATAACCAATGTTGCTATTTATGGTCTTTATAAAACAAAAGTCACAATACTTAGAAAATATGCAATTACAAAAAATATTTTCCACTCATAATTTTATCACATACATTTTTTATGTTTGTTTGGAATGTAATAAAAGTAAGGATTACAAGTTTTAAATTTGTCACTTCTTTATCCCAAATGCTATTTATTATCCTTAATAAACAATATTTGAATTTTAAAATGTTTATTACTTTTCGATTTTGGGAAAAATTACTATCATTTTGAATGTGTGAACATTTTTTATACATGCATCTATATTATAACTGTAATAAGCACTTTCATCTCATTAAACCATAAATGTCACACATGCAAAAAGCTAAGACATTTTTGCTAGTAAATATTAGGCCAGTCTTTGCGAGACAACATACAAATTAATTATTTGGATAACAAAAATCACAATAGCATTTCCAGTGGCAGTTTTCACATAGATTTGTTATATTTCCTATCCATTCCAATAACGTATTTAGCTATAATGTACTTTAAAAAAAAAAACAGGCTCAACATATACTTGCACAAAATATATTAAAATGTACCAAACACCTATGTTAATTGGAAGCATCAAATTATGCTTTTTCTTCAAACACACTATTTAGAAACCCTTTTTAAAATTTATATTTGAATCTCAACCTTTCAATTGATATTACATTAAAAAAAAAAAAATTGTTCCACAAAGACGTTTAGTCCAACATGCATTGGACTAGCATGTAGGAAATAGTGTCATTTAAAAGAAATTCAAAATATAAAAATCTGATTCCCGTTTCCTAACATACAAAATGACACAATAACACATTTAATTAATATTAAGATTTTGAAGAATTAGAGCTACTTTCTACACCACACCTTATCTGACTTTCTGCTGGGTTTGATTAGTCAATGCTCCCTCAGCAAGAATGTTAAGTATGTCTTCTGTGAAGTTAAATTTCCTGTCACCAGTATCCTCATTCATGGTTTGTTCCAGCAGTAGCTAAAGAGCAGCAGTGGTTGTGGAGGTATTGTGCAGTTGGAGTTTAGGAGGCAAGTGTCATTTGCTGATCTGCAAAGCATTAGTGAGTCATATGCAGGTATATTCTACTCTTGCACACAACATGCTGATGAGGTATGCATTGCAAGTTGCCTGAGCATTGGTGTAATGTTTGGACTTAGTACATTATCAGTACAGTTCAATATCAGTACAGTTGGTTTATGTCATAGATTGATTCAAACGTTTCTTCCAAGGTTAGTAACACATGGTTTATATTTAGAGCTCCAAATCTTGGCCTTTGATTTGTTTAATGTATGTAGTTGTTGATTTTGTTTGAGCATCATCTCTTTAGCAAACCTGATGACAGGTTGAAAGTATATCAGAAGGTAATAGTATTCGGAGGCACATTTGCATTAATTTGTAAGCATGACTTTAATCTTTAAGACAGGAAGATAGTCTACTCAACTATCTGATTATTTGTTATTGGTTTAATGTGTAATAAGAAAAATAGAATGTTGTCCCGATTGGGAAGACACTGAACACTTTTTCCATGTTAATTTACTGCTTTACTGTGTCTTGATGATTATAGGAAGCTATATAATTATCTCCTAAAAATGTAAATAATTGACTCAATAATAAAAATCATTCTTATTCAACAAAAAATACTTCCATACATTCTATCTATTGAATAATGTGTGCATAGAGAACAAGTGTGTGTTCCAAACAAAAACATAGCGGTGCATAAAAAATAGGAACATTTGTTTTTTATTAATGTTGAAGAAGGAATACTCAACCACAACATCACTTGAAAAACATTGAAGCATAAATAAACTGATTTGTTTTCACAGGAAAAGTTATTTCCATCATCTCTTCATTTTGGTTTGTTGCGTGTTGTTCTCAACTGGAACAGATGAATAACCCCTCATAAGGGCCACTAGAGCGGACTGAGTAAAAACGTGGGAGATTGTAACAGGTGACTCCATAGGCAACAATGTACCCCTCGCAGTGGAGCTACCAGCTGTAGAGTTAGGTTGATTTGACCAGGTAGAAGATGTCTTTTCCCCATAGAAAAAGGCTTATCTTGACACTGCAGCTACCCATTTGTAGCCATCTTTTGGACCGTACTGATGTAATTTGGGCCCTCATGCGTTCATTCTGGGCCCTTAGAAGTCCAGTAATTTGCCCCAACTTGGAAGAGTATTGTAACTGCACCCATCAGATTTGGCCCAATGTTTAGATGATTGTATTGCTCCCTCAGTCACTCTCTCTGATGCAGGTCCTGTACCAACTGTGACACAATGGCACATGTGAGCAGTCACAGATGTTGTATGCCCCAGCTGTGCAACATTTGAAGAAGCACCTGTAATAACTGAAGCCAGTACAAGGGTGGATGCCATTGATGGAGGTGTGTGGGCACATGGTTCCAGTTGGGGCACAGAAGTGTCCAAAAGGGACTGAACTCTGATGCCTTTCTGCAAATGTGTAGCAGGATTTGGGAGGAAGGACATTGTTTGCCAGGAAGACAAACATGCTTGGCCTGATTGCTCTTCCTGATGTTCAACATGGTCAGGAGAAGTGCTGTGGCTGAACGATTCCAAGGTTGATTGCCCAGACAGTGTGGACACCAGATTCAATGTAGAATGTGTTTTGGCCAGCTGAGCTATACAGAAAGTGTGACTGATATTTTTATAAAATGTAATTCCATGGCTGGTTGGAGCCATGAAGTTTCTTCATAACAGATAAGACAGCAAATCAAACAGAGCTTTTATTTTTTTAAGAAAATCTTTTAAAATAATAAATTGAAACATATGTAAACTATCGCAGGGACCATAACACGATCTTGAAGTGTCAAGGCTTCAATATAGTTAGTCTTTATATGGCATCTACTTACACTTTTAACCTATAAACATTTGACATTATTTATTAATAGAAAGAAGCACATATTGCAAGATGTTTGATTTATTTGAGCACACTGTATTTGGTTAACAGATACACACATGACGTGGCCAATTTATTGTAACCTAATACCTGCAGCTATACAGTGGCATCCAGTACTCAGAGTGTGAAAATAACGGACCCTGACATAGATATCGTTTTGAGTCTGATGCATTATACACAGGTACTCTGATGATACATTCCATATTATACAAAATAATTAGTCCCTATATATGCCACGTATGAGTGAAGCAAATGTGAATGTAATTACAATGGATAAGATGATGACCCCTAATGGTAAGTTGATGTGAATTAACCACAATCAGAAAACGTTCTAATTATTGAAAGTCCTTGCAGACACAAGGGGCCTCATTACACTTTGGCGGTCTTATTGGATAACCGTCGCTGTGGCGGGAACCAAAAGACCGGCTTCTTGGCAGTCATCCGACCGCCATATTCAGAGTTACACACTGAAGACCACCAAAAACAGCCAAAAATCCAAAACCGCCAGGACACTGGAGGGCGGGGAAGTAGCAAGTCCACCACCAGCACCGCTAGGCCAACACTAAGCCGCTCCCCAGATTACGAGCCCAAAAACACTACAGCAGTTCTTCCATGACAGAAATCCATTGATGGTGCGAACAGCCGCAGTCAGAACCCACTACTGTCAGAACACAATACCAAATTGGACAGTTTGAATACCCCACACCTGACACACATCCACACACCAGACACCCTTACTGACAGCACTATATACCACCCCCCCACACAACCCAGAACCCTTTGCAACAAAAACGACTTTCACATACACCAAGAGCAGGCAAACACAGAGAGAGCACCATTACACCGAAGGACACACACACCACATGAATCACACACCACACACCAGCACAACTAACACACAACACACATAATGAGCACACACAAATCACTACAAGCGTCCATCGCACACAATGCATCAACCACACCCCATCAATCACCCAACACTGCACCCTTACACACACATGACATCTCCCCCTCAACACAACCACAACCACGTCCCCACAAAAGCACCCACGGTTCACAGACGACGAGTTGGGGGCATGATGGATGAAATTGTCAGTGTAGAGCCACAGCTGTTTGGACCACAGGTGTAGCAAATATCAATTGCCAGGAAAATGGAGTTGTGGCAAAGAATCATCGACAGAGTCAACTCAGTAGGCACCAATTCACACACAAGGGATGACATCAGGAAGAGGTGGAACGACCTACGGGGGAAGATACGTTCCATGGCATCACGACACCAGATCGCCGTGCACAAGACTGGCGGTGGGCCCCCACCTCCTCCCCCATATTTCACATCTTGGGAGGAGAAGGTCTTGGACATCCAGCATCCTGAGGGCCTGACTGAAATACCTGGGGGACTAGACTCTGGTAAGTACCCACAACTTCCATGTCACACAATTGTCATGTCCTGCATGCTTCCTCACCACCCAAATACTCCTCAATTCACTGTATGTCTCACACCACCTCCCATCTAATCACCCAATGCCCCTCTCCTATATGCCACACCACCACCCAACCCAACTGGCCACACAGCCCTTGGCAAAGGCACGAATAGCATTGGCTAATACTATCACTACGACCTCCCACAATGCACTAGCGCATATACCTGAAAACCTGGAATGTGCACATCTTGTGCAAGTATGACTATTGTACGAGCTTCACCAACTATATGGCATGGCCAAGGACCACTACATGGCAATGATAGCAATGTAATGGCACACCACAATGGCAACCGGGGCTAAACAAAGTTACAGCTATTTGACATATCCAAATTGCCACTTATCTAGAACTCCAACCCTGAAATGGAGTGACCATGGTATGGAAAGTAAGATGGCAGACTCCATGCACATGCACAACATTCAGAGACAGGACATTTAACCTTGCATACTCACATACTGTCCTCCCTCTAGGACACCATGGTGCAATGTCCAGCCATTTCGTGTGACATCTAGCAAGCCTGATTATTCACTAGGTAACAGTGCTGAATAGTCATGTGACATATCAGACAGTACCTGAACCCATCCATAGTGCTATATGTACCAAACCTGAATGGCAGCCCCTACCATTTAGTATGGAACACATGTCACAGACTAGTATGTACCACCATAGTTATGCTGTGCAGCATCTGTCATTGTCATAGCTGGGAATCATGTTAAGACACTGTATGCATCTGACAAAGCGAAAGCCAAACACACTTTCTATATTTAACTCATTGTCTCACTCCATCCACAGGTACTCTGCCACTGCCACAATGGAGAGGATACCAGAGACTGACAGCTCTCCTCAGGATTAAGGCCTCAATGAGGACAACACGTCTGGATATCTGGACAGTGACAACCTACCTGGCCCATCTGGGACACCTAGTCAGCCTACGTCACCCTCTTCACCCTGCCCACATCAATCCACCCCCCACCTCGTTGCTCCAACATCACAGCCAACTCTTCGTCCCCAAACCTGTGTTCCAAGAACTGTTCAAACTATTGTAGTACAGGGACCTGAGTTGATCCATGACACCCCAGACAATGAAGGTCCTGCCAACTCTGGGTGTGGGCACACCCTGCCAGTGGCACAGGCACCTGGGGGCAGGGGCATAGGAGGGAAACTGTGGACCAGAGGAGGGGGGCCCAATGGACTTGACTGACCAAGAAATCATCTCCCAAGTCCTGGGAGCATACCAAAGTTCCCAGGACAGGATGAGCCAGATTATTACCTGTTGGGGGAAAACCAAAGTCTTCAGAGGAAATACTACCAGGAGGTCAATCAGCAGTATCAGGCCACCATGGCCTCCATTGCAGGGGTGCTGAGGGAGATCAATACCACCCTGTGTGGTTCCCTGACCCACCATCAGGCCCCTTCCGCTATCAACCTTACATCTTCCCCATCTACATCAGCGGCAGCTAGTGGGATGGAGACCCTTGTGTGCCACTGAGACACCCTGTTGACTGTTCAGAGACATGACTCCATTTTCCCATGGCACTTGGATACTGGACCTGTCCAACCAACTGCTGTAGCAGTTACTCTGATGATTCCATCTACCCTGACCTCACTCATCAACTTTATGTCTATTTGTGCACCTTTATTTTGGAATTCAACATAATGATATGTATAATAAATCACCATTGAACACAGATACTGTATATGTGTCTTAAATATAACATCTACAATTGCCATGCTTGCCAACTGTGGACTGGTTATGCCTCCCTAAATCAAAGAGGCAGCGTAATGTACAGCAGAGGGAGGCATCCTCAGCAGGAGTCAAATAAAACAGATATATCCCAGGACAGGTGTCAGAGAGGTAGAAATTTAGGGCCATGTAACTGTAAAGTCAATATTCCAACATGCACAAATACCATGGCAGAGAGTACCATCAGGATGGAAGGCATGATGCCACACAAAGCACATATGCAGGTTATAGATGTCGTGCCCAGTGTAGATTACCTCCTAGGTAGGGGCCCCCAGATTGTACCCACACTTCATCAGTCACAGACTAATCACACAAATCATTTACCTGCCATCTGTCATGTACATCCCTCATATCTGTAAACATTTAGCAATGGCTAATGACTATGAATGCCTCAAGCCATAGGTAGCAGATGCACAGATTAAAAAACACAGTCAGTGGGTGGAAAGACATGAGTACAGGAGAATGCAGCAAACATAACTCAATACTGGTCTGTCCATTTGAGGAGTTAATATCGGTAACTGTAGTGAACACACATGTTAGAGCTGAACCATTGTTACATTGCACCTTACATTTTATCAGTCACCTTCCACAACTCACACATAGGGGGGTCATTACAACCCAGGTGGTCGGTGGTATAGTGGAGGTATTACCACCAACAGGCTGGCGGTACCTACCTCCACTATTATGATTTGGCGGTTTGGCCAAAGCCAAACTGCCAAGTCAACACACCGACCGCCATGGCGGTAACGACCGCCGGGCTGGAGACTTCAGTCTCCAGCCCAGTGGCCGTCACTAGGCCACCCATGGCATTTTGACCCCGCCCACCACCATGGTTTCTGTACCACCACTGAAACCATGGTGGTAGGCACTATCAGTGCCAGGGAATTCCTTCCCTGGCACTGATAGGGGTCTCCCCTTCCCCCTCCCCAGGTTCCTCCCCACCATTTCCCTCCCTCTCCCGACCCCCCTGCACATTAAAACACATACACGCACATACATACACACCCATGCAACACTCACAAACTTGCATCCACACACACATGCAACCTCACAACACAACATGCATGTACACTCACACCCACTCATGCACAGACGCATTACACATGCATGCATGCATTCATACACAGTCACACACACACACACACACACAACACCCTCCACCCCGTCTCCTGTTAGAGAACCCGATTTACCTGCTTGCAGGGGGTCCTCCGGCAGCAGCGTCCGCCAGCAAAACATCGGCAGGCCGTATCATGGAACATGATATGATAGGCGGTGTTTTGCTGGCATGGCGCTGCTGCTGTCAGCAGCTCCACCTTACCTCCGTTCGCTGCCATGACTGTAGACGGAATTCCGCCAGCCTTCTGGTGGAATTCCGTCTACGGTCATAATGCCATGGACGGTCGGTAACCACGGCGACAGTATGTTGGCAGCTGTCGCTGTGGCGGTAGGCGGAATATGACGCCAAGGTCCTAATGAGGGCCATAGCGATTGGACCACATTACACCACAACTGATGAATCATGTCATTAGAACTATTGTCACCAATCCACCTCTGAATGTGGACATTCAAGACTTGACAAACATCATTCTACATATCTGTACGTTACTGAAAGTATTGATTGATGAGCTCTATCCTAGAGTCTGCTGCACTTTCTTCCTCTGGCGCCTCATCACTTGTCATTTCAGCATTTCCAGCCACTGGGACAGCTGCTTCACTCTCATCAGCTAGCATCAGTATCTGACATGTCAGGGCTAGATTGTGGAGCATGCAGCAGACAACGATTATTTGGCATACCTTTTGGGGCGAGTAGAGGAGGGCACCTCCAGATAGGTCCAGGCACCTGAATCTTGCCTTTAGGAGGCTGAAAGTGCGCTCGATTACACGCCTTGTCCTCCCGTGGGCCTCATTGAAACAGACTTCCCATTCCATGGCAGGGTACCTCACTAGTGTCAACAGCCATGCAAGGTTTGGATAGCCAGAGTCACCTGTGTGCACAACTGTAGGACTTGTGAAATAATAGGTACAGTGACCGGGCAAATAGTGATGACAGGTGCCATAACAGTTAAACATCTACATATGCATTCATACCAAGAAGCCAGGCCCTCTCTGTGTGTAGTTGTGTCATCATTTGTGAGACATTGCTGTTCCGCAAAATGTAGGAGTCATGTACTGATGCTTGAAACTTGGCTATCACTTGTGGGGATTTATCCCTTAACCCACTGGGTTTGATCTAGAGGAGACATAATACGTGGCTTCCTGAAGTTCATTAGTTGTGACACTGCACTCAGTGATTGTCTGTGGATGTATCACGTGTGCTATGTAGGCCATTGTCATGTACATAGATTTATGAATACTTGTGGTGTATAGTTGTTTGGTGTCTGCAGATCTTCCTCTGTGATTGTGTCAAACTAATCACATGGCTGTACCCCAGACTTGCAGTCTACACATCAGATGTGACCTGTATGGGAATCCAACTTGTAGTGGCTACATCAGTTAATGGATCCATATTGGATTTTCTGTACAAAGTGTTAGGTCAGCCATGTTATGTGGCTGGCAGGTGCTGTGCGGTCTGCGAGTGGAGCAGTCTTCACTATTAAGGGACATTACAAATGGACATGGACTGATCTGGTGTAGTTTCATTACACGTCTGATGTGTTTTGTTCTGTCACCTGCTCTTCCAATAGATGTTAGGAGTATGGAGAGGTATGTTCAGGAATCAGGCAGTCATTTGTACTTCAGCCAGGGCATGATGTCCATGTAGACATGACTTTGCTGTGGATCATGTGGATTACTCCAGTCATTCTAACTTTCTTGGAATTTGATGTGGGTGTGAGGCTTGACATACAGGGTGGCTGGTAGTGATATGTTGTGACATGATGTAGGATATGTGTAATGGCAACAGAGATAGCCTAGCCAGGAGATGTTGACCTTCAGATGTGCATGTTTTAAAATGTGTATGTGAGGATTATGTTATCTCTCTCTCTCCCGCTCACTCTCTCTCCCTCCCTTTCTCTCTCTATTTGTGTGCATCAGCAGGTGAAGGAGACAGGCCACAGGCGAGTGGGGATGCTGCATGCCACGGGACATGGAGTGTTGCTACCAGTGACAGCGAGGGACCGAGTGGCACAGAGGCCGAGGGGAGTGCCACGGAGATGACCGATCTTCCACTTCATCCTCAGAATCCTCCCCCAGGTGGTGGCGGACCCTTCTGGGACCACCCCAGCAACATCTTTGTCCTTCACCCCCCTTACTACCACTGCCCTCCTTGCAGTTCCCCACCCAGTTGTCCGTGCCAGCTCACCTAGGAGGGTGGGCATCTCCTTCGCCAAAGGCACCTCTGCCCTAGTCAGCCCTGCTGCCCTCAGTGAGGAGGCTATTGACCTCCTGAGGTCGATCTCTGTGGGTCAGTCAACCATCGTGAATGCCATCCAGCGACTAGCATCTCAAGTTCAACAAAGAAATGCATTCCTGGAGAGCATTCACTGTGCACTGGCTGGCCTACAGATATCCTTTCAGGTTCTGTCCTCCACATTGACGGCAGCCAGTCACCTTTTGTGTTCTGTCTCCCTTCCACCTAACTCTTCCTAATCCCACACTCCTCTTCTCCGTCCTAACCAAAGCACACAGACAGACAAGCATGCACCCACCTCAACACCCAAAGGTACAGCTGACAGACACAAGCACCACAAGACCCAGCACTGGCATGCACACAGACAACACCCACCTGCAGGCACACCAACATCCACTACCTGCACAGACTCCCCCACCACCGCCACTTTCACAGACACTGCACTGGACACACCTGCAGACACTACACCAACATTCTCCGATCCAACCACCACTCCAATCCTACCCACAGTCAGCACAATAGCGGACCCAGAGACATCCACCTCAGTCACCACATCCACAGACACCATAGCCACCGACACACCCACATGCAGCACATCGTCCATACCTGTAGACACCAACCCAATAGCCAGTCACCCATCTACCATAGCATATCTTAGCACCTTCTCCTCCCTCCTCCCAAGACACATAAATGGCCACACTCACCCATCCAACAGACAACTAGCACCCAGAGCGTTCCGCGCACAAACATGCACCCAAGGCATCCAACAAGACACCTCCTACAACCACTTCCTCTCCCTCCTCTCCCAAAAACCTTTGCCATGACCATTCACATGTGTCCAAAAAGGTATTCCCCTTAGAGTTTTTCCTCTTCCCTACTCCTCTCCCACCCTGTGATACCCCAAACGTTCTGTGTCCCTCCCCAAGCACAGCCCTTCTACCTCCAAGTTCTCCCCTGCGCCCCCTGCTAGTAACAATGCCCCTCTCCTGCCAAGAAGTCGACCCCTCCAAGGCATACCTAGCCCTCCCGTAAACCTCACCCTAAGCCCCTCTCCCAAGCCCAGAGGCCACCCTCCCAAACCTAAGCCCAAACCCCTCCTCCACCCCTAGTCTCTGAGGTGCCTGACTGCCCCCTTGATGCCCCTACCCTGTTGAGGTAATATAGCAGTCAGGAGTCATATAGGGGCACACTGATGTGCCATATGTGCATTGTGCACATTGTTGTTTGGACTAGCCTATGGCCTTTTATCTTGTATATAGTTCCTTATTTATTTCCATATTTATTTTCATAATATATCTGGGCCAGTTGTTGATTCTATGGTCACATATTTGTCCTGCCTTTCTTTCAACATGGCTGTTTTAGTCTTGCCTGTTTTGGTTTGTGTGTGAGTAACTTTTGTGTGTGTGTTGGTTGTGCTACCCGTTGTGTCTGGGCAGCATGTGTGGGTGTGGTCTTAACATTTGTCCCGCAGTAATGACTGTGTATTGTTTGTAGGACATGTTTGTGTTTGGAACATGCATGTATATTGATATTGTGTGTATTGTTTGTGTTGACATGTGTTATTCATAGTGTGGTGTGCCCTTGTGTGGTTTTACTGTGTGTGTACATGTGTGTGTCGTGATTGGTACATCACAAAGGTTGTGTGGTGTGTTTGAGTGGTATGTTGTATGCTTCGTTGTATGGTGGTGTGATTGTGTGTATCGGTTGTCAAATGTTGTAACGTGTTGTTGTATGTATGTAATGTCAGCTGGAGGTGTGTATTGTGGTTGCTTGATGATGCATTGAGGTGTTGTGGTGTAGTTGTGTGAATTGCTGGTGTTATGTATTGTTGTATTCGACTGTGCCAGTGCTGTGTGTCTGCGGGTTGGTGTGTGTTTTGGAAGTGTGTATTAGCCGTGTTGTGTGTAGTATGTGTGTGCGTGTGTGTATGTGGCTGTGCGTGTGTGTATGTGGCTGTGTGTGACTGTGCGCATCAGTGTGAGGGTATGTGTGTGTCAGCCTCACCACCGGTCCTGGATTTGTATGTTGTGTGTGCGTTGGTACTTTCACATATTACAACAGGTAAGTGTGTGTAGTCACAGTTGGTGTTGTCATCGCTGAATCCGGAGTCGTTGGGCAAGCAGGAGCAGTGGGAAGATGTGCAGTTTGGGTTCCATGGCAGCTCCAGATGGGTATGGCTTCCTGAAGGTGAGTGTCTCCTTTAATAGAGTTGGTTTCCTCGAGGGTTTTCGTGGTGGTGCGACTGTGGCAGAAACCTTGGTGGTGTGCAGCCTCATAATCTGTCTGACGGGAACTTGCTTTCTGCCAGCCTGAAGGTGGCTACTGCCATCCGCGCTCGGCTGACCGCAGTGGCGGTGCCAGTGGTGGATTGGCTGTATTCAGGTGTGAATACTACCATGGTCATAATTTGTCAGTCTTCTCTGCCGGCCTGTTGGCGGTATGACCGCCTCCGCCAACATGGAGGTCCTGTGACCGACAAACTCAAAATGACCCCAAAAGTCATACACTGTAACTAAAGTACTTAATAATGTGTATTTGATTTAATTTGGACACAAGAGGGTTAGAGGTGTTGTTTTTTTACACAGAGAATTCTGCATAAAGTGTGTATTGTGAAATACTCCTAGGATAAATCAAAAGAGAATATATGTCACAAAATGTTATAATAATTGTTTGGGTACTTTGCATTATGTGATCTGCAACTGTTATGGCAGACATTACCCATGATGATATGTGAGACCAGCTCCCATATGCACACTAGATCTTGTGTGTACGATTATATTTGGTTTACTGTGGGTTGAAAATAAGTTAGATTGCAAGCAGTTCAAAAGATGTCTTTCAAAGATATGCACACATTCAAATGTAAGGATTATGGGGGTCATTCTGACCTTGGCGGTCCATGACCGCCAAGGCGGAGTGCGGCGGAAGTACCGCCAACAGGCTGGCGGTGCTTCCTTGGCGATTCTGACCACGGCGGTAAAGCTGCGGTCGGAAAAGGGGAGGCGCCGGTTTCCCGCCGGTTTCCCGCTGGCCCAGGGAACCCGCCATGGCGCCGCTGCTTGCAGCACCGCCATGGGGATTCCGACCTCCTTCCCGCCAGCCTGTTTCTGGCGGTGTCCACCGCCGGAACCAGGATGGTGGGAACGGGTGCCGTGGGGCCCCTGGGGGCCCCTGCACTGCCCATGCCACTGGGCCCCACTGCCCTAACAGGGCCCCACAAAGGTTTTCACTGTCTGCTGTGCAGACAGTGAAAACCGCGATGGGTGCCACTGCACCCGTTGCACCCCTTCAACTCCGCCGACTCCATTCCGAGCCGGCTTCATTGTTGAAGGGGCTGTCCCGCTGGGCCGGCCGGCGGTCTTCCGGCGGTCGCCCGCCGGCCCAGCGGGAAAGCCGGAATGGCCGCCGCGGTCTTTTGACCGCGATGCGGTCTTTCGGCGGGAACCGCTTGGCGGGCGGCGACCGCCGCGGTCAGAATGACCGCCTATGTCTAATGATGAGAATGCACTTTTGTGTCACTTTGATCACACAGAATACAATCACTGTGGTAGGGTAAATGGGCACACCAAAAACATCATTTAAACACACTGGCAGTGTATACTCACTTACCACAAAATAACTAAGTATCGCAACATAACCCTGTGAGAGGTTAGAAAGGGCCTTGTCATTTTGAATATCAGGAGTTCACAGTGTGAAAAATAGTTCAACATCAAACATCAAACAGAATATGTTAAATAAAGCATAAGCATATGGTTTTTTGAATGACGTAGCTTAAGGATGAGGTAGGAACACTAATATGTCATTTAGAACCAGTTTTAAGCACACAATAAATAAGAATAATAAACAGCACCAAAATATATACATATTATTCATACATGTCTTGATATTAGGGCCACTAATATTATGAAGTCTTTGAAAGGCATATTCACAAGTTTAAACCTCACCAGTATCCACTCTGTCTGAAATTCTGGTAATGCATTCAGTGTGGAATATGGACAAAACATCCTCTTCATAGGGCAAGCGATTGAGGGGCCTGAGAGAACCACCACCAGATGGTGACAGGGATAAAGTCAGCTTAGATTAGGTTTTACCCTGGCCCTTCCCTTCTCCTTCCGCAACATGCGATGCGCCTGTCTTTTTCTTACATACTACATGGTATGTCTGTCCCTTTAAGACGTCTACAGAAAGACGTGAGGAGGGGTGTGGCTTTGAGTGTGATGCTAATCAGCCCCTTGATGAATGGTGGCCAGAAATCGAAAGGAAGAAGGAATGAGTGCCGACAAGAGGGAGAGAGGAGCACCAAACAGAGACACCATGGGAAACCGGCAAAGGACCAGACCGACCAGCACAGGATGCCTCAGTAGGTTCCGGCGCCCTGTCGAAAATTTAAAGGGAACTGGATAAGAATTGGTGGAGTAAGCCGGGAGGCCACCATCCCTTTGTGTTGCCCCGCTCCCGGAGGAGCATGGCTAACGCAGGTACGTGGGCTTCTGCCAGGATGAGTAGGAGGGTGGAAAATGGGTATTTGGGAGGAGGGAACACCGGTCTGAGAGACAGGCTCCTCTTCTTATTTGGAAGATAGGAATGAGCCTCACATACTACATTTTCAAGTAAAAGAAACAAGCATGACGACACAGTGACTGGATAGGGAAAACAGTAATTATCTCCCTCACACCTGTTGGAGTGTAGCTTTTATAACCAAAATTATATTGAAAAGTTTGCAAACTAATGTATAATGATGCCGCATAGAAAATGTATTAATGCGCTTTTAACATGTGTTCGAAATGTGCCCACAGGGAGTGGCCACCAATGTATACGATGATTAATAAAATTGACTAATAATGGATTATTAATGTACTAATGTATGATTCTGTATTAGCATTAAGAGTGATATGTTAGGGTTTTGTTAAATTAATCACTAGACCTTAGTTAGCATGAGTCGGGGCCTAGCTGCCCGGTTTCATATTAAATGTGTTTTTCTAACGTGCAATGTGCTGACTTGCTGAAGGACATGTGGCTGTACTTTTCCAGAAGCTAGAAGATGTGTGTAACCGTAGTAAATTCTTTCTCATGAGACTCAACTTGCTCAAGGAGACATTCCTGCCGAATGCAACAGTGTAAACTTGCAACAGGTACAAGGTCGCTTGAACTGGTAAAGACAATGAAACTACTGACTGAGCCTGAGAGAATAAAAACTTGTACCTGACATTCTACCCGTTGGAGACGTCAATTACAGGAGCCAATAAACTACGTGAGAACTGTTCTAAAGTGACAATCCTAATGAGGTGACTACCTGATCATTGGATGGAGATAATGATGCAATAAAAGCTACCCAATCGGAAATTAGGGGACTGTACGACAAGATTGAAATAGCCCTTTGACTCAAGGGGAAATCAGCCATTACGTGCCTTTTACTATCACCCAGCCACTTTGTCACCCTGACTTTGCTGTTTGACTCTTTGAACCATCCTTATCTTTGTCCTGCCCGATTCATACTTTTCCTCCTTATGAGGGAAGTGTCCCGTATAGCCTGTCTTACTGAACTTTGCTGTGTTTCCTAGCTGATGGCGAATCAACTGATGTCCTGAGGAAGAAGGCTGACTCTGTATGCTGACCCATTACAGAGGGTAACCATATGATAATGAGATGGTAATTGTCTGTTTGCCTTTCATTTCTAGGTACCAACTGCTTCTTTTGATAGAGACCATAGTTAGATGTTTTCTAAATTTGTGTTGTCAAATTGTTTTGCATGAAGCCCAACATGCTAATGCTGATTCGAGGTTAGTTAAGGAATTCACTAGACAGACGCAAATAGACAAATGACCAAATCCATGCTTTGTTGAATAATACGCTAATGATGCTCTGCTAAGATTAATCCATGTTGACTCGTGCTTTGTCCTAATGTTTATGATCTTGCTTTGATGAAATCTTATTCGAGTTGCCATATTGTGACATTGCTGGTGTGTTTTCTGGTTTTGAGGCTAATAAATTTGCTAGTAGAGTGTAATCAATAGGGAATAAATATCATAACTCTTACAAATTTTGTGTGGTCATTCATGGCTGAAAGGTCATGGTATGTTTCGATTCTTATTAACGTCATTAACAAATTTGATTAATTTGCTATTGTGAATATTGAAGAGGTTATCCATCTATTGATTGACATGTTAATTAGTTATCTCGTCTTAAGGTGTCTCCAATCAGGATCAAAAGATTCATTGGCCTAAAACGAGTCCCAGACAAATTAAATTATCTGATACGGGACACGTTATCAGTTCTGGTAGCAGAGGACGGTTTAGGCCCTTTGGGGCCCTAGGACGAGGGACCATTGTTTTAGAAGTGTTTTTGAAATAATGCAATTTGGAGAGATGATGTGCCCCTAAGTCCCTAATGACTTTCCCGGAATCTCTGAGCTTGCCGAAGTGAGTTGGGTATGTTCTCGGAGTTCTAGTGATGGTATGAGTGAAGTAGAATTTGCGCTTGCACAGCTTATGCATATCGCAGGTGAATTGTGAGGTCTGTGAGAATTTTAGGCCAGGTGATGTTTTAGTAGGAGTGGGCGTACTCCGCAGTATGAGAGTAGGGAAGTCAGCGAACTTCATGTGAGTGTGGTGCTTTGTGCTCAAAACAATTGTCCACGTGATTGTTGGTGATGTACGGACCCGCCGTGGTCTAAGACTCCGGAGTATATTGATAAGTGTATGAGACACTTGGTTTATGTTGTAATTTGTGTGGTTTAATATGTCAATCGGGCGTGGTTGACAAGTCGAGTTTGAGTCAAAGTGTTTGAGTGAAACCTTCGATGGAGATTTGGTAAGTTCTAAAGTGAACTAGGACGAGCCATTGACAAGTCGAGAGAAGAATTTGCGGGTCAAATTTTGCTTGCCAGTGAGGGATCTGAGAAAGAGAGAGTAGAGGCCGAGGCTTCAAGTGAAATCTCTGTAAAGTTCTGGAGCGGTTGTGTTACCCTTCCTTTAGTAAACTGGCGAATTTGAATTTTGTTGAAGTGCTCGCAATATATTGCATTAGTTTTGTGTGGATTTAGAGTGAGGAAGACAAGCCTCAAGACTTTGGGGGTCATTCCGACCCCGGCGGGGGCCGCCCGCCGGGCGGAGACCGCCAGAAAACTGCACCACGGTCAAATGACCGCGGCGGTCATTCTGACTTTCCCGCTTTACCGCCAAAAGGCCGCCCGCCGGCCCAGCGGGAAAGACCCAGCAACGATGAAGCCGGCTCCGAATGGAGCCGGCGGAGTTGCTGGGGTGCGACGGGTGCAGTGGCACCCGTCGCGATTTTCAGTGTCTGCCAAGCAGACACTGAAAATATTGCTGGGGCCCTGTTAGGGGGCCCCTGCACTGCCCATGCCAATGGCATGGGCAGTGCAGGGGCCCCCAGGGGCCCCATGACACCCGTTCCCGCCAGCCAGTTCCTGGCGGTGTAAACCGCCAGGAACAGGCTGGCGGGAAGGGGGTCGGAATCCCCATGGCGGCGCTGCTTGCAGTGCCGCCATGGAGGATTCCTTTGGCCAGGGGAAAACCGGCGGGAAACCGCCGGTTTCCCTTTTCTGACCGCGGCTTTACCGCCACGGTCAGAATTGGCCAGGAAGCACCGCCAGCCTGTTGGCGGTGCTTCCGTGGTCGTTGGCCCTGGCGGTCAATGACCGCCAGGGTCAGAATGACCCCCTTTGTCAGCCGCAGTGTGTGTGAGTGTGATGTCATTGGAGCCGCGCTGGGATAGGTCAGCTAGTAAGAAGGGTCGCGCACGGATTGGCAGCCGTCTGTGAGAGGCAATTGGTTGAGAAGGTAGGTGAAGAGTGTTCTGGGAACTAAAGTCACTTCCTGATTCGATTCTGAACAAAATAAAAGACGCAAAAACAAAGTTTTTCAAGGCTTTAAAGAGTGCTTTGAGGGGAGATGCGTATATTACAGCTAGTGTGGGGGAGCCTACACAGCCAGAGGATATTCCGGCTTATGCCGTAATGGAGGAGAAGGGAGTCGCGCCATGTCTTTGGCTAAAGCAATGGTGAAAATTAACAGAGAAAGATGGGTGTTTGGCGTTTTGCAGAGAATGGAACCTTTAACATAGGGGTTCTAGAGAACTTGCGGAAAGTGTTAAATGAGAAAAAGCCGCCTCCGAGACCAGCTCAGTTTGAGGCATTAGCAATTTGGGATTTAATGGCCATGCAACAAAGGCAACAGAAATTTGAATGGAGAATGAGAAAGGCAGAAAAGACTCTAGCGGAGGCTAGATGGGATAGTGAGACTAGGATGTGGAGAAGGAAAATAATAGACGGAGTCAGGATGTTTTCGGCAATAACTCAAGAAGCCGAAACACAGGGGAAAAAAGGCCACTTGTAAAACAGACAAGGGCTCTAGTAAGCAAAAGGAGACTCAAAAGTCTTGGGCAGATGCAGATGATTCAGATGACGATGAGTTTCTTAATCAGTTGTTATACGATCGACCACCCCCATATGCCATAAGTGACAACAGACCGAGTACTAGTGCGGGTCCTGTAAGTTCGACCCAGAGTCAGGGGATCATGAATACAGTGCAGGAAAATAACATTACCACATCAGCTACGATACAGAATGGTGCTAGTGTATCCACTGCCCCCGAGACGCAGATACAGTTCCAGCCACCACCAATTTAGAGGCTCTACCCTGATGTCCCAGTATTAGAGACGACTACAAATTTGATGGTGCTGCCTGATCCAGTATACACGAGATCAAAGTTAGTGTAGATTAAGCCAACTCCACATTTGCTGCCCCAGCAACAGGTGGTTCCGAATTACACCTCGGTGACAGGACCGCAGTCAGTTACAGCACCTGTAATGAATCAAACTATGTCAGTTAATGCTCCACCAGGATTGGGAAATGGACAGGCACCAGCTGCTATATCTTTGCCAATTACCGTTGGTCCGCCAGTACCGCTGTATGCGCAGGCAAAGCCTAGCGTATGTGACCAAGGAGTAATGACTCAAGATGTGATAAGAGGAGGGTACACAGGAAGCTCCCAAGGGATGACGCCAGGAGAACAGACAGCAGAGAGGTCAAGATCCTTGTTGGACTTCAGTCCGATTGGGGTTCTTCCAGAAACCATGAGACAAGCAGGTTTGGGTCTACTGACTCCACAGGTAATGAGTACAAACATGTCGCAAACTCTGATGGTGCAAGCTGGAAATATCTTGTTGCAAGGCTTGACCGCGCAACAATTGAATGAATGGTTAGACAAGCTTAACTCTACACAGACTACTCCTGCGACAGAAGAGTGGTCAGAAAGAGAGGAATACCTGAATTTTGTGAGGTTGGGGGTGGAAGCAGCTGAGCTAGTTGAAGGTAGCATGGGAGTGAACAGATTAGAATCATACACTGAAGCAGAATTAAGATATCTGTGCCCGAAAATAACCAAAGAAGTGAGTAAGGTGCACCAGAGGTTAGCGAATTTGGCAGACAAATACGGTATAGACTTAGACAATACTAAGCATCTGAAGAGGAGTTATAGGCTAGACTTCGAACCTAAAGATTTTGATCATATGAGATCCACTGGGATGAAGGCACACCTCAAAGAGATACTACAGAGTGCTCAAGTTTGGGGAGCGTTAGTGACGTGGGAAGGCAGATGGGCGAAGAAGAGAGATAAGAGGAAAAGTGACTGCCTGGAACAGCAGCAGACGAAAGCTGTGCCAGACACGGGAACAATAAAGATGTTGCCAATGAGAGAGACAGCTGGGGAAGTTCTAGTTCATGTGCCATGGTCTAGAGGTGACATTTTGTCATTCACGAATGATTATCCCAGGTTGAGGGAAAAGCTGATAGAGTGGTATTAGCAAACGGATAGGTTTGTGAAGCTTGCGAAGTGTCTCTGGGAAGACTTGAACACACTTTTTGAGATTATAGTTCCAGCTGATTTGTGGCTTGAGTGCAAGAGGAATGTGGATTTGCCGACGACGGAACCGCCAAGGGACAGGACTACAGGAGCACCGTCTCCTGAGGTGATGAAGCACTACTATAAGGTGATTGAGTTTTTGAAGCAGAAAGTGTCGCCGAAGGTAACTGATTGGCAGAAAATGGATCGAACGGCACAAGAAGGCAAAGAGTCGATACATCCTTACTATGAGAGGTTGTTAAAGGCGTTCAAACACTACAGTGGCCCAGAGGTCATAGAACCGAAGGACATGAATCACCTTGTGTTTAGGTTCGTTGAAGGATTAAGACCAGTGATTAGCCAGATGATTAGGAATCATTTGATCTGTTGGCAAGCGAAGCCGATTGATGAGGTGTTGCATCATGTGAAATACTGTAGTGATGAGATTTAATTTAAGCAGAAAAAGCTGAAAGAGAAGGTGATGGTGATGCAAATTAAGGCAGCTCAAGCAGGGATGCAGGGAAATGGAGTACAGCAGATGGTACAGCAGCAACCTCAAGGAAACGGGATGTTTCAGCCGCAAACGAGAGGCAGAGGTCGGGGAGGTTTTGTGAACCGTGGTCCAGATTTGAATACAGTTGTGGTTCAAAATGACATGCAAGGGATGAAAAAGGTGTCACCATGCCATGCGTGCGGGGGCGTGGGGCACTGGAAGCGGGAATGTCCGATGGTGCAGGATGGTGTTGTTCAACAAAGCAATGATGTCAGTGCATTTCAAAATATGAGGGGTCCGAGAATGAGGGGTCCAAATCCGAACTTCCAAAATAACATGGTTCAGATGCAGGGTCTCCAGCCCATGCAACAGATGCAAATGCCACGTGTATAACCAGTGCAGGTGCAGCAAGTACAACAGCAGATTCCCGTGGTACCTAGACAGCAAATGCAGTTGCCTTTAGCTCCAATGGGACAGCAACAGGTGATGCTTCCTCAACAGGTCACAGGCCAAACAATGAGTCAAAATAATGCAGTATAACAGTTCCCATTGCGTGGTTAGAATGGAATAAATGATGAATGGTCGGATGACTGTTCGGATAGTGAGGAGTGCAGGCTTGCAGCGTCCCTAGAAGTAGATCAGAGGGGACCTTATGTCCAGGGGGAAGTGATGGGTCACAAGGTTTTATTCCTGGTTGACACCGGAGCTACACGCTCTACAGTCAGAAGTGCAGGGTTCCGAAATTGCCGCTTTCAGGGCGTACTATAAAAGTGGTAGGAGTAGCAAACCAGCTCCTGACTAACCCAATTACCGATCCGGTCCAAGTTGAGATTGGTACCTTTCAGGGATTACACAGGTTTGTAGTCTGTGATTGGAGTCCCGTGTCCTTACTAGGAAGGGTCTTGCTGTGTAAGACGAGGTGTTCAATCACCTGTTCCAATTAAGGATTTGAGGTCCAGACAAACAGTGATGATGAAGGGGACGATGGTCAGATCTCAGAACCAGAGACGGAGACCACAGATGAGGAGTAACCTTTGATAAGCTTTTTTCCGATGTTCACAGTGACCGATTTGCCAACCGAATTACAGGGAACAGTCACAGAGAAGGTGTGGGACTTGAGAGGAAAGGAAGTGGGATTGATAAAAGGCGTAGAACCAGTCAAGGTGGATATGAAGCCAAATGCTGTGTTTCCCCAGGTACCACAGTACCACATGGCACAAGATGTCCTTATACAGGTGATGCAGATAATTGCAGACTTTGTAAAGCAAGGGGTCCTAAAAGAAGTGATGAGCAGCCCATGTAATTCGCCAATAATGGGATTGAGAAAGACTTGTGGGAAAGTTCGAATTGTCCAAGACCTGAGAAAAATTAATGCGATAGTGGTAAAATGCTGCCCAATAGTGCCAAATCCAGCCGTGATCATGTTCCAGGTTCTATGTGTTGCAGAGTGGTTCACAGTCATGGACTTGTCTCAAGCATTCTTTTCTGTGCCTCTTCATGAGGACAGCCAATTTTTCTTCAGTTTCAAATTCTTGGACAAGGTTTACAGTTGGTGTCGAATTCCTCAAGGGTTTTCAGAATCGCCCTCCATCTTCAATCAGATATTGAAAAAGGATTTGGAATCATTGGAACTGCCTTTTAATTAGACTCTAGTACAGTACATTGATGATTTGCTGATTGCGTCCAAAACAAAAGATGACTGCAGGTATGACACTATTGCCTTACTGAATCACTTGGGAAAGAACGGACATAAAGTGTTCCCGAAGAAGCTACAGTACTGTCAGAAAGAGGTGAAGTACTTAGACCACCTGATTGAGAAGGGGTCAAGGAGAATATCCAAAGAAAGAGTGACAGCCATATTACAGATGAATCCCCCGGCATCCAAGAGAGACGTTAGGATGTTTTTGGGAATGGTGGGCTACTGCTGCCAGTGGATTCCAAACTTTTCAATTATCTCTAAGCCTTTGGTGAGGTTGACTGTCAAGGAGGTTAAGGATGGCCCAGATACCCTAACTATGTCAGAGAAAGAGATGAGGGCATTCATTGAGCTGAGAGAATGTATGTGCAGGGCTCCAGTTTTAGGTATGCCTGACTACACAAAGCCTTTTCTCCTGTTTTGTCATGAACGTGATGTTTGTTCTTTGTCTGTCCTGACACAAGTCCATGGAGGTGCAAACCGCCCAGTAGCATAGTTTTCAGCTACTTTGGACCCAGTTACAGCAGCCTTACCGGGGTGTCTGCGCGCAGTTGCAGCAGTTGGTCAAAGCCTTACTCAATGTGAAGGCATGGTGATGGGATATCCCTTAACATTAATGGTCCCACACTCAGTCGAAATACTACTCACCCGAACCAAGACCCAGCACATGACAAATGCTCGTCTAACAAAATGTGAAACAATTATACTGGGGTGACCTAATGTGTCATTGAAACGCTGTACTGTGTTAAACCCGGCAACCTTACTTCCTAATGAAAACACAGATGTTGATGAGGCTGAGGAAGTAGAACATGATTGTCTTGAGGTAACAGAACTGTGCACCAAACCGAGACCTGACATTAAAGATACTCAATTGGAGGAAAATTATGACATTATCTTTGTTGTTGGTTCATGCCTGAGAGATTCAGTAGGAGTACTGAGAGCCGGATATGCTGTATGTACAATCACTGGTATTCTGGAAGCATCGAAAGAGTGTACTCTGCTCAAGTGGCTGAATTGGTTGCTCTTACTAGGGCATGCCATGCCGCTGACAAATTGAAAGTCACTTTCTATACTGACAGGAGATACGGATTTGGAACTGTTCATGATTTTGGCCAGCTGTGGTCACGGAGGGGGTTCATGACCTCTTCTGGTTCTCCAGTGAAAAATGGTGATAGAATAAAGGAGTTGTTGCACGCGATTCAGTTACCTCATGAAATTGCCGTGGTGAAATGCAGCGCTCATGTGAAATCACAAGACTTTGTGTCAATGGGAAATGGATATGCAGATCAAGTCGCAAGGTTTTGTGCATTGAACTGTATATCGTTCAAGGACCAGTGGGAATTGTTACCTGAAACTGAGACATGCACAGGTTATGCATTGAGGGTGGTTGATACCATGGCAGAGTTAAAATTGTTGCAGGGACGTGCCAGCAGAGAAGAGAAACGTTCTTGGCTTAAAATGCAATGTGTACAAAGACCTGATGATTTGTGGGTTTCAGATGAGGGGAAAATGGTTTTGCCAAACAGTCTCTTGTCACAGTTTGCAAGGTTTTACCATGGGCAAGCACATTTTGGGAGAGATGCCATGATCAGGTTGTTCAAAATTGATTGGTTGAACCCAAAATTCAGACAAGCTAAGGAAGTAATCTGTCACAGGTACATCATGTGTCAGCAGATGAATGTGGGGAAAGGGACTGTGGTGAATTTGAGCCACATTGGGAGAGCTGGAAGTCCATTTAGCAGGATGCAGATGGATTTCATTGAAATGCCTGTGTGTGGAGGTTTGAGGTACGTGTTGGTGATTGTGTGCATCTTCAGCCATTGGATTGAAGCATACCCTACACGTAGGAATGACAGTCTCACAGTAGCGAAGTTGTTGCTTAGGGAATTGATACCACGTTTCGGGTTTCCGATCTCTTTAGAATCAGATAGAGGAAGTCACAACAGTGGTGGTTAAGCTTTTGTGTGCTGCATTGAACATTGAACAGAAGCTGCATTGTATCTATCGTCCTGAAGCCTCAGGACTAGTGGAACAGATAAATGGTACCTTGAAGTCGAGAATGGCGAAAATGTGCGCAGCTACGAATTTGAAATGGCCAGATGCATTGCCCTTAGTGCTGATGTCAATGAGAAATACACCCAACAAGAAAACAGGACTGTCTCCTCATGAAATTCTTATGGGTCGAGCTATGAGACTGCCTGCAGTGCCTGCAAATGCTCTTGTGAATATCACAGATGATATGGTGTTGGACTACTGCAAGGGTCTGGCTGACGTGGTCCGCTCTTTCTCTCATCAGGTGGAAGCAACCATATTTCCAATGATTAATGATCCAAGTCACAATCTGAAAGAAGGTGACTGAGTTGTTGTCAAGAAACACGTGAGGAAGTCGTGTTTGGAGCCACGTTGGAAAGGGCCGTATCAAGTGATACTGACAACTACTACTGCTGTGAAATGTGTGGGAATTCCAAACTGGATCCATGCCAGTCACACAAAGAAGATGATGTGTCCAACTGATGAGGAACTTGGGTTGTCGAAAATAACAGCTGCCGAAAAGGAAGTCTCAGGGCCGGAGAGTAATCAAAGGGGAACTGAGACTGAAGGAGAGCCCGTTGAGGACGGCTTGGTCACTCAAACAGCAAACAAGACCCAGAAGGGTGACGGTGAGCCTATCTCAACTGAGGCACCAGAAGGACCGACCCAGAGAGAGGTTCTCCCAGAAGCAGATGGAAATGGGTTTGAAGTTGAACCCCTGACAGACCCAGAAGGCGAAGGAGTTGAGGCAGAAGGCACTCAAATCGCCCAGACTCCTCCTGAGCCGCTTGCAGACCCATCAAGAGAAAACACCATAGTACAAGAGAAGGGCATTGAACAGCAACCTGAAAAGCCAAACTGTCATGTACTGCGCTGGACTTCTCACCTCTGGATTTCGGATTGGCGAATACACCAAGTCTTCTACAGGTCCTGGATACTCCCAGATAAGGGCGACCCCTTCTAGTAGCCACGGTGCCACTTGACAGGCTACGCCAAAGCAGACCGTACCCTCCAGAAGGAGTCCCAGAGGGAAATAACCCCAACACTGGGGAAAAAACCTCAAACAGGAACTCCTGAAGGAAAACAAGAAAAAACAGGACTTGACAACAGGAAACAAAAATAGGCAATATCCAGGGTAAAAGGCAGGAAAAAAGGAACAGGCAAAAATATCCCAAGGCAAAAGCAGAAACAAAGAACAGGCAAAAATCTCCCAAGGCAAAAGCAGGAACAAAGAACAGGCAAAAATCTCCCAAGGCAAAAAGCAGGAACAAAGAACAGGAGCGAACAGCACAACCAGAAGGAAGTGTTTGCAACGCAAGGAGGAACAAGACTGACTGACTTATATACTGAGAAAAGGGAAGTGACATCACAGGAAAGGGAATTAACACCATCTTGGATTGGGAAAAGCCCATAGACCAATATAGGAAAAAGAAAGTAGCATAAAAGAAAAACAGAGCATGCTGGGACAAAAACACGAAGAAGACAAGATGGACACAACATGGATAGAGACAGGCAAAAGGACCAACAAAAAACCCACCACCAACAACAAAAGAAGAAAAAAAAGGCTACAAATAAGTGTAGCGCGACCGAGAGCGAAATATATGCTTCCCAGAAAGCATAGTCAAAAAACGCGGGGAACGGTGCTCCGAATATCGGTAGCGCGTTCCACCTGTGAGGACAGAAAGAGACGCCGCGTCAGAGCGCGGCGTTACAGTAGGTCCCCTCCCCGAGGCACCAGGTTTGTCAGGATGATTGTCAAAAAACGGGCGAACCAAACGGGGAGCATGGACGGAGGAAGCATCCTCCCAAGAACAGTCACTGAGGGGGTTTCCTTTCCAATGGACCAAAAACTGTAGTTTGCGTCGAAAAATTCTGGAATCACAGATCTCCTGGACTTCATACTCAGGCTGTCCGTTGATCGAAAGAGGAGGTGGACGTTGGAACTGGCGATGGTAAGGATCAGGAACAAAGGGTTTTAATTGGGACACATGGAAAACAGGATGAACCCTCCAGGTATGAGGTAAGCGGAGACGCACAACTACAGGATTCAGGATGTGCGAAATTCGAAAGGGTCCATAAAAACGTGGTTTGATCTTATTGGTGGAAAACCGGGATGGTAGAAATCTGGAAGAAAGCATACCTTGTGGCCCACTTGATACAAAGGTGCGGCTTGCCGATAAAGATCTGCCTTTCGCTTCATAGCTTGTTTCGAAGCTAGGAGAGTTGTGTGAAGTAGGCCCTGGATTCGACAGATCTGTCGTGAAAAAGAAGTGACTGCAGGCACAGAAGAGGATGTTCGAGAAACAGTAGTGAAAGTCCTTGGATGAAATCCATAAGTACAACAAAAGGGTGTGGTCTTGGTTGCACTATGTATTGTGTTGTTATAGGAGAACTCGGCAAGAGCAAGATATTCCGACCAATTGCTTTGTGTGGCATTACAGTAACATCTCAGGTACTGCTGAAGTTCTTGATTCACTCGTTCAGTTTGCCCATTCGTTTGTGGATGGAAACCCGAGGATAAAGAAATCTCAATGTTAAAGAAGGCACAAAAGGCTCTCCAGAAACGTGATCCTTATTGAGGCCCTCTGTCCGAAATGACCTCTTGAGGAAGACCATGGAGGCGAAAAATATCCCGTAGAAAAATGCGACTCATTTCTGGGGCCGTTGGTAGTTTCTTCAAGGCTGAAAAATGGGCCATCTTGGTGAATGAATCTATGGTCACCATGATTACTTGGTTACCAGAGGAGGTAGGTAGAGAGCATATGAAATCCGTGGATAGAGTACACCAAGGAGCGGAAGGAACCGGTAAAGGTCTTAATAAACCTGCCACCTTAGTTCGGGGTGTCTTAGTCTGGGCACAGACTGGGCATGCTGACACATAGGTTTCAGTGTCTGTCTTTAGCGAAGGCAACCAAAAAGATCGCTGAAGCAGCTCCTGGGTCTTCCTGATACCTCGATGACCGGCTATAGGAGAATCATGGCACATTTGCAGGGCTTCTGTCTGCACTTTCTTGGTAGGTAGGAAAAGAGCATGTTGATGATAGAAGTAATTGTCCTTCTGCAAAAAAGGAGTCACTCTATCCCATTCTGAAGCAGACAGAAACTGGTACTCGGATTGAATGCATTCTTGAAAAGATTGAGTAGCTCCGATGATGCTGCTAGACTCAATAAGATGTGGAGAGGAGTTCTGGGCTATGTCAGGATATCTGCGGGATAAGGCATCTGCCACTAAATTCTGGGAACCAGGTATGTACGTGATCACGAAATCGTACTGGCTAAAGAAGAAAGCCCATCGAGCCTGACGACTGTTGCGACACTGAAAGCTCCGAAGACACTGGAGATTACGGTGATCAGTCCTAGCTTCAAAAGGCTCTCTGGAACCCATCAGGAAATGCCTCCATTCCTTACAAGCTACTTTGAGAGCGAGTAGTTCTCGTTCCAGTACAGAATAATTTCGTTCAGCCTCTGATAGAATATGAGACAGATAAAAGATAGGATGTTCCAATCCATCATTGTCTTGCTTCTGCAGCAGAACTGCTCCAATAGCTCTGTCTGAGGCATCAGCCACGACAATAAATTTCTTGGTATTGTCAGGATGACGCAACACGGGTGCTTGGGTAAAGGCTGTCTTTAATTCTTGAAACGCGCGTTCAGCCTCCTTGGTCCAAATTAATCCCTTCTTCAGGTTCTCTTTCTTAATTGTTTGTGTTATGAAACTTTGTAGGTGGGCAAAGTTCTGAATAAACTGACGATAAAAGTTTGATAAACCAAGAAAACATTGCGTTTCTTTAATGGACGTTGGAGAAGGCCAATCTAATATGGCACTGACCTTGTCAGGATCCATGGATATTCCGTGTTGATTAATACAAAACCCGAGATACCTTACTTCAGATTTATGGAACTCACACTTCTCAGGTTTACAAAACAATTGGTTCTTCTCAAGTCTTTCCAGGACTTGCAGGACATGATCTACATGGTGCTCAGGATCACGGGAATATATCAAGATATCATCCAAATAAATGACTACATATTGATTGAGTACATCAGAGAACACTGAATCCATAAATCGTTGAAAAACAGAAGGGGCGTTGGTCAGTCCAAAGGGCATAACACGATACTCATAGTGCCCAAAAGGGGTACGGAAAGCTGTCTTCCATTCATCTCCTTCCTTGATCCGAAGGAGATGATAGGCACCCCGTAAGTCTAATTTAGTAAATATCTTGGCTCCTTGAATGGCATCCAATATATCTCTGATTAAAAGCAGTGGATATCGATCCTTAATCGTTTTCTGTTGAGTTCACGAAAGTCCACACAAGGACGTAGATCCTTAGTCTTCTTTGGGACGAAGAAGAGAGGAGCCCCAGCGGGGGACGTGGAAGGAGCAATCAAACCGTTGTGTAAGTTGTTGTGTAAATATTCCCTTAGCACCTTCTTTTCTTGGTCTGTCAGAGAATACATTCGACCGAAGGGGACGACTTCATCAGGAATTAAAGGAATAGCACAGTCATAACTGCGATGAGGTGGCAAAATAGGATTACTAGGTTTATGAAAAATCCTGATATATTCCTGATAACACTCTGGAACCCCCTGGATAATAATGATAGAGTTAGTGTTATCCTTAGTTGACTGACAGGACCTTTTTGGAGTCCAATAAGAAGTAGTGGAATAACAATTCTGTTGACAAAATGAAGACGTTAGGGATATAGTTCCTGTTTCCCAATTGATATAGGGGTTGTGTCGGGCTAACCAGGGAATTCACAAAATCATGATGTGATTTGGTGAGGCTATGAGATCAAAGACAACGTGTTCTTGATGTCCCCCAAATGTCAAACAAAGAGTAGGAATTGAGGCCACCACAGGTCCTGAGGTTAACGGAGAGCCATCCACCGTGTGAACCTGCTCAGGAGTTTCTTTAGGAATGCGGGGAATTCCTTTACTCGTAGCCCAGGTCTCATCCAGATAGAGTCCACTGGCTCCACAATCAAGGAGAGCCAGAAGATGTTCTTCTTGATCTTGTGAACTTTGTAACTTGACCGATAGGATAAACAGGGTGGACATGCTTTCTTTGGAGGAACATATTGATGGTACTTCAGCTCCTCCCGTCTCCTTCCTCCTTACAGGGGACGGGAGCTGGCGTTTCCCGCAGGCCTTGAGGGACGTACCGGACAACTATGGATCAGGTGGCCAGCCTTACCACAGTATAGGCAAAGTCCCCTTCGTCGTCGTTCCTCCCTTTCTGACTCCGTCAATGGCCCACAAACCAGATCTATCTGCATGGGCTCTTCATGGGGAGGTAGAGAGGCTTCAGATGGACTATCTTCCGTTCGCCGACTGCTAGCACGGAAGGTACCGGACTGGTATGGAGCTCTAGTTCTACGTCTTTCCATCTTGCGCTCTCGAAGTCTATACTCGATGTTCATAGATTGAGCCATTAATTCTTTCAAAGAACAAGCTGGAGAAGAGTGTACAAGCTCATCTTTAATTTCTTCACGCAGGCCTCAGCGGAAAAGGGTTACGAAGGTGCGTTCTACCCAGGAGGTTTCAACTGCCAGCTGTTTGAAGCGGGTTATATACTGCAGTATGACCTGATTACCCTGCTGAATGTCACATAAGGCTTCTTCAGCTGCTGCTTCTACCCGAGGACTCTCAAACATTTGTTTGAAAACAGTCAGGAAAGCGGAATAGTTAGCCAGGACTGGGTAATCTGCAGAAACCAGAGGAGTCGCCCAAGCAAGCGCTGGACCAGACAAGGCGCTGATCAGATAGCCCACCTTAGCCTTATCCGAAGAAAACTGGAGTGGATGAAAGGCAAAGAAAACCGTCAGGGCGTCCAAAAATTCCTTCTTCTTTAAAGGATCTCCGGAATATCGAGGAATAGTAGCAGATACGGGTGGTATGTCCATTGATCGGGAAGACAAGACCTGTCGTAGCGCAGTGTTCTCTGCCCGTAACTGCTGTAACTCTTGGGCTTGTTGTTGGACAGTCTGTAACATAGCTTGAGCATTTTCTGACGCCTCTCCCTGTGGATCTTCCATGGCGCTCTCGCAACGCAGAATCTTTTGGCGTTGCAATCTGTCACGTACTGCGCTGGACTTCTCACCTCTGGATTTCGGATTGGCGAATACACCAAGTCTTCTACCGGTCCTGGATACTCCCAGATAAGGGCGACCCCTTCTAGTAGCCACGGTGCCGCTTGACAGGCTATGCCAAAGCAGACCGTACCCTCCAGAAGGAGTCCCAGTGGGAAAAATCCCCAACACTGGGGAAAAAACCTCTCACAGGAACTCCTGAAGGAAAACAAGAAAAAACAGGACTTGACAACAGGAAACAAAAATAGGCAATATCCAGGGTAAAAGGCAGGAAAAAAGGAACAGGCAAAAATATCCCAAGGCAAAAGCAGGAACAAAGAACAGGCAAAAATCTCCCAAGGCAATAGCAGGAACAAAGAACAGGAAAAAATCTCCCAAGGCAAAAAGCAGGAACAAAGAACAGGAGCGAACAGCACAACCAGAAGGAAGTGTTTGCAACGCAAGGAGGAACAAGACTGACTGACTTATATACTGAGAAAAGGGAAGTGACATCACAGGAAAGGGAAGTAACACCATCTTGGATTGGGAAAAGCCCATAGACCAGTATAGGAAAAAGAAAGTAGCATAAAAGAAAAACAGAGCATGCTGGGACAAAAACACGAGGAAGACAAGATGGACACAACATGGATAGAGACAGTCAAAAGGACCAACAAAAAACCCACCACCAACAACAAAAGAAGAAAAAAAAGGCTACAAATAAGTGTAGCGCGACCGGGAGTGAAATATATGCTTCCCAGAAAGCATAGTCAAAAAACGCGGGGAACGGCGCTCCAAATATCGGTAGTGCGTTCCACCCGCGAGGACAGGAAGAGACGCCGCGTCAGAGCGTGGCGTTACACAAACAGCAAAAGGTCACTGAAAGGAGATAAGTGGCCAGAATCGCAAGCTGCAAAAAGAGAAAGTGGCTATTAATGAAACAATAGAGGAAGAGGTCGATACCACAAGGAAGGAAGATCTCAGTGAAGGGGAGTTGCAGGGTGACCGCAAGTTGAAAAGAAAGAGAATTACAAACAGAAGATAAGCAGGTCCTGAATGGGCTTATGCAACGACAGCCGAGTGGCAACAAGTGTTCTTGGCTTTCTGTTTTGATCGTGAGGTCCCAGGTCAATATTATGGCACTTGAAGTTGGCAACAAATAAAAGAGACTGTGTTAAGCTGAAATTGAGTAAAGGGAAACCTGAGAAAAGAGACTGATAAAAATCGCCGGATGTGACACTGTTAACCTGAATTGACTTTTGAAAAACCGATTGTGACAAGCTGCTAACTGGATTGACAAAAGACCCTGGGAGTGAATGAGAACGCTGTAAATACTTGCTGAAGAAAGACTTTGCTTAGCTTTGCAGAGAAAAAGAAGTCATTAACCATCCTCATATTAGTTGATTACATTTATAGTACTTTGCTTTCTGATTCTTTACAGATCATGCCTAGGTCAGGAGATGATGTTGAGGGGAATAAGCACTGTAAATATTTGGGTATTGCTTTGGGTGTTATGTGTGTGATATTCATTATAGCTTTGTTTGTGGAACTGCGTTTGGTGGATGAGAGTGAAACTAACAATGCCACAGTTTCTGAGACTGCTACACTGACACCGTGGGATTAGTTTGAGCAAGATACAAAGTATTTGCATGATGAAACTAATACAAAAGGGGAGCTGTCTACTAACGTTTTCTATCGCTTGCTGAGTGAGTATGTTGATACTATGGATGCGAAGGCTTGTTACATGTGTACACAAATTCCTCTTTCAGTCCAAGAGGGGGTTACATACCACAGTTTACCATTAACATATGGGATTAGTTGTAGTCTGCTACTAACACGTTTCTATAAACAGGAGGAAGTGCAATATTTTTACTCAAACTATGATTTAGTGTTCTCTTATGTACCTATTATAGAAGACTTGAATAGTGTAGCTAAGTGTTATGCTATAAAGCTGATTAAGGGATTCTTTGAGCCTAGAATGACAAATAGTACTTCATATGTGCACCGCAATAAATTGACATGCTTGCTTACACCTGTAGAAAAGAGTTTTCTAGATCACACTGAAGATAGAAGGAGGGTTTTAAAGGGAAAATTAGAAAAGGGCTTGCAGCAACGAACATTCCTTATTAATAGTAATAACGGAATTAGGGAACAAGGGAATCTAGCTTTAGATGCGAAACATGTAGGTAGGCTTTGCATTACGCGACCAAAGTCATATTATGACAATGTGTTTGTGGGAACGAGTGAGTGTAAGCATGTGTTTCTGTTTCATAATAAGTGGACGTTCATGCTGAATGGAATGGATCAAGCGATCCCAGGGGTCTTTTATATTTGTGGACTTAGTGCTTATTACCGTCTTCCAAAGGGATGGTATGGGACATGTTATTTGGGAATAGTTTTCCCAAAGATCTATCAACTAGATGATTTAAAGAAGTTTCCGAAAGTGACAGAATTACTTTGTGCTAGACAAAAGAGAGAAACTGCTGCTGGTGTAGTAGGAGACATTTTGGAGCAATAATTCCTTCAGTGGGAGTTGTTTTGAATTCTATAAAGATTCGAAAGTTGTCTACTATTGTGGATAACATGCTGACAAACTTCACAGGGGCTATAGTCCTGATGGATACTGAACTTGCTGCGGAGAGGGCTATGACTCTTCAAAATAGACTTGCTTTAGACATTCTTTTAGCGAAAAGTGGCGGAGTCTGTAAGATGCTTAATGAGTGCCACTGTTGTGCCTACATACCAGATAATAGTAATGAGATTAGAAGTATGCTTACTAACCTAACAAGAGATAGTGCAGATTTGAAGGAAGTGAAAGAACCAGGTGTCTGGGAAAAGATTGGAGAAGGATTTGCATGTGTAGGAAGCTGGTTTAGTGGTCTTTGGCATGGGTTCTTAGGAACATTAATACAGGGAATAGTCCTTGTTTTGGCTTGCTTATTTGGACTATGGTTATTGAGTAAATGTAGTAAAAGGGTTAAAACAAAATGGGCAAAACATAAAGAGAGGAGGGAAGACAAGAAAAGGGAGAAAATGTTCAGAGCAAAATATGAAAAGGCGAAGCAAAGACTGGATTTGTGTGATGACAAGTGTCATCAGAGGAGGGATTGTTGGAGTGTAGCTTTTATAACCAAAATTAATATGAAATGTTTGCAAACTAATGTATAATGATGCCGCATAGAAAATGTAATAATGCGCTTTTCACATGTGTTCGAAATGTGCCCACGGGGAGTGGCCACCAATGTATACAATGATGAATAAAATTGACTAATAATGGATTATTAATGTACTAATGTATGATTCCGTATTAGCATTAAGAGTTATATGTTAGGGTTTTGTTAAATTAATCACTAGGCCTTAGTTAGCATGAGTCGGGCCTAGCTGCCCGGTTTCATATTAAATGTGTTTTTCTAACGTGCAGTGTGCTGACTTGCTGAAGGACATGTGTCCGTACTTTTCCAGAAGCTAGAAGATGTGTGTAACCGTACTAAATTCTTTCTCATGAGACTCGACTTGCTCAAGGAGACATTCCTGCCGAATGCAACAGTGTAAACTTGCAACAGGTACAGGGTCGCTTGAACTGGTAAAGACAA
Source organism: Pleurodeles waltl (assembly GCF_031143425.1). Classification (NCBI taxonomy): domain Eukaryota; kingdom Metazoa; phylum Chordata; class Amphibia; order Caudata; family Salamandridae; genus Pleurodeles; species Pleurodeles waltl. The sequence continues at coordinate 1,663,549,439 of NC_090440.1, forward strand.
TGGAACTACTGACTGAGCCTGAGAGAATAAAAACTTGTACCTGACATTCTACCCGTTGGAGACGTCAATTACAGGGGCCAATAAACTACGTGAGAACTGTTCTAAAGTGACAATCCTAATGAGGTGACTACCTGATCTTTGGATGGAGATAATGATGCACCAAAAGCTACCCAATCGGAAATTAGGGGATTGTACGACAAGATTGATATAACCCTTTGACTCAAGGGGAAATCCGTCATTACGTGCCTTTTGCTATCACCCAGCCACTTTGTCACCCTGATTTTGCTGTTTGACTCTTCGAACCATCCTTATCTTTGTCCTGCCTGATTCATACTTTTCCTCCTTATGAGGGAAGTGTCCCATATAGCCTGTCTTACTGAACTTTGCTGTGTTTCCTGGCTGATGGTGAATCAACTGATGTCCTGAGGATGAAGGCTGACTCTGTATGCTGACCCATTACGGAGGGTAACTATATGATAATGAGATTGTAATTGTCTGTTTGCCTTTCCTTTCTAGGTACCAACTGCTTCTTTTGATAGAGACCATAGTTAGATGCTTTCTAAATTCGTGTTGTCAAATTGTTTTGCATGAAGCCCAACATGCTAATGCTGATTCGAGGTTAGTTAAGGAATTCACTAGACAGACGCAAATAGACAAATGACCGAATCCATGCTTTGCTGAATAATGCGCTAATGATGGGTTGTGCACCACTATCAGTTGTCAATCACGAATAATAATTCAGAAGAGTCCCAGTTTGTTAAACATATGGTGACACAAGGTTTCCATAGGTTTCTCCCAAAGGGTTTATTTCATCAGAGACATTTGGTGTCACAATAAATTTGTGAGAACAAACAATGCAGCAGCCAACGCGTTTCGCCCTATACAGTTGGGCTACTTCAGGGCTGCAAAAATAACAACAAAAAGCCATAAAGAAATGATAAGGTAACAATGGTATTCCTAGTATTACAAAGATCAAAATATATAAAGCAGAATCAGCAGGTTATTATTTAATATAAAGCAAAAAACACTAGCCAAGTGTAATTACGAATTAAATTTAAGCAAGAGAGAGAGTTTCATCAAATAGATCACAATTCTAGTTACAAGTCAACCTCTAGTCATAAGTGGTGGATAAAACCAACAAGGGAAAAAATAGAAAAGAAAGAATTCGCAAAAAAATCTAAAAAGGTGATTTTTAAAGATTTTTGTGTTAGTGGCAAGAAAATGTGCTCGAAGAAAACATGCCGTATAGACTGTAATGAATATGATACTAGTACCTTCTGTTATAATAACACAGGGGTTTTTACTATCAAACATTTTATTAATTGTAACACCAAATTTGTAATTTATATTCTAAAATGTACATGTAACAAAATCTATGTGGGAAGCACTAAAAGACAGCTCAAACATCGAATACAGGAGCATATACGAGCCATTAGGAACAACGATATTAGGTATCCATTATCATCACATATGACATCGACACAACTACGTGATAATGTAATTTCATTTCATGGGATTGATCATATCCCATTGAACCCTAGGGGGGGCAACAGAGAACTGCAACTACGCAAACAAGAAGCGGCATGGATTTGCCGTTTACGCACGGTCGAGTTGGGACACAACACTGATCACGAATTTCAGCATTTCTTGTAATGGTATTGTTGTATAATATATACACTAATAGTGTACGAGTGGAGTACTGAATATTAGTACTTTCTTTCAAAACAATGGCGAAAACAATAGAGGCTTAAATACTGTCTCTTCACATGTAAACTTCAACCATTGTTTTGTGACTGTACTAGGGTTTAAATTACATGTCTTGATATTACTTCCTGATAGTATATTGTCTGCATGTACATGCTCATTGGATGCTAATAGACCTATTTTTTGTAAAATTGAGATTACATTATACTAGAGGCCATTGGCCTACTCTTGTCATCTTTTTCACTGTAAGATTATTGTCTATGACATCTCTTTTTGGGTTTCTTTTTGTTGCTGCTTCACTATTTTTACTTTGCACAGTTAATGGCTTGCTCCCCTGATCTTTAGTGTCTTCCCCCCACTTTTCTCTATGCCTATTTTTCCGCTTTTTCTTTTACCCTCTTTTGGTTTTTCTTCTCTGCCCTCTCAATATATATTTTTTCATTACCTAATTATGGTAATTACTTTTCAAATATATAGCGTTTGTCCATTTCAATTCACTTACTATTATACCACATAATTGCTTTGTCTACTCCAAAATGGCCGCCACTTAAATTATCCGTACTATGCCGCTTTTTGGGCATAGTCCTTTTTCTGTGTTTATACTCCTCCTCACGCACGATGTTTGTCATAAATGTTCGGCAATTCTTGCCGGCATTTCCTCTAAACTTGGACGCGCTACTTACTTCACTTTACCCGACGGGTGGCAACGCGACCGTTTCTCCTTTCATTTGGAAAATCCGGCCGGTTACAACTTGCAACATATAAACAATTTGGATTTACATAATTCAGGTAAGGCTGGACCACAGCCCTTCGATTTATTTATATAGTCGCGTTAACATATTTTAATTGACTTTTGTGGGACTTTGCCCACATTATATTACTTCTTTTTGACACATGTACCGTTTTTTCAATTTTTTCAACTCTTTTTATTTTTAGCCCATTGAATCTTTGTTCATGTTTATACTTATCTTATATATTGATTCTTGAACCTACTTTGGAACCTACTACTTGGTATGTGCTTTTTCCAAGTATATTATCCTTTTCCCTATCCCCCCCCTTCTTCCTTACACGTATTCTTATTACTTTTATCTTCACCTAGCTTTCATCTCACTACTTTTTTATTTAAGTCTTACTCAGTTTTTAGTTATTATATCTTGGTGATGGTTCACTTAATATTTTGTGATGGTGATGTTGGCACTATCATGGTGCAGGGATTACTGCAACTATCATATTCATTACAGTCTATACGGCATGTTTTCTTCGAGCACATTTTCTTGCCACTAACGCAAAAATCTTTAAAAATCACCTTTTTCGATTTTTTTGCGAATTCTTTCTTTTCTATTTTTTCCCTTGTTGGTTTTATCCACCACTTATGACTAGAGGTTGACTTGTAACTAGAATTGTGATCTATTTGATGAAACTCTCTCTCTTGCTTAAATTTAATTCGTAATTACACTTGACTAGTGTTTTTTGCTTTATATTAAATAATAACCTGCTGATTCTGCTTTATATATTTTGATCTTTGTAATACTAGGAATACCATTGTTACCTTATCATTTCTTTATGGCTTTTTGTTGTTATTTTTGCAGCCCTGAAGAAGCCCAACTGTATAGGGCGAAACGCGTTGGCTGCTGCATTGTTTGTTCTCACAAATTTATTGTGACACCAAATGTCTCTGATGAAATAAACCCTTTGGGAGAAACCTATGGAAACCTTGTGTCACCATATGTTTAACAAACTGGGACTCTTCTGAATTATTATTCGTGATTGACAACTGATAGTGGTGCACAACCCCTTTTCTTGTATTGGTTTTTTATCCTTTTGGTTCCTTTGTGCAGTAGGAACTTTGTTGGTAGTGCACACTACACTTCACCTTATAATGTGTTGTTTATATACACCTGTTTATACACACTGTGATTAAATTTTAGGGATTGATGCGTTTTCTGTTGGGCCTACTGCACTTTGCTTGTTTAATGCGCTAATGATGCTCTGCTAAGATTAATCCATGTTGACGTCGTGCTTTGTCCTAATGTTTATGATCTTTGCTTTGATGAAATCTTATTCGAGTTGCCATATTGTGACATTGCTGGTGTGTTTTCTGGTTTTGAGGCTAATAAACTTGCTAGTAGAGTGTAATCAATAGGGAATAAATATCATAAATCTTAACAGTTTTGTGTGGTGATTTATGGCTGAAAGGTCATGGTATGTTTCGATTCTTATTAATGTCATTAACTAATTTGATTAATTTGCTATTGTGAATATTGATGAGGTTATCGATCTATTGATTGACATGTTAATTAGTTATCTCGTCTTAAGGTGTCTCCAATCAGGGTCAAAAGATTAATTGGCCTAAAATGAGTCCCAGACAAATTAAATTATCTGAGACGGGACCCGTTATCACACCCACCCCCATAAAAATAAGACAAAGTTAAAGAGTATACACTTACTTGTGGTTCTTTCCTCTTCTGTCCAAGGGGTGTGACAACCACAGTGGTCCAGTCCGGTCGAGACCAGAAGGGAGAGGAAGAACGGAGACGACCATTACGAACCAAACCACAGAGGAGCAAATCATGAGCCTTCCATAGAGAAAATAAAGAGACCCATAAGTAACCAAACAAGGTGTAAAGTACTTCATTTACCTGTCTATGTAGCCATTTGCCTGCCCACGTGACACAGATGTAGGAGAATCTTGGAAGCAAGCAAGCGTACTCTCCCCCACAGGTAGTTCCAGTGCCTAGATTGACCTTATGCACTATTCTGTCCCACATTTGCCTTCTCTGACTCATAGTTGTTGTCTGGACTAGGGCTCCAAACAACTGCAGCGTAACCCTCACTGTTTAATCTACGATAACTATTAATTCATTTTCTAAGAATCTAGGCCCTTTAGAATATTGGACATTTGGAAATATTCAAGCACCAGAAGTCTAAGAAAACAAAGGGTTGGGAGTGTCTGCTGCTGATTCTCCTGGGCTAAGTATAGAGAAAGAAAAGTGGAGTGTGAGTGGAGGGTTGACTTTTATATTGTTAGGTGCAAATGATTTGAATAAGCTAATGCAATGCTCATGTGTTATTTTGGCAGACATGTTTACCATATGAACATTCAACCAACCTTAAAATACTCCGTCGTACATGTCTGTCCATCTCACTGTGATGGCATACAATCCTAAATAAGGTAGCCGGATAGCCACTATACCAATGTTGATGGAGTTGTAACCAACAATGGAGTTATTTGGTTCAGATGACAGAGACAACTCCATCATAATGGTTGAGGGATCTACAATCTACAACACAATCTATATGGGGAATGGACGTCTGTCCGCCTAGCAAACAGATTAAGGACTCAGTGACACTGGCATGGGGAACTCCAAATCTGTCTTATTTGTCTAGTATTAGTGTGAAACCATAGAGTTTCCTTCAAGGTACTGATATGAATATTTCAAGACAACAATTAAGGTTCCTCTAATGCTTTAAATCATATATGGTTTAGTTTAGGAACATAACAAGAATTAACTAATTTCCAGATGATTGAGGAAGTAGAACAACCACCAAAATGATGCAGTTGTGCGATCTTTCCCTGAAAACTCCGGACTGATTCTAGCAAATTGTGCTTTCTTTCTGCTCAAAGTCAGACGTGTACTTGTTGTATTTCTTCTTGTATTGTATACTTAAATATATTCCATTATCTTGTTATGAAATGTTTTGTTTTTGATTTGATTACTTTTACTTTATGAATGACTTGCACCTTCACGTCTGTCTTCCAAGAAATGACCAGTCGCTAGGGTTCTGTGAAGTCCATGTGTGGAAGCTAATATGAGGAAAGTAAAAAGATTTATTTTGGGCATTAAGAAAAACTTGTCAGTCTGGGACAATGAACTGACAGCCATTAAATGGTAGAGAACATTGGTGCTGCCCCTCCCAGAACCTTTACACATTATCGCTTTCCAGGATACCACACATCCCTTATACCGTGATACAAACTTGACAACAATAGTAAACAAAAGACAAATGAAGAAATATCAAATTCATAAAGGTATAGAAGCTATGCGTGCTAACCATGACTGGGCTGTCAAACATCAAAGGATAAGGAGACTAGGCATGCTAGCTTTGGCATGGAGCAACTAAGTGGTAACATAATCTTGTCTTCCCATCGGAGGAGTCACCTCTGCATGAGCTCCTATCAGAATCCCGACTCCTTAACATTTGACTAGTTGGTCACAACTCTTGTTTCTGGCTGTAAAAATGCCTTTAACTAAATATTTGCAAATCTTCACCAAATTACTTCTGTTCCATACATTTACCTCAGACAGCATCACAGTATAACTTCCAACTGCTTTTATCTCCAAAAATCCTGAAAATCAGGACTAACCTTTCATAGGTTTTTTTCCTAATTTGACCAACACATCACCCACACAGAAATCACACTTAGGCCCTCATTATGAACATGGCGGTAAACACCGTCGCCGCCATGGCGACGGTGAACAGAAACCCGCCATATAATGATGCCAAAAACAGAAACCGCCAAAAATTCTGCTACCAGCAGCCACCGCCAGGGCCCTTGATGGCGGAAAGGCTGCATACCCCACCACCGCCAAGCACACAAATCCCCGCCCCCCAAATAAAGATGCACAAATCACTGCGGCGGATAGTGGATGCCGAACGACCATTAACAGTACGGACCACCACGGCCAGCAATGGGACCCAACAGCAAGAAATGCACACGTTGGCAAGTTTGAAGCCCGCACACCTGACACACATCCACAACACTATAGGACACTCACATACACACCCCACAATCATTTGCATCGCCAATAGGACAACTGAGACTGACAACACAATACGCATACACAGAACGCAACATCACACAAGTCACACACCCAACCACACAACAGCACCCTCACCAATATCCACACAACACACCTCCCACAACACACACCGTGGCACCCCCCAAGCACCCACGCTTCACAGATAGGGAGCTAAGACAATGGTGGATAAAATACTCAAGGTTGAGCCACAAATCTTCGGGGCACAGTTCTAGCACACACCCATCACCAGGAAGATGGAGTTATGGCAGAAGATTGTCAACAAGGTAAACGCAGTGGGAAACCATCCACGCACGAGGGACGACATCCACAAGAGATGGAACGACCTGCGCGGGACTGTGAGGTCCATGGCATCTAGGCACAGCATTGTGGCCCAGAAGACTGGGGGTGGACCCCCACCTTCACCCCGACTACAACGACTGGGAGGAAAAGGTACTGGCCATCCTGCACCCTGAGGGCCTCACTGGACTCACTGGAGGAATGGACTTGGGTAAGTCATCTACAATTACCCCATATCAGCCACACCTGGAATGCATGCACCACCCCACCCCTCCAACTACCACCAGGACCACTACCCCAATTAGGCCACAATCACTACATCCAGTCACCCTGCATGCCCACAAACCCACTAACAGGCCCACATCCCTCCCCCTGTGCACAGCCACCTACCCCTGCAAGGAATCACAATGGCACTACACCACCCACAATGCACCTCCCCATACCATGCAAAATGCAATGGCAACCCCAAAATAGGTCCCTGCATGGCCCAACAGGGGAATAAACTGAACAAAAAAGGGCAGAGCTGTGCATCCTGATTCGATTTAGTACATGTGACATAGATGTCCATTCCCCCCCACAGGCACCACCACCCATGCCACCCTGACTGAAAGACCAAGGAGTGCCAGCGCCCCACGTGGAGACAGAGGACCCACTCAGGACACTGGAGAGGGAAGTGTTAAAAGTGAGGAATACCCTGGCCCGTCACACAGTCCTGGACTGTCACCCTCCAGCAACCCCACCCAGGATACCACTGACACCCCTACAACCCAGCCACCAACATCAGCTCTGGCCAAACAACCCCACACCAGTGTCTCCAGGCCACAGACTGGCGGATCACAAGTACAGAGTCACCACCTACTAACAGGCAGGATGACGATGGGCCCAGTACAAGTGGTACTGCCAGACCTGTGCAGGGGACACAGGCACAGGGGGCTAGGCCCAGTGGGAGGGTATCAGTGGCCCAGGGGGTAGGCCAAAGCCTCTGAGCCTGACGAGGGGGAGGCCCTCGTCAGCAGGCACGCCCTAGCCTCCGCCGACTACGTCCTCCTCGGCGACCTGAACTTTCACCTAGAGAATAACAATGACCCCAACTCCACCACACTAAACAACAACCTCGCTACCCTTGGACTCAGACAACTCGTCACTACTTCAACACACTCCGCTGGCCACACACTGGACCCCGTCTTCTCCGCCAGCCTCCACGTCACCTTCAGCCACACCACCGAACTCCCATGGACCGACCACTGCTGCATCCACTTCACCTTCCAGAAACCCACCACGCACCACCGCACCCAACAGATGCCCCACCGCAACTGGAGCAAAATCAGCCAAGACCAGCTGAACAGCAACCTCCCCCGAAAACCACCCACCAATCCCGACCTCGCTGCTTGCAACCTCTGGCGCTGGATCGACGACTGCGCCAACACACTCGCCCGGCTCAATAAACCTTCCAATAGAGGTGCCAACAAGAGAGCGAGCTGGTTCACCTTGGACCTTCGAGCCTCCAAGCAAACCTGCCGGAAACTGGAGAGAAAGTGGCTCCTCGAACAGACACCAGACAACCATGCCGCCTTCAAGAATGCCACCCGTAATCACCATCACCTCATCAGATCCACCACAAAATCACAGACATTCACGACAGCTTCAACAGCCAGACCACTCGCCAATCACTGACTCTTCAGACTCTCCACCCATCTTCAACTACGACCCCCTGCTCATCTGGGCCAACGTGAACGAAGGCGACACAATCAAAACCATGAGCACAATCCACTCTGGATCTCCATCAGACCCATGCCCACACCACATCTTTAACAAAGCAAGCACCACCATCGCACCCCACCTCCGCAAAGTCATCAGCATCTCCTTCGAGACCGCAACCTACCCCGGGAGCTGGAAGCATGCTGAGATCAAACCCCTACTCAAGAAACCCACGGCGGACCGAGAGACCTCAAGAACTTCCGCCCCATCTCCCATTCCCGGCCAAGGTCATTGAGAAGATCGTCAACAGACAATTGTCCCACTACCTCGAAGAAAACAACATCCTGGATCCATCCCAGTCAGGGTTCTGCAGCAACCACAGTACCGAAACCGCCCTCATCGCCGCCACCGACGACATCAGGGCCTGCTTGACAATGGCGAAACCGTGGCCCTCATCCTCCTGGACCTCTCGGCCGCCTTCGACACCGTCTGCCACCGCATCCTACGCACACGCCTCCACAGCGCAGGGATCCGGGACAAAGTTCTAGAGTTGACCACCTCCTGCCTCTCCGGCAGAACCCAGAGCGTCCGCCTCCCCCCTTTCCGCTTCGAAGCCTCCAAGATCATCTTCGGCGTTCCCCAAGGATCTTCCCTCAGCCCTACACTATTCAACATCTACATGGCCCCGCTCGCCCCCGTCGCCCGGCTACACAACCTCAACATCATCTCCTACGCCGACGACACCCAACTGATCCTCTCCGTCACCAAGGACCCCCTCACTGCCAAATCCAACCTCCACGAAGGAATGAAGGCAGTCGCCGAATGGATGAGAAACAGCAAACTGAAGTTGAACTCAGATAAGACAGAGGTCCTCATCCTCGGCACCAACCCTTCAGCCTGGGACAACTCCTCGTGGCTGACCGTTCTGGGAGCAGCCCCAACACCGACCAACCAAGCACACAACCTGGGCGTCATCCTCAACTTAACACTCTCCATGACAAAGCAAGTCAGCGCCATCTCCTCATCCTGCTTCAACACCCTCCGCATGCTCCGCAAGATCTACAGATGGATCCCCACAGATACAAGAAGAACAGTCACCCAAGCCCTCGTCAGCAGCAAACTTGACTACGGAAACGCCCTCTACGCAGGAGCCCCGGCCAAACTCCTCAAACGACTGCAACGCATACAAAACGCCTCCGCATGTCTGATCCTCGATGCCCACCGCCACAGCCACATCACTCTCCTTCTAAGAGACCTACACTGGCTTCCTGTCAACAAAAGGATAACCTTCAAGCTCCTCACTCACGCACACAAGGCGCTCCACAACACCGGTCCAGCCTACCTCAACAGACGACTCACCTTCTACACCCCATCCCGCCAGCTCTGCTCAGCCGACCCCGCCCTCGCCACCGTCCCCCACATCTGTAGAATGACTACCGGAGGCAGATCCTTCTCCCACCTCGCTGCCAAGACCTGGAACACCCTTCCCTTGCCCCTACGACAGACCAAAGACCTGCTGACTTTCAGGAAGCGACTCAAGACCTGGCTGTTCGAGCAGTAGCAGCACTCTTCTCCCCCCCTCAGTGCCTTGAGACCCTTGAGGGTGGTAGTGCACTCTACAAATACACTGATTGATTGAAAGCATGGCTGCTGCAGCCAAGGAGGTGATCTTTGAGGTCCTGGGAGCATACCACCATACCCAGGACAGCATGTGCTAGATCCTGGCCACCCTGGAACAGAATCAAAGGTTGCAGATAGCCCAACATCAAGAGACCATGGAGCAGTGGAAACAACTGAATGCCACCATGGCCACCATAGCAGGGGCGCTGCAGCACCACCACCTAACCCAACCTGAGACCCCCACAAACCAGGATGCCCCTACCACGGCCCTGGACACAGACCAGCCATCAACATCAGCAGCAGCAACTGGACTGGTGGCACTGGCAAAGGACACGCAGGAGACCAGGACCCCTACCCGTGCAGCCCAGCACCAGACATTAAAATGGTCCTTCAGACCCAGATATGGCACAGAAACACCTGCCAAGACCAAGGCCCCCACTAAGAAGTCACTCTGACATAGACTGTCTCCCAAGTGTGCCACTGTGCCACCATCCTCACCCGCCAATAGCAACATAACAACTTGCAAGGGACAGATGGACCAATATCCCCTGCCACCATTCACTCAGCCCATGTACCTGTTATGGACATCCACCGTTAGCCCACTCCCTATTCCTGTAAAGCACACTAATGCATTAAGGACACCAAATAAAACACATGTACACCAATTCTTACGTCCCCTGTCATAATGATGAATCAATTGTAAATGTGAATGCATTTGCCAGTCAATTCTATAATCAGACCTTTATTGCAGGAATGTCCCCCCACGCACAACATTGTGTGGAGTAATCAGAAATGCACACCATGTTTGTCTCCATGGCACATGCCACCTTAATATTCAGGTAACAGTGTCAATGACTACAGACCCCACATCCCCATAATGAATAAGTCAGACCCACATTATGCTTTTCAGTCAACATCATCAGTGAACAGTACCTCATAGTCACTGGAAGTATAGTTGGATCAGCTGGTTCCTGGAGTGAACATCTCCCCCCTCTTCATCCTCACCATCACTCACATCCCCTCTCAGAGGAAGCAGGTCTGGATATGCAGCAGCACCCTCCTCCTCCAGTAGGGGGATAGCTTTCCTCACAGCCACGTGGTGCAGCATGCAGCAGGCCACCACTATTCTACACACCTTCTCAGGGCCATAGCACTGAGAACGCCCAGAGAGATGGAGGCAACAGAATCTAGCCTTCAGGAGACCTATAGTGCACTCTATCACCCTCCTAGTACGTCCATGGGCCTCATTGTAATTCCTCTCTGCATCTATCCTAGGATTTCTCACAGGTGTCAGGAACCACTGCATGTTGGGTTAGCCAGAAGCACAAAAGTGTTTGAAACAGGACTGTAACAAACTGCCATTACTTGCAGACAAGCTGGCTGTCAGCTATGTACAGAACCAGTGTCATACACACTCACCTATGAGCCATCCTCTGTCCCCTTGTAGTTGATCCATCATGTGTGGTACACTGCTGTTTCTCAGGAAAAATTAATCATGGACTGATCCTGGAAACATGGCATTCACATGTGATATGTACTGGTCTGCAGTACACACCAATTGTATGTTCATTGAGTGGAAGTTCTTCCTGTTTCTGTACACCTGTTCATTTAGTCTTGGAGGGATGAGAGCTATGTGGGTGCCATCGATGGCACCAATCACATAGGGAATGTTAGCAAAGGCATAAAAGTCAGACTTGATGGCAGGAAGTTCAGCCCTTTGGCGAAACTTTACATATGTCTGCAGGTGTACTACAAATGCATCCAGGAATTTGGACAGGATGAGGCTAAACATTGGCTGTGATAACTCTGCACCCATGCCCACTGTCACCTGAAATGAGCCAGTGGCCAAGAAATGGAGTACAGAGAGCACTTGCACTTCGGTAGGGATGGCATGCTGATTCCGATTAGCCGTTCTCAGTATTGGATCCAGTAATGCACATAGCTCATGGATTGTAGCACAATAGAGTCTGTAGTTGACAATGGTGTGACATTCCACTGTGGTCTCCATGGTCTCCAAATCAACAAGAGGTCTGTACACAGATGGGGCCCTCCCTCGCCACATGGGTCTGTACCTAGGGGGGGGAGAGAACACATGTGAGGGACACACATACATATGCACAACATGCTGTGTATGAATAACTGTTGTACAATATGGAGGTTACACACAAGTGATGTATGATGTACAACTGTAGGGACATGTATGAAGTGATATGTCTGGACTGTTGTGGGAAACAAACACTCATGTGGGCATGCGACTAAGGGCTGGGGTCCATAGGGCCTGCATGGGGCCCATGACCAGGAAATATCTGCGTTGTGCTAGCAAAATGTCAGCCTCCTGCCATCCAGATATGTAGCAGTGGAAGTGACCTCAGTCCGACAGTGCACACCTCCGCGGACCGTACGCCATGTCGTCACCCCAGGTTCACTTGACTCCTGGATCCCATGAATGGAAGTACTCCACTGAGTGTGCTGCTGTGTCCTGACTCTGGTTACTCAAATGGCATGTGTCAAAGGGGAAAGGGCTCCGGCCTTAACCACAGAGGAGCTGGAGAAGCTGGTGGACAGGGTCCTACCCCTGTATGCCAAGTTATATGGGCGACCAGAGGAGCAGGTAAGTAGGCGGATGACGTGCATGGATGTGCATGATGGTGGTGAATGCCTGAATGCAAGTGTGGTCAGTATGTACCTGCACAGGCGTAGATTGTGTGGCAAGTACCGTGAGTAAGGTGGTGAAATGATCTTGTGAAGTGTCCATCCCGTAGGGGACGGATAGCCAGCAGTATCACATGGCCATTTTCTGTGTGTCCCATACAGGTCAGCGCCCATCAGAAGAGGGAACTCTGGCAGGCCATCGCCAGGGAGGTGCGGACCCTGGGGGTCTACAACCTCCTTCGATGGTGGTGGCGGACCCTCGTGGGCCCACCCATTCAGTGTCATCTTCTGCCACCCCCATACCATCACTGCCTTCCCAGTTGCTCCCCACCCAGTTGCCCGTGCCCACTCACCCAGAAGGGTGGGCGTCTCGTTCGCCCCAGGCACCTCATCTCCTGCCCCAGTCAGCCGTGCTGCCCTCACGGAGGAGGCTATTGACCTCCTGAGGACCATGTCTGCAGAGCACACAACCATCGTGAATGCCATCCAGGGGCTAGCATCCCAGATGCAGCAATGCATACCTGGAGGGCATTCACAGTGCCATGTCTGGCCTATAGAGATCTTTTCAGGCTCTGGCCTCCTCTTTGATGGCAGCCTGGTCTTTCCGGCCCCCTTCAAATCACCTCTGCCCCTTCCAGCACCTCCACTCCCTTTACCCATCCCAAGCACATGTTCAGACAGCCACGCACACACCTCAACACACAAAAAGCATACACAGAAACACAAGCACCACACTTCCCACCACAGGCATACACACAGCCAACATACAAAAGCACACACAACAACATCCACTTCCCCCAGTGTGTCACCTCTCCCGCATCCCTGTCTGCACCCTTATTCACTGTTGCTGGCCCCATTCTTGCAGTCACCACAACATCAGACATCCAGTCATGCACCCAGACACCACACCTGCACTCACCACAACGACATTGACTGACACATGCAGCACACTCACCAGACCTGCAGACACCCAGACAACATCCATGTATACTGGCAGCCTGTCTTGTCCCACTGTGTCCACCCCCCTCCTCCAAAACACTCAAACGTTCCCAGACACCCACCCAACACACATTCATCACACCTCAGCATACTATACAGGCACCTGCATCCACGTCCAGCACACCTACACCAGTTATAAGCACTCCCTCTACCTCCACTCCCACATCTTCCTCCATGTCCGCCCCAACTGCCCCTAAAAAACTTTTCCTGTCCCGCGTTGACCTTTTCAAACCCAGTGGCCCACTCTGTCTTGTCCCTAAACGTGCCCACCTCCTTGCCCTGCTCACTTCTTCCACGTCGAATTCCGGCCCAGTCCGCCCTTCCCACTCCCCTGCCCCTTCCCCAGTGAGCAGAAAGCCACGTGCTGGCCCAGGTCCATCTGCCACCCCCCGGTCCCAGCCCTCTCCCCCACCTTCCATGAGCAAACCCAAACTCCCGCCACCTCCCAAACGTAAGCCCAAGCCCCCCCTCCCAGACGTAAGTCCCCAACCCCTGCCATCCCCTGCCCCTGTTCCCTGAGGTGCATAGCTGCCACATTGATGTCCCTTTATGGTGGAGTACCATGAGCGCATGTGGGAGTCAAGTTCAGGCCATTTGGGCACTTCAGCCTTTTACAGTTGGACTGGCCAATGGCTTTATTTGGACATTGAATTTTCAATAATTATTCAAGTTTGAGTGCCCAGCGTTGCTGTTGGCACACTCTGGAGACGTGGTTCATCATTTCATTGAGGGGGTGTGGTGTGCCCATGTGTGTACTTTGGACAGGTTGTATTGGCCTTGTGTCGGGTAAGTACCTCTTGTTCTGGTGTGTTTGGCTCGTGATGGTGTGAGGAGTTGGGAATGCGTTGCAGGGTTGGTAGGGTGGGTGCGTGTGTAACTGTGCCCTTTCTTCCCTTGTTTGTTAGGTTGCGGTACTTACCGTCGTTGTCGTCTTCGTCGGCGGTCACAGTCATGGAGGTATATGGAAAGGAGCAGCAGTGGCATAATTTCCAACTCTCTCTCCGTGTCTACTTCGGCGTGTTGTGTGTGCCTACGGTGAGTGTTTCCTTTTGTTTGGTTCATTTCCGCCAGGCTTTACGTGGCGGTGGTTTCCGCCCCGGAACTGACGGCGGTCTTTGACTTCATTATTTGTAGGGCGGGTTGGGCCTTTCCGTTGGCCTGTGGGCTGACTCTTCCATCGATGTCGGCACTCCTTTGCTGGCGGTGAGTGTTTTTCACACTGGCTGTTTTTCATGTGCTTTATTATTTGGCAGTCTGGACCACCAGCCTGTTGGCGGTAGTTACCGCCACTGCTGGCGGTGCAGTCTTTCCCGCCAAGTTCATAATGACCATCTTAATCACTTGATTCTCAGGCTTATTCCTACCGATTAAGCACCACTCTCTCGCATCCAGAACAACTTCCATATGCTTCCTGCTTTTCTACCATGCATCTTCTTAAAAGAAGTATTTTCTCGTTCTACCTATGGGATAGTGTGGTATGACCACAACATATTTTCCAGATTTTGTCTCCAATACTTGCTTTCAACAATTGGTAATTGCAAACTTTCATTTAGTACAGGATTCTACCTCTCCACAATCATCTTACTTTAAGTGTAATATACTGAAGTTTTCACGTGTTTATTGCCGTACTGCTTGAAAAACTTCAATACCATACGAAACAAACTGTACACTGTAGTTGGTCACTATTTTCTCTGATGCGCCTTCCCTCTTGATTCTGTCCATTGTGGACTTGGGTCACTGAGAAAACTGGTCCATGCTCCCTACAACGGACTTTTGACTTTCTCCAAGAATACCACATGTCCTGGATGTACCATGAGACAATTTTCCCATGGCTCACTAGGAACGTCTTTCACATTGCAGGGGTATTTGCACTGTCTTTTGCAGTCATTCCAGGCACCAGCAACACAAGATCACACCTTCTCTTCGACACTTGTAGCCACACCGGGCCACCAAAAATTCATTTGTACTCTTCTTTTAGTACCACTAATACATGAATGTCCTTCATGCATCAGTGATTCTACTCTTTCTTGTAATTATCTAGTAGCAAATATTAATTCACTTCAATGCCGAACAGTGTATCCGTGACAATTAGCTCCTCAGACCATAAAATAATGAAACATCACTGTTTACATTTTTCTTGTCAGGCCATTCTTTAATCAAGACATCATCCTCCACAAGTGCATTACACTAGTCTTCCTTCCCTATTCTTCTCCCAGACGCCTCACTAATAGATGACACTGTGACAATCACTTCCCTTTCGTCATTCATTCCAATGCCATTGTTTACTGACTCTTGTAATCTAGAATGGCAATCCGCAAAGAAAATTGTAAATTCCAGGAACGTATTTCATTACAAAACTTATATCCCGACAACCGATATTGCCACTTAGCAAATCATGGAGTCGTTTTGGCACATCAATTGCTTGATAAACTGTTGACGATCGTTATGTAGCATAAACTGTATTCCCTACACATTTGCCCTGAAAGAACACACTTCCTGCCAAGCATACCAGTGCCTCTTACTCAGTCATAGAATACTTAGGGCCGGATTTAGATTTTGGCGGCGGGGTTACTCCATTGGTGGTGGATATCCTGTCTGCCGAAATATAAATCCAATAGGAAATAATGGGATTTATATTTCAGCAGATGCGATATTTTTCACTGTTGTGACAGAGTAACCCGTCCGCCGAAATGTAAATCAGGACCTAGTGTCTGTTCCCATTAAAGGTAGTGATGCATAAACCATGATTTGCAATTTTGCATTCCTGTCCTGCATAAGCACGTCTCCAATGCCAAAATGACTTGTGTCCTTTGCAATCACAGGGTTTCACTTAGTTGTGTACAGCACCAGTGCACATGCTTTAGTAATTTTTATCTTCAGTTTTCCAAACTCATGTTCATGTTCTTCCTCCCAGTCATAACTAACATTTTCCTCATCAGGCATATCATGTACTTTGTTTTATCAGTAAATCTAGCAATAATCTTGGCATAGTACTCTGCCAGTCCTAGGAATGAACCTAATTGGCCTTCATCTCTAGCACTGGGAGCATTAACCGTGGCATTAACTGTGCACTGCTTCGGCACTATGACATCGCCACGGATTTGAAGGCCAAGGTGCAACTTTATATGATAGTACATTATTTTGCAGCCCAATGAGATGGATGAAACTCTTCAACAATCCGAAGGATTTTGTAAAATATTTCAGAAGCACTTTCGCCCACTTCAATGCCTCCATCTGATCACCCTCTGCCACTTCCAAATGGGCTTTGCATACGAGTGCTGATTGATCCAATTGCTTGATTGAGATCAAACTTTACAAAACCTTCTTTCTTCTGTGGGCAGTGTAAAAAACCTAATCCATCCTTTACATTACATACCTTGCTTATACTCTTGATCCATTGCACTCCAATTAAATCTCACACTACCTCATCACATCCATGGCTCTGTTGCCACATTCTTCCTGTTTAATATCGGGTGCTGCATTGTTACTCCTTCAAGCAGCTTCAACAGATCATGGCCACTTTACGTGTACCTGGCCAAGAATCAGCCAGTACTTAAATTTGCTGTGTCTGATCAGAACATCACAATAGGATCATCTGGTCTCACCTGTCCTACCTCGTACACTTACAAAACAAATTCCTCAGATTTAGTCTATTCACATATCTCCCTAATGTGGGCATTAGCTTTTTGTTTTTCCATGTTTAGCTATTCCACTTTTGACTTTGCATTTGTGCGCATAGTGCCCCCCCTCCCCCCCCGCCACTGCTATTCTTGCACTTATGGCATGCCTTCCACATTGCAGGACAACTTCTACTCGATGTAACATACCTACTTAATGAACATCTACAACACACCAAAGCTTCTTCTCTGGATTGATCTTTTGTTTTTAACCTTAAGACATCCAATACACACATTTGTGTCTGGCTAATCCTTCACGCACTGTGCATTTGCGTGAGTACTCACACTGTACTAATTGTTGCAATCCTTGTGAAGCTGCCTCAATTGTTTGGCAATATTAATTGCTTCGTCTGAGGTCAACCTTTCAGTTTACAACTGTTTCTCCTTTAGTTTCAAATTGGATGCCTTATGAACTAACTGGTCTGTGATCATCTCATTATGAAATAATTTGGAGTTGCAGTGCGCTCTCCTGGTAGTTGGCCTCTAGCAAAAAATGTGTGCCGAGACGAAGTCTTTTTTTCGCAGTCTGTCAAGCTGTCCCTCCTACTGTTTGTCGGCATTCGTCAAGGCTGTCTTATAGTAGTATGGGAGGAAGGTGTATTAACACTTGGTGCCTTCCACACCAAGACAATGTTTTAAACGATCTTTTTTCTCTTTCCCGTGAAAATGTTGCCACCAATGGGCTCAATATAGATCTCTAATCTCTTTTTCTACTTCTGTCTCCCTCACAGTTCTCAAAAAGGAACTTGTTGCTGCCACTTCTTCCACTGAGATAACGTTTTCTAATAGTGCACCTGCTGTGCTTACTTTATAAAGGTACAAGTCAACACTTCTTTGGAATACTCAAAATTAGGACCACGATGCCATCTTTATTTTTTCCTACAACACTATGTTGCAAAGGGCTTGATAGGAGTATTCAGTATATTAAACATCATTCCACAGAACTAATGCTGCATTAAGAGTAAATATCCAGTGCGCTCTGACCTCAGCACGTCGAATCGAAATAGCGCACTTTCCATCCTCGCACGCTGTCGGAGAACAGCACCTGCCAGACTGTCCAAGCTAAAATGAGCATAGAACCTGCCAGTGAGACAACAGTATTCTTACAGTGACAACATGTCAGAAATGGGGTCTCTAGTTGGCAGAGGTATACACCCTTGTCCAAGTAGGGACCACAATCCTAGTCAGGGGAAGTCACACACAATCCAAATTATCCTGTGCCCACCCTCTGCTAGCTTGGCACTGAGCAGTCAAGCTTAACTTAGAAGGCAATTTGTAAAGTATTTGTGCAATAAATCATACAGTGACACAGTGAAAACACCACAAAAATACATCACAGAGGTTTAAAAAAATATAAGATATTTATCTGGTTATATTAAGGTCAAAAAGATAAAGATTCAATAAGCACAAGTTGAGATATCACTTTTGCAGGTTTAAAAAGAGGCTTAAATCTTAAAAACCAACAGTTGTCTCTTCTTTGCACAAAGTACCTGATTTGCGTCAAATTACCATGCACGGAGACCGCAGAGGAGGAGATGCGTGGAAAATGAAGGTGTACGTTGGATTTTCTGAAGCGGCACAGGCGATGCATCATTCCTTTCCGCGCTGCAAGGGGCTTTGCGTCAATTTCCGGCTTGCAGTATTGGTTCCTCACTGCGATGCGGGGATCTTTGGACGCCCAGGGACGATGTGGGGAAAATCCTGGGTGTGCGGGAAGAAGTCACAGGCATTGCGTCGATCCAGTAGGCGATAAGTCAAATTTTCGGTCACACAGCAGGCGCTGCGTCAATTCTTCACTCAGGAAGTCGGGCTGCGTCGTTCCAACTTGGCTGTGCATTGACCAGGTAGGGCCGTGCGTCGAATTTCCAGTTGCAACGCAGGCACTGCATTGATCTTCGCTTGGGAAGTCGGGCTGCATCATTCTGGTTCGGCTGTGCGGCGATTTTCTCGTCACAGGGCAGGCTGTGCGTCATTTCCAGCAGGCTGTGCATTGATTTTTTGGGTGCACAAGGAGTTTCCTTGAAGAGATGAAGCCTTTTTGGCCCTGAGACTTCAGAAAACAGAAGGCAAGCTCAATCTAAGCCCTTGGAGAGGACTTCGTAGCAAAGTCAGAGGGCAGCAGGGCAACAGCAGGACAGCAGTCCTTCACAGCAAAGCAGTCCAGATGAGTCCTTTGGGCAGCCAGGCAGTTCCTCTTGACAGGCTGCAGCTTCAGGTCCCAAATTGTCTGATTTGGTGGGGTCAGAGTCCCAGTTTTTATACCCAAAAATGTCTTTGAAGTGGGTGAGACTTCCCAGAGTGGTTTTGAAGTGCACAAGTTCCCCTTTCAGTACAGGTCTGTTTGTCAGGGTCCCAGTAGGGGGTTTGGCAGTCTATTGTGTGGGGCAGGCCACTAGCCTTTGAAATGTAAGTGTCAGGCCCTCCACCCTTCTAGCCCAGGAAGACCCATTCAGTATGCAAATGAGTGCAGGTGTGACTGAGTGTCCTGTGATTGTGGTTGTCTGGGTGAAATGCACAAGGAAGCTGTCAACCAGCCCCGCCCAGACGTGGATTGGAGACAGGCTGTAAGGCACAGATGGATTTTAAGTGCAGAGAAATGCTCACTTTCTAAAAGTGGCATTTCTAAAATAGTAATATCAAATCCAACTTCACCAATAAGCAGTATTTTGTATTACTATTCTGGCCATACTAAATATGAGCCCTTTCTGATCAGAATCTACCACTCAAACGGTATATGAGGGTAGCCCTAATGCTATCCTATGAAAGGAGCAGGCCTTACAGTAGTGTAAAACCAATTTAGGAGCTTTCCACTACCAGGATATATATTACACACAGGTACATGTCCTGCCCTTTACTTACATAGTACCCTGCCCTATGGGTTATCTAGGGCCTACCTTAGGGCTGACTTGAATGTAGAAAAAGGGGAGTTTAAGACTTGGCAAGTACTTTCAAATGCCAAGTCGAAGTGGCAGTGAGACTGCACACACAGGCCTTGCAATGGCAGGCTTAATACAAGTGATGTAGCCCACTAGTAGCATTCATGCACACGTAGTGCACTTTATTAGGGACTTGCAAGTAAATCAAAAATCCCAATTGGGTATGAACCAATGTTACCATGTTTTTAGGGATAGAGCATATGTAGTTTAGCACTGGTTAGCAGTGGCAGTGGTGAAGGGTCCAGAGTCTTAAAGCCAGCAAAAATGAGGTCAGAAAAAAGAAGAGGAGGAAGGCAAAAAGCTTGGGGGTGACCCTGCAGAGAGGCCATTTCCAACACAACAGATATGACTGAATATGTTGATGTAAGATATCATTAGTTGAGCACCATCACATAGTAAGTGTCAGCCAGTATCCTAGTCTGAGAGTCTGGCAATGACAACACCTGTCAAGCAGCAATATTGACTACACCAGGCAATCTTGTTGACTCCTAAAATCAAGATGTTGAGCCTCACTTCATTAGGCACAGTTGTTGGCACAGTGTTTTGCTCCATATTTCTCCTGCTCCCACTTTTGTTTCTTTGTTTTCTTTTTTGTGATATGTTCATTGGGATACTGTTGGACCTGGCCCTCTCTGCTTGGTCATCTGCAAACATGTGCGTTTTACCCTCCACTCTTTCCTGAATTCGTATTTGTTGGCCTTTGGCTTCTGTGCACTTTTCCACTGCTAACCAGTGTTAAAGTGCTTGTACTCTCTCCTTTAAACATGCTTTAATTGGCTTCTACCCAACTGAGTTTTAATTTACTTGTAAGTCCCTAGATAAGTGGTATACTGTATACCCAAAGCTGCTAAATGAAATGCTACTGGTGGACCTGCAGCACTTATTGTGCCACCCACTTAAGTGGCGCTTTAAAACATGTCTCTAGCCTGCCATTACAGCCTGATTGCAGTTTTAAACTGCCATATTGACTTGGCATTAAACTCCTCTTGTCAAGCCTTAAACTCCCCTTTTATTACATAAACGTCACCCTTAAGGTATGCCCTAGGCACCCCATAGGGCAGGGTGCTATGTAGTTAAACAGTTGGACATGAACCTTTACATTTTCTGACAGTGACTCCTATATTTGTTTTTCACCAATGTGAGGCCTTCCCCTAACATGGATAACATTGTGGATTTCTTTTAACATTTAATACGCTATAATTTCCAATTGGGAGCTGGTAGCCATGTCATGTTTGGTGTGTTTTTGGAGCTGTGGTAAAGAGCCCTATTTAATGGTAAAGTCTGTTTTTTATCACAATTATAAAAATGCTACTTTTGGAAAGTTGGTATTTTTCTGCTTTTAGCTATTTTGTTCCTATAGTCTGGCCTGGGTCACCTGACTGGATGCAACAGTTAGACTTTGTGAATTTCTCACAGACAGTCGCACAATAGAGGGATTAGGTGTGCCTGAATGAGCCGTCTGCTGACAGGATGGGGGGGGGGGCTGAGCACATCCCCACTTACAACTGAATAACCTGTGTTCTGCCTTCACACAAAGGACCTAATGACCAGCTAGTTTGCTGGCTTCCTGTTCAGAGCCAAAGGGACACAAAAGGCTTTCTCCATCTTAGATCCACACCTGCACCAAGTGGTGCGCCTCCAGTTCGGGACCCTTGGAAGTGGAAATGGTGCTAAATGTGCCCAGATAGCCAAAATCCAAAAGTCGGAACATGAAAATCTTTTGGGTAAAAAACTGCTCTGAGACCAAGAGATGATCGCATTCAACCTGCTCATCTATTCGCCTGAGGTGCATGGCCAGCTAGATTGACTTTGTGTATTCTCCATAGAATCAAATCCATTTCAGCAGTCCATCGCCAAAGGGGTATCCAACTTTGAGGAACCGTTTATATGACAGAACCATGCATTGCAGAAGCAAGCATGGCTTAACAACATGGTCAGAACCACAACTGCATCTTTACCACGCATGCCTTTACAACACATTTTGTTGTAAAAGCATGCTTACTAAAGGTATATGTGGTAACGCCATGCTGCCATGTGGTTGTGTGATGCAACCCCTCAACCTATCGCCTCCCCAAACCCTAAAACCTACCCTGTCTTAAAAACGACCCCACCCTGTCCTAAAAACTACCCTGACCCCCACCCTAAACCCTAAAACCTACCCTGTTCTAAAAACTACCCCACCCTGTCCTTAGAACTACCGCGGCCCGCACTCTAAACCCTAAAACCTACCCTGTTTTAAAAACTACCCCGGCCTGCACTCTAAATCCTAAAACCTACTCTGTCCTAAAAACTACTCCACCTTGTTCTAGAAAGTACCCTGACCCCCGCCCTAAACTCTAAAAGCTACCCTGCCCTGTCCTAAAAACTACCCGATCCCCCACCCTAAACCCTAAAAGCTACCCTGCCCTGTCCAAAAACCTACCCACCCTAAAAACGACCCCATCCTGTCCCAAAAACTACTCCGACCCCACCCTAAAGTCTACCCTTTCCTGAAAACTACCCCACCCCCACCCTAAACTCTGAAACCTACCCTGTCCTAAAAACTACCCTGACCCCGCCCTAAAACCTAAAAGCTACCCTTCTCTGTCCTAAAACCTACACCGCCCCATCCTAAAAACTACCCCAACCCCACCCTGACCCCTAAAACATACCTTGTCCTGAAAACTACTGCACCCTGTTTTAAAAACTACCTCGACCCCTCATCCCTGCCCTAAAACCTAGAAACTACCACGGCCAAATCATACCCTGCACTAAAAACTGCCCTACCCTAGAAACCACCCCAACCCCTCACCCTATACCTCAACCTGCCCTGTCCTAAAAACTACCCTGACCACCACCCTAAAACCTACCCCCTGTCCTAAAAGCTACCCTGCCCTGTCCTAAATACTACCCGATCCCCCACCCTAAACCCTAAAAGCAAGCATGGTAACACTTGCGTGGCTACACTACGCACTGTTCCGGCCACGTAGTTAAGGCCGTTTCCCTTGTGGAACTGCTTCTGCTGTAGCCTTCCCCTCTTCCTCGTCCCACTGGAGATTTTTGACTTTCATTTCAGAGACTAAGGGGGTCATTCTGACTTTGGCGGGCGGCGGACGCCGCCCGCCAAAGTAACCCCGTCGAAAGACCGCTCCGCGGTCAAAAGACCGCGGGGGTCATTTCGACATTCCCGCTGGGCCGGCGGGCGACCGCCAAAAGGGCGCCCGCCGGCCCAGCGGGAAAGACCCTGCAACAATGAAGCCGGCTCCGAATGGAGCTGGCGGAGTTGCAGGGGTGCGACGGGTGCAGTTGCACCCGTCGCGATTTTCACTGTCTGCAAAGCAGACAGTGAAAATCTATATGGGGCCCTGTTAGGGGGCCCCTGCACTGCCCATGCCAGGGGCCCCACGACACTCGTTCCCGCCATCCTGTTTCTGGCGGTGTAAACCGCCAGGAACAGGCTGGCGGGAAGGGGGTCGGAATCCCCATGGCGGCGCGGCGATTCTCCGGGCCAGGGGAAATCCGGCGGGAAACCGCCGGATCCCCTTTTCTGACCACGGCTTTACCGCCGCGGTCAGAATGGCCCTGGAAGCACCGCCAGCCTGTTGGCGGTGCTTCCGTGTCCCTCCACCCTGGCGGTCCATGACCGCCAGGGTTGGAATGAGGGCCTAAGTCCGAACGTAAAAGTCTTCACTGCAGCTTCAACCCAAAGCTATCCGGCGATGACACTCACTGATCAGACATCTCCTACAGCCTTGCCCCACTGAACTTTACCTTCTCACAACATTTTTTTCAAGAATTTTTCCAAGTCAGAAGGTAATTGCATAACGGGCTCAACCCGCCTCTTGTACCCAAACTGTGCTCCATCGCAGTTGGCCATATTTTTCGTCTTTGACCCAGTCTCTAGATATCCACAGTTGATGCTTTAATCTTTTAGGCACTAGTTTTTATGAAAAACGTTAAACGTTCATAGCTCTGGTTCTGCTGATTGGATTTTTGTTGTTTTGGTGTCAAATTATTTATTAGAATTTACTTTATTTTTCTAAATTGGTTTAGAATTTTCCTTGTGTTTTCACTTTATTACTGTTTGCGTGCTGAATAAATACTGTACAGATTGCCTCTAAGTGAAGCCTGGCTGTTTTTTGTGCCATGCTTCCCAGAGTTAAGTACAGGTTAATTTAATACCTTTTTGTGGTTCGCCCTCCAAAAGATTGTGACTGTTGCTTGACCAGGGCTCACACCCCTGTCATCCAACAACCCAATTTCTAGATACAGTCTCCTGAGTGCAGCAACTTCCTCCAATCTGAAATGGGGTCGTTCCTCCTTCTCAGAGACCTGCTTATCACCACTTTGTGAAGTCTACATTTGGAGGCCATTATCAGGTGAAATAAATAATATTTGTTTTGGGCATTACCAAGACAGGTCCATTTGAGTAGAGAAACCACCAGCAACTGACAGAAAACACTGGTGCTCCCACTTCCAGAATCTGTGTACAACATAATATTCTACGATTCCACAGGTTCCTTTTCCACCTATCTTTTAATGTAAAAAATTGAATATAAAAGGAACAAGAGTCTCCATTCTCTAAACCAGATCCATTGGTATGTCACATAGAAACATTCATACATTTGTGATCTTCAGATACCTCTCCCAGGTTGGCCAACAGAAGCTTCCCCAGTTTTCATAACCCTCTTCTCACCAACTCAAGTATATTCCCTGACAATTTAGGAACTTTCTGTTTATTCCCATATTCTTCTACTTTAATGTTTGTAGTATTAATAAACGCCCAACGTCAACCAATGTATCTGATTCTTGGAGGACCATTTGAGCTCTTGGCATGAAAAGTTTTGTCTCTTTTGGTTTACAGACTTTCACCAATTGCCTCCATTATATAAAGTTGTCACCTGATACCACCTAAATTAACAACTCTTCGTGGATAACCCGATGTCTAGGTATGTCTACTTATGTGAACCCTCTATATCAAAGCGGTGTTCAAGCTACAGTATTGGTCAAACAGTCAAACACATATTTGGTAGTTATTTATAGAATAATAGAAGACACATGGAGACGAATAAGGAGAAAACAGATACTAACAAATATGTTATATAAAAATTAAACACAGTAACAACAATATATCTTTATAATTTAGGGACCCGATCTCAGGACTGGGGGTGGTGAGTTTAGCCAATGAGGGATGATTAGAGTATTGACGCAATAATCAATTGATGTCATTTCAAAGGAGATAAATCATATTATGTTCTTACTGAATGTAAAGCACTCCTCTTTCTCTCGCAAAAAAAGGAGGATACAAGGGTTTGAGACAAATGAGATGAGGACTTAAGGATGGTAGGGTTGAAGGAGGCAGGGAAGTAAAAAACCTTACTTCTGGAGAAGTTGAGCATTGGTGAGCAATCCCGTGTCTGATAGTTGAAAGGCCATCAGACATTCCAGATTGTAGAATGACAAAGAAAAAAGTAATGTGTTATTACCATTCACATTCGAAGAGAAATCAGTGTAATAGGTGATGATGTCAGCGAGATCAACTACAGAAAGAAAAGAAAAGAAAAGGTATTTGACTTTTACTTGGTGTATGACGACCAGAAGGTACATTGATGGTAAGAGCGAGGAGGTCCAGAATAGCAAAGTACCTTTTGGAGACTTGTGAGGTAAACTCTTTTAGTGTCTTGAGTGTAGTACTTGGCAAGTGAGGGTCACTAGCTTGGGATGGTGTTTAACGGTGGGGGGCCTATAGAAAGGGCAAGGAAGATAACCTGGATGAAAGATGAGCAAAGTTGATATTTCGTTTTAAACTTGTGAGAGTAATCTCAGTGGAGTGAAGTTAGCAGAAGTAGGTTGTAGCAGAAGGTATATGAGGAGTAGTGTTTGAAGAATACCCACGTTTCAAGAGTTTTTGATGAAAAAAAGTAACTAGAGAGATAAGAGAGTAATTGGAATTTGGGGGAGGAAGTTTAATGGAGTTAGCTTTGGCAGGAAAGGTGCAAATACAAAACAGAAGCCAGTGAGTAGGCTTGGGTTAAAGAGAATGGAGAGACAAGTCAGAATACTAGACAAAATGGGTAGACGATCAATCTATTGTGTTGAAAGTTGAATGTGGCACATTATGGAGTTACGGTTGAGATGGGATAGTTGTTCTTCAGTAGTACACAGTGAATGGTGTTTGAGACTAGCACATGAGGGCGTAGCTGGAGATTTCCGGAGTGGTTTGAGTGTGTTCCTCATGGAAGGAGGATGCTCTGCCAGTCTATTTGGGTATCCGAGCTGCCTTCCTTATGAAGAATCTTTGAGGAAGGGTATCCTGTGTGGATGGGCATTTCCTACTTGCGGTTGTGCAGAATGCACCCTACCTGCTTAGTGGCAGATTCTGGAATTGCACATGTATTTCTGTGCACAGAGTGTGTGTGATGCGAAGTGATGAGCGCCATCAGCATCAGGAAGACGCTTCTAGCCCATCACCAACTCTTAAATGACCACCTCCAATCCTGGCCCCAATCTGTAGCATTGTCACCTCCCACCACAGCACTGCAGTCGTGATAGCAGCATGCCCTGCCTGGCCATGACAGCCTTTCATAACCCGACTCAAAACGCTGCTGCAAAGTCAATGACTCAAGGTCTGATTTAGAGGTTAGCAGACTTGGTACTCTGCCTCAAAAGTCAGGGTGGCAGAATGATCTCTGCCCCCCTGAAGGACAACCGGCCACCTGCCAAATTATGATCAGACCTCGGGTCTTCTTAGATCGAGTACAACCTGCACCAAACGACAAGGTTCCCTTGATGTCAACTGTCAGAGCATAGCTTAGACATTGTTTATGGATGTGATACTCCACAGACAGTGACCACATTAGAATTCCATGCAGCACATTCGATTTGGCTGAGGTGCTGACAACACATACATCCTTGGTCACTTTACACATTATGACCCCTCCCAATCCCTGACGAATCTCACAATATTTTCAACCAATGGTTCCTTGCTGGCGCGATCTACCTTATCAAGATTAGGGACAAACTTCCATAAAAAGGTCAATAATGACAATGAAAGTGGTGCTGAATATATGGCCGGTATGTTTAGGTAGCAGACAGGTAAACACATTTTGGCTGCCATTAACACCATTAAAGATTCATTACTTCTTGGCACAATGGCTATGTTAGGCTAGGGAGCACTGTCGTAGTTTGGACTCTTGCTCTGAGCAAGACTGCTGGTCTCAGGATGACAGTACTTTCGTTTGTAGGTGACTAAGGCCCTCATTCTGACCCTGGCGGTCGGTGATAAAGCGGCGGCCAAGCCGCCAACAGGCCGGCGGTCTAAAATATGCAATTCTGACCCTGGCGGGAACCGCCAACACAGCCCGCCAACTTAACACTCCGACCGCCACAGCGGTACAAACAAACAGCGCGGCGGTTCCCGCCAACAGCCCGGCGGCAGACAATGTACCGCCCACCCTATTACGACCCACCAATCTGCCACCTTTTCCGGGGCGGGAGCACCGCCGATAAGAACACGGCGGAAACAGACTACGAACGGGAAAACGCTCACCTCTACGCACTCCACGCGAGATTCCGGCAGTATGGAGCCAGAGTTGCAGGTCATCCCCGCACTCCTATTCCTGCTCATATACCAGGAGCACGCCCGGCGGCGCGGAAGACATCGGTGAGTACTGCACCTACGACACAGGGGAGGGAAAAGATTACCGGCACACACCCACCCACCCACACCCACTACAACACACACATCAATGCATTCCCACAGATCACTGTCACAACCCACAAACCACCCCCCTCCGAAATAATGCAAAGACCAAAAGAAGAGATCATAAACAGGCAGATATATTGAAATATGTACACCAGTAATCCCAATTAATAAATAAACTATGTACAAAATATATACAGCTACTAAATGTAGTCCAACCACTGTCCGTGGATCACAGGGGTCCTGTGCAAAGGGGCAAGGCCCAGTCCCACGACAAGAACTCCACGGAGAGAACACTGCAGGGGCATCAGAAAGAAAATAGGACAGGCACCTCAGGGGGAAGGGAAGGGGGGGCACCTCAGCCACTTGAGTACACGACGCCAGATCCACGAGGGGACTCCATGACCACTGGCCCATCCTGGGGAGAGCAAAGCCACAGTCCAAACAGTCCATACAGTGGGTGGCCTGCCCACTGGGCCATCCTGGGGAGAGCAAAGCCACAGTCCAAACAGTCCATACAGTGGGTGGCCTGCCCACTGGGCCATCCTGGGGAGAGCAAAGCCACAGTCCATACAGTCCATACAGTGGGTGGCCTGCCCACTGGGCCATCCTGGGGAGAGCAAAGCCACAGTCCATACAGTCCATACAGTGGGTGGCCTGCCCACTGGGCCATCCTGGGGAGAGCAAAGCCACAGTCCATACAGTCCATACAGTGGGTGGCCTGCCCACTGGGCCATCCTGGGGAGAGCAAAGCCACAGTCCATACAGTCCATACAGTGGGTGGCCTGCCCACTGGGCCATCCTGGGGAGAGCAAAGCCACAGTCCACACAGTCCATAACAGACCCCACTGCCACTGGAGGAGGCAAGTTGGCCAGAGGACATCCTGCAGCCCTGCCCGAGATAGATCCTGCCCTGCCACGTCTGCCAAAGGGCCAGCGGTTCTTGCCCTGAAGGGCCCAGTTCAGCGGTTCTTGAGACGGCGGGGCCCAGTTCAGCGCTCCTTGCCTTGAAGGGCCCAGTTCAGCGCTCCTTGCCTTGTAGGGCCCAGTTCAGCGGTCCTTGCCCTGAAGGGCCCAGTTCAGCGGTTCTTGAGACGGCGGGGCCCAGTTCAGCGGTTCTTGCCCTGAAGGGCCCAGTTCAGCGGTTCTTGAGACGGCGGGGCCCAGTTCAGCGGTTCTTGAGACAGCGGGGCCCAGTTCAGCGCTCCTTGCCTTGAAGGGCCCAGTTCAGCGGTTCTTGAGACGGCGGGGCCCAGTTCAGCGGTTCTTGAGACGGCGGGGCCCAGTTCAGCGGTTCTTGAGACGGCGGGGCCCAGTTCAGCGCTCCTTGCCTTGAAGGGCCCAGTTCAGCGGTTCTTGCCCTGAAGGGCCCAGTTCAGCGGTTCTTGAGACGGCGGGGCCCAGTTCAGCGGTTCTTGAGACGGCGGGGCCCAGTTCAGCGCTCCTTGCCTTGAAGGGCCCAGTTCAGCGGTTCTTGCCCTGAAGGGCCCAGTTCAGCGGTTCTTGAGACGGCGGGGCCCAGTTCAGCGGTTCTTGAGACGGCGGACGGTCTATGGCCAACTGCTAATTGCCTGGTGGTGCCCTCCTGGGCAGCGGGGATGGTGCTCCTTCACTGCCCACCTGGGCTGTGGGTGGTGGGGCCCTCCTGGCCAGCTGGGCTGGGTCCTCCCTGGGCAGCGGCTATGGGGGTGGTGGGCTCTCCCGGGGCAGCTGTGCCGGTTCCTCCCGGGGCAGCGGCTATGGGGGTTGTGGGCTCCTCCTGGGCAGCAGGCCTGCTGCCTGACCTCTCTGACTTGCTGCCCTTGCCCTCCTTAGTCGTGGGCCTGTGGCCCTTTCCTCCCTTTGGAGCTGTGGCTGGTGACTGTCTCTGGGTGGTGTCCGGGGGGGATGTAGAAGGCGGGCTCCTGCGGCGACCCTTCCGCCTTCTGCTCCTCTTCCCAGGGGGTGGGCTGGCTGTCCCCTTGCTGCTGGGCGAAGATCCAGACATGCGGGCTGGCGGGCTCCAATACCCCTGCACCCTTGTCAAGGGGGCTGCAGGGCTGGTGGTGGCTGAGGTGCTCTTCTTACCCCGACGAGAAGGAGGGGGGGGCTCAGGGTCAGGAAAGAAGTTAGTAGTGGCGAGGAAGAGCTTCTTGGGACAATGGAGAGTGGTAGGTACAGTGGGAATGGGAGTGGAGGGAGAGGATGTGGTTGTAGGTGAGTCACGTTTGCTGTCTTTGGGTGCAGGTGCAGGAGGGATAGGCTGTCGTGAGGTGGATGGCTGTTGGGTGGGTGGGTGGCTGCGTTTGTGTGGTGTGGAAGAGGGGGTGACAGACACAGTGGGAGAGGACACAGGGGACGTGTAAATGGCAGTGGGGGTGGTGACTGCACGTGTGCGGACTGGAGTGGAGGGTGTGCTGGTGATGGAAACACTGGCTGATGGTGAGGTGAATGGAGGTGTGAGTGTAGACGTCACAGGGAGGGAGGAGGGAGACGAGGAGGTGGGGGTCACAGAGGTGGTAGTGACTGTTGGCATGTCTGCATCGGAATGTTGCGTGTGTGAATGTCTGCGTGATCTGTGGTGCTTATGTTTGGATGAGCTTCTCTTGGGTGTTGAGGTGTGTGCAGGCTGGTCTGATGGTGTGGGTGGGACAGGCAGAGGAACAGGAGACTGGGAGGAGGGAGTTAGTAGAGGCAGGCAGGAGACAGGGACAATGGCTGCCGTCAGTGCTGAGGCCAGAGCCTGGAACGATCGCTGATGGGCAGCCTGACCCGAATGAATGCCCTCCAGGTACGCATTGCTGCGATGAACCTCCCTCTCCACCCCCTGGATGGCATTCAAAAGGGTAGTCTGCCCAACAATGAGCGTTCGGAGGAGGTCAATGACCTCCTCACTGAGGGCAGCGGGGGTAACAGGGGCAGGGCCTGAGGTGCCTGGGGCGAAGGAGATGCCCGGCTTCCTGGCAGAGCGGGCACGGGGCGAACGCTGAGGGGCTGCTGGGAGGGCGGAGATGGTGCGCTGGGTGGCGGCTGTACCTGTAATGGCGGGGGGCACGGATGGTACCACCCCCGCAAGGGAGCCCCGTTCCGAGGACGTGTCCGTGTCGCTGCAGGGTCCAGTCGTCCCCGTCGTGGAGCTCCCCTCGCCCTCCGTCTCACTGGTCCAGTCTGACTCTGTGGCATGGCCCTCCTGGGCCATGTGAGATGCAGCTCCCTCCTGCCCCGATGCCACTTCTCCTCCGCCTGATGATGCTGATGCACACAAGCACAGAAAGACAAACAAAAAGGGGGGGGAGAGAGAAATAAAGGGATATTGAGTACATGGATCTCCGGTACAGTTAGCGGACATGACAGACACAGATGCCCCCTGCACTAAGTTGCGCACTTGGGGTACGCTACGCATTCCGTGGAACATGCCCTACACGCCTAGAGTTGACAACTGCACCCATGGATGACACGGCCCAGGGATGGCTGTACTGACAAACTACTGAGGGTGGTGGCTGGGGACACAGGGGCTTACGGGGGTGCCCAGCCTACAGATATCACCCTGGCCTAGGGGGACCCCCAGCCCTCCTCCCCCACCCAGACACCTCCACTGCGCGACAACAGAGTAGATAATGCTTGTACTCACCCCCTTGTGTCTGCTGTGCTGCCCTCACGCGCCCATCCAATTCAGGGTAGGCCACCGCCAGGATCCGGAACATCAGGGGGCTCAGTTGACGGCAGGCACCCCGCCTACGTTGGGAGGCCATCCCCAGCAGAGACTCGGCGGTCTTCTTGGTCCCGCGGCGGATGTCCTCCCACCTCTTGCGGCAGTGGGTGCCCCGTCGATGGTGGACCCCCAGGGCCCGGACTTCCTTGGCGATGGCACGCCAAATCCCGATCTTCTCATGGGCGCGGACCTATGTGACACGTACAGGGAGGGAGAAATACCACGTTCAAGTTTCTCAGCATTTTCCTTTCCAGTGGCCCAACGCCCCCCATCCCCGCCAGGCCCCCCGCCATGCCCCCTGCCATGCCCAACATGCCCCCCATCCCCGCCATGCCCCCCGCCATGCCCAACATGCCCCCCATCCCCGCCAGGCCCCCCGCCATGCCCCCTGCCATGCCCAACATGCCCCCCATCCCCGCCAGGCCCCCCGCCAGGCCCAACATGCCCCCCATCCCCGCCAGGCCCCCCGCCATGCCCCCCGCCATGCCCAACATGCCCCCCATCCCCAACATGCCCCCCATCCCCGCCATGCCCCCCGCCATGCCCAACATGCCCCCCATCCCCGCCAGGCCCCCCGCCATGCCCCCCGCCATGCCCAACATGCCCCCCATCCCCGCCAGGCCCCCCGCCAGGCCCAACATGCCCCCCATCCCCGCCAGGCCCCCCGCCAGGCCCAACATGCCCCCCATCCCTGCCAGGCCCCCCGCCATGCCCCCCGCCATGCCCAACATGCCCCCCATCCCCGCCAGGCCCAACATGCCCCCCATCCCCGCCAGGCCCCCGCCATGCCCCCCGCCATGCCCAACATGCCCCCCATCCCCGCCATGCCCCCCGCCAGGCCCAACATGCCCCCCATCCCCGCCAGGCCCCCCGCCAGGCCCAACATGCCCCCCATCCCCGCCAGGCCCCCCGCCATGCCCCCCGCCATGCCCAACATGCCCCCCATCCCCGCCAGGCCCCCCGCCAGGCCCAACATGCCCCCCATCCCCGCCAGGCCCCCCGCCATGCCCCCAAGCCAGCCAGTGGCCCCAAATCCATATTGAATTAAACTCACTTGTTGGTCTGGAGGACCGTAGAGTAGCGCATACTGGGGGAGGACCCCATCCACAAGTTTCTCCAACTCCTCTCCAGTGAAGGCAGGGGCCCTTTCCCCAGGCGCAGCAGCCATTGTCCCTTCTAGACCGAGGTCACAGCAACACTTGCAGTATAGGTCCTCTCCTGTGAAAGTTCAAGTCGCAAGTGGATAAGTAGATAGAAAATGGCGGTCACGTCCGCGGCGGTGCGTACCGCGGCGGTGCGTCCCGCCACCGCCGGCGCCCTTCGCCATTGGCTCCTGAAACCCATAGGCTTCAATGTTAACCAATGCGGCTTTGCGCCGCGGTCTTCGCCCGCCGCCCGCCGCGGTGTGCCACGCCAGCGCATTGACCTCACATCCCATTGTCACACTTCACAGGTCAGGCAGCCGCCATTTCCAGGGCCCACATGGCTCAATTTCAACTGCGTCACACAGGCCTAGGCCTTGCATAGCCACTCAGACACGCCATTCACTGCATAGAGAATCGTATACTGTGCTAGTTGTGAGTACGTACCTGTGGGTTGCTTGACTGTGTGCTCCATGTTGTCCTTCCTAGGCACCGTCCGCTAGGTTGGGCGAGGAGACGGATGAATCCTCCCGTGTACCGACCGCTGGTGGACCTGTCGACAATGGAAGAACGCCACATTATCCTGACCTACCGTCTTAACCGTGCCACTATCCATGAACTGTGTGCCCAGCTGGAGCCCGACCTGATGTCCCCCATCCGCCAACCCACAGGGATTCCCCCTCTGGTGCAGGTCATGTCAGTACTACATTTCTTGGCAAGTGGGTCATTTCAGACAACCGTGGGAATTGCTTCTGGGATGTCTCAGCCCATGTTTTCGAAGGTGTTATCCAGAGTGTTGTCTGCCCTGAGGAAATCCGTGAGGAACTACATCATTTTCCCTGAGGTGGGCGAATTGGCTACAGTGAAGGGTGATTTCTACGCCCTTGGACATATTCCCAACGTAATTGGTGCCATTGATGGGACCCATGTGGCTTTGGTTCCCCCAAGAGACAGGGAGCAGGTGTACAGGAACAGAAAAAATTACCATTCAATGAACATCCAGGTGGTGTGTTTGGCTGACCAGTACATCTCGCATGTAAATGCCAAATTCCCAGGGTCAGTGCATGACGCCTACATCCTCAGGAATAGCAGCATCCCTTACGTGATGGAACAGCTACAGAGACACCGTGTATGGCTAGTGGGGGACTCTGGGTACCCCAACCTGTCGTGGCTACTGACCCCAGTAAGGAATCCCCGGACCAGGGCAGAGGAACGGTACAATGAGGCCCATGGGCGTACTAGGAGGGTGATCGAACGCACCTTTGGCCTCCTAAAGGCCAGGTTTAGGTGCCTGCATATGACAGGTGGATCCCTAATGTACTCACCTAAGAAGGTGTGTCACATCATCGTGGCCTGCTGCATGCTTCACAACCTGGCTTTGCGCCGCCAGGTGCCTTTCCTGCAGGAGGATGGTCGAGACGGTGGTGTTGTGGCAGCGGTGGAACCTGAGGAGAGTGACGAGGAGGAAGACGACGGGGCTGAAACAGACAACAGGGACAGAATCATTGAACAGTACTTCCAATAGGACACAGGTAACATTTCAAAGATAATTTAGTAAAAGTTAACTACTCTCCAGCATCTCTGCTGCCTGTCTATTTGCCCCAGTGTATGATGACTGAGTTTTGGCTTTTCCCTCCCTATTTCAGATCTGGGGTCCCCACTACGAGTCCTGTGCTTCGTTTCCCCATGGACTACAGCTTTGTGGCAGCTGTTTGTTGACTTCACCATGTACAAGGACATATTTGCACTGTCATGTCAATTACAATCTATTGAAATCACAGCCAGACTCCAGATATTTTGGTGCAAAATAGGTGTTTATTTAAGTGCTCAAAATGGGATGGGTGGTTTCAAGTGGGTGGGCTATGGTGAAGGAATGTCCATGGCAGAGTCCAGAGTAACAGTCACACAGGTGCATTGTCCAGAGGCCTGTGGAGAGATGGAGCATGGGCAGTTCAAGGATGGACAGGGTGACTATGTGGGACAGTGGGATGACATCAGGTGGTATCCATTGCTGGCGGGGGTCTTGACATCCTACTCTGTCTTCTTGCGAGATCTCAGGGCCCTCTTGCGGGGTGGTTCTTCTCCTGCAGGAGGTGGGGGTCTGGTGGGCTGCTGCTGTGCGGGGGCCTCCTGTCCACTAGCGCCGGCGGAGGTGGTTGGCTGTTCTTGGTCCAGGCTAGTGGCAGGGGCCCTTGGGTGTTGTTCAGTGTCCGCCCTGTTGTTGACGAGGTCCTGCAGCAGCCCTACCATGGTAACCAGGGTGGTGTTGATGGCTCTGATGTCCTCCCTGTACCCCCGATAGTGTTCCTCCTGCAGCACCTGGATCTCCTGGAACCGGGCCAGTACCGTCGCCATCGTCTCCTGGGAGCGGTTGTATGCTCCCATGATGGTGGTGAGGACCTCGTGGAGAGTGGGTTCCCTGGGCCTCTCCTCCCCCCCCTGTCGCACAGCTGCCCTCCGAGTTCCCCTGTTTCCCTGGGCCTCTGCCCCCTGGCCGGTGTGCCCACTACCACTGCCCCCAGGTCCCTGTTGTTGTTGGGGTGGTGGGTTATCCTGGGTGCCCTGTAGTGGTAGACACACCGCAGATTGACGCGCCCTGGAGACAGAGGCATGGGCCCGCTGGGTGGGAGCTGTGCTGGTGTTCCCAGAGGGGTTTGGGTCTGTAGTGGCCTGTGCCTGTGTGAGGGGAACCGACTGTCCAGAGGTCCCCGATGGTCCGGGCTGGTCATCGGTGTCCAGGTCGACAGAGCTGCTGTCATCGCTGACGGCCTCTTGGGTGGGGGGTGTGGAGAATTCTGGCCCCTCCGCCGCGGTGTGTTGACGGTCGGGTCCTGCAGGGGTATAGAGGTATGGTTATAGTTTCAATGTGTGGCATATGGGTGTATCTGTGGGTTCTCGTGTCCCCAAGTGCTGGCATTCGTGTGTGGGGGCTTTGGTGAGGGTGGCTTGTGGGGGGGATGTGTATATGCATTGGGCATGCTTTGGTGATGGGTGTCCATGCTTAGTGGACGCATGCAGGCCTAGGTTTTGGGATGTGTGGGTTGTGATGGTGAGACATTGGCGGGGAATAGGTGTGCTGGGGGTGGGGGTGAGGATGGTGGTGGGGGTGAGGATGGTGGTGGGGGTGAGGGTGGGGGTGACGATTGGGGTGGGGGTGAGGGTGGGGTTCGAGGATGGGGGTGAGGTTTGGGGTCTGATTTGGCATGCAGGTGGGGGGGAAGCAGTATTGAAGCTTCAACTTACCAGTATCCATTCCTCCGCCGACTCCTGCGACGCCGTCAGGATGCAGGATGTTCAAGACTTCCTCCTCCCATGATGTGAATTGTGGGGGTTGAGGTGGGGGTCCTCCGCCAGTCTTCTGCACGGCGATGTTGTGCCTGGATACCATGGAACGCACCTTCCCCCGTAGGTCGTTCCATCGCTTCCTGATGTCTTCCCGATTTCTGGGGTGCTGTCCCACTGCGTTCACCCTGTCGACAATCCTCTGCCATAGCTCCGTCCTCCGGGCAATGCTGGTGTATTGTATCTGTGTGCCGAACAGCTGGGGCTCTACCCGAACGATTTCCTCCACCATGACCCTGAGTTCTTCGTCTGTGAAGCGGGGTTGTCTTTGGGGTGCCATGGGGTGGTGTGTATGATGTGTGGGGTGGAGTATGTGTATTTAAGTGAGTTGAGTGTGGTGGTGTGTGTTGTTTTGTGTGTGGATAGTGTGTGGGTGATGGTGTTGAGTGGCTGTGGCTGTTATTTTTTGGATGCTGGTGTCTCGCTCTTGCCTTCTTGACGAATTTTTTAGCGTAGGGGTTTGTGGGTGATGTGGGTGTGTGTTTTATATTGTATTGTGTGTGTGGGAGTGGTGTGTGTATGTGTATCAGGTGTGTGGGATTCAAATCGTCCAATGTGGCTGAGTTTTGTTCGTTTGTGTGTATTCTGACCGCGGCGGTGTGTCCCGCCAATGGAATACCGCGTTTGAATGACCGCCGCGTGGATTCGTGGGTCGTAATGGGATGGGCGTATTTCTGTTGGCGTGGCGGTGGAGGTTTGGTCACCTCCACCTTTCCGCCGACCGCTGGTCTGGCGGTCTGTTGTGGCGGTCGGATTTTCGGAGGTTTGCCTTCTGTGGGTCAGAATGACCGTGGCGGGTTTCCGCGACCGCGGCGGGATTATGGAGGATTTCTGACCGGCGGTAGGCGCCTTTTACCGCCGAGGTCAGAATGACCACCTAAGTCTCTTCCTACAACTATTTGTAACTGTTGTCCAAACCTTACCGGCTTACTAGCAGTACCTCACCAAAAACACAATAGTAAAAGGTGATTTGTAGCAGTCGCTTACGCATGGACTCAAAATACAATATCTCAGGGTTGTCGTGGTTAAACGGAAATTACCCTTTTCTCACAGATTTATAATGTCTCATATAAACAAAGGCAATAACACAGATGCAGTAAAGTTATAATAGTTTTTATTCAACATAACTGCAATTTGTGATAAGTTGCATGAACTGCAATGATTAGGATAATGAATATACCAAGCAACAGTATTGTAAAGAGGAGAGTCATTGTTATAAAGACCCCCACCATTATGCAATATATGAAAGAAATATATGTATATGTAAAAGATGGAATAAGCCCTAATACCCTAAGGAGAGTAGGTCTAACCTCCTACCTAAAAAGGAAGAGCTGGGTTCGTTAAACCTAATCTGCCAAAACCTTGTCCATGAGAGGAGCCCCCAACCCTCGTTACCTTGGAATGAGGTCTCTATCTCAGACTCCGCAGGGACACGAAGACTGGATCAGTGTCAAGATGACTGCAGCATCGGTATCAGCGATGGTGGCGATGCCCTCTGGTCGGAATCCCTCTGATTATCTGTCTAAAAGTGTGTTGTATTTATACAGATCTACAAGGTCCCCTGACATAAGTGTTATTCATAACAATAGATAACAGGCATGCTTGGGACGGCAATTAATATCAACAATCCCTCGAAAGTATAGAGAGGGAAAATCCCTAAGTGTGAATGCCTACTGTATGTTTGTCTTTCGTGCTTGATCTTGACGCCTTGGCGCAATGACACTGATAATAGAACCCATAACAAGTGGCCTAACTATAAACAAGGCCGCCATTTTAAAGGAAATAAATAATTAAATGGACTATGACAGAGCAAGCTAAGTAGGTTAAAAGTCACTGGGTGACGGGGGGCACGAGTTTACAAGCCTACGGCTAAGCTAACTCCTGTTATCCCGCTAAAACAAACTAGGATTCACTACAGCACCTTTTATCAACCAATAGGACTATAACAAGCACTTTTTGTTGGCAGAAGCGCACATCAGGTGCCCAATCAAAGGATGAAAATCACACAAAGCTGCGTTTTGAAGACAGACCTAATCTGACCCTTCTTTCACTATCACAATGAAAATCTGCATTTAGCACTGCATTTGTTGTCAGGTCTGAGAAGATTTTATTTGCTCTTTCGATTCACTAAAAATCGTCATTGAGAGGAATTATGTTTTGTTAACTGAAAGTTGGGATAGACATGCAGTTTTAATCGTGTGCAAGGCCTCAAAACTGGTCCGCTGTGCATAGATTCTAAAATTAATTAAACAGTACAAAGCAGTGCGCTTGCCCTCCCCCTCTACTCCCGTCTTCTGGGAGTAAATGTTCATTTTATAGTTCAAAGCAGTGCATCACACTCTAAGAATCTCAACATTAGAAAAAAATACACAAGCCCAATGACCTGCCCAGCTGCAAACAATTAAGTGCAACCCTGGATAAAAGAGCTGGGAACATTTAATAGGTGTTTATAGATTGGAAGCATTGACCTCCGCACCCTCCCCCGCCCCCTCCTTGAGAGAATGAAGGAAAGAAATAGGTGTTAAGGGGAAGCCATAAAGCGCAGGGAACCACCCACAGACATTAGATGTGTGCGGAGCTCAATAGAAGGATCTACTCCTAACGCTACACATAGCAAATTAGCTATTGTCGCCTAAGCAGCCTTATGAATGTGTTTTGGTAATTGACAAATGTTTTGGGAATGGGAACCATAATCTGAACATTCTGATTAAAAATTAGCGGTATCACAATATTTTTTTCAATAATTTAGAATGCTAGTGGGTGGAGATTTTTCGATTTCCTCCACACTGAATTTTACATAGCTGAAACATCCTATCTTTATAGTATCTGTGGCGAATTACCAGATGAGCAATAGTAGAATATTCAACTAGAATAAGGACGCATATTTTGGCAATGGTATATTCGTAAAACGTGCCGTTGTATGTTTGTTCGTCCCGTTTCCTCTGTGTGATTGCACTGCTGTCTGCGAGTTAGCCACTGGAAAGGCAAGTGTGACAAAACTAATACAAAAATAATGTGTCTGGCGTACTAGAAAAGGTAGGATTGACTATAGCGTACCATGTTTAACAATGATGACCCTTCATATAGAGCTAAATGTGTCTCACGCTGGTGAAGTTACATATTTGTTGAACTTAGAACCAAAGGGCCCTAACAACTACATGACCATACGTGGGCCTGACCGTGCGGAGTGGATTGTTAATCAGCTGGGTAATGAAACTTGGCCAGAGAGACATTATATAAAGTAATCAGAGTTGCATATTTGTTTAATTTAGAACCAAAGGGCCCTAACAACTACATGACCATACCTGGGCCTGAGCACAGTGGATTGTTAATCAGCTGGGTAGTGAAACTTGCCCAGAGAGGCATTATATAAAGTAACCAGTTCTCAGGTGTGAAAAAATAGCATACTAAAGGGAAGGTGTGTTGAAGACCTACCCCCTCAATCTCCCTTCTGGGGTAGATGCGGTCTGTGCAGAACACTCCCTCAACGAGATTCCCCTAGTGCTCCCTCGATCACTCAGTATTAGACTAACAAAAGTCCGGTCTGATCTTAAATACAGTTTTACCATCACAGCAGCAATATAACGTTGATTTAGAATTTGTTGCTCGTGGTGAGAGGGGATGGAAATTAAACTGAAGGGGAATATCCCCTTGAGCCGGTGGTTGCAGGTGTGGTTCACTGACAGTGGCGGGAACATGTCAACAGGGGTAGCGGGGGTGGCGTTTAAAAAAAAAAAAAAATAAATAATAATAATTAATTAAACGTACCTCTATGTTGGGAGAGGCGGTTCTGTCTCTCTCTCCGTCCTCCTCGGACTCCCGGATGCACAAGGCTTCCACACTCTCCTCCAGTCACCACACTGCTGTCAACAGCATGACAGCAGCATCGTGATTGATCTGAGCGCCCTGCTTCGGCGCTCAGACAGGGAGTAGGGCCTTGTGCACTTTCTCCTCCCGGCTGTTCAATACAGCTGAGTGGAGAAAGGCAAAGTGCGCATGACTGTTTGGCTGGCCGAACACAGCCGGCCAAAGTGTCATGCGCACTTATGTGCACTCACCACTTTGCCTCCAGCCCTCCTCCTCCTCCCACCCTAACCTGTCTCCCCAAGGAAAAAAAAGTGATATTAACGTTACGTTATTATCATTTTATTTTTCCCTTTCGTCCACTGCTTAAAGCAGTGGGTCAATGCTTATCCGCCTTAGCGGAGGAGTCACTGCTGTCCACCGATGCTCCGAAGAGACCAACTCTTATTTTTCCTCCTCAAACTTTGACCCAAAGCAAGAGGACAAAAAACATAAAAGGGGGAAAGAAGGAAGATGAGAAAGAAGGAAGAACACTGAGAAAGAAAGAAGCAATGAAAAAGAATATGAAAGTCCAAAAAAGGGGCAGGGAGTGTCTGGTGAGGAAACAGCACTATTAACGGCAGCAGAAACAAGGAAGCCTTTACAATGAAGGCTTCACAATGAAACAGTCTTTACAGCGACTGTTTTTACAACAAACTATTTTACCATAAGAATACTTTAATCACGGATGCCTTCACAATGAGCTTCATTGTAAAGGCATGAATGGTAAAATCATACTTGTGGTAGAAAATGTACATTTATTTGTAAGTATTTTGCAGGTAAGTATGAAGTGTTATGGCGATATAGATATATACACACACACACACACACATTTCTCTATATATACAAAAATATATATATAATATTTATATATTTTTACATTTAAAAAACAAAGGTCATACGTACATTATAGTTAGGCTCATGTTCAACGCCATAGAAATACTCCTGTTATAGTTAGAGTTATCTCAAGTAACTATAACTCGTGCCCTAAGATAACTATAACTCGCTCCCCCGCCATGCACAGTTGTTTCATCAAAATTTTTATAGCAAATATTACATTGAGATTATCAATTATGTTATCAAAGATGTCGCGAGTGCCATACTTTGTGGGGTACTTTGGAGTGCATGGTGAGGGCACGAGTTATAGGTACTTGAGGTAACTCTAACTATAACAGGTGAATTTCCATGGTTTCGTATGTTTAAAATATGAGCCTAACTATAACATCCCTGTAACCTTTTTTTTTCAAGTGAATTGCTATGGTTTCGTTAACACAAAATAAAGTTCATTACTATATATTAATCCAATCACTGTGGCGCATGGTCTTTGGCCACGCGCAGCAGCAGTTACAAGGCCTGGCAGCCAGCCCCCTATAACACGACAACCTTGTGCCAAAGGCTGTGCACAGTGGAGTTGGCTGCAGGGACTGGCACCTGCAGCCAATCCCTCTAACCACCCAACCCCACACTGCGCACGGCCTTTAGCCATGTGCTGCAGGAGTTGGCCTCAGGTCTGTGTCGCCCCCACTCCCCTGGCCGATTTCGGCCCCGGGGACCCCATCCCTGGGACCGAACTTCCCAAAAAATGTTTTGGGGGGTAGGGAGTCTACTCGGCCACCCTACTCTGCCAATTTCTGCCCCAGGGACCCAGGAAAATTACCACTGAGACACATACACTTGAATCCTCAACCTTCAGTGTACGGGTCTGAGATCTTAACCACTAGGCCAAAAGTGACTCCTTAGCATGTGGTTTCCAGACTTAGGTATAACATTGAATCCAAAGATTTTGGGTGGAAAAAGACTTCAGTGTTACATCACCAGGAATGCATAACAGTAAAAACACTGGAAACTAAGCAGACACACTGTCAAATGATACAATGTTTTTT
The DNA here is from genome assembly GCF_031143425.1 of Pleurodeles waltl. NCBI lineage: Eukaryota > Metazoa > Chordata > Amphibia > Caudata > Salamandridae > Pleurodeles > Pleurodeles waltl. The sequence goes on from NC_090440.1 coordinate 1,663,591,406, forward strand.
TAACCTTCAGCCTACTGAGTGACAGTCCAAGAGCTTTACCATTAGGCCAGAAGAGACCATGGTCAGCTGTCCATCAAAAAGTTACTATAACGTTCAAACCAAACATTTTGCTAGTGTGATACTTTGTAGTCATTGTATGGGTAGACCATTGCAATAACAATCTTTCTCTCTCTTTTCCATCCCATTAAGGGATGGAAGAGAGAGAGAGGGAGAGAGAGTGACAGGGCCGTAGGGGAGCCTCAAGGCCCCCATGGTCTTAACTGGCTCCCTGCTTCCTGCCGGCATTGCTCCCACACGTAGGGAGCTGCTTTAAATAGCAGCTACCTGATTGCAGGAGCAATGGTTTCATCTGTTTCCCTGCATGCATATTTTCGTGCTGGGAAACAGATGAAAACTCTGCTTTCTGCAAGGGAGAGCTGTTTGATAGCTCTCACTTGCAGAAAGTGGAGTGTGTGCTCTGACAGCTCACGCCAAGTGAGAGCAAACAGCTCTGTCCTAGGGTGGGCACCCCGGGACATAGCAGGAGCTGGCCCTGGGGGATGGCAGTCCCCAGGACCATTATTGTCTCCACAAGGAGGGCTACGCAGCTACCATCCAACATTTCAATTAGCCCCGGGTAGGTGTAGGTCCCTGGAGCTGGGAGCCGAAACGTACACCCTATCTTATTTAAATGTAGCCTTGGAGAGTGCCCAGTCCCTAAGGGTATGGGGGGGGGAGGAAACTGGCACCCTCAGCATTGAACTAGTTCTTAGCCCTGGGGAGATGGTGGTCCTCAGGGCTGTGGGAGGGCGGGCAGGCCCCGGGCATTCAAAATTTCAATGCTTCGGGACCTGGCCCGCCTCGGGGATTCATTTAAACAAGATTGGGACCCTGCGCTCGTTTTTTATTTTTCTTTATTTTCATCGGATCAGCCACATATCTCGGAGGAAATGCAAAACAAATCCTGCGCTACCCTGGAGGGTGGTCTCTCTAGGACGGCAGCACCAGAGCTAAGGGGTCAGGGTGTCCCTACCCTGGCCCCTTTTTTTCAGTCTTTTTTCTGGGACTCCTAACATGGCTGCCAACACTTCCTTGTTGAATTGTTGGCAGCTAATCAAATCTCAGTACAAGATTGGGAGGGTTTGCCGAGCCCTTGCGTCCCTAAATAAACACATTTGTTTTTTCTTTAATTTCTCAAAAACTACTGATCGGGTTTACACCAAGTGACAAAAAGGGTGCTTTCTGGACCAAGAGTTACCTTTCTGCCAAATTTGTTGTAATTCCGTCCTGTGGTTAGGGTGCTATTCCTGTTCAAAATCTCTATGAAAGATACATGAGGGAAAAAAGCATTTTGGGAACCCCCCTTCTTCTCATACCCCACCTGATGGATCAACTCGAAACTTTATAGACAGACGCTGAAGTGAGCATTGTATTTTTTTTTTTAACATTTCGTCAAGATCCATCAAATGGCACCAAGGTTATTAGCAAAACAAAACAAAAACATTCTATAGAAACTAGGTCCTAACACCACTAGGTATATATATATATATATATATATATATATATATATATATATATATATATATATATATATATATATATATATCCAACAAAACAAACCTGCAGCGCACTCAGTAAAGGCTTATACCTCCATCTGATTTATTCAATGACTACCTTTTGGTGACAATTGATGTGGTATCCTTATACACATTTATAAACCATGAAATTGGGTTGAAAGCCTGTGAATATTTAAAAAAAAAGAAGTATTGGAGAATTAGAACTCTCCAAAATGATACTTTCTATGGTAGAGATGTGTCTCAAAAATAAAATATTTATGTTTAATCATGACATTTTTCAACAGATGTGTGGTACAGCAATGGGCATTTCTCTTTCTCCAAATTATGCCAACCTAGTAATGGGATGGTGGGAAAGAGAAATAGTGAGGGGTAAGACAGGACAAGGAAATTGAGACAATTAGAGTCTAAATATATTATTCAGTTAAAAACCAAGACACTTTGGGGATTGAATGATGAGGAGCTTTTTGTACATCTATCAATATTTTGAGATTTTAAAATCAAATTAAATATGGCCTAGATGGAAATTATCACACAAAATCGATTCAAGATCTGATTAGATTCATGGATAATAAGGGTACCCTACTGATATTGGGAAATAATCATTGAATCATTAAAACTGATTTCAAAATTATATACGTTTAATGAAATTTTGTGAAATAGCTAAATGAGGTCACTACAGAGTGGTCATTATAAATAAATAATTGGGTTTGTTTACAATCGATCTTGAATTGGTGTTGGTAGCAATTAATAGTAAGCTAATCATTCTTGAGAATTTTTTGTATATTTAAAACTTTTTAACACACAAAAAAATATTTTTTCTTAATTCACAGATAAATGGTTTTGTTTATATATTTTTTTGAGGGGATAAAATAATTTAATTTATATATTTTTATGAAAAATTGGGTTATGGAATAATGAAATGTACTACAAATCCCAGAATGTCCTTTATTGGTAATAGTGATTTGTGAGTATAAAAGTGAACAGAGTGAAAGGACTCATGAACTTTGACAAAGACCGTTTAGTCGAAACGCGTTGGTTTCTTGCACTGAATAAATCAGATGGAATTATAAGCCTTTACGGAGTGCGCTGCAGTTTTCTTTTGTTGGATATTGTAATAGAGGGATCAATCTACCCTTGTGCACCATACCAGCTGTTGAGCGCATCATTAAATTGACCGCATTGTTTATGATATAAATATATATATATACATTTAAAACATGGGTTTACACTTACTTGTTAATGTAAATATTTTTTACAACAACTATGCCTTTAGCATGTATGCTTTTACAACAGAAATATAAGTATTTTATAAGTAACTTTAAACCTATTACACACACACACATATATATATATAAATATATATAAAATATATATATATATATATATACATATATATATATATATAATTTTTCGTAAAGGGTTTGTACTTGCCTGTAAATTACAAATACATACATTTTTGTGGTAAAGGGTTTGGTGGTAAATGCATACTAATTGTAAAAAGGAAGCTGTAAAGATTTGCGTTGTAAAGACTGTGTTGTTGTTCCAATTTCTTTGTAAAGGCATTTGTTGTGGTTATTCCATCATACATCTATCTTTTGGTTGATGAAAGAGGCATGAGGTGGCATCAAGACTACACAGCATTGGTATTTGGCACCCTGGACATTCAATAGCGCTGGTGGTGGGCTTCTGAGCAAAACGCAGGGCCCCTGCACTTATTCCTTACAGACTCAACACTACAGCCAACCCGTCTGCTAATGCTAACCAATGGGGACTCCTCCCAGTAAAGCCCACAGGTAGACTGGCCTATGACTGGGAGGTGGGAGAAGGAAAGAGGAAAGATGAAAATAGATTGGGCCCCATTTCAAAACGACGTATGGGGCTCTACTTTCAAAGCATGGGATTAAATTTAAATGGCAAAGGTCTGTTATGCCAATAAAACCAATATTAGTATCCCTTACAACAGCTGGGACACAGTTCTGCACCAAAGTAGCGGGTGCAAAATATTTAGGTGCTAAATGTGACAATGATACTGTTAGTCGTTGGTTAAAGTATGGGACCTTCACAGGTGCCAGCTCTCAAACCTTCAGAATCACACCTTTGGCAAGGGCCATTTTCAGCTCAAGTGATTTGACATTTGTTTTGTGCATGATATACATAGAGAGGCATTCTATTTTCTCCTGTAATATACTGCAAATATGCAGATAAATGCACCAAGTGATTGTTAAAATGGTGGACTGGGATGAAAACGTGGGACATGGGAAACACATTTACGACAGTCATAAGTCATTCTAATGTAAATGTTATTGACCTGTAGCACCACACAGTGGCAGGGATTTGCAGGACAGGCAGAAACAGGTTATACAAAATTCGAGGTCTAGCATTGAACAGATGGAGAGATACTAAAAAATAGTCCGTGAGTGGTATTGCGGAATAGGTAGACAGAGGCTGTGCTTTGAAGCTGTGCTTCGGAGACAAAGGCACACCAAAAGAATACAATTTACGACCGCTGATATAACATGGTGTGTCCAGCAAGAACAAAACTTGAATAAGAAAAGCCAATAGGCATGGGTATAATGTGCTGACATATGCAGCAATGGCACATTAAAACAGTACACAGTGGAGGATGCCAGCTAGAGTGGGCATAGATGGGTATAGTTGTATATCAGTCCATCATGCGGTTCAGGGCAACCACTCAATTAGCTGTGGAAGGATAAACCTTAATACCGTTTGGTGAGAGATCAATTATCAGCTGAGCTAAGCCAAGACTAACGGACAAAGTCTCGAGCCAATGGTTGAAAGAGGCAGGGCAAAGCAAGCCAATTATTGAACAAGGCATACCCAGAGCCCACTCTTTCTGCTGTTAGCAGTAGGTCTGAGTGATAATTAAACTCTCACAACTCAGACGTAACAATGAGAGAACAGAAATTGAAGTAAACTATAGCACGAAAAACAGAAGCAACCCCAAGGCCAGTGCTTAATTTGTGCTTGTTGTTTCCGGTGCTGAGCACCGGCACTAATTTTTGCGGGCCGGCGCTTAATCTTGTTCTCAAGTATTTACTGCGAGCAAAAGACACATATGGGAAAGACCGAGGAAGAGAAACATGAAAAAGCGTCTCAAAGGGAGAAAGCAGAAAGCTGCAAGAGAGAGCTGAAGGGGCAGGGAGTGGCTTTAAATGTATAGAAAAGGCCCGCAATGGTTTCGGTATTCTGTGTTCCCACATTCAATTGCAGCAGAGGCGTGTTTAAGAGGGGGGCTTTGAGCACCAGCACGTTTTTACTTACAAATTAAGCACTGTCCAAGGCTGTTACTGGAAACAGAAGTCAAGAGTGGGACAGTTACCACATAGCTTCCGGAACATCTGCCCAACAAGCAATATAGGAAAATGTGCCTCCAATGAGTAGTGAAAGTGTGGTAAGGGTGTTGAGTCCGGGCATCATCGGCTTTTGCAATTTAAGCAAAGCTGCCTTTGGGATTTCAGTGTCCAATTATATATATTTTGATAAATGTTTTCTCTTTATTTTTGTCACTTACTATTACTGGTAGATGAAATGTTGTGCATTTTCTAACCTTGATCAACCCACAACTCCTGCATCTACGTCTATGACTGAGCTCTTAAATCAAGGTTTCTCATGTTCATATATCCTCCATTTTCTTCCTCCAGGTTGTGATCCATGAAGCAAGATTTAACTTTACACTCCATTTATTATTCTATTTTGACAGTCACCCGGTTTCTGTTCCATAGTTATTTTCCTTAGCTCTTTCTGTAGCCACCTAGCCTCTTATTTCACACTGTGAATGAAGTTACATGCAACTTGACTTTTCCTTTTGTTTGGCAGTTCCACTTTTCTTTTTCTTAAATTGATATTTTTTTCCAGAAAACACCATTGTTCCTTTTGGGTTTTCTTTTCGATATTTAACTTCTGCAATCAAGTTCAGGGTCATTTGTGATTTTCATTGGGATCTCCCACTTCCTCAGTTATGTTTTTTCAATCTTTTACTATCCTTTCTTCTTGTGGACAAACACCATTTTCTTTCTCGTACTTTAAGCTTTCAGTATCCATTAAATGGGGGTGTCTTTTCATCTTATCCTCTGCAGTCCATCTTTTTAGCTTCTGGAGTAAGTCGTCTGAAGGCAGCGTAGGCACTAAAAGGAAGCAGTGAAGTTGGTGAAGAAATTAGGTCAATAGGTATGGCCAGGATCGCCCTGAATCAATCGGAGTCCTTTCACCTTGGTCATCGTAAATACCATTTTACTTTGAGATCAATTTAGAATAACTTAGGGGGTCATTCTGACCCTGGCGGCCGGTGGCCGCCAGGGCCACCGACCACAGGAGCACCGCCAACAGGCTGGCGGTGCTCCCACGAGCATTCTGACCGCGGCGGTTCAGCCGCGGTCAGAAGCGGAAAGTCGGCGGTCTCCCGCCGACTTCCCGCTGCTCGGGGGAATCCTCCATGGCGGCGGAGCGCGCTCCGCCACCATGGGGATTCTGACACCCCCTACCGCCATCCTGTTCCTGGCGGGTCTCCCGCCAGGAACAGGATGGCGGTAGGGGGTGCCGCGGGGCCCCTGGGGGCCCCTGCAGTGCCCATGCCAATGGCATGGGCACTGCAGGGGCCCCCGTAAGAGGGCCCCACTGTGTATTTCAGTGTCTGCAATGCAGACACTGAAATACGCGACGGGTGCAAACTGCACCCGTCGCACCCCTGCAACTACGCCGGCTCAATTCTGAGCCGGCGTCCTCGTTGCAGGGGCATTTCCTCTGGGCCGGCGGGCGCTCTTTTGGAGAGCGCCCGCCGGCCCAGAGGAAATGTCTGAATGGCCGCCGTGGTCTTTTGACCGCAGTGCGGTCATTTGGCGGCTCCCTCCAGGCGGGCGGCTCCCGCCGCCCGCCGGGCTCAGAATGAGCCCCTTAGTATTCTTGGCACGTGCGTGGAATTTTACACCGGACTCACATAGGCACTCATGGACTGGTCGATCACAAACATCAAAACGCTGGGGAGAGTGAAGCAGCAAAAATAGCGCATCATAGGTAACTAGTGATTGCTTGGTAGGAATCAGTTCAAGCACCCCACTCCTCGCAAAGCCACAAATGAGCATTAAAAGTGCTTGTATTTTTGGTTAAAAGTTAGGACTGCTTGATAATGTCCCAGACTATGTTGCGCTTCTTGGCATCGCTATCACTAAACAAGGTTCTGGGTTCTAGGTTCTGATCGCAAAAGGAGACTTGATTACATTACTTCTCAAGATTATCTGCAGGAACTTGCCTGTTTAGTTGTTGTGGACAAGTCTATAATGCTTCCTGATAAATGTACATAGAAACATTTAATACAATTCACACCATACAGTTCAGTTTAAAAGTAATAGTCAATGCACTAAAACAAAAAAGAAGCTCCTTTTAAAAAGTGGCAATGCCCATATAACTAGGGTGAAAACAAAAAAAAACTGGAAATCAAACATAAAATGTAATCACGCTCATCTAGACTTCCGCTGTCAAAGTGGAAATGTATGGCAATTGAGTTATAGCATATTTCTTGTGAATTTAGTGTAATGCAGTGCTACCACATTCTGTCACAGAGCCTATCACCAGCAAACCGTTTGGTGACAAGAGTGCCCAAAGGAATCTGAGAAACATACAGTACAGCAGGGGCGGTATTTGCATCATTAAGCAGAACTTAGCTGTAGAATTGTTTTTGTGCTGGTTTGTACCTGCAGGAGGAATTTTACGCCTCCTGATTAGTTTAAAATGTTACTGCACCACAATATTCACTATGAATTAAGGGCCAGATGTACTAACATTAGGAATTCCTAATGCATGAAACTCTTTTGAGTTTCAATAGAGATTTTTAGTGGGCCGCAAATAGACCTACCTCATGCATATTAATGAGGACAGTCGCAATTTGCGGCCCATTAGGAATCACATCCATCACAGTGAATGAGGTCTGATGACGCCAGCAGACCACCATGTCTGTGATTGGTTTTTTAATAAACAATTTTTTTTTTTTTTTAAATGCCACCTGTTCCCTTAAAAGAAAACAGGATGTATTTAAAAAGAAATAAAGAAACTTTGCAGTTTCATTTTTTAAGAGTAGGCAGTGGCCAGTGGGACCACTGCCTGCCCTTAAAAAACATTATTTACATTCTTAAGGGGAAGAGATCTCTTAGCAACCCCTTCCCATTTGCAAATGCATTACCACTACACTTCTGTAGTTGGTAAGGGCCATATGTACAAATGATAGTATTTGAGATTATCAAATAGCAAAGTCGTGTGATTCGCTATTTGGTAATTGCAAACACAAATGTATTAAAGTGTTTAACACTTTTTGCGATTCCCAGGGTGTCGAAAGTAGACCTACCTCAGGCATATTAATGAGGTAGGTCTCGGTTAGCGACCCATTGGGAATGGCAAAAATAACAGGGGTGGTAGCCTGCTGGGGTAAGAAGACCACCTTATCTGTGATTGCTTTTCAATAAAGCTATCTTTTTTTTCTAAATGCTACCCGTTTCCTTAAACGAAAATGGGATGCATTTCAAAGCGAAAAATGAAAAGTTTTCTTTTAATTTTTTAAGAGTAGTCAGTGGTCTATGGGACCACTGCTTGCTCTTAGAAAATATTTTTACAAACATTCGCATTCCCTTTGAGACCCCTTGCCATTTGCGAATGGGTTACCGCCAACTTAAAATGCAAATGTTTTGCGACTGCATTTCGGTCGCAAAACATACACACATTCCACTACCGATTAGGTATTTGGAAGGGATGCACTAAACATACCCCTTCCTAATACTGATTCTCAAGCCTTATTTGCTATTCTGTAATAGGTCACTGAATCGCAATTAGGGCTTGGTACATACCAAAAAGCATTTTTCTAGTCGCAAACAGTCCTATTCTGCGAATTAGTGCAGTTGAGATTTGGCTGTTACCTTTGACATCACAGTGTTGATCCAAACATGACCAACATATTGATATTTTAATGTGTGAATTTATAATAAGCTAATTGTAATGAAGTATACTAAATGTCTATAGTTAGGTGCATCCACTGTGGTATAGCATTGAGATGTGTGTGTGGTATAACCAGATTAATTGAAATGTAACCATTTATTTGATCTTATATTAATCTTAATATTAGTAGAGAGTATTTACACCTGAAACGAGGTGCACTAAATGTTATAGGTTAATGGCAAAAAATGTAATTTCCCATCATATTTACTTCCAAGTGTTTACAAGTTATTTTGTTTTGCATTTTATTGTAACCTGAAGTTTAAGCAAGAATTATTATTGGCAGTTTTATTATTGAAAAGGTTTATGCAACCAGATTACCATCAAGAATATCTCCATCCCAGACTGGATCGACCATCACTGCCCACACTTTGCCATCACCACACCCAACAGCCGCCTCCGTGCCCCCAGGGCCCCCCACTGGAAATGGAATAAAATCACAGACGAGCAACTCACCAGTTGCCAAATCACCCCACCCCCAACCGACGACACCAACACTGTAGCACGCAACCTCAACGCCTGGATCACCAAATGCTCCAACTCCTCAGCTCCCCTCCAATCAATTTAAGTCAAGCGCATCCCCAAAATAGTCAGCCGGTTTACCACTAAACTCCAACAATCCTAGCGCATTTGCAGGCGCCTAGAGAAGAAATGGAGAAACAGCAAAACCAGCTAAGACCACACTTCCTTCAGAGCCACTGCTGCCACCCATCACCGACGCATCAAGAATGCAAAAAAAGCAGTGCTCTGGGAACGCATCAACACCTCCCCGCACAACACAAGCAAACTCTTCACGGTAATCAACGAATTCACCAATCCTCCCTTCGAAGCCACTAACATCTCCCCATGGCAACACCTCTGCGAGAAACTGGCCACCTTCTTCCACCGCGAGAATAAGGACATCTATGACAGCTTCCTCCCACAGAACCCGCCCAACATCAGAACCTATGACCACCCGAGCCCCCCAGAACCCACCCAAACAGTCCACACAGCTGATCCACTCTTACTACAGAAGAGACTGAAATAATCAGGAACAGCATTCAATCCAGAGCCCACACAGACCCCTATCCTCACTACATCTACAACAGACCCAGTGCATCCATCGCCCCGAACTCCATAAGACACTAAACTGCTCTATCAAAACAGCCACCTTCCCCGATGATTGGAAACACACCGAAGTCTGCCTTCTCCTGAAGAGATCCACAGCCGACCCATCAGAGCTAAAGAATTTCCGGCCCATCTTGCTACTACCCTACCCGGCCAAAGGCCTGGAAAAAGCCATAAACTCACAGCTGCAACAATTCATCGAAGACAACAACTCCCTGGATACCTTCCAGTCTGACTTCCACAGCAACCATAGCACGTAGACAGCTCTTTTTGCAGCCACAATGACATCCCCAGACTCCTCGACCATGGACACACTGCAGCGCTCATACTTCTCGACCTCTCAGCAGCTTTCGGCACGGTCTTCCACAGCACCTTATGCACCAGACTCCATGAAGTAGGAATCTGTGGAAAAGCCTTGCAATGGATTCACTCCTTCCTCACCGGTAGAACACTAAGAGGCAGGCTCCCACCCTTTATATCCAAACCAACAGAAGTCAGCTACAGAGTCCCTCAGGGATCCTCCCTGAGCCCAACGCTCTTCAACATCTACATGGCCCCGCTTGCAGCCATCGTCAGAGACCACGGAATGAACATAGGGCCTCATTACAACATTGGCGGGCGGCACCCGCCGCCCGCCAAGTGCTGCCCGCCAAGTTGTAACCGCCGTTCCCCGCTGGGCCTGCGGGTGCTAACAGAGTTTCCACCCACCGGCCCAGAGGGGATGTGGGCCGCAACATGGGAGCCGGCTCCAATTGGAGCCAGCGGTGTTGTGGCTGTGCGACGGGTGCCGCTGGTACAACCTCCAAAACAGCCCTGGTGGTCTTTGACCACCAGGGTTGTAATGAGGGCCATAGTGTCATATGCCGATGACACACAACTCATCATATCCCTCACTGAAGACCCGAACAAAGCCAAGAGGAATTTTCACACAAGAATGAAAGCCACCACCGCCTGAATGAGGGAGAGCTGCCTCAAGCTCAACTCAGACAAGACCAAGCTCATCATCTTTGGAAACTCCACTTCAGCCTGGGACAACTCCTGGTGGCCCTCATCGCTCAGCGTCCCACCTATTCTGACTGACCACGCCCACAACCTGGGAACCATCCTCGACTTCTCTCTAACAATGACCCACAGGTAAATGCAGTCACCTCGTCCTGCTGACACACCCTCCACCAACTCCACAAAATCTTCAAATGGATCCCGGACAACTGCCGCAAGATAGTCACCCACGCCCTAGTCACAAGCAAGCTTGACTACAGCAACACACTCTATGCCAGTACCACAACAAAGAACATCAGGAAACTACAATTCATCCAATACGCCGCTGCCAGACTCATCCTGAACCTCCCCGCAAGGAACATATCTCTCAACACCTGAGACTCCTACATTGGCTCCCGGTGGAGAAGCGAATCAACTTCAAACTACTTACCTACACTTACAAGGCCCTTCACAACATCGGACCGACCTACCTGAATCATTGCATCTCTTTCCATAACCCCGCCAGACCACTCCGATCTGCCCAGCAGGCACTGGAAAACCAACGCCGGAGGAAGATCTTTCAGCTACCTCACAGCCGAGAGCTGGAACAACCTACCCATGCACCTCAGACAAAGCCCATTACTTACCATCTTCAGGAAGAACCTCAAGACATGGCTCTTTGAATGAGGCCCAGACCCACTGCCAGTGCCTTGAGTCCCTCACGGGTGATTAGTTGCACTTTATAAAAAATGATTGATTGATTTATTGATGTGTGTTGTTGGAAATGACCCTTTTTGCAGGGTCATCCCTACACTTCTTGCCTCCTTCCTCCTATTCTTTCTGACCTGTTGTTGTTGGCTTTAGGACTCTGGGCACTTTACCTCTGCTAACCAGTGCTAAAGTGCATATGCTCTCTGTGTAAATTGTATTGTTGATTGGTTTAACCATGATTGACATTTTTGATTTACTAGTACGTCCCTAGTAGAGTGCACTAGAAGGTGCCCAGGGCCTGTAAATTAAATGCTACTAGTGGGCCTGCAGCACTGGTTTTGCCACCCACATGAGTAGCCCTGTAAACATGTCTCAGACCTGCCACTGTACTGCCAATTTGACTTGGCAAGTGTACCTACTTGCCAGGCCTAAACACTCCCTTTTTATACATGTAAGGCACCCCTAATGTAGGCCCTGGGTAACCCCATGGGTAGGGTGCAGTGTATGTTAAATGTGGGGCATGTACTGCTGTGTGTTACACATCCTAACTGAAATACTGCTAAATTCAGCCTTTACTGTTGCAAGGCCTATCTCTCTCATAGGTTATCATGGGCCTGCCTTTAAATAACTTTAAACTGGAGATTCCCCTTGAGAGAAGATAGAAATATGGAGTTTAGGCTCTCTGAACTCCCAAGTTAAAAATACATATTTTAGTGAAGTTGGTTTTTAGATTTTTAGTTTGCAAGTGCCACTTTTAAAAAGTAGGCATTTTCTTGCTTGAACCATTCTGTGACTCTGCCTGTTTGTGGAATGCCTGTCTGGGTCAGTTTGACAGATTAGCTGTTTGTTAATTCTCTCTAGAAAGTGAGACAAAGGGAGCTGGGGTGTAGCCTGCATATCATGATGAGCCATCTTTGCTAGACTGGAGGGAGTAGTGATCACTTACACTTGAATGGGCTGTGCCTGCCCTCTCACAATGGAGTCTCCAACCCCCTGGTGTGTGTCTGGTGCCTGGCCTGGGCAAGGCAGGATCTTGTGAACAACAGAGACTTTCCTTTGAAGTAGCCCTACTTCAGAGGCAGAAAGGGGTATAAGCATTGGTCCCAAAATCCCTGAAAATCAGTTGTCTTCTGGAACCAAAAGAAACCTCTGCCAAGGAGAAGAGCTGAGGAGAATTGCTGCCCCTGCCCGTGACTGTGCTTTGTTGGGCTATCCTGCAGTAGCTGCTTATGCCTGTGAAAGGGGCCAAAAACTGGACTTTGTTGTGCATTCCTGCCTGTGAAGAATCTCCAAGGGCGTGATGGCTTACATAAATGAGAAAATCATAGGTTTATTGTCCTGCCCACATACGTTTTATGACAGATACAGGTCCACACCAATACATACACTAGAAGCTCTGCTTCATACTTTATTTTATGTTGTAGAGCGTGCATTTTCCTATTTTCTTTTAGGATTTCATGTTTGGTTTTCTCCTAATGGTATGCTTTGCACATCGAACATCAGAACAATCCTTTGTCTCTGTACTCCGCCATATTTCCCGTTAGGTTTTGACATTCTCACCCAAATGACTATTTGCGACATTATCCTTGAGCGAGCAAACTGAAAGATATGTGTAATTCATCCTTTCTCCAATTTTGTCTTTTAAATCTTGATATAAAAACAACACATTCCAATGTGTTTGTAAGATATTTGTGGTTTCTGCAGCTTCATTACAATCAACTAAATGTATCTAATATGCTTATTGTTGTACTTTCAAGAGTTCATATTTTCCCCTTTGACCATTAATGATTCACAACCTGTTGATAGTTCACGTTCCTTTGATCCAGTAGTTTCTTTTGATTGGCTCTACTTTGTACATCCTCTATGGCATTTTGCTGGTAGCCTTGTTCTCTGTACCACAATGCTATATTTTACGGTTCTATTTTAAACCGTTTATATATAGAGCAGTTGTACCTTGCCCTTAGAATCACCTCCTATGGAATGCTGTACTTGAGCTTCTTAGAACAGGCACTTTTAGCTTGCTATGTGCTGCAAGTCTGTTGATTTCCTGAAGAGGCTGCTTCTGTACCTTTGAAAGTCCAAAAGAGCCTCCTGTCTCCAACCACAGGAATCTTGGCACTCCATACCGAAAACAGCTGTTGCAAAATGTACCCCAAACTTTGCATTAAAGTAGAAATTTACTCAATGAGGTGCCTTTAAATGATTTGGTATAACCCATTCAATAGCTTTTGAGAAATTATCATTTTTAAAATCTGTCAGGGTGGGCCTGAACCGATTTCTGACCCATCCAAGGACTAATTCGAAGAAATAATGGAATCCTATTGGATAAGGAGCTTTTTTGCCCCCATCATCCACTTTGGGTCCACTGACGCAAAGCCTGATCTGCGGAATGGAAGCTTCCGATTGCCTGATTGTAATAGATAAAAATCTATTAAAGCTTTCGTACAGGACACAATGATTAGTCCCCATGTCCTGAAGAAAACAAAATGAAAGGAGCCATGAGAGGGGCAGAAGGGAAAGTAACATCTCTCACTTCCACTGTGCCAGATGGGGGCCCCAAAGAGACTGCTTCTTAGTTTAAAATGAAAAAGTATACTTAGTTGAAAGGTTCACAGACCCTGAGACAGAGTTTACTTTTTCACAGTCCCCAGTGCATCTCCTAGATTTGCAAACACTCCTGGGCAGGGGCTTGTGGACCATTGTTAGGTCCAGTCCTTAGTCCCACACACCCTGGGTCAGTGTCCATCAACCCGCACAGACACATGGGCCCTTGTTGAACCTCCTACAGTGTTCACGGTCTCAATACTGGGCCAATGGACCTTGTGAGAGCTCCAGCATGGGCTCACAGGTGTGGGTATCCAAATCCAGAGTATTGTGCGCAGATCCAAAAATGTACAACCAAATAAAGAGGCCAGCCTCTGGTTTGCTGCTGAAGCCGCACACAGCAAGGTTGTTAACCGAAAGATGTTTGGGAGCAAAGGCCCTGCAGCCAACCGTAATACACATGAGTGAAGCAGGTCATGATATGATTTAATCAAAGACTCACTGGAGAAAACATGGCTAACATGAAGCTATGGTTAGCATTGGTTATAATCAGGGATACTGAAACTATGCGATTGTGCGGCTGCTGCGATTTTTGGATAATTGTAGATTTGCCACATTTGTTAAATAATCCACCTTCTGCCACATAATCGGCAGATTTTAACAACAAAACTTTTGTTCCTGGCTCACACGGTTCAAACGATAAACGGTAAAAACGCAGCAACACGTGTTGCTGCACAATGGATGACCCTTTTAAAGTTTGACTAGCCACCTTTCTATAGCTTATTGCTATTTTGGGGTGCTAAACTGGTAGTAATGAGGTGCAACTAATGCCCAGACAGTTTTAACAAGTTTAAAAATGACTAAATAATGAAGTAATACTGTCACAAAATGTGCCACATAATGCCACATAATTTGCCTTAATTCCTAAACCCTGCTGCATAAATTGACCCTTGCCTGATGCATAATTCCAGTGGCCTGGGTTATAATACCTTAAAGTAATTTCAAAAAACGACTCTGAAGGTTTCTTTTAATGTTTTGTTTTACGTTTTCTTTTACATATCTCTTTAAGGAGATGAAAATCTGAGGTTTTCAACAATTCCAATAACACTGCACCCCCCAATAAGTGCCAATTGTCCTTTAAGCAATCCTAATATGTTCACAACAGCAAATGCACCCGGTGCTCCAATCGAGGACGAAGATTCAATCCTTGTAATTGATGGTGCACCAATGTAGTATAATTGCTTTAATTTCAAATTTAAGTCCAAAAGTGTACATTCACAGCTCCTTGATTCATTTTTAGATAGAACATAGCCAACGCTTTTTGTTCACTTCCTGTGAACTTTGTCAAGGCTGCAATACAAACACATAAAATATAATAGATATATTACCACAATCCACAACGAAACATATATTAAAATTTTCTACCTATACATAACAAAACAGAAGGGACCATCTTTTTCCTCCACAAAGACACATTTATAGATGATACCCTACAACAATACATACAAATATAAAAAGGACATATAAAAACCTTTTGGGTGTACAGTATGTGTCACCCATACACACAAACAGATCACGCACTGGCTTTCCTTTCATACATTTAGGGCTACATGTACGTAACATTTTGCACATTGCAAACAGCGTTACGGGCAAAATGCACTTCAGTATGTTGAAACCCATTTTTGCGATTCGGTAAACTATTTACCGCATATCAAAAAGGGATTGCGAGTCGCAATTAGGAACGGGTGTTCCCTTCCTAACTGCGAGTCGCAGTCCCATGTATGATTGTTTTGTGACCGCGAATGCAGTCGCAAAACAATCGCAGTCAGCACCAGTGTCACACTGGTGCTAACCCATTCGCAACCAGGAAAGGGTCCCCATGGGACCCCTTCCCCTTTGTGAACGGCAGTAAAAACATTTTTTCAGAGCAGGCAGTGTAAGACCACTGCCTGCTCTGAAAAAATGAAACTAAAATGTTTCATTTTTTTTTTATGCATCTCGTTTTCCTTTAAGGAAAACGGGCAGCATAAAAAAAAACTGCTTTATTTAAAAGCAGTCACAGACATGGTGGTCTGCTGTCTCCAGCAGGCCACCATCCCTGTGAGGGCGGCCATACCCAAGGGGGTGCAAATTGCCTCATGAGGTAGGGCATTTGCGACCCCCTTGCGAATAGCAAACAGTGTCATTGACACTGTTCAACATAAGGTTTTGTGACTCGCAAATTGCAAGTCGCTCTGACTCGCAATTCGCGAGTCGCAAAACCAATATTTCGTACATGTGGCTTATAGTCTCATATGATGTTTCATCATATTTCAGACATCACTTATTTTGCACTAAACAATACATTTTTGTATGTACTAGAAGACAGTAGTCGTAAATAATTGTTTCTTTCTAATGGTTTCCCTTTTATGCAGTCAAGGGTGGGATAGATCACTCCTCATCTTAAAATACAATCTGGGCGAATCCTCCCCATTGATATATAGTACCACAAATCCATAGATGATACATACCACAAATTGTTTCACGATCTCATACATCAATGCACCGCACCCGTATTCCAAATTATTGCAATTCTTCAGTAATAACCATACATCAGGGATTCATGTGATGGAAATATAGGTTTCTTAAATGTGAATACCATACAGCCACAAGGCAATTCCAATAGAGACCTGCAATTATACACAAAATTCCATGTAGTCAAACATTTCCCACCACAACCGCGTGTCATAAATTAAATTATATATTTTTGGGAAAACCCCATCTCTACGTAACTCATGCAGCGTATCTTAGAACTACCAAACCCATTTTAACGTGCCCCATATCAACATCCTTATCCCAGCTAGGTACTAGACTTCACATCAATCAGCAAGCTCAAAAACATTCCCTGCTTCACCTCCAAATAAAACCATTGTACTGGCCTCACGGCAGAGCCTATAACATATCATTTGTGGCCTCCTCCGCCCCAAAAAACCACTCCCTCTATCCCCCAAAAAGAGGAAACCTTGGCCAAGTAGGGAGCACTATGTAAAACAATCTTTACAATTACTACAAATGTTATTATTCACCCGCCGATGGTAACGTGCAGAGTCAATAAATGAGACACACTCTCAAGAAGCAACTCTGGACCAATTGGTTAGAAAATAGTTACTTTGTTGTATTATTCATAAATACCAGAACAGCAGTTCTTTGCAACTAAGTAACACTTTTTGTAGATGAATGTGTTTTTATGCAGCACGAGTTCCAAGTATTATGGCTGTATGGAAGTTCTTACACAGGGGTCCCCTGAAGATAGTGAGATGCTTGGGGTGCAAAGTTATTGCCAAGACCAGCAGTTCAGGTTTACTTGCCCGGTAGCGTCCGGGTGCAGTGTTGTTGGTTGTGTCAGGTTCCTGCTCTCTGAGCACTTGGCGACAAAGGGAGCCACATGGATAAAGAATGCAAGAAAGGACTTGCAGACTAGTCTGGGAGCTCCCAACAGGGGGCTCTATCAGTATGTGTCCAGAAAGCACCGCTGGAAGTTTTGGACCCGTGCCGGGGCACTGTGGTGTAGTGGATTCTTAGCAGTGGTGCTCCTGTGTCAAGGTGCACACAGTTCTTTGCGTGACTTGCAGAAGGAGAGACAATAAGGCAACTGGATGACTGAGAAGGCTGTCCTCTGCGATGCTGATGTCCCTCACCTAGAGGTTTTCGGTTCTGCTGTTGGAGTCTGGGTTGGGCTTCCACAAACCTTGGTTGGTGCAAGGGGTCCAGTACCCCGGATTTTGTTGCAGCTCGGCCCCCGTGGATCCTTGGGGCTTCTCACTTGGTGGGGAGACAGGAATGACTTCTTGGAGCATGACGACCTCCTCCTGGATGGCTGCTGTGGCGGTTGACATGAGGATCAGCAGGCGGGTGAACTGGATGTTGCGGTTGGTGCCTGCAAGAAGCAGGGTAGTGGCTCCTCCACTCCAAGGGAGATGCTGACAAGCTGGCGAAGTGCTACAGAACCTTCAAGGCTTTGGAGTCCCACAGTTGCAGGACGAGTTGTGATATTGCATTGGGGAACCACCTAGATACTGAATTTAGGGCGTTTTAGGAGAGTGTGGGGTAGTAGCCAATGGGCTAAATTCCCTTGGGGGTGCCTACACCAAGTTATGACCACTTCCTGTGGGGAGTGGGCATATTCCTATCCCATAAGGCCTAGTTCCAACCAAAACCAATGTGGTGGAACCCTTCTTCAAGTGTCCACTTCAGGTAGGCCATCTTAGGGGTGTTGTTAGCCCAGGGGTTGTACACGCCTACTGACTAGCTAATCTTCTTGCCTGTCGTGGTGCCAAAAGGGACTCAGGGCAGGGGGCGGCTACATCCAGGACTGGGAAAGCTGGGAGGTGTGCAAACCAAAGCCGGCAGGGTCTTTGAATACCCTGGCCTAGGTATTAAGATCTGCTAGCTATTCTGCTGGAGTGGGTGGTAACACTTCTCTCCAGAGCAGGCATTGTTTCTGACCTCTGAGAGCACTGGTTCTTACCTCCAACGGGTCAGAAACGTGTCTGGTGATGGAAGACTGGTCTAAGCTAGTCAGTCAGCACAGAAAGTGAGTAGTGGGGTACAGAAAGCACCTCTAAGGTGCCCACTGGGTTTATGTCCTAATAAATCAGAAGCTGGCATCAGTACAGATGTATCAAGATGAGGTGTTTGATACCAAATTCCATAGGGTTTGGTGAAGCCATTATGTAACTGGGTCACTCGTGTTGACGGGTGTCCAGCACATACCTTAAAAAATGGCTTCCAAGTTCACTTGCAATGCTCAGCCATGGGGCTGAGTATCACAGGGCCATATCCACTCATGCAGATATGCTTACACAGTAAGTGTACTGCACCCTGCCTTTGGGCTCCTAGGTCTGCCTCAGGGGTGACTTACATATACTTAGCTGCAGTGATGACGCATGGCACACCAAGGGTGTGCCATGTCATGTTTTCTCCTGGCTCCACCAGGGCACACACACTGCAATGGTAGCTGTGTGCTTCTCATTTTTAGGGGGGTCCCTGACGGTGGAACAATCTGTGCTGCAGCCCTTAGGGACCCTCTCCTCTACCCAGGCTGTAGGTACTAGGGGAACAACTTACTAGGGACTTACACGTGTGGAGGAGTGTATTAATAGTACACCATTTACCTGTTTTTGGGAAAAGAGCACTGGCACTGGAGACCAGTTTAGCAGGAACCCAATGCACCTCAGTCACAAAACCTCAGTTCCTGTGGCAAAAAGCAGGGGGGGGGGGGCATGTCAAAAACATGCACTTTCCTATTGATATGACTTGGAAGAAACAAAATTCCTAAATTAGTCCCAGTGGTTTGTAAGGGTACCACATTGTTGTATTGTCGTTGTCTGTGACTTAGACACAACACATATACTGAAACTCACTGTGTTTGAGCTGTGTGTCTTGTGATATATTGGTACAGTACAGTAGTCAAGGTACACCTGTAGGTGGTGAGTAGGAAGGCTTTGCACTGCTGCTCCACGATCAACCAAGGTGATCTTGGCTGTTCTGGTGTCTGTTCAGTGGAGTGTACTCCATACTCACTGCAGAGGCCTTTGCTGGGGGTTCTAGGACTACATCTACATCACATAAAGAAGTTGGGGTACAACTTCAAGATTTGGCAGCTAACTGAAACAGTGTAGCAGAAGAGCAGTGCAAGGGTACACATACCAAGACCACCAACGAGAGAACTGCTAACAACTGCAAAGAGCGCATACCACTATGAAGAAAAGAGCCAAGCAAACACTACTAAAATGCAGAGCACTGCACAACAGTGAGTGATGCAGATGCCACAGTGCATAGCACTGTACATTAAAAAAGATCAAAGCACTTCAGAGCATAGCAGTGCACAGTGGCGTAGCTTCAGGGTGTGTGTGTGGGGTGTTGCACCCTCCTAATAAATGTGTTTTGGTGTTAAATAGTTGGGTGAAGGTGCTTTCAGTGGGGTATGGTGAGGTGTCTGCCGGATTTTACCAGGAAGTTTTAAACACGCAGACAAAAACTGACACACACTCTCTCCCTCTCTCTGTTCGGAAAGAACTACAAAATGCTGGTTATTTCACAAAATAATGCGCTTTCACCTCTCCCAGTACACCTATCAATCTGCATTCCTCTCCCTTTCCACTGTCTGCCTCTTAAACCCCTCTCATGCACCTTGCTTGTCCATAATGTATTTTAACATCAAGTGCCAGCATAATTGTCGGGAAATCTGAAGCTAACACCTCCACAATAATACTGACAAAGCTATGCCCCTGGCAGTGCAGTCCACTGTGAGTAACAAACACTGCTTCCCAGGCTATTGTACACTACAGAAAGGGTCACACAACACCAGTTTGCCATGCACTGAACAGTTATGTGAAGAGCATACAATACTACCGAAAAGAGCTCGGCACACATCCCAATGACGGACACAACTAAGCTGAGAATGCCTATAGGGGTTCTGTAGTAATCTTCACCTGTTATGAGTGGTCCATCCCAGTGCATTTTCCTGCTGTGGAGATTACTATTTTGGGATTGCTTGTTATGGCTGGATTCACCTCAAGTAATAATTACAATCCTCGTCAGACTGAACAACTAATGCCATTAAATACATCTATGCTTCACCCTCTGGCGGTTTAGCACAAACTGGCTTAACTTAGAGTTAACATGGAAAGTATTTATGAAGCACTCAAACAGTAATAATGTGGAAATACAACACAAGAAAAATCTCAGACCCTCTGCCTATACTTTTTAGTATTGTCAGGCACGTGAGCCTTAGTCACCATCTGGTTGTCACCCAGGGACCTTGGTGTAAACTCTGCAATCCCCCCAAAACTAGCTGGAGCAACATCCTTCCCCAGCACTACACTGGTTATTCCCATTAGTGTGGGTCTGCTTCCTGTGGGGACAGATTGTGCCCCCCCCCTTTAAAATGTCCATAGTGGTAACATTTATGGCATTTGGGCTAGAAATAGCCCAGGACCTCTTCTCATTAAACCCACCTTTCTTCTGCTCAGGATTGGATAGGAAAGCCTTTTGGGCACAAATCCTTTTGGTTTTCTAATTTACCCCTCATCCTTCTTTTGGTGGGACCTTTTTTCACTCTTATTGGGGTCCCACCAACAGAAGGATGAGGGGTAAACAGGTATTTTGTGGTACACTTTGTTACGTCCCCAGATGTCAGCTGTCAATCAACCAGTTGTTGGGCAGCTTTGCAAATCAATTACTGAACATGTGCTCTCTCAAGAATAGATTGTACCATCCATCAAAAGGACTCACTTTGTGGCCCTTCACCCAACC
This sequence comes from Pleurodeles waltl, assembly GCF_031143425.1. Taxonomy (NCBI): domain Eukaryota; kingdom Metazoa; phylum Chordata; class Amphibia; order Caudata; family Salamandridae; genus Pleurodeles; species Pleurodeles waltl. Next base: position 1,663,612,594 of record NC_090440.1, read on the forward strand.
ATCCAGTGCCTTACTGGAGTAATCCGTGAAATCCACCCATGACTGGTAGGGCAGTTTCTGGCTGTCCCTAAACGTCAAGCAGTATTTCTCTGGGGTTAGACCAAACTTGACAACAAGTCCTTCTTTCATGAGGTCATACTTTATACTGTTTGCTTTATCGAGAACCATTAGGGTACCCCTCCCAGTGACTGGCATACATTTCCAGACACTAGTCCCCTATCCTCTAAGACTCTGGCCCTCATTCTGACCTTGGCGGGCGGCGGAGGCCGCCTGCCAAAGTCCCGCCGTCAGGTTACCGTTCCGCGGTCGAAAGACCGCGGCGGTAATTCTGACTTTCCCGCTGGGCTGGCGGGCGGTCGCCTTCAGACCGCCAGCCAGCCCAGCGGGAAAGAGGCTTCCACGATGAAGCCGGCTCGGAATCGAGCCGGCGGAGTGAAAGCTGTGCGACGGGTGCAGTTGCACCCGTCGCGTATTTCACTGTCTGCGCAGCAGACAGTGAAATACATGTAGGGGCCCTCTTACGGGGGCCCCTGCAATGCCCATGCCAGTGGCATGGGCACTGCAGGGGCCCCCAGGGGCCCCGCGACCCCCCCTACCGCCATCCGGATCTCGGCGGTCCGACCGCCGGGATCTGGATGGCGGTAGGGGGGGTCGGAATCCCCGCGGCGGTGCAGCAAGCTGCGCCGCCGCGGAGGATTCAATGGGGCCGCGGTACACTGGCGGGACCCCGCCAGTGGTGCCGGTCCGACCGCGGCTTTACCGCCGCGGTCGGAATCCCCATTGGAGCACCGGCGGCCTGTCGGCGGTGCTCCCGCGGTCCTCCGCCCTGGCGGTCAAAGACCGCCAGGGTCAGAATGACCACCTCTGTGTATGCACAAAGGTACCACATAGGCTTCAAACCACTTGTCAGTTTCATATCCCACCACAAAACTAGGCACTTGGTCTTTGGGGTTGTGGACCTTTTACCTCATTTAGGCACCCCTGTGTCACAGTGAACGATGTAACTCTCTTGGCTGTCAAGTCCAGTTCTTTCTGGATCATCTCATGAGCCAACAACCCTTTTTTCCTCCAGGGCCAATTCTTTGTACTCCAGTTCCCTTGATGCAGCTGCATCCTCTATGGCCAGCCTTTTTTCCTTCATGGCTAGAACGGGCAGCTGCAGCTTTAGCTCTCTCTCTCTCAGCGTGCCTGTCCTCCAAATCTCTAGGGGTCGTGAGTCATGGAAGGACACACTGCTCCAGGCCCTGGACCCTGCAGAGGACCTCACTCTTGTAGGCCTTCCTCACCACTCCGAGTTTTTTATCTTTGTCCTTCTATATTTCATCTTCCTCTTCTTCCTCAGGTGCCCCACTATCTTCAGCCCTTTCTCCTTAAACTGCTTATTCACCTCTGTCACAGTAAAGCCTTCAATGTTGCTAAGATCCTCCTACATTCTTGCAAAAATCATAGGTGGAAACTATGAGAACTGGGTGAAGTAGAAATGGCAGGTTGCTGAAGAATGGGATCTTTGTGCAGTCATCGACAAAGACAGGAAAGGTCTGAGCAGGCAAAGTCCATGTCTTGGAAGGCCTTAGCATTGATGGGATGCTGCTCGGCATTGGTCCTGATAAAGTCATCTACATTCAGAGTTAGAAATGTTTCTGGAAGTCTGATCTCCTTTAGCAGGGCAAACCTGCAAGCTGAAGTCAACCAGTGATTTAACGTTGATGGCCGTGGCTTTGACGGCAACCACGGTCTTCATTGGTTCTTCAGACAGAAAGTTGTCAAAAAGTTTCTACGCCCCAGCTTTTGTAGTTTGGACAGGAGGAGTGCACTCTAACACCAGTCAGGCTCCAGAACCTAGTAGGCATTACTTGGGAGTTAGGACTCATTCCAACAGAGGTGAGCAACAGGTTTCAGGCAGTTCCAGTTGGTACTGGTCAGATGAGCAGTTGCAGGAAACTGCCTCTGGAAGCTTATTGTGGACCTTGTACTTCCAAACTGGAGGTCAGCCATCTGACCCTTGGAGTCACTTCTGGGGCCTGGGGTCCTAGGTAAGCAGGTCCAGTCTTCTTCAGATTCTACATACAGCAGGGCAGTCTGTCTTCTTATTCTTCACAGGTCCAGGAATGTTCTGAGGAGACTAGGGATGACAACTAATTTGTGAGTGGAAAAAACTTCAGGTCACTCCCTACTCAATGAGGTAAAAGTTCCCGAACGTGACCTTACCCATTTTTGCAGCACTTCTTGTGTGTTTTACTGTGAACTATCCCACAATTTACCCCCTTCCTAAATCCAACATGGCAAAACCCTTCTTTTCCTGGTCAGACCTCTCTGTGCCAATCCAGAGATATGGCTATGGTAATAGGTAACCACTGAGGTCACTCCAAACCAGTTCTGGGTTTGGAGCTAAGCTGACTAGCAAGACATAAGGAAGACAGGCCTAAGTGTGAGCTACTTTGCCAATGACAGGGTAGGCATCATTTGAAGCTCAGGACAGACCCCAAGCTATCCTGCTCAAATAAGAAAAACACCTCTCCACACCCAACCCCTTTGTCTACTTTCTGGAAGCAAATCCACATCTCATCACAAGGGAGCCATCAGCAGTCAGGTGATACTGGACACTGGCTGAGAAGCCCCTCTAGGGTTAGGTAGAAAAATAACTACTTTCTATAAGTGTTATTTTCAAAATAGTAATATAATATCAAACTTGGCCATTCAGTTGGGTTTGAAATTACTATTAAAATGAGTCTGTGAACCATTTTTCTAGTTCAACCCAAAATTCTAGTTGAGCATTATGGGCGTAATTCACAAACTGCACTTTTCAGTACATTGGGCCTGATTCTAACTTTGGAGGACGGTGTTAAACCGTCCCAAAAGTGGCGGATATACCACCTACCGTATTACGAGTTCCATAGGATATAATGGACTCGTAATACGGTAGGTGGTATATCCGCCACTTTTGGGACGGTTTAACACCGTCCTCCAAAGTTAGAATCAGGCCCATTGTGTACTACTACAGTAGTACTACAACATGTACAACACATTACTATTCACACACTGGTCTTTTGTAGTAACTTACACTGTTGAAGTACTTTACACTTTTGTGGTAAGCCCCCACATCTATTATTTTCTATGGCAGAGTGTTGCAGTACTAGCGTGTGGCCGTGTGTAGTGATGGACTTACTACACAAGTGTAGGTTTACTACAAAGCTGTAACTTACTACAAAAGTGCAGTTTCTGAAAACAAAAAAGTAGTATACTTACTCAAAAGTGTAAGTTACCTTTGTGAACCAGGCCGCATAGGTTGTTATAATGTAACCCAGTGTTTTCCTATAGAAGAGTGAACTTTGCTTCAGTAAAACATGACTTTAGAGGTGTTTCATTGTCAGGACATGTAAAACATTTAATATACATGCCAAAAGGACCTCCTTTTGGAACCTTGAGCCAAAACAAGCCAAGCTTTCATGGGAGGTGAAAAAGTGGCCAAAACTGCTGAGCATGTCACTTAGGGCACCAGATTTGCATCCTGTGAATCCCAGGCAAATCTATTTGTGCTTAGGTAGTCCGTCTGTTGTGAAGTGGTCAAGGCTTGTGCTATGTAAAACTGACAAAGTAAAATGTGGATTATGCCCATCACCCACATTCTAATCTTACTCTTCAAGAATAAGTGAATTATTATTTAATGTCACAAAAGAGACACTGAACTGCACAGAGAGAAACTTTAAAATCTATGATCAGTCCCAGCATCCCTGCATGAGCAAACTGTGTGATCCTAGGTTTAGGAAAGTGGATTATTGTGAAGAGTGGACAAGTGTTCATCTTAAAGGATAAGGCCACCACCTGCTAGATGTCAGACAAATGAAATAAAATAAATTGGTGGAATCCCTGGTAATGTGACACAAAGTAATCAGGCTTAAATCAAATGCAATGTGTAAAGTATTTAAGCAGGGCATACACAGTGGAAAATGTCACAAAAACACAATAACATTGCACAACCAAATTTAAAATGAAGGAAAAGAAACATTTGAAAAGTAAAATAAGACCAAAACAATAGAAATCCAATAAGGGGATCTAGAGATATGGATTTTGCAAGATTGAAGTGAAAATAGTACCAAAAAGCACAAAGTACCAATGATAGAATATGGGGGTGGTGGACCTGGGTACGATTTGAGGCCAACTGCAATTGAGCCCTGGTCTGACACAACAAGTGATTGGTCCCGGTGAAAGTCTGGATGTCAAAAAGTTTCAGAGAGTTTCAAAATCCTCATCCAAAAAGGAACTTTGTCATTCATCTGAAGAAGTTTTTTCCCCGTGGATCAGATCGGAAATTGTAGCTACCGCAGTGGAACTGCAGGCCAGATACCTGCCGCAAATTGGTTCTGCTAGGGCTCTGGAGAATATAAGGTCTCTACCTAAAAACGTTTCAAAGTCCAAAAGCAGAAAAAGAGCTTGTCATTTTTTCAGAGATGTCTGAGCCTTTTAGGGGTGGAACCTTGGAATTCAGCCCATTGCTATGGAACTGCAAGTCGTGTACATTTCACTGTCGGTCCCCTTAGGTCTAACGCCCTGAAGATAATGTTTTCATAAATTTACAAATGTTTTACCTGGTGCTAAAGCAACCACAGAAGTAATCTTTAAGCTCAACAGGACTTCTGGGGGTTGAGGAGGTGGCTCCTAGATTCTCTCAGGCTGCCCTGTGGAGGCACCAGCAAAGTCCATTTCAAGTTTCAGTTGCCACTGGTTAGGTGGGAATTTTAGGAAAAAGGCCTCTTGCCGCTTACTGGTTCTGTATAGCCCTAAAGGAGGTCAGCTAACTGACCCTTAGGCCCATATTTATACATTTGATGCAAAACTGCGTTTGCACAGTTTTGCATCAAAAAGTATGGCGCCGGCTTGCGCCATTCCAGGATGGAAGGCAGGCGCCAAATTGATGGAATGGTGCAATCCAGCGCAAAAGTGTGGGCTAGCATTAAAAAAAAAAAAGTTAGCCGGGTGGGGGTGGCGGTATTGAGAAGGGGGTTTTGCACCAAAAAATGATGATAGGCTGGTTAGAGACAAAAAAAAATGCCTCTAACCAGTCTAGCCTCATTTCCTGACACAAAACACCATCCATACCACATGACTCCTGACTTACAGTTAGGTTGATGTTTTACCCATACAAAACTATTGAAATTCAGCAGTTATAGTTACTCTTATAGTTATACTTATGTTAAGAAACTGTAACTCATTGCCCACAGTTACTTTCCGGCACAAGTTATAGTTTCTTGATGCAATTTGAGTTGCCATCAGTGATGTCATAAATGATATCATAGAACATGCCACGAGTGATGTCATATGTGAGGTCATAAGTGGTGCATGACGGGTCGCAAATTATAGTTCGTGAATATCTGTGTTGTTTTACTTACATTTTTTTTTATTTTAATCTTTGTTTTTTTCCAGTGAATTTCTAGGCTTCTTTTAAAGTAAACTTATTATTTTATGAGTGTATGTGTGGTAGAATGACAGTAATATAATTTTCATTGTAACAAAACAGTATGAGGGTCATTCTGACCCTGGCGGCCGGTGGCCGCCAGGGCCACCGACCACGGGAGCACCGCCAACAGGCTGGCGGTGCTCCAACGAGCATTCTGACCGCGGCGGTTCAGCCGCGGTCAGAAGCGGAAAGTCAGCGGTCTCCCGCTGACTTTCCGCTGCTCGTGTGAATCCTCCATGGCTGCGGAGCGCGCTCCGCAGCCATGAGGATTCCGACCCCCCCTACCGCCATCCTGTTCATGGCGGGAAAGCCGCCATGAACAGGATGGCGGTAGGGGGGGGTCGCGGGGCCCCTGGGGGCCCCTGCCGTGCCCATGCCAATGGCATGGGCACGGCAGGGGCCCCCGTAAGAGGGCCCCGCAAAGTATTTCAGTGTCTGCCTTGCAGACACTGAAATACGCGACGGGTGCCACTGCACCCGTCGCACCTTCCCACTCCGCCGGCTCGATTACGAGCAGGCATCCTCGTGGGAAGGTCGTTTTCCCCTGGGCTGGTAGGCGGTTTTTCAGCAACCGCCCGCCAGCCCAGGGGAAAACTTGTAATACCCGCTGCGGTCTTTTGACCGCGGCGCGGTATTTTGGAGGGCGGCATCCTGGCGGGCGGCCTCCGCCGCCCGCCAGGGTCATAATGAGGCCCTATATGTTTCACAGTTTGTAAAATCATTGCAAAATGTGTGTGACCACTAAATAGGAAATTATTCAACAGAAATTGTTTATTTTGTAACTCTGCTATTGAGACATGTCACCAGCAATCTTTTTTGAGGTGTCATTACTCTTATGAGAGGATTGGGGGATGAATGCGAGACACTAACGAGATAATAAAGTTATACATTTCATTGTCATCTATTGTATATGGTTCTTTATCATGTTTTCAGTTACTATTTAATGGCAATCATTTTTTTTTAAAGCAGTGGCTCTCACAGGACTCTCGCAGGAGCCGGATATACAATCTCCTGTGTGGACTCCGAGGAAGCTGTACTTGTGAGCTCGTACATTTAGAAATAAATTATTCTATAGTGTATTACTGTACTTTTGAACAATATAGAACATTACACATGCTGTTCAAGGTAAAAAAATGAATTGCGTACTGTTCTATAGAAGATGATAGGTGTTTGTAGTAGTGATTGGAGAGGGACTACCCTTTCCTCTCAGACCTCTCTCTCAGATGGTGAGTGTGCATAGTAGGGTGTGTAAATTGACTGACTTCTCCTGTCAGACTTATGTCTCAGATGATGGATATGATGGATATTTGTAGGAGGGTGTGGGAAAAGAGAGTGGCCTCTCCCCTGAGACATCTCTCTCTCAGATGATAGGTGTGTGCTGTAGGGCGGGTGGAGAGAGACTGGCCTCTCCACTAAGACCGCTCTTGCTCTGATGACTGATGTGCGTAGTAGTAATTGGAGAGGGAGTGTCCTTTCCTCTCAGTCTTCTTTCCGACATGACGGGTGTACATATTAGGATGTATACAAAGACTGGCCTCTCCTGTCAGACCTTTCTCTCACATGACAGGTGTGCGTAGCAGAGTGTGTAGAGAGACACTAACCTCTCCACTAAGGCCTTTGTCTCAGATGACCAGCGTGCATAGTTGGATGTGGGAACAGATACTGGCCTCTCTACTGCAACATCTTTCTCAGATGCCAAGTGTGATAGTAGTGAGAAGAGAGGATCTACCCTTTCCTCTCAGACCTCTCTCTGAGGTGACAGGTGTGCACAGTGGTGAGTGGAGAGAGACTTTCTTTCTTCTCAAATCTCTCTCTGACATGACAGTTGTGCATATTAGAGTGTATGCATGTACTGTACGCTCCCTTCAGACCTGTCTCTCAGATGAGGGGTGTGCCTATTATGGTGTATACATGGACTGGGCTCCCTTGTCAGATCACTCTCTTAGATAACAAGTGTGCATAGTAGGATGTGTGAAGAGACTGGCTTCTCCTTTAAGACTTCTCTCTCAGATTAAGGTACGGCATAGTGGGGGTTGTGCATGGACTAACCTCTCCTGTCAGACCTCTTTCTCAGATGATGGGTATGCATAGTAGGGTGTGTGGAGAGAGACTGGCCTCTCCACTAAGACCTCTTTCCGAGATGACAGGTGTGGATAGTAGTGAGTGGAGAGGAGCTCCCCTTTCCTCTCAGTCTTCTCTCTGACATGACGGGTGTGCATATTTGGGTGTATAGATAGACTGGCATCTCCTGTCAGACCTCTCTCTCATGTATCAATTCCAATCCAAACCATAGCATTATATTTCAATTAGGTTAACAAAATACAGATTTAACCGTTTGTTTTATGTGCATTGTAGGGGGGACACCTATGGCAAGTTGCAGGGAAAAATTGAATAATTCTTAACAAATGGATGCTGGTGTGCACCCATTACAGGCAGGGGAAATTTACATAATCCTCAAAAAACGAATGTCGGTGTGTGCCTATGGCAGGTAGAGGATACAGGGAAGAAAATGACATAGGCCCTCATTATGAGTCTGGCGGTCTGCTGACCGCCAGACTCTTGGTGGCGGTCCCACCGCCAACTGGCTGTTTTGAAGGGGACTTGGTTTCCCAGGAGCCCCTGGGAGAAGGGGGCGGCTACAGGAACCTGCTCCAGCAGCACCAACAGCGCATAAAAGAGCTTCTGCCTTTCCGCAGCGCTGGACATTTTGAATGGGACTCGGTGTCCCAGGAGCCCCTGGGGGAAAGGGGCGGTGACAAGAAACTGCTCTAGCAGCACCAACAATGCATAAAAGCGCTTCTGCCTTCCTGCAGCACGGGATGCGAGTGGGCTGTGCCCGGGCACAGCCCGGGCCAAGGGCAGGTCCGTCCGTGTCCGTCAGGGACCGCCTGAGGACGGGCCATCCCTCTTAGTCTTAAGGTAGGGACTAGTCAGTGATTCTTCCAAACACTACTACCTTTTCAAATACAAGTTATGTTATGAAGAAGCGTAAGGCAAAAGGGAGTCCTGCAGTGGATACAACTTAAAATTGACTCATTAATTGAAGAAGTAGAGTCTATATTAAAGGGGAAAGAGAAGCGAACCTCTAAGGGGTATAGAAGTGGCTCACTCTCACCCTTTGTTAAACCTAGATTGCCAAACAACGGAGATATTGCTTGCAAGAAAGACGTCTTGTCAGGTTTGTTGTTAACAGGGGAATCTGGTGAATCTAATGCAGAGGCTAGTAAAAGTAGCCCCTGACATAGTAATGCTGACAGAGTCCCAACATGTAGTGTAATTGTCCATGAAATTTGTTGTAAAAATTGTTTTTTGCCACTGGAGACTCTTGACCAATCGACAGGATCTAGTAAACGTGACTCGACTGTGGAAATATCTAGCCACCAGCCTAATGGAGTGTTCACCCAGGAAGAAGTGGCTAATGTTATTAATGGCTTAAAAAAAGAGGTAACAGAGCTTAAACAAGTGATGATGGAGGTACTCAATCCCCTCCGACTCATTGCAATGAAAAGGGATATTGAAAGTACTCAAAGAGAAGGCCCATCTCTACATAACATCGTAAATCAGAGGAATATGACGAGTGAGGGCTCTTTTAGGCCTTTGACATCGATCCAGCCGTGTGTGCCTTTGGCACGGGATTCGAGCACTGTGCAACCCTCTACTAAAAACCTAAATAGAGCTTATCCGATTTACTTGTGTGGAGTACCTCCCTTACCTCCTAATGTACAAAAAGGTTGCTTGTCGCTGATGAATAAAGTCATGCATTGGATAAGACATGTTAGGCAACGTGGTTCTTTTGTACATTCAGATAGAATTTCTGCCAAGCTTTATACAGAGAAATTAGGACTAGTAAGACTAAATGGGAGGAGGGAACTTGACAGGAATTGTTAGTAACAGCTAAGGAAAGTATTCCTAAGCAGTTTTGGTTGTTGGTAGGCCAGAGGGGGCGAAAACAGAATCCCAGACCTGATTATCATACACCACCTGATGCTTGGACGCGTTATTTCACTGAACTCTATAGGCAGGAGTCTGTGCCCCAAATCGGCACAGGGAGAGCAAGGGTGACTGATAACACTTGCGTAGGCGGGCTTACACCGTTTACTCTAAGAGAAACAGAGATAGCCATTAAGGCTCAAAAATCGGGAAAGGCGCCTGACACAGATGGAATTCCATCCGATTTGCTCAAATCTGACCTCAAATTCTGGGGCCCCTATAGAAATATGGGTGTCAAATGCTGTTCTGACAGGTATCAACCTTCCTGCTCCTAAAAAAGGTGCAATAACTGTCTCAATTTTCAAAAAAGGGGATAGGTCAGTCCCGGGCAATTAAAGACCAATAATCTTGCTTGATAATTTGCAGAAAATATTTTCTTACCAGGTTTTGGGTAGGCTTGAGGAATGAATAGAGGAAAATGACATCTTAAGTCACCTACAGGCGGGCTTCAGGTGGAAAACAAGTATAGTAGACCAGGTCTTCCGCTTTCTTACAATTAAATGGAAGACGGTGAACCTGGATGCAGGGAGACTCTTTGTTGCGTTTGTGGACCTTAAGTCTGCTTTTGACCTGGTTCCCCTACTCAAATTATGGGAGATTTGGGGTAGGGCTGGTGTCCTGGGTCCCTTGTTAAAACTGATCCAGGAATTATGTTCTGAGAGTTATGCTAGAGTAAGGTGGGGACCAAACGGGGAATTTATGGGTGAGTTCCCAGTACAGAACAGGGTTAGACAAGGGTATGTGTTGGCTCCCACGCTCTTTTTACTTTTTATAACACTTGTATACAATAGTTATATGACTGTGATAATGATGCCCCATATCTGGGTTGGGTAAAAACCTGGTGCCTATTGTTTGCGGATGATACTCTACTGTTATCACAAACTCCCTCTGGATTAGCTAGGCTTCTTGATAAATTCTCAGGATTTTGTAGGGAGAACGGCTTATAAATAAATGCTACCAAGACCAAACATGTGGTTTTTGGTGATATAAAATATAGAGTGAAGAAAATGATATCCCTAAATTGTAAAGTTCTAAAAAGAGTCTCTAATTTTGATTATTTGGGAGTTAGGCTGGAGGATTCCCATAAATGGTCAGCCCAAATGTCAAAGTGTACCATGTCCCTGAAACAAAAGGCAGGGTGTATTTCAAGATTCGCAGGCAGATCTTTTAGTTTTTCTATTACTCCAGCGATGGAAATATATAAAAGTCAAGCCAGAGGGGGAGCCCTGTATGGTGCAGAGTTATGGGGTCATGTCAGATTGCAGGATCTAAAGAGAGCAGAAAATGTCTTTTTAACCCCTTCGCTACCAGGCCTTTTCCCCCTCCTGTGCCGAGCCTTTTTTTGGCTATTTGGAGCAGTTCGCGCTTAGGCCCTCATAACTTTTTGTTCACATAAGCTACCCACGCCAAATTTGCGTCCTTTTTTTCCAACATCCTAGGGATTCTAGAGGTACCCAGACTTTGTGGGTTCCCCAGAAGGAGGCCAAGAAATTAGCCAAAAAACAGTGAAAATTTCGTTTTTTTAAAAAAAAATTGAAAAATGGGCTGCAGAAGAAGGCTTGTGGTTTTTCCCCTGAAAAGGGCATCAACAAAGGGGTTGCGGTGCTAAAATCACCAGCTTCCCAGCTTTCAGGAACAGGCAGAATTGAATCAGAAAACCCAATTTTTCAACACAATTTTGGCATTTTACTGGGACATACCCCATTTTTATGTTTTTTTGTGCTTTCAGCCTCCTTCCAGTCAGTGACAGAAATGGGCATGAAACCAACGCTGGATCCCAGAAACCGCAACATTTCTGAAAAGTAGACAAAATTCTGCATTCAGCAAATGGGGTAATTTGTGTAGATCCTACAAGGGTTTCCTACAGAAAATAACAACTGAAAAAGAAAAATATTGAAATTGAGGTGAAAAAAACATAATTTTTTCTCTACATTTTACTCTGAAACTTTGTCCTGCAATGTCAGATTTTCGAAAGCAATATACTGTTACGTCTGCTGGACTCTTCTGGTTGCGGGGATATATAGGGCTTGTAGGTTCATCAAGAACTCTAGGTACCCAGAGCCAATAAATGACCTGCACCCTGCAGTGGGTTTTCATTCTATGCCAGGTATACAGCAATTCATTTGCTGAAATATAAAGAGCAAAAAATAGCTATCAAGAAAACCTTTGTATTTCCAAAATGGGCACAAGATAAGGTGTTGAGACGCAGTGGTTATTTGCACATCTCTGAATTCCGGGGTGCCCATACTAGCATGTGAATTACAGGGCATTTCTCAAATAGACGTCTTTTTTACACACTGTCTTACATTTGGAAGGGAAAAATGTAGAGAAAGACACGGGGCAATAACACTTGTTTTGCTATTCTATGTTCCCCCAAGTCTCCCGATAAAAATGATACCTCACTTGTGTGGGTAGGCCTAGCGCCCGCAACAGGATATGCCCCAAAACACAACGTGGACACATCACAGAAAACAGAGCTGTTTTTTGCAAAGTGCCTACCTGTAGATTTTGGCCTGTAGCTCAGCCGCCACCTAGGGAAACCTACCAAACCTGTGCATTTCTGAAAACTAGAGACCTAGGGGAATCCAAGATGGGGTGACTTGTTTGGCTCGGACCAGGTTCTGTTACCCAGAATCCTTTGCAAACCTCAAAATTTGGCTAAAAAAAACATATGTTCCTCACATTTCTGTGGCAGAAAGTTCTGGAATCTGAGAGGAGCCACAAATTTCCTTTCACCCAGCGTTCCCCCATGTCTCCCGATAAAAATGATACCTCACTTGTGTGGGTAGGCCTAGCGCCCGCGACAGGAAACGCCCCAAAGCGCAACGTGGACACAGCCAAATTTTTAAAGGAAAACAGAGGTGTTTTTTGCAAAGTGCCTACCTGTAGATTTTGGCCTGTAGCTCAGCCGCCACCTAGGGAAACCAACCAAACCTGTGCATTTCTGAAAACTAGAGACCTAGGGAAATCCAAGATGGGGTGACTTGTGTGGCTCGGACCAGGTTCTGTTACCCAGAATCCTTTGCAAACCTAAAAATTTGGCTAAAAAAACACATGTTCCTCACATTTCTGTGGCAGAAAGTTCTGGAATCTGAGAGGAGCCACAAATTTCCTTCCACCCAGCGTTCCCCCACGTCTCCCGATAAAAATGATACCTCACTTGTGTGGGTAGGCCTAGCGCCCGCGACACGAAACGCCCCAAAGCGCAACGTGGACACAGCCAAATTTTTTAAGGAAAACAGAGGTGTTTTTTGCAAAGTGACTACCTGTAGATTTTGGCCTGTAGCTCAGCCGCCACCTAGGGAAACCTACCAAACCTGTGCATTTCTGAAAACTAGAGACCTAGGGGAATCCAAGATGGGGTGACTTGTGTGGCTCGGACCAGGTTCTGTTACCCAGAATCCTTTGCAAACCTCAAAATTTGGCTAAAAAAACACATGTTCCTCACATTTCTGTGGCAGAAAGTTCTGGAATCTGAGAGGAGCCACAAATTTCCTTCCACCCAGCGTTCCCCCACGTCTCCCGATAAAAATGATACCTCACTTGTGTGGGTAGGCCTAGCGCCCGCGACAGGAAACGCCCCAAAGCGCAACGTGGACACAGCCAAATTTTTGAAGGAAAACAGAGGTGTTTTTTGCAAAGTGCCTACCTGTAGATTTTGGCCTGTAGCTCAGCCGCCACCTAGGGAAACCTACCAAACCTGTGCATTTCTGAAAACTAGAGACCTAGGGGAATCCAAGATGGGGTGACTTGTGTGGCTCGGACCAGGTTCTGTTACCCAGAATCCTTTGCAAACCTCAAAATTTGGCTAAAAAAACACATGTTCCTCACATTTCTGTGGCAGAAAGTTCTGGAATCTGAGAGGAGCCACAAAATTCCTTCCACCCAGCGTTCCCCCACGTCTCCCGATAAAAATGATACCTCACTTGTGTGGGTAGGCCTAGCGCCCGCGACAGGAAACGCCCCAAAGCGCAACGTGAACACAGCCAAATTTTTGAAGGAAAACAGAGGTGTTTTTTGCAAAGTGACTACCTGTAGATTTTGGCCTGTAGCTCAGCCGCCACCTAGGGAAACCTACCAAACCTGTGCATTTCTGAAAACTAGAGACCTACGGGAATCCAAGATGGGGTGACTTGTGTGGCTCGGACCAGGTTCTGTTACCCAGAATCCTTTGCAAACCTCAAAATTTGGCTAAAAAAACACATGTTCCTCATATTTCTGTGGCAGAAAGTTCTGGAATCTGAGAGGAGCCACAAATTTCCTTCCACCCAGCGTTCCCCCACGTCTCCCGATAAAAATGATACCTCACTTGTGTGGGTAGCCCTAGCGCCCGCGACAGGAAACGCCCCAAAGCGCAACGTGGACACAGCCACATTTTTGAAGGAAAACAGAGGTGTTTTTTGCAAAGTGCCTACCTGTAGATTTTGGCCTGTAGCTCAGCCGCCACCTAGGGAAACCTGCCAAACCTGTGCATTTATGAAAACTAGAGACCTAGGGGAATCCAAGATGGGGTGACTTGTGTGGCTCGGACCAGGTTCTGTTACCCTGAATCCTTTGCAAACCTCAAAATGTGGCTAAAAAAACACATGTTCCTCACATTTCTGTGGCAGAAAGTTCTGGAATCTGAGAGGAGCCACAAATTTCCTTCCACCCAGCGTTCCCCCACGTCTCCCGATAAAAATAATACCTCACTTGTGTGGGTAGGCCTAGCGCCCGCGACAGGAAACGCCCCAAAGCGCAACGTGGACACAGCCAAATTTTTGAAGGAAAACAGAGGTGTTTTTTGCAAAGTGCCTACCTGTAGATTTTGGCCTGTAGCTCAGCCGCCACCTAGGGAAACCTACCAAACCTGTGCATTTCTGAAAACTAGAGACCTAGGGGAATCCAAGATGGGGTGACTTGTGTGGCTCGGACCAGGTTCTGTTACCCAGAATCCTTTGCAAACCTCAAAATTTGGCTAAAAAAACACATGTTCCTCACATTTCTGTGGCAGAAAGTTCTGGAATCTGAGAGGAGCCACAAATTTCCTTCCACCCAGCGTTCCCCCACGTCTCCCGAGAAAAATTATACCTCACTTGTGTGGGTAGGCCTAGCGCCCGCGACAGGAAACGCCCCAAAGCGCAACGTGGACAGAGCCAAATTTTTGAAGGAAAAAAGAGGTGTTTTTTGCAAAGTGCCTACCTGTAGATTTTGGCCTGTAGCTCAGCCGCCACCTAGGGAAACCTACCAAACCTGTGCATTTCTGAAAACTAGAGACCTAGGGGAATCCAAGATGGGGTGACTTGTGTGGCTCGGACCAGGTTCTGTTACCCAGAATCCTTTGCAAACCTAAAAATTTGGCTAAAAAAACACATGTTCCTCACATTTCTGTGGCAGAAAGTTCTGGAATCTGAGAGGAGCCACAAATGTCCTTCCACCCAGCGTTCCCCCACGTCTCCCGATAAAAATGATACCTCACTTGTGTGGGTAGGCCTAGGGCCCGCGACAGGAAACGCCCCAAAGCGCAACGTGGACACAGCCAAATTTTTGAAGGAAAACAGAGGTGTTTTTTGCAAAGTGCCTACCTGTAGATTTTGGCCTGTAGCTCAGCTGCCACCTAGGGAAACCTACCAAACCTGTGCATTTCTGAAAACTAGAGACCTAGGGGAATCCAAGATGGGGTGACTTGTGTGGCTCGGACCAGGTTCTGTTACCCAGAATCCTTTGCAAACCTCAAGATTTGGCAAAAAAAACACATGTTCCTCACATTTCTGTGGCAGAAAGTTCTGGAATCTGAGAGGAGCCACAAATTTCATTCCACCCAGCGTTCCCCCACGTCTCCCGATAAAAATGATACCTCACTTGTGTGGGTAGGCCTAGCGCCCGCGACAGGAAACGCCCCAAAGCGCAACGTGGACAGAGCCAAATTTTTGAAGGAAAAAAGAGGTGTTTTTTGCAAAGTGCCTACCTGTAGATTTTGGCCTGTAGCTCAGCCGCCACCTAGGGAAACCTACCAAACCTGTGCATTTCTGAAAACTAGAGACCTAGGGGAATCCAAGATGGGGTGACTTGTGTGGCTCGGACCAGGTTCTGTTACCCAGAATCCTTT
Organism: Pleurodeles waltl; assembly: GCF_031143425.1. Lineage (NCBI taxonomy): Eukaryota > Metazoa > Chordata > Amphibia > Caudata > Salamandridae > Pleurodeles > Pleurodeles waltl. The sequence goes on from NC_090440.1 coordinate 1,663,628,127, forward strand.
GCAAACCTAAAAATGTGGCTAAAAAAACACATGTTCCTCACATTTCTGTGGCAGAAAGTTCTGGAATCTGAGAGGAGCCACAAATTTCCTTCCACCCAGCGTTCCCCCATGTCTCCCGATAAAAATGATACCTCACTTGTGTGGGTAGGCCTAGCGCCCGCGACAGGAAACGCCCCAAAGCGCAACGTGGACACAGCCAAATTTTTGAAGGAAAACAGAGGTGTTTTTTGCAAAGTGCCTACCTGTAGATTTTGGCCTGTAGCTCAGCCGCCACCTAGGGAAACCTACCAAAGCTGTGCATTTCTGAAAACTAGAGACCTAGGGGAATCCAAGATGGGGTGACTTGTGTGGCTCGGACCAGGTTCTGTTACCCAGAATCGTTTGCAAACCTCAAGATTTGTCAAAAAAAACACATGTTCCTCACATTTCTGTGGCAGAAAGTTCTGGAATCTGAGAGGAGCCACACAATTCCTTCCACCCAGCGTTCCCCCACGTCTCCCGATAAAAATGATACCTCACTTGTGTGGGTAGGCCTAGCGCCCGCGACAGGAAACGCCCCAAAGCGCAACGTGGACACAGCCAAATTTTTGAAGGAAAACAGAGGTGTTTTTTGCAAAGTGCCTACCTGTAGATTTTGGCCTGTAGCTCTGCCGCCACCTAGGGAAACGCACCAAACCTGTGCATTTCTGAAAACTAGAGACATAGGGGAATCCAAGATGGGGCGACTTGTGTGGCTCGGACCAGGTTTTGTTACCCAGAATCCTTTGCAAACCTCAAAATTTGACTAAAAAAACACATGTTCCTCACATTTCTGTGGCAGAAAGTTCTGGAATCTGAGAGGAGCCACAAATTTCCTTCCACCCAGCGTTCCCCCACGTCTCCCGATAAAAATGATACCTCACTTGTGTGGGTAGGCCTAGCGCCCGCGACAGGAAACGCCCCAAAGCGCAACGTGGACACAGCCACATTTTTGAAGGAAAACAGAGGTGTTTTTTGCAAAGTGCCTACCTGTAGATTTTGGCCTGTAGCTCAGCCGCCACCTAGGGAAACCCACCAAACCTGTGCATTTCTGAAAACTAGAGACCTAGGGGAATCCAAGATGGGGTGACTTGTGTGGCTCGGACCAGGTTTTGTTACCCAGAATCCTTTGCAAACCTCAAAATTTGACTAAAAAAACACATGTTCCTCACATTTCTGTGGCACAAAGTTCTGGAATCTGAGAGGAGCCACAAATTTCCTTCCACCCAGCGTTCCCCCACGTCTCCCGATAAAAATGATACCTCACTTGTGTGGGTTGGCCTAGCGCCCGCGACAGGAAACGCCCCAAAGCGCAATGTGGACACAGCCAAATTTTTGAAGGAAAACAGAGGTGTTTTTTGCAAAGTGCCTACCTGTAGATTTTGGCCTGTAGCTCAGCCGCCACCTAGGGAAACCTACCAAACCTGTGCATTTCTGAAAACTAGAGACCTAGGGGAATCCAAGATGGGTTGACTTGTGTGGCCCGGACCAGGTTCTGTTACCCAGAATCCTTTGCAAACCTCAAAATTTGGCTAAAAAAACACATGTTCCTCACATTTCTGTGGCAGAAAGTTCTGGAATCTGAGAGGAGCCACAAATTTCCTTCCACCCAGCGTTCCCCCACGTCTCCCGATAAAAATGATACCTCACTTGTGTGGGTAGGCCTAGCGCCCGCGACAGGAAACACCCCAAAGCGCAACGTGGACACAGCAAAATTTTTGAAGGAAAACAGAGGTGTTTTTTGCAAAGTGCCTGCCTGTAGATTTTGGCCTGTAGCTCAGCCGCCACCTAGGGAAACCTACCAAACCTGTGCATTTCTGAAAACTAGAGACCTAGGGGAATCCAAGATGGGGTGACTTGTGTGGCTCGGACCAGGTTCTGTTACCCAGAATCCTTTGCAAACCTCAAGATTTGGCAAAAAAAACACATGTTCCTCACATTTCTGTGGCAGAAAGTTCTGGAATCTGAGAGGAGCCACAAATTTCATTCCACCCAGCGTTCCCCCACGTCTCCCGATAAAAATGATACCTCACTTGTGTGGGTAGGCCTAGCGCCCGTGACAGGAAACGCCCCAAAGCGCAACGTGGACACAGCCAAATTTTTGAAGGAAAACAGAGGTGTTTTTTGCAAAGTGACTACCTGTAGATTTTGGCCTGTAGCTCAGCCGCCACCTAGGGAAAGCTACCAAACCTGTGCATTTCTGAAAACTAGAGACCTAGGGGAATCCAAGATGGGGTGACTTGTGTGGCTCGGACCAGGTTCTGTTACCCAGAATCCTTTGCAAACCTCAAAATGTGGCTAAAAAAACACATGTTCCTCACATTTCTGTGGCAGAAAGTTCTGGAATCTGAGAGGAGCCACACATTTCCTTCCACCCAGCGTTCCCCCACGTCTCCCGATAAAAATGATACCTCACTTGTGTGGGTAGGCCTAGCGCCCGCGACAGGAAACGCCCCAAAGCGCAACGTGGACACAGCCAAATTTTTGAAGGAAAACAGAGGTGTTTTTTGCAAAGTGCCTCCCTGTAGATTTTGGCCTGTAGCTCTGCCGCCACCTAGGGAAACGCACCAAACCTGTGCATTTCTGAAAACTAGAGACATAGGGGAATCCAAGATGGGGCGACTTGTGTGGCTCGGACCAGGTTTTGTTACCCAGAATCCTTTGCAAACCTCAAAATTTGACTAAAAAAACACATGTTCCTCACATTTCTGTGGCAGAAAGTTCTGGAATCTGAGAGGAGCCACAAATTTCCTTCCACCCAGCGTTCCCCCACGTCTCCCGATAAAAATGATACCTCACTTGTGTGGGTAGGCCTAGCGCCCGCGACAGGAAACGCCCCAAAGCGCAACGTGGACACAGCCACATTTTTGAAGGAAAACAGAGGTGTTTTTTGCAAAGTGCCTACCTGTAGATTTTGGCCTGTAGCTCAGCCGCCACCTAGGGAAACCTACCAAACCTGTGCATTTCTGAAAACTAGAGACCTAGGGGAATCCAAGATGGGGTGACTTGTGTGGCCCGGACCAGGTTCTGTTTCCCAGAATCCTTTGCAAACCTCAAAATTTGGCTAAAAAAACACATGTTCCTCACATTTCTGTGGCAGAAAGTTCTGGAATCTGAGAGGAGCCACAAATTTCCTTCCACCCAGCGTTCCCCCACGTCTCCCGATAAAAATGATACCTCACTTGTGTGGGTAGGCCTAGCGCCCGCGACAGGAAACACCCCAAAGCGCAACGTGGACACAGCAAAATTTTTGAAGGAAAACAGAGGTGTTTTTTGCAAAGTGACTACCTGTAGATTTTGGCCTGTAGCTCAGCCGCCACCTAGGGAAACCTACCAAACCTGTGCATTTCTGAAAACTAGAGACCTAGGGGAATCCAAGATGGGGTGACTTGTTTGGCTCGGACCAGGTTCTGTTACCCAGAATCCTTTGCAAACCTCAAAATTTGGCTAAAAAAACACATGTTCCTCACATTTCTGTGGCAGAAAGTTCTGGAATCTGAGAGGAGCCACAAATTTCCTTCAACCCAGCGTTCCCGCATGTCTCCCGATAAAAATGATACCTCACTTGTGTGGGTAGGCCTAGCGCCCGCAACAGGAAACGCCCCAAAGCGCAACGTGGACACAGCCAAATTTTTGAAGGAATACAGAGGTGTTTTTTGCAAAGTGCCTACCTGTAGATTTTGGCCTGTAGCTCAGCCGCCACCTAGGGAAACCAACCAAACCTGTGCCTTTCTGAAAACTAGAGACCTAGGGGAATCCAAGATGGGGTGACTTGTGTGGCTCGGACCAGGTTCTGTTACCCAGAATCCTTTGCAAACCTAAAAATTTGGCTAAAAAAACACATGTTCCTCACATTTCTGTGGCAGAAAGTTCTGGAATCTGAGAGGAGCCACAAATTTCCTTCCACCCAGCGTTCCCCCACGTCTCCCGATAAAAATGATACCTCACTTGTGTGGGTAGGCCTAGCGCCCGCGACACGAAACGCCCCAAAGCACAACGTGGACACAGCCAAATTTTTGAAGGAAAACAGAGGTGTTTTTTGCAAAGTGACTACCTGTAGATTTTGGCCTGTAGCTCAGCTGCCACCTAGGGAAACCTACCAAACCTGTGCATTTCTGAAAACTAGAGACCTAGGGGAATCCAAGATGGGGTGACTTGTGTGGCTCGGACCAGGTTCTGTTACCCAGAATCCTTTGCAAACCTCAAAATTTGGCTAAAAAAACACATGTTCCTCACATTTCTGTGGCAGAAAGTTCTGGAATCTGAGAGGAGCCACAAAATTCCTTCCACCCAGCGTTCCCCCACGTCTCCCGATAAAAATGATACCTCACTTGTGTGGGTAGGCCTAGCGCCCGCGACAGGAAACGCCCCAAAGCGCAACGTGAACACAGCCAAATTTTTGAAGGAAAACAGAGGTGTTTTTTGCAAAGTGACTACCTGTAGATTTTGGCCTGTAGCTCAGCCGCCACCTAGGGAAACCTACCAAACCTGTGCATTTCTGAAAACTAGAGACCTACGGGAATCCAAGATGGGGTGACTTGTGTGGCTCGGACCAGGTTCTGTTACCCAGAATCCTTTGCAAACCTCAAAATTTGGCTAAAAAAACACATGTTCCTCATATTTCTGTGGCAGAAAGTTCTGGAATCTGAGAGGAGCCACAAATTTCCTTCCACCCAGCGTTCCCCCACGTCTCCCGATAAAAATGATACCTCACTTGTGTGGGTAGCCCTAGCGCCCGCGACAGGAAACGCCCCAAAGCGCAACGTGGACACAGCCACATTTTTGAAGGAAAACAGAGGTGTTTTTTGCAAAGTGCCTACCTGTAGATTTTGGCCTGTAGCTCAGCCGCCACCTAGGGAAACCTGCCAAACCTGTGCATTTATGAAAACTAGAGACCTAGGGGAATCCAAGATGGGGTGACTTGTGTGGCTCGGACCAGGTTCTGTTACCCTGAATCCTTTGCAAACCTCAAAATGTGGCTAAAAAAACACATGTTCCTCACATTTCTGTGGCAGAAAGTTCTGGAATCTGAGAGGAGCCACAAATTTCCTTCCACCCAGCGTTCCCCCACGTCTCCTGATAAAAATAATACCTCACTTGTGTGGGTAGGCCTAGCGCCCGCGACAGGAAACGCCCCAAAGCGCAACGTGGACACAGCCAAATTTTTGAAGGAAAACAGAGGTGTTTTTTGCAAAGTGCCTACCTGTAGATTTTGGCCTGTAGCTAAGCCGCCACCTAGGGAAACCTACCAAACCTGTGCATTTCTGAAAACTAGAGACCTAGGGGAATCCAAGATGGGGTGACTTGTGTGGCTCGGACCAGGTTCTGTTACCCAGAATCCTTTGCAAACCTCAAAATTTGGCTAAAAAAACACATGTTCCTCACATTTCTGTGGCAGAAAGTTCTGGAATCTGAGAGGAGCCACAAATTTCCTTCCACCCAGCGTTCCCCCACGTCTCCCGAGAAAAATTATACCTCACTTGTGTGGGTAGGCCTAGCGCCCGCGACAGGAAACGCCCCAAAGCGCAACGTGGACAGAGCCAAATTTTTGAAGGAAAAAAGAGGTGTTTTTTGCAAAGTGCCTACCTGTAGATTTTGGCCTGTATCTCAGCCGCCACCTAGGGAAACCTACCAAACCTGTGCATTTCTGAAAACTAGAGACCTAGGGGAATCCAAGATGGGGTGACTTGTGTGGCTCGGACCAGGTTCTGTTACCCAGAATCCTTTGCAAACCTAAAAATTTGGCTAAAAAAACACATGTTCCTCACATTTCTGTGGCAGAAAGTTCTGGAATCTGAGAGGAGCCACAAATTTCCTTCCACCCAGCGTTCCCCCACGTCTCCCGATAAAAATGATACCTCACTTGTGTGGGTAGGCCTAGCGCCCGCGACAGGAAACGCCCCAAAGCGCAACGTGGACACAGCCAAATTTTTGAAGGAAAACAGAGGTGTTTTTTGCAAAGTGCCTACCTGTAGATTTTGGCCTGTAGCTCAGCCGCCACCTAGGGAAACCTACCAAACCTGTGCATTTCTGAAAACTAGAGACCTAGGGGAATCCAAGATGGGGTGACTTGTGTGGCTCGGACCAGGTTCTGTTACCCAGAATCCTTTGCAAACCTCAAGATTTGGCAAAAAAAACACATGTTCCTCACATTTCTGTGGCAGAAAGTTCTGGAATCTGAGAGGAGCCACAAATTTCATTCCACCCAGCGTTCCCCCACGTCTCCCGATAAAAATTATACCTCACTTGTGTGGGTAGGCCTAGCGCCCGCGACAGGAAACGCCCCAAAGCGCAACGTGGACAGAGCCAAATTTTTGAAGGAAAAAAGAGGTGTTTTTTGCAAAGTGCCTACCTGTAGATTTTGGCCTGTAGCTCAGCCGCCACCTAGGGAAACCTACCAAACCTGTGCATTTCTGAAAACTAGAGACCTAGGGGAATCCAAGATGGGGTGACTTGTGTGGCTCGGACCAGGTTCTGTTACCCAGAATCCTTTGCAAACCTAAAAATGTGGCTAAAAAAACACATGTTCCTCACATTTCTGTGGCAGAAAGTTCTGGAATCTGAGAGGAGCCACAAATTTCCTTCCACCCAGCGTTCCCCCATGTCTCCCGATAAAAATGATACCTCACTTGTGTGGGTAGGCCTAGCGCCCGCGACAGGAAACGCCCCAAAGCGCAACGTGGAGACAGCCAAATTTTTGAAGGAAAACAGAGGTGTTTTTTGCAAAGTGCCTACCTGTAGATTTTGGCCGTTAGCTCAGCCGCCACCTAGGGAAACCTACCAAAGCTGTGCATTTCTGAAAACTAGAGACCTAGGGGAATCCAAGATGGGGTGACTTGTGTGGCTCGGACCAGGTTCTGTTACCCAGAATCCTTTGCAAACCTCAAGATTTGGCAAAAAAAACACATGTTCCTCACATTTCTGTGGCAGAAAGTTCTGGAATCTGAGAGGAGCCACAAATTTCATTCCACCCAGCGTTCCCCCACGTCTCCCGATAAAAATGATACCTCACTTGTGTGGGTAGGCCTAGCGCCCGCGACAGGAAACGCCCCAAAGCGCAACGTGGACACAGCCAAATTTTTGAAGGAAAACAGAGGTGTTTTTTGCAAAGTGCCTACCTGTAGATTTTGGCCTGTAGCTCTGCCGCCACCTAGGGAAACGCACCAAACCTGTGCATTTCTGAAAACTAGAGACATAGGGGAATCCAAGATGGGGCGACTTGTGTGGCTCGGACCAGGTTTTGTTACCCAGAATCCTTTGCAAACCTCAAAATTTGACTAAAAAAACACATGTTCCTCACATTTCTGTGGCAGAAAGTTCTGGAATCTGAGAGGAGCCACAAATTTCCTTCCACCCAGCGTTCCCCCACGTCTCCCGATAAAAATGATACCTCACTTGTGTGGGTAGGCCTAGCGCCCGCGACAGGAAACGCCCCAAAGCGCAACGTGGACACAGCTACATTTTTGAAGGAAAACAGAGGTGTTTTTTGCAAAGTGCCTACCTGTAGATTTTGGCCTGTAGCTCAGCCGCCACCTAGGGAAACTCACCAAACCTGTGCATTTCTGAAAACTAGAGACCTAGGGGAATCCAAGATGGGGTGACTTGTGTGGCTCGGACCAGGTTTTGTTACCCAGAATCCTTTGCAAACCTCAAAATTTGACTAAAAAAACACATGTTCCTCACATTTCTGTGGCACCAAGTTCTGGAATCTGAGAGGAGCCACAAATTTCCTTCCACCCAGCGTTCCCCCACGTCTCCCGATAAAAATGATACCTCACTTGTGTGGGTAGGCCTAGCGCCCGCGACAGGAAACGCCCCAAAGCGCAATGTGGACACAGCCAAATTTTTGAAGGAAAACAGAGGTGTTTTTTGCAAAGTGCCTACCTGTAGATTTTGGCCTGTAGCTCAGCCGCCACCTAGGGAAACCTACCAAACCTGTGCATTTCTGAAAACTAGAGACCTAGGGGAATCCAAGATGGGTTGACTTGTGTGGCCCGGACCAGGTTCTGTTACCCAGAATCCTTTGCAAACCTCAAAATTTGGCTAAAAAAACACATGTTCCTCACATTTCTGTGGCAGAAAGTTCTGGAATCTGAGAGAAGCCACAAATTTCCTTCCACCCAGCGTTCCCCCACGTCTCCCGATAAAAATGATACCTCACTTGTGTGGGTAGGCCTAGCGCCCGCGACAGGAAACACCCCAAAGCGCAACGTGGACACAGCAAAATTTTTGAAGGAAAACAGAGGTGTTTTTTGCTAAGTGCCTACCTGTAGATTTTGGCCTGTAGCTCAGCCGCCACCTAGGGAAAGCTACCAAACCTGTGCATTTCTGAAAACTAGAGACCTAGGGGAATCCAAGATGGGGTGACTTGTGTGGCTCGGACCAGGTTCTGTTACCCATAATCCTTTGCAAACCTCAAGATTTGGCAAAAAAAACACATGTTCCTCACATTTCTGTGGCAGAAAGTTCTGGAATCTGAGAGGAGCCACAAATTTCATTCCACCCAGCGTTCCCCCACGTCTCCCGATAAAAATGATACCTCACTTGTGTGGGTAGGCCTAGCGCCCGTGACAGGAAACGCCCCAAAGCGCAACGTGGACACAGCCAAATTTTTGAAGGAAAACAGAGGTGTTTTTTGCAAAGTGACTACCTGTAGATTTTGGCCTGTAGCTCAGCCGCCACCTAGGGAAAGCTACCAAACCTGTGCATTTCTGAAAACTAGAGACCTAGGGGAATCCAAGATGGGGTGACTTGTGTGGCTCGGACCAGGTTCTGTTACCCAGAATCCTTTGCAAACCTCAAAATGTGGCTAAAAAAACACATGTTCCTCACATTTCTGTGGCAGAAAGTTCTGGAATCTGAGAGGAGCCACACATTTCCTTCCACCCAGCGTTCCCCCACGTCTCCCGATAAAAATGATACCTCACTTGTGTGGGTAGGCCTAGCGCCCGCGACAGGAAACGCCCCAAAGCGCAACGTGGACACAGCCAAATTTTTGAAGGAAAACAGAGGTGTTTTTTGCAAAGTGCCTCCCTGTAGATTTTGGCCTGTAGCTCTGCCGCCACCTAGGGAAACGCACCAAACCTGTGCATTTCTGAAAACTAGAGACATAGGGGAATCCAAGATGGGGCGACTTGTGTGGCTCGGACCAGGTTTTGTTACCCAGAATCCTTTGCAAACCTCAAAATTTGACTAAAAAAACACATGTTCCTCATATTTCTGTGGCAGAAAGTTCTGGAATCTAAGAGGAGCCACAAATTTCCTTCCACCCAGCGTTCCCCCACGTCTCCCGATAAAAATGATACCTCACTTGTGTGGGTAGGCCTAGCGCCCGCGACAGGAAACGCCCCAAAGCGCAACGTGGACATAGCCACATTTTTGAAGGAAAACAGAGGTGTTTTTTGCAAAGTGCCTACCTGTAGATTTTGGCCTGTAGCTCAGCCGCCACCTAGGGAAACCCACCAAACCTGTGCATTTCTGAAAACTAGAGACCTAGGGGAATCCAAGATGGGGTGACTTGTGTGGCTCGGACCAGGTTTTGTTACCCAGAATCCTTTGCAAACCTCACAATTTGACTAAAAAAACACATGTTCCTCACATTTCTGTGGCACAAAGTTCTGGAATATGAGAGGAGCCACAAATTTCCTTCCACCCAGCGTTCCCCCACGTCTCCCGATAAAAATGATACCTCACTTGTGTGGGTAGGCCTAGCGCCCGCGACAGGAAACGCCCCAAAGCGCAATGTGGACACAGCCAAATTTTTGAAGGAAAACAGAGGTGTTTTTTGCAAAGTGCCTACCTGTAGATTTTGGCCTGTAGCTCAGCCGCCACCTAGGGAAACCGACCAAACCTGTGCATTTCTGAAAACTAGAGACCTAGGGGAATCCAAGATGGGGTGACTTGTGTGGCCTGGACCAGGTTCTGTTTCCCAGAATCCTTTGCAAACCTCAAAATTTGGCTAAAAAAACACATGTTCCTCACATTTCTGTGGCAGAAAGTTCTGGAATCTGAGAGGAGCCACAAATTTCCTTCCACCCAGCGTTCCCCCACGTCTCCCGATAAAAATGATACCTCACTTGTGTGGGTAGGCCTAGCGCCCGCGACAGGAAACACCCCAAAGCGCAACGTGGACACAGCAACATTTTTGAAGGAAAACAGAGGTGTTTTTTGCAAAGTGACTACCTGTAGATTTTGGCCTGTAGCTCAGCCGCCACCTAGGGAAACCTACCAAACCTGTGCATTTCTGAAAACTAGAGACCTAGGGGAATCCAAGATGGGGTGACTTGTTTGGCTCGGACCAGGTTCTGTTACCCAGAATCCTTTGCAAACCTCAAAATTTGGCTAAAAAAACACATGTTCCTCACATTTCTGTGGCAGAAAGTTCTGGAATCTGAGAGGAGCCACAAATTTCCTTCAACCCAGCGTTCCCCCATGTCTCCCGATAAAAATGATACCTCACTTGTGTGGGTAGGCCTAGCGCCCGCAACAGGAAACGCCCCAAAGCGCAACGTGGACACAGCCAAATTTTTGAAGGAATACAGAGGTGTTTTTTGCAAAGTGCCTACCTGTAGATTTTGGCCTGTAGCTCAGCCGCCACCTAGGGAAACCAACCAAACCTGTGCCTTTCTGAAAACTAGAGACCTAGGGGAATCCAAGATGGGGTGACTTGTGTGGCTCGGACCAGGTTCTGTTACCCAGAATCCTTTGCAAACCTAAAAATTTGGCTAAAAAAACACATGTTCCTCACATTTCTTTGGCAGAAAGTTCTGGAATCTGAGAGGAGCCACAAATTTCCTTCCACCCAGCGTTCCCCCACGTCTCCCGATAAAAATGATACCTCACTTGTGTGGGTAGGCCTAGCGCCCGCGACACGAAACGCCCCAAAGCACAACGTGGACACAGCCAAATTTTTGAAGGAAAACAGAGGTGTTTTTTGCAAAGTGACTACCTGTAGATTTTGGCCTGTAGCTCAGCTGCCACCTAGGGAAACCTACCAAACCTGTGCATTTCTGAAAACTAGAGACCTAGGGGAATCCAAGATGGGGTGACTTGTGTGGCTCGGACCAGGTTCTGTTACCCAGAATCCTTTGCAAACCTCAAAATTTGGCTAAAAAAACACATGTTCCTCACATTTCTGTGGCAGAAAGTTCTGGAATCTGAGAGGAGCCACACAATTCCTTCCACCCAGCGTTCCCCCACGTCTCCCGATAAAAATGATACCTCACTTGTGTGGGTAGGCCTAGCGCCCGCGACAGGAAACGCCCCAAAGCGCAACGTGGACACAGCCAAATTTTTGAAGGAAAACAGAGGTGTTTTTTGCAAAGTGCCTACCTGTAGATTTTGGCCTGTAGCTCAGCCGCCACCTAGGGAAACCTACCAAACCTGTGCATTTCTGAAAACTAGGGACCTAGGGGAATCCACGATGGGGTGACTTGTGTGGCTCGGACCAGGTTCTGTTACCCTGAATCCTTTGCAAACCTCAAAATGTTGCTAAAAAAACACATGTTCCTCACATTTCTGTGGCAGAAAGTTCTGGAATCTGAGAGGAGCCAGAAATTTCCTTCCACCCAGCGTTCCCCCACGTCTCCCGATAAAAATAATACTTCACTTGTGTGGGTAGGCCTAGCGCCCGCAACAGGAAACGCCCCAAAGCGCAACGTGGACAGAGCCACATTTTTGAAGGAAAACAGAGGTGTTTTTTGCAAAGTGCCTACCTGTAGATTTTGGCCTGTAGCTCAGCCGCCACCTAGGGAAACCTACCAAACCTGTGCATTTCTGAAAACTAGAGACCTAGGGGAATCCAAGATGGGGTGACTTGTGGGGCTCGGACCAGGTTCTGTTACCCAGAATCCTTTGCAAACCTCAGAATTTGGCTAAATAAATACATGTTTCTCACATTTCTGTGGCAGAAAGTTCTGGAATCTAAGAGGAGCCACAAATTTCCTTCCACCCAGCGTTTACCAACGTCTCCCGATAAAAATGATACCTCACTTGTGTGGGTAGGCCTAGCGCCCGCGACAGGAAACGCCCCAAAGCGCAACGTGGACACAGCCAAATTTTTGAAGGAAAACAGAGGTGTTTTTTGCAAAGTGTCTACCTGTAGATTTTGGCCTGTAGCTCAGCCGCCACCTAGGGAAACCTACCAAACCTGTGCATTTCTGAAAACTAGAGACATAGGGGAATCCAAGATGGGGCGACTTGTGTGGCTCGGACCAGGTTTTGTTACCCAGAATCCTTTGCAAACCTCAAAATTTGACTAAAAAAACACATGTTCCTCACATTTCTGTGGCAGAAAGTTCTGGAATCTGAGAGGAGCCACAAATTCCCTTCCACCCAGCGTTCCCCCACGTCTCCCGATAAAAATGATACCTCACTTGTGTGGGTAGGCCTAGCGCCCGCGACAGGAAACGCCCCAAAGCGCAACGTGGACACAGCCACATTTTTGAAGGAAAACAGAGGTGTTTTTTGCAAAGTGCCTACCTGTAGATTTTGGCCTGTAGCTCAGCCGCCACCTAGGGAAACCCACCAAACCTGTGCATTTCTGAAAACTAGAGACCTAGGGGAATCCAAGATGGGGTGACTTGTGTGGCTCGGACCAGGTTTTGTTACCCAGAATCCTTTGCAAACCTCAAAATTTGACTAAAAAAACACATGTTCCTCACATTTCTGTGGCACAAAGTTCTGGAATCTGAGAGGAGCCACAAATTTCCTTCCACCCAGCGTTCCCCCACGTCTCCCGATAAAAATGATACAACACTTGTGTGGGTAGGCCTAGCGCCCGCGACAGGAAACGCCCCAAAGCGCAATGTGGAAACAGCCAAATTTTTGAAGGAAAACAGAGGTGTTTTTTGCAAAGTGCCTACCTGTAGATTTTGGCCTGTAGCTCAGCCGCCACCTAGGGAAACCTACCAAACCTGTGCATTTCTGAAAACTAGAGACCTAGGGGAATCCAAGATGGGGTGACTTGTGTGGCCCGGACCAGGTTCTGTTACCCAGAATCCTTTGCAAACCTCAAAATGTGGCTAAAAAAACACATGTTCCTCACATTTCTGTTCCAGAAAGTTCTGGAATCTGAGAGGAGCCACAAATTTCCTTCCACCCAGCGTTCCCCCACGTCTCCCGATAAAAATGATACCTCACTTGTGTGGGTAGGCCTAGCGCCCGCGACAGGAAACACCCCAAAGCGCAACGTGGACACAGCAAAATTTTTGAAGGAAAACAGAGGTGTTTTTTGCAAAGTGACTACCTGTAGATTTTGGCCTGTAGCTCAGCCGCCACCTAGGGAAACCTACCAAACCTGTGCATTTCTGAAAACTAGAGACCTAGGGGAATCCAAGATGGGGTGACTTGTTTGGCTCGGACCAGGTTCTGTTACCCAGAATCCTTTGCAAACCTCAAAATTTGGCTAAAAAAACACATGTTCCTCACATTTCTGTGGCAGAAAGTTCTGGAATCTGAGAGGAGCCACAAATTTCCTTCAACCCAGCGTTCCCCCATGTCTCCCGATAAAAATGATACCTCACTTGTGTGGGTAGGCCTAGCGCCCGCAACAGGAAACGCCCCAAAGCGCAACGTGGACACAGCCAAATTTTTGAAGGAATACAGAGGTGTTTTTTGCAAAGTGCCTACCTGTAGATTTTGGCCTGTAGCTCAGCCGCCACCTAGGGAAACCAACCAAACCTGTGCCTTTCTGAAAACTAGAGACCTAGGGGAATCCAAGATGGGGTGACTTGTGTGGCTCGGACCAGGTTCTGTTACCCAGAATCCTTTGCAAACCTAAAAATTTGGCTAAAAAAACACATGTTCCTCACATTTCTGTGGCAGAAAGTTCTCGAATCTGAGAGGAGCCACAAATTTCCTTCCACCCAGCGTTCCCCCACGTCTCCCGATAAAAATGATACCTCACTTGTGTGGGTAGGCCTAGCGCCCGCGACACGAAACGCCCCAAAGCACAACGTGGACACAGCCAAATTTTTGAAGGAAAACAGAGGTGTTTTTTGCAAAGTGACTACCTGTTGATTTTGGCCTGTAGCTCAGCCGCCACCTAGGGAAACCTACCAAACCTGTGCATTTCTGAAAACTAGAGACCTAGGGGAATCCAAGATGGGGTGACTTGTGTGGCTCGGACCAGGTTCTGTTACCCAGAATCCTTTGCAAACCTCAAAATTTGGCTAAAAAAACACATGTTCCTCACATTTCTGTGGCAGAAAGTTCTGGAATCTGAGAGGAGCCACACAATTCCTTCCACCCAGCGTTCCCCCACGTCTCCCGATAAAAATGATACCTCACTTGTGTGGGTAGGCCTAGCGCCCGCGACAGGAAACGCCCCAAAGCGCAACGTGGACACAGCCAAATTTTTTAAGGAAAACAGAGGTGTTTTTTGCAAAGTGCCTACCTGTAGATTTTGGCCTGTAGCTCAGCCGCCACCTAGGGAAACCTACCAAACCTGTGCATTTCTGAAAACTAGGGACCTAGGGGAATCCAAGATGGGGTGACTTGTGTGGCTCGGACCAGGTTCTGTTACCCTGAATCCTTTGCAAACCTCAAAATGTGGCTAAAAAAACACATGTTCCTCACATTTCTGTGGCAGAAAGTTCTGGAATCTGAGAGGAGCCACAAATTTCCTTCCACCCAGCGTTCCCCCACGTCTCCCGATAAAAATAATACCTCACTTGTGTGGGTAGGCCTAGTGCCCGCAACAGGAAACGCCCCAAAGCGCAACGTGGACACAGCCAAATTTTTGAAGGAAAACAGAGGTGTTTTTTGCAAAGTGCCTACCTGTAGATTTTGGCCTGTAGCTCAGCCGCCACCTAGGGAAACCTACCAAACCTGTGCATTTCTGAAAACTAGAGACCTAGGGGAATCCAAGATGGGGTGACTTGTGGGGCTCAGACCAGGTTCTGTTACCCAGAATCCTTTGCAAACCTCAGAATTTGGCTAAATAAATACATGTTCCTCACATTTCTGTGGCAGAAAGTTCTGGAATCTAAGAGGAGCCACAAATTTCCTTCCACCCAGCGTTTCCCCACGTCTCCCGATAAAAATGATACCTCACTTGTGTGGGTAGGCCTAGCGCCCGCGACAGGAAACGCCCCAAAGCGCAACGTGGACACAGCCAAATTTTTGAAGGAAAACAGAGGTGTTTTTTGCAAAGTGTCTACCTGTAGATTTTGGCCTGTAGCTCAGCCGCCACCTAGGGAAACCTACCAAACCTGTGCATTTCTGAAAACTAGAGACATAGGGGAATCCAAGATGGGGCGACTTGTGTGGCTCGGACCAGGTTTTGTTACCCAGAATCCTTTGCAAACCTCAAAATTTGACTAAAAAAACACATGTTCCTCACATTTCTGTGGCAGAAAGTTCTGGAATCTGAGAGGAGCCACAAATTTCCTTCCACCCAGCGTTCCCCCACGTCTCCCGATAAAAATGATACCTCACTTGTGTGGGTAGGCCTAGCGCCCGCGACAGGAAACGCCCCAAAGCGCAACGTGGACACAGCCACATTTTTGAAGGAAAACAGAGGTGTTTTTTGCAAAGTGCCTACCTGTAGATTTTGGCCTGTAGCTCAGCCGCCACCTAGGGAAACCGACCAAACCTGTGCATTTCTGAAAACTAGAGACCTAGGGGAATCCAAGATGGGGTGACTTGTGTGGCTCGGACCAGGTTTTGTTACCCAGAATCCTTTGCAAACCTCAAAATTTTACTAAAAAAACACATGTTCCTCACATTTCTGTGGCACAAAGTTCTGGAATCTGAGAGGAGCCACAAATTTCCTTCCACCCAGCGTTCCCCCACGTCTCCCGATAAAAATGATACCTCACTTGTGTGGGTAGGCCTAGCGCCCGCGACAGGAAACGCCCCAAAGCGCAATGTGGACACAGCCAAATTTTTGAAGGAAAACAGAGGTGTTTTTTGCAAAGTGCCTACCTGTAGATTTTGGCCTGTAGCTCAGCCGCCACCTAGGGAAACCTACCAAACCTGTGCATTTCTGAAAACTAGAGACCTAGGGGAATCCAAGATGGGGTGACTTGTGTGGCCCGGACCAGGTTCTGTTACCCAGAATCCTTTGCAAACCTCAAAATTTGGCTAAAAAAACACATGTTCCTCACATTTCTGTTCCAGAAAGTTCTGGAATCTGAGAGGAGCCACAAATTTCCTTCCACCCAGCGTTCCCCCACGTCTCCCGATAAAAATGATACCTCACTTGTGTGGGTAGGCCTAGCGCCCGCGACAGGAAACACCCCAAAGCGCAACGTGGACACAGAACATTTTTTGAAGGAAAACAGAGGTGTTTTTTGCAAAGTGACTACCTGTAGATTTTGGCCTGTAGCTCAGCCGCCACCTAGGGAAACCTACCAAACCTGTGCATTTCTGAAAACTAGAGACCTAGGGGAATCCAAGATGGGGTGACTTGTTTGGCTCGGACCAGGTTCTGTTACCCAGAATCCTTTGCAAACCTCAAAATTTGGCTAAAAAAACACATGTTCCTCACATTTCTGTGGCAGAAAGTTCTGGAATCTGAGAGGAGCCACAAATTTCCTTCAACCCAGCGTTCCCCCATGTCTCCCGATAAAAATGATACCTCACTTGTGTGGGTAGGCCTAGCGCCCGCAACAGGAAACGCCCCAAAGCGCAACGTGGACACAGCCAAATTTTTGAAGGAATACAGAGGTGTTTTTTGCAAAGTGCCTACCTGTAGATTTTGGCCTGTAGCTCAGCCGCCACCTAGGGAAACCAACCGAACCTGTGCCTTTCTGAAAACTAGAGACCTAGGGGAATCCAAGATGGGGTGACTTGTGTGGCTCGGACCAGGTTCTGTTACCCAGAATCCTTTGCAAACCTAAAAATTTGGCTAAAAAAACACATGTTCCTCACATTTCTGTGGCAGAAAGTTCTGGAATCTGAGAGGAGCCACAAATTTCCTTCCACCCAGCGTTCCCCCACGTCTCCCGCTAAAAATGATACCTCACTTATGTGGGTAGGCCTAGCGCCCGCGACACGAAACGCCCCAAAGCACAACGTGGACACAGCCAAATTTTTGAAGGAAAACAGAGGTGTTTTTTGCAAAGTGCCTACCTGTAGATTTTGGCCTGTAGCTCAGCCGCCACCTAGGGAAACCTACCAAACCTGTGCATTTCTGAAAACTAGGGACCTAGGGGAATCCAAGATGGGGTGACTTGTGTGGCTCGGACCAGGTTCTGTTACCCTGAATCCTTTGCAAACCTCAAAATGTGGCTAAAAAAACACATGTTCCTCACATTTCTGTGGCAGAAAGTTCTGGAATCTGAGAGGAGCCACAAATTTCCTTCCACCCAGCGTTCCCCCACGTCTCCCGATAAAAATAATACCTCACTTGTGTGGGTAGGCCTAGCGCCCGCAACAGGAAACGCCCCAAAGCGCAACGTGGACACAGCCAAATTTTTGAAGGAAAACAGAGGTGTTTTTTGCAAAGTGCCTACCTGTAGATTTTGGCCTGTAGCTCAGCCGCCACCTAGGGAAACCTACCAAACCTGTGCATTTCTGAAAACTAGAGACCTAGGGGAATCCAAGATGGGGTGACTTGTGGGGCTCGGACCAGGTTCTGTTACCCAGAATCCTTTGCAAACCTCAGAATTTGGCTAAATAAATACATGTTCCTCACATTTCTGTGGCAGAAAGTTCTGGAATCTAAGAGGAGCCACAAATTTCCTTCCACCCAGCGTTTCCCCACGTCTCCCGATAAAAATGATACCTCACTTGTGTGGGTAGGCCTAGCGCCCGCGACAGGAAACGCCCCAAAGCGCAACGTGGACACAGCCAAATTTTTGAAGGAAAACAGAGGTGTTTTTTGCAAAGTGTCTACCTGTAGATTTTGGCCTGTAGCTCAGCCGCCACCTAGGGAAACCTACCAAACCTGTGCATTTCTGAAAACTAGAGACCTAGGGGAATCCAAGATGGGGTGACTTGTGTGGCTCGGACCAGGTTCTGTTACCCAGAATCCTTTGCAAACCTCAAAATTTGGCAAGAAAAGCACACGTTCCTCACATTTCTGTGGCACAAAGTTCTTGAATCTGAGAGGAGCCACACATTTCCTTCCACCCAGCGTTCCCCCACGTCTCCCGATAAAAATGATACCTCACTTGTGTGGGTAGGCCTAGCGCCCGCGACAGGAAACGCCCCAAAGCGCAACGTGGACACAGCCAAATTTTTGAAGGAAAACAGAGGTGTTTTTTGCAAAGTGTCTACCTGTAGATTTTGGCCTGTAGCTCAGCCGCCACCTAGGGAAACCTACCAATCCTGTGCATTTCTGAAAACTAGAGACATAGGGGAATCCAAGATGGGGCGACTTGTGTGGCTCGGACCAGGTTTTGTTACCCAGAATCCTTTGCAAACCTCAAAATTTGACTAAAAAAACACATGTTCCTCACATTTCTGTGGCAGAAAGTTCTGGAATCTGAGAGGAGCCACAAATTTCCTTCCACCCAGCGTTCCCCCACGTCTCCCGATAAAAATGATACCTCACTTGTGTGGGTAGGCCTAGCGCCCGCGACAGGAAACGCCCCAAAGCGCAACGTGGACACAGCCACATTTTTGAAGGAAAACAGAGGTGTTTTTTGCAAAGTGCCTACCTGTAGATTTTGGCCTGTAGCTCAGCCGCCACCTAGGGAAACCGACCAAACCTGTGCATTTCTGAAAACTAGAGACCTAGGGGAATCCAAGATGGGGTGACTTGTGTGGCTCGGACCAGGTTTTGTTACCCAGAATCCTTTGCAAACCTCAAAATTTTACTAAAAAAACACATGTTCCTCACATTTCTGTGTCACAAAGTTCTGGAATCTGAGAGGAGCCACAAATTTCCTTCCACCCAGCGTTCCCCCACGTCTCCCGATAAAAATGATACCTCACTTGTGTGGGTAGGCCTAGCGCCCGCGACAGGAAACGCCCCAAAGCGCAATGTGGACACAGCCAAATTTTTGAAGGAAAACAGAGGTGTTTTTTGCAAAGTGCCTACCTGTAGATTTTTGCCTGTAGCTCAGCCGCCACCTAGGGAAACCTACCAAACCTGTGCATTTCTGAAAACTAGAGACCTAGGGGAATCCAAGATGGGGTGACTTGTGTGGCCCGGACCAGGTTCTGTTACCCAGAATCCTTTGCAAACCTCAAAATTTGGCTAAAAAAACACATGTTCCTCACATTTCTGTTCCAGAAAGTTCTGGAATCTGAGAGGAGCCACAAATTTCCTTCCACCCAGCGTTCCCCCACGTCTCCCGATAAAAATGATACCTCACTTGTGTGGGTAGGCCTAGCGCCCGCGACAGGAAACACCCCAAAGCGCAACGTGGACACAGAACATTTTTTGAAGGAAAACAGAGGTGTTTTTTGCAAAGTGACTACCTGTAGATTTTGGCCTGTAGCTCAGCCGCCACCTAGGGAAACCTACCAAACCTGTGCATTTCTGAAAACTAGAGACCTAGGGGAATCCAAGATGGGGTGACTTGTTTGGTTCGGACCAGGTTCTGTTACCCAGAATCCTTTGCAAACCTCAAAATTTGTCTAAAAAAACACATGTTCCTCACATTTCTGTGGCAGAAAGTTCTGGAATCTGAGAGGAGCCACAAATTTCCTTCAACCCAGCGTTCCCCCATGTCTCCCGATAAAAATGATACCTCACTTGTGTGGGTAGGCCTAGCGCCCGCAACAGGAAACGCCCCAAAGCGCAACGTGGACACTGCCAAATTTTTGAAGGAATACAGAGGTGTTTTTTGCAAAGTGCCTACCTGTAGATTTTGGCCTGTAGCTCAGCCGCCACCTAGGGAAACCAACCAAACCTGTGCCTTTCTGAAAACTAGAGACCTAGGGGAATCCAAGATGGGGTGACTTGTGTGGCTCGGACCAGGTTCTGTTACCCAGAATCCTTTGCAAACCTAAAAATTTGGCTAAAAAAACACATGTTCCTCACATTTCTGTGGCAGAAAGTTCTGGAATCTGAGAGGAGCCACAAATTTCCTTCCACCCAGCGTTCCCCCACGTCTCCCGCTAAAAATGATACCTCACTTATGTGGGTAGGCCTAGCGCCCGCGACACGAAACGCCCCAAAGCACAACGTGGACACAGCCAAATTTTTGAAGGAAAACAGAGGTGTTTTTTGCAAAGTGACTACCTGTAGATTTTGGCCTGTAGCTCAGCCGCCACCTAGGGAAACCTACCAAACCTGTGCATTTCTGAAAAACTAGAGACCTAGGGGAATCCAAGATGGGGTGACTTGTGTGGCTCGGACCAGGTTCTGTTACCCAGAATCCTTTGCAAACCTCAAAATTTGGCTAAAAAAACACATGTTCCTCACATTTCTGTGGCAGAAAGTTCTGGAATCTGAGAGGAGCCACACAATTCCTTCCACCCAGCGTTCCCCCACGTCTCCCGATAAAAATGATACCTCACTTGTGTGGGTAGGCCTAGCGCCCGCGACAGGAAACGCCCCAAAGCGCAACGTGGACACAGCCAAATTTTTGAAGGAAAACAGAGGTGTTTTTTGCAAAGTGCCTACCTGTAGATTTTGGCCTGTAGCTCAGCCGCCACCTAGGGAAACCTACCAAACCTGTGCATTTCTGAAAACTAGGGACCTAGGGGAATCCAAGATGGGGTGACTTGTGTGGCTCGGACCAGGTTCTGTTACCCTGAATCCTTTGCAAACCTCAAAATGTGGCTAAAAAAACACATGTTCCTCACATTTCTGTGGCAGAAAGTTCTGGAATCTGAGAGGAGCCACAAATTTCCTTCCACCCAGCGTTCCCCCACATCTCCCGATAAAAATAATACCTCACTTGTGTGGGTAGGCCTAGCGCCCGCAACAGGAAACGCCCCAAAGCGCAACGTGGACACAGCCAAATTTTTGAAGGAAAACAGAGGTGTTTTTTGCAAAGTGCCTACCTGTAGATTTTGGCCTGTAGCTCAGCCGCCACCTAGGGAAACCTACCAAACCTGTGCATTTCTGAAAACTAGAGACCTAGGGGAATCCAAGATGGGGTGACTTGTGTGGCTCGGACCAGGTTCTGTTACCCAGAATCCTTTGCAAACCTCAAAATTTGGCAAGAAAAGCACACGTTCCTCACATTTCTGTGGCACAAAGTTCTGGAATCTGAGAGGAGCCACACATTTCCTTCCACCCAGCGTTCCCCCACGTCTCCCGATAAAAATGATACCTCACTTGTGTGGGTAGGCCTAGCGCCCGCGACAGGAAACGCCCCAAAGCGCAACGTGGACACAGCCAAATTTTTGCAAAGTGCCTACCTGTAGATTTTGGCCTGTAGCTCAGCCGCCACCTAGGGAAACCTACCAAACCTGTGCATTTCTGAAAACTAGAGACCTAGGGGAATCCAAGATGGGGTGACTTGTGTGGCTCGGACCAGGTTCTGTTACCCAGAATCCTTTGCAAACCTCAAAATTTGGCTAAAAAAACACATGTTCCTCACATTTCTGTGGCAGAAAGTTCTGGAATCTGAGAGGAGCCACAAATTTCCTTCCACCCAGCGTTCCCCCACGTCTCCCGATAAAAATTATACCTCACTTGTGTGGGTAGGCCTAGCGCCCGCGACAGGAAACGCCCCAAAGCGCAACGTGGACACAGCCAAATTTTTGAAGGAAAAAAGAGGTGTTTTTTGCAAAGTGCCTACCTGTAGATTTTGGCCTGTAGCTCAGCCGCCACCTAGGGAAACCTACCAAACCTGTGCATTTCTGAAAACTAGAGACCTAGGGGAATCCAAGATGGGGTGACTTGTGTGGCTCGGACCAGGTTCTGTTACCCAGAATCCTTTGCAAACCTAAAAATTTGGCTAAAAAAACACATGTTCCTCACATTTCTGTGGCAGAAAGTTCTGGAATCTGAGAGGAGCCACAAATTTCCTTCCACCCAGCGTTCCCCCACGTCTCCCGATAAAAATGATACCTCACTTGTGTGGGTAGGCCTAGCGCCCGCGACAGGAAACGCCCCAAAGCGCAACGTGGACACAGCCAAATTTTTGAAGGAAAACAGAGGTGTTTTTTGCAAAGTGCCTACCTGTAGATTTTGGCCTGTAGCTCAGCCGCCACCTAGGGAAACCTACCAAACCTGTGCATTTCTGAAAACTAGAGACCTAGGGGAATCCAAGATGGGGTGACTTGTGTGGCTCGGACCAGGTTCTGTTACCCAGAATCCTTTGCAAACCTCAAGATTTGGCAAAAAAAACACATGTTCCTCACATTTCTGTGGCAGAAAGTTCTGGAATCTGAGAGGAGCCACAAATTTCATTCCACCCAGAGTTCCCCCACGTCTCCCGATAAAAATGATACCTCACTTTTGTGGGTAGGCCTAGCGCCCGTGACAGGAAACGCCCCAAAGCGCAACGTGGACACATCCAAATTTTTGAAGGAAAACAGAGGTGTTTTTTGCAAAGTGACTACCTGTAGGTTTTGGCCTGTAGCTCAGCCGCCACCTAGGGAAAGCTACCAAACCTGTGCATTTCTGAAAACTAGAGACCTAGGGGAATCCAAGATGGGGTGACTTGTGTGGCTTTGACCAGGTTCTGTTACCCAGAATCCTTTGCAAACCTCAAAATGTGGCTAAAAAAACACATGTTCCTCACATTTCTGTGGCAGAAAGTTCTGGAATCTGAGAGGAGCCACACATTTCCTTCCACCCAGCGTTCCCCCACGTCTCCCGATAAAAATGATACCTCACTTGTGTGGGTAGGCCTAGCGCCCGCGACAGGAAACGCCCCAAAGCGCAACGTGGACACAGCCAAATTTTTGAAGGAAAACAGAGGTGTTTTTTGCAAAGTGCCTACCTGTAGATTTTGGCCTGTAGCTCAGCCGCCACCTAGGGAAACCCACCAAACCTGTGCATTTCTGAAAACTAGAGACCTAGGGGAATCCAAGATGGGGTGACTTGTGTGGCTCGGACCAGGTTTTGTTACCCAGAATCCTTTGCAAACCTCAAAATTTGATTAAAAAAACACATGTTCCTCACATTTCTGTGGCACAAAGTTCTGGAATCTGAGAGGAGCCACAAATTTCCTTCCACCCAGCGTTCCCCCACGTCTCCCGATAAAAATGATACCTCACTTGTGTGGGTAGGCCTAGCGCCCGCGACAGGAAACGCCCCAAAGCGCAATGTGGACACAGCCAAATTTTTGAAGGAAAACAGAGGTGTTTTTTGCAAAGTGACTACCTGTAGATTTTGGCCTGTAGCTCAGCCGCCACCTAGGGAAACCGACCAAACCTGTGCATTTCTGAAAACTAGAGACCTAGGGGAATCCAAGATGGGGTGACTTGTGTGGCCCGGACCAGGTTCTGTTACCCAGAATCCTTTGCAAACCTCAAAATTTGGCTAAAAAAACACATGTTCCTCACATTTCTGTGGCAGAAAGTTCTGGAATCTGAGAGGAGCCACAAATTTCCTTCCACCCAGCGTTCCCCCACGTCTCCCGATAAAAATGATACCTCACTTGTGTGGGTAGGCCTAGCGCCCGCGACAGGAAACACCCCAAAGCGCAACGTGGACACAGCAAAATTTTTGAAGGAAAACAGAGGTGTTTTTTGCAAAGTGACTACCTGTAGATTTTGGCCTGTAGCTCAGCCGCCACCTAGGGAAACCTACCAAACCTGTGCATTTCTGAAAACTAGAGACCTAGGGGAATCCAAGATGGGGTGACTTGTTTGGCTCGGACCAGGTTCTGTTACCCAGAATCCTTTGCAAACCTCAAAATTTGGCTAAAAAAACACATGTTCCTCACATTTCTGTGGCAGAAAGTTCTGGAATCTGAGAGGAGCCACAAATTTCCTTCAACCCAGCGTTCCCCCATGTCTCCCGATAAAAATGATACCTCATTTGTGTGGGTAGGCCTAGCGCCCGCAACAGGAAACGCCCCAAAGCGCAACGTGGACAGAGCCAAATTTTTGAAGGAATACAGAGGTGTTTTTTGCAAAGTGCCTACCTGTAGATTTTGGCCTGTAGCTCAGCCGCCACCTACGGAAACCAACCAAACCTGTGCCTTTCTGAAAACTAGAGACCTAGGGGAATCCAAGATGAGGTGACTTGTGTGGCTCGGACCAGGTTCTGTTACCCAGAATCCTTTGCAAACCTAAAAATTTGGCTAAAAAAACACATGTTCCTCACATTTCTGTGGCAGAAAGTTCTGGAATCTGAGAGGAGCCACAAATTTCCTTCCACCCAGCGTTCCCCCACGTCTCCCGATAAAAATGATACCTCACTTGTGTGGGTAGGCCTAGCGCCCGCGACACGAAACGCCCCAAAGCACAACGTGGACACAGCCACATTTTTGAAGGAAAACAGAGGTGTTTTTTGCAAAGTGACTACCTGTAGATTTTGGCCTGTAGCTCAGCTGCCACCTAGCGAAACCTACCAAACCTGTGCATTTCTGAAAACTAGAGACCTAGGGGAATCCAAGATGGGGTGACTTGTGTGGCTCGGACCAGGTTCTGTTACCCAGAATCCTTTGCAAACCTCAAAATTTGGCTAAAAAAACAAATGTTCCTCACATTTCTGTGGCAGAAAGTTCTGGAATCTGAGAGGAGCCACACAATTCCTTCCACCCAGCGTTCCCCCACGTCTCCCGATAAAAATGATACCTCACTTGTGTGGGTAGGCCTAGCGCCCGCGACAGGAAACGCCCCAAAGCGCAACGTGGACACAGCCAAATTTTTGAAGGAAAACAGAGGTGTTTTTTGCAAAGTGCCTACCTGTAGATTTTGGCCTGTAGCTCAGCCGCCACCTAGGGAAACCTACCAAACCTGTGCATTTCTGAAAGCTAGGGACCTAGGGGAATCCAAGATGGGGTGACTTGTGTGGCTCGGACCAGGTTCTGTTACCCTGAATCCTTTGCAAACCTCAAAATGTTGCTAAAAAAACACATGTTCCTCACATTTCTGTGGCAGAAAGTTCTGGAATCTGAGAGGAGCCACAAATTTCCTTCCACCCAGCGTTCCCCCACGTGTCCCGATAAAAATAATACCTCACTTGTGTGGGTAGGCCTAGCGCCCGCAACAGGAAACGCCCCAAAGCGCAACGTGGACACAGCCACATTTTTGAAGGAAAACAGAGGTGTTTTTTGCAAAGTGCCTACCTGTAGATTTTGGCCTGTAGCTCAGCCGCCACCTAGGGAAACCTACCAAACCTGTGCATTTCTGAAAACTAGAGACCTAGGGGAATCCAAGATGGGGTGACTTGTGGGGCTCGGACCGGGTTCTGTTACCCAGAATCCTTTGCAAACCTCAGAATTTGGCTAAATAAATACATGTTCCTCACATTTCTGTGGCAGAAAGTTCTGGAATCTAAGAGGAGCCACAAATTTCCTTCCACCCAGCGTTTCCCCACGTCTCCCGATAAAAATGATACCTCACTTGTGTGGGTAGGCCTAGCGCCCGCGACAGGAAACGCCCCAAAGCGCAACGTGGACACAGCCAAATTTTTGAAGGAAAACAGAGGTGTTTTTTGCAAAGTGTCTACCTGTAGATTTTGGCCTGTAGCTCAGCCGCCACCTAGGGAAACCTACCAAACCTGTGCATTTCTGAAAACTAGAGACATAGGGGAATCCAAGATGGGGCGACTTGTGTGGCTCGGACCAGGTTTTGTTACCCAGAATCCTTTGCAAACCTCAAAATTTGACTAAAAAAACACATGTTCCTCACATTTCTGTGGCAGAAAGTTCTGGAATCTGAGAGGAGCCACAAATTTCCTTCCACCCAGCGTTCCCCCACGTCTCCCGATAAAAATTATACCTCACTTGTGTGGGTAGGCCTAGCGCCCGCGACAGGAAACGCCCCAAAGCGCAACGTGGACACAGCCACATTTTTGAAGGAAAACAGAGGTGTTTTTTGCAAAGTGCCTACCTGTAGATTTTGGCCTGTAGCTCAGCCGCCACCTAGGGAAACCGACCAAACCTGTGCATTTCTGAAAACTAGAGACCTAGGGGAATCCAAGATGGGGTGACTTGTGTGGCTCGGACCAGGTTTTGTTACCCAGAATCCTTTGCAAACCTCAAAATTTGACTAAAAAAACACATGTTCCTCACATTTCTGTGGCACAAAGTTCTGGAATCTGAGAGGAGCCACAAATTTCCTTCCACCCAGCGTTCCCCCACGTCTCCCGATAAAAATGATACCTCACTTGTGTGGGTAGGCCTAGCGCCCACGACAGGAAACGCCCCAAAGCGCAATGTGGACACAGCCAAATTTTTGAAGGAAAACAGAGGTGTTTTTTGCAAAGTGCCTACCTGTAGATTTTGGCCTGTAGCTCAGCCGCCACCTAGGGAAACCTACCAAACCTGTGCATTTCTGAAAACTAGAGACCTAGGGGAATCCAAGATGGGGTGACTTGTGTGGCCCGGACCAGGTTCTGTTACCCAGAATCCTTTGCAAACCTCAAAATTTGGCTAAAAAAACACATGTTCCTCACATTTCTGTTCCAGAAAGTTCTGGAATCTGAGAGGAGCCACAAATTTCCTTCCACCCAGCGTTCCCCCACGTCTCCCGATAAAAATGATACCTCACTTGTGTGGGTAGGCCTAGCGACCGCGACAGGAAACACCCCAAAGCGCAACGTGGACACAGCAAAATTTTTGAAGGAAAACAGAGGTGTTTTTTGCAAAGTGACTACCTGTAGATTTTGGCCTGTAGCTCAGCCGCCACCTAGGGAAACCTACCAAACCTGTGCATTTCTGAAAACTAGAGACCTAGGGGAATCCAAGATGGGGTGACTTGTTTGGCTCGGACCAGGTTCTGTTACCCAGAATCCTTTGCAAACCTCAAAATTTGGCTAAAAAAACACATGTTCCTCACATTTCTGTGGCAGAAAGTTCTGGAATCTGAGAGGAGCCACAAATTTCCTTCAACCCAGCGTTCCCCCATGTCTCCCGATAAAAATGATACCTCACTTGTGTGGGTAGGCCTAGCGCCCGCAACAGGAAACGCCCCAAAGCGCAACGTGGACACAGCCAAATTTTTGAAGGAATACAGAGGTGTTATTTGCAAAGTGCCTACCTGTAGATTTTGGCCTGTAGCTCAGCCGCCACCTAGGGAAACCTACCAAACCTGTGCATTTCTGAAAACTAGAGACCTAGGGGAATCCAAGATGGGGTGACTTGTTTGGCTCGGACCAGGTTCTGTTACCCAGAATCCTTTGCAAACCTCAAAATTTGGCTAAAAAAACACATGTTCCTCACATTTCTGTGGCAGAAAGTTCTGGAATCTGAGAGGAGCCACAAATTTCCTTCAACCCAGCGTTCCCGCATGTCTCCCGATAAAAATGATACCTCACTTGTGTGGGTAGGCCTAGCGCCCGCAACAGGAAACGCCCCAAAGCGCAACGTGGACACAGCCAAATTTTTGAAGGAATACAGAGGTGTTTTTTGCAAAGTGCCTACCTGTAGATTTTGGCCTGTAGCTCAGCCGCCACCTAGGGAAACCAACCAAACCTGTGCCTTTCTGAAAACTAGAGACCTAGGGGAATCCAAGATGGGGTGACTTGTGTGGCTCGGACCAGGTTCTGTTACCCAGAATCCTTTGCAAACCTAAAAATTTGGCTAAAAAAACACATGTTCCTCACATTTCTGTGGCAGAAAGTTCTGGAATCTGAGAGGAGCCACAAATTTCCTTCCACCCAGCGTTCCCCCACGTCTCCCGATAAAAATGATACCTCACTTGTGTGGGTAGGCCTAGCGCCCGCGACACGAAACGCCCCAAAGCACGACGTGGACACAGCCAAATTTTTGAAGGAAAACAGAGGTGTTTTTTGCAAAGTGACTACCTGTAGATTTTGGCCTGTAGCTCAGCTGCCACCTAGGGAAACCTACCAAACCTGTGCATTTCTGAAAACTAGAGACCTAGGGGAATCCAAGATGGGGTGACTTGTGTGGCTCGGACCAGGTTCTGTTACCCAGAATCCTTTGCAAACCTCAAAATTTGGCTAAAAAAACACATGTTCCTCACATTTCTGTGGCAGAAAGTTCTGGAATCTGAGAGGAGCCACAAAATTCCTTCCACCCAGCGTTCCCCCACGTCTCCCGATAAAAATGATACCTCACTTGTGTGGGTAGGCCTAGCGCCCGCGACAGGAAACGCCCCAAAGCGCAACGTGAACACAGCCAAATTTTTGAAGGAAAACAGAGGTGTTTTTTGCAAAGTGACTACCTGTAGATTTTGGCCTGTAGCTCAGCCGCCACCTAGGGAAACCTACCAAACCTGTGCATTTCTGAAAACTAGAGACCTACGGGAATCCAAGATGGGGTGACTTGTGTGGCTCGGACCAGGTTCTGTTACCCAGAATCCTTTGCAAACCTCAAAATTTGGCTAAAAAAACACATGTTCCTCATATTTCTGTGGCAGAAAGTTCTGGAATCTGAGAGGAGCCACAAATTTCCTTCCACCCAGCGTTCCCCCACGTCTCCCGATAAAAATGATACCTCACTTGTGTGGGTAGCCCTAGCGCCCGCGACAGGAAACGCCCCAAAGCGCAACGTGGACACAGCCACATTTTTGAAGGAAAACAGAGGTGTTTTTTGCAAAGTGCCTACCTGTAGATTTTGGCCTGTAGCTCAGCCGCCACCTAGGGAAACCTGCCAAACCTGTGCATTTATGAAAACTAGAGACCTAGGGGAATCCAAGATGGGGTGACTTGTGTGGCTCGGACCAGGTTCTGTTACCCTGAATCCTTTGCAAACCTCAAAATGTGGCTAAAAAAACACATGTTCCTCACATTTCTGTGGCAGAAAGTTCTGGAATCTGAGAGGAGCCACAAATTTCCTTCCACCCAGCGTTCCCCCACGTCTCCTGATAAAAATAATACCTCACTTGTGTGGGTAGGCCTTGCGCCCGCGACAGGAAACGCCCCAAAGCGCAACGTGGACACAGCCAAATTTTTGAAGGAAAACAGAGGTGTTTTTTGCAAAGTGCCTACCTGTAGATTTTGGCCTGTAGCTCAGCCGCCACCTAGGGAAACCTACCAAACCTGTGCATTTCTGAAAACTAGAGACCTAGGGGAATCCAAGATGGGGCGACTTGTGTGGCTCGGACCAGGTTTTGTTACCCAGAATCCTTTGCAAACCTCAAAATTTGGCTAAAAAAACACATGTTCCTCACATTTCTGTGGCAGAAAGTTCTGGAATCTGAGAGGAGCCACAAATTTCCTTCCACCCAGCGTTCCCCCACGTCTCCCGATAAAAATAATACCTCACTTGTGTGGGTAGGCCTAGCGCCCGCGACAGGAAACGCCCCAAAGCGCAACGTGGACAGAGCCAAATTTTTGAAGGAAAAAAGAGGTGTTTTTTGCAAAGTGCCTACCTGTAGATTTTGGCCTGTATCTCAGCCGCCACCTAGGGAAACCTACCAAACCTCTGCATTTCTGAAAACTAGAGACCTAGGGGAATCCAAGATGGGGTGACTTGTGTGGCTCGGACCAGGTTCTGTTACCCAGAATCCTTTGCAAACCTAAAAATTTGGCTAAAAAAACACATGTTCCTCACATTTCTGTGGCAGAAAGTTCTGGAATCTGAGAGGAGCCACAAATTTCCTTCCACCCAGCGTTCCCCCACGTCTCCCGATAAAAATGATACCTCACTTGTGTGGGTAGGCCTAGCGCCCGCGACAGGAAACGCCCCAAAGCGCAACGTGGACACAGCCCAATTTTTGAAGGAAAACAGAGGTGTTTTTTGCAAAGTGCCTACCTGTAGATTTTGGCCTGTAGCTCAGCCGCCACCTAGGGAAACCTACCAAACCTGTGCATTTCTGAAAACTAGAGACCTAGGGGAATCCAAGATGGGGTGACTTGTGTGGCTCGGACCAGGTTCTGTTACCCAGAATCCTTTGCAAACCTCAAGATTTGGCAAAAAAAACACATGTTCCTCACATTTCTGTGGCAGAAAGTTCTGGAATCTGAGAGGAGCCACAAATTTCATTGCACCCAGCGCTCCCCCACGTCTCCCGATAAAAATTATACCTCACTTGTGTGGGTAGGCCTAGCGCCCGCGACAGGAAACGCCCCAAAGCGCAACGTGGACAGAGCCACATTTTTGAAGGAAAAAAGAGGTGTTTTTTGCAAAGTGCCTACCTGTAGATTTTGGCCTGTAGCTCAGCCGCCACCTAGGGAAACCTACCAAACCTGTGCATTTCTGAAAACTAGAGACCTAGGGGAATCCAAGATGGGGTGACTTGTGTGGCTCGGACCAGGTTCTGTTACCCAGAATCCTTTGCAAACCTAAAAATGTGGCTAAAAAAACACATGTTCCTCACATTTCTGTGGCAGAAAGTTCTGGAATCTGAGAGGAGCCACAAATTTCCTTCCACCCAGCGTTCCCCCACGTCTCCCGATAAAAATGATACCTCACTTGTGTGGGTAGGCCTAGCGCCCGCGACAGGAAACGCCCCAAAGCGCAACGTGGTGACAGCCAAATTTTTGAAGGAAAACAGAGGTGTTTTTTGCAAAGTGCCTACCTGTAGATTTTGGCCGTTAGCTCAGCCGCCACCTAGGGAAACCTACCAAAGCTGTGCATTTCTGAAAACTAGAGACCTAGGGGAATCCAAGATGGGGTGACTTGTGTGGCTCGGACCAGGTTCTGTTACCCAGAATCCTTTGCAAACCTCAAGATTTGGCAAAAAAAACACATGTTCCTCACATTTCTGTGGCAGAAAGTTCTGGAATCTGAGAGGAGCCACAAATTTCATTCCACCCAGCGTTCCCCCACGTCTCCCGATAAAAATGATACCTCACTTGTGTGGGTAGGCCTAGCGCCCGTGACAGGAAACGCCCCAAAGCGCAACGTGGACACAGCCAAATTTTTGAAGGAAAACAGAGGTGTTTTTTGCAAAGTGACTACCTGTAGATTTTGGCCTGTAGCTCAGCCGCCACCTAGGGAAAGCTACCAAACCTGTGCATTTCTGAAAACTAGAGACCTAGGGGAATCCAAGATGGGGTGACTTGTGTGGCTCGGACCAGGTTCTGTTACCCAGAATCCTTTGCAAATCTCAAAATGTGGCTAAAAAAACACATGTTCCTCACATTTCTGTGGCAGAAAGTTCTGGAATCTGAGAGGAGCCACACATTTCCTTCCACCCAGCGTTCCCCCACGTCTCCCGATAAAAATGATACCTCACTTGTGTGGGTAGGCCTAGCGCCCGCGACAGGAAACGCCCCAAAGCGCAACGTGGACACAGCCAAATTTTTGAAGGAAAACAGAGGTGTTTTTTGCAAAGTGCCTACCTGTAGATTTTGGCCTGTAGCTCTGCCGCCACCTAGGGAAACGCACCAAACCTGTGCATTTCTGAAAACTAGAGACATAGGGGAATCCAAGATGGGGCGACTTGTGTGGCTCGGACCAGGTTTTGTTACCCAGAATCCTTTGCAAACCTCAAAATTTGACTAAAAAAACACATGTTCCTCACATTTCTGTGGCAGAAAGTTCTGGAATCTGAGAGGAGCCACAAATTTCCTTCCACCCAGCGTTCCCCCACGTCTCCCGATAAAAATGATACCTCACTTGTGTGGGTAGGCCTAGCGCCCGCGACAGGAAACGCCCCAAAGCGCAACGTGGACACAGCTACATTTTTGAAGGAAAACAGAGGTGTTTTTTGCAAAGTGCCTACCTGTAGATTTTGGCCTGCAGCTCAGCCGCCACCTAGGGAAACTCACCAAACCTGTGCATTTCTGAAAACTAGAGACCTAGGGGAATCCAAGATGGGGTGACTTGTGTGGCTCGGACCAGGTTTTGTTACCCAGAATCCTTTGCAAACCTCAAAATTTGACTAAAAAAACACATGTTCCTCACATTTCTGTGGCACCAAGTTCTGGAATCTGAGAGGAGCCACAAATTTCCTTCCACCCAGCGTTCCCCCACGTCTCCCGATAAAAATGATACCTCACTTGTGTGGGTAGGCCTAGCGCCCGCGACAGGAAACGCCCCAAAGCGCAATGTGGACACAGCCAAATTTTTGAAGGAAAACAGAGGTGTTTTTTGCAAAGTGCCTACCTGTAGATTTTGGCCTGTAGCTCAGCCGCCACCTAGGGAAACCTACCAAACCTGTGCATTTCTGAAAACTAGAGACCTAGGGGAATCCAAGATGGGTTGACTTGTGTGGCCCGGACCAGGTTCTGTTACCCAGAATCCTTTGCAAACCTCAAAATTTGGCTAAAAAAACACATGTTCCTCACATTTCTGTGGCAGAAAGTTCTGGAATCTGAGAGAAGCCACAAATTTCCTTCCACCCAGCGTTCCCCCACGTCTCCCGATAAAAATGATACCTCACTTGTGTGGGTAGGCCTAGCGCCCGCGACAGGAAACACCCCAAAGCGCAACGTGGACACAGCAACATTTTTGAAGGAAAACAGAGGTGTTTTTTGCTAAGTGCCTACCTGTAGATTTTGGCCTGTAGCTCAGCCGCCACCTAGGGAAACCTACCAAACCTGTGCATTTCTGAAAACTAGAGACCTAGGGGAATCCAAGATGGGGTGACTTGTGTGGCTCGGACCAGGTTCTGTTACCCATAATCCTTTGCAAACCTCAAGATTTGGCAAAAAAAACACATGTTCCTCACATTTCTGTGGCAGAAAGTTCTGGAATCTGAGAGGAGCCACAAATTTCATTCCACCCAGCGTTCCCCCACGTCTCCCGATAAAAATGATACCTCACTTGTGTGGGTAGGCCTAGCGCCCGTGACAGGAAACGCCCCAAAGCGCAACGTGGACACAGCCAAATTTTTGAAGGAAAACAGAGGTGTTTTTTGCAAAGTGACTACCTGTAGATTTTGGCCTGTAGCTCAGCCGCCACCTAGGGAAAGCTACCAAACCTGTGCATTTCTGAAAACTAGAGACCTAGGGGAATCCAAGATGGGGTGACTTGTGTGGCTCGGACCAGGTTCTGTTACCCAGAATCCTTTGCAAACCTCAAAATGTGGCTAAAAAAACACATGTTCCTCACATTTCTGTGGCAGAAAGTTCTGGAATCTGAGAGGAGCCACACATTTCCTTCCACCCAGCGTTCCCCCACGTCTCCCGATAAAAATGATACCTCACTTGTGTGGGTAGGCCTAGCGCCCGCGACAGGAAACGCCCCAAAGCGCAACGTGGACACAGCCAAATTTTTGAAGGAAAACAGAGGTGTTTTTTGCAAAGTGCCTCCCTGTAGATTTTGGCCTGTAGCTCTGCCGCCACCTAGGGAAACGCACCAAACCTGTGCATTTCTGAAAACTAGAGACATAGGGGAATCCAAGATGGGGCGACTTGTGTGGCTCGGACCAGGTTTTGTTACCCAGAATCCTTTGCAAACCTCAAAATTTGACTAAAAAAACACATGTTCCTCACATTTCTGTGGCAGAAAGTTCTGGAATCTAAGAGGAGCCACAAATTTCCTTCCACCCAGCGTTCCCCCACGTCTCCCGATAAAAATGATACCTCACTTGTGTGGGTAGGCCTAGCGCCCGCGACAGGAAACGCCCCAAAGCGCAACGTGGACATAGCCACATTTTTGAAGGAAAACAGAGGTGTTTTTTGCAAAGTGCCTACCTGTAGATTTTGGCCTGTAGCTCAGCCGCCACCTAGGGAAACCCACCAAACCTGTGCATTTCTGAAAACTAGAGACCTAGGGGAATCCAAGATGGGGTGACTTGTGTGGCTCGGACCAGGTTTTGTTACCCAGAATCCTTTGCAAACCTCAAAATTTGACTAAAAAAACACATGTTCCTCACATTTCTGTGGCACAAAGTTCTGGAATATGAGAGGAGCCACAAATTTCCTTCCACCCAGCGTTCCCCCACGTCTCCCGATAAAAATGATACCTCACTTGTGTGGGTAGGCCTAGCGCCCGCGACAGGAAACGCCCCAAAGCGCAATGTGGACACAGCCAAATTTTTGAAGGAAAACAGAGGTGTTTTTTGCAAAGTGCCTACCTGTAGATTTTGGCCTGTAGCTCAGCCGCCACCTAGGGAAACCGACCAAACCTGTGCATTTCTGAAAACTAGAGACCTAGGGGAATCCAAGATGGGGTGACTTGTGTGGCCTGGACCAGGTTCTGTTTCCCAGAATCCTTTGCAAACCTCAAAATTTGGCTAAAAAAACACATGTTCCTCACATTTCTGTGGCAGAAAGTTCTGGAATCTGAGAGGAGCCACAAATTTCCTTCCACCCAGCGTTCCCCCACGTCTCCCGATAAAAATGATACCTCACTTGTGTGGGTAGGCCTAGCGCCCGCGACAGGAAACACCCCAAAGCGCAACGTGGACACAGCAACATTTTTGAAGGAAAACAGAGGTGTTTTTTGCAAAGTGACTACCTGTAGATTTTGGCCTGTAGCTCAGCCGCCACCTAGGGAAACCTACCAAACCTGTGCATTTCTGAAAACTAGAGACCTAGGGGAATCCAAGATGGGGTGACTTGTTTGGCTCGGACCAGGTTCTGTTACCCAGAATCCTTTGCAAACCTCAAAATTTGGCTAAAAAAACACATGTTCCTCACATTTCTGTGGCAGAAAGTTCTGGAATCTGAGAGGAGCCACAAATTTCCTTCAACCCAGCGTTCCCCCATGTCTCCCGATAAAAATGATACCTCACTTGTGTGGGTAGGCCTAGCGCCCGCAACAGGAAACGCCCCAAAGCGCAACGTGGACACAGCCAAATTTTTGAAGGAATACAGAGGTGTTTTTTGCAAAGTGCCTACCTGTAGATTTTGGCCTGTAGCTCAGCCGCCACCTAGGGAAACCAACCAAACCTGTGCCTTTCTGAAAACTAGAGACCTAGGGGAATCCAAGATGGGGTGACTTGTGTGGCTCGGACCAGGTTCTGTTACCCAGAATCCTTTGCAAACCTAAAAATTTGGCTAAAAAAACACATGTTCCTCACATTTCTGTGGCAGAAAGTTCTGGAATCTGAGAGGAGCCACAAATTTCCTTCCACCCAGCGTTCCCCCACGTCTCCCGATAAAAATGATACCTCACTTGTGTGGGTAGGCCTAGCGCCCGCGACACGAAACGCCCCAAAGCACAACGTGGACACAGCCAAATTTTTGAAGGAAAACAGAGGTGTTTTTTGCAAAGTGACTACCTGTAGATTTTGACCTGTAGCTCAGCTGCCACCTAGGGAAACCTACCAAACCTGTGCATTTCTGAAAACTAGAGACCTAGGGGAATCCAAGATGGGGTGACTTGTGTGGCTCGGACCAGGTTCTGTTACCCAGAATCCTTTGCAAACCTCAAAATTTGGCTAAAAAAACACATGTTCCTCACATTTCTGTGGCAGAAAGTTCTGGAATCTGAGAGGAGCCACACAATTCCTTCCACCCAGCGTTCCCCCACGTCTCCCGATAAAAATGATACCTCACTTGTGTGGGTAGGCCTAGCGCCCGCGACAGGAAACGCCCCAAAGCGCAACGTGGACACAGCCAAATTTTTGAAGGAAAACAGAGGTGTTTTTTGCAAAGTGCCTACCTGTAGATTTTGGCCTGTAGCTCAGCCGCCACCTAGGGAAACCTACCAAACCTGTGCATTTCTGAAAACTAGGGACCTAGGGGAATCCAAGATGGGGTGACTTGTGTGGCTCGGACCAGGTTCTGTTACCCTGAATCCTTTGCAAACCTCAAAATGTTGCTAAAAAAACACATGTTCCTCACATTTCTGTGGCAGAAAGTTCTGGAATCTGAGAGGAGCCACAAATTTCCTTCCACCCAGCGTTCCCCCACGTCTCCCGATAAAAATAATACTTCACTTGTGTGGGTAGGCCTAGCGCCCGCAACAGGAAACGCCCCAAAGCGCAACGTGGACAGAGCCACATTTTTGAAGGAAAACAGAGGTGTTTTTTGCAAAGTGCCTACCTGTAGATTTTGGCCTGTAGCTCAGCCGCCACCTAGGGAAACCTACCAAACCTGTGCATTTCTGAAAACTAGAGACCTAGGGGAATCCAAGATGGGGTGACTTGTGGGGCTCGGACCAGGTTCTGTTACCCAGAATCCTTTGCAAACCTCAGAATTTGGCTAAATAAATACATGTTTCTCACATTTCTGTGGCAGAAAGTTCTGGAATCTAAGAGGAGCCACAAATTTCCTTCCACCCAGCGTTTACCAACGTCTCCCGATAAAAATGATACCTCACTTGTGTGGGTAGGCCTAGCGTCCGCGACAGGAAACGCCCCAAAGCGCAACGTGGACACAGCCAAATTTTTGAAGGAAAACAGAGGTGTTTTTTGCAAAGTGTCTACCTGTAGATTTTGGCCTGTAGCTCAGCCGCCACCTAGGGAAACCTACCAAACCTGTGCATTTCTGAAAACTAGAGACATAGGGGAATCCAAGATGGGGCTACTTGTGTGGCTCGGACCAGGTTTTGTTACCCAGAATCCTTTGCAAACCTCAAAATTTGACTAAAAAAACACATGTTCCTCACATTTCTGTGGCAGAAAGTTCTGGAATCTGAGAGGAGCCACAAATTCCCTTCCACCCAGCGTTCCCCCACGTCTCCCGATAAAAATGATACCTCACTTGTGTGGGTAGGCCTAGCGCCCGCGACAGGAAACGCCCCAAAGCGCAACGTGGACACAGCCACATTTTTGAAGGAAAACAGAGGTGTTTTTTGCAAAGTGCCTACCTGTAGATTTTGGCCTGTAGCTCAGCCGCCACCTAGGGAAACCGACCAAACCTGTGCATTTCTGAAAACTAGAGACCTAGGGGAATCCAAGATGGGGTGACTTGTGTGGCTCGGACCAGGTTTTGTTACCCAGAATCCTTTGCAAACCTCAAAATTTGACTAAAAAAACACATGTTCCTCACATTTCTGTGGCACAAAGTTCTGGAATCTGAGAGGAGCCACAAATTTCCTTCCACCCAGCGTTCCCCCACGTCTCCCGATAAAAATGATACAACACTTGTGTGGGTAGGCCTAGCGCCCGCGACAGGAAACGCCCCAAAGCGCAATGTGGAAACAGCCAAATTTTTGAAGGAAAACAGAGGTGTTTTTTGCAAAGTGCCTACCTGTAGATTTTGGCCTGTAGCTCAGCCGCCACCTAGGGAAACCTACCAAACCTGTGCATTTCTGAAAACTAGAGACCTAGGGGAATCCAAGATGGGGTGACTTGTGTGGCCCGGACCAGGTTCTGTTACCCAGAATCCTTTGCAAACCTCAAAATGTGGCTAAAAAAACACATGTTCCTCACATTTCTGTTCCAGAAAGTTCTGGAATCTGAGAGGAGCCACAAATTTCCTTCCACCCAGCGTTCCCCCACGTCTCCCGATAAAAATGATACCTCACTTGTGTGGGTAGGCCTAGCGCCCGCGACAGGAAACACCCCAAAGCGCAACGTGGACACAGCAAAATTTTTGAAGGAAAACAGAGGTGTTTTTTGCAAAGTGACTACCTGTAGATTTTGGCCTGTAGCTCAGCCGCCACCTAGGGAAACCTACCAAACCTGTGCATTTCTGAAAACTAGAGACCTAGGGGAATCCAAGATGGGGTGACTTGTTTGGCTCGGACCAGGTTCTGTTACCCAGAATCCTTTGCAAACCTCAAAATTTGGCTAAAAAAACACATGTTCCTCACATTTCTGTGGCAGAAAGTTCTGGAATCTGAGAGGAGCCACAAATTTCCTTCAACCCAGCGTTCCCCCATGTCTCCCGATAAAAATGATACCTCACTTGTGTGGGTAGGCCTAGCGCCCGCAACAGGAAACGCCCCAAAGCGCAACGTGGACACAGCCAAATTTTTGAAGGAATACAGAGGTGTTTTTTGCAAAGTGCCTACCTGTAGATTTTGGCCTGTAGCTCAGCCGCCACCTAGGGAAACCAACCAAACCTGTGCCTTTCTGAAAACTAGAGACCTAGGGGAATCCAAGATGGGGTGACTTGTGTGGCTCGGACCAGGTTCTGTTACCCAGAATCCTTTGCAAACCTAAAAATTTGGCTAAAAAAACACATGTTCCTCACATTTCTGTGGCAGAAAGTTCTCGAATCTGAGAGGAGCCACAAATTTCCTTCCACCCAGCGTTCCCCCACGTCTCCCGATAAAAATGATACCTCACTTGTGTGGGTAGGCCTAGCGCCCGCGACACGAAACGCCCCAAAGCACAACGTGGACACAGCCAAATTTTTGAAGGAAAACAGAGGTGTTTTTTGCAAAGTGACTACCTGTAGATTTTGGCCTGTAGCTCAGCCGCCACCTAGGGAAACCTACCAAACCTGTGCATTTCTGAAAACTAGAGACCTAGGGGAATCCAAGATGGGGTGACTTGTGTGGCTCGGACCAGGTTCTGTTACCCAGAATCCTTTGCAAACCTCAAAATTTGGCTAAAAAAACACATGTTCCTCACATTTCTGTGGCAGAAAGTTCTGGAATCTGAGAGGAGCCACACAATTCCTTCCACCCAGCGTTCCCCCACGTCTCCCGATAAAAATGATACCTCACTTGTGTGGGTAGGCCTAGCGCCCGCGACAGGAAACGCCCCAAAGCGCAACGTGGACACAGCCAAATTTTTTAAGGAAAACAGAGGTGTTTTTTGCAAAGTGCCTACCTGTAGATTTTGGCCTGTAGCTCAGCCGCCACCTAGGGAAACCTACCAAACCTGTGCATTTCTGAAAACTAGGGACCTAGGGGAATCCAAGATGGGGTGACTTGTGTGGCTCGGACCAGGTTCTGTTACCCTGAATCCTTTGCAAACCTCAAAATGTGGCTAAAAAAACACATGTTCCTCACATTTCTGTGGCAGAAAGTTCTGGAATCTGAGAGGAGCCACAAATTTCCTTCCACCCAGCGTTCCCCCACGTCTCCCGATAAAAATAATACCTCACTTGTGTGGGTAGGCCTAGCGCCCGCAACAGGAAACGCCCCAAAGCGCAACGTGGACACAGCCAAATTTTTGAAGGAAAACAGAGGTGTTTTTTGCAAAGTGCCTACCTGTAGATTTTGGCCTGTAGCTCAGCCGCCACCTAGGGAAACCTACCAAACCTGTGCATTTCTGAAAACTAGAGACCTAGGGGAATCCAAGATGGGGTGACTTGTGGGGCTCAGACCAGGTTCTGTTACCCAGAATCCTTTGCAAACCTCAGAATTTGGCTAAATAAATACATGTTCCTCACATTTCTGTGGCAGAAAGTTCTGGAATCTAAGAGGAGCCACAAATTTCCTTCCACCCAGCGTTTCCCCACGTCTCCCGATAAAAATGATACCTCACTTGTGTGGGTAGGCCTAGCGCCCGCGACAGGAAACGCCCCAAAGCGCAACGTGGACACAGCCAAATTTTTGAAGGAAAACAGAGGTGTTTTTTGCAAAGTGTCTACCTGTAGATTTTGGCCTGTAGCTCAGCCGCCACCTAGGGAAACCTACCAAACCTGTGCATTTCTGAAAACTAGAGACATAGGGGAATCCAAGATGGGGCGACTTGTGTGGCTCGGACCAGGTTTTGTTACCCAGAATCCTTTGCAAACCTCAAAATTTGACTAAAAAAACACATGTTCCTCACATTTCTGTGGCAGAAAGTTCTGGAATCTGAGAGGAGCCACAAATTTCCTTCCACCCAGCGTTCCCCCACGTCTCCCGATAAAAATGATACCTCACTTGTGTGGGTAGGCCTAGCGCCCGCGACAGGAAACGCCCCAAAGCGCAACGTGGACACAGCCACATTTTTGAAGGAAAACAGAGGTGTTTTTTGCAAAGTGCCTACCTGTAGATTTTGGCCTGTAGCTCAGCCGCCACCTAGGGAAACCGACCAAACCTGTGCATTTCTGAAAACTAGAGACCTAGGGGAATCCAAGATGGGGTGACTTGTGTGGCTCGGACCAGGTTTTGTTACCCAGAATCCTTTGCAAACCTCAAAATTTTACTAAAAAAACACATGTTCCTCACATTTCTGTGGCACAAAGTTCTGGAATCTGAGAGGAGCCACAAATTTCCTTCCACCCAGCGTTCCCCCACGTCTCCCGATAAAAATGATACCTCACTTGTGTGGGTAGGCCTAGCGCCCGCGACAGGAAACGCCCCAAAGCGCAATGTGGACACAGCCAAATTTTTGAAGGAAAACAGAGGTGTTTTTTGCAAAGTGCCTACCTGTAGATTTTGGCCTGTAGCTCAGCCGCCACCTAGGGAAACCTACCAAACCTGTGCATTTCTGAAAACTAGAGACCTAGGGGAATCCAAGATGGGGTGACTTGTGTGGCCCGGACCAGGTTCTGTTACCCAGAATCCTTTGCAAACCTCAAAATTTGGCTAAAAAAACACATGTTCCTCACATTTCTGTTCCAGAAAGTTCTGGAATCTGAGAGGAGCCACAAATTTCCTTCCACCCAGCGTTCCCCCACGTCTCCCGATAAAAATGATACCTCACTTGTGTGGGTAGGCCTAGCGCCCGCGACAGGAAACACCCCAAAGCGCAACGTGGACACAGAACATTTTTTGAAGGAAAACAGAGGTGTTTTTTGCAAAGTGACTACCTGTAGATTTTGGCCTGTAGCTCAGCCGCCACCTAGGGAAACCTACCAAACCTGTGCATTTCTGAAAACTAGAGACCTAGGGGAATCCAAGATGGGGTGACTTGTTTGGCTCGGACCAGGTTCTGTTACCCAGAATCCTTTGCAAACCTCAAAATTTGGCTAAAAAAACACATGTTCCTCACATTTCTGTGGCAGAAAGTTCTGGAATCTGAGAGGAGCCACAAATTTCCTTCAACCCAGCGTTCCCCCATGTCTCCCGATAAAAATGATACCTCACTTGTGTGGGTAGGCCTAGCGCCCGCAACAGGAAACGCCCCAAAGCGCAACGTGGACACAGCCAAATTTTTGAAGGAATACAGAGGTGTTTTTTGCAAAGTGCCTACCTGTAGATTTTGGCCTGTAGCTCAGCCGCCACCTAGGGAAACCAACCAAACCTGTGCCTTTCTGAAAACTAGAGACCTAGGGGAATCCAAGATGGGGTGACTTGTGTGGCTCGGACCAGGTTCTGTTACCCAGAATCCTTTGCAAACCTAAAAATTTGGCTAAAAAAACACATGTTCCTCACATTTCTGTGGCAGAAAGTTCTGGAATCTGAGAGGAGCCACAAATTTCCTTCCACCCAGCGTTCCCCCACGTCTCCCGCTAAAAATGATACCTCACTTATGTGGGTAGGCCTAGCGCCCGCGACACGAAACGCCCCAAAGCACAACGTGGACACAGCCAAATTTTTGAAGGAAAACAGAGGTGTTTTTTGCAAAGTGCCTACCTGTAGATTTTGGCCTGTAGCTCAGCCGCCACCTAGGGAAACCTACCAAACCTGTGCATTTCTGAAAACTAAGGACCTAGGGGAATCCAAGATGGGGTGACTTGTGTGGCTCGGACCAGGTTCTGTTACCCTGAATCCTTTGCAAACCTCAAAATGTGGCTAAAAAAACACATGTTCCTCACATTTCTGTGGCAGAAAGTTCTGGAATCTGAGAGGAGCCACAAATTTCCTTCCACCCAGCGTTCCCCCACGTCTCCCGATAAAAATAATACCTCACTTGTGTGGGTAGGCCTAGCGCCCGCAACAGGAAACGCCCCAAAGCGCAACGTGGACACAGCCAAATTTTTGAAGGAAAACAGAGGTGTTTTTTGCAAAGTGCCTACCTGTAGATTTTGGCCTGTAGCTCAGCCGCCACCTAGGGAAACCTACCAAACCTGTGCATTTCTGAAAACTAGAGACCTAGGGGAATCCAAGATGGGGTGACTTGTGGGGCTCGGACCAGGTTCTGTTACCCAGAATCCTTTGCAAACCTCAGAATTTGGCTAAATAAATACATGTTCCTCACATTTCTGTGGCAGAAAGTTCTGGAATCTAAGAGGAGCCACAAATTTCCTTCCACCCAGCGTTTCCCCACGTCTCCCGATAAAAATGATACCTCACTTGTGTGGGTAGGCCTAGCGCCCGCGACAGGAAACGCCCCAAAGCGCAACGTGGACACAGCCAAATTTTTGAAGGAAAACAGAGGTGTTTTTTGCAAAGTGTCTACCTGTAGATTTTGGCCTGTAGCTCAGCCGCCACCTAGGGAAACCTACCAAACCTGTGCATTTCTGAAAACTAGAGACCTAGGGGAATCCAAGATGGGGTGACTTGTGTGGCTCGGACCAGGTTCTGTTACCCAGAATCCTTTGCAAACCTCAAAATTTGGCAAGAAAAGCACACGTTCCTCACATTTCTGTGGCACAAAGTTCTTGAATCTGAGAGGAGCCACACATTTCCTTCCACCCAGCGTTCCTCCACGTCTCCCGATAAAAATGATACCTCACTTGTGTGGGTAGGCCTAGCGCCCGCGACAGGAAACGCCCCAAAGCGCAACGTGGACACAGCCAAATTTTTGAAGGAAAACAGAGGTGTTTTTTGCAAAGTGTCTACCTGTAGATTTTGGCCTGTAGCTCAGCCGCCACCTAGGGACACCTACCAAACCTGTGCATTTCTGAAAACTAGAGACATAGGGGAATCCAAGATGGGGCGACTTGTGTGGCTCGGACCAGGTTTTGTTACCCAGAATCCTTTGCAAACCTCAAAATTTGACTAAAAAAACACATGTTCCTCACATTTCTGTGGCAGAAAGTTCTGGAATCTGAGAGGAGCCACAAATTTCCTTCCACCCAGCGTTCCCCCACGTCTCCCGATAAAAATGATACCTCACTTGTGTGGGTAGGCCTAGCGCCCGCGACAGGAAACGCCCCAAAGCGCAACGTGGACACAGCCACATTTTTGAAGGAAAACAGAGGTGTTTTTTGCAAAGTGCCTACCTGTAGATTTTGGCCTGTAGCTCAGCCGCCACCTAGGGAAACCGACCAAACCTGTGCATTTCTGAAAACTAGAGACCTAGGGGAATCCAAGATGGGGTGACTTGTGTGGCTCGGACCAGGTTTTGTTACCCAGAATCCTTTGCAAACCTCAAAATTTTACTAAAAAAACACATGTTCCTCACATTTCTGTGGCACAAAGTTCTGGAATCTGAGAGGAGCCACAAATTTCCTTCCACCCAGCGTTCCCCCACGTCTCCCGATAAAAATGATACCTCACTTGTGTGGGTAGGCCTAGCGCCCGCGACAGGAAACGCCCCAAAGCGCAATGTGGACACAGCCAAATTTTTGAAGGAAAACAGAGGTGTTTTTTGCAAAGTGCCTACCTGTAGATTTTTGCCTGTAGCTCAGCCGCCACCTAGGGAAACCTACCAAACCTGTGCATTTCTGAAAACTAGAGACCTAGGGGAATCCAAGATGGGGTGACTTGTGTGGCCCGGACCAGGTTCTGTTACCCAGAATCCTTTGCAAACCTCAAAATTTGGCTAAAAAAACACATGTTCCTCACATTTCTGTTCCAGAAAGTTCTGGAATCTGAGAGGAGCCACAAATTTCCTTCCACCCAGCGTTCCCCCACGTCTCCCGATAAAAATGATACCTCACTTGTGTGGGTAGGCCTAGCGCCCGCGACAGGAAACACCCCAAAGCGCAACGTGGACACAGAACATTTTTTGAAGGAAAACAGAGGTGTTTTTTGCAAAGTGACTACCTGTAGATTTTGGCCTGTAGCTCAGCCGCCACCTAGGGAAACCTACCAAACCTGTGCATTTCTGAAAACTAGAGACCTAGGGGAATCCAAGATGGGGTGACTTGTTTGGCTCGGACCAGGTTCTGTTACCCAGAATCCTTTGCAAACCTCAAAATTTGTCTAAAAAAACACATGTTCCTCACATTTCTGTGGCAGAAAGTTCTGGAATCTGAGAGGAGCCACAAATTTCCTTCAACCCAGCGTTCCCCCATGTCTCCCGATAAAAATGATACCTCACTTGTGTGGGTAGGCCTAGCGCCCGCAACAGGAAACGCCCCAAAGCGCAACGTGGACACAGCCAAATTTTTGAAGGAATACAGAGGTGTTTTTTGCAAAGTGCCTACCTGTAGATTTTGGCCTGTAGCTCAGCCGCCACCTAGGGAAACCAACCAAACCTGTGCCTTTCTGAAAACTAGAGACCTAGGGGAATCCAAGATGGGGTGACTTGTGTGGCTCGGACCAGGTTCTGTTACCCAGAATCCTTTGCAAACCTAAAAATTTGGCTAAAAAAACACATGTTCCTCACATTTCTGTGGCAGAAAGTTCTGGAATCTGAGAGGAGCCACAAATTTCCTTCCACCCAGCGTTCCCCCACGTCTCCCGCTAAAAATGATACCTCACTTATGTGGGTAGGCCTAGCGCCCGCGACACGAAACGCCCCAAAGCACAACGTGGACACAGCCAAATTTTTGAAGGAAAACAGAGGTGTTTTTTGCAAAGTGACTACCTGTAGATTTTGGCCTGTAGCTCAGCCGCCACCTAGGGAAACCTACCAAACCTGTGCATTTCTGAAAAACTAGAGACCTAGGGGAATCCAAGATGGGGTGACTTGTGTGGCTCGGACCAGGTTCTGTTACCCAGAATCCTTTGCAAACCTCAAAATTTGGCTAAAAAAACACATGTTCCTCACATTTCTGTGGCAGAAAGTTCTGGAATCTGAGAGGAGCCACACAATTCCTTCCACCCAGCGTTCCCCCACGTCTCCCGATAAAAATGATACCTCACTTGTGTGGGTAGGCCTAGCGCCCGCGACAGGAAACGCCCCAAAGCGCAACGTGGACACAGCCAAATTTTTGAAGGAAAACAGAGGTGTTTTTTGCAAAGTGCCTACCTGTAGATTTTGGCCTGTAGCTCAGCCGCCACCTAGGGAAACCTACCAAACCTGTGCATTTCTGAAAACTAGGGACCTAGGGGAATCCAAGATGGGGTGACTTGTGTGGCTCGGACCAGGTTCTGTTACCCTGAATCCTTTGCAAACCTCAAAATGTGGCTAAAAAAACACATGTTCCTCACATTTCTGTGGCAGAAAGTTCTGCAATCTGAGAGGAGCCACAAATTTCCTTCCAC
The DNA here is from genome assembly GCF_031143425.1 of Pleurodeles waltl. NCBI lineage: Eukaryota > Metazoa > Chordata > Amphibia > Caudata > Salamandridae > Pleurodeles > Pleurodeles waltl. The sequence goes on from NC_090440.1 coordinate 1,663,673,012, forward strand.
CCAGAGTTCCCCCACGTCTCCCGATAAAAATAATACCTCACTTGTGTGGGTAGGCCTAGCGCCCGCAACAGGAAACGCCCCAAAGCGCAACGTGGACACAGCCAAATTTTTGAAGGAAAACAGAGGTGTTTTTTGCAAAGTGCCTACCTGTAGATTTTGGCCTGTAGCTCAGCCGCCACCTAGGGAAACCTACCAAACCTGTGCATTTCTGAAAACTAGAGACCTAGGGGAATCCAAGATGGGGTGACTTGTGGGGCTCGGACCAGGTTCTGTTACCCAGAATCCTTTGCAAACCTCAGAATTTGGCTAAATAAATACATGTTCCTCACATTTCTGTGGCAGAAAGTTCTGGAATCTAAGAGGAGCCACAAATTTCCTTCCACCCAGCGTTTCCCCACGTCTCCCGATAAAAATGATACCTCACTTGTGTGGGTAGGCCTAGCGCCCGCGACAGGAAACGCCCCAAAGCGCAACGTGGACACAGCCAAATTTTTGAAGGAAAACAGAGGTGTTTTTTGCAAAGTGTCTACCTGTAGATTTTGGCCTGTAGCTCAGCCGCCACCTAGGGAAACCTACCAAACCTGTGCATTTCTGAAAACTAGAGACCTAGGGGAATCCAAGATGGGGTGACTTGTGTGGCTCGGACCAGGTTCTGTTACCCAGAATCCTTTGCAAACCTCAAAATTTGGCAAGAAAAGCACACGTTCCTCACATTTCTGTGGCACAAAGTTCTGGAATCTGAGAGGAGCCACACATTTCCTTCCACCCAGCGTTCCCCCACGTCTCCCGATAAAAATGATACCTCACTTGTGTGGGTAGGCCTAGCGCCCGCGACAGGAAACGCCCCAAAGCGCAACGTGGACACAGCCAAATTTTTGCAAAGTGCCTACCTGTAGATTTTGGTCTGTAGCTCAGCCGCCACCTAGGGAAACCTACCAAACCTGTGCATTTCTGAAAACTAGAGACCTAGGGGAATCCAAGATGGGGTGACTTGTGTGGCTCGGACCAGGTTCTGTTACCCAGAATCCTTTGCAAACCTCAAAATTTGGCTAAAAAAACACATGTTCCTCACATTTCTGTGGCAGAAAGTTCTGGAATCTGAGAGGAGCCACAAATTTCCTTCCACCCAGCGTTCCCCCACGTCTCCCGATAAAAATTATACCTCACTTGTGTGGGTAGGCCTAGCGCCCGCGACAGGAAACGCCCCAAAGCGCAACGTGGACACAGCCAAATTTTTGAAGGAAAAAAGAGGTGTTTTTTGCAAAGTGCCTACCTGTAGATTTTGGCCTGTAGCTCAGCCGCCACCTAGGGAAACCTACCAAACCTGTGCATTTCTGAAAACTAGAGACCTAGGGGAATCCAAGATGGGGTGACTTGTGTGGCTCGGACCAGGTTCTGTTACCCAGAATCCTTTGCAAACCTAAAAATTTGGCTAAAAAAACACATGTTCCTCACATTTCTGTGGCAGAAAGTTCTGGAATCTGAGAGGAGCCACAAATTTCCTTCCACCCAGCGTTCCCCCACGTCTCCCGATAAAAATGATACCTCACTTGTGTGGGTAGGCCTAGCGCCCGCGACAGGAAACGCCCCAAAGCGCAACGTGGACACAGCCAAATTTTTGAAGGAAAACAGAGGTGTTTTTTGCAAAGTGCCTACCTGTAGATTTTGGCCTGTAGCTCAGCCGCCACCTAGGGAAACCTACCAAACCTGTGCATTTCTGAAAACTAGAGACCTAGGAGAATCCAAGATGGGGTGACTTGTGTGGCTCGGACCAGGTTCTGTTACCCAGAATCCTTTGCAAACCTCAAGATTTGGCAAAAAAAACACATGTTCCTCACATTTCTGTGGCAGAAAGTTCTGGAATCTGAGAGGAGCCACAAATTTCATTCCACCCAGAGTTCCCCCACGTCTCCCGATAAAAATGATACCTCACTTTTGTGGGTAGGCCTAGCGCCCGTGACAGGAAACGCCCCAAAGCGCAACGTGGACACATCCAAATTTTTGAAGGAAAACAGAGGTGTTTTTTGCAAAGTGACTACCTGTAGGTTTTGGCCTGTAGCTCAGCCGCCACCTAGGGAAAGCTACCAAACCTGTGCATTTCTGAAAACTAGAGACCTAGGGGAATCCAAGATGGGGTGACTTGTGTGGCTTTGACCAGGTTCTGTTACCCAGAATCCTTTGCAAACCTCAAAATGTGGCTAAAAAAACACATGTTCCTCACATTTCTGTGGCAGAAAGTTCTGGAATCTGAGAGGAGCCACACATTTCCTTCCACCCAGCGTTCCCCCACGTCTCCCGATAAAAATGATACCTCACTTGTGTGGGTAGGCCTAGCGCCCGCGACAGGAAACGCCCCAAAGCGCAACGTGGACACAGCCAAATTTTTGAAGGAAAACAGAGGTGTTTTTTGCAAAGTGCCTACCTGTAGATTTTGGCCTGTAGCTCAGCCGCCACCTAGGGAAACCCACCAAACCTGTGCATTTCTGAAAACTAGAGACCTAGGGGAATCCAAGATGGGGTGACTTGTGTGGCTCGGACCAGGTTTTGTTACCCAGAATCCTTTGCAAACCTCAAAATTTGACTAAAAAAACACATGTTCCTCACATTTCTGTGGCACAAAGTTCTGGAATCTGAGAGGAGCCACAAATTTCCTTCCACCCAGCGTTCCCCCACGTCTCCCGATAAAAATGATACCTCACTTGTGTGGGTAGGCCTAGCGCCCGCGACAGGAAACGCCCCAATGCGCAATGTGGACACAGCCAAATTTTTGAAGGAAAACAGAGGTGTTTTTTGCAAAGTGCCTACCTGTAGATTTTGGCCTGTAGCTCAGCCGCCACCTAGGGAAACCGACCAAACCTGTGCATTTCTGAAAACTAGAGACCTAGGGGAATCCAAGATGGGGTGACTTGTGTGGCCCGGACCAGGTTCTGTTACCCAGAATCCTTTGCAAACCTCAAAATTTGGCTAAAAAAACACATGTTCCTCACATTTCTGTGGCAGAAAGTTCTGGAATCTGAGAGGAGCCACAAATTTCCTTCCACCCAGCGTTCCCCCACGTCTCCCGATAAAAATGATACCTCACTTGTGTGGGTAGGCCTAGCGCCCGCGACAGGAAACACCCCAAAGCGCAACGTGGACACAGCAAACTTTTTGAAGGAAAACAGAGGTGTTTTTTGCAAAGTGACTACCTGTAGATTTTGGCCTGTAGCTCAGCCGCCACCTAGGGAAACCTACCAAACCTGTGCATTTCTGAAAACTAGAGACCTAGGGGAATCCAAGATGGGGTGACTTGTTTGGCTCGGACCAGGTTCTGTTACCCAGAATCCTTTGCAAACCTCAAAATTTGGCTAAAAAAACACATGTTCCTCACATTTCTGTGGCAGAAAGTTCTGGAATCTGAGAGGAGCCACAAATTTCCTTCAACCCAGCGTTCCCCCATGTCTCCCGATAAAAATGATACCTCACTTGTGTGGGTAGGCCTAGCGCCCGCAACAGGAAACGCCCCAAAGCGCAACGTGGACAGAGACAAATTTTTGAAGGAATACAGAGGTGTTTTTTGCAAAGTGCCTACCTGTAGATTTTGGCCTGTAGCTCAGCCGCCACCTACGGAAACCAACCAAACCTGTGCCTTTCTGAAAACTAGAGACCTAGGGGAATCCAAGATGGGGTGACTTGTGTGGCTCGGACCAGGTTCTGTTACCCAGAATCCTTTGCAAACCTAAAAATTTGGCTAAAAAAACACATGTTCCTCACATTTCTGTGGCAGAAAGTTCTGGAATCTGAGAGGAGCCACAAATTTCCTTCCACCCAGCGTTCCCCCACGTCTCCCGATAAAAATGATACCTCACTTGTGTGGGTAGGCCTAGCGCCCGTGACACGAAACGCCCCAAAGCACAACGTGGACACAGCCAAATTTTTGAAGGAAAACAGAGGTGTTTTTTGCAAAGTGACTACCTGTAGATTTTGGCCTGTAGCTCAGCTGCCACCTAGCGAAACCTACCAAACCTGTGCATTTCTGAAAACTAGAGACCTAGGGGAATCCAAGATGGGGTGACTTGTGTGGCTCGGACCAGGTTCTGTTACCCAGAATCCTTTGCAAACCTCAAAATTTGGCTAAAAAAACACATGTTCCTCACATTTCTGTGGCAGAAAGTTCTGGAATCTGAGAGGAGCCACACAATTCCTTCCACCCAGCGTTCCCCCACGTCTCCCGATAAAAATGATACCTCACTTGTGTGGGTAGGCCTAGCGCCCGCGACAGGAAACGCCCCAAAGCGCAACGTGGACACAGCCAAATTTTTGAAGGAAAACAGAGGTGTTTTTTGCAAAGTGCCTACCTGTAGATTTTGGCCTGTAGCTCAGCCGCCACCTAGGGAAACCTACCAAACCTGTGCATTTCTGAAAGCTAGGGACCTAGGGGAATCCAAGATGGGGTGACTTGTGTGGCTCGGACCAGGTTCTGTTACCCTGAATCCTTTGCAAACCTCAAAATGTTGCTAAAAAAACACATGTTCCTCACATTTCTGTGGCAGAAAGTTCTGGAATCTGAGAGGAGCCACAAATTTCCTTCCACCCAGCGTTCCCCCACGTCTCCCGATAAAAATAATACCTCACTTGTGTGGGTAGGCCTAGCGCCCGCAACAGGAAACGCCCCAAAGCGCAACGTGGACACAGCCACATTTTTGAAGGAAAACAGAGGTGTTTTTTGCAAAGTGCCTACCTGTAGATTTTGGCCTGTAGCTCAGCCGCCACCTAGGGAAACCTACCAAACCTGTGCATTTCTGAAAACTAGAGACCTAGGGGAATCCAAGATGGGGTGACTTGTGGGGCTCGGACCGGGTTCTGTTACCCAGAATCCTTTGCAAACCTCAGAATTTGGCTAAATAAATACATGTTCCTCACATTTCTGTGGCAGAAAGTTCTGGAATCTAAGAGGAGCCACAAATTTCCTTCCACCCAGCGTTTCCCCACGTCTCCCGATAAAAATGATACCTCACTTGTGTGGGTAGGCCTAGCGCCCGCGACAGGAAACGCCCCAAAGCGCAACGTGGACACAGCCAAATTTTTGAAGGAAAACAGAGGTGTTTTTTGCAAAGTGTCTACCTGTAGATTTTGGCCTGTAGCTCAGCCGCCACCTAGGGAAACCTACCAAACCTGTGCATTTCTGAAAACTAGAGACATAGGGGAATCCAAGATGGGGCGACTTGTGTGGCTCGGACCAGGTTTTGTTACCCAGAATCCTTTGCAAACCTCAAAATTTGACTAAAAAAACACATGTTCCTCACATTTCTGTGGCAGAAAGTTCTGGAATCTGAGAGGAGCCACAAATTTCCTTCCACCCAGCGTTCCCCCACGTCTCCCGATAAAAATTATACCTCACTTGTGTGGGTAGGCCTAGCGCCCGCGACAGGAAACGCCCCAAAGCGCAACGTGGACACAGCCACATTTTTGAAGGAAAACAGAGGTGTTTTTTGCAAAGTGCCTACCTGTAGATTTTGGCCTGTAGCTCAGCCGCCACCTAGGGAAACCGACCAAACCTGTGCATTTCTGAAAACTAGAGACCTAGGGGAATCCAAGATGGGGTGACTTGTGTGGCTCGGACCAGGTTTTGTTACCCAGAATCCTTTGCAAACCTCAAAATTTGACTAAAAAAACACATGTTCCTCACATTTCTGTGGCACAAAGTTCTGGAATCTGAGAGGAGCCACAAATTTCCTTCCACCCAGCGTTCCCCCACGTCTCCCGATAAAAATGATACCTCACTTGTGTGGGTAGGCCTAGCGCCCACGACAGGAAACGCCCCAAAGCGCAATGTGGACACAGCCAAATTTTTGAAGGAAAACAGAGGTGTTTTTTGCAAAGTGCCTACCTGTAGATTTTGGCCTGTAGCTCAGCCGCCACCTAGGGAAACCTACCAAACCTGTACATTTCTGAAAACTAGAGACCTAGGGGAATCCAAGATGGGGTGACTTGTGTGGCCCGGACCAGGTTCTGTTACCCAGAATCCTTTGCAAACCTCAAAATTTGGCTAAAAAAACACATGTTCCTCACATTTCTGTTCCAGAAAGTTCTGGAATCTGAGAGGAGCCACAAATTTCCTTCCACCCAGCGTTCCCCCACGTCTCCCGATAAAAATGATACCTCACTTGTGTGGGTAGGCCTAGCGACCGCGACAGGAAACACCCCAAAGCGCAACGTGGACACAGCAACATTTTTGAAGGAAAACAGAGGTGTTTTTTGCAAAGTGACTACCTGTAGATTTTGGCCTGTAGCTCAGCCGCCACCTAGGGAAACCTACCAAACCTGTGCATTTCTGAAAACTAGAGACCTAGGGGAATCCAAGATGGGGTGACTTGTTTGGCTCGGACCAGGTTCTGTTACCCAGAATCCTTTGCAAACCTCAAAATTTGGCTAAAAAAACACATGTTCCTCACATTTCTGTGGCAGAAAGTTCTGGAATCTGAGAGGAGCCACAAATTTCCTTCAACCCAGCGTTCCCCCATGTCTCCCGATAAAAATGATACCTCACTTGTGTGGGTAGGCCTAGCGCCCGCAACAGGAAACGCCCCAAAGCGCAACGTGGACACAGCCAAATTTTTGAAGGAATACAGAGGTGTTTTTTGCAAAGTGCCTACCTGTAGATTTTGGCCTGTAGCTCAGCCGCCACCTAGGGAAACCAACCAAACCTGTGCCTTTCTGAAAACTAGAGACCTAGGGGAATCCAAGATGGGGTGACTTGTGTGGCTCGGACCAGGTTCTGTTACCCAGAATCCTTTGCAAACCTAAAAATTTGGCTAAAAAAACACATGTTCCTCACATTTCTGTGGCAGAAAGTTCTGGAATCTGAGAGGAGCCACAAATTTCCTTCCACCCAGCGTTCCCCCACGTCTCCCGATAAAAATGATACCTCACTTGTGTGGGTAGGCCTAGCGCCCGCGACACGAAACGCCCCAAAGCACAACGTGGACACAGCCAAATTTTTGAAGGAAAACAGAGGTGTTTTTTGCAAAGTGACTACCTGTAGATTTTGGCCTGTAGCTCAGCCGCCACCTAGGGAAACCTACCAAACCTGTGCATTTCTGAAAACTAGAGACCTAGGGGAATCCAAGATGGGGTGACTTGTGTGGCCCGGACCAGGTTCTGTTACCCAGAATCCTTTGCAAACCTCAAAATTTGGCTAAAAAAACACATGTTCCTCACATTTCTGTGGCAGAAAGTTCTGGAATCTGAGAGGAGCCACCAATTTCCTTCCACCCAGCGTTCCCCCACGTCTCCCGATAAAAATGATACCTCACTTGTGTGGGTAGGCCTAGCGCCCGCGACAGGAAACACCCCAAAGCGCAACGTGGACACAGCAAAATTTTTGAAGGAAAACAGAGGTGTTTTTTGCAAAGTGACTACCTGTAGATTTTGGCCTGTAGCTCAGCCGCCACCTAGGGAAACCTACCAAACCTGTGCATTTCTGAAAACTAGAGACCTAGGGGAATCCAAGATGGGGTGACTTGTTTGGCTCGGACCAGGTTCTGTTACCCAGAATCCTTTGCAAACCTCAAAATTTGGCTAAAAAAACACATGTTCCTCACATTTCTGTGGCAGAAAGTTCTGGAATCTGAGAGGAGCCACAAATTTCCTTCAACCCAGCGTTCCCCCATGTCTCCCGATAAAAATGATACCTCACTTGTGTGGGTAGGCCTAGCGCCCGCAACAGGAAACGCCCCAAAGCGCAACGTGGACAGAGCCAAATTTTTGAAGGAAAACAGAGGTGTTTTTTGGAAAGTGACTACCTGTAGATTTTGGCCTGTAGCTCAGCCGCCACCTAGGGAAACCTACCAAACCTGTGCATTTCTGAAAACTAGAGACCTAGGGGAATCCAAGATGGGGTGACTTGTGTGGCTCGGACCAGGTTCTGTTACCCAGAATCCTTTGCAAACCTAAAAATTTGGCTAAAAAAACACATGTTCCTCACATTTCTGTTGCAGAAAGTTCTGGAATCTGAGAGGAGCCACAAATTTCCTTCCACCCAGCGTTCCCCCACGTCTCCCGATAAAAATGATACCTCACTTGTGTGGGTAGGCCTAGCGCCCGCGACACGAAACGCCCCAAAGCACAACGTGGACACAGCCAAATTTTTGAAGGAAAACAGAGGTGTTTTTTGCAAAGTGACTACCTGTAGATTTTGGCCTGTAGCTCAGCTGCCACCTAGCGAAACCTACCAAACCTGTGCATTTCTGAAAACTAGAGACCTAGGGGAATCCAAGATGGGGTGACTTGTGTGGCTCGGACCAGGTTCTGTTACCCAGAATCCTTTGCAAACCTCAAAATTTGGCTAAAAAAACACATGTTCCTCACATTTCTGTGGCAGAAAGTTCTGGAATCTGAGAGGAGCCACACAATTCCTTCCACCCAGCGTTCCCCCACGTCTCCCGATAAAAATGATACCTCACTTGTGTGGGTAGGCCTAGCGCCCGCGACAGGAAACGCCCCAAAGCGCAACGTGGACACAGCCAAATTTTTGAAGGAAAACAGAGGTGTTTTTTGCAAAGTGCCTACCTGTAGATTTTGGCCTGTAGCTCAGCCGCCACCTAGGGAAACCTACCAAACCTGTGCATTTCTGAAAACTAGGGACCTAGGGGAATCCAAGATGGGGTGACTTGTGTGGCTCGGACCAGGTTCTGTTACCCTGAATCCTTTGCAAACCTCAAAATTTTGCTAAAAAAACACATGTTCCTCACATTTCTGTGGCAGAAAGTTCTGGAATCTGAGAGGAGCCACAAATTTCCTTCCACCCAGCGTTCCCCCACGTCTCCCGATAAAAATAATACCTCACTTGTGTGGGTAGGCCTAGCGCCCGCAACAGGAAACGCCCCAAAGCGCAACGTGGACACAGCCACATTTTTGAAGGAAAACAGAGGTGTTTTTTGCAAAGTGCCTACCTGTAGATTTTGGCCTGTAGCTCAGCCGCCACCTAGGGAAACCTACCAAACCTGTGCATTTCTGAAAACTAGAGACCTAGGGGAATCCAAGATGGGGTGACTTGTGGGGCTCAGACCAGGTTCTGTTACCCAGAATCCTTTGCAAACCTCAGAATTTGGCTAAATAAATACATGTTCCTCACATTTCTGTGGCAGAAAGTTCTGGAATCTAAGAGGAGCCACAAATTTCCTTCCACCCAGCGTTTCCCCACGTCTCCCGATAAAAATGATACCTCACTTGTGTGGGTAGGCCTAGCGCCCGCGACAGGAAACGCCCCAAAGCGCAACGTGGACACAGCCAAATTTTTGAAGGAAAACAGAGGTGTTTTTTGCAAAGTGTCTACCTGTAGATTTTGGCCTGTAGCTCAGCCGCCACCTAGGGAAACCTACCAAACCTGTGCATTTCTGAAAACTAGAGACATAGGGGAATCCAAGATGGGGCGACTTGTGTGGCTCGGACCAGGTTTTGTTACCCAGAATCCTTTGCAAACCTCAAAATTTGACTAAAAAAACACATGTTCCTCACATTTCTGTGGCAGAAAGTTCTGGAATCTGAGAGGAGCCACAAATTTCCTTCCACCCAGCGTTCCCCCACGTCTCCCGATAAAAATGATACCTCACTTGTGTGGGTAGGCCTAGCGCCCGCGACAGGAAACGCCCCAAAGCGCAACGTGGACACAGCCACATTTTTGAAGGAAAACAGAGGTGTTTTTTGCAAAGTGCCTACCTGTAGATTTTGGCCTGTAGCTCAGCCGCCACCTAGGGAAACCGACCAAACCTGTGCATTTCTGAAAACTAGAGACCTAGGGGAATCCAAGATGGGGTGACTTGTGTGGCTCGGACCAGGTTTTGTTACCCAGAATCCTTTGCAAACCTCAAAATTTGACTAAAAAACACATGTTCCTCACATTTCTGTGGCACAAAGTTCTGGAATCTGAGAGGAGCCACAAATTTCCTTCCACCCAGCGTTCCCCCACGTCTCCCAATAAAAATGATACCTCACTTGTGTGGGTAGGCCTAGCGCCCACGACAGGAAACGCCCCAAAGCGCAATGTGGACACAGCCAAATTTTTGAAGGAAAACAGAGGTGTTTTTTGCAAAGTGCCTACCTGTAGATTTTGGCCTGTAGCTCAGCCGCCACCTAGGGAAACCTACCAAACCTGTGCATTTCTGAAAACTAGAGACCTAGGGGAATCCAAGATGGGGTGACTTGTGTGGCCCGGACCAGGTTCTGTTACCCAGAATCCTTTGCAAACCTCAAAATTTGGCTAAAAAAACACATGTTCCTCACATTTCTGTTCCAGAAAGTTCTGGAATCTGAGAGGAGCCACAAATTTCCTTCCACCCAGCGTTCCCCCACGTCTCCCGATAAAAATGATACCTCACTTGTGTGGGTAGGCCTAGCGCCCGCGACAGGAAACACCCCAAAGCGCAACGTGGACACAGCAAAATTTTTGAAGGAAAACAGAGGTGTTTTTTGCAAAGTGACTACCTGTAGATTTTGGCCTGTAGCTCAGCCGCCACCTAGGGAAACCTACCAAACCTGTGCATTTCTGAAAACTACAGACCTAGGGGAATCCAAGATGGGGTGACTTGTTTGGCTCGGACCAGGTTCTGTTACCCAGAATCCTTTGCAAACCTAAAAATTTGGCTAAAAAAACACATGTTCCTCACATTTCTGTGGCAGAAAGTTCTGGAATCTGAGAGGAGCCACAAATTTCCTTCCACCCAGCGTTCCCCCACGTCTCCCGATAAAAATGATACCTCACTTGTGTGGGTAGGCCTAGCGCCCGCGACACGAAACGCCCCAAAGCACAACGTGGACACAGCCAAATTTTTGAAGGAAAACAGAGGTGTTTTTTGCACAGTGACTACCTGTAGATTTTGGCCTGTAGCTCAGCCGCCACCTAGGGAAACCTACCAAACCTGTGCATTTCTGAAAACTAGAGACCTAGGGGAATCCAAGATGGGGTGACTTGTGTGGCTCGGACCAGGTTCTGTTACCCAGAATCCTTTGCAAACCTCAAAATTTGGCTAAAAAAACGCATGTTCCTCACATTTCTGTGGCAGAAAGTTCTGGAATCTGAGAGGAGCCACACAATTCCTTCCACCCAGCGTTCCCCCACGTCTCCCGATAAAAATGATACCTCACTTGTGTGGGTAGGCCTAGCGCCCGTGACAGGAAACGCCCCAAAGCGCAACGTGGACACAGCCAAATTTTTTAAGGAAAACAGAGGTGTTTTTTGCAAAGTGCCTACCTGTAGATTTTGGCCTGTAGCTCAGCCGCCACCTAGGGAAACCTACCAAACCTGTGCATTTCTGAAAACTAGGGACCTAGGGGAATCCAAGATGGGGTGACTTGTGTGGCTCGGACCAGGTTCTGTTACCCTGAATCCTTTGCAAACCTCAAAATGTGGCTAAAAAAACACATGTTCCTCACATTTCTGTGGCAGAAAGTTCTGGAATCTGAGAGGAGCCACAAATTTCCTTCCACCCAGCGTTCCCCCACATCTCCCGATAAAAATAATACCTCACTTGTGTGGGTAGGCCTAGCGCCCGCAACAGGAAACGCCCCAAAGCGCAACGTGGACACAGCCAAATTTTTGAAGGAAAACAGAGGTGTTTTGTGCAAAGTGCCTACCTGTAGATTTTGGCCTGTAGCTCAGCCGCCACCTAGGGAAACCTACCAAACCTGTGCATTTCTGAAAACTAGAGACGTAGGGGAATACAAGATGGGGTGACTTGTGGGGCTCAGACCAGGTTCTGTTACCCAGAATCCTTTGCAAACCTCAGAATTTGGCTAAATAAATACATGTTCCTCACATTTCTGTGGCAGAAAGTTCTGGAATCTAAGAGTAGCCACAAATTTCCTTCCACCCAGCGTTTCCCCACGTCTCCCGATAAAAATGATACCTCACTTGTGTGGGTAGGCCTAGCGCCCGCGACAGGAAACGCCCCAAAGCGCAACGTGGACACAGCCACATTTTTGAAGGAAAACAGAGGTGTTTTTTGCAAAGTGTCTACCTGTAGATTTTGGCCTGTAGCTCAGCCGCCACCTAGGGAAACCTACCAAACCTGTGCATTTCTGAAAACTAGAGACATAGGGGAATCCAAGATGGGGCGACTTGTGTGGCTCGGACCAGGTTTTGTTACCCAGAATCCTTTGCAAACCTCAAAATTTGACTAAAAAAACACATGTTCCTCACATTTCTGTGGCAGAAAGTTCTGGAATCTGAGAGGAGCCACAAATTTCCTTCCACCCAGCGTTCCCCCACGTCTCCCGATAAAAATGATACCTCACTTGTGTGGGTAGGCCTAGCGCCCGCAACAGGAAACGCCCCAAAGCGCAACATGGACACAGCCACATTTTTGAAGGAAAACAGAGGTGTTTTTTGCAAAGTGCCTACCTGTAGATTTTGGCCTGTAGCTCAGCCGCCACCTAGGGAAACCGACCAAACCTGTGCATTTCTGAAAACTAGAGACCTAGGGGAATCCAAGATGGGGTGACTTGTGTGGCTCGGACCAGGTTTTGTTACCCAGAATCCTTTGCAAACCTCAAAATTTTACTAAAAAAACACATGTTCCTCACATTTCTGTGGCACAAAGTTCTGGAATCTGAGAGGAGCCACAAATTTCCTTCCACCCAGCGTTCCCCCACGTCTCCCGATAAAAATGATACCTCACTTGTGTGGGTAGGCCTAGCGCCCGCGACAGAAAACGCCCCAAAGCGCAATGTGGACACAGCCAAATTTTTGAAGGAAAACAGAGGAGTTTTTTGCATAGTGCCTACCTGTAGATTTTGGCCTGTAGCTCAGCCGCCACCTAGGGAAACCTACCAAACCTGTGCATTTCTGAAAACTAGAGACCTAGGGGAATCCAAGATGGGGTGACTTGTGTAGCCCGGACCAGGTTCTGTTACCCAGAATCCTTTGCAAACCTCAAAATTTGGCTAAAAAAACACATGTTCCTCACATTTCTGTTCCAGAAAGTTCTGGAATCTGAGAGGAGCCACAAATTTCCTTCCACCCAGCGTTCCCCCACGTCTCCCGATAAAAATGATACCTCACTTGTGTGGGTAGGCCTAGCGCCCGCGACAGGAAACACCCCAAAGCGCAACGTGGACACAGCAAAATTTTTGAAGGAAAACAGAGGTGTTTTTTGCAAAGTGACTACCTGTAGATTTTGGCCTGTAGCTCAGCCGCCACCTAGGGAAACCTACCAAACCTGTGCATTTCTGAAAACTAGAGACCTAGGGGAATCCAAGATGGGGTGACTTGTTTGGCTCGGACCAGGTTCTGTTACCCTGAATCCTTTGCAAACCTCAAAATTTGGCTAAAAAAACACATGTTCCTCACATTTCTGTGGCAGAAAGTTCTGGAATCTGAGAGGAGCCACAAATTTCATTAAACCCAGCGTTCCCCCATGTCTCCCGATAAAAATGATACCTCACTTGTGTGGGTAGGCCTAGCGCCCGCAACAGGAAACGCCCCAAAGCGCAACGTGGACAGAGCCAAAATTTTGAAGGAATACAGAGGTGTTTTTTGCAAAGTGCCTACCTGTAGATTTTGGCCTGTAGCTCAGCCGCCACCTACGGAAACCAACCAAACCTGTGCCTTTCTGAAAACTAGAGACCTAGGGGAATCCAAGATGGGGTGACTTGTGTGGCTCGGACCAGGTTCTGTTACCCAGAATCCTTTGCAAACCTAAAAATTTGGCTAAAAAAACACATGTTCCTCACATTTCTGTGGCAGAAAGTTCTGGAATCTGAGAGGAGCCACAAATTTCCTTCCACCCAGCGTTCCCCCACGTCTCCCGCTAAAAATGATACCTCACTTATGTGGGTAGGCCTAGCGCCCGCGACACGAAACGCCCCAAAGCACAACGTGGACACAGCCAAATTTTTGAAGGAAAACAGAGGTGTTTTTTGCAAAGTGACTACCTGTAGATTTTGGCCTGTAGCTCAGCTGCCACCTAGCGAAACCTACCAAACCTGTGCATTTCTGAAAACTAGAGACCTAGGGGAATCCAAGATGGGGTGACTTGTGTGGCTCGGACCAGGTTCTGTTACCCAGAATCCTTTGCAAACCTCAAAATTTGGCGAAAAAAACACATGTTCCTCACATTTCTGTGGCAGATAGTTCTGGAATCTGAGAGGAGCCACACAATTCCTTCCACCCAGCGTTCCCCCACGTCTCCCGATAAAAATGATACCTCACTTGTGTGGGTAGGCCTAGCGCCCGCAACAGGAAACGCCCCAAAGCGCAACGTGGACACAGCCACATTTTTGAAGGAAAACAGAGGTGTTTTTTGCAAAGTGCCTACCTGTAGATTTTGGCCTGTAGCTCAGCCGCCACCTAGGGAAACCTACCAAACCTGTGCATTTCTGAAAACTAGAGACCTAGGGGAATCCAAGATGGGGTGACTTGTGGGGCTCGGACCAGGTTCTGTTACCCAGAATCCTTTGCAAACCTCAGAATTTGGCTAAATAAATACATGTTCCTCACATTTCTGTGGCAGAAAGTTCTGGAATCTAAGAGGAGCCACAAATTTCCTTCCACCCAGCGTTTCCCCACGTCTCCCGATAAAAATGATACCTCACTTGTGTGGGTAGGCCTAGCGCCCGCGACAGGAAACGCCCCAAAGCGCAACGTGGACACAGCCAAATTTTTGAAGGAAAACAGAGGTGTTTTTGCAAAGTGCCTACCTGTAGATTTTGGCCTGTAGCTCAGCCGCCACCTAGGGAAACCTACCAAACCTGTGCATTTCTGAAAACTAGAGACCTAGGGGAATCCAAGATGGGGTGACTTGTGTGGCTCGGACCAGGTTCTGTTACCCAGAATCCTTTGCAAACCTCAAAATTTGGCTAAAAAAACACATGTTCCTCACATTTCTGTGGCAGAAAGTTCTGGAATCTGAGAGGAGCCACAAATTTCCTTCCACCCAGCGTTCCCCCACGTCTCCCGATAAAAATTATACCTCACTTGTGTGGGTAGGCCTAGCGCCCGCGACAGGAAACGCCCCAAAGCGCAACGTGGACACAGCCAAATTTTTGAAGGAAAAAAGAGGTGTTTTTTGCAAAGTGCCTACCTGTAGATTTTGGCCTGTAGCTCAGCCGCCACCTAGGGAAACCTACCAAACCTGTGCATTTCTGAAAACTAGAGACCTAGGGGAATCCAAGATGGGGTGACTTGTGTGGCTCGGACCAGGTTCTGTTACCCAGAATCCTTTGCAAACCTAAAAATTTGGCTAAAAAAACACATGTTCCTCACATTTCTGTGGCAGAAAGTTCTGGAATCTGAGAGGAGCCACAAATTTCCTTCCACCCAGCGTTCCCCCACGTCTCCTGATAAAAATGATACCTCACTTGTGTGGGTAGGCCTAGCGCCCGCGACAGGAAACGCCCCAAAGCGCAACGTGGACACAGCCCAATTTTTGAAGGAAAACAGAGGTGTTTTTTGCAAAGTGCCTACCTGTAGATTTTGGCCTGTAGCTCAGCCGCCACCTAGGGAAACCTACCAAACCTGTGCATTTCTGAAAACTAGAGACCTAGGGGAATCCAAGATGGGGTGACTTGTGTGGCTCGGACCAGGTTCTGTTACCCAGAATCCTTTGCAAACCTCAAGATTTGGCAAAAAAAACACATGTTCCTCACATTTCTGTGGCAGAAAAATCTGGAATCTGAGAGGAGCCACAAATTTCATTCCACCCAGAGTTCCCCCACGTCTCCCGATAAAAATGATACCTCACTTTTGTGGGTAGGCCTAGCGCCCGTGACAGGAAACGCCCCAAAGCGCAACGTGGACACATCCAAATTTTTGAAGGAAAACAGAGGTGTTTTTTGCAAAGTGACTACCTGTAGATTTTGGCCTGTAGCTCAGCCGCCACCTAGGGAAAGCTACCAAACCTGTGCATTTCTGAAAACTAGAGACCTAGGGGAATCCAAGATGGGGTGACTTGTGTGGCTCGGACCAGGTTCTGTTACCCAGAATCCTTTGCAAACCTCAAAATGTGGCTAAAAAAACACATGTTCCTCACATTTCTGTGGCAGAAAGTTCTGGAATCTGAGAGGAGCCACACATTTCCTTCCACCCAGCGTTCCCCCACGTCTCCCGATAAAAATGATACCTCACTTGTGTGGGTAGGCCTAGCGCCCGCGACAGGAAACGCCCCAAAGCGCAACGTGGACACAGCCAAATTTTTGAAGGAAAACAGAGGTGTTTTTTGCAAAGTGCCTACCTGTAGATTTTGGCCTGTAGCTCAGCCGCCACCTAGGGAAACCCACCAAACCTGTGCATTTCTGAAAACTAGAGACCTAGGGGAATCCAAGATGGGGTGACTTGTGTGGCTCGGACCAGGTTTTGTTACCCAGAATCCTTTGCAAACCTCAATATTTGACTAAAAAAACACATGTTCCTCACATTTCTGTGGCACAAAGTTCTGGAATCTGAGAAGAGCCACAAATTTCCTTCCACCCAGCGTTCCCCCACGTCTCCCGATAAAAATGATACCTCACTTGTGTGGGTAGGCATAGCGCCCGCGACAGGAAACGCCCCAAAGCGCAATGTGGACACAGCCAAATTTTTTAAGGAAAACAGAGGTGTTTTTTGCAAAGTGCCTACCTGTAGATTTTGGCCTGTAGCTCAGCCGCCACCTAGGGAAACCGACCAAACCTGTGCATTTCTGAAAACTAGAGACCTAGGGGAATCCAAGATGGGGTGACTTGTGTGGCCCGGACCAGGTTCTGTTACCCAGAATCCTTTGCAAACCTCAAAATTTGGCTAAAAAAACACATGTTCCTCACATTTCTGTGGCAGAAAGTTCTGGAATCTGAGAGGAGCCACAAATTTCCTTCCACCCAGCGTTCCCCCACGTCTCCCGATAAAAATGATACCTCACTTGTGTGGGTAGGCCTAGCGCCCGCTACAGGAAACACCCCAAAGCGCAACGTGGACACAGCAAAATTTTTGAAGGAAAACAGAGGTGTTTTTTGCAAAGTGACTACCTGTAGATTTTGGCCTGTAGCTCAGCCGCCACCTAGGGAAACCTACCAAACCTGTGCATTTCTGAAAACTAGAGACCTAGGGGAATCCAAGATGGGGTGACTTGTTTGGCTCGGACCAGGTTCTGTTACCCAGAATCCTTTGCAAACCTGAAAATTTGGCTAAAAAAACACATGTTCCTCACATTTCTGTGGCAGAAAGTTCTGGAATCTGAGAGGAGCCACAAATTTCCTTCAACCCAGCGTTCCCCCATGTCTCCCGATAAAAATGATACCTCACTTGTGTGGGTAGGCCTAGCGCCCGCAACAGGAAACGCCCCAAAGCGCAACGTGGACAGAGCCAAATTTTTGAAGGAATACAGAGGTGTTTTTTGCAAAGTGCCTACCTGTAGATTTTGGCCTGTAGCTCAGCCGCCACCTACGGAAACCAACCAAACCTGTGCCTTTCTGAAAACTAGAGACCTAGGGGAATCCAAGATGGGGTGACTTGTGTGGCTCGGACCAGGTTCTGTTACCCAGAATCCTTTGCAAACCTAAAAATTTGGCTAAAAAAACACATGTTCCTCACATTTCTGTGGCAGAAAGTTCTGGAATCTGAGAGGAGCCACAAATTTCCTTCCACCCAGCGTTCCCCCACGTCTCCCGATAAAAATGATACCTCACTTGTGTGGATAGGCCTAGCGCCCGCGACACGAAACGCCCCAAAGCACAACGTGGACACAGCCAAATTTTTGAAGGAAAACAGAGGTGTTTTTTGCAAAGTGCCTACCTGTAGATTTTGGCCTGTAGCTCAGCTGCCACCTAGCGAAACCTACCAAACCTGTGCATTTCTGAAAACTAGAGACCTAGGGGAATCCAAGATGGGGTGACTTGTGTGGCTCGGACCAGGTTCTGTTACCCAGAATCCTTTGCAAACCTCAAAATTTGGCTAAAAAACACATGTTCCTCACATTTCTGTGGCAGAAAGTTCTGGAATCTGAGAGGAGCCACAAATTTCCTTCCACCCAGCGTTCCCCCACGTCTCCCGATAAAAATAATACCTCACTTGTGTGGGTAGGCCTAGCGCCCGCAACAGGAAACGCCCCAAAGCGCAACGTGGACACAGCCACATTTTTGAAGGAAAACAGAGGTGTTTTTTGCAAAGTGCCTACCTGTAGATTTTGGCCTGTAGCTCAGCCGCCACCTAGGGAAACCTACCAAACCTGTGCATTTCTGAAAACTAGAGACCTAGGGGAATCCAAGATGGGGTGACTTGTGGGGCTCGGAGCGGGTTCTGTTACCCAGAATCCTTTGCAAACCTCAGAATTTGGCTAAATAAATACATGTTCCTCACATTTCTGTGCAGAAAGTTCTGGAATCTAAGAGGAGCCACAAATTTCCTTCCACCCAGCGTTTCCCCACGTCTCCCTATAAAAATGATACCTCACTTGTGTGGGTAGGCCTAGCGCCCGCGACAGGAAACGCCCCAAAGCGCAACGTGGACACAGCCAAATTTTTGAAGGAAAACAGAGGTGTTTTTTGCAAAGTGTCTACCTGTAGATTTTGGCCTGTAGCTCAGCCGCCACCTAGGGAAACCTACCAAACCTATGCATTTCTGAAAACTAGAGACATAGGGGAATCCAAGATGGGGCGACTTGTGTGGCTCGGACCAGGTTTTGTTACCCAGAATCCTTTGCAAACCTCAAAATTTGACTAAAAAAACACATGTTCCTCACATTTCTGTGGCAGAAAGTTCTGGAATCTGAGAGGAGCCACAAATTTCCTTCCACCCAGCGTTCCCCCACGTCTCCCGATAAAAATGATACCTCACTTGTGTGGGTAGGCCTAGCGCCCGCGACAGGAAACGCCCCAAAGCGCAACGTGGACACAGCTACATTTTTGAAGGAAAACAGAGGTGTTTTTTGCAAAGTGCCTACCTGTAGATTTTGGCCTGTAGCTCAGCCGCCACCTAGGGAAACCGACCAAACCTGTGCATTTCTGAAAACTAGAGACCTAGGGGAATCCAAGATGGGGTGACTTGTGTGGCTCGGACCAGGTTTTGTTACCCAGAATCCTTTGCAAACCTCAAAATTTGACTAAAAAAACACATGTTCCTCACATTTCTGTGGCACAAAGTTCTGGAATCTGAGAGGAGCCACAAATTTCCTTCCACCCAGCGTTCCCCCACGTCTCCCGATAAAAATGATACCTCACTTGTGTGGGTAGGCCTAGCGCCCACGACAGGAAACGCCCCAAAGCGCAATGTGGACACAGCCAAATTTTTGAAGGAAAACAGAGGTGTTTTTTGCAAAGTGCCTACCTGTAGATTTTGGCCTGTAGCTCAGCCGCCACCTAGGGAAACCTACCAAACCTGTGCATTTCTGAAAACTAGAGACCTAGGGGAATCCAAGATGGGGTGACTTGTGTGGCCCGGACCAGGTTCTGTTACCCAGAATCCTTTGCAAACCTCAAAATTTGGCTAAAAAAACACATGTTCCTCACATTTCTGTTCCAGAAAGTTCTGGAATCTGAGAGGAGCCACAAATTTCCTTCCACCCAGCGTTCCCCCACGTCTCCCGATAAAAATGATACCTCACTTGTGTGGGTAGGCCTAGCGCCCGCGACAGGAAACACCCCAAAGCGCAACGTGGACACAGCAAAATTTTTGAAGGAAAACAGAGGTGTTTTTTGCAAAGTGACTACCTGTAGATTTTGGCCTGTAGCTCAGCCGCCACCTAGGGAAACCTACCAAACCTGTGCATTTCTGAAAAACTAGAGACCTAGGGGAATCCAAGATGGGGTGACTTGTGTGGCTCGGACCAGGTTCTGTTACCCAGAATCCTTTGCAAACCTCAAAATTTGGCTAAAAAAACACATGTTCCTCACATTTCTGTGGCAGAAAGTTCTGGAATCTGAGAGGAGCCACACAATTCCTTCCACCCAGCGTTCCCCCACGTCTCCCGATAAAAATGATACCTCACTTGTGTGGGTAGGCCTAGCGCCCGCGACAGGAAACGCCCCAAAGCGCAACGTGGACACAGCCAAATTTTTGAAGGAAAACAGAGGTGTTTTTTGCAAAGTGCCTACCTGTAGATTTTGGCCTGTAGCTCAGCCGCCACCTAGGGAAACCTACCAAACCTGTGCATTTCTGAAAACTAGGGACCTAGGGGAATCCAAGATGGGGTGACTTGTGTGGCTCGGACCAGGTTCTGTTACCCTGAATCCTTTGCAAACCTCAAAATGTGGCTAAAAAAACACATGTTCCTCACATTTCTGTGGCAGAAAGTTCTGGAATCTGAGAGGAGCCACAAATTTCCTTCCACCCAGCGTTCCCACACGTCTCCCGATAAAAATAATACCTCACTTGTGTGGGTAGGCCTAGCGCCCGCGACAGGAAACGCCCCAAAGCGCAACGTGGACACAGCCAAATTTTTGAAGGAAAACAGAGGTGTTTTTTGCAAAGTGTCCACCTGTAGATTTTGGCCTGTAGCTCAGCCGCCACCTAGGGAAACCTACCAAACCTGTGCATTTCTGAAAACTAGAGACCTAGGGGAATCCAAGATGGGGTGACTTGTGTGGCTCGGACCAGGTTCTGTTACCCAGAATCCTTTGCAAACCTCAAAATTTGGCAAGAAAAGCACACGTTCCTCACATTTCTGTGGCACAAAGTTCTGGAATCTGAGAGGAGCCACACATTTCCTTCCACCCAGCGTTCCCCCACGTCTCCCGATAAAAATGATACCTCACTTGTGTGGGTAGGCCTAGCGCCCGCGACAAGAAACGCCCCAAAGCGCAACGTGGACACAGCCAAATTTTTGAAGGAAAAAAGAGGTGTTTTTTTGCAAAGTGCCTACCTGTAGATTTTGGCCTGTAGCTCAGCCGCCACCTAGGGAAACCTACCAAACCTGTGCATTTCTGAAAACTAGAGACCTAGGGGAATCCAAGATGGGGTGACTTGTGTGGCTCGGACCAGGTTCTGTTACCCAGAATCCTTTGCAAACCTCAAAATTTGGCTAAAAAAACACATGTTCCTCACATTTCTGTGGCAGAAAGTTCTGGAATCTGAGAGGAGCCACAAATTTCCTTCCACCCAGCGTTCCCCCACGTCTCCCGATAAAAATTATACCTCACTTGTGTGGGTAGGCCTAGCGCCCGCGACAGGAAACGCCCCAAAGCGCAACGTGGACACAGCCAAATTTTTGAAGGAAAAAAGAGGTGTTTTTTGCAAAGTGCCTACCTGTAGATTTTGGCCTGTAGCTCAGCCGCCACCTAGGGAAACCTACCAAACCTGTGCATTTCTGAAAACTAGAGACCTAGGGGAATCCAAGATGGGGTGACTTGTGTGGCTTGGACCAGGTTCTGTTACCCAGAATCCTTTGCAAACCTAAAAATTTGGCTAAAAAAACACATGTTCCTCACATTTCTGTGGCAGAAAGTTCTGGAATCTGAGAGGAGCCACAAATTTCCTTCCACCCAGCGTTCCCCCACGTCTCCCGATAAAAATGATACCTCACTTGTGTGGGTAGGCCTAGCGCCCGCGACAGGAAACGCCCCAAAGCGCAACGTGGACACAGCCAAATTTTTGAAGGAAAACAGAGGTGTTTTTTGCAAAGTGCCTACCTGTAGATTTTGGCCTGTAGCTCAGCCGCCACCTAGGGAAACCTACCAAACCTGTGCATTTCTGAAAACTAGAGACCTAGGGGAATCCAAGATGGGGTGACTTGTGTGGCTCGGACCAGGTTCTGTTACCCAGAATCCTTTGCAAACCTCAAGATTTGGCAAAAAAAACACATGTTCCTCACATTTCTGTGGCAGAAAGTTCTGGAATCTGAGAGGAGCCACAAATTTCATTCCACCCAGAGTTCCCCCACGTCTCCCGATAAAAATGATACCTCACTTTTGTGGGTAGGCCTAGCGCCCGTGACAGGAAACGCCCCAAAGCGCAACGTGGACACATCCAAATTTTTGAAGGAAAACAGAGGTGTTTTTTGCAAAGTGACTACCTGTAGATTTTGGCCTGTAGCTCAGCCGCCACCTAGGGAAAGCTACCAAACCTGTGCATTTCTGAAAACTAGAGACCTAGGGGAATCCAAGATGGGGTGACTTGTGTGGCTCGGACCAGGTTCTGTTACCCAGAATCCTTTGCAAACCTCAAAATGTGGCTAAAAAAACACATGTTCCTCACATTTCTGTGGCAGAAAGTTCTGGAATCTGAAAGGAGCCACACATTTCCTTCCACCCAGCGTTCCCCCACGTCTCCCGATAAAAATGATACCTCACTTGTGTGGGTAGGCCTAGCGCCCGCGACAGGAAACGCCCCAAAGCGCAACGTGGACACAGCCAAATTTTTGAAGGAAAACAGAGGTGTTTTTTGCAAAGTGCCTACCTGTAGATTTTGGCCTGTAGCTCAGCCGCCACCTAGGGAAACCCACCAAACCTGTGCATTTCTGAAAACTAGAGACCTAGGGGAATCCAAGATGGGGTGACTTGTGTGGCTCGGACCAGGTTTTGTTACCCAGAATCCTTTGCAAACCTCAAAATTTGACTAAAAAAACACATGTTCCTCACATTTCTGTGGCACAAAGTTCTGGAATCTGAGAGGAGCCACAAATTTCCTTCCACCCAGCGTTCCCCCACGTCTCCCGATAAAAATGATACCTCACTTGTGTGGGTAGGCATAGCGCCCGCGACAGGAAACGCCCCAAAGCGCAACGTGGACACAGCCAAATTTTTGAAGGAAAACAGAGGTGTTTTTTGCAAAGTGCCTACCTGTAGATTTTGGCCTGTAGCTCAGCCGCCACCTAGGGAAACCGACCAAACCTGTGCATTTCTGAAAACTAGAGACCTAGGGGAATCCAAGATGGGGTGACTTGTGTGGCCCGGACCAGGTTCTGTTACCCAGAATCCTTTGCAAACCTCAAAATTTGGCTAAAAAAACACATGTTCCTCACATTTCTGTGGCAGAAAGTTCTGGAATCTGAGAGGAGCCACAAATTTCCTTCCACCCAGCGTTCCCCCACGTCTCCCGATAAAAATGATACCTCACTTGTGTGGGTAGGCCTAGCGCCCGCTACAGGAAACACCCCAAAGCGCAACGTGGACACAGCCAAATTTTTGAAGGAAAACAGAGGTGTTTTTTGCAAAGTGACTACCTGTAGATTTTGGCCTGTAGCTCAGCCGCCACCTAGGGAAACCTACCAAACCTGTGCATTTCTGAAAACTAGAGACCTAGGGGAATCCAAGATGGGGTGACTTGTTTGGCTCGGACCAGGTTCTGTTACCCAGAATCCTTTGCAAACCTCAAAATTTGGCTAAAAAAACACATGTTCCTCACATTTCTGTGGCAGAAAGTTCTGGAATCTGAGAGGAGCCACAAATTTCCTTCAACCCAGCGTTCCCCCATGTCTCCCGATAAAAATGATACCTCACTTGTGTGGGTAGGCCTAGCGCCCGCAACAGGAAACGCCCCAAAGCGCAACGTGGACACAGCCAAATTTTTGAAGGAATACAGAGGTGTTTTTTGCAAAGTGCCTCCCTGTAGATTTTGGCCTGTAGCTCAGCCGCCACCTAGGGAAACCAACCAAACCTGTGCCTTTCTGAAAACTAGAGACCTAGGGGAATCCAAGATGGGGTGACTTGTGTGGCTCGGACCAGGTTCTGTTACCCAGAATCCTTTGCAAACCTCAAAATTTGGCTAAAAAAACACATGTTCCTCACATTTCTGTGGCAGAAAGTTCTGGAATCTGAGAGGAGCCACAAATTTCCTTCCACCCAGCGTTCCCCCACGTCTCCCGATAAAAATTATACCTCACTTGTGTGGGTAGGCCTAGCGCCCGCGACAGGAAACGCCCCAAAGCGCAACGTGGACACAGCCAAATTTTTGAAGGAAAAAAGAGGTGTTTTTTGCAAAGTGCCTACCTGTAGATTTTGGCCTGTAGCTCAGCCGCCACCTAGGGAAACCTACCAAACCTGTGCATTTCTGAAAACTAGAGACCTAGGGGAATCCAAGATGGGGTGACTTGTGTGGCTTGGACCAGGTTCTGTTACCCAGAATCCTTTGCAAACCTAAAAATTTGGCTAAAAAAACACATGTTCCTCACATTTCTGTGGCAGAAAGTTCTGGAATCTGAGAGGAGCCACAAATTTCCTTCCACCCAGCGTTCCCCCACGTCTCCCGATAAAAATGATACCTCACTTGTGTGGGTAGGCCTAGCGCCCGCGACAGGAAACGCCCCAAAGCGCAACGTGGACACAGCCAAATTTTTGAAGGAAAACAGAGGTGTTTTTTGCAAAGTGCCTACCTGTAGATTTTGGCCTGTAGCTCAGCCGCCACCTAGGGAAACCTACCAAACCTGTGCATTTCTGAAAACTAGAGACCTAGGGGAATCCAAGATGGGGTGACTTGTGTGGCTCGGACCAGGTTCTGTTACCCAGAATCCTTTGCAAACCTCAAGATTTGGCAAAAAAAACACATGTTCCTCACATTTCTGTGGCAGAAAGTTCTGGAATCTGAGAGGAGCCACAAATTTCATTCCACCCAGAGTTCCCCCACGTCTCCCGATAAAAATGATACCTCACTTTTGTGGGTAGGCCTAGCGCCCGTGACAGGAAACGCCCCAAAGCGCAACGTGGACACATCCAAATTTTTGAAGGAAAACAGAGGTGTTTTTTGCAAAGTGACTACCTGTAGATTTTGGCCTGTAGCTCAGCCGCCACCTAGGGAAAGCTACCAAACCTGTGCATTTCTGAAAACTAGAGACCTAGGGGAATCCAAGATGGGGTGACTTGTGTGGCTCGGACCAGGTTCTGTTACCCAGAATCCTTTGCAAACCTCAAAATGTGGCTAAAAAAACACATGTTCCTCACATTTCTGTGGCAGAAAGTTCTGGAATCTGAAAGGAGCCACACATTTCCTTCCACCCAGCGTTCCCCCACGTCTCCCGATAAAAATGATACCTCACTTGTGTGGGTAGGCCAGGCGCCCGCGACAGGAAACGCCCCAAAGCGCAACGTGGACACAGCCAAATTTTTGAAGGAAAACAGAGGTGTTTTTTGCAAAGTGCCTACCTGTAGATTTTGGCCTGTAGCTCAGCCGCCACCTAGGGAAACCCACCAAACCTGTGCATTTCTGAAAACTAGAGACCTAGGGGAATCCAAGATGGGGTGACTTGTGTGGCTCGGACCAGGTTTTGTTACCCAGAATCCTTTGCAAACCTCAAAATTTGACTAAAAAAACACATGTTCCTCACATTTCTGTGGCACAAAGTTCTGGAATCTGAGAGGAGCCACAAATTTCCTTCCACCCAGCGTTCCCCCACGTCTCCCGATAAAAATGATACCTCACTTGTGTGGGTAGGCATAGCGCCCGCGACAGGAAACGCCCCAAAGCGCAATGTGGACACAGCCAAATTTTTGAAGGAAAACAGAGGTGTTTTTTGCAAAGTGCCTACCTGTAGATTTTGGCCTGTAGCTCAGCCGCCACCTAGGGAAACCGACCAAACCTGTGCATTTCTGAAAACTAGAGACCTAGGGGAATCCAAGATGGGGTGACTTGTGTGGCCCGGACCAGGTTCTGTTACCCAGAATCCTTTGCAAACCTCAAAATTTGGCTAAAAAAACACATGTTCCTCACATTTCTGTGGCAGAAAGTTCTGGAATCTGAGAGGAGCCACAAATTTCCTTCCACCCAGCGTTCCCCCACGTCTCCCGATAAAAATGATACCTCACTTGTGTGGGTAGGCCTAGCGCCCGCTACAGGAAACACCCCAAAGCGCAACGTGGACACAGCCAAATTTTTGAAGGAAAACAGAGGTGTTTTTTGCAAAGTGACTACCTGTAGATTTTGGCCTGTAGCTCAGCCGCCACCTAGGGAAACCTACCAAACCTGTGCATTTCTGAAAACTAGAGACCTAGGGGAATCCAAGATGGGGTGACTTGTTTGGCTCGGACCAGGTTCTGTTACCCAGAATCCTTTGCAAACCTCAAAATTTGGCTAAAAAAACACATGTTCCTCACATTTCTGTGGCAGAAAGTTCTGGAATCTGAGAGGAGCCACAAATTTCCTTCAACCCAGCGTTCCCCCATGTCTCCCGATAAAAATGATACCTCACTTGTGTGGGTAGGCCTAGCGCCCGCAACAGGAAACGCCCCAAAGCGCAACGTGGACACAGCCAAATTTTTGAAGGAATACAGAGGTGTTTTTTGCAAAGTGCCTCCCTGTAGATTTTGGCCTGTAGCTCAGCCGCCACCTAGGGAAACCAACCAAACCTGTGCCTTTCTGAAAACTAGAGACCTAGGGGAATCCAAGATGGGGTGACTTGTGTGGCTCGGACCAGGTTCTGTTACCCAGAATCCTTTGCAAACCTAAAAATTTGGCTAAAAAAACACATGTTCCTCACATTTCTGTGGCAGAAAGTTCTGGAATCTGAGAGGAGCCACAAATTTCCTTCCACCCAGCGTTCCCCCACGTCTCCCGATAAAAATGATACCTCACTTGTGTGGGTAGGCCTAGCGCCCGCGACACGAAACGCCCCAAAGCACAACGTGGACACAGCCAAATTTTTGAAGGAAAACAGAGGTGTTTTTTGCAAAGTGACTACCTGTAGATTTTGGCCTGTAGCTCAGCCGCCACCTAGGGAAACCTACCAAACCTGTGCATTTCTGAAAACTAGAGACCTAGGGGAATCCAAGATGGGGTGACTTGTGTGGCTCGGACCAGGTTCTGTTACCCAGAATCCTTTGCAAACCTCAGAATTTGGCTAAATAAATACATGTTCCTCACATTTCTGTGGCAGAAAGTTCTGGAATCTAAGAGGAGCCACAAATTTCCTTCCACCCAGCGTTTCCCCACGTCTCCCGATAAAAATGATACCTCACTTGTGTGGGTAGGCCTAGCGCCCGCGACAGGAAACGCCCCAAAGCGCAACGTGGACACAGCCAAATTTTTGAAGGAAAACAGAGGTGTTTTTTGCAAAGTGTCTACCTGTAGATTTTGGCCTGTAGCTCAGCCGCCACCTAGGGAAACCTACCAAACCTGTGCATTTCTGAAAACTAGAGACATCGGGGAATCCAAGATGGGGCGACTTGTGTGGCTCGGACCAGGTTTTGTTACCCAGAATCCTTTGCAAACCTCAAAATTTGACTAAAAAAACACATGTTCCTCACATTTCTGTGGCAGAAAGTTCTGGAATCTGAGAGGAGCCACAAATTTCCTTCCACCCAGCGTTCCCCCACGTCTCCCGATAAAAATGATACCTCACTTGTGTGGGTAGGCCTAGCGCCCGCGACAGGAAACGCCCCAAAGCGCAACGTGGACACAGCCACATTTTTGAAGGAAAACAGAGGTGTTTTTTGCAAAGTGCCTACCTGTAGATTTTGGCCTGTAGCTCAGCCGCCACCTAGGGAAACCGACCAAACCTGTGCATTTCTGAAAACTAGAGACCTAGGGGAATCCAAGATGGGGTGACTTGTGTGGCTCGGACCAGGTTTTGTTACCCAGAATCCTTTGCAAACCTCAAAATTTTACTAAAAAAACACATGTTCCTCACATTTCTGTGGCACAAAGTTCTGGAATCTGAGAGGAGCCACAAATTTCCTTCCACCCAGCGTTCCCCCACGTCTCCCGATAAAAATGATACCTCACTTGTGTGGGTAGGCCTAGCGCCCGCGACAGGAAACGCCCCAAAGCGCAATGTGGACACAGCCAAATTTTTGAAGGAAAACAGAGGTGTTTTTTGCAAAGTGCCTACCTGTAGATTTTGGCCTGTAGCTCAGCCGCCACCTAGGGAAACCTACCAAACCTGTGCATTTCTGAAAACTAGAGACCTAGGGGAATCCAAGATGGGGTGACTTGTGTGGCCCGGACCAGGTTCTGTTACCCAGAATCCTTTGCAAACCTCAAAATTTGGCTAAAAAAACACATGTTCCTCACATTTCTGTTCCAGAAAGTTCTGGAATCTGAGAGGAGCCACAAATTTCCTTCCACCCAGCGTTCCCCCACGTCTCCCGATAAAAATGATACCTCACTTGTGTGGGTAGGCCTAGCGCCCGCGACAGGAAACACCCCAAAGCGCAACGTGGACACAGAACATTTTTTGAAGGAAAACAGAGGTGTTTTTTGCAAAGTGACTACCTGTAGATTTTGGCCTGTAGCTCAGCCGCCACCTAGGGAAACCTACCAAACCTGTGCATTTCTGAAAACTAGAGACCTAGGGGAATCCAAGATGGGGTGACTTGTTTGGCTCGGACCAGGTTCTGTTACCCAGAATCCTTTGGAAACCTCAAAATTTGGCTAAAAAAACACATGTTCCTCACATTTCTGTGGCAGAAAGTTCTGGAATCTGAGAGGAGCCACAAATTTCCTTCAACCCAGCGTTCCCCCATGTCTCCCGATAAAAATGATACCTCACTTGTGTGGGTAGGCCTAGCGCCCGCAACAGGAAACGCCCCAAAGCGCAACGTGGACACAGCCAAATTTTTGAAGGAATACAGAGGTGTTTTTTGCAAAGTGCCTACCTGTAGATTTTGGCCTGTAGCTCAGCCGCCACCTAGGGAAACCAACCAAACCTGTGCCTTTCTGAAAACTAGAGACCTAGGGGAATCCAAGATGGGGTGACTTGTGTGGCTCGGACCAGGTTCTGTTACCCAGAATCCTTTGCAAACCTAAAAATTTGGCTAAAAAAACACATGTTCCTCACATTTCTGTGGCAGAAAGTTCTGGAATCTGAGAGGAGCCACAAATTTCCTTCCACCCAGCGTTCCCCCACGTCTCCCGCTAAAAATGATACCTCACTTATGTGGGTAGGCCTAGCGCCCGCGACACGAAACGCCCCAAAGCACAACGTGGACACAGCCAAATTTTTGAAGGAAAACAGAGGTGTTTTTTGCAAAGTGACTACCTGTAGATTTTGGCCTGTAGCTCAGCCGCCACCTAGGGAAACCTACCAAACCTGTGCATTTCTGAAAAACTAGAGACCTAGGGGAATCCAAGATGGGGTGACTTGTGTGGCTCGGACCAGGTTCTGTTACCCAGAATCCTTTGCAAACCTCAAAATTTGGCTAAAAAAACACATGTTCCTCACATTTCTGTGGCAGAAAGTTCTGGAATCTGAGAGGAGCCACACAATTCCTTCCACCCAGCGTTCCCCCACGTCTCCCGATAAAAATGATACCTCACTTGTGTGGGTAGGCCTAGCGCTCGCGACAGGAAACGCCCCAAAGCGCAACGTGGACACAGCCAAATTTTTGAAGGAAAACAGAGGTGTTTTTTGCAAAGTGTCTACCTGTAGATTTTGGCCTGTAGCTCAGCCGCCACCTAGGGAAACCTACCAAACCTGTGCATTTCTGAAAACTAGAGACCTAGGGGAATCCAAGATGGGGTGACTTGTGTGGCTCGGACCAGGTTCTGTTACCCAGAATCCTTTGCAAACCTCAAAATTTGGCAAGAAAAGCACACGTTCCTCACATTTCTGTGGCACAAAGTTCTGGAATCTGAGAGGAGCCACACATTTCCTTCCACCCAGCGTTCCCCCACATCTCCCGATAAAAATGATACCTCACTTGTGTGGGTAGGCCTAGCGCCCGCGACAGGAAACGCCCCAAAGCGCAACGTGGACACAGCCAAATTTTTGAAGGAAAAAAGAGGTGTTTTTTTGCAAAGTGCCTACCTGTAGATTTTGGCCTGTAGCTCAGCCGCCACCTAGGGAAACCTACCAAACCTGTGCATTTCTGAAAACTAGAGACCTAGGGGAATCCAAGATGGGGTGACTTGTGTGGCTCGGACCAGGTTCTGTTACCCAGAATCCTTTGCAAACCTCAAAATTTGGCTAAAAAAACACATGTTCCTCACATTTCTGTGGCAGAAAGTTCTGGAATCTGAGAGGAGCCACAAATTTCCTTCCACCCAGCGTTCCCCCACGTCTCCCGATAAAAATGATACCTCACTTGTGTGGGTAGGCCTAGCGCCCGCGACAGGAAACGCCCCAAAGCGCAACGTGGACACAGCCAAATTTTTGAAGGAAAACAGAGGTGTTTTTTGCAAAGTGCCTACCTGTAGATTTTGGCCTGTAGCTCAGCCGCCACCTAGGGAAACCTACCAAACCTGTGCATTTCTGAAAACTAGAGACCTAGGGGAATCCAAGATGGGGTGACTTGTGTGGCTCGGACCAGGTTCTGTTACCCAGAATCCTTTGCAAACCTCAAGATTTGGCAAAAAAAACACATGTTCCTCACATTTCTGTGGCAGAAAGTTCTGGAATCTGAGAGGAGCCACAAATTTCATTCCACCCAGAGTTCCCCCACGTCTCCCGATAAAAATGATACCTCACTTTTGTGGGTAGGCCTAGCGCCCGTGACAGGAAACGCCCCAAAGCGCAACGTGGACACATCCAAATTTTTGAAGGAAAACAGAGGTGTTTTTTGCAAAGTGACTACCTGTAGATTTTGGCCTGTAGCTCAGCCGCCACCTAGGGAAAGCTACCAAACCTGTGCATTTCTGAAAACTAGAGACCTAGGGGAATCCAAGATGGGGTGACTTGTGTGGCTCAGACCAGGTTCTGTTACCCAGAATCCTTTGCAAACCTCAAAATGTGGCTAAAAAAACACATGTTCCTCACATTTCTGTGGCAGAAAGTTCTGGAATCTGAGAGGAGCCACACATTTCCTTCCACCCAGCGTTCCCCCACGTCTCCCGATAAAAATGATACCTCACTTGTGTGGGTAGGCCTAGCGCCCGCGACAGGAAACGCCCCAAAGCGCAACGTGGACACAGCCAAATTTTTGAAGGAAAACAGAGGTGTTTTTTGCAAAGTGCCTACCTGTAGATTTTGGCCTGTAGCTCAGCCGCCACCTAGGGAAACCCACCAAACCTGTGCATTTCTGAAAACTAGAGACCTAGGGGAATCCAAGATGGGGTGACTTGTGTGGCTCGGACCAGGTTTTGTTACCCAGAATCCTTTGCAAACCTCAAAATTTGACTAAAAAAACACATGTTCCTCACATTTCTGTGGCACAAAGTTCTGGAATCTGAGAGGAGCCACAAATTTCCTTCCACCCAGCGTTCCCCCACGTCTCCCGATAAAAATGATACCTCACTTGTGTGGGTAGGCATAGCGCCCGCGACAGGAAACGCCCCAAAGCGCAATGTGGACACAGCCAAATTTTTGAAGGAAAACAGAGGTGTTTTTTGCAAAGTGCCTACCTGTAGATTTTGGCCTGTAGCTCAGCCGCCACCTAGGGAAACCGACCAAACCTGTGCATTTCTGAAAACTAGAGACCTAGGGGAATCCAAGATGGGGTGACTTGTGTGGCCCGGACCAGGTTCTGTTACCCAGAATCCTTTGCAAACCTCAAAATTTGGCTAAAAAAACACATGTTCCTCACATTTCTGTGGCAGAAAGTTCTGGAATCTGAGAGGAGCCACAAATTTCCTTCCACCCAGCGTTCCCCCACGTCTCCCGATAAAAATGATACCTCACTTGTGTGGGTAGGCCTAGCGCCCGCTACAGGAAACACCCCAAAGCGCAACGTGGACACAGCAAAATTTTTGAAGGAAAACAGAGGTGTTTTTTGCAAAGTGACTACCTGTAGATTTTGGCCTGTAGCTCAGCCGCCACCTAGGGAAACCTACCAAACCTGTGCATTTCTGAAAACTAGAGACCTAGGGGAATCCAAGATGGGGTGACTTGTTTGGCTCGGACCAGGTTCTGTTACCCAGAATCCTTTGCAAACCTCAAAATTTGGCTAAAAAAACACATGTTCCTCACATTTCTGTGGCAGAAAGTTCTGGAATCTGAGAGGAGCCACAAATTTCCTTCAACCCAGCGTTCCCCCATGTCTCCCGATAAAAATGATACCTCACTTGTGTGGGTAGGCCTAGCGCCCGCAACAGGAAACGCCCCAAAGCGCAACGTGGACAGAGCCAAATTTTTGAAGGAATACAGAGGTGTTTTTTGCAAAGTGCCTACCTGTAGATTTTGGCCTGTAGCTCAGCCGCCACCTACGGAAACCAACCAAACCTGTGCCTTTCTGAAAACTAGAGACCTAGGGGAATCCAAGATGGGGTGACTTGTGTGGCTCGGACCAGGTTCTGTTACCCAGAATCCTTTGCAAACCTAAAAATTTGGCTAAAAAAACACATGTTCCTCACATTTCTGTGGCAGAAAGTTCTGGAATCTGAGAGGAGCCACAAATTTCCTTCCACCCAGCGTTCCCCCACGTCTCCCGATAAAAATGATACCTCACTTGTGTGGGTAGGCCTAGCGCCCGCGACACGAAACGCCCCAAAGCACAACGTGGACACAGCCAAATTTTTGAAGGAAAACAGAGGTGTTTTTTGCAAAGTGACTACCTGTAGATTTTGGCCTGTAGCTCAGCTGCCACCTAGCGAAACCTACCAAACCTGTGCATTTCTGAAAACTAGAGACCTAGGGGAATCCAAGATGGGGTGACTTGTGTGGCTCGGACCAGGTTCTGTTACCCAGAATCCTTTGCAAACCTCAAAATTTGGCTCAAAAACACATGTTCCTCACATTTCTGTGGCAGAAAGTTCTGGAATCTGAGAGGAGCCACACAATTCCTTCCACCCAGCGTTCCCCCACGTCTCCCGATAAAAATGATACCTCACTTGTGTGGGTAGGCCTAGCGCCCGCGACAGGAAACGCCCCAAAGCGCAACGTGGACACAGCCAAATTTTTGAAGGAAAACAGAGGTGTTTTTTGCAAAGTGCCTACCTGTAGATTTTGGCCTGTAGCTCAGCCGCCACCTAGGGAAACCTACCAAACCTGTGCATTTCTGAAAACTAGGGACCTAGGGGAATCCAAGATGGGGTGACTTGTGTGGCTCGGACCAGGTTCTGTTACCCTGAATCCTTTGCAAACCTCAAAATGTTGCTAAAAAAACACATGTTCCTCACATTTCTGTGGCAGAAAGTTCTGGAATCTGAGAGGAGCCACAAATTTCCTTCCACCCAGCGTTCCCCCACGTCTCCCGATAAAAATAATACCTCACTTGTGTGGGTAGGCCTAGCGCCCGCAACAGGAAACGCCCCAAAGCGCAACGTGGACACAGCCACATTTTTGAAGGAAAACAGAGGTGTTTTTTGCAAAGTGCCTACCTGTAGATTTTGGCCTGTAGCTCAGCCGCCACCTAGGGAAACCTACCAAACCTGTGCATTTCTGAAAACTAGAGACCTAGGGGAATCCAAGATGGGGTGACTTGTGGGGCTCGGACCGGGTTCTGTTACCCAGAATCCTTTGCAAACCTCAGAATTTGGCTAAATAAATACATGTTCCTCACATTTCTGTGGCAGAAAGTTCTGGAATCTAAGAGGAGCCACAAATTTCCTTCCACCCAGCGTTTCCCCACGTCTCCCGATAAAAATGATACCTCACTTGTGTGGGTAGGCCTAGCGCCCGCGACAGGAAACGCCCCAAAGCGCAACGTGGACACAGCCAAATTTTTGAAGGAAAACAGAGGTGTTTTTTGCAAAGTGTCTACCTGTAGATTTTGGCCTGTAGCTCAGCCGCCACCTAGGGAAACCTACCAAACCTATGCATTTCTGAAAACTAAAGACATAGGGGAATCCAAGATGGGGCGACTTGTGTGGCTCGGACCAGGTTTTGTTACCCAGAATCCTTTGCAAACCTCAAAATTTGACTAAAAAAACACATGTTCCTCACATTTCTGTGGCAGAAAGTTCTGGAATCTGAGAGGAGCCACAAATTTCCTTCCACCCAGCGTTCCCCCACGTCTCCCGATAAAAATGATACCTCACTTGTGTGGGTAGGCCTAGCGCCCGCGACAGGAAACGCCCCAAAGCGCAACGTGGACACAGCCACATTTTTGAAGGAAAACAGAGGTGTTTTTTGCAAAGTGCCTACCTGTAGATTTTGGCCTGTAGCTCAGCCGCCACCTAGGGAAACCGACCAAACCTGTGCATTTCTGAAAACTAGAGACCTAGGGGAATCCAAGATGGGGTGACTTGTGTGGCTCGGACCAGGTTTTGTTACCCAGAATCCTTTGCAAACCTCAAAATTTGACTAAAAAAACACATGTTCCTCACATTTCTGTGGCACAAAGTTCTGGAATCTGAGAGGAGCCACAAATTTCCTTCCACCCAGCGTTCCCCCACGTCTCCCGATAATAATGATACCTCACTTGTGTGGGTAGGCCTAGCGCCCACGACAGGAAACGCCCCAAAGCGCAATGTGGACACAGCCAAATTTTTGAAGGAAAACAGAGGTGTTTTTTGCAAAGTGCCTACCTGTAGATTTTGGCCTGTAGCTCAGCCGCCACCTAGGGAAACCTACCAAACCTGTGCATTTCTGAAAACTAGAGACCTAGGGGAATCCAAGATGGGGTGACTTGTGTGGCCCGGACCAGTTCTGTTACCCAGAATCCTTTGCAAACCTCAAAATTTGGCTAAAAAAACACATGTTCCTCACATTTCTGTTCCAGAAAGTTCTGGAATCTGAGAGGAGCCACAAATTTCCTTCCACCCAGCGTTCCCCCACGTCTCCCGATAAAAATGATACCTCACTTGTGTGGGTAGGCCTAGCGCCCGCGACAGGAAACACCCCAAAGCGCAACGTGGACACAGCAAAATTTTTGAAGGAAAACAGAGGTGTTTTTTGCAAAGTGACTACCTGTAGATTTTGGCCTGTAGCTCAGCCGCCACCTAGGGAAACCTACCAAACCTGTGCATTTCTGAAAACTAGAGACCTAGGGGAATCCAAGATGGGGTGACTTGTTTGGCTCGGACCAGGTTCTGTTACCCAGAATCCTTTGCAAACCTCAAAATTTGGCTAAAAAAACACATGTTCCTCACATTTCTGTGGCAGAAAGTTCTGGAATCTGAGAGGAGCCACAAATTTCCTTCAACCCAGCGTTCCCCCATGTCTCCCGATAAAAATGATACCTCACTTGTGTGGGTAGGCCTAGCGCCCGCAACAGGAAACGCCCCAAAGCGCAACGTGGACACAGCCAAATTTTTGAAGGAATACAGAGGTGTTTTTTGCAAAGTGCCTACCTGTAGATTTTGGCCTGTAGCTCAGCCGCCACCTAGGGAAACCAACCAAACCTGTGCCTTTCTGAAAACTAGAGACCTAGGGGAATCCAAGATGGGGTGACTTGTGTGGCTCGGACCAGGTTCTGTTACCCAGAATCCTTTGCAAACCTAAAAATTTGGCTAAAAAAACACATGTTCCTCACATTTCTGTGGCAGAAAGTTCTGGAATCTGAGAGGAGCCACAAATTTCCTTCCACCCAGCGTTCCCCCACGTCTCCCGATAAAAATGATACCTCACTTGTGTGGGTAGGCCTAGCGCCCGCGACACGAAACGCCCCAAAGCACAACGTGGACACAGCCAAATTTTTGAAGGAAAACAGAGGTGTTTTTTGCAAAGTGACTACCTGTAGATTTTGGCCTGTAGCTCAGCCGCCACCTAGGGAAACCTACCAAACCTGTGCATTTCTGAAAACTAGAGACCTAGGGGAATCCAAGATGGGGTGACTTGTGTGGCCCGGACCAGGTTCTGTTACCCAGAATCCTTTGCAAACCTCAAAATTTGGCTAAAAAAACACATGTTCCTCACATTTCTGTGGCAGAAAGTTCTGGAATCTGAGAGGAGCCACAAATTTCCTTCCACCCAGCGTTCCCCCACGTCTCCCGATAAAAATGATACCTCACTTGTGTGGGTAGGCCTAGCGCCCGCGACAGGAAACACCCCAAAGCGCAACGTGGACACAGCAAAATTTTTGAAGGAAAACAGAGGTGTTTTTTGCAAAGTGACTACCTGTAGATTTTGGCCTGTAGCTCAGCCGCCACCTAGGGAAACCTACCAAACCTGTGCATTTCTGAAAACTAGAGACCTAGGGGAATCCAAGATGGGGTGACTTGTTTGGCTCGGACCAGGTTCTGTTACCCAGAATCCTTTGCAAACCTCAAAATTTGGCAAGAAAAACACATGTTCCTCACATTTCTGTGGCAGAAAGTTCTGGAATCTGAGAGGAGCCACAAATTTCCTTCAACCCAGCGTTCCCCCATGTCTCCCGATAAAAATGATACCTCACTTGTGTGGGTAGGCCTAGCGCCCGCAACAGGAAACGCCCCAAAGCGCAACGTGGACAGAGCCAAATTTTTGAAGGAATACAGAGGTGTTTTTTGCAAAGTGCCTACCTGTAGATTTTGGCCTGTAGCTCAGCCGCCACCTAGGGAAACCAACCAAACCTGTGCCTTTCTGAAAACTAGAGACCTAGGGGAATCCAAGATGGGGTGACTTGTGTGGCTCGGACCAGGTTCTGTTACCCAGAATCCTTTGCAAACCTAAAAATTTGGCTAAAAAAACACATGTTCCTCACATTTCTGTGGCAGAAAGTTCTGGAATCTGAGAGGAGCCACAAATTTCCTTCCACCCAGCGTTCCCCCACGTCTCCCGATAAAAATGATACCTCACTTGTGTGGGTAGGCCTAGCGCCCGCGACACGAAACGCCCCAAAGCACAACGTGGACACAGCCAAATTTTTGAAGGAAAACAGAGGTGTTTTTTGCAAAGTGACTACCTGTAGATTTTGGCCTGTAGCTCAGCTGCCACCTAGCGAAACCTACCAAACCTGTGCATTTCTGAAAACTAGAGACCTAGGGGAATCCAAGATGGGGTGACTTGTGTGGCTCGGACCAGGTTCTGTTACCCAGAATCCTTTGCAAACCTCAAAATTTGGCTAAAAAAACACATGTTCCTCACATTTCTGTGGCAGAAAGTTCTGGAATCTGAGAGGAGCCACACAATTCCTTCCACCCAGCGTTCCCCCACGTCTCCCGATAAAAATGATACCTCACTTGTATGGGTAGGCCTAGCGCCCGCGACAGGAAACGCCCCAAAGCGCAACGTGGACACAGCCAAATTTTTGAAGGAAAACAGAGGTGTTTTTTGCAAAGTGCCTACCTGTAGATTTTGGCCTGTAGCTCAGCCGCCACCTAGGGAAACCTACCAAACCTGTGCATTTCTGAAAACTAGGGACCTAGGGGAATCCAAGATGGGGTGACTTGTGTGGCTCGGACCAGGTTCTGTTACCCTGAATCCTTTGCAAACCTCAAAATGTTGCTA
The DNA here is from genome assembly GCF_031143425.1 of Pleurodeles waltl. Taxonomy (NCBI): domain Eukaryota; kingdom Metazoa; phylum Chordata; class Amphibia; order Caudata; family Salamandridae; genus Pleurodeles; species Pleurodeles waltl. The sequence continues at coordinate 1,663,710,064 of NC_090440.1, forward strand.
AAAAAACACATGTTCCTCACATTTCTGTGGCAGAAAGTTCTGGAATCTGAGAGGAGCCACAAATTTCCTTCCACCCAGCGTTCCCCCACGTCTCCCGATAAAAATAATACCTCACTTGTGTGGGTAGGCCTAGCGCCCGCAACAGGAAACGCCCCAAAGCGCAACGTGGACACAGCCACATTTTTGAAGGAAAACAGAGGTGTTTTTTGCAAAGTGCCTACCTGTAGATTTTGGCCTGTAGCTCAGCCGCCACCTAGGGAAACCTACCAAACCTGTGCATTTCTGAAAACTAGAGACCTAGGGGAATCCAAGATGGGGTGACTTGTGGGGCTCGGACCAGGTTCTGTTACCCAGAATCCTTTGCAAACCTCAGAATTTGGCTAAATAAATACATGTTCCTCACATTTCTGTGGCAGAAAGTTCTGGAATCTAAGAGGAGCCACAAATTTCCTTCCACCCAGCGTTTCCCCACGTCTCCCGATAAAAATGATACCTCACTTGTGTGGGTAGGCCTAGCGCCCGCGACAGGAAACGCCCCAAAGCGCAACGTGGACACAGCCAAATTTTTGAAGGAAAACAGAGGTGTTTTTTGCAAAGTGTCTACCTGTAGATTTTGGCCTGTAGCTCAGCCGCCACCTAGGGAAACCTACCAAACCTGTGCATTTCTGAAAACTAGAGACATAGGGGAATCCAAGATGGGGCGACTTGTGTGGCTCGGACCAGGTTTTGTTACCCAGAATCCTTTGCAAACCTCAAAATTTGACTAAAAAAACACATGTTCCTCACATTTCTGTGGCAGAAAGTTCTGGAATCTGAGAGGAGCCACAAATTTCCTTCCACCCAGCGTTCCCCCACGTCTCCCGATAAAAATGATACCTCACTTGTGTGGGTAGGCCTAGCGCCCACGACAGGAAACGCCCCAAAGCGCAATGTGGACACAGCCAAATTTTTGAAGGAAAACAGAGGTGTTTTTTGCAAAGTGCCTACCTGTAGATTTTGGCCTGTAGCTCAGCCGCCACCTAGGGAAACCTACCAAACCTGTGCATTTCTGAAAACTAGAGACCAGGGGAATCCAAGATGGGGTGACTTGTGTGGCCCGGACCAGGTTCTGTTACCCAGAATCCTTTGCAAACCTCAAAATTTGGCTAAAAAAACACATGTTCCTCACATTTCTGTTCCAGAAAGTTCTGGAATCTGAGAGGAGCCACAAATTTCCTTCCACCCAGCGTTCCCCCACGTCTCCCGATAAAAATGATACCTCACTTGTGTGGGTAGGCCTAGCGCCCGCGACAGGAAACACCCCAAAGCGCAACGTGGACACAGCAAAATTTTTGAAGGAAAACAGAGGTGTTTTTTGCAAAGTGACTACCTGTAGATTTTGGACTGTAGCTCAGCCGCCACCTAGGGAAACCTACCAAACCTGTGCATTTCTGAAAACTAGAGACCTAGGGGAATCCAAGATGGGGTGACTTGTGTGGCTCGGACCAGGTTCTGTTACCCAGAATCCTTTGCAAACCTCAAAATTTGGCTAAAAAAACACATGTTCCTCACATTTCTGTGGCAGAAAGTTCTGGAATCTGAGAGGAGCCACAAATTTCCTTCAACCCAGCGTTCCCCCATGTCTCCCGATAAAAATGATACCTCACTTGTGTGGGTAGGCCTAGCGCCCGCAACAGGAAACGCCCCAAAGCGCAACGTGGACACAGCCAAATTTTTGAAGGAATACAGAGGTGTTTTTTGCAAAGTGCCTACCTGTAGATTTTGGCCTGTAGCTCAGCCGCCACCTAGGGAAACCAACCAAACCTGTGCCTTTCTGAAAACTAGAGACCTAGGGGAATCCAAGATGGGGTGACTTGTGTGGCTCGGACCAGGTTCTGTTACCCAGAATCCTTTGCAAACCTAAAAATGTGGCTAAAAAAACACATGTTCCTCACATTTCTGTGGCAGAAAGTTCTGGAATCTGAGAGGAGCCACAAATTTCCTTCCACCCAGCGTTCCCCCACGTCTCCCGATAAAAATGATACCTCACTTGTGTGGGTAGGCCTAGCGCCCGCGACACGAAACGCCCCAAAGCACAACGTGGACACAGCCAAATTTTTGAAGGAAAACAGAGGTGTTTTTTGCAAAGTGACTACCTGTAGATTTTGGCCTGTAGCTCAGCCGCCACCTAGGGAAACCTACCAAACCTGTGCATTTCAGAAAACTAGAGACCTAGGGGAATCCAAGATGGGGTGACTTGTGTGGCTCGGACCAGGTTCTGTTACCCAGAATCCTTTGCAAACCTCAAAATTTGGCTAAAAAAACACATGTTCCTCACATTTCTGTGGCAGAAAGTTCTGGAATCTGAGAGGAGCCACACAATTCCTTCCACCCAGCGTTCCCCCACGTCTCCCGATAAAAATGATACCTCACTTGTGTGGGTAGGCCTAGCGCCCGCGACAGGAAACGCCCCAAAGCGCAACGTGGACACAGCCAAATTTTTTAAGGAAAACAGAGGTGTTTTTTGCAAAGTGCCTACCTGTAGATTTTGGCCTGTAGCTCAGCCGCCACCTAGGGAAACCTACCAAACCTGTGCATTTCTGAAAACTAGGGACCTAGGGGAATCCAAGATGGGGTGACTTGTGTGGCTCGGACCAGGTTCTGTTACCCTGAATCCTTTGCAAACCTCAAAATGTGGCTAAAAAAACACATGTTCCTCACATTTCTGTGGCAGAAAGTTCTGGAATCTGAGAGGAGCCACAAATTTCCTTCCACCCAGCGTTCCCCCACGTCTCCCGATAAAAATAATACCTCACTTGTGTGGGTAGGCCTAGCGCCCGCAACAGGAAACGCCCCAAAGCGCAACGTGGACACAGCCAAATTTTTGAAGGAAAACAGAGGTGTTTTTTGCAAAGTGCCTACCTGTAGATTTTGGCCTGTAGCTCAGCCGCCACCTAGGGAAACTTACCAAACCTGTGCATTTCTGAAAACTAGAGACGTAGGGGAATCCAAGATGGGGTGACTTGTGGGGCTCAGACCAGATTCTGTTACCCAGAATCCTTTGCAAACCTCAGAATTTGGCTAAATAAATACATGTTCCTCACATTTCTGTGGCAGAAAGTTCTGGAATCTAAGAGGAGCCACAAATTTCCTTCCACCCAGCGTTTCCCCACGTCTCCCGATAAAAATGATACCTCACTTGTGTGGGTAGGCCTAGCGCCCGCGACAGGAAACGCCCCAAAGCGCAACGTGGACACAGCCACATTTTTGAAGGAAAACAGAGGTGTTTTTTGCAAAGTGTCTACCTGTAGATTTTGGCCTGTAGCTCAGCCGCCACCTAGGGAAACCTACCAAACCTGTGCATTTCTGAAAACTAGAGACATAGGGGAATCCAAGATGGGGCGACTTGTGTGGCTCGGACCAGGTTTTGTTACCCAGAATCCTTTGCAAACCTCAAAATTTTACTAAAAAAACACATGTTCCTCACATTTCTGTGGCACAAAGTTCTGGAATCTGAGAGGAGCCACAAATTTCCTTCCACCCAGCGTTCCCCCACGTCTCCCGATAAAAATGATACCTCACTTGTGTGGGTAGGCCTAGCGCCCGCGACAGGAAACGCCCCAAAGCGCAATGTGGACACAGCCAAATTTTTGAAGGAAAACAGAGGTGTTTTTTGCATAGTGCCTACCTGTAGATTTTGGCCTGTAGCTCAGCCGCCACCTAGGGAAACCTACCAAACCTGTGCATTTCTGAAAACTAGAGACCTAGGGGAATCCAAGATGGGGTGACTTGTGTAGCCCGGACCAGGTTCTGTTACCCAGAATCCTTTGCAAACCTCAAAATTTGGCTAAAAAAACACATGTTCCTCACATTTCTGTTCCAGAAAGTTCTGGAATCTGAGAGGAGCCACAAATTTCCTTCCACCCAGCGTTCCCCCACGTCTCCCGATAAAAATGATACCTCACTTGTGTGGGTAGGCCTAGCGCCCGCGACAGGAAACACCCCAAAGCGCAACGTGGACACAGCAAAATTTTTGAAGGAAAACAGAGGTGTTTTTTGCAAAGTGACTACCTGTAGATTTTGGCCTGTAGCTCAGCCGCCACCTAGGGAAACCTACCAAACCTGTGCATTTCTGAAAACTAGAGACCTAGGGGAATCCAAGATGGGGTGACTTGTTTGGCTCGGACCAGGTTCTGTTACCCTGAATCCTTTGCAAACATCAAAATTTGGCTAAAAAAACACATGTTCCTCACATTTCTGTGGCAGAAAGTTCTGGAATCAGAGGAGCCACAAATTTCCTTAAACCCAGCGTTCCCCCATGTCTCCCGATAAAAATGATACCTCACTTGTGTGGGTAGGCCTAGCGCCCGCAACAGGAAACGCCCCAAAGCGCAACGTGGACAGAGCCAAATTTTTGAAGGAATACAGAGGTGTTTTTTGCAAAGTGCCTACCTGTAGATTTTGGCCTGTAGCTCAGCCGCCACCTACGGAAACCAACCAAACCTGTGCCTTTCTGAAAACTAGAGACCTAGGGGAATCCAAGATGGGGTGACTTGTGTGGCTCGGACCAGGTTCTGTTACCCAGAATCCTTTGCAAACCTAAAAATTTGGCTAAAAAAACACATGTTCCTCACATTTCTGTGGCAGAAAGTTCTGGAATCTGAGAGGAGCCACAAATTTCCTTCCACCCAGCGTTCCCCCACGTCTCCCGATAAAAATGATACCTCACTTGTGTGGGTAGGCCTAGCGCCCGCGACACGAAACGCCCCAAAGCACAACGTGGACACAGCCAAATTTTTGAAGGAAAACAGAGGTGTTTTTTGCAAAGTGACTACCTGTAGATTTTGGCCTGTAGCTCAGCTGCCACCTAGCGAAACCTACCAAACCTGTGCATTTCTGAAAACTAGAGACCTAGGGGAATCCAAGATGGGGTGACTTGTGTGGCTCGGACCAGGTTCTGTTACCCAGAATCCTTTGCAAACCTCAAAATTTGGCTAAAAAAACACTTGTTCCTCACATTTCTGTGGCAGAAAGTTCTGGAATCTGAGAGGAGCCACACAATTCCTTCCACCCAGCGTTCCCCCACGTCTCCCGATAAAAATGATACCTCACTTGTGTGGGTAGGCCTAGCGCCCGCGACAGGAAACGCCCCAAAGCGCAACGTGGACACAGCCAAATTTTTGAAGGAAAACAGAGGTGTTTTTTGCAAAGTGCCTACCTGTAGATTTTGGCCTGTAGCTCAGCCGCCACCTAGGGAAACCTACCAAACCTGTGCATTTCTGAAAACTAGGGACCTAGGGGAATCCAAGATGGGGTGACTTGTGTGGCTCGGACCAGGTTCTGTTACCCTGAATCCTTTGCAAACCTCAAAATGTTGCTAAAAAAACACATGTTCCTCACATTTCTGTGGCAGAAAGTTCTGGAATCTGAGAGGAGCCACAAATTTCCTTCCACCCAGCGTTCCCCCACGTCTCCCGATAAAAATAATACCTCACTTGTGTGGGTAGGCCTAGCGCCCGCAACAGGAAACGCCCCAAAGCGCAACGTGGACACAGCCACATTTTTGAAGGAAAACAGAGGTGTTTTTTGCAAAGTGCCTACCTGTAGATTTTGGCCTGTAACTCAGCCGCCACCTAGGGAAACCTACCAAACCTGTGCATTTCTGAAAACTAGAGACCTAGGGGAATCCAAGATGGGGTGACTTGTGGGGCTCGGACCAGGTTCTGTTACCCAGAATCCTTTGCAAACCTCAGAATTTGGCTAAATAAATACATGTTCCTCACATTTCTGTGGCAGAAAGTTCTGGAATCTAAGAGGAGCCACAAATTTCCTTCCACCCAGCGTTTCCCCACGTCTCCCGATAAAAATGATACCTCACTTGTGTGGGTAGGCCTAGCGCCCGCGACAGGAAACGCCCCAAAGCGCAACGTGGACACAGCCAAATTTTTGAAGGAAAACAGAGGTGTTTTTTGCAAAGTGTCTACCTGTAGATTTTGGCCTGTAGCTCAGCCGCCACCTAGGGAAACCTACCAAACCTGTGCATTTCTGAAAACTAGAGACATAGGGGAATCCAAGATGGGGCGACTTGTGTGGCTCGGACCAGGTTTTGTTACCCAGAATCCTTTGCAAACCTCAAAATTTGACTAAAAAAACACATGTTCCTCACATTTCTGTGGCAGAAAGTTCTGGAATCTGAGAGGAGCCACAAATTTCCTTCCACCCAGCGTTCCCCCACGTCTCCCGATAAAAATGATACCTCACTTGTGTGGGTAGGCCTAGCGCCCGCGACAGGAAACGCCCCAAAGCGCAACGTGGACACAGCCACATTTTTGAAGGAAAACAGAAGTGTTTTTTGCAAAGTGCCTACCTGTAGATTTTGGCCTGTAGCTCAGCCGCCACCTAGGGAAACCGACCAAACCTGTGCATTTCTGAAAACTAGAGACCTAGGGGAATCCAAGATGGGGTGACTTGTGTGGCTCGGACCAGGTTTTGTTACCCAGAATCCTTTGCAAACCTCAAAATTTGACTAAAAAAACACATGTTCCTCACATTTCTGTGGCACAAAGTTCTGGAATCTGAGAGGAGCCACAAATTTCCTTCCACCCAGCGTTCCCCCACGTCTCCCGATAAAAATGATACCTCACTTGTGTGGGTAGGCCTAGCGCCCACGACAGGAAACGCCCCAAAGCGCAATGCGGACACAGCCAAATTTTTGAAGGAAAACAGAGGTGTTTTTTGCAAAGTGCCTACCTGTAGATTTTGGCCTGTAGCTCAGCCGCCACCTAGGGAAACCTACCAAACCTGTGCATTTCTGAAAACTAGAGACCTAGGGGAATCCAAGATGGGGTGACTTGTGGGGCTCGGACCAGGTTCTGTTACCCAGAATCCTTTGCAAACCTCAGAATTTGGCTAAATAAATACATGTTCCTCACATTTCTGTGGCAGAAAGTTCTGGAATCTAAGAGGAGCCACAAATTTCCTTCCACCCAGCGTTTCCCCACGTCTCCCGATAAAAATGATACCTCACTTGTGTGGGTAGGCCTAGCGCCCGCGACAGGAAACGCCCCAAAGCGCAACGTGGACACAGCCAAATTTTTGAAGGAAAACAGAGGTGTTTTTTGCAAAGTGCCTACCTGTAGATTTTGGCCTGTAGCTCAGCCGCCACCTAGGGAAACCTACCAAACCTGTGCATTTCTGAAAACTAGAGACATAGGGGAATCCAAGATGGGGCGACTTGTGTGGCTCGGACCAGGTTTTGTTACCCAGAATCCTTTGCAAACCTCAAAATTTGACTAAAAAAACACATGTTCCTCACATTTCTGTGGCAGAAAGTTCTGGAATCTGAGAGGAGCCACAAATTTCCTTCCACCCAGCGTTCCCCCACGTCTCCCGATAAAAATGATACCTCACTTGTGTGGGTAGGCCTAGCGCCCGCGACAGGAAACGCCCCAAAGCACAACGTGGACACAGCCACATTTTTGAAGGAAAACAGAGGTGTTTTTTGCAAAGTGCCTACCTGTAGATTTTGGCCTGTAGCTCAGCCGCCACCTAGGGAAACCTACCAAACCTGTGCATTTCTGAAAACTAGAGACATAGGGGAATCCAAGATGGGGCGACTTGTGTGGCTCGGACCAGGTTTTGTTACCCAGAATCCTTTGCAAACCTCAAAATTTGACTAAAAAAACACATGTTCCTCACATTTCTGTGGCAGAAAGTTCTGGAATCTGAGAGGAGCCACAAATTTCCTTCCACCCAGCGTTCCCCCACGTCTCCCGATAAAAATGATACCTCACTTGTGTGGGTAGGCCTAGCGCCCGCGACAGGAAACGCCCCAAAGCGCAACGTGGACACAGCCACATTTTTGAAGGAAAACAGAGGTGTTTTTTGCAAAGTGCCTACCTGTAGATTTTGGCCTGTAGCTCAGCCGCCACCTAGGGAAACCGACCAAACCTGTGCATTTCTGAAAACTAGAGACCTAGGGGAATCCAAGATGGGGTGACTTGTGTGGCTCGGACCAGGTTTTGTTACCCAGAATCCTTTGCAAACCTCAAAATTTGACTAAAAAAACACATGTTCCTCACATTTCTGTGGCACAAAGTTCTGGAATCTGAGAGGAGCCACAAATTTCCTTCCACCCAGCGTTCCCCCACGTCTCCCGATAAAAATGATACCTCACTTGTGTGGGTAGGCCTAGCGCCCACGAGAGGAAACGCCCCAAAGCGCAATGCGGACACAGCCAAATTTTTGAAGGAAAACAGAGGTGTTTTTTGCAAAGTGCCTACCTGTAGATTTTGGCCTGTAGCTCAGCCGCCACCTAGGGAAACCTACCAAACCTGTGCATTTCTGAAAACTAGAGACCTAGAGGAATCCAAGATGGGGTGACTTGTGGGGCTCGGACCAGGTTCTGTTACCCAGAATCCTTTGCAAACCTCAGAATTTGGCTAAATAAATACATGTTCCTCACATTTCTGTGGCAGAAAGTTCTGGAATCTAAGAGGAGCCACAAATTTCCTTCCACCCAGCGTTTCCCCACGTCTCCCGATAAAAATGATACCTCACTTGTGTGGGTAGGCCTAGCGCCCGCGACAGGAAACGCCCCAAAGCGCAACGTGGACACAGCCAAATTTTTGAAGGAAAACAGAGGTGTTTTTTGCAAAGTGTCTACCTGTAGATTTTGGCCTGTAGCTCAGCCGCCACCTAGGGAAACCTACCAAACCTGTGCATTTCTGAAAACTAGAGACATAGGGGAATCCAAGATGGGGCGACTTGTGTGGCTCGGACCAGGTTTTGTTACCCAGAATCCTTTGCAAACCTCAAAATTTGACTAAAAAAACACATGTTCCTCACATTTCTGTGGCAGAAAGTTCTGGAATCTGAGAGGAGCCACAAATTTCCTTCCACCCAGCGTTCCCCCACGTCTCCCGATAAAAATGATACCTCACTTGTGTGGGTAGGCCTAGCGCCCGCGACAGGAAACGCCCCAAAGCACAACGTGGACACAGCCACATTTTTGAAGGAAAACAGAGGTGTTTTTTGCAAAGTGCCTACCTGTAGATTTTGGCCTGTAGCTCAGCCGCCACCTAGGGAAACCGACCAAACCTGTGCATTTCTGAAAACTAGAGACCTAGGGGAATCCAAGATGGGGTGACTTGTGTGGCTCGGACCAGGTTTTGTTACCCAGAATCCTTTGCAAACCTCAAAATTTGACTAAAAAAAAACATGTTCCTCACATTTCTGTGGCACAAAGTTCTGGAATCTGAGAGGAGCCACAAATTTCCTTCCACCCAGCGTTCCCCCACGTCTCCCGATAAAAATGATACCTCACTTGTGTGGGTAGGCCTAGCGCGCACGACAGGAAACGCCCCAAAGCGCAATGCGGACACAGCCAAATTTTTGAAGGAAAACAGAGGTGTTTTTTGCAAAGTGCCTACCTGTAGATTTTGGCCTGTAGCTCAGCCGCCACCTAGGGAAACCTACCAAACCTGTGCATTTCTGAAAACTAGAGACCTAGGGGAATCCAAGATGGGGTGACTTGTGTGGCCCGGACCAGGTTCTGTTACCCAGAATCCTTTGCAAACCTCAAAATTTGGCTAAAAAAACACATGTTCCTCACATTTCTGTTCCAGAAAGTTCTGGAATCTGAGAGGAGCCACAAATTTCCTTCCACCCAGCGTTCCCCCACGTCTCCCGATAAAAATGATACCTCACTTGTGTGGGTAGGCCTAGCGCCCGCGACAGGAAACACCCCAAAGCGCAACGTGGACACAGCAAAATTTTTGAAGGAAAACAGAGGTGTTTTTTGCAAAGTGTCTACCTGTAGATTTTGGCCTGTAGCTCAGCCGCCACCTAGGGAAACCTACCAAACCTGTGCATTTCTGAAAACTAGAGACATAGGGGAATCCAAGATGGGGCGACTTGTGTGGCTCGGACCAGGTTTTGTTACCCAGAATCCTTTGCAAACCTCAAAATTTGACTAAAAAAACACATGTTCCTCACATTTCTGTGGCAGAAAGTTCTGGAATCTGAGAGGAGCCACAAATTTCCTTCCACCCAGCGTTCCCCCACGTCTCCCGATAAAAATGATACCTCACTTGTGTGGGTAGGCCTAGCGCCCGCGACAGGAAACGCCCCAAAGCACAACGTGGACACAGCCACATTTTTGAAGGAAAACAGAGGTGTTTTTTGCAAAGTGCCTACCTGTAGATTTTGGCCTGTAGCTCAGCCGCCACCTAGGGAAACCGACCAAACCTGTGCATTTCTGAAAACTAGAGACCTAGGGGAATCCAAGATGGGGTGACTTGTGTGGCTCGGACCAGGTTTTGTTACCCAGAATCCTTTGCAAACCTCAAAATTTGACTAAAAAAAAACATGTTCCTCACATTTCTGTGGCACAAAGTTCTGGAATCTGAGAGGAGCCACAAATTTCCTTCCACCCAGCGTTCCCCCACGTCTCCCGATAAAAATGATACCTCACTTGTGTGGGTAGGCCTAGCGCGCACGACAGGAAACGCCCCAAAGCGCAATGCGGACACAGCCAAATTTTTGAAGGAAAACAGAGGTGTTTTTTGCAAAGTGCCTACCTGTAGATTTTGGCCTGTAGCTCAGCCGCCACCTAGGGAAACCTACCAAACCTGTGCATTTCTGAAAACTAGAGACCTAGGGGAATCCAAGATGGGGTGACTTGTGTGGCCCGGACCAGGTTCTGTTACCCAGAATCCTTTGCAAACCTCAAAATTTGGCTAAAAAAACACATGTTCCTCACATTTCTGTTCCAGAAAGTTCTGGAATCTGAGAGGAGCCACAAATTTCCTTCCACCCAGCGTTCCCCCACGTCTCCCGATAAAAATGATACCTCACTTGTGTGGGTAGGCCTAGCGCCCGCGACAGGAAACACCCCAAAGCGCAACGTGGACACAGCAAAATTTTTGAAGGAAAACAGAGGTGTTTTTTGCAAAGTGACTACCTGTAGATTTTGGCCTGTAGCTCAGCCGCCACCTAGGGAAACCTACCAAACCTGTGCATTTCTGAAAACTAGAGACCTAGGGGAATCCAAGATGGGGTGACTTGTTTGGCTCGGACCAGGTTCTGTTACCCAGAATCCTTTGCAAACCTCAAAATTTGGCTAAAAAAACACATGTTCCTCACATTTCTGTGGCAGAAAGTTCTGGAATCTGAGAGGAGCCACAAATTTCCTTCCACCCAGCGTTCCCCCACGTCTCCCGATAAAAATGATACCTCACTTGTGTGGGTAGGCCTAGCGCCCGCGACAGGAAACGCCCCAAAGCGCAACGTGGACACAGCCACATTTTTGAAGGAAAACAGAGGTGTTTTTTGCAAAGTGCCTACCTGTAGATTTTGGCCTGTAGCTCAGCCGCCACCTAGGGAAACCGACCAAACCTGTGCATTTCTGAAAACTAGAGACCTAGGGGAATCCAAGATGGGGTGACTTGTGTGGCTCGGACCAGGTTTTGTTACCCAGAATCCTTTGCAAACCTCAAAATTTGACTAAAAAAACACATGTTCCTCACATTTCTGTGGCACAAAGTTCTGGAATCTGAGAGGAGCCACAAATTTCCTTCCACCCAGCGTTCCCCCACGTCTCCCGATAAAAATGATACCTCACTTGTGTGGTTAGGCCTAGCGCCCACGACAGGAAACGCCCCAAAGCGCAATGCGGACACAGCCAAATTTTTGAAGGAAAACAGAGGTGTTTTTTGCAAAGTGCCTACCTGTAGATTTTGGCCTGTAGCTCAGCCGCCACCTAGGGAAACCTACCAAACCTGTGCATTTCTGAAAACTAGAGACCTAGGGGAATCCAAGATGGGGTGACTTGTGGGGCTCGGACCAGGTTCTGTTACCCAGAATCCTTTGCAAACCTCAGAATTTGGCTAAATAAATACATGTTCCTCACATTTCTGTGGCAGAAAGTTCTGGAATCTAAGAGGAGCCACAAATTTCCTTCCACCCAGCGTTTCCCCACGTCTCCCGATAAAAATGATACCTCACTTGTGTGGGTAGGCCTAGCGCCCGCGACAGGAAACGCCCCAAAGCGCAACGTGGACACAGCCAAATTTTTGAAGGAAAACAGAGGTGTTTTTTGCAAAGTGCCTACCTGTAGATTTTGGCCTGTAGCTCAGCCGCCACCTAGGGAAACCTACCAAACCTGTGCATTTCTGAAAACTAGAGACATAGGGGAATCCAAGATGGGGCGACTTGTGTGGCTCGGACCAGGTTTTGTTACCCAGAATCCTTTGCAAACCTCAAAATTTGACTAAAAAAACACATGTTCCTCACATTTCTGTGGCAGAAAGTTCTGGAATCTGAGAGGAGCCACAAATTTCCTTCCACCCAGCGTTCCCCCACGTCTCCCGATAAAAATGATACCTCACTTGTGTGGGTAGGCCTAGCGCCCGCGACAGGAAACGCCCCAAAGCACAACGTGGACACAGCCACATTTTTGAAGGAAAACAGAGGTGTTTTTTGCAAAGTGCCTACCTGTAGATTTTGGCCTGTAGCTCAGCCGCCACCTAGGGAAACCGACCAAACCTGTGCATTTCTGAAAACTAGAGACCTAGGGGAATCCAAGATGGGGTGACTTGTGTGGCTCGGACCAGGTTTTGTTAGCCAGAATCCTTTGCAAACCTCAAAATTTGACTAAAAAAACACATGTTCCTCACATTTCTGTGGCACAAAGTTCTGGAATCTGAGAGGAGCCACAAATTTCCTTCCACCCAGCGTTCCCCCACGTCTCCCGATAAAAATGATACCTCACTTGTGTGGGTAGGCCTAGCGCCCACGACAGGAAACGCCCCAAAGCGCAATGCGGACACAGCCAAATTTTTGAAGGAAAACAGAGGTGTTTTTTGCAAAGTGCCTACCTGTAGATTTTGGCCTGTAGCTCAGCCGCCACCTAGGGAAACCTACCAAACCTGTGCATTTCTGAAAACTAGAGACCTAGGGGAATCCAAGATGGGGTGACTTGTGTGGCCCGGACCAGGTTCTGTTACCCAGAATCCTTTGCAAACCTCAAAATTTGGCTAAAAAAACACATGTTCCTCACATTTCTGTTCCAGAAAGTTCAGGAATCTGAGAGGAGCCACAAATTTCCTTCCACCCAGCGTTCCCCCACGTCTCCCGATAAAAATGATACCTCACTTGTGTGGGTAGGCCTAGCGCCCGCGACAGGAAACATCCCAAAGCGCAACGTGGACACAGCAAAATTTTTGAAGGAAAACAGAGGTGTTTTTTGCAAAGTGACTACCTGTAGATTTTGGCCTGTAGCTCAGCCGCCACCTAGGGAAACCTACCAAACCTGTGCATTTCTGAAAACTAGAGACCTAGGGGAATCCAAGATGGGGTGACTTGTTTGGCTCGGACCAGGTTCTGTTACCCAGAATCCTTTGCAAACCTCAAAATTTGGCTAAAAAAACACATGTTCCTCACATTTCTGTGGCAGAAAGTTCTGGAATCTGAGAGGAGCCACAAATTTCCTTCCACCCAGCGTTCCCCCACGTCTCCCGATAAAAATGATACCTCACTTGTGTGGGTAGGCCTAGCGCCCACGACAGGAAACGCCCCAAAGCGCAATGTGGACACAGCCAAATTTTTGAAGGAAAACAGAGGTGTTTTTTGCAAAGTGCCTACCTGTAGATTTTGGCCTGTAGCTCAGCCGCCACCTAGGGAAACCTACCAAACCTGTGCATTTCTGAAAACTAGAGACCAGGGGAATCCAAGATGGGGTGACTTGTGTGGCCCGGACCAGGTTCTGTTACCCAGAATCCTTTGCAAACCTCAAAATTTGGCTAAAAAAACACATGTTCCTCACATTTCTGTTCCAGAAAGTTCTGGAATCTGAGAGGAGCCACAAATTTCCTTCCACCCAGCGTTCCCCCACGTCTCCCGATAAAAATGATACCTCACTTGTGTGGGTAGGCCTAGCGCCCGCGACAGGAAACACCCCAAAGCGCAACGTGGACACAGCAAAATTTTTGAAGGAAAACAGAGGTGTTTTTTGCAAAGTGACTACCTGTAGATTTTGGACTGTAGCTCAGCCGCCACCTAGGGAAACCTACCAAACCTGTGCATTTCTGAAAACTAGAGACCTAGGGGAATCCAAGATGGGGTGACTTGTGTGGCTCGGACCAGGTTCTGTTACCCAGAATCCTTTGCAAACCTCAAAATTTGGCTAAAAAAACACATGTTCCTCACATTTCTGTGGCAGAAAGTTCTGGAATCTGAGAGGAGCCACAAATTTCCTTCAACCCAGCGTTCCCCCATGTCTCCCGATAAAAATGATACCTCACTTGTGTGGGTAGGCCTAGCGCCCGCAACAGGAAACGCCCCAAAGCGCAACGTGGACACAGCCAAATTTTTGAAGGAATACAGAGGTGTTTTTTGCAAAGTGCCTACCTGTAGATTTTGGCCTGTAGCTCAGCCGCCACCTAGGGAAACCAACCAAACCTGTGCCTTTCTGAAAACTAGAGACCTAGGGGAATCCAAGATGGGGTGACTTGTGTGGCTCGGACCAGGTTCTGTTACCCAGAATCCTTTGCAAACCTAAAAATGTGGCTAAAAAAACACATGTTCCTCACATTTCTGTGGCAGAAAGTTCTGGAATCTGAGAGGAGCCACAAATTTCCTTCCACCCAGCGTTCCCCCACGTCTCCCGATAAAAATGATACCTCACTTGTGTGGGTAGGCCTAGCGCCCGCGACACGAAACGCCCCAAAGCACAACGTGGACACAGCCAAATTTTTGAAGGAAAACAGAGGTGTTTTTTGCAAAGTGACTACCTGTAGATTTTGGCCTGTAGCTCAGCCGCCACCTAGGGAAACCTACCAAACCTGTGCATTTCAGAAAACTAGAGACCTAGGGGAATCCAAGATGGGGTGACTTGTGTGGCTCGGACCAGGTTCTGTTACCCAGAATCCTTTGCAAACCTCAAAATTTGGCTAAAAAAACACATGTTCCTCACATTTCTGTGGCAGAAAGTTCTGGAATCTGAGAGGAGCCACACAATTCCTTCCACCCAGCGTTCCCCCACGTCTCCCGATAAAAATGATACCTCACTTGTGTGGGTAGGCCTAGCGCCCGCGACAGGAAACGCCCCAAAGCGCAACGTGGACACAGCCAAATTTTTTAAGGAAAACAGAGGTGTTTTTTGCAAAGTGCCTACCTGTAGATTTTGGCCTGTAGCTCAGCCGCCACCTAGGGAAACCTACCAAACCTGTGCATTTCTGAAAACTAGGGACCTAGGGGAATCCAAGATGGGGTGACTTGTGTGGCTCGGACCAGGTTCTGTTACCCTGAATCCTTTGCAAACCTCAAAATGTGGCTAAAAAAACACATGTTCCTCACATTTCTGTGGCAGAAAGTTCTGGAATCTGAGAGGAGCCACAAATTTCCTTCCACCCAGCGTTCCCCCACGTCTCCCGATAAAAATAATACCTCACTTGTGTGGGTAGGCCTAGCGCCCGCAACAGGAAACGCCCCAAAGCGCAACGTGGACACAGCCAAATTTTTGAAGGAAAACAGAGGTGTTTTTTGCAAAGTGCCTACCTGTAGATTTTGGCCTGTAGCTCAGCCGCCACCTAGGGAAACTTACCAAACCTGTGCATTTCTGAAAACTAGAGACGTAGGGGAATCCAAGATGGGGTGACTTGTGGGGCTCAGACCAGATTCTGTTACCCAGAATCCTTTGCAAACCTCAGAATTTGGCTAAATAAATACATGTTCCTCACATTTCTGTGGCAGAAAGTTCTGGAATCTAAGAGGAGCCACAAATTTCCTTCCACCCAGCGTTTCCCCACGTCTCCCGATAAAAATGATACCTCACTTGTGTGGGTAGGCCTAGCGCCCGCGACAGGAAACGCCCCAAAGCGCAACGTGGACACAGCCACATTTTTGAAGGAAAACAGAGGTGTTTTTTGCAAAGTGTCTACCTGTAGATTTTGGCCTGTAGCTCAGCCGCCACCTAGGGAAACCTACCAAACCTGTGCATTTCTGAAAACTAGAGACATAGGGGAATCCAAGATGGGGCGACTTGTGTGGCTCGGACCAGGTTTTGTTACCCAGAATCCTTTGCAAACCTCAAAATTTTACTAAAAAAACACATGTTCCTCACATTTCTGTGGCACAAAGTTCTGGAATCTGAGAGGAGCCACAAATTTCCTTCCACCCAGCGTTCCCCCACGTCTCCCGATAAAAATGATACCTCACTTGTGTGGGTAGGCCTAGCGCCCGCGACAGGAAACGCCCCAAAGCGCAATGTGGACACAGCCAAATTTTTGAAGGAAAACAGAGGTGTTTTTTGCATAGTGCCTACCTGTAGATTTTGGCCTGTAGCTCAGCCGCCACCTAGGGAAACCTATCAAACCTGTGCATTTCTGAAAACTAGAGACCTAGGGGAATCCAAGATGGGGTGACTTGTGTAGCCCGGACCAGGTTCTGTTACCCAGAATCCTTTGCAAACCTCAAAATTTGGCTAAAAAAACACATGTTCCTCACATTTCTGTTCCAGAAAGTTCTGGAATCTGAGAGGAGCCACAAATTTCCTTCCACCCAGCGTTCCCCCACGTCTCCCGATAAAAATGATACCTCACTTGTGTGGGTAGGCCTAGCGCCCGCGACAGGAAACACCCCAAAGCGCAACGTGGACACAGCAAAATTTTTGAAGGAAAACAGAGGTGTTTTTTGCAAAGTGACTACCTGTAGATTTTGGCCTGTAGCTCAGCCGCCACCTAGGGAAACCTACCAAACCTGTGCATTTCTGAAAACTAGAGACCTAGGGGAATCCAAGATGGGGTGACTTGTTTGGCTCGGACCAGGTTCTGTTACCCTGAATCCTTTGCAAACATCAAAATTTGGCTAAAAAAACACATGTTCCTCACATTTCTGTGGCAGAAAGTTCTGGAATCTGAGAGGAGCCACAAATTTCCTTAAACCCAGCGTTCCCCCATGTCTCCCGATAAAAATGATACCTCACTTGTGTGGGTAGGCCTAGCGCCCGCAACAGGAAACGCCCCAAAGCGCAACGTGGACAGAGCCAAATTTTTGAAGGAATACAGAGGTGTTTTTTGCAAAGTGCCTACCTGTAGATTTTGGCCTGTAGCTCAGCCGCCACCTACGGAAACCAACCAAACCTGTGCCTTTCTGAAAACTAGAGACCTAGGGGAATCCAAGATGGGGTGACTTGTGTGGCTCGGACCAGGTTCTGTTACCCAGAATCCTTTGCAAACCTAAAAATTTGGCTAAAAAAACACATGTTCCTCACATTTCTGTGGCAGAAAGTTCTGGAATCTGAGAGGAGCCACAAATTTCCTTCCACCCAGCGTTCCCCCACGTCTCCCGATAAAAATGATACCTCACTTGTGTGGGTAGGCCTAGCGCCCGCGACACGAAACGCCCCAAAGCACAACGTGGACACAGCCAAATTTTTGAAGGAAAACAGAGGTGTTTTTTGCAAAGTGACTACCTGTAGATTTTGGCCTGTAGCTCAGCTGCCACCTAGCGAAACCTACCAAACCTGTGCATTTCTGAAAACTAGAGACCTAGGGGAATCCAAGATGGGGTGACTTGTGTGGCTCGGACCAGGTTCTGTTACCCAGAATCCTTTGCAAACCTCAAAATTTGGCTAAAAAAACACTTGTTCCTCACATTTCTGTGGCAGAAAGTTCTGGAATCTGAGAGGAGCCACACAATTCCTTCCACCCAGCGTTCCCCCACGTCTCCCGATAAAAATGATACCTCACTTGTGTGGGTAGGCCTAGCGCCCGCGACAGGAAACGCCCCAAAGCGCAACGTGGACACAGCCAAATTTTTGAAGGAAAACAGAGGTGTTTTTTGCAAAGTGCCTACCTGTAGATTTTGGCCTGTAGCTCAGCCGCCACCTAGGGAAACCTACCAAACCTGTGCATTTCTGAAAACTAGGGACCTAGGGGAATCCAAGATGGGGTGACTTGTGTGGCTCGGACCAGGTTCTGTTACCCTGAATCCTTTGCAAACCTCAAAATGTTGCTAAAAAAACACATGTTCCTCACATTTCTGTGGCAGAAAGTTCTGGAATCTGAGAGGAGCCACAAATTTCCTTCCACCCAGCGTTCCCCCACGTCTCCCGATAAAAATAATACCTCACTTGTGTGGGTAGGCCTAGCGCCCGCAACAGGAAACGCCCCAAAGCGCAACGTGGACACAGCCACATTTTTGAAGGAAAACAGAGGTGTTTTTTGCAAAGTGCCTACCTGTAGATTTTGGCCTGTAACTCAGCCGCCACCTAGGGAAACCTACCAAACCTGTGCATTTCTGAAAACTAGAGACCTAGGGGAATCCAAGATGGGGTGACTTGTGGGGCTCGGACCAGGTTCTGTTACCCAGAATCCTTTGCAAACCTCAGAATTTGGCTAAATAAATACATGTTCCTCACATTTCTGTGGCAGAAAGTTCTGGAATCTAAGAGGAGCCACAAATTTCCTTCCACCCAGCGTTTCCCCACGTCTCCCGATAAAAATGATACCTCACTTGTGTGGGTAGGCCTAGCGCCCGCGACAGGAAACGCCCCAAAGCGCAACGTGGACACAGCCAAATTTTTGAAGGAAAACAGAGGTGTTTTTTGCAAAGTGTCTACCTGTAGATTTTGGCCTGTAGCTCAGCCGCCACCTAGGGAAACCTACCAAACCTGTGCATTTCTGAAAACTAGAGACATAGGGGAATCCAAGATGGGGCGACTTGTGTGGCTCGGACCAGGTTTTGTTACCCAGAATCCTTTGCAAACCTCAAAATTTGACTAAAAAAACACATGTTCCTCACATTTCTGTGGCAGAAAGTTCTGGAATCTGAGAGGAGCCACAAATTTCCTTCCACCCAGCGTTCCCCCACGTCTCCCGATAAAAATGATACCTCACTTGTGTGGGTAGGCCTAGCGCCCGCGACAGGAAACGCCCCAAAGCGCAACGTGGACACAGCCACATTTTTGAAGGAAAACAGAAGTGTTTTTTGCAAAGTGCCTACCTGTAGATTTTGGCCTGTAGCTCAGCCGCCACCTAGGGAAACCGACCAAACCTGTGCATTTCTGAAAACTAGAGACCTAGGGGAATCCAAGATGGGGTGACTTGTGTGGCTCGGACCAGGTTTTGTTACCCAGAATCCTTTGCAAACCTCAAAATTTGACTAAAAAAACACATGTTCCTCACATTTCTGTGGCACAAAGTTCTGGAATCTGAGAGGAGCCACAAATTTCCTTCCACCCAGCGTTCCCCCACGTCTCCCGATAAAAATGATACCTCACTTGTGTGGGTAGGCCTAGCGCCCACGACAGGAAACGCCCCAAAGCGCAATGCGGACACAGCCAAATTTTTGAAGGAAAACAGAGGTGTTTTTTGCAAAGTGCCTACCTGTAGATTTTGGCCTGTAGCTCAGCCGCCACCTAGGGAAACCTACCAAACCTGTGCATTTCTGAAAACTAGAGACCTAGGGGAATCCAAGATGGGGTGACTTGTGGGGCTCGGACCAGGTTCTGTTACCCAGAATCCTTTGCAAACCTCAGAATTTGGCTAAATAAATACATGTTCCTCACATTTCTGTGGCAGAAAGTTCTGGAATCTAAGAGGAGCCACAAATTTCCTTCCACCCAGCGTTTCCCCACGTCTCCCGATAAAAATGATACCTCACTTGTGTGGGTAGGCCTAGCGCCCGCGACAGGAAACGCCCCAAAGCGCAACGTGGACACAGCCAAATTTTTGAAGGAAAACAGAGGTGTTTTTTGCAAAGTGCCTACCTGTAGATTTTGGCCTGTAGCTCAGCCGCCACCTAGGGAAACCTACCAAACCTGTGCATTTCTGAAAACTAGAGACATAGGGGAATCCAAGATGGGGCGACTTGTGTGGCTCGGACCAGGTTTTGTTACCCAGAATCCTTTGCAAACCTCAAAATTTGACTAAAAAAACACATGTTCCTCACATTTCTGTGGCAGAAAGTTCTGGAATCTGAGAGGAGCCACAAATTTCCTTCCACCCAGCGTTCCCCCACGTCTCCCGATAAAAATGATACCTCACTTGTGTGGGTAGGCCTAGCGCCCGCGACAGGAAACGCCCCAAAGCACAACGTGGACACAGCCACATTTTTGAAGGAAAACAGAGGTGTTTTTTGCAAAGTGCCTACCTGTAGATTTTGGCCTGTAGCTCAGCCGCCACCTAGGGAAACCTACCAAACCTGTGCATTTCTGAAAACTAGAGACATAGGGGAATCCAAGATGGGGCGACTTGTGTGGCTCGGACCAGGTTTTGTTACCCAGAATCCTTTGCAAACCTCAAAATTTGACTAAAAAAACACATGTTCCTCACATTTCTGTGGCAGAAAGTTCTGGAATCTGAGAGGAGCCACAAATTTCCTTCCACCCAGCGTTCCCCCACGTCTCCCGATAAAAATGATACCTCACTTGTGTGGGTAGGCCTAGCGCCCGCGACAGGAAACGCCCCAAAGCGCAACGTGGACACAGCCACATTTTTGAAGGAAAACAGAGGTGTTTTTTGCAAAGTGCCTACCTGTAGATTTTGGCCTGTAGCTCAGCCGCCACCTAGGGAAACCGACCAAACCTGTGCATTTCTGAAAACTAGAGACCTAGGGGAATCCAAGATGGGGTGACTTGTGTGGCTCGGACCAGGTTTTGTTACCCAGAATCCTTTGCAAACCTCAAAATTTGACTAAAAAAACACATGTTCCTCACATTTCTGTGGCACAAAGTTCTGGAATCTGAGAGGAGCCACAAATTTCCTTCCACCCAGCGTTCCCCCACGTCTCCCGATAAAAATGATACCTCACTTGTGTGGGTAGGCCTAGCGCCCACGAGAGGAAACGCCCCAAAGCGCAATGCGGACACAGCCAAATTTTTGAAGGAAAACAGAGGTGTTTTTTGCAAAGTGCCTACCTGTAGATTTTGGCCTGTAGCTCAGCCGCCACCTAGGGAAACCTACCAAACCTGTGCATTTCTGAAAACTAGAGACCTAGAGGAATCCAAGATGGGGTGACTTGTGGGGCTCGGACCAGGTTCTGTTACCCAGAATCCTTTGCAAACCTCAGAATTTGGCTAAATAAATACATGTTCCTCACATTTCTGTGGCAGAAAGTTCTGGAATCTAAGAGGAGCCACAAATTTCCTTCCACCCAGCGTTTCCCCACGTCTCCCGATAAAAATGATACCTCACTTGTGTGGGTAGGCCTAGCGCCCGCGACAGGAAACGCCCCAAAGCGCAACGTGGACACAGCCAAATTTTTGAAGGAAAACAGAGGTGTTTTTTGCAAAGTGTCTACCTGTAGATTTTGGCCTGTAGCTCAGCCGCCACCTAGGGAAACCTACCAAACCTGTGCATTTCTGAAAACTAGAGACATAGGGGAATCCAAGATGGGGCGACTTGTGTGGCTCGGACCAGGTTTTGTTACCCAGAATCCTTTGCAAACCTCAAAATTTGACTAAAAAAACACATGTTCCTCACATTTCTGTGGCAGAAAGTTCTGGAATCTGAGAGGAGCCACAAATTTCCTTCCACCCAGCGTTCCCCCACGTCTCCCGATAAAAATGATACCTCACTTGTGTGGGTAGGCCTAGCGCCCGCGACAGGAAACGCCCCAAAGCACAACGTGGACACAGCCACATTTTTGAAGGAAAACAGAGGTGTTTTTTGCAAAGTGCCTACCTGTAGATTTTGGCCTGTAGCTCAGCCGCCACCTAGGGAAACCGACCAAACCTGTGCATTTCTGAAAACTAGAGACCTAGGGGAATCCAAGATGGGGTGACTTGTGTGGCTCGGACCAGGTTTTGTTACCCAGAATCCTTTGCAAACCTCAAAATTTGACTAAAAAAAAACATGTTCCTCACATTTCTGTGGCACAAAGTTCTGGAATCTGAGAGGAGCCACAAATTTCCTTCCACCCAGCGTTCCCCCACGTCTCCCGATAAAAATGATACCTCACTTGTGTGGGTAGGCCTAGCGCGCACGACAGGAAACGCCCCAAAGCGCAATGCGGACACAGCCAAATTTTTGAAGGAAAACAGAGGTGTTTTTTGCAAAGTGCCTACCTGTAGATTTTGGCCTGTAGCTCAGCCGCCACCTAGGGAAACCTACCAAACCTGTGCATTTCTGAAAACTAGAGACCTAGGGGAATCCAAGATGGGGTGACTTGTGTGGCCCGGACCAGGTTCTGTTACCCAGAATCCTTTGCAAACCTCAAAATTTGGCTAAAAAAACACATGTTCCTCACATTTCTGTTCCAGAAAGTTCTGGAATCTGAGAGGAGCCACAAATTTCCTTCCACCCAGCGTTCCCCCACGTCTCCCGATAAAAATGATACCTCACTTGTGTGGGTAGGCCTAGCGCCCGCGACAGGAAACACCCCAAAGCGCAACGTGGACACAGCAAAATTTTTGAAGGAAAACAGAGGTGTTTTTTGCAAAGTGACTACCTGTAGATTTTGGCCTGTAGCTCAGCCGCCACCTAGGGAAACCTACCAAACCTGTGCATTTCTGAAAACTAGAGACCTAGGGGAATCCAAGATGGGGTGACTTGTTTGGCTCGGACCAGGTTCTGTTACCCAGAATCCTTTGCAAACCTCAAAATTTGGCTAAAAAAACACATGTTCCTCACATTTCTGTGGCAGAAAGTTCTGGAATCTGAGAGGAGCCACAAATTTCCTTCCACCCAGCGTTCCCCCACGTCTCCCGATAAAAATGATACCTCACTTGTGTGGGTAGGCCTAGCGCCCGCGACAGGAAACGCCCCAAAGCGCAACGTGGACACAGCCACATTTTTGAAGGAAAACAGAGGTGTTTTTTGCAAAGTGCCTACCTGTAGATTTTGGCCTGTAGCTCAGCCGCCACCTAGGGAAACCGACCAAACCTGTGCATTTCTGAAAACTAGAGACCTAGGGGAATCCAAGATGGGGTGACTTGTGTGGCTCGGACCAGGTTTTGTTACCCAGAATCCTTTGCAAACCTCAAAATTTGACTAAAAAAACACATGTTCCTCACATTTCTGTGGCACAAAGTTCTGGAATCTGAGAGGAGCCACAAATTTCCTTCCACCCAGCGTTTCCCCACGTCTCCCGATAAAAATGATACCTCACTTGTGTGGGTAGGCCTAGCGCCCGCGACAGGAAACGCCCCAAAGCGCAACGTGGACACAGCCAAATTTTTGAAGGAAAACAGAGGTGTTTTTTGCAAAGTGCCTACCTGTAGATTTTGGCCTGTAGCTCAGCCGCCACCTAGGGAAACCTACCAAACCTGTGCATTTCTGAAAACTAGAGACCTAGGGGAATCCAAGATGGGGTGACTTGTGGGGCTCGGACCAGGTTCTGTTACCCAGAATCCTTTGCAAACCTCAGAATTTGGCTAAATAAATACATGTTCCTCACATTTCTGTGGCAGAAAGTTCTGGAATCTAAGAGGAGCCACAAATTTCCTTCCACCCAGCGTTTCCCCACGTCTCCCGATAAAAATGATACCTCACTTGTGTGGGTAGGCCTAGCGCCCGCGACAGGAAACGCCCCAAAGCGCAACGTGGACACAGCCAAATTTTTGAAGGAAAACAGAGGTGTTTTTTGCAAAGTGTCTACCTGTAGATTTTGGCCTGTAGCTCAGCCGCCACCTAGGGAAACCTACCAAACCTGTGCATTTCTGAAAACTAGAGACATAGGGGAATCCAAGATGGGGCGACTTGTGTGGCTCGGACCAGGTTTTGTTACCCAGAATCCTTTGCAAACCTCAAAATTTGACTAAAAAAACACATGTTCCTCACATTTCTGTGGCAGAAAGTTCTGGAATCTGAGAGGAGCCACAAATTTCCTTCCACCCAGCGTTCCCCCACGTCTCCCGATAAAAATGATACCTCACTTGTGTGGGTAGGCCTAGCGCCCGCGACAGGAAACGCCCCAAAGCACAACGTGGACACAGCCACATTTTTGAAGGAAAACAGAGGTGTTTTTTGCAAAGTGCCTACCTGTAGATTTTGGCCTGTAGCTCAGCCGCCACCTAGGGAAACCGACCAAACCTGTGCATTTCTGAAAACTAGAGACCTAGGGGAATCCAAGATGGGGTGACTTGTGTGGCTCGGACCAGGTTTTGTTAGCCAGAATCCTTTGCAAACCTCAAAATTTGACTAAAAAAACACATGTTCCTCACATTTCTGTGGCACAAAGTTCTGGAATCTGAGAGGAGCCACAAATTTCCTTCCACCCAGCGTTCCCCCACGTCTCCCGATAAAAATGATACCTCACTTGTGTGGGTAGGCCTAGCGCCCACGACAGGAAACGCCCCAAAGCGCAATGCGGACACAGCCAAATTTTTGAAGGAAAACAGAGGTGTTTTTTGCAAAGTGCCTACCTGTAGATTTTGGCCTGTAGCTCAGCCGCCACCTAGGGAAACCTACCAAACCTGTGCATTTCTGAAAACTAGAGACCTAGGGGAATCCAAGATGGGGTGACTTGTGTGGTCCGGACCAGGTTCTGTTACCCAGAATCCTTTGCAAACCTCAAAATTTGGCTAAAAAAACACATGTTCCTCACATTTCTGTTCCAGAAAGTTCAGGAATCTGAGAGGAGCCACAAATTTCCTTCCACCCAGCGTTCCCCCACGTCTCCCGATAAAAATGATACCTCACTTGTGTGGGTAGGCCTAGCGCCCGCGACAGGAAACATCCCAAAGCGCAACGTGGACACAGCAAAATTTTTGAAGGAAAACAGAGGTGTTTTTTGCAAAGTGACTACCTGTAGATTTTGGCCTGTAGCTCAGCCGCCACCTAGGGAAACCTACCAAACCTGTGCATTTCTGAAAACTAGAGACCTAGGGGAATCCAAGATGGGGTGACTTGTTTGGCTCGGACCAGGTTCTGTTACCCAGAATCCTTTGCAAACCTCAAAATTTGGCTAAAAAAACACATGTTCCTCACATTTCTGTGGCAGAAAGTTCTGGAATCTGAGAGGAGCCACAAATTTCCTTCCACCCAGCGTTCCCCCACGTCTCCCGATAAAAATGATACCTCACTTGTGTGGGTAGGCCTAGCGCCCGCGACAGGAAACGCCCCAAAGCACAACATGGACACAGCCACATTTTTGAAGGAAAACAGAGGTGTTTTTTGCAAAGTGCCTACCTGTAGATTTTGGCCTGTAGCTCAGCCGCCACCTAGGGAAACCGACCAAACCTGTGCATTTCTGAAAACTAGAGACCTAGGGGAATCCAAGATGGGGTGACTTGTGTGGCTCGGACCAGGTTTTGTTACCCAGAATCCTTTGCAAACCTCAAAATTTGACTAAAAAAACACATGTTCCTCACATTTCTGTGGCAGAAAGTTCTGGAATCTGAGAGGAGCCACAAATTTCCTTCCACCCAGCGTTCCCCCACGTCTCCCGATAAAAATGATACCTCACTTGTGTGGGTAGGCCTAGCGCCCGCGACAGGAAACGCCCCAAAGCACAACGTGGACACAGCCACATTTTTGAAGGAAAACAGAGGTGTTTTTTGCAAAGTGCCTACCTGTAGATTTTGGCCTGTAGCTCAGCCGCCACCTAGGGAAACCGACCAAACCTGTGCATTTCTGAAAACTAGAGACCTAGGGGAATCCAAGATGGGGTGACTTGTGTGGCTCGGACCAGGTTTTGTTAGCCAGAATCCTTTGCAAACCTCAAAATTTGACTAAAAAAACACATGTTCCTCACATTTCTGTGGCACAAAGTTCTGGAATCTGAGAGGAGCCACAAATTTCCTTCCACCCAGCGTTCCCCCACGTCTCCCGATAAAAATGATACCTCACTTGTGTGGGTAGGCCTAGCGCCCACGACAGGAAACGCCCCAAAGCGCAATGCGGACACAGCCAAATTTTTGAAGGAAAACAGAGGTGTTTTTTGCAAAGTGCCTACCTGTAGATTTTGGCCTGTAGCTCAGCCGCCACCTAGGGAAACCTACCAAACCTGTGCATTTCTGAAAACTAGAGACCTAGGGGAATCCAAGATGGGGTGACTTGTGTGGCCCGGACCAGGTTCTGTTACCCAGAATCCTTTGCAAACCTCAAAATTTGGCTAAAAAAACACATGTTCCTCACATTTCTGTTCCAGAAAGTTCTGGAATCTGAGAGGAGCCACAAATTTCCTTCCACCCAGCGTTCCCCCACGTCTCCCGATAAAAATGATACCTCACTTGTGTGGGTAGGCCTAGCGCCCGCGACAGGAAACATCCCAAAGCGCAACGTGGACACAGCAAAATTTTTGAAGGAAAACAGAGGTGTTTTTTGCAAAGTGACTACCTGTAGATTTTGGCCTGTAGCTCAGCCGCCACCTAGGGAAACCTACCAAACCTGTGCATTTCTGAAAACTAGAGACCTAGGGGAATCCAAGATGGGGTGACTTGTTTGGCTCGGACCAGGTTCTGTTACCCAGAATCCTTTGCAAACCTCAAAATTTGGCTAAAAAAACACATGTTCCTCACATTTCTGTGGCAGAAAGTTCTGGAATCTGAGAGGAGCCACAAATTTCCTTCAACCCAGCGTTCCCCCATGTCTCCCGATAAAAATGATACCTCACTTGTGTGGGTAGGCCTAGCGCCCGCAACAGGAAACGCCCCAAAGCGCAACGTGGACACAGCCAAATTTTTGAAGGAATACAGAGGTGTTTTTTGCAAAGTGCCTACCTGTAGATTTTGGCCTGTAGCTCAGCCGCCACCTAGGGAAACCAACCAAACCTGTGCCTTTCTGAAAACTAGAGACCTAGGGGAATCCAAGATGGGGTGACTTGTGTGGCTCGGACCAGGTTCTGTTACCCAGAATCCTTTGCAAACCTAAAAATTTGGCTAAAAAAACACATGTTCCTCACATTTCTGTGGCAGAAAGTTCTGGAATCTGAGAGGAGCCACAAATTTCCTTCCACCCAGCGTTCCCCCACGTCTCCCGATAAAAATGATACCTCACTTGTGTGGGTAGGCCTAGCGCCCGCGACACGAAACGCCCCAAAGCACAACGTGGACAGAGCCAACTTTTTGAAGGAAAACAGAGGTGTTTTTTGCAAAGTGACTACCTGTAGATTTTGGCCTGTAGCTCAGCCGCCACCTAGGGAAACCTACCAAACCTGTGCATTTCTGAAAACTAGAGACCTAGGGGAATCCAAGATGGGGTGACTTGTGTGGCCCGGACCAGGTTCTGTTACCCAGAATCCTTTGCAAACCTAAAAATTTGGCTAAAAAAACACATGTTCCTCACATTTCTGTGGCAGAAAGTTCTGGAATCTGAGAGGAGCCACAAATTTCCTTCCACCCAGCGTTCCCCCACGTCTCCCGATAAAAATGATACCTCACTTGTGTGGGTAGGCCTAGCGCCCGCGACAGGAAACACCCCAAAGCGCAACGTGGACACAGCAACATTTTTGAAGGAAAACAGAGGTGTTTTTTGCAAAGTGAGTACCTGTAGATTTTGGCCTGTAGCTCAGCCGCCACCTAGGGAAACCTACCAAACCTGTGCATTTCTGAAACCTAGAGACCTAGGGGAATCCAAGATGGGGTGACTTGTTTGGCTCGGACCAGGTTCTGTTACCCAGAATCCTTTGCAAACCTCAAAATTTGGCTACAAAAACACATGTTCCTCACATTTCTGTGGCAGAAAGTTCTGGAATCTGAGAGGAGCCACAAATTTCCTTCAACCCAGCGTTCCCCCATGTCTCCCGATAAAAATGATACCTCACTTGTGTGGGTAGGCCTAGCGCCCGCAACAGGAAACGCCCCAAAGCGCAACGTGGACAGAGCCAAATTTTTGAAGGAATACAGAGGTGTTTTTTGCAAAGTGCCTACCTGTAGATTTTGGCCTGTAGCTCAGCCGCCACCTAGGGAAACCAACCAAACCTGTGCCTTTCTGAAAACTAGAGACCTAGGGGAATCCAAGATGGGGTGACTTGTGTGGCTCGGACCAGGTTCTGTTACCCAGAATCCTTTGCAAACCTAAAAATTTGGCTAAAAAAACACATGTTCCTCACATTTCTGTGGCAGAAAGTTCTGGAATCTGAGAGGAGCCACAAATTTCCTTCCACCCAGCGTTCCCCCACGTCTCCCGATAAAAATGATACCTCACTTGTGTGGGTAGGCCTAGCGCCCGCGACACGAAACGCCCCAAAGCACAACGTGGACACAGCCAAATTTTTAAAGGAAAACAGAGGTGTTTTTTGCAAAGTGACTACCTGTAGATTTTGGCCTGTAGCTCAGCTGCCACCTAGCGAAACCTACCAAACCTGTGCATTTCTGAAAACTAGAGACCTAGGGGAATCCAAGATGGGGTGACTTGTGTGGCTCGGACCAGGTTCTGTTACCCAGAATCCTTTGCAAACCTCAAAATTTGGCTAAAAAAACACATGTTCCTCACATTTCTGTGGCAGAAAATTCTGGAATCTGAGAGGAGCCACACAATTCCTTCCACCCAGCGTTCCCCCACGTCTCCCGATAAAAATTATACCTCACTTGTGTGGGTAGGCCTTGCGCCTGCGACAGGAAACGCCCCAAAGCGCAACGTGGACACAGCCAAATTTTTTAAGGAAAACAGAGGTGTTTTTTGCAAAGTGCCTACCTGTAGATTTTGGCCTGTTGCTCAGCCGCCACCTAGGGAAACCTACCAAACCTGTGCATTTCTGAAAACTAGGGACCTAGGGGAATCCAAGATGGGGTGACTTGTGTGGCTCGGACCAGGTTCTGTTACCCTGAATCCTTTGCAAACCTCAAAATGTTGCTAAAAAAACACATGTTCCTCACATTTCTGTGGCAGAAAGTTCTGGAATCTGAGAGGAGCCACAAATTTCCTTCCACCCAGCGTTCCCCCACGTCTCCCGATAAAAATAATACCTCACTTGTGTGGGTAGGCCTAGCGCCCGCAACAGGAAACGCCCCAAAGCGCAACGTGGACACAGCCACATTTTTGAAGGAAAACAGAGGTGTTTTTTGCAAAGTGCCTACCTGTAGATTTTGGCCTGTAGCTCAGCCGCCACCTAGGGAAACCTACCAAACCTGTGCATTTCTGAAAACTAGAGACCTAGGGGAATCCAGGATGGGGTGACTTGTGGGGCTCGGACCAGGTTCTGTTACCCAGAATCCTTTGCAAACCTCAGAATTTGGCTAAATAAATACATGTTCCTCACATTTCTGTGGCAGAAAGTTCTGGAATCTAAGAGGAGCCACAAATTTCCTTCCACCCAGCGTTTCCCCACGTCTCCCGATAAAAATGATACCTCACTTGTGTGGGTAGGCCTAGCGCCCGCGACAGGAAACGCCCCAAAGCGCAACGTGGACACAGCCAAATTTTTGAAGGAAAACAGAGGTGTTTTTTGCAAAGTGTCTACCTGTAGATTTTGGCCTGTAGCTCAGCCGCCACCTAGGGAAACCTACCAAACCTGTGCATTTCTGAAAACTAGAGACATAGGGGAATCCAAGATGGGGCGACTTGTGTGGCTCGGACCAGGTTTTGTTACCCAGAATCCTTTGCAAACCTCAAAATTTGACTAAAAAAACACATGTTCCTCACATTTCTGTGGCAGAAAGTTCTGGAATCTGAGAGGAGCCACAAATTTCCTTCCACCCAGCGTTCCCCCACGTCTCCCGATAAAAATGATACCTCACTTGTGTGGGTAGGCCTAGCGCCCGCGACAGGAAACGCCCCAAAGCGCAACGTGGACACAGCCACATTTTTGAAGGAAAACAGAGGTGTTTTTTGCAAAGTGCCTACCTGTAGATTTTGGCCTGTAGCTCAGCCGCCACCTAGGGAAACCGACCAAACCTGTGCATTTCTGAAAACTAGAGACCTAGGGGAATCCAAGATGGGGTGACTTGTGGGGCTCGGACCAGGTTCTGTTACCCAGAATCCTTTGCAAACCTCAGAATTTGGCTAAATAAATACATGTTCCTCACATTTCTGTGGCAGAAAGTTCTGGAATCTAAGAGGAGCCACAAATTTCCTTCCACCCAGCGTTTCCCCACGTCTCCCGATAAAAATTATACCTCACTTGTGTGGGTAGGCCTAGCGCCCGCGACAGGAAACGCCCCAAAGCGCAACGTGGACACAGCCAAATTTTTGAAGGAAAACAGAGGTGTTTTTTGCAAAGTGTCTACCTGTAGATTTTGGCCTGTAGCTCAGCCGCCACCTAGGGAAACCTACCAAACCTGTGCATTTCTGAAAACTAGAGACATAGGGGAATCCAAGATGGGGCGACTTGTGTGGCTCGGACCAGGTTTTGTTACCCAGAATCCTTTGCAAACCTCAAAATTTGACTAAAAAAACACATGTTCCTCACATTTCTGTGGCAGAAAGTTCTGGAATCTGAGAGGAGCCACAAATTTCCTTCCACCCAGCGTTCCCCCACGTCTCCCGATAAAAATGATACCTCACTTGTGTGGGTAGGCCTAGCGCCCGCGACAGGAAACGCCCCAAAGCACAACGTGGACACAGCCACATTTTTGAAGGAAAACAGAGGTGTTTTTTGCAAAGTGCCTACCTGTAGATTTTGGCCTGTAGCTCAGCCGCCACCTAGGGAAACCGACCAAACCTGTGCATTTCTGAAAACTAGAGACCTAGGGGAATCCAAGATGGGGCGACTTGTGTGGCTCGGACCAGGTTTTGTTACCCAGAATCCTTTGCAAACCTCAAAATTTGACTAAAAAAACACATGTTCCTCACATTTCTGTGGCAGAAAGTTCTGGAATCTGAGAGGAGCCACAAATTTCCTTCCACCCAGCGTTCCCCCACGTCTCCCGATAAAAATGATACCTCACTTGTGTGGGTAGGCCTAGCGCCCGCGACAGGAAACGCCCCAAAGCACAACGTGGACACAGCCACATTTTTGAAGGAAAACAGAGGTGTTTTTTGCAAAGTGCCTACCTGTAGATTTTGGCCTGTAGCTC
Organism: Pleurodeles waltl; assembly: GCF_031143425.1. Classification (NCBI taxonomy): domain Eukaryota; kingdom Metazoa; phylum Chordata; class Amphibia; order Caudata; family Salamandridae; genus Pleurodeles; species Pleurodeles waltl. The sequence goes on from NC_090440.1 coordinate 1,663,740,944, forward strand.
AGCCGCCACCTAGGGAAACCTACCAAACCTGTGCATTTCTGAAAACTAGAGACATAGGGGAATCCAAGATGGGGCGACTTGTGTGGCTCGGACCAGGTTTTGTTACCCAGAATCCTTTGCAAACCTCAAAATTTGACTAAAAAAACACATGTTCCTCACATTTCTGTGGCAGAAAGTTGTGGAATCTGAGAGGAGCCACAAATTTCCTTCCACCCAGCGTTCCCCCACGTCTCCCGATAAAAATGATACCTCACTTGTGTGGGTAGGCCTAGCGCCCGCGACAGGAAACGCCCCAAAGCGCAACGTGGACACAGCCACATTTTTGAAGGAAAACAGAGGTGTTTTTTGCAAAGTGCCTACCTGTAGATTTTGGCCTGTAGCTCAGCCGCCACCTAGGGAAACCGACCAAACCTGTGCATTTCTGAAAACTAGAGACCTAGGGGAATCCAAGATGGGGTGACTTGTGTGGCTCGGACCAGGTTTTGTTACCCAGAATCCTTTGCAAACCTCAAAATTTGACTAAAAAAACACATGTTCCTCACATTTCTGTGGCAGAAAGTTCTGGAATCTGAGAGGAGCCACAAATTTCCTTCCACCCAGCGTTCCCCCACGTCTCCCGATAAAAATGATACCTCACTTGTGTGGGTAGGCCTAGCGCCCGCGACAGGAAACGCCCCAAAGCACAACATGGACACAGCCACATTTTTGAAGGAAAACAGAGGTGTTTTTTGCAAAGTGCCTACCTGTAGATTTTGGCCTGTAGCTCAGCCGCCACCTAGGGAAACCGACCAAACCTGTGCATTTCTGAAAACTAGAGACCTAGGGGAATCCAAGATGGGGTGACTTGTGTGGCTCGGACCAGGTTTTGTTACCCAGAATCCTTTGCAAACCTCAAAATTTGACTAAAAAAACACATGTTCCTCACATTTCTGTGGCACAAAGTTCTGGAATCTGAGAGGAGCCACAAATTTCCTTCCACCCAGCGTTCCCTCACGTCTCCCGATAAAAATGATACCTCACTTGTGTGGGTAGGCCTAGCGCCCACGACAGGAAACGCCCCAAAGCGCAATGCGGACACAGCCAAATTTTTGAAGGAAAACAGAGGTGTTTTTTGCAAAGTGCCTACCTGTAGATTTTGGCCTGTAGCTCAGCCGCCACCTAGGGAAACCTACCAAACCTGTGCATTTCTGAAAACTAGAGACCTAGGGGAATCCAAGATGGGGTGACTTGTGTGGCCCGGACCAGGTTCTGTTACCCAGAATCCTTTGCAAACCTCAAAATTTGGCTAAAAAAACACATGTTCCTCACATTTCTGTTCCAGAAAGTTCTGGAATCTGAGAGGAGCCACAAATTTCCTTCCACCCAGCGTTCCCCCACGTCTCCCGATAAAAATGATACCTCACTTGTGTGGGTAGGCCTAGCGCCCGCGACAGGAAACACCCCAAAGCGCAACGTGGACACAGCAAAATTTTTGAAGGAAAACAGAGGTGTTTTTTGCAAAGTGACTACCTGTAGATTTTGGCCTGTAGCTCAGCCGCCACCTAGGGAAACCTACCAAACCTGTGCATTTCTGAAAACTAGAGACCTAGGGGAATCCAAGATGGGGTGACTTGTTTGGCTCGGACCAGGTTCTGTTACCCAGAATCCTTTGCAAACCTCAAAATTTGGCTACAAAAACACATGTTCCTCACATTTCTGTGGCAGAAAGTTCTGGAATCTGAGAGGAGCCACAAATTTCCTTCAACCCAGCGTTCCCCCATGTCTCCCGATAAAAATGATACCTCACTTGTGTGGGTAGGCCTAGCGCCCGCAACAGGAAACGCCCCAAAGCGCAACGTGGACAGAGCCAAATTTTTGAAGGAATACAGAGGTGTTTTTTGCAAAGTGCCTACCTGTAGATTTTGGCCTGTAGCTCAGCCGCCACCTAGGGAAACCAACCAAACCTGTGCCTTTCTGAAAACTAGAGACCTAGGGGAATCCAAGATGGGGTGACTTGTGTGGCTCGGACCAGGTTCTGTTACCCAGAATCCTTTGCAAACCTAAAAATTTGGCTAAAAAAACACATGTTCCTCACATTTCTGTGGCAGAAAGTTCTGGAATCTGAGAGGAGCCACAAATTTCCTTCCACCCAGCGTTCCCTCACGTCTCCCGATAAAAATGATACCTCACTTGTGTGGGTAGGCCTAGCGCCCACGACAGGAAACGCCCCAAAGCGCAATGCGGACACAGCCAAATTTTTGAAGGAAAACAGAGGTGTTTTTTGCAAAGTGCCTACCTGTAGATTTTGGCCTGTAGCTCAGCCGCCACCTAGGGAAACCTACCAAACCTGTGCATTTCTGAAAACTAGAGACCTAGGGGAATCCAAGATGGGGTGACTTGTGTGGCCCGGACCAGGTTCTGTTACCCAGAATCCTTTGCAAACCTCAAAATTTGGCTAAAAAAACACATGTTCCTCACATTTCTGTTCCAGAAAGTTCTGGAATCTGAGAGGAGCCACAAATTTCCTTCCACCCAGCGTTCCCCCACGTCTCCCGATAAAAATGATACCTCACTTGTGTGGGTAGGCCTAGCGCCCGCGACAGGAAACACCCCAAAGCGCAACGTGGACACAGCAAAATTTTTGAAGGAAAACAGAGGTGTTTTTTGCAAAGTGACTACCTGTAGATTTTGGCCTGTAGCTCAGCCGCCACCTAGGGAAACCTACCAAACCTGTGCATTTCTGAAAACTAGAGACCTAGGGGAATCCAAGATGGGGTGACTTGTTTGGCTCGGACCAGGTTCTGTTACCCAGAATCCTTTGCAAACCTCAAAATTTGGCTAAAAAAACACATGTTCCTCACATTTCTGTGGCAGAAAGTTCTGGAATCTGAGAGGAGCCACAAATTTCCTTCAACCCAGCGTTCCCCCATGTCTCCCGATAAAAATGATACCTCACTTGTGTGGGTAGGCCTAGCGCCCGCAACAGGAAACGCCCCAAAGCGCAACGTGGACACAGCCAAATTTTTGAAGGAATACAGAGGTGTTTTTTGCAAAGTGCCTACCTGTAGATTTTGGCCTGTAGCTCAGCCGCCACCTAGGGAAACCAACCAAACCTGTGCCTTTCTGAAAACTAGAGACCTAGGGGAATCCAAGATGGGGTGACTTGTGTGGCTCGGACCAGGTTCTGTTACCCAGAATCCTTTGCAAACCTAAAAATTTGGCTAAAAAAACACATGTTCCTCACATTTCTGTGGCAGAAAGTTCTGGAATCTGAGAGGAGCCACAAATTTCCTTCCACCCAGCGTTCCCCCACGTCTCCCGATAAAAATGATACCTCACCTGTGTGGGTAGGCCTAGCGCCCGCGACACGAAACGCCCCAAAGCACAACGTGGACAGAGCCAACTTTTTGAAGGAAAACAGAGGTGTTTTTTGCAAAGTGACTACCTGTAGATTTTGGCCTGTAGCTCAGCCGCCACCTAGGGAAACCTACCAAACCTGTGCATTTCTGAAAACTAGAGACCTAGGGGAATCCAAGATGGGGTGACTTGTGTGGCCCGGACCAGGTTCTGTTACCCAGAATCCTTTGCAAACCTCAAAATTTGGCTAAAAAAACACATGTTCCTCACATTTCTGTGGCAGAAAGTTCTGGAATCTGAGAGGAGCCACAAATTTCCTTCCACCCAGCGTTCCCCCACGTCTCCCGATAAAAATGATACCTCACTTGTGTGGGTAGGCCTAGCGCCCGCGACAGGAAACACCCCAAAGCGCAACGTGGACACAGCAAAATTTTTGAAGGAAAACAGAGGTGTTTTTTGCAAAGTGAGTACCTGTAGATTTTGGCCTGTAGCTCAGCCGCCACCTAGGGAAACCTACCAAACCTGTGCATTTCTGAAACCTAGAGACCTAGGGGAATCCAAGATGGGGTGACTTGTTTGGCTCGGACCAGGTTCTGTTACCCAGAATCCTTTGCAAACCTCAAAATTTGGCTACAAAAACACATGTTCCTCACATTTCTGCGGCAGAAAGTTCTGGAATCTGAGAGGAGCCACAAATTTCCTTCAACCCAGCGTTCCCCCATGTCTCCCGATAAAAATGATACCTCACTTGTGTGGGTAGGCCTAGCGCCCGCAACAGGAAACGCCCCAAAGCGCAACGTGGACAGAGCCAAATTTTTGAAGGAATACAGAGGTGTTTTTTGCAAAGTGCCTACCTGTAGATTTTGGCCTGTAGCTCAGCCGCCACCTAGGGAAACCAACCAAACCTGTGCCTTTCTGAAAACTAGAGACCTAGGGGAATCCAAGATGGGGTGACTTGTGTGGCTCGGACCAGGTTCTGTTACCCAGAATCCTTTGCAAACCTAAAAATTTGGCTAAAAAAACACATGTTCCTCACATTTCTGTGGCAGAAAGTTCTGGAATCTGAGAGGAGCCACAAATTTCCTTCCACCCAGCGTTCCCCCACGTCTCCCGATAAAAATGATACCTCACTTGTGTGGGTAGGCCTAGCGCCCGCGACACGAAACGCCCCAAAGCACAACGTGGACACAGCCAAATTTTTTAAGGAAAACAGAGGTGTTTTTTGCAAAGTGACTACCTGTAGATTTTGGCCTGTAGCTCAGCTGCCACCTAGCGAAACCTACCAAACCTGTGCATTTCTGAAAACTAGAGACCTAGGGGAATCCAAGATGGGGTGACTTGTGTGGCTCGGACCAGGTTCTGTTACCCAGAATCCTTTGCAAACCTCAAAATTTGGCTAAAAAAACACATGTTCCTCACATTTCTGTGGCAGAAAGTTCTGGAATCTGAGAGGAGCCACACAATTCCTTCCACCCAGCGTTCCCCCACGTCTCCCGATAAAAATTATACCTCACTTGTGTGGGTAGGCCTAGCGCCCGCGACAGGAAACGCCCCAAAGCGCAACGTGGACACAGCCAAATTTTTTAAGGAAAACAGAGGTGTTTTTTGCAAAGTGCCTACCTGTAGATTTTGGCCTGTAGCTCAGCCGCCACCTAGGGAAACCTACCAAACCTGTGCATTTCTGAAAACTAGGGACCTAGGGGAATCCAAGATGGGGTGACTTGTGTGGCTCGGACCAGGTTCTGTTACCCTGAATCCTTTGCAAACCTCAAAATGTTGCTAAAAAAACACATGTTCCTCACATTTCTGTGGCAGAAAGTTCTGGAATCTGAGAGGAGCCACAAATTTCCTTCCACCCAGCGTTCCCCCACGTCTCCCGATAAAAATAATACCTCACTTGTGTGGGTAGGCCTAGCGCCCGCAACAGGAAACGCCCCAAAGCGCAACGTGGACACAGCCACATTTTTGAAGGAAAACAGAGGTGTTTTTTGCAAAGTGCCTACCTGTAGATTTTGGCCTGTAGCTCAGCCGCCACCTAGGGAAACCTACCAAACCTGTGCATTTCTGAAAACTAGAGACCTAGGGGAATCCAAGATGGGGTGACTTGTGGGGCTCGGACCAGGTTCTGTTACCCAGAATCCTTTGCAAACCTCAGAATTTGGCTAAATAAATACATGTTCCTCACATTTCTGTGGCAGAAAGTTCTGGAATCTAAGAGGAGCCACAAATTTCCTTCCACCCAGCGTTTCCCCACGTCTCCCGATAAAAATGATACCTCACTTGTGTGGGTAGGCCTAGCGCCCGCGACAGGAAACGCCCCAAAGCGCAACGTGGACACAGCCAAATTTTTGAAGGAAAACAGAGGTGTTTTTTGCAAAGTGTCTACCTGTAGATTTTGGCCTGTAGCTCAGCCGCCACCTAGGGAAACCTACCAAACCTGTGCATTTCTGAAAACTAGAGACATAGGGGAATCCAAGATGGGGCGACTTGTGTGGCTCGGACCAGGTTTTGTTACCCAGAATCCTTTGCAAACCTCAAAATTTGACTAAAAAAACACATGTTCCTCACATTTCTGTGGCAGAAAGTTCTGGAATCTGAGAGGAGCCACAAATTTCCTTCCACCCAGCGTTCCCCCACGTCTCCCGATAAAAATGATACCTCACTTGTGTGGGTAGGCCTAGCGCCCGCGACAGGAAACGCCCCAAAGCGCAACGTGGACACAGCCACATTTTTGAAGGAAAACAGAGGTGTTTTTTGCAAAGTGCCTACCTGTAGATTTTGGCCTGTAGCTCAGCCGCCACCTAGGGAAACCGACCAAACCTGTGCATTTCTGAAAACTAGAGACCTAGGGGAATCCAAGATGGGGTGACTTGTGTGGCTCGGACCAGGTTTTGTTACCCAGAATCCTTTGCAAACCTCAAAATTTGACTAAAAAAACACATGTTCCTCACATTTCTGTGGCACAAAGTTCTGGAATCTGAGAGGAGCCACAAATTTCCTTCCACCCAGCGTTCCCCCACGTCTCCCGATAAAAATGATACCTCACTTGTGTGGGTAGGCCTAGCGCCCGCGACAGGAAACACCCCAAAGCGCAACGTGGACACAGCAAAATTTTTGAAGGAAAACAGAGGTGTTTTTTGCAAAGTGACTACCTGTAGATTTTGGCCTGTAGCTCAGCCGCCACCTAGGGAAACCTACCAAACCTGTGCATTTCTGAAAACTAGAGACCTAGGGGAATCCAAGATGGGGTGACTTGTTTGGCTCGGACCAGGTTCTGTTACCCAGAATCCTTTGCAAACCTCAAAATTTGGCTAAAAAAACACATGTTCCTCACATTTCTGTGGCAGAAAGTTCTGGAATCTGAGAGGAGCCACAAATTTCCTTCAACCCAGCGTTCCCCCATGTCTCCCGATAAAAATGATACCTCACTTGTGTGGGTAGGCCTAGCGCCCGCAACAGGAAACGCCCCAAAGCGCAACGTGGACACAGCCAAATTTTTGAAGGAATACAGAGGTGTTTTTTGCAAAGTGCCTACCTGTAGATTTTGGCCTGTAGCTCAGCCGCCACCTAGGGAAACCAACCAAACCTGTGCCTTTCTGAAAACTAGAGACCTAGGGGAATCCAAGATGGGGTGACTTGTGTGGCTCGGACCAGGTTCTGTTACCCAGAATCCTTTGCAAACCTAAAAATTTGGCTAAAAAAACACATGTTCCTCACATTTCTGTGGCAGAAAGTTCTGGAATCTGAGAGGAGCCACAAATTTCCTTCCACCCAGCGTTCCCCCACGTCTCCCGATAAAAATGATACCTCACTTGTGTGGGTAGGCCTAGCGCCCGCGACACGAAACGCCCCAAAGCACAACGTGGACACAGCCAAATTTTTGAAGGAAAACAGAGGTGTTTTTTGCAAAGTGACTACCTGTAGATTTTGGCCTGTAGCTCAGCTGCCACCTAGCGAAACCTACCAAACCTGTGCATTTCTGAAAACTAGAGACCTAGGGGAATCCAAGATGGGGTGACTTGTGTGGCTCGGACCAGGTTCTGTTACCCAGAATCCTTTGCAAACCTCAAAATTTGGCTAAAAAAACACATGTTCCTCACATTTCTGTGGCAGAAAGTTCTGGAATCTGAGAGGAGCCACACAATTCCTTCCACCCAGCGTTCCCCCACGTCTCCCGATAAAAATTATACCTCACTTGTGTGGGTAGGCCTAGCGCCCGCGACAGGAAACGCCCCAAAGCGCAACGTGGACACAGCCAAATTTTTTAAGGAAAACAGAGGTGTTTTTTGCAAAGTGCCTACCTGTAGATTTTGGCCTGTAGCTCAGCCGCCACCTAGGGAAACCTACCAAACCTGTGCATTTCTGAAAACTAGGGACCTAGGGGAATCCAAGATGGGGTGACTTGTGTGGCTCGGACCAGGTTCTGTTACCCTGAATCCTTTGCAAACCTCAAAATGTTGCTAAAAAAACACATGTTCCTCACATTTCTGTGGCAGAAAGTTCTGGAATCTGAGAGGAGCCACAAATTTCCTTCCACCCAGCGTTCCCCCACGTCTCCCGATAAAAATAATACCTCACTTGTGTGGGTAGGCCTAGCGCCCGCAACAGGAAACGCCCCAAAGCGCAACGTGGACACAGCCACATTTTTGAAGGAAAACAGAGGTGTTTTTTGCAAAGTGCCTACCTGTAGATTTTGGCCTGTAGCTCAGCCGCCACCTAGGGAAACCTACCAAACCTGTGCATTTCTGAAAACTAGAGACCTAGGGGAATCCAAGATGGGGTGACTTGTGGGGCTCGGACCAGGTTCTGTTACCCAGAATCCTTTGCAAACCTCAGAATTTGGCTAAATAAATACATGTTCCTCACATTTCTGTGGCAGAAAGTTCTGGAATCTAAGAGGAGCCACAAATTTCCTTCCACCCAGCGTTTCCCCACGTCTCCCGATAAAAATGATACCTCACTTGTGTGGGTAGGCCTAGCGCCCGCGACAGGAAACGCCCCAAAGCGCAACGTGGACACAGCCAAATTTTTGAAGGAAAACAGAGGTGTTTTTTGCAAAGTGTCTACCTGTAGATTTTGGCCTGTAGCTCAGCCGCCACCTAGGGAAACCTACCAAACCTGTGCATTTCTGAAAACTAGAGACATAGGGGAATCCAAGATGGGGCGACTTGTGTGGCTCGGACCAGGTTTTGTTACCCAGAATCCTTTGCAAACCTCAAAATTTGACTAAAAAAACACATGTTCCTCACATTTCTGTGGCACAAAGTTCTGGAATCTGAGAGGAGCCACAAATTTCCTTCCACCCAGCGTTCCCCCACGTCTCCCGATAAAAATGATACCTCACTTGTGTGGGTAGGCCTAGCGCCCGCGACAGGAAACGCCCCAAAGCGCAACGTGGACACAGCCACATTTTTGAAGGAAAACAGAGGTGTTTTTTGCAAAGTGCCTACCTGTAGATTTTGGCCTGTAGCTCAGCCGCCACCTAGGGAAACCGACCAAACCTGTGCATTTCTGAAAACTAGAGACCTAGGGGAATCCAAGATGGGGTGACTTGTGTGGCTCGGACCAGGTTTTGTTACCCAGAATCCTTTGCAAACCTCAAAATTTGACTAAAAAAACACATGTTCCTCACATTTCTGTGGCACAAAGTTCTGGAATCTGAGAGGAGCCACAAATTTCCTTCCACCCAGCGTTCCCCCACGTCTCCCGATAAAAATGATACCTCACTTGTGTGGGTAGGCCTAGCGCCCGCGACAGGAAACACCCCAAAGCGCAACGTGGACACAGCAAAATTTTTGAAGGAAAACAGAGGTGTTTTTTGCAAAGTGACTACCTGTAGATTTTGGCCTGTAGCTCAGCCGCCACCTAGGGAAACCTACCAAACCTGTGCATTTCTGAAAACTAGAGACCTAGGGGAATCCAAGATGGGGTGACTTGTTTGGCTCGGACCAGGTTCTGTTACCCAGAATCCTTTGCAAACCTCAAAATTTGGCTAAAAAAACACATGTTCCTCACATTTCTGTGGCAGAAAGTTCTGGAATCTGAGAGGAGCCACAAATTTCCTTCAACCCAGCGTTCCCCCATGTCTCCCGATAAAAATGATACCTCACTTGTGTGGGTAGGCCTAGCGCCCGCAACAGGAAACGCCCCAAAGCGCAACGTGGACACAGCCAAATTTTTGAAGGAATACAGAGGTGTTTTTTGCAAAGTGCCTACCTGTAGATTTTGGCCTGTAGCTCAGCCGCCACCTAGGGAAACCAACCAAACCTGTGCCTTTCTGAAAACTAGAGACCTAGGGGAATCCAAGATGGGGTGACTTGTGTGGCTTGGACCAGGTTCTGTTACCCAGAATCCTTTGCAAACCTAAAAATTTGGCTAAAAAAACACATGTTCCTCACATTTCTGTGGCAGAAAGTTCTGGAATCTGAGAGGAGCCACAAATTTCCTTCCACCCAGCGTTCCCCCACGTCTCCCGATAAAAATGATACCTCACTTGTGTGGGTAGGCCTAGCGCCCGCGACAGGAAACGCCCCAAAGCGCAACGTGGACACAGCCAAATTTTTGAAGGAAAACAGAGGTGTTTTTTGCAAAGTGCCTACCTGTAGATTTTGGCCTGTAGCTCAGCCGCCACCTAGGGAAACCTACCAAACCTGTGCATTTCTGAAAACTAGGGACCTAGGGGAATCCAAGATGGGGTGACTTGTGTGGCTCGGACCAGGTTCTGTTACCCTGAATCCTTTGCAAACCTCAAAATGTGGCTAAAAAAACACATGTTCCTCACATTTCTGTGGCAGAAAGTTCTGGAATCTGAGAGGAGCCACAAATTTCCTTCCACCCAGCGTTCCCTCACGTCTCCCGATAAAAATAATACCTCACTTGTGTGGGTAGGCCTAGCGCCCGCAACAGGAAACGCCCCAAAGCGCAACGTGGACACAGCCAAATTTTTGAAGGAAAACAGAGGTGTTTTTTGCAAAGTGCCTACCTGTAGATTTTGGCCTGTAGCTCAGCCGCCACCTAGGGAAACCTACCAAACCTGTGCATTTCTGAAAACTAGAGACGTAGGGGAATCCAAGATGGGGTGACTTGTGGGGCTCAGACCAGGTTCTGTTACCCAGAATCCTTTGCAAACCTCAGAATTTGGCTAAATAAATACATGTTCCTCACATTTCTGTGGCAGAAAGTTCTGGAATCTAAGAGGAGCCACAAATTTCCTTCCACCCAGCGTTTCCCCACGTCTCCCGATAAAAATGATACCTCACTTGTGTGGGTAGGCCTAGCGCCCGCGACAGGAAACGCCCCAAAGCGCAATTTGGACACAGCCACATTTTTGAAGGAAAACAGAGGTGTTTTTTGCAAAGTGTCTACCTGTAGATTTTGGCCTGTAGCTCAGCCGCCACCTAGGGAAACCTACCAAACCTGTGCATTTCTGAAAACTAGAGACATAGGGGAATCCAAGATGGGGCGACTTGTGTGGCTCGGACCAGGTTTTGTTACCCAGAATCCTTTGCAAACCTCAAAATTTGACTAAAAAAACACATGTTCCTCACATTTCTGTGGCAGAAAGTTCCGGAATCTGAGAGGAGCCACAAATTTCCTTCCACCCAGCGTTCCCCCACGTCTCCCGATAAAAATGATACCTCACTTGTGTGGGTAGGCCTAGCGCCCGCGACAGGAAACGCCCCAAAGCGCAACATGGACACAGCCACATTTTTGAAGGAAAACAGAGGTGTTTTTTGCAAAGTGCCTACCTGTAGATTTTGGCCTGTAGCTCAGCCGCCACCTAGGGAAACCGACCAAACCTGGGCATTTCTGAAAACTAGAGACCTAGGGGAATCCAAGATGGGGTGACTTGTGTGGCTCGGACCAGGTTTTGTTACCCAGAATCCTTTGCAAACCTCAAAATTTTACTAAAAAAACACATGTTCCTCACATTTCTGTGGCACAAAGTTCTGGAATCTGAGAGGAGCCACAAATTTCCTTCCACCCAGCGTTCCCCCACGTCTCCCGATAAAAATGATACCTCACTTGTGTGGGTAGGCCTAGCGCCCGCGAGAGGAAACGCCCCAAAGCGCAATGTGGACACAGCCAAATTTTTGAAGGAAAACAGAGGTGTTTTTTGCATAGTGCCTACCTGTAGATTTTGGCCTGTAGCTCAGCCGCCACCTAGGGAAACCTACCAAACCTGTGCATTTCTGAAAACTAGAGACCTAGGGGAATCCAAGATGGGGTGACTTGTGTGGCCCGGACCAGGTTCTGTTACCCAGAATCCTTTGCAAACCTCAAAATTTGGCTAAAAAAACACATGTTCCTCACATTTCTGTTCCAGAAAGTTCTGGAATCTGAGAGGAGCCACAAATTTCCTTCCACCCAGCGTTCCCCCACGTCTCCCGATAAAAATGATACCTCACTTGTGTGGGTAGGCCTAGCGCCCGCGACAGGAAACACCCCAAAGCGCAACGTGGACACAGCAAAATTTTTGAAGGAAAACAGAGGTGTTTTTTGCAAAGTGACTACCTGTAGATTTTGGCCTGTAGCTCAGCCGCCACCTAGGGAAACCTACCAAACCTGTGCATTTCTGAAAACTAGAGACCTAGGGGAATCCAAGATGGGGTGACTTGTTTGGCTCGGACCAGGTTCTGTTACCCAGAATCCTTTGCAAACCTCAAAATTTGGCTAAAAAAACACATGTTCCTCACATTTCTGTTCCAGAAAGTTCTGGAATCTGAGAGGAGCCACAAATTTCCTTCCACCCAGCGTTCCCCCACGTCTCCCGATAAAAATGATACCTCACTTGTGTGGGTAGGCCTAGCGCCCACGACAGGAAACGCCCCAAAGCGCAATGTGGACACAGCCAAATTTTTGAAGGAAAACAGAGGTGTTTTTTGCAAAGTGCCTACCTGTAGATTTTGGCCTGTAGCTCAGCCGCCACCTAGGGAAACCTACCAAACCTGTGCATTTCTGAAAACTAGAGACCTAGGGGAATCCAAGATGGGGTGACTTGTGTGGCCCGGACCAGGTTCTGTTACCCAGAATCCTTTGCAAACCTCAAAATTTGGCTAAAAAAACACATGTTCCTCACATTTCTGTTCCAGAAAGTTCTGGAATCTGAGAGGAGCCACAAATTTCCTTCCACCCAGCGTTCCCCCACGTCTCCCGATAAAAATGATACCTCACTTGTGTGGGTAGGCCTAGCGCCCGCGACAGGAAACACCCCAAAGCGCAACGTGGACACAGCAAAATTTTTGAAGGAAAACAGAGGTGTTTATGCAAAGTGACTACCTGTAGATTTTGGCCTGTAGCTCAGCCGCCACCTAGGGAAACCTACCAAACCTGTGCATTTCTGAAAACTAGAGACCTAGGGGAATCCAAGATGGGGTGACTTGTTTGGCTCGGACCAGGTTCTGTTACCCAGAATCCTTTGCAAACCTCAAAATTTGGCTAAAAAAACACATGTTCCTCACATTTCTGTGGCAGAAAGTTCTGGAATCTGAGAGGAGCCACAAATTTCCTTCAACCCAGCGTTCCCCCATGTCTCCCGATAAAAATGATACCTCACTTGTGTGGGTAGGCCTAGCGCCCGCAACAGGAAACGCCCCAAAGCGCAACGTGGACACAGCCAAATTTTTGAAGGAATACAGAGGTGTTTTTTGCAAAGTGCCTACCTGTAGATTTTGGCCTGTAGCTCAGCCGCCACCTAGGGAAACCAACCAAACCTGTGCCTTTCTGAAAACTAGAGACCTAGGGGAATCCAAGATGGGGTGACTTGTGTGGCTCGGACCAGGTTCTGTTACCCAGAATCCTTTGCAAACCACAAAATTTGGCTAAAAAAACACATGTTCCTCACATTTCTGTGGCAGAAAGTTCTGGAATCTGAGAGGAGCCACAAATTTCCTTCCACCCAGCGTTCCCCCACGTCTCCCGATAAAAATGATACCTCACTTGTGTGGGTAGGCCTAGCGCCCGCGACACGAAACGCCCCAAAGCACAACGTGGACACAGCCAAATTTTTGAAGGAAAACAGAGGTGTTTTTTGCAAAGTGACTACCTGTAGATTTTGGCCTGTAGCTCAGCCGCCACCTAGGGAAACCTACCAAACCTGTGCATTTCTGAAAACTAGAGACCTAGGGGAATCCAAGATGGGGTGACTTGTGTGGCTCGGACCAGGTTCTGTTACCCAGAATCCTTTGCAAACCTCAAAATTTGGCTAAAAAAACACATGTTCCTCACATTTCTGTGGCAGAAAGTTCTGGAATCTGAGAGGAGCCACACAATTCCTTCCACCCAGCGTTCCCCCACGTCTCCCGATAAAAATGATACCTCACTTGTGTGGGTAGGCCTAGCGCCCGCGACAGGAAACGCCCCAAAGCGCAACGTGGACACAGCCAAATTTTTGAAGGAAAACAGAGGTGTTTTTTGCAAAGTGCCTACCTGTAGATTTTGGCCTGTAGCTCAGCCGCCACCTAGGGAAACCTACCAAAGCTGTGCATTTCTGAAAACTAGGGACCTAGGGGAATCCAAGATGGGGTGACTTGTGTGGCTCGGACCAGGTTCTGTTACCCTGAATCCTTTGCAAACCTCAAAATGTGGCTAAAAAAACACATGTTCCTCACATTTCTGTGGCAGAAAGTTCTGGAATCTGAGAGGAGCCACAAATTTCCTTCCACCCAGCGTTCCCCCACGTCTCCCGATAAAAATAATACCTCACTTGTGTGGGTAGGCCTAGCGCCCGCAACAGGAAACGCCCCAAAGCGCAACGTGGACACAGCCAAATTTTTGAAGGAAAACAGAGGTGTTTTTTGCAAAGTGCCTACCTGTAGATTTTGGCCTGTAGCTCAGCCGCCACCTAGGGAAACCTACCAAACCTGTGCATTTCTGAAAACTAGAGACGTAGGGGAATCCAAGATGGGGTGACTTGTGGGGCTCAGACCAGGTTCTGTTACCCAGAATCCTTTGCAAACCTCAGAATTTGGCTAAATAAATACATGTTCCTCACATTTCTGTGGCAGAAAGTTCTGGAATCTAAGAGGAGCCACAAATTTCCTTCCACCCAGCGTTTCCCCACGTCTCCCGATAAAAATGATACCTCACTTGTGTGGGTAGGCCTAGCGCCCGCGACAGGAAACGCCCCAAAGCGCAATTTGGACACAGCCACATTTTTGAAGGAAAACAGAGGTGTTTTTTGCAAAGTGTCTACCTGTAGATTTTGGCCTGTAGCTCAGCCGCCACCTAGGGAAACCTACCAAACCTGTGCATTTCTGAAAACTAGAGACATAGGGGAATCCAAGATGGGGCGACTTGTGTGGCTCGGACCAGGTTTTGTTACCCAGAATCCTTTGCAAACCTCAAAATTTGACTACAAAAACACATGTTCCTCACATTTCTGTGGCAGAAAGTTCTGGAATCTGAGAGGAGCCACAAATTTCCTTCCACCCAGCGTTCCCCCACGTCTCCCGATAAAAATGATACCTCACTTGTGTGGGTAGGCCTAGCGCCCGCGACAGGAAACGCCCCAAAGCGCAACATGGACACAGCCACATTTTTGAAGGAAAACAGAGGTGTTTTTTGCAAAGTGCCTACCTGTAGATTTTGGCCTGTAGCTCAGCCGCCACCTAGGGAAACCGACCAAACCTGGGCATTTCTGAAAACTAGAGACCTAGGGGAATCCAAGATGGGGTGACTTGTGTGGCTCGGACCAGGTTTTGTTACCCAGAATCCTTTGCATCCTCAAAATTTTACTAAAAAAACACATGTTCCTCACATTTCTGTGGCACAAAGTTCTGGAATCTGAGAGGAGCCACAAATTTCCTTCACCCAGCGTTCCCCCACGTCTCCCGATAAAAATGATACCTCACTTGTGTGGGTAGGCCTAGCGCCCGCGACAGGAAACGCCCCAAAGCGCAATGTGGACACAGCCAAATTTTTGAAGGAAAACAGAGGTGTTTTTTGCATAGTGCCTACCTGTAGATTTTGGCCTGTAGCTCAGCCGCCACCTAGGGAAACCTACCAAACCTGTGCATTTCTGAAAACTAGAGACCTAGGGGAATCCAAGATGGGGTGACTTGTGTGGCCCGGACCAGGTTCTGTTACCCAGAATCCTTTGCAAACCTCAAAATTTGGCTAAAAAAACACATGTTCCTCACATTTCTGTTCCAGAAAGTTCTGGAATCTGAGAGGAGCCACAAATTTCCTTCCACCCAGCGTTCCCCCACGTCTCCCGATAAAAATGATACCTCACTTGTGTGGGTAGGCCTAGCGCCCGCGACAGGAAACACCCCAAAGCGCAACGTGGACACAGCAAAATTTTTGAAGGAAAACAGAGGTGTTTTTTGCAAAGTGACTACCTGTAGATTTTGGCCTGTAGCTCAGCCGCCACCTAGGGAAACCTACCAAACCTGTGCATTTCTGAAAACTAGAGACCTAGGGGAATCCAAGATGGGGTGACTTGTTTGGCTCGGACCAGGTTCTGTTACCCTGAATCCTTTGCAAACCTCAAAATTTGACTAAAAAAACACATGTTCCTCACATTTCTGTGGCAGAAAGTTCTGGAATCTGAGAGGAGCCACAAATTTCCTTAAACCCAGCGTTCCCCCATGTCTCCCGATAAAAATGATACCTCACTTGTGTGGGTAGGCCTAGCGCCCGCAACAGGAAACGCCCCAAAGCGCAACGTGGACACAGCCAAATTTTTGAAGGAATACAGAGGTGTTTTTTGCAAAGTGCCTACCTGTAGATTTTGGCCTGTAGCTCAGCCGCCACCTAGGGAAACCAACCAAACCTGTGCCTTTCTGAAAACTAGAGACCTAGGGGAATCCAAGATGGGGTGACTTGTGTGGCTCGGACCAGGTTCTGTTACCCAGAATCCTTTGCAAACCACAAAATTTGGCTAAAAAAACACATGTTCCTCACATTTCTGTGGCAGAAAGTTCTGGAATCTGAGAGGAGCCACAAATTTCCTTCCACCCAGCGTTCCCCCACGTCTCCCGATAAAAATGATACCTCACTTGTGTGGGTAGGCCTAGCGCCCGCGACACGAAACGCCCCAAAGCACAACGTGGACACAGCCAAATTTTTGAAGGAAAACAGAGGTGTTTTTTGCAAAGTGACTACCTGTAGATTTTGGCCTGTAGCTCAGCCGCCACCTAGGGAAACCTACCAAACCTGTGCATTTCTGAAAACTAGAGACCTAGGGGAATCCAAGATGGGGTGACTTGTGTGGCTCGGACCAGGTTCTGTTACCCAGAATCCTTTGCAAACCTCAAAATTTGGCTAAAAAAACACATGTTCCTCACATTTCTGTGGCAGAAAGTTCTGGAATCTGAGAGGAGCCACACAATTCCTTCCACCCAGCGTTCCCCCACGTCTCCCGATAAAAATGATACCTCACTTGTGTGGGTAGGCCTAGCGCCCGCGACAGGAAACGCCCCAAAGCGCAACGTGGACACAGCCAAATTTTTGAAGGAAAACAGAGGTGTTTTTTGCAAAGTGCCTACCTGTAGATTTTGGCCTGTAGCTCAGCCGCCACCTAGGGAAACCTACCAAACCTGTGCATTTCTGAAAACTAGGGACCTAGGGGAATCCAAGATGGGGTGACTTGTGTGGCTCGGACCAGGTTCTGTTACCCTGAATCCTTTGCAAACCTCAAAATGTGGCTAAAAAAACACATGTTCCTCACATTTCTGTGGCAGAAAGTTCTGGAATCTGAGAGGAGCCACAAATTTCCTTCCACCCAGCGTTCCCCCACGTCTCCCGATAAAAATAATACCTCACTTGTGTGGGTAGGCCTAGCGCCCGCAACAGGAAACGCCCCAAAGCGCAACGTGGACACAGCCAAATTTTTGAAGGAAAACAGAGGTGTTTTTTGCAAAGTGCCTACCTGTAGATTTTGGCCTGTAGCTCAGCCGCCACCTAGGGAAACCTACCAAACCTGTGCATTTCTGAAAACTAGAGACCTAGGGGAATCCAAGATGGGGTGACTTGTGGGGCTCGGACCAGGTTCTGTTACCCAGAATCCTTTGCAAACCTCAGAATTTGGCTAAATAAATACATGTTCCTCACATTTCTGTGGCAGAAAGTTCTGGAATCTAAGAGGAGCCACAAATTTCCTTCCACCCAGCGTTTCCCCACGTCTCCCGATAAAAATGATACCTCACTTGTGTGGGTAGGCCTAGCGCCCGCGACAGGAAACGCCCCAAAGCGCAACGTGGACACAGCCAAATTTTTGAAGGAAAACAGAGGTGTTTTTTGCAAAGTGTCTACCTGTAGATTTTGGCCTGTAGCTCAGCCGCCACCTAGGGAAACCTACCAAACCTGTGCATTTCTGAAAACTAGAGACCTAGGGGAATCCAAGATGGGGTGACTTGTGTGGCTCGGACCAGGTTCTGTTACCCAGAATCCTTTGCAAACCTCAAAATTTGGCAAAAAAAGCACACGTTCCTCACATTTCTGTGGCACAAAGTTCTGGAATCTGAGAGGAGCCACACATTTCCTTCCACCCAGCGTTCCCCCACGTCTCCCGATAAAAATGATACCTCACTTGTGTGGGTAGGCCTAGCGCCCGCGACAGGAAACGCCCCAAAGCGCAACGTGGACACAGCCAAATTTTTGAAGGAAAAAATAGGTGTTTTTTTGCAAAGTGCCTACCTGTAGATTTTGGCCTGTAGCTCAGCCGCCACCTAGGGAAACCTACCAAACCTGTGCATTTCTGAAAACTAGAGACCTAGGGGAATCCAAGATGGGGTGACTTGTGTGGCTCGGACCAGGTTCTGTTACCCAGAATCCTTTGCAAACCTCAAAATTTGGCTAAAAAAACACATGTTCCTCATATTTCTGTGGCAGAAAGTTCTGGAATCTGAGAGGAGCCACAAATTTCCTTCCACCCAGCGTTCCCCCACGTCTCCCGATAAAAATTACACCTCACTTGTGTGGGTAGGCCTAGCGCCCGCGACAGGAAACGCCCCAAAGCGCAACGTGGACACAGCCAAATTTTTGAAGGAAAAAAGAGGTGTTTTTTGCAAAGTGCCTACCTGTAGATTTTGGCCTGTAGCTCAGCCGCCACCTAGGGAAACCTACCAAACCTGTGCATTTCTGAAAACTAGAGACCTAGGGGAATCCGAGATGGGGTGACTTGTGTGGCTTGGACCAGGTTCTGTTACCCAGAATCCTTTGCAAACCTAAAAATTTGGCTAAAAAAACACATGTTCCTCACATTTCTGTGGCAGAAAGTTCTGGAATCTGAGAGGAGCCACAAATTTCCTTCCACCCAGCGTTCCCCCACGTCTCCCGATAAAAATGATACCTCACTTGTGTGGGTAGGCCTAGCGCCCGCGACAGGAAACGCCCCAAAGCGCAACGTGGACACAGCCAAATTTTTGAAGGAAAACAGAGGTGTTTTTTGCAAAGTGCCTACCTGTAGATTTTGGCCTGTAGCTCAGCCGCCACCTAGGGAAACCTACCAAACCTGTGCATTTCTGAAAACTAGAGACCTAGGGGAATCCAAGATGGGGTGACTTGTGTGGCTCGGACCAGGTTCTGTTACCCAGAATCCTTTGCAAACCTCAAGATTTGGCAAAAAAAACACATGTTCCTCACATTTCTGTGGCAGAAAGTTCTGGAATCTGAGAGGAGCCACAAATTTCATTCCACCCAGCGTTCCCCCACGTCTCCCGATAAAAATGATACCTCACTTTTATGGGTAGGCCTAGCGCCCGTGACAGGAAACGCCCCAAAGCGCAACGTGGACACAGCCAAATTTTTGAAGGAAAACAGAGGTGTTTTTTGCAAAGTGACTACCTGTAGATTTTGGCCTGTAGCTCAGCCGCCACCTAGGGAAAGCTACCAAACCTGTGCATTTCTGAAAACTAGAGACCTAGGGGAATCCAAGATGGGGTGACTTGTGTGGCTCGGACCAGGTTCTGTTACCCAGAATCCTTTGCAAACCTCAAAATGTGGCTAAAAAAACACATGTTCCTCAAATTTCTGTGGCAGAAAGTTCTGGAATCTGAGAGGAGCCACACATTTCCTTCCACCCAGCGTTCCCCCACGTCTCCCGATAAAAATGATACCTCACTTGTGTGGGTAGGCCTAGCGCCCGCGACAGGAAACGCCCCAAAGCGCAACGTGGACACAGCCAAATTTTTTAAGGAAAACAGAGGTGTTTTTTGCAAAGTGCCTACCTGTAAATTTTGGCCTGTAGCTCTGCCGCCACCTAGGGAAACGCACCAAACCTGTGCATTTCTGAAAACTAGAGACCTAGGGGAATCCAAGATGGGGCGACTTGTGTGGCTCGGACCAGGTTTTGTTACCCAGAATCCTTTGCAAACCTCAAAATTTGACTAAAAAAACACATGTTCCTCACATTTCTGTGGCAGAAAGTTCTGGAATCTGAGAGGAGCCACAAATTTCCTTCCACCCAGCGTTCCCCCACGTCTCCCGATAAAAATGATACCTCACTTGTGTGGGTAGGCCTAGCGCCCGCGACAGGAAACGCCCCAAAGCGCAACGTGGATACAGCCACATTTTTGAAGGAAAACAGAGGTGTTTTTTGCAAAGTGCCTACCTGTAGATTTTGGCCTGTAGCTCAGCCGCCACCTAGGGAAACCCACCAAACCTGTGCATTTCTGAAAACTAGAGACCTAGGGGAATCCAAGATGGGGTGACTTGTGTGGCTCGGACCAGGTTTTGTTACCCAGAATCCTTTGCAAACCTCAAAATTTGACTAAAAAAACACATGTTCCTCACATTTCTGTGGCACAAAGTTCTGGAATCTGAGAGGAGCCACAAATTTCCTTCCACCCAGCGTTCCTCCACGTCTCCCGATAAAAATGATACCTCACTTGTGTGGGTAGGCCTAGCGCCCGCGACAGGAAACGCCCCAAAGCGCAATGTGGACACAGCCAAATTTTTGAAGGAAAACAGGTGTTTTTTGCAAAGTGCCTACCTGTAGATTTTGGCCTGTAGCTCAGCCGCCACCTAGGGAAACCTACCAAACCTGTGCATTTCTGAAAACTAGAGACCTAGGGGAATCCAAGATGGGGTGACTTGTTTGGCCCGGACCAGGTTCTGTTACCCAGAATCCTTTGCAAACCTCAAAATTTGGCTAAAAAAACACATGTTCCTCACATTTCTGTGGCAGAAAGTTCTGGAATCTGAGAGGAGCCACAAATTTCCTTCCACCCAGCGTTCCCCCACGTCTCCCGATAAAAATGATACCTCACTTGTGTGGGTAGGCCTAGCGCCCGCGACAGGAAACACCCCAAAGCGCAACGTGGACACAGCAACATTTTTGAAGGAAAACAGAGGTGTTTTTTGCAAAGTGACTACCTGTAGATTTTGGCCTGTAGCTCAGCCGCCACCTAGGGAAACCTACCAAACCTGTGCATTTCTGAAAACTAGAGACCTAGGGGAATCCAAGATGGGGTGACTTGTTTGGCCCGGACCAGGTTCTGTTACCCAGAATCCTTTGCAAACCTCAAAATTTGGCTAAAAAAACACATGTTCCTCACATTTCTGTGGCAGAAAGTTCTGGAATCTGAGAGGAGCCACAAATTTCCTTCCACCCAGCGTTCCCCCACGTCTCCCGATAAAAATGATACCTCACTTGTGTGGGTAGGCCTAGCGCCCGCGACAGGAAACACCCCAAAGCGCAACGTGGACACAGCAACATTTTTGAAGGAAAACAGAGGTGTTTTTTGCAAAGTGACTACCTGTAGATTTTGGCCTGTAGCTCAGCCGCCACCTAGGGAAACCAACCAAACCTGTGCCTTTCTGAAAACTAGAGACCTAGGGGAATCCAAGATGGGGTGACTTGTGTGGCTCGGACCAGGTTCTGTTACCCAGAATCCTTTGCAAACCTAAAAATTTGGCTAAAAAAACACATGTTCCTCACATTTCTGTGGCAGAAAGTTCTGGAATCTGAGAGGAGCCACAAATTTCCTTCCACCCAGCGTTCCCCCACGTCTCCCGATAAAAATGATACCTCACTTGTGTGGGTAGGCATAGCGCCCGCGACACGAAACGCCCCAAAGCACAACGTGGACACAGCCAAATTTTTGAAGGAAAACAGAGGTGTTTTTTGCAAAGTGACTACCTGTAGATTTTGGCCTGTAGCTCAGCCGCCACCTAGGGAAACCTACCAAACCTGTGCATTTCTGAAAACTAGAGACCTAGGGGAATCCAAGATGGGGTGACTTGTGTGGCTCGGACCAGGTTCTGTTACCCAGAATCCTTTGCAAACCTCAAAATTTGGCAAAAAACCTCACATTTCTGTGGCAGAAAGTTCTGGAATCTGAGAGGAGCCACACATTTCCTTCCACCCAGCGTTCCCCCACGTCTCCCGATAAAAATGATACCTCACTTGTGTGGGTAGGCCTAGCGCCCGCGACAGGAAACGCCCGAAAGCGCAACGTGGACACAGCCAAATTTTTGAAGGAAAAAAGAGGTGTTTTTTTGCAAAGTGCCTACCTGTAGATTTTGGCCTGTAGCTCAGCCGCCACCTAGGGAAACCTACCAAACCTGTGCATTTCTGAAAACTAGAGACCTAGGGGAATCCAAGATGGGGTGACTTGTGTGGCTCGGACCAGGTTCTGTTACCCAGAATCCTTTGCAAACCTCAAAATTTGGCTAAAAAAACACATGTTACCTACATTTCTGTGGCAGGAAGTTCTGGAATCTGAGAGGAGCCACAAATTTCCTTCCACCCAGCGTTCCCCCACGTCTCCCGATAAAAATGATACCTCACTTGTGTGGGTAGGCATAGCGCCCGCGACAGGAAACGCCCCAAAGCGCAACGTGGACACAGCCAAATTTTTGAAGGAAAACAGAGGTGTTTTTTGCAAAGTGCCTACCTGTAGATTTTGGCCTGTAGCTCAGCCGCCACCTAGGGAAACCTACCAAACCTGTGCATTTCTGAAAACTAGGGACCTAGGGGAATCCAAGATGGGGTGACTTGTGTGGCTCGGACCAGGTTCTGTTACCCTGAATCCTTTGCAAACCTCAAAATGTGGCTAAAAAAACACATGTTCATCACATTTCTGTGGCAGAAAGTTCTGGAATCTGAGAGGAGCCACAAATTTCCTTCCACCCAGCGTTCCCCCACGTCTCCCGATAAAAATAATACCTCACTTGTGTGGGTAGGCCTAGCGCCCGCAACAGGAAACGCCCCAAAGCGCAACGTGGACACAGCCACATTTTTGAAGGAAAACAGAGGTGTTTTTTGCAAAGTGCCTACCTGTAGATTTTGGCCTGTAGCTCAGCCGCCACCTAGGGAAACCTACCAAACCTGTGCATTTCTGAAAACTAGAGACCTAGGGGAATCCAAGATGGGGTGACTTGTGGGGCTCGGACCAGGTTCTGTTACCCAGAATCCTTTGCAAACCTCAGAATTTGGCTAAATAAATACATGTTCCTCATATTTCTGTGGCAGAAAGTTCTGGAATCTAAGAGGAGCCACAAATTTCCTTCCATCCAGCGTTTCCCCACGTCTCCCGATAAAAATGATACCTCACTTGTGTGGGTAGGCCTAGCGCCCGCGACAGGAAACGCCCCAAAGCGCAACGTGGACACAGCCAAATTTTTGAAGGAAAACAGAGGTGTTTTTTGCAAAGTGTCTACCTGTAGATTTTGGCCTGTAGCTCAGCCGCCACCTATGGAAACCTACCAAACCTGTGCATTTCTGAAAACTAGAGACCTAGGGGAATCCAAGATGGGGTGACTTGTGTGGCTCGGACCAGGTTCTGTTACCCAGAATCCTTTGCAAACCTCAAAATTTGGCAAAAAAAACACACGTTCCTCACATTTCTGTGGCAGAAAGTTCTGGAATCTGAGAGGAGCCACACATTTCCTTCCACCCAGCGTTCCCCCACGTCTCCCGATAAAAATGATACCTCACTTGTGTGGGTAGGCCTAGCGCCCGTGACAGGAAACGCCCCAAAGCGCAACGTGGACACAGCCAAATTTTTGAAGGAAAAAAGAGGTGTTTTTTTGCAAAGTGCCTACCTGTAGATTTTGGCCTGTAGCTCAGCCGCCACCTAGGGAAACCTACCAAACCTGTGCATTTCTGAAAACTAGAGACCTAGGGGAATCCAAGATGGGGTGACTTGTGTGGCTCGGACCAGGTTCTGTTACCCAGAATCCTTTGCAAACCTCAAAATTTGGCTAAAAAAACACATGTTACCTACATTTCTGTGGCAGGAAGTTCTGGAATCTGAGAGGAGCCACAAATTTCCTTCCACCCAGCGTTCCCCCACGTCTCCCGATAAAAATGATACCTCACTTGTGTGGGTAGGCATAGCGCCCGCGACAGGAAACGCCCCAAAGCGCAACGTGGACACAGCCAAATTTTTGAAGGAAAACAGAGGTGTTTTTTGCAAAGTACCTACCTGTAGATTTTGGCCTGTAGCTCAGCCGCCACCTAGGGAAACATACCAAACCTGTGCATTTCTGAAAACTAGAGACCTAGGGAAATCCAAGATGGGGTGACTTGTGTGGCTCGGACCAGGTTCTGTTACCCAGAATCCTTTGCAAACCTCAGAATTTGGCTAAATAAATACATGTTCCTCACATTTCTGTGGCAGAAAGTTCTGGAATCTAAGAGGAGCCACAAATTTCCTTCCACCCAGCGTTTCCCCACGTCTCCCGATAAAAATGATACCTCACTTGTGTGGGTAGGCCTAGCGCCCGCGACAGGAAACGCCCCAAAGCGCAACGTGGACACAGCCAAATTTTTGAAGGAAAACAGAGGTGTTTTTTGCAAAGTGTCTACCTGTAGATTTTGGCCTGTAGCTCAGCCGCCACCTAGGGAAACCTACCAAACCTGTGCATTTCTGAAAACTAGAGACCTAGGGGAATCCAAGATGGGGTGACTTGTGTGGCTCGGACCAGGTTCTGTTACCCAGAATCCTTTGCAAACCTCAAAATTTGGCAAAAAAAGCACACGTTCCTCACATTTCTGTGGCACAAAGTTCTGGAATCTGAGAGGAGCCACACATTTCCTTCCACCCAGCGTTCCCCCACGTCTCCCGATAAAAATGATACCTCACTTGTGTGGGTAGGCCTAGCGCCCGCGACAGGAAACGCCCCAAAGCGCAACGTGGACACAGCCAAATTTTTGAAGGAAAAAATAGGTGTTTTTTTGCAAAGTGCCTACCTGTAGATTTTGGCCTGTAGCTCAGCCGCCACCTAGGGAAACCTACCAAACCTGTGCATTTCTGAAAACTAGAGACCTAGGGGAATCCAAGATGGGGTGACTTGTGTGGCTCGGACCAGGTTCTGTTACCCAGAATCCTTTGCAAACCTCAAAATTTGGCTAAAAAAACACATGTTCCTCATATTTCTGTGGCAGAAAGTTCTGGAATCTGAGAGGAGCCACAAATTTCCTTCCACCCAGCGTTCCCCCACGTCTCCCGATAAAAATTATACCTCACTTGTGTGGGTAGGCCTAGCGCCCGCGACAGGAAACGCCCCAAAGCGCAACGTGGACACAGCCAAATTTTTGAAGGAAAAAAGAGGTGTTTTTTGCAAAGTGCCTACCTGTAGATTTTGGCCTGTAGCTCAGCCGCCACCTAGGGAAACCTACCAAACCTGTGCATTTCTGAAAACTAGAGACCTAGGGGAATCCGAGATGGGGTGACTTGTGTGGCTTGGACCAGGTTCTGTTACCCAGAATCCTTTGCAAACCTAAAAATTTGGCTAAAAAAACACATGTTCCTCACATTTCTGTGGCAGAAAGTTCTGGAATCTGAGAGGAGCCACAAATTTCCTTCCACCCAGCGTTCCCCCACGTCTCCCGATAAAAATGATACCTCACTTGTGTGGGTAGGCCTAGCGCCCGCGACAGGAAACGCCCCAAAGTGCAACGTGGACACAGCCAAATTTTTGAAGGAAAACAGAGGTGTTTTTTGCAAAGTGCCTACCTGTAGATTTTGGCCTGTAGCTCAGCCGCCACCTAGGGAAACCTACCAAACCTGTGCATTTCTGAAAACTAGAGACCTAGGGGAATCCAAGATGGGGTGACTTGTGTGGCTCGGACCAGGTTCTGTTACCCAGAATCCTTTGCAAACCTCAAGATTTGGCAAAAAAAACACATGTTCCTCACATTTCTGTGGCAGAAAGTTCTGGAATCTGAGAGGAGCCACAAATTTCATTCCACCCAGCGTTCCCCCACGTCTCCCGATAAAAATGATACCTCACTTTTGTGGGTAGGCCTAGCGCCCGTGACAGGAAACGCCCCAAAGCGCAACGTGGACACAGCCAAATTTTTGAAGGAAAACAGAGGTGTTTTTTGCAAAGTGACTACCTGTAGATTTTGGCCTGTAGCTCAGCCGCCACCTAGGGAAAGCTACCAAACCTGTGCATTTCTGAAAACTAGAGACCTAGGGGAATCCAAGATGGGGTGACTTGTGTGGCTCGGACCAGGTTCTGTTACCCAGAATCCTTTGCAAACCTCAAAATGTGGCTAAAAAAACACATGTTCCTCAAATTTCTGTGGCAGAAAGTTCTGGAATCTGAGAGGAGCCACACATTTCCTTCCACCCAGCGTTCCCCCACGTCTCCCGATAAAAATGATACCTCACTTGTGTGGGTAGGCCTAGCGCCCGCGACAGGAAACGCCCCAAAGCGCAACGTGGACACAGCCAAATTTTTAAAGGAAAACAGAGGTGTTTTTTGCAAAGTGCCTACCTGTAAATTTTGGC
This sequence comes from Pleurodeles waltl, assembly GCF_031143425.1. Taxonomy (NCBI): domain Eukaryota; kingdom Metazoa; phylum Chordata; class Amphibia; order Caudata; family Salamandridae; genus Pleurodeles; species Pleurodeles waltl. Next base: position 1,663,766,968 of record NC_090440.1, read on the forward strand.
CTGTAGCTCTGCCGCCACCTAGGGAAACGCACCAAACCTGTGCATTTCTGAAAACTAGAGACCTAGGGGAATCCAAGATGGGGCGACTTGTGTGGCTCGGACCAGGTTTTGTTACCCAGAATCCTTTGCAAACCTCAAAATTTGACTAAAAAAACACATGTTCCTCACATTTCTGTGGCAGAAAGTTCTGGAATCTGAGAGGAGCCACAAATTTCCTTCCACCCAGCGTTCCCCCACGTCTCCCGATAAAAATGATACCTCACTTGTGTGGGTAGGCCTAGCGCCCGCGACAGGAAACGCCCCAAAGCGCAACGTGGATACAGCCACATTTTTGAAGGAAAACAGAGGTGTTTTTTGCAAAGTGCCTACCTGTAGATTTTGGCCTGTAGCTCAGCCGCCACCTAGGGAAACCCACCAAACCTGTGCATTTCTGAAAACTAGAGACCTAGGGGAATCCAAGATGGGGTGACTTGTGTGGCTCGGACCAGGTTTTGTTACCCAGAATCCTTTGCAAACCTCAAAATTTGACTAAAAAAACACATGTTCCTCACATTTCTGTGGCACAAAGTTCTGGAATCTGAGAGGAGCCACAAATTTCCTTCCACCCAGCGTTCCTCCACGTCTCCCGATAAAAATGATACCTCACTTGTGTGGGTAGGCCTAGCGCCCGCGACAGGAAACGCCCCAAAGCGCAATGTGGACACAGCCAAATTTTTGAAGGAAAACAGAGGTGTTTTTTGCAAAGTGCCTACCTGTAGATTTTGGCCTGTAGCTCAGCCGCCACCTAGGGAAACCTACCAAACCTGTGCATTTCTGAAAACTAGAGACCTAGGGGAATCCAAGATGGGGTGACTTGTTTGGCCCGGACCAGGTTCTGTTACCCAGAATCCTTTGCAAACCTCAAAATTTGGCTAAAAAAACACATGTTCCTCACATTTCTGTGGCAGAAAGTTCTGGAATCTGAGAGGAGCCACAAATTTCCTTCCACCCAGCGTTCCCCCACGTCTCCCGATAAAAATGATACCTCACTTGTGTGGGTAGGCCTAGCGCCCGCGACAGGAAACACCCCAAAGCGCAACGTGGACACAGCAACATTTTTGAAGGAAAACAGAGGTGTTTTTTGCAAAGTGACTACCTGTAGATTTTGGCCTGTAGCTCAGCCGCCACCTAGGGAAACCTACCAAACCTGTGCATTTCTGAAAACTAGAGACCTAGGGGAATCCAAGATGGGGTGAGTTGTTTGGCCCGGACCAGGTTCTGTTACCCAGAATCCTTTGCAAACCTCAAAATTTGGCTAAAAAAACACATGTTCCTCACATTTCTGTGGCAGAAAGTTCTGCAATCTGAGAGGAGCCACAAATTTCCTTCCACCCAGCGTTCCCCCACGTCTCCCGATAAAAATGATACCTCACTTGTGTGGGTAGGCCTAGCGCCCGCGACAGGAAACACCCCAAAGCGCAACGTGGACACAGCAACATTTTTGAAGGAAAACAGAGGTGTTTTTTGCAAAGTGACTACCTGTAGATTTTGGCCTGTAGCTCAGCCGCCACCTAGGGAAACCAACCAAACCTGTGCCTTTCTGAAAACTAGAGACCTAGGGGAATCCAAGATGGGGTGACTTTTGTGGCTCGGACCAGGTTCTGTTACCCAGAATCCTTTGCAAACCTAAAAATTTGGCTAAAAAAACACATGTTCCTCACATTTCTGTGGCAGAAAGTTCTGGAATCTGAGAGGAGCCACAAATTTCCTTCCACCCAGCGTTCCCCCACGTCTCCCGATAAAAATGATACCTCACTTGTGTGGGTAGGCATAGCGCCCGCGACACGAAACGCCCCAAAGCACAACGTGGACACAGCCAAATTTTTGAAGGAAAACAGAGGTGTTTTTTGCAAAGTGACTACCTGTAGATTTTGGCCTGTAGCTCAGCCGCCACCTAGGGAAACCTACCAAACCTGTGCATTTCTGAAAACTAGAGACCTAGGGGAATCCAAGATGGGGTGACTTGTGTGGCTCGGACCAGGTTCTGTTACCCAGAATCCTTTGCAAACCTCAAAATTTGGCAAAAAACCTCACATTTCTGTGGCAGAAAGTTCTGGAATCTGAGAGGAGCCACACATTTCCTTCCACCCAGCGTTCCCCCACGTCTCCCGATAAAAATGATACCTCACTTGTGTGGGTAGGCCTAGCGCCCGCGACAGGAAACACCCCAAAGCGCAACGTGGACACAGCCAAATTTTTGTAGGAAAAAAGAGGTGTTTTTTTGCAAAGTGCCTACCTATAGATTTTGGCCTGTAGCTCAGCCGCCACCTAGGGAAACCTACCAAACCTGTGCATTTCTGAAAACTAGAGACCTAGGGGAATCCAAGATGGGGTGACTTGTGTGGCTCGGACCAGGTTCTGTTACCCAGAATCCTTTGCAAACCTCAAAATTTGGCTAAAAAAACACATGTTACCTACATTTCTGTGGCAGGAAGTTCTGGAATCTGAGAGGAGCCACAAATTTCCTTCCACCCAGCGTTCCCCCACGTCTCCCGATAAAAATGATACCTCACTTGTGTGGGTAGGCATAGCGCCCGCGACAGGAAACGCCCCAAAGCGCAACGTGGACACAGCCAAATTTTTGAAGGAAAACAGAGGTGTTTTTTGCAAAGTGCCTACCTGTAGATTTTGGCCTGTAGCTCAGCCGCCACCTAGGGAAACCTACCAAACCTGTGCATTTCTGAAAACTAGGGACCTAGGGGAATCCAAGATGGGGTGACTTGTGTGGCTCGGACCAGGTTCTGTTACCCTGAATCCTTTGCAAACCTCAAAATGTGGCTAAAAAAACACATGTTCATCACATTTCTGTGGCAGAAAGTTCTGGAATCTGAAAGGAGCCACAAATTTCCTTCCACCCAGCGTTCCCCCACGTCTCCCGATAAAAATAATACCTCACTTGTGCGGGTAGGCCTAGCGCCCGCGACAGGAAACGCCCCAAAGCGCAACGTGGACACAGCCAAATTTTTGAAGGAAAACAGAGGTGTTTTTTGCAAAGTGCCTACCTGTAGATTTTGGCCTGTAGCTCAGCCGCCACCTAGGGAAACCCACCAAACCTGTGCATTTCTGAAAACTAGAGACCTAGGGGAATCCAAGATGGGGTGACTTGTGTGGCTCGGACCAGGTTTTGTTACCCAGAATCCTTTGCAAACCTCAAAATTTGACTAAAAAAACACATGTTCCTCACATTTCTGTGGCACAAAGTTCTGGAATCTGAGAGGAGCCACAAATTTCCTTCCACCCAGCGTTCCCCCACGTCTCCCGATAATAATGATACCTCACTTGTGTGGGTAGGCCTAGCGCCCGCGACAGGAAACGCCCCAAAGCGCAATGTGGACACAGCCAAATTTTTGAAGGAAAACAGAGGTGTTTTTTGCAAAGTGCCTACCTGTAGATTTTGGCCTGTAGCTCAGCCGCCACCTAGGGAAACCTACCAAACCTGTGCATTTCTGAAAACTAGAGACCTAGGGGAATCCAAGATGGGGTGACTTGTTTGGCCCGCACCCGGTTCTGTTACCCAGAATCCTTTGCAAACCTCAAAATTTGGCTAAAAAAACACATGTTCCACACATTTCTGTGGCAGAAAGTTCTGGAATCTGAGAGGAGCCACAAATTTCCTTCCACCCAGCGTTCCCCCACGTCTCCCGATAAAAATGATACCTCACTTGTGTGGGTAGGCCTAGCGCCCGCGACAGGAAACACCCCAAAGCGCAACGTGGACACAGCAAAATTTTTGAAGGAAAACAGAGGTGTTTTTTGCAAAGTGACTACCTGTAGATTTTGGCCTGTAGCTCAGCCGCCACCTAGGGAAACCTACCAAACCTGTGCATTTCTGAAAACTAGAGACCTAGGGGAATCCAAGATGGGGTGACTTGTTTGGCTCGGACCAGGTTCTGTTACCCAGAATCCTTTGCAAACCTCAAAATTTGGCTAAAAAAACACATGTTCCTCACATTTCTGTGGCAGAAAGTTCTGGAATCTGAGAGGAGCCACAAATTTCCTTCCACCCAGCGTTCCCCCATGTCTCCCGATAAAAATGATACCTCACTTGTGTGGGTAGGCCTAGCGCCCGCAACAGGAAACGCCCCAAAGCGCAACGTGGACACAGCCAAATTTTTGAAGGAAAACAGAGGTGTTTTTTGCAAAGTGCCTACCTGTAGATTTTGGCCTGTAGCTCAGCCGCCACCTAGGGAAACCAACCAAACCTGTGCCTTTCTGAAAACTAGAGACCTAGGGGAATCCAAGATGGGGTGACTTGTGTGGCTCGGACCAGGTTCTGTTACCCAGAATCCTTTGCAAACCTAAAAATTTGGCTAAAAAAACACATGTTCCTCACATTTCTGTGGCAGAAAGTTCTGGAATCTGAGAGGAGCCACAAATTTCCTTCCACCCAGCGTTCCCCCACGTCTCCCGATAAAAATGATACCTCACTTGTGTGGGTAGGCCTAGCGCCCGCGACACGAAACGCCCCAAAGCACAACGTGGACACAGCCAAATTTTTGAAGGAAAACAGAGGTGTTTTTTGCAAAGTGACTACCTGTAGATTTTGGCCTGTAGCTCAGCCGCCACCTAGGGAAACCTACCAAACCTGTGCATTTCTGAAAACTAGAGACCTAGGGGAATCCAAGATGGGGTGACTTGTGTGGCTCGGACCAGGTTCTGTTACCCAGAATCCTTTGCAAACCTCAAAATTTGGCTAAAAAAACACATGTTCCTCACATTTCTGTGGCAGAAAGTTCTGGAATCTGAGAGGAGCCACACAATTCCTTCCACCCAGCGTTCCCCCACGTCTCCCGATAAAAATGATACCTCACTTGTGTGGGTAGGCCTAGCGCCCGCGAAAGGAAACGCCCCAAAGCGCAACGTGGACACAGCCAAATTTTTGAAGGAAAACAGAGGTGTTTTTTGCAAAGTGCCTACCTGTAGATTTTGGCCTGTAGCTCAGCCGCCACCTAGGGAAACCTACCAAACCTGTGCATTTCTGAAAACTAGGGACCTAGGGGAATCCAAGATGGGGTGACTTGTGTGGCTCGGACCAGGTTCTGTTACCCTGAATCCTTTGCAAACCTCAAAATGTGGCTAAAAAAACACATGTTCCTCACATTTCTGTGGCAGAAAGTTCTGGAATCTGAGAGGAGCCACAAATTTCCTTCCACCCAGCGTTCCCCCACGTCTCCCGATAAAAATAATACCTCACTTGTGTGGGTAGGCCTAGCGCCCGCAACAGGAAACGCCCCAAAGCGCAACGTGGACACAGCCACATTTTTGAAGGAAAACAGAGGTGTTTTTTGCAAAGTGCCTACCTGTAGATTTTGGCCTGTAGCTCAGCCGCCACCTAGGGAAACCTACCAAACATGTGCATTTCTGAAAACTAGAGACCTAGGGGAATCCAAGATGGGGTGACTTGTGGGGATCGGACCAGGTTCTGTTACCCAGAATCCTTTGCAAACCTCAGAATTTGGCTAAATAAATACAAGATCCTCACATTTCTGTGGCAGAAAGTTCTGGAATCTAAGAGGAGCCACAAATTTCCTTCCACCCAGCGTTTCCCCACGTCTCCCGATAAAAATGATACCTCACTTGTGTGGGTAGGCCTAGCGCCCGCGACAGGAAACGCCCCAAAGCGCAACGTGGACACAGCCAAATTTTTGAAGGAAAACAGAGGTGTTTTTTGCAAAGTGCCTACCTGTAGATTTTGGCCTGTAGCTCAGCCGCCACCTAGGGAAACATACCAAACCTGTGCATTTCTGAAAACTAGAGACCTAGGGGAATCCAAGATGGGGTGACTTGTGTGGCTCGGACCAGGTTCTGTTACCCAGAATCCTTTGCAAACCACAAAATTTGGCTAAAAAAACACATGTTCCTCACATTTCTGTGGCAGAAAGTTCTGGAATCTGAGAGGAGCCACACATTTCCTTCCACCCAGCGTTCCCCCACGTCACTTGTGTGGGTAGGCCTAGCGCCCGCGACAGGAAACGCCCCAAAGCGCAACGTGGACACAGCCAAATTTTTGAAGGAAAACAGAGGTGTTTTTTGCAAAGTGCCTACCTGTAGATTTTGGCCTGTAGCTCAGCCGCTACCTAGGGAAACCCACCAAACCTGTGCATTTCTGAAAACTAGAGACCTAGGGGAATCCAAGATGGGGTGACTTGTGTGGCTCGGACCAGGTTTTGTTACCCAGAATCCTTTGCAAACCTCAAAATGTGGCTAAAAAAACACATGTTCATCACATTTCTGTGGCAGAAAGTTCTGGAATCTGAGAGGAGCCACAAATTTCCTTCCACCCAGCGTTCCCCCACGTCTCCCGATAAAAATAATACCTCACTTGTGTGGGTAGGCCTAGCGCCCGCAACAGGAAACGCCCCAAAGCGCAACGTGGACACAGCCACATTTTTGAAGGAAAACAGAGGTGTTTTTTGCAAAGTGCCTACCTGTAGATTTTGGCCTGTAGCTCAGCCGCCACCTAGGGAAACCTACCAAACCTGTGCATTTCTGAAAACTAGAGACCTAGGGGAATCCAAGATGGGGTGACTTGTGGGGCTCGGACCAGGTTCTGTTACCCAGAATCCTTTGCAAACCTCAGAATTTGGCTAAATAAATACATGTTCCTCACATTTCTGTGGCAGAAAGTTCTGGAATCTAAGAGGAGCCACAAATTTCCTTCCATCCAGCGTTTCCCCACGTCTCCCGATAAAAATGATACCTCACTTGTGTGGGTAGGCCTAGCGCCCGCGACAGGAAACGCCCCAAAGCGCAACGTGGACACAGCCAAATTTTTGAAGGAAAACAGAGGTGTTTTTTGCAAAGTGTATACCTGTAGATTTTGGCCTGTAGCTCAGCCGCCACCTAGGGAAACCTACCAAACCTGTGCATTTCTGAAAACTAGAGACCTAGGGGAATCCAAGATGGGGTGACTTGTGTGGCTCGGACCAGGTTCTGTTACCCAGAATCCTTTGCAAACCTCAAAATTTGGCAAAAAAAACACACGTTCCTCACATTTCTGTGGCAGAAAGTTCTGGAATCTGAGAGGAGCCACACATTTCCTTCCACCCAGCGTTCCCCCACGTCTCCCGATAAAAATGATACCTCACTTGTGTGGGTAGGCCTAGCGCCCGCGACAGGAAACGCCCCAAAGCGCAACGTGGACACAGCCAAATTTTTGAAGGAAAAAAGAGGTGTTTTTTTGCAAAGTGCCTACCTGTAGATTTTGGCCTGTAGCTCAGCCGCCACCTAGGGAAACCTACCAAACCTGTGCATTTCTGAAAACTAGAGACCTAGGGGAATCCAAGATGGGGTGACTTGTGTGGCTCGGACCAGGTTCTGTTACCCAGAATCCTTTGCAAACCTCAAAATTTGGCTAAAAAAACACATGTTCCTCACATTTCTGTGGCAGAAAGTTCTGGAATCTGAGAGGAGCCACAAATTTCCTTCCACCCAGCGTTCCCCCACGTCTCCCGATAAAAATAATACCTCACTTGTGTGGGTAGGCCTAGCGCCCGCGACAGGAAACGCCCCAAAGCGCAATGTGGACACAGCCAAATTTTTGAAGGAAAACAGAGGTGTTTTTTGCAAAGTGCCTACCTGTAGATTTTGGCCTGTAGCTCAGCCGCCACCTAGGGAAACCTACCAAACCTGTGCATTTCTGAAAACTAGAGACCTAGGGGAATCCAAGATGGGGTGACTTGTTTGGCCCGCACCCGGTTCTGTTACCCAGAATCCTTTGCAAACCTCAAAATTTGGCTAAAAAAACACATGTTCCACACATTTCTGTGGCAGAAAGTTCTGGAATCTGAGAGGAGCCACAAATTTCCTTCCACCCAGCGTTCCCCCACGTCTCCCGATAAAAATGATACCTCACTTGTGTGGGTAGGCCTAGCGCCCGCGACAGGAAACACCCCAAAGCGCAACGTGGACACAGCAAAATTTTTGAAGGAAAACAGAGGTGTTTTTTGCAAAGTGACTACCTGTAGATTTTGGCCTGTAGCTCAGCCGCCACCTAGGGAAACCTACCAAACCTGTGCATTTCTGAAAACTAGAGACCTAGGGGAATCCAAGATGGGGTGACTTGTTTGGCTCGGACCAGGTTCTGTTACCCAGAATCCTTTGCAAACCTCAAAATTTGGCTAAAAAAACACATGTTCCTCACATTTCTGTGGCAGAAAGTTCTGGAATCTGAGAGGAGCCACAAATTTCCTTCCACCCAGCGTTCCCCCATGTCTCCCGATAAAAATGATACCTCACTTGTGTGGGTAGGCCTAGCGCCCGCAACAGGAAACGCCCCAAAGCGCAACGTGGACACAGCCAAATTTTTGAAGGAAAACAGAGGTGTTTTTTGCAAAGTGCCTACCTGTAGATTTTGGCCTGTAGCTCAGCCGCCACCTAGGGAAACCAACCAAACCTGTGCCTTTCTGAAAACTAGAGACCTAGGGGAATCCAAGATGGGGTGACTTGTGTGGCTCGGACCAGGTTCTGTTACCCAGAATCCTTTGCAAACCTAAAAATTTGGCTAAAAAAACACATGTTCCTCACATTTCTGTGGCAGAAAGTTCTGGAATCTGAGAGGAGCCACAAATTTCCTTCCACCCAGCGTTCCCCCACGTCTCCCGATAAAAATGATACCTCACTTGTGTGGGTAGGCCTAGCGCCCGCGACACGAAACGCCCCAAAGCACAACGTGGACACAGCCAAATTTTTGAAGGAAAACAGAGGTGTTTTTTGCAAAGTGACTACCTGTAGATTTTGGCCTGTAGCTCAGCCGCCACCTAGGGAAACCTACCAAACCTGTGCATTTCTGAAAACTAGAGACCTAGGGGAATCCAAGATGGGGTGACTTGTGTGGCTCGGACCAGGTTCTGTTACCCAGAATCCTTTGCAAACCTCAAAATTTGGCTAAAAAAACACATGTTCCTCACATTTCTGTGGCAGAAAGTTCTGGAATCTGAGAGGAGCCACACAATTCCTTCCACCCAGCGTTCCCCCACGTCTCCCGATAAAAATGATACCTCACTTGTGTGGGTAGGCCTAGCGCCCGCGAAAGGAAACGCCCCAAAGCGCAACGTGGACACAGCCAAATTTTTGAAGGAAAACAGAGGTGTTTTTTGCAAAGTGCCTACCTGTAGATTTTGGCCTGTAGCTCAGCCGCCACCTAGGGAAACCTACCAAACCTGTGCATTTCTGAAAACTAGGGACCTAGGGGAATCCAAGATGGGGTGACTTGTGTGGCTCGGACCAGGTTCTGTTACCCTGAATCCTTTGCAAACCTCAAAATGTGGCTAAAAAAACACATGTTCCTCACATTTCTGTGGCAGAAAGTTCTGGAATCTGAGAGGAGCCACAAATTTCCTTCCACCCAGCGTTCCCCCACGTCTCCCGATAAAAATAATACCTCACTTGTGTGGGTAGGCCTAGCGCCCGCAACAGGAAACGCCCCAAAGCGCAACGTGGACACAGCCACATTTTTGAAGGAAAACAGAGGTGTTTTTTGCAAAGTGCCTACCTGTAGATTTTGGCCTGTAGCTCAGCCGCCACCTAGGGAAACCTACCAAACATGTGCATTTCTGAAAACTAGAGACCTAGGGGAATCCAAGATGGGGTGACTTGTGGGGATCGGACCAGGTTCTGTTACCCAGAATCCTTTGCAAACCTCAGAATTTGGCTAAATAAATACAAGATCCTCACATTTCTGTGGCAGAAAGTTCTGGAATCTAAGAGGAGCCACAAATTTCCTTCCACCCAGCGTTTCCCCACGTCTCCCGATAAAAATGATACCTCACTTGTGTGGGTAGGCCTAGCGCCCGCGACAGGAAACGCCCCAAAGCGCAACGTGGACACAGCCAAATTTTTGAAGGAAAACAGAGGTGTTTTTTGCAAAGTGCCTACCTGTAGATTTTGGCCTGTAGCTCAGCCGCCACCTAGGGAAACATACCAAACCTGTGCATTTCTGAAAACTAGAGACCTAGGGGAATCCAAGATGGGGTGACTTGTGTGGCTCGGACCAGGTTCTGTTACCCAGAATCCTTTGCAAACCACAAAATTTGGCTAAAAAAACACATGTTCCTCACATTTCTGTGGCAGAAAGTTCTGGAATCTGAGAGGAGCCACACATTTCCTTCCACCCAGCGTTCCCCCACGTCACTTGTGTGGGTAGGCCTAGCGCCCGCGACAGGAAACGCCCCAAAGCGCAACGTGGACACAGCCAAATTTTTGAAGGAAAACAGAGGTGTTTTTTGCAAAGTGCCTACCTGTAGATTTTGGCCTGTAGCTCAGCCGCTACCTAGGGAAACCCACCAAACCTGTGCATTTCTGAAAACTAGAGACCTAGGGGAATCCAAGATGGGGTGACTTGTGTGGCTCGGACCAGGTTTTGTTACCCAGAATCCTTTGCAAACCTCAAAATGTGGCTAAAAAAACACATGTTCATCACATTTCTGTGGCAGAAAGTTCTGGAATCTGAGAGGAGCCACAAATTTCCTTCCACCCAGCGTTCCCCCACGTCTCCCGATAAAAATAATACCTCACTTGTGTGGGTAGGCCTAGCGCCCGCAACAGGAAACGCCCCAAAGCGCAACGTGGACACAGCCACATTTTTGAAGGAAAACAGAGGTGTTTTTTGCAAAGTGCCTACCTGTAGATTTTGGCCTGTAGCTCAGCCGCCACCTAGGGAAACCTACCAAACCTGTGCATTTCTGAAAACTAGAGACCTAGGGGAATCCAAGATGGGGTGACTTGTGGGGCTCGGACCAGGTTCTGTTACCCAGAATCCTTTGCAAACCTCAGAATTTGGCTAAATAAATACATGTTCCTCACATTTCTGTGGCAGAAAGTTCTGGAATCTAAGAGGAGCCACAAATTTCCTTCCATCCAGCGTTTCCCCACGTCTCCCGATAAAAATGATACCTCACTTGTGTGGGTAGGCCTAGCGCCCGCGACAGGAAACGCCCCAAAGCGCAACGTGGACACAGCCAAATTTTTGAAGGAAAACAGAGGTGTTTTTTGCAAAGTGTATACCTGTAGATTTTGGCCTGTAGCTCAGCCGCCACCTAGGGAAACCTACCAAACCTGTGCATTTCTGAAAACTAGAGACCTAGGGGAATCCAAGATGGGGTGACTTGTGTGGCTCGGACCAGGTTCTGTTACCCAGAATCCTTTGCAAACCTCAAAATTTGGCAAAAAAAACACACGTTCCTCACATTTCTGTGGCAGAAAGTTCTGGAATCTGAGAGGAGCCACACATTTCCTTCCACCCAGCGTTCCCCCACGTCTCCCGATAAAAATGATACCTCACTTGTGTGGGTAGGCCTAGCGCCCGCGACAGGAAACGCCCCAAAGCGCAACGTGGACACAGCCAAATTTTTGAAGGAAAAAAGAGGTGTTTTTTTGCAAAGTGCCTACCTGTAGATTTTGGCCTGTAGCTCAGCCGCCACCTAGGGAAACCTACCAAACCTGTGCATTTCTGAAAACTAGAGACCTAGGGGAATCCAAGATGGGGTGACTTGTGTGGCTCGGACCAGGTTCTGTTACCCAGAATCCTTTGCAAACCTCAAAATTTGGCTAAAAAAACACATGTTACCTACATTTCTGTGGCAGGAAGTTCTGGAATCTGAGAGGAGCCACAAATTTCCTTCCACCCAGCGTTCCCCCACGTCTCCCGATAAAAATGATACCTCACTTGTGTGGGTAGGCATAGCGCCCGCGACAGGAAACGCCCCAAAGCGCAACGTGGACACAGCCAAATTTTTGAAGGAAACCAGAGGTGTTTTTTGCAAAGTACCTACCTGTAGATTTTGGCCTGTAGCTCAGCCGCCACCTAGGGAAACATACCAAACCTGTGCATTTCTGAAAACTAGAGACCTAGGGAAATCCAAGATGGGGTGACTTGTGTGGCTCGGACCAGGTTCTGTTACCCAGAATCCTTTGCAAACCTCAAAATTTGGCTAAAAAAACACATGTTCCTCACATTTCTGTGGCAGAAAGTTCTGGAATCTGAGAGGAGCCACACATTTCCTTCCACCCAGCGTTCCCCCACGTCACTTGTGTGGGTAGGCCTAGCGCCCGCGACAGGAAACGCCCCAAAGCGCAACGTGGACACAGCCAAATTTTTGAAGGAAAACAGAGGTGTTTTTTGCAAAGTGCCTACCTGTAGATTTTGGCCTGTAGCTCAGCCGCCACCTAGGGAAACCCACCAAACCTGTGCATTTCTGAAAACTAGAGACCTAGGGGAATCCAAGATGGGGTGACTTGTGTGGCTCGGACCAGGTTTTGTTACCCAGAATCCTTTGCAAACCTCAAAATTTGACTAAAAAAACACATGTTCCTCACATTTCTGTGGCACAAAGTTCTGGAATCTGAGAGGAGCCACAAATTTCCTTCCACCCAGCGTTCCCCCACGTCTCCCGATAAAAATGATACCTCACTTGTGTGGGTAGGCCTAGCGCCCGCGACAGGAAACGCCCCAAAGCGCAATGTGGACACAGCCAAATTTTTCAAGGAAAACAGAGGTGTTTTTTGCAAAGTGCCTACCTGTAGATTTTGGCCTGTAGCTCAGCCGCCACCTAGGGAAACCTACCAAACCTGTGCATTTCTGAAAACTAGAGACCTAGGGGAATCCAAGATGGGGTGACTTGTTTGGCCCGCACCCGGTTCTGTTACCCAGAATCCTTTGCAAACCTCAAAATTTGGCTAAAAAAACACATGTTCCTCACATTTCTGTGGCAGAAAGTTCTGGAATCTGAGAGGAGCCACAAATTTCCTTCCACCCAGCGTTCCCCCACGTCTCCCGATAAAAATGATACCTCACTTGTGTGGGTAGGCCTAGCGCCCGCGACAGGAAACACCCCAAAGCGCAACGTGGACACAGCAAAATTTTTGAAGGAAAACAGAGGTGTTTTTTGCAAAGTGACTACCTGTAGATTTTGGCCTGTAGCTCAGCCGCCACCTAGGGAAACCTACCAAACCTGTGCATTTCTGAAAACTAGAGACCTAGGGGAATCCAAGATGGGGTGACTTGTTTGGCTCGGACCAGGTTCTGTTACCCAGAATCCTTTGCAAACCTCAAAATTTGGCTAAAAAAACACATGTTCCTCACATTTCTGTGGCAGAAAGTTCTGGAATCTGAGAGGAGCCACAAATTTCCTTCCACCCAGCGTTCCCCCATGTCTCCCGATAAAAATGATACCTCACTTGTGTGGGTAGGCCTAGCGCCCGCAACAGGAAACGCCCCAAAGCGCAACGTGGACACAGCCAAATTTTTGAAGGAAAACAGAGGTGTTTTTTGCAAAGTGCCTACCTGTAGATTTTGGCCTGTAGCTCAGCCGCCACCTAGGGAAACCAACCAAACCTGTGCCTTTCTGAAAACTAGAGACCTAGGGGAATCCAAGATGGGGTGACTTGTGTGGCTCGGACCAGGTTCTGTTACCCAGAATCCTTTGCAAACCTAAAAATTTGGCTAAAAAAACACATGTTCCTCACATTTCTGTGGCAGAAAGTTCTGGAATCTGAGAGGAGCCGCAAATTTCCTTCCACCCAGCGTTCCCCCACGTCTCCCGATAAAAATAATACCTCACTTGTGTGGGTAGGCCTAGCGCCCGCAACAGGAAACGCCCCAAAGCGCAACGTGGACACAGCCACATTTTTGAAGGAAAACAGAGGTGTTTTTTGCAAAGTGCCTACCTGTAGATTTTGGCCTGTAGCTCAGCCGCCACCTAGGGAAACCTACCAAACCTGTGCATTTCTGAAAACTAGAGACCTAGGGGAATCCAAGATGGGGTGACTTGTGTGGCTCGGACCAGGTTCTGTTACCCTGAATCCTTTGCAAACCTCAAAATGTGGCTAAAAAAACACATGTTCCTCACATTTCTGTGGCAGAAAGTTCTGGAATCTGAGAGGAGCCGCAAATTTCCTTCCACCCAGCGTTCCCCCACGTCTCCCGATAAAAATGATACCTCACTTGTGTGGGTAGGCCTAGCGCCCGCGACACGAAACGCCCCAAAGCACAACGTGGACACAGCCAAATTTTTGAAGGAAAACAGAGGTGTTTTTTGCAAAGTGACTACCTGTAGATTTTGGCCTGTAGCTCAGCCGCCACCTAGGGAAACCTACCAAACCTGTGCATTTCTGAAAACTAGAGACCTAGGGGAATCCAAGATGGGGTGACTTGTGTGGCTCGGACCAGGTTCTGTTACCCTGAATCCTTTGCAAACCTCAAAATGTGGCTAAAAAAACACATGTTCCTCACATTTCTGTGGCAGAAAGTTCTGGAATCTGAGAGGAGCCGCAAATTTCCTTCCACCCAGCGTTCCCCCACGTCTCCCGATAAAAATAATACCTCACTTGTGTGGGTAGGCCTAGCGCCCGCAACAGGAAACGCCCCAAAGCGCAACGTGGACACAGCCACATTTTTGAAGGAAAACAGAGGTGTTTTTTGCAAAGTGCCTACCTGTAGATTTTGGCCTGTAGCTCAGCCGCCACCTAGGGAAACCTACCAAACCTGTGCATTTCTGAAAACTAGAGACCTAGGGGAATCCAAGATGGGGTGACTTGTGGGGATCGGACCAGGTTCTGTTACCCAGAATCCTTTGCAAACCTCAGAATTTGGCTAAATAAATACAAGTTCCTAACATTTCTGTGGCAGAAAGTTCTGGAATCTAAGAGGAGCCACAAATTTCCTTCCACACAGCGTTTCCCCACGTCTCCCGATAAAAATGATACCTCACTTGTGTGGGTAGGCCTAGCGCCCGCGACAGGAAACGCCCCAAAGCGCAACGTGGACACAGCCAAATTTTTGAAGGAAAACAGAGGTGTTTTTTGCAAAGTGCCTACCTGTAGATTTTGGCCTGTAGCTCAGCCGCCACCTAGGGAAACATACCAAACCTGTGCATTTCTGAAAACTAGAGACCTAGGGGAATCCAAGATGGGGTGACTTGTGTGGCTCGGACCAGGTTTTGTTACCCAGAATCCTTTGCAAACCACAAAATTTGGCTAAAAAAACACATGTTCCTCACATTTCTGTGGCAGAAAGTTCTGGAATCTGAGAGGAGCCACACATTTCCTTCCACCCAGCGTTCCCCCACGTCACTTGTGTGGGTAGGCCTAGCGCCCGCGACAGGAAACGCCCCAAAGCGCAACGTGGACACAGCCAAATTTTTGAAGGAAAACAGAGGTGTTTTTTGCAAAGTGCCTACCTGTAGATTTTGGCCTGTAGCTCAGCCGCTACCTAGGGAAACCCACCAAACCTGTGCATTTCTGAAAACTAGAGACCTAGGGCAATCCAAGATGGGGTGACTTGTGTGGCTCGGACCAGGTTTTGTTACCCAGAATCCTTTGCAAACCTCAAAATTTGACTAAAAAAACACATGTTCCTCACATTTCTGTGGCAGAAAGTTCTGGAATCTGAGAGGAGCCACAAATTTCCTTCCACCCAGCGTTCCCCCACGTCTCCCGATAAAAATGATACCTCACTTGTGTGGGTAGGCCTAGCGCCCGCAACAGGAAACGCCCCAAAGCGCAACGTGGACACAGCCAAATTTTTGAAGGAAAACAGAGGTGTTTTTTGCAAAGTGCCTACCTGTAGATTTTGGCCTGTAGCTCAGCCGCCACCTAGGGAAACCCACCAAACCTGTGCATTTCTAAAAACTAGAGACCTAGGGGAATCCAAGATGGGGTGACTTGTGTGGCTCGGACCAGGTTTTGTTACCCAGAATCCTTTGCAAACCTCAAAATTTGACTAAAAAAACACATGTTCCTCACATTTCTGTGGCACAAAGTTCTGGAATCTGAGAGGAGCCACTAATTTCCTTCCACCCAGCGTTCCCCCAAGTCTCCCGATAAAAATGATACCTCACTTTTGTGGGTAGGCCTAGCGCCCGCGACAGGAAACGCCCCAAAGCGCAACGTGGACACAGCCAATTTTTTGAAGGAAAACAGAGGTGTTTTTTGCAAAGTGCCTACCTGTAGATTTTGGCCTGTAGCTCAGCCGCCACCTAGGGAAACCTACCAAACCTGTGCATTTCTGAAAACTAGAGACCTAGGGTAATCCAAGATGGGGTGACTTGTGTGGCTTGGACCAGGTTCTGTTACCCAGAATCCTTTGCAAACCTCAAAATGTGGCTAAAAAAACACATGTTCCTCACATTTCTGTGGCAGAAAGTTCTGGAATCTGAGAGGAGCCACAAATTTCCTTCCACCCAGCGTTCCCCCACGTCTCCCGATAAAAATAATACCTCACTTGTGTGGGTAGGCCTAGCGCCCGCGTCAGGAAACGCCCCAAAGCGCAACGTGGACACCGCCAAATTTTTGAAGGACAACAGAGGTGTTTTTTGCAAAGTGCCTACCTGTAGATTTTGGCCTGTAGCTCAGCCACCACCTAGGGAAACCTACCAAACCTGTGCATTTCTGAAAACTAGAGACCTAGGGGAATCCAAGATGGGGTGACTTGTGTGGCTCGGACCAGGTTCTGTTACCCAGAATCCTTTGCAAACCTCAAAATTTGGCTAAAAAAACACATGTTACCTACATTTCTGTGCAGGAAGTTCTGGAATCTGAGAGGAGCCACAAATTTCCTTCCACCCAGCGTTCCCCCACGTCTCCCGATAAAAATGATACCTCACTTGTGTGGGTAGGCATAGCGCCCGCGACAGGAAACGCCCCAAAGCGCAACGTGGACACAGCCAAATTTTTGAAGGAAAACAGAGGTGTTTTTTGCAAAGTGCCTACCTGTAGATTTTGGCCTGTAGCTCAGCCGCCACCTAGGGAAACCTACCAAACCTGTGCATTTCTGAAAACTAGAGACCTAGGGGAATCCAAGATGGGGTGACTTGTGTGGCTCGGACCAGGTTCTGTTACCCAGAATCCTTTGCAAACCTCAAGATTTGTCAAAAAAAACACATGTTCCTCACATTTCTGTGGCAGAAAGTTCTGGAATCTGAGAGGAGCCACAAATTTCATTCCACCCAGCGTTCCCCCACGTCTCCCGATAAAAATGATACCTCACTTTTGTGGGTAGGCCTAGCGCCCGTGACAGGAAACGCCCCAAAGCGCAACGTGGACACAGCCAAATTTTTGAAGGAAAACAGAGGTGTTTTTTGCAAAGTGACTACCTGTAGATTTTGGCCTGTAGCTCAGCCGCCACCTAGGGAAAGCTACCAAACCTGTGCATTTCTGAAAACTAGAGACCTAGGGGAATCCAAGATGGGGTGACTTGTGTGGCTCGGACCAGGTTCTGTTACCCCGAATCCTTTGCAAACCTCAAAATGTGGCTAAAAAAACACATGTTCCTCACATTTCTGTGGCAGAAAGTTCTGGAATCTGAGAGGAGCCACACATTTCCTTCCACCCAGCGTTCCCCCACGTCTCCCGATAAAAATGATACCTCACTTGTGTGGGTAGGCCTAGCGCCCGCGACAGGAAACGCCCCAAAGCGCAACGTGGACACAGCCAAATTTTTTAAGGAAAACAGAGGTGTTTTTTGCAAAGTGCCTACCTGTAGATTTTGGCCTGTAGCTCTGCCGCCACCTAGGGAAACGCACCAAACCTGTGCATTTCTGAAAACTAGAGACCTAGGGGAATCCAAGATGGGGCGACTTGTGTGGCTCGGACCAGGTTTTGTTACCCAGAATCCTTTGCAAACCTCAAAATTTGACTAAAAAAACACATGTTCCTCACATTTCTGTGGCAGAAAGTTCTGGAATCTGAGAGGAGCCACAAATTTCCTTCCACCCAGCGTTCCCCCACGTCTCCCGATAAAAATGATACCTCACTTGTGTGGGTAGGCCTAGCGCCCGCGACAGGAAACGCCCCAAAGCGCAACGTGGATACAGCCACATTTTTGAAGGAAAACAGAGGTGTTTTTTGCAAAGTGCCTACCTGTAGATTTTGGCCTGTAGCTCAGCCGCCACCTAGGGAAACCCACCAAACCTGTGCATTTCTGAAAACTAGAGACCTAGGGGAATCCAAGATGGGGTGACTTGTGTGGCTCGCACCAGGTTCTGTTACCCAGAATCCTTTGCAAACCTCAAAATTTGACTAAAAAAACACATGTTCCTCACATTTCTGTGGCACAAAGTTCTGGAATCTGAGAGGAGCCACAAATTTCCTTCCACCCAGCGTTCCCCCACGTCTCCCGATAAAAATGATACCTCACTTGTGTGGGTAGGCCTAGCGCCCGCGACAGGAAACGCCCCAAAGCGCAATGTGGACACAGCCAAATTTTTGAAGGAAAACAGAGGTGTTTTTTGCAAAGTGCCTACCTGTAGATTTTGGCCTGTAGCTCAGCCGCCACCTAGGGAAACCTACCAAACCTGTGCATTTCTGAAAACTAGAGACCTAGGGGAATCCAAGATGGGGTGACTTGTTTGGCCCGGACCAGGTTCTGTTACCCAGAATCCTTTGCAAACCTCAAAATTTGGCTAAAAAAACACATGTTCCTCACATTTCTGTGGCAGAAAGTTCTGGAATCTGAGAGGAGCCACAAATTTCCTTCCACCCAGCGTTCCCCCACGTCTCCCGATAAAAATGATACCTCACTTGTGTGGGTAGGCCTAGCGCCCGCGACAGGAAACACCCCAAAGCGCAACGTGGACACAGCAACATTTTTGAAGGAAAACAGAGGTGTTTTTTGCAAAGTGCCTACCTGTAGATTTTGGCCTGTAGCTCAGCCGCCACCTAGGGAAACCAACCAAACCTGTGCCTTTCTGAAAACTAGAGACCTAGGGGAATCCAAGATGGGGTGACTTGTGTGGCTCGGACCAGGTTCTGTTACCCAGAATCCTTTGCAAACCTAAAAATTTGGCTAAAAAAACACATGTTCCTCACATTTCTGTGGCAGAAAGTTCTGGAATCTGAGAGGAGCCACAAATTTCCTTCCACCCAGCGTTCCCCCACGTCTCCCGATAAAAATGATACCTCACTTGTGTGGGTAGGCATAGCGCCCGCGACACGAAACGCCCCAAAGCACAACGTGGACACAGCCAAATTTTTGAAGGAAAACAGAGGTGTTTTTTGCAAAGTGACTACCTGTAGATTTTGGCCTGTAGCTCAGCCGCCACCTAGGGAAACCTACCAAACCTGTGCATTTCTGAAAACTAGAGACCTAGGGGAATCCAAGATGGGGTGACTTGTGTGGCTCGGACCAGGTTCTGTTACCCAGAATCCTTTGCAAACCTCAAAATTTGGCTAAAAAAACACATGTTCCTCACATTTCTGTGGCAGAAAGTTCTGGAATCTGAGAGGAGCCACACAATTCCTTCCACCCAGCGTTCCCCCACGTCTCCCGATAAAAATGATACCTCACTTGTGTGGGTAGGCCTAGCGCCCGCGACAGGAAACGCCCCAAAGCGCAACGTGGACACAGCCAAATTTTTGAAGGAAAACAGAGGTGTTTTTTGCAAAGTGCCTACCTGTAGATTTTGGCCTGTAGCTCAGCCGCCACCTAGGGAAACCTACCAAACCTGTGCATTTCTGAAAACTAGGGACCTAGGGGAATCCAAGATGGGGTGACTTGTGTGGCTCGGACTAGGTTCTGTTACCCTGAATCCTTTGCAAACCTCAAAATGTGGCTAAAAAAACACATGTTCATCACATTTCTGTGGCAGAAAGTTCTGGAATCTGAGAGGAGCCACAAATTTCCTTCCACCCAGCGTTCCCCCACGTCTCCCGATAAAAATAATACCTCACTTGTGTGGGTAGGCCTAGCGCCCGCAACAGGAAACGCCCCAAAGCGCAACGTGGACACAGCCACATTTTTGAAGGAAAACAGAGGTGTTTTTTGCAAAGTGCCTACCTGTAGATTTTGGCCTGTAGCTCAGCCGCCACCTAGGGAAACCTACCAAACCTGTGCATTTCTGAAAACTAGAGACCTAGGGGAATCCAAGATGGGGTGACTTGTGGGGCTCGGACCAGGTTCTGTTACCCAGAATCCTTTGCAAACCTCAGAATTTGGCTAAATAAATACATGTTCCTCACATTTCTGTGGCAGAAAGTTCTGGAATCTAAGAGGAGAAACAAATTTCCTTCCATCCAGCGTTTCCCCACGTCTCCCGATAAAAATGATACCTCACTTGTGAGGGTAGGCCTAGCGCCCGCGACAGGAAACGCCCCAAAGCGCAACGTGGACACAGCCAAATTTTTGAAGGAAAACAGAGGTGTTTTTTGCAAAGTGTCTACCTGTAGATTTTGGCCTGTAGCTCAGCCGCCACCTAGGGAAACCTACCAAACCTGTGCATTTCTGAAAACTAGAGACCTAGGGGAATCCAAGATGGGGTGACTTGTGTGGCTCGGACCAGGTTCTGTTACCCAGAATCCTTTGCAAACCTCAAAATTTGGCAAAAAATACACACGTTCCTCACATTTCTGTGGCAGAAAGTTCTGGAATCTGAGAGGAGCCACACATTTCCTTCCACCCAGCGTTCCCCCACGTCTCCCGATAAAAATGATACCTCACTTGTGTGGGTAGGCCTAGCGCCCGCGACAGGAAACGCCCCAAAGCGCAACGTGGACACAGCCAAATTTTTGAAGGAAAAAAGAGGTGTTTTTTTGCAAAGTGCCTACCTGTAGATTTTGGCCTGTAGCTCAGCCGCCACCTAGGGAAACCTACCAAACCTGTGCATTTCTGAAAACTAGAGACCTAGGGGAATCCAAGATGGGGTGACTTGTGTGGCTCGGACCAGGTTCTGTTACCCAGAATCCTTTGCAAACCTCAAAATTTGGCTAAAAAAACACATGTTACCTACATTTCTGTGGCAGGAAGTTCTGGAATCTGAGAGGAGCCACAAATTTCCTTCCACCCAGCGTTTCCCCACGTCTCCCGATAAAAATGATACCTCACTTGTGTGGGTAGGCCTAGCGCCCGCAACAGGAAACGCCCCAAAGCGCAACGTGGACACAGCCAAATTTTTGAAGGAAAACAGAGGTGTTTTTTGCAAAGTGCCTACCTGTAGATTTTGGCCTGTAGCTCAGCCGCCACCTAGGGAAACCTACCAAACCTGTGCATTTCTGAAAACTAGGGACCTAGGGGAATCCAAGATGGGGTGACTTGTGTGGCTCGGACCAGGTTCTGTTACCCTGAATCCTTTGCAAACCTCAAAATGTGGCTAAAAAAACACATGTTCATCACATTTCTGTGGCAGAAAGTTCTGGAATCTGAGAGGAGCCACAAATTTCCTTCCACCCAGCGTTCCCCCACGTCTCCCGATAAAAATAATACCTCACTTGTGTGGGTAGGCCTAGCGCCCGCAACAGGAAACGCCCCAAAGCGCAACGTGGACACAGCCACATTTTTGAAGGAAAACAGAGGTGTTTTTTGCAAAGTGCCTACCTGTAGATTTTGGCCTGTAGCTCAGCCGCCACCTAGGGAAACCTACCAAACCTGTGCATTTCTGAAAACTAGAGACCTAGGGGAATCCAAGATGGGGTGACTTGTGGGGCTCGGACCAGGTTCTGTTACCCAGAATCCTTTGCAAACCTCAGAATTTGGCTAAATAAATACATGTTCCTCACATTTCTGTGGCAGAAAGTTCTGGAATCTAAGAGGAGCCACAAATTTCCTTCCATCCAGCGTTTCCCCACGTCTCCCGATAAAAATGATACCTCACTTGTGTGGGTAGGCCTAGCGCCCGCGACAGGAAACGCCCCAAAGCGCAACGTGGACACAGCCAAATTTTTGAAGGAAAACAGAGGTGTTTTTTGCAAAGTGTCTACCTGTAGATTTTGGCCTGTAGCTCAGCCGCCACCTAGGGAAACCTACCAAACCTGTGCATTTCTGAAAACTAGAGACCTAGGGGAATCCAAGATGGGGTGACTTGTGTGGCTCGGACCAGGTTCTGTTACCCAGAATCCTTTGCAAACCTCAAAATTTGGCAAAAAAAACACACGTTCCTCACATTTCTGTGGCAGAAAGTTCTGGAATCTGAGAGGAGCCACACATTTCCTTCCACCCAGCGTTCCCCCACGTCTCCCGATAAAAATGATACCTCACTTGTGTGGGTAGGCCTAGCGCCCGCGACAGGAAACGCCCCAAAGCGCAACGTGGACACAGCCAAATTTTTGAAGGAAAAAAGAGGTGTTTTTTTGCAAAGTGCCTACCTGTAGATTTTGGCCTGTAGCTCAGCCGCCACCTAGGGAAACCTACCAAACCTCTGCATTTCTGAAAACTAGAGACCTAGGGGAATCCAAGATGGGGTGACTTGTGTGGCTCGGACCAGGTTCTGTTACCCAGAATCCTTTGCAAACCTCAAAATTTGGCTAAAAAAACACATGTTACCTACATTTCTGTGGCAGGAAGTTCTGGAATCTGAGAGGAGCCACAAATTTCCTTCCACCCAGCGTTCCCCCACGTCTCCCGATAAAAATGATACCTCACTTGTGTGGGTAGGCATAGCGCCCGCGACAGGAAACGCCCCAAAGCGCAATGTGGACACAGCCAAATTTTTGAAGGAAAACAGAGGTGTTTTTTGCAAAGTGCCTACCTGTAGATTTTGGCCTGTAGCTCAGCCGCCACCTAGGGAAACATACCAAACCTGTGCATTTCTGAAAACTAGAGACCTAGGGAAATCCAAGATGGGGTGACTTGTGTGGCTCGGACCAGGTTCTGTTACCCAGAATCCTTTGCAAACCTCAAAATTTGGCTAAAAAAACACATGTTCCTCACATTTCTGTGGCAGAAAGTTCTGGAATCTGAGAGGAGCCACACATTTCCTTCCACCCAGCGTTCCCCCACGTCACTTGTGTGGGTAGGCCTAGCGCCCGCGACAGGAAACGCCCCAAAGCGCAACGTGGACACAGCCAAATTTTTGAAGGAAAACAGAGGTGTTTTTTGCAAAGTGCCTACCTGTAGATTTTGGCCTGTAGCTCAGCCGCCACCTAGGGAAACCCACCAAACCTGTGCATTTCTGAAAACTAGAGACCTAGGGGAATCCAAGATGGGGTGACTTGTGTGGCTCGGACCAGGTTTTGTTACCCAGAATCCTTTGCAAACCTCAAAATTTGACTAAAAAAACACATGTTCCTCACATTTCTGTGGCACAAAGTTCTGGAATCTGAGAGGAGCCACAAATTTCCTTCCACCCAGCGTTCCCCCACGTCTCCCGATAAAAATGATACCTCACTTGTGTGGGTAGGCCTAGCGCCCGCGACAGGAAACACCCCAAAGCGCAACGTGGACACAGCAAAATTTTTGAAGGAAAACAGAGGTGTTTTTTGCAAAGTGACTACCTGTAGATTT
Organism: Pleurodeles waltl; assembly: GCF_031143425.1. Taxonomy (NCBI): domain Eukaryota; kingdom Metazoa; phylum Chordata; class Amphibia; order Caudata; family Salamandridae; genus Pleurodeles; species Pleurodeles waltl. The sequence continues at coordinate 1,663,790,216 of NC_090440.1, forward strand.
TGGCCTGTAGCTCAGCCGCCACCTAGGGAAACCTACCAAACCTGTGCATTTCTGAAAACTAGAGACCTAGGGGAATCCAAGATGGGGTGACTTGTTTGGCTCGGACCAGGTTCTGTTACCCAGAATCCTTTGCAAACCTCAAAATTTGGCTAAAAAAACACATGTTCCTCACATTTCTGTGGCAGAAAGTTCTGGAATCTGAGAGGAGCCACAAATTTCCTTCCACCCAGCGTTCCCCCATGTCTCCCGATAAAAATGATACCTCACTTGTGTGGGTAGGCCTAGCGCCCGCAACAGGAAACGCCCCAAAGCGCAACGTGGACACAGCCAAATTTTTGAAGGAAAACAGAGGTGTTTTTTGCAAAGTGCCTACCTGTAGATTTTGGCCTGTAGCTCAGCCGCCACATAGGGAAACCAACCAAACCTGTGCCTTTCTGAAAACTAGAGACCTAGGGGAATCCAAGATGGGGTGACTTGTGTGGCTCGGACCAGGTTCTGTTACCCAGAATCCTTTGCAAACCTAAAAATTTGGCTAAAAAAACACATGTTCCTCACATTTCTGTGGCAGAAAGTTCTGGAATCTGAGAGGAGCCACAAATTTCCTTCCACCCAGCGTTCCCCCACGTCTCCCGATAAAAATGATACCTCACTTGTGTGGGTAGGCCTAGCGCCCGCGACACGAAACGCCCCAAAGCTCAACGTGGACACAGCCAAATTTTTGAAGGAAAACAGAGGTGTTTTTTGCAAAGTGACTACCTGTAGATTTTGGCCTGTAGCTGAGCCGCCACCTAGGGAAACCTACCAAACCTGTGCATTTCTGAAAACTAGAGACCTAGGGGAATCCAAGATGGGGTGACTTGTGTGGCTCGGACCAGGTTCTGTTACCCAGAATCCTTTGCAAACCTCAAAATTTGGCTAAAAAAACACATGTTCCTCACATTTCTGTGGCAGAAAGTTCTGGAATCTGAGAGGAGCCACACAATTCCTTCCACCCAGCGTTCCCCCACGTCTCCCGATAAAAATGATACCTCACTTGTGTGGGTAGGCCTAGCGCCCGCGAAAGGAAACGCCCCAAAGCGCAACGTGGACACAGCCAAATTTTTGAAGGAAAACAGAGGTGTTTTTTGCAAAGTGCCTACCTGTAGATTTTGGCCTGTAGCTCAGCCGCCACCTAGGGAAACCTACCAAACCTGTGCATTTCTGAAAACTAGGGACCTAGGGGAATCCAAGATGGGGTGACTTGTGTGGCTCGGACCAGGTTCTGTTACCCTGAATCCTTTGCAAACCTCAAAATGTGGCTAAAAAAACACATGTTCCTCACATTTCTGTGGCAGAAAGTTCTGGAATCTGAGAGGAGCCACACATTTCCTTCCACCCAGCGTTCCCCCACGTCACTTGTGTGGGTAGGCCTAGCGCCCGCGACAGGAAACGCCCCAAAGCGCAACGTGGACACAGCCAAATTTTTGAAGGAAAACAGAGGTGTTTTTTGCAAAGTGCCTACCTGTAGATTTTGGCCTGTAGCTCAGCCGCTACCTAGGGAAACCCACCAAACCTGTGCATTTCTGAAAACTAGAGACCTAGGGGAATCCAAGATGGGGTGACTTGTGTGGCTCGGACCAGGTTTTGTTACCCAGAATCCTTTGCAAACCTCAAAATTTGACTAAAAAAACACATGTTCCTCAAATTTCTGTGGCAGAAAGTTCTGGAATCTGAGAGGAGCCACAAATTTCCTTCCACCCAGCGTTCCCCCACGTCTCCCGATAAAAATGATACCTCACTTGTGTGGGTAGGCCTAGCGCCCGCAACAGGAAACGCCCCAAAGCGCAACGTGGACACAGCCAAATTTTTGAAGGAAAACAGAGGTGTTTTTTGCAAAGTGCCTACCTGTAGATTTTGGCCTGTAGCTCAGCCGCCACCTAGGGAAACCCACCAAACCTGTGCATTTCTAAAAACTAGAGACCTAGGGGAATCCAAGATGGGGTGACTTGTGTGGCTCGGACCAGGTTTTGTTACCCAGAATCCTTTGCAAACCTCAAAATTTGACTAAAAAAACACATGTTCCTCACATTTCTGTGGCACAAAGTTCTGGAATCTGAGAGGAGCCACTAATTTCCTTCCACCCAGCGTTCCCCCACGTCTCCCGATAAAAATGATACCTCACTTGTGTGGGTAGGCCTAGCGCCCGCGACAGGAAACGCCCCAAAGCGCAACGTGGACACAGCCAATTTTTTGAAGGAAAACAGAGGTGTTTTTTGCAAAGTGCCTACCTGTAGATTTTGGCCTGTAGCTCAGCCGCCACCTAGGGAAACCTACCAAACCTGTGCATTTCTGAAAACTAGAGACCTAGGGTAATCCAAGATGGGGTGACTTGTGTGGCTTGGACCAGGTTCTGTTACCCAGAATCCTTTGCAAACCTCAAAATGTGGCTAAAAAAACACATGTTCCTCACATTTCTGTGGCAGAAAGTTCTGGAATCTGAGAGGAGCCACAAATTTCCTTCCACCCAGCGTTCCCCCACGTCTCCCGATAAAAATAATACCTCACTTGTGTGGGTAGGCCTAGCGCCCGCGTCAGGAAACGCCCCAAAGCGCAACGTGGACACCGCCAAATTTTTGAAGGAAAACAGAGGTGTTTTTTGCAAAGTGCCTACCTGTAGATTTTGGCCTGTAGCTCAGCCACCACCTAGGGAAACCTACCAAACCTGTGCATTTCTGAAAACTAGAGACCTAGGGGAATCCAAGATGGGGTGACTTGTGTGGCTCGGACCAGGTTCTGTTACCCAGAATCCTTTGCAAACCTCAAAATTTGGCTAAAAAAACACATGTTACCTACATTTCTGTGGCAGGAAGTTCTGGAATCTGAGAGGAGCCACAAATTTCCATCCACCCAGCGTTCCCCCACGTCTCCCGATAAAAATGATACCTCACTTGTGTGGGTAGGCATAGCGCCCGCGACAGGAAACGCCCCAAAGCGCAACGTGGACACAGCCAAATTTTTGAAGGAAAACAGAGGTGTTTTTTGCAAAGTGCCTACCTGTAGATTTTGGCCTGTAGCTCAGCCGCTACCTAGGGAAACCCACCAAACCTGTGCATTTCTGAAAACTAGAGACCTAGGGGAATCCAAGATGGGGTGACTTGTGTGGCTCGGACCAGGTTTTGTTACCCAGAATCCTTTGCAAACCTCAAAATGTGGCTAAAAAAACACATGTTCATCACATTTCTGTGGCAGAAAGTTCTGGAATCTGAGAGGAGCCACAAATTTCCTTCCACCCAGCGTTCCCCCACGTCTCCCGATAAAAATAATACCTCACTTGTGTGGGTAGGCCTAGCGCCCGCAACAGGAAACGCCCCAAAGCGCAACGTGGACACAGCCACATTTTTGAAGGAAAACAGAGGTGTTTTTTGCAAAGTGCCTACCTGTAGATTTTGGCCTGTAGCTCAGCCGCCACCTAGGGAAACCTACCAAACCTGTGCATTTCTGAAAACTAGAGACCTAGGGGAATCCAAGATGGGGTGACTTGTGGGGCTCGGACCAGGTTCTGTTACCCAGAATCCTTTGCAAACCTCAGAATTTGGCTAAATAAATACATGTTCCTCACATTTCTGTGGCAGAAAGTTCTGGAATCTAAGAGGAGCCACAAATTTCCTTCCATCCAGCGTTTCCCCACGTCTCCCGATAAAAATGATACCTCACTTGTGTGGGTAGGCCTAGCGCCCGCGACAGGAAACGCCCCAAAGCGCAACGTGGACACAGCCAAATTTTTGAAGGAAAACAGAGGTGTTTTTTGCAAAGTGTATACCTGTAGATTTTGGCCTGTAGCTCAGCCGCCACCTAGGGAAACCTACCAAACCTGTGCATTTCTGAAAACTAGAGACCTAGGGGAATCCAAGATGGGGTGACTTGTGTGGCTCGGACCAGGTTCTGTTACCCAGAATCCTTTGCAAACCTCAAAATTTGGCAAAAAAAACACACGTTCCTCACATTTCTGTGGCAGAAAGTTCTGGAATCTGAGAGGAGCCACACATTTCCTTCCACCCAGCGTTCCCCCACGTCTCCCGATAAAAATGATACCTCACTTGTGTGGGTAGGCCTAGCGCCCGCGACAGGAAACGCCCCAAAGCGCAACGTGGACACAGCCAAATTTTTGAAGGAAAAAAGAGGTGTTTTTTTGCAAAGTGCCTACCTGTAGATTTTGGCCTGTAGCTCAGCCGCCACCTAGGGAAACCTACCAAACCTGTGCATTTCTGAAAACTAGAGACCTAGGGGAATCCAAGATGGGGTGACTTGTGTGGCTCGGACCAGGTTCTGTTACCCAGAATCCTTTGCAAACCTCAAAATTTGGCTAAAAAAACACATGTTACCTACATTTCTGTGGCAGGAAGTTCTGGAATCTGAGAGGAGCCACAAATTTCCTTCCACCCAGCGTTCCCCCACGTCTCCCGATAAAAATGATACCTCACTTGTGTGGGTAGGCATAGCGCCCGCGACAGGAAACGCCCCAAAGCGCAACGTGGACACAGCCAAATTTTTGAAGGAAACCAGAGGTGTTTTTTGCAAAGTACCTACCTGTAGATTTTGGCCTGTAGCTCAGCCGCCACCTAGGGAAACATACCAAACCTGTGCATTTCTGAAAACTAGAGACCTAGGGAAATCCAAGATGGGGTGACTTGTGTGGCTCGGACCAGGTTCTGTTACCCAGAATCCTTTGCAAACCTCAAAATTTGGCTAAAAAAACACATGTTCCTCACATTTCTGTGGCAGAAAGTTCTGGAATCTGAGAGGAGCCACACATTTCCTTCCACCCAGCGTTCCCCCACGTCACTTGTGTGGGTAGGCCTAGCGCCCGCGACAGGAAACGCCCCAAAGCGCAACGTGGACACAGCCAAATTTTTGAAGGAAAACAGAGGTGTTTTTTGCAAAGTGCCTACCTGTAGATTTTGGCCTGTAGCTCAGCCGCCACCTAGGGAAACCCACCAAACCTGTGCATTTCTGAAAACTAGAGACCTAGGGGAATCCAAGATGGGGTGACTTGTGTGGCTCGGACCAGGTTTTGTTACCCAGAATCCTTTGCAAACCTCAAAATTTGACTAAAAAAACACATGTTCCTCACATTTCTGTGGCACAAAGTTCTGGAATCTGAGAGGAGCCACAAATTTCCTTCCACCCAGCGTTCCCCCACGTCTCCCGATAAAAATGATACCTCACTTGTGTGGGTAGGCCTAGCGCCCGCGACAGGAAACGCCCCAAAGCGCAATGTGGACACAGCCAAATTTTTCAAGGAAAACAGAGGTGTTTTTTGCAAAGTGCCTACCTGTAGATTTTGGCCTGTAGCTCAGCCGCCACCTAGGGAAACCTACCAAACCTGTGCATTTCTGAAAACTAGAGACCTAGGGGAATCCAAGATGGGGTGACTTGTTTGGCCCGCACCCGGTTCTGTTACCCAGAATCCTTTGCAAACCTCAAAATTTGGCTAAAAAAACACATGTTCCTCACATTTCTGTGGCAGAAAGTTCTGGAATCTGAGAGGAGCCACAAATTTCCTTCCACCCAGCGTTCCCCCACGTCTCCCGATAAAAATGATACCTCACTTGTGTGGGTAGGCCTAGCGCCCGCGACAGGAAACACCCCAAAGCGCAACGTGGACACAGCAAAATTTTTGAAGGAAAACAGAGGTGTTTTTTGCAAAGTGACTACCTGTAGATTTTGGCCTGTAGCTCAGCCGCCACCTAGGGAAACCTACCAAACCTGTGCATTTCTGAAAACTAGAGACCTAGGGGAATCCAAGATGGGGTGACTTGTTTGGCTCGGACCAGGTTCTGTTACCCAGAATCCTTTGCAAACCTCAAAATTTGGCTAAAAAAACACATGTTCCTCACATTTCTGTGGCAGAAAGTTCTGGAATCTGAGAGGAGCCACAAATTTCCTTCCACCCAGCGTTCCCCCATGTCTCCCGATAAAAATGATACCTCACTTGTGTGGGTAGGCCTAGCGCCCGCAACAGGAAACGCCCCAAAGCGCAACGTGGACACAGCCAAATTTTTGAAGGAAAACAGAGGTGTTTTTTGCAAAGTGCCTACCTGTAGATTTTGGCCTGTAGCTCAGCCGCCACCTAGGGAAACCAACCAAACCTGTGCCTTTCTGAAAACTAGAGACCTAGGGGAATCCAAGATGGGGTGACTTGTGTGGCTCGGACCAGGTTCTGTTACCCAGAATCCTTTGCAAACCTAAAAATTTGGCTAAAAAAACACATGTTCCTCACATTTCTGTGGCAGAAAGTTCTGGAATCTGAGAGGAGCCGCAAATTTCCTTCCACCCAGCGTTCCCCCACGTCTCCCGATAAAAATAATACCTCACTTGTGTGGGTAGGCCTAGCGCCCGCAACAGGAAACGCCCCAAAGCGCAACGTGGACACAGCCACATTTTTGAAGGAAAACAGAGGTGTTTTTTGCAAAGTGCCTACCTGTAGATTTTGGCCTGTAGCTCAGCCGCCACCTAGGGAAACCTACCAAACCTGTGCATTTCTGAAAACTAGAGACCTAGGGGAATCCAAGATGGGGTGACTTGTGTGGCTCGGACCAGGTTCTGTTACCCTGAATCCTTTGCAAACCTCAAAATGTGGCTAAAAAAACACATGTTCCTCACATTTCTGTGGCAGAAAGTTCTGGAATCTGAGAGGAGCCGCAAATTTCCTTCCACCCAGCGTTCCCCCACGTCTCCCGATAAAAATGATACCTCACTTGTGTGGGTAGGCCTAGCGCCCGCGACACGAAACGCCCCAAAGCACAACGTGGACACAGCCAAATTTTTGAAGGAAAACAGAGGTGTTTTTTGCAAAGTGACTACCTGTAGATTTTGGCCTGTAGCTCAGCCGCCACCTAGGGAAACCTACCAAACCTGTGCATTTCTGAAAACTAGAGACCTAGGGGAATCCAAGATGGGGTGACTTGTGTGGCTCGGACCAGGTTCTGTTACCCTGAATCCTTTGCAAACCTCAAAATGTGGCTAAAAAAACACATGTTCCTCACATTTCTGTGGCAGAAAGTTCTGGAATCTGAGAGGAGCCGCAAATTTCCTTCCACCCAGCGTTCCCCCACGTCTCCCGATAAAAATAATACCTCACTTGTGTGGGTAGGCCTAGCGCCCGCAACAGGAAACGCCCCAAAGCGCAACGTGGACACAGCCACATTTTTGAAGGAAAACAGAGGTGTTTTTTGCAAAGTGCCTACCTGTAGATTTTGGCCTGTAGCTCAGCCGCCACCTAGGGAAACCTACCAAACCTGTGCATTTCTGAAAACTAGAGACCTAGGGGAATCCAAGATGGGGTGACTTGTGGGGATCGGACCAGGTTCTGTTACCCAGAATCCTTTGCAAACCTCAGAATTTGGCTAAATAAATACAAGTTCCTAACATTTCTGTGGCAGAAAGTTCTGGAATCTAAGAGGAGCCACAAATTTCCTTCCACACAGCGTTTCCCCACGTCTCCCGATAAAAATGATACCTCACTTGTGTGGGTAGGCCTAGCGCCCGCGACAGGAAACGCCCCAAAGCGCAACGTGGACACAGCCAAATTTTTGAAGGAAAACAGAGGTGTTTTTTGCAAAGTGCCTACCTGTAGATTTTGGCCTGTAGCTCAGCCGCCACCTAGGGAAACATACCAAACCTGTGCATTTCTGAAAACTAGAGACCTAGGGGAATCCAAGATGGGGTGACTTGTGTGGCTCGGACCAGGTTTTGTTACCCAGAATCCTTTGCAAACCACAAAATTTGGCTAAAAAAACACATGTTCCTCACATTTCTGTGGCAGAAAGTTCTGGAATCTGAGAGGAGCCACACATTTCCTTCCACCCAGCGTTCCCCCACGTCACTTGTGTGGGTAGGCCTAGCGCCCGCGACAGGAAACGCCCCAAAGCGCAACGTGGACACAGCCAAATTTTTGAAGGAAAACAGAGGTGTTTTTTGCAAAGTGCCTACCTGTAGATTTTGGCCTGTAGCTCAGCCGCTACCTAGGGAAACCCACCAAACCTGTGCATTTCTGAAAACTAGAGACCTAGGGCAATCCAAGATGGGGTGACTTGTGTGGCTCGGACCAGGTTTTGTTACCCAGAATCCTTTGCAAACCTCAAAATTTGACTAAAAAAACACATGTTCCTCACATTTCTGTGGCAGAAAGTTCTGGAATCTGAGAGGAGCCACAAATTTCCTTCCACCCAGCGTTCCCCCACGTCTCCCGATAAAAATGATACCTCACTTGTGTGGGTAGGCCTAGCGCCCGCAACAGGAAACGCCCCAAAGCGCAACGTGGACACAGCCAAATTTTTGAAGGAAAACAGAGGTGTTTTTTGCAAAGTGCCTACCTGTAGATTTTGGCCTGTAGCTCAGCCGCCACCTAGGGAAACCCACCAAACCTGTGCATTTCTAAAAACTAGAGACCTAGGGGAATCCAAGATGGGGTGACTTGTGTGGCTCGGACCAGGTTTTGTTACCCAGAATCCTTTGCAAACCTCAAAATTTGACTAAAAAAACACATATTCCTCACATTTCTGTGGCACAAAGTTCTGGAATCTGAGAGGAGCCACTAATTTCCTTCCACCCAGCGTTCCCCCAAGTCTCCCGATAAAAATGATACCTCACTTTTGTGGGTAGGCCTAGCGCCCGCGACAGGAAACGCCCCAAAGCGCAACGTGGACACAGCCAATTTTTTGAAGGAAAACAGAGGTGTTTTTTGCAAAGTGCCTACCTGTAGATTTTGGCCTGTAGCTCAGCCGCCACCTAGGGAAACCTACCAAACCTGTGCATTTCTGAAAACTAGAGACCTAGGGTAATCCAAGATGGGGTGACTTGTGTGGCTTGGACCAGGTTCTGTTACCCAGAATCCTTTGCAAACCTCAAAATGTGGCTAAAAAAACACATGTTCCTCACATTTCTGTGGCAGAAAGTTCTGGAATCTGAGAGGAGCCACAAATTTCCTTCCACCCAGCGTTCCCCCACGTCTCCCGATAAAAATAATACCTCACTTGTGTGGGTAGGCCTAGCGCCCGCGTCAGGAAACGCCCCAAAGCGCAACGTGGACACCGCCAAATTTTTGAAGGACAACAGAGGTGTTTTTTGCAAAGTGCCTACCTGTAGATTTTGGCCTGTAGCTCAGCCACCACCTAGGGAAACCTACCAAACCTGTGCATTTCTGAAAACTAGAGACCTAGGGGAATCCAAGATGGGGTGACTTGTGTGGCTCGGACCAGGTTCTGTTACCCAGAATCCTTTGCAAACCTCAAAATTTGGCTAAAAAAACACATGTTACCTACATTTCTGTGCAGGAAGTTCTGGAATCTGAGAGGAGCCACAAATTTCCTTCCACCCAGCGTTCCCCCACGTCTCCCGATAAAAATGATACCTCACTTGTGTGGGTAGGCATAGCGCCCGCGACAGGAAACGCCCCAAAGCGCAACGTGGACACAGCCAAATTTTTGAAGGAAAACAGAGGTGTTTTTTGCAAAGTGCCTACCTGTAGATTTTGGCCTGTAGCTCAGCCGCCACCTAGGGAAACCTACCAAACCTGTGCATTTCTGAAAACTAGAGACCTAGGGGAATCCAAGATGGGGTGACTTGTGTGGCTCGGACCAGGTTCTGTTACCCAGAATCCTTTGCAAACCTCAAGATTTGTCAAAAAAAACACATGTTCCTCACATTTCTGTGGCAGAAAGTTCTGGAATCTGAGAGGAGCCACAAATTTCATTCCACCCAGCGTTCCCCCACGTCTCCCGATAAAAATGATACCTCACTTTTGTGGGTAGGCCTAGCGCCCGTGACAGGAAACGCCCCAAAGCGCAACGTGGACACAGCCAAATTTTTGAAGGAAAACAGAGGTGTTTTTTGCAAAGTGACTACCTGTAGATTTTGGCCTGTAGCTCAGCCGCCACCTAGGGAAAGCTACCAAACCTGTGCATTTCTGAAAACTAGAGACCTAGGGGAATCCAAGATGGGGTGACTTGTGTGGCTCGGACCAGGTTCTGTTACCCCGAATCCTTTGCAAACCTCAAAATGTGGCTAAAAAAACACATGTTCCTCACATTTCTGTGGCAGAAAGTTCTGGAATCTGAGAGGAGCCACACATTTCCTTCCACCCAGCGTTCCCCCACGTCTCCCGATAAAAATGATACCTCACTTGTGTGGGTAGGCCTAGCGCCCGCGACAGGAAACGCCCCAAAGCGCAACGTGGACACAGCCAAATTTTTTAAGGAAAACAGAGGTGTTTTTTGCAAAGTGCCTACCTGTAGATTTTGGCCTGTAGCTCTGCCGCCACCTAGGGAAACGCACCAAACCTGTGCATTTCTGAAAACTAGAGACCTAGGGGAATCCAAGATGGGGCGACTTGTGTGGCTCGGACCAGGTTTTGTTACCCAGAATCCTTTGCAAACCTCAAAATTTGACTAAAAAAACACATGTTCCTCACATTTCTGTGGCAGAAAGTTCTGGAATCTGAGAGGAGCCACAAATTTCCTTCCACCCAGCGTTCCCCCACGTCTCCCGATAAAAATGATACCTCACTTGTGTGGGTAGGCCTAGCGCCCGCGACAGGAAACGCCCCAAAGCGCAACGTGGATACAGCCACATTTTTGAAGGAAAACAGAGGTGTTTTTTGCAAAGTGCCTACCTGTAGATTTTGGCCTGTAGCTCAGCCGCCACCTAGGGAAACCCACCAAACCTGTGCATTTCTGAAAACTAGAGACCTAGGGGAATCCAAGATGGGGTGACTTGTGTGGCTCGCACCAGGTTCTGTTACCCAGAATCCTTTGCAAACCTCAAAATTTGACTAAAAAAACACATGTTCCTCACATTTCTGTGGCACAAAGTTCTGGAATCTGAGAGGAGCCACAAATTTCCTTCCACCCAGCGTTCCCCCACGTCTCCCGATAAAAATGATACCTCACTTGTGTGGGTAGGCCTAGCGCCCGCGACAGGAAACGCCCCAAAGCGCAATGTGGACACAGCCAAATTTTTGAAGGAAAACAGAGGTGTTTTTTGCAAAGTGCCTACCTGTAGATTTTGGCCTGTAGCTCAGCCGCCACCTAGGGAAACCTACCAAACCTGTGCATTTCTGAAAACTAGAGACCTAGGGGAATCCAAGATGGGGTGACTTGTTTGGCCCGGACCAGGTTCTGTTACCCAGAATCCTTTGCAAACCTCAAAATTTGGCTAAAAAAACACATGTTCCTCACATTTCTGTGGCAGAAAGTTCTGGAATCTGAGAGGAGCCACAAATTTCCTTCCACCCAGCGTTCCCCCACGTCTCCCGATAAAAATGATACCTCACTTGTGTGGGTAGGCCTAGCGCCCGCGACAGGAAACACCCCAAAGCGCAACGTGGACACAGCAACATTTTTGAAGGAAAACAGAGGTGTTTTTTGCAAAGTGCCTACCTGTAGATTTTGGCCTGTAGCTCAGCCGCCACCTAGGGAAACCAACCAAACCTGTGCCTTTCTGAAAACTAGAGACCTAGGGGAATCCAAGATGGGGTGACTTGTGTGGCTCGGACCAGGTTCTGTTACCCAGAATCCTTTGCAAACCTAAAAATTTGGCTAAAAAAACACATGTTCCTCACATTTCTGTGGCAGAAAGTTCTGGAATCTGAGAGGAGCCACAAATTTCCTTCCACCCAGCGTTCCCCCACGTCTCCCGATAAAAATGATACCTCACTTGTGTGGGTAGGCATAGCGCCCGCGACACGAAACGCCCCAAAGCACAACGTGGACACAGCCAAATTTTTGAAGGAAAACAGAGGTGTTTTTTGCAAAGTGACTACCTGTAGATTTTGGCCTGTAGCTCAGCCGCCACCTAGGGAAACCTACCAAACCTGTGCATTTCTGAAAACTAGAGACCTAGGGGAATCCAAGATGGGGTGACTTGTGTGGCTCGGACCAGGTTCTGTTACCCAGAATCCTTTGCAAACCTCAAAATTTGGCTAAAAAAACACATGTTCCTCACATTTCTGTGGCAGAAAGTTCTGGAATCTGAGAGGAGCCACACAATTCCTTCCACCCAGCGTTCCCCCACGTCTCCCGATAAAAATGATACCTCACTTGTGTGGGTAGGCCTAGCGCCCGCGACAGGAAACGCCCCAAAGCGCAACGTGGACACAGCCAAATTTTTGAAGGAAAACAGAGGTGTTTTTTGCAAAGTGCCTACCTGTAGATTTTGGCCTGTAGCTCAGCCGCCACCTAGGGAAACCTACCAAACCTGTGCATTTCTGAAAACTAGGGACCTAGGGGAATCCAAGATGGGGTGACTTGTGTGGCTCGGACTAGGTTCTGTTACCCTGAATCCTTTGCAAACCTCAAAATGTGGCTAAAAAAACACATGTTCATCACATTTCTGTGGCAGAAAGTTCTGGAATCTGAGAGGAGCCACAAATTTCCTTCCACCCAGCGTTCCCCCACGTCTCCCGATAAAAATAATACCTCACTTGTGTGGGTAGGCCTAGCGCCCGCAACAGGAAACGCCCCAAAGCGCAACGTGGACACAGCCACATTTTTGAAGGAAAACAGAGGTGTTTTTTGCAAAGTGCCTACCTGTAGATTTTGGCCTGTAGCTCAGCCGCCACCTAGGGAAACCTACCAAACCTGTGCATTTCTGAAAACTAGAGACCTAGGGGAATCCAAGATGGGGTGACTTGTGGGGCTCGGACCAGGTTCTGTTACCCAGAATCCTTTGCAAACCTCAGAATTTGGCTAAATAAATACATGTTCCTCACATTTCTGTGGCAGAAAGTTCTGGAATCTAAGAGGAGAAACAAATTTCCTTCCATCCAGCGTTTCCCCACGTCTCCCGATAAAAATGATACCTCACTTGTGAGGGTAGGCCTAGCGCCCGCGACAGGAAACGCCCCAAAGCGCAACGTGGACACAGCCAAATTTTTGAAGGAAAACAGAGGTGTTTTTTGCAAAGTGTCTACCTGTAGATTTTGGCCTGTAGCTCAGCCGCCACCTAGGGAAACCTACCAAACCTGTGCATTTCTGAAAACTAGAGACCTAGGGGAATCCAAGATGGGGTGACTTGTGTGGCTCGGACCAGGTTCTGTTACCCAGAATCCTTTGCAAACCTCAAAATTTGGCAAAAAATACACACGTTCCTCACATTTCTGTGGCAGAAAGTTCTGGAATCTGAGAGGAGCCACACATTTCCTTCCACCCAGCGTTCCCCCACGTCTCCCGATAAAAATGATACCTCACTTGTGTGGGTAGGCCTAGCGCCCGCGACAGGAAACGCCCCAAAGCGCAACGTGGACACAGCCAAATTTTTGAAGGAAAAAAGAGGTGTTTTTTTGCAAAGTGCCTACCTGTAGATTTTGGCCTGTAGCTCAGCCGCCACCTAGGGAAACCTACCAAACCTGTGCATTTCTGAAAACTAGAGACCTAGGGGAATCCAAGATGGGGTGACTTGTGTGGCTCGGACCAGGTTCTGTTACCCAGAATCCTTTGCAAACCTCAAAATTTGGCTAAAAAAACACATGTTACCTACATTTCTGTGGCAGGAAGTTCTGGAATCTGAGAGGAGCCACAAATTTCCTTCCACCCAGCGTTTCCCCACGTCTCCCGATAAAAATGATACCTCACTTGTGTGGGTAGGCCTAGCGCCCGCAACAGGAAACGCCCCAAAGCGCAACGTGGACAGAGCCAAATTTTTGAAGGAAAACAGAGGTGTTTTTTGCAAAGTGCCTACCTGTAGATTTTGGCCTGTAGCTCAGCCGCCACCTAGGGAAACCTACCAAACCTGTGCATTTCTGAAAACTAGGGACCTAGGGGAATCCAAGATGGGGTGACTTGTGTGGCTCGGACCAGGTTCTGTTACCCTGAATCCTTTGCAAACCTCAAAATGTGGCTAAAAAAACACATGTTCATCACATTTCTGTGGCAGAAAGTTCTGGAATCTGAGAGGAGCCACAAATTTCCTTCCACCCAGCGTTCCCCCACGTCTCCCGATAAAAATAATACCTCACTTGTGTGGGTAGGCCTAGCGCCCGCAACAGGAAACGCCCCAAAGCGCAACGTGGACACAGCCACATTTTTGAAGGAAAACAGAGGTGTTTTTTGCAAAGTGCCTACCTGTAGATTTTGGCCTGTAGCTCAGCCGCCACCTAGGGAAACCTACCAAACCTGTGCATTTCTGAAAACTAGAGACCTAGGGGAATCCAAGATGGGGTGACTTGTGGGGCTCGGACCAGGTTCTGTTACCCAGAATCCTTTGCAAACCTCAGAATTTGGCTAAATAAATACATGTTCCTCACATTTCTGTGGCAGAAAGTTCTGGAATCTAAGAGGAGCCACAAATTTCCTTCCATCCAGCGTTTCCCCACGTCTCCCGATAAAAATGATACCTCACTTGTGTGGGTAGGCCTAGCGCCCGCGACAGGAAACGCCCCAAAGCGCAACGTGGACACAGCCAAATTTTTGAAGGAAAACAGAGGTGTTTTTTGCAAAGTGTCTACCTGTAGATTTTGGCCTGTAGCTCAGCCGCCACCTAGGGAAACCTACCAAACCTGTGCATTTCTGAAAACTAGAGACCTAGGGGAATCCAAGATGGGGTGACTTGTGTGGCTCGGACCAGGTTCTGTTACCCAGAATCCTTTGCAAACCTCAAAATTTGGCAAAAAAAACACACGTTCCTCACATTTCTGTGGCAGAAAGTTCTGGAATCTGAGAGGAGCCACACATTTCCTTCCACCCAGCGTTCCCCCACGTCTCCCGATAAAAATGATACCTCACTTGTGTGGGTAGGCCTAGCGCCCGCGACAGGAAACGCCCCAAAGCGCAACGTGGACACAGCCAAATTTTTGAAGGAAAAAAGAGGTGTTTTTTTGCAAAGTGCCTACCTGTAGATTTTGGCCTGTAGCTCAGCCGCCACCTAGGGAAACCTACCAAACCTGTGCATTTCTGAAAACTAGAGACCTAGGGGAATCCAAGATGGGGTGACTTGTGTGGCTCGGACCAGGTTCTGTTACCCAGAATCCTTTGCAAACCTCAAAATTTGGCTAAAAAAACACATGTTACCTACATTTCTGTGGCAGGAAGTTCTGGAATCTAAGAGGAGCCACAAATTTCCTTCCACCCAGCGTTCCCCCACGTCTCCCGATAAAAATGATACCTCACTTGTGTGGGTAGGCATAGCGCCCGCGACAGGAAACGCCCCAAAGCGCAATGTGGACACAGCCAAATTTTTGAAGGAAAACAGAGGTGTTTTTTGCAAAGTGCCTACCTGTAGATTTTGGCCTGTAGCTCAGCCGCCACCTAGGGAAACATACCAAACCTGTGCATTTCTGAAAACTAGAGACCTAGGGAAATCCAAGATGGGGTGACTTGTGTGGCTCGGACCAGGTTCTGTTACCCAGAATCCTTTGCAAACCTCAAAATTTGGCTAAAAAAACACATGTTCCTCACATTTCTGTGGCAGAAAGTTCTGGAATCTGAGAGGAGCCACACATTTCCTTCCACCCAGCGTTCCCCCACGTCACTTGTGTGGGTAGGCCTAGCGCCCGCGACAGGAAACGCCCCAAAGCGCAACGTGGACACAGCCAAATTTTTGAAGGAAAACAGAGGTGTTTTTTGCAAAGTGCCTACCTGTAGATTTTGGCCTGTAGCTCAGCCGCCACCTAGGGAAACCCACCAAACCTGTGCATTTCTGAAAACTAGAGACCTAGGGGAATCCAAGATGGGGTGACTTGTGTGGCTCGGACCAGGTTTTGTTACCCAGAATCCTTTGCAAACCTCAAAATTTGACTAAAAAAACACATGTTCCTCACATTTCTGTGGCACAAAGTTCTGGAATCTGAGAGGAGCCACAAATTTCCTTCCACCCAGCGTTCCCCCACGTCTCCCGATAAAAATGATACCTCACTTGTGTGGGTAGGCCTAGCGCCCGCGACAGGAAACACCCCAAAGCGCAACGTGGACACAGCAAAATTTTTGAAGGAAAACAGAGGTGTTTTTTGCAAAGTGACTACCTGTAGATTTTGGCCTGTAGCTCAGCCGCCACCTAGGGAAACCTACCAAACCTGTGCATTTCTGAAAACTAGAGACCTAGGGGAATCCAAGATGGGGTGACTTGTTTGGCTCGGACCAGGTTCTGTTACCCAGAATCCTTTGCAAACCTCAAAATTTGGCTAAAAAAACACATGTTCCTCACATTTCTGTGGCAGAAAGTTCTGGAATCTGAGAGGAGCCACAAATTTCCTTCCACCCAGCGTTCCCCCATGTCTCCCGATAAAAATGATACCTCACTTGTGTGGGTAGGCCTAGCGCCCGCAACAGGAAACGCCCCAAAGCGCAACGTGGACACAGCCAAATTTTTGAAGGAAAACAGAGGTGTTTTTTGCAAAGTGCCTACCTGTAGATTTTGGCCTGTAGCTCAGCCGCCACATAGGGAAACCAACCAAACCTGTGCCTTTCTGAAAACTAGAGACCTAGGGGAATCCAAGATGGGGTGACTTGTGTGGCTCGGACCAGGTTCTGTTACCCAGAATCCTTTGCAAACCTAAAAATTTGGCTAAAAAAACACATGTTCCTCACATTTCTGTGGCAGAAAGTTCTGGAATCTGAGAGGAGCCACAAATTTCCTTCCACCCAGCGTTCCCCCACGTCTCCCGATAAAAATGATACCTCACTTGTGTGGGTAGGCCTAGCGCCCGCGACACGAAACGCCCCAAAGCTCAACGTGGACACAGCCAAATTTTTGAAGGAAAACAGAGGTGTTTTTTGCAAAGTGACTACCTGTAGATTTTGGCCTGTAGCTGAGCCGCCACCTAGGGAAACCTACCAAACCTGTGCATTTCTGAAAACTAGAGACCTAGGGGAATCCAAGATGGGGTGACTTGTGTGGCTCGGACCAGGTTCTGTTACCCAGAATCCTTTGCAAACCTCAAAATTTGGCTAAAAAAACACATGTTCCTCACATTTCTGTGGCAGAAAGTTCTGGAATCTGAGAGGAGCCACACAATTCCTTCCACCCAGCGTTCCCCCACGTCTCCCGATAAAAATGATACCTCACTTGTGTGGGTAGGCCTAGCGCCCGCGAAAGGAAACGCCCCAAAGCGCAACGTGGACACAGCCAAATTTTTGAAGGAAAACAGAGGTGTTTTTTGCAAAGTGCCTACCTGTAGATTTTGGCCTGTAGCTCAGCCGCCACCTAGGGAAACCTACCAAACCTGTGCATTTCTGAAAACTAGGGACCTAGGGGAATCCAAGATGGGGTGACTTGTGTGGCTCGGACCAGGTTCTGTTACCCTGAATCCTTTGCAAACCTCAAAATGTGGCTAAAAAAACACATGTTCCTCACATTTCTGTGGCAGAAAGTTCTGGAATCTGAGAGGAGCCACACATTTCCTTCCACCCAGCGTTCCCCCACGTCACTTGTGTGGGTAGGCCTAGCGCCCGCGACAGGAAACGCCCCAAAGCGCAACGTGGACACAGCCAAATTTTTGAAGGAAAACAGAGGTGTTTTTTGCAAAGTGCCTACCTGTAGATTTTGGCCTGTAGCTCAGCCGCTACCTAGGGAAACCCACCAAACCTGTGCATTTCTGAAAACTAGAGACCTAGGGGAATCCAAGATGGGGTGACTTGTGTGGCTCGGACCAGGTTTTGTTACCCAGAATCCTTTGCAAACCTCAAAATTTGACTAAAAAAACACATGTTCCTCAAATTTCTGTGGCAGAAAGTTCTGGAATCTGAGAGGAGCCACAAATTTCCTTCCACCCAGCGTTCCCCCACGTCTCCCGATAAAAATGATACCTCACTTGTGTGGGTAGGCCTAGCGCCCGCAACAGGAAACGCCCCAAAGCGCAACGTGGACACAGCCAAATTTTTGAAGGAAAACAGAGGTGTTTTTTGCAAAGTGCCTACCTGTAGATTTTGGCCTGTAGCTCAGCCGCCACCTAGGGAAACCCACCAAACCTGTGCATTTCTAAAAACTAGAGACCTAGGGGAATCCAAGATGGGGTGACTTGTGTGGCTCGGACCAGGTTTTGTTACCCAGAATCCTTTGCAAACCTCAAAATTTGACTAAAAAAACACATGTTCCTCACATTTCTGTGGCACAAAGTTCTGGAATCTGAGAGGAGCCACTAATTTCCTTCCACCCAGCGTTCCCCCACGTCTCCCGATAAAAATTATACCTCACTTGTGTGGGTAGGCCTAGCGCCCGCGACAGGAAACGCCCCAAAGCGCAACGTGGACACAGCCAATTTTTTGAAGGAAAACAGAGGTGTTTTTTGCAAAGTGCCTACCTGTAGATTTTGGCCTGTAGCTCAGCCGCCACCTAGGGAAACCTACCAAACCTGTGCATTTCTGAAAACTAGAGACCTAGGGTAATCCAAGATGGGGTGACTTGTGTGGCTTGGACCAGGTTCTGTTACCCAGAATCCTTTGCAAACCTCAAAATGTGGCTAAAAAAACACATGTTCCTCACATTTCTGTGGCAGAAAGTTCTGGAATCTGAGAGGAGCCACAAATTTCCTTCCACCCAGCGTTCCCCCACGTCTCCCGATAAAAATAATACCTCACTTGTGTGGGTAGGCCTAGCGCCCGCGTCAGGAAACGCCCCAAAGCGCAACGTGGACACCGCCAAATTTTTGAAGGAAAACAGAGGTGTTTTTTGCAAAGTGCCTACCTGTAGATTTTGGCCTGTAGCTCAGCCACCACCTAGGGAAACCTACCAAACCTGTGCATTTCTGAAAACTAGAGACCTAGGGGAATCCAAGATGGGGTGACTTGTGTGGCTCGGACCAGGTTCTGTTACCCAGAATCCTTTGCAAACCTCAAAATTTGGCTAAAAAAACACATGTTACCTACATTTCTGTGGCAGGAAGTTCTGGAATCTGAGAGGAGCCACAAATTTCCATCCACCCAGCGTTCCCCCACGTCTCCCGATAAAAATGATACCTCACTTGTGTGGGTAGGCATAGCGCCCGCGACAGGAAACGCCCCAAAGCGCAACGTGGACACAGCCAAATTTTTGAAGGAAAACAGAGGTGTTTTTTGCAAAGTGCCTACCTGTAGATTTTGGCCTGTAGCTCAGCCGCCACCTAGGGAAACATACCAAACCTGTGCATTTCTGAAAACTAGAGACCTAGGGGAATCCAAGATGGGGTGACTTGTGTGGCTCGGACCAGGTTCTGTTACCCAGAATCCTTTGCAAACCTCAAAATTTGGCTAAAAAAACACATGTTCCTCACATTTCTGTGGCAGAAAGTTCTGGAATCTGAGAGGAGCCACACAATTCCTTCCACCCAGCGTTCCCCCACGTCTCCCGATAAAAATGATACCTCACTTGTGTGGGTAGGCCTAGCGCCCGCGAAAGGAAATGCCCCAAAGCGCAACGTGGACACAGCCAAATTTTTGAAGGAAAACAGAGGTGTTTTTTGCAAAGTGCCTACCTGTAGATTTTGGCCTGTAGCTCAGCCGCCACCTAGGGAAACCTACCAAACCTGTGCATTTCTGAAAACTAGGGACCTAGGGGAATCCAAGATGGGGTGACTTGTGTGGCTCGGACCAGGTTCTGTTACCCTGAATCCTTTGCAAACCTCAAAATGTGGCTAAAAAAACACATGTTCCTCACATTTCTGTGGCAGAAAGTTCTGGAATCTGAGAGGAGCCACAAATTTCCTTCCACCCAGCGTTCCCCCACGTCTCCCGATAAAAATAATACCTCACTTGTGTGGGTAGGCCTAGCGCCCGCAACAGGAAACGCCCCAAAGCGCAACGTGGACACAGCCACATTTTTGAAGGAAAACAGAGGTGTTTTTTGCAAAGTGCCTACCTGTAGGTTTTGGCCTGTAGCTCAGCCGCCACCTAGGGAAACCTACCAAACCTGTGCATTTCTGAAAACTAGAGACCTAGGGGAATCCAAGATGGGGTGACTTGTGGGGCTCGGACCAGGTTCTGTTACCCAGAATCCTTTGCAAACCTCAGAATTTGGCTAAATAAATACATGTTCCTCACATTTCTGTGGCAGAAAGTTCTGGAATCTAAGAGGAGCCACAAATTTCCTTCCACCCAGTGTTTCCCCACGTCTCCCGATAAAAATGATACCTCACTTGTGTGGGTAGGCCTAGCGCCCGCGACAGGAAACGCCCCAAAGCGCAACGTGGACACAGCCAAATTTTTGAAGGAAAACAGAGGTGTTTTTTGCAAAGTGTCTACCTGTAGATTTTGGCCTGTAGCTCAGCCGCCACCTAGGGAAACCTACCAAACCTGTGCATTTCTGAAAACTAGAGACCTAGGGGAATCCAAGATGGGGTGACTTGTGTGGCTCGGACCAGGTTCTGTTACCCAGAATCCTTTGCAAACCTCAAAATTTGGCAAAAAAAACACACGTTCCTCACATTTCTGTGGCAGAAAGTTCTGGAATCTGAGAGGAGCCACACATTTCCTTCCACCCAGCGTTCCCCCACGTCTCCCGATAAAAATGATACCTCACTTGTGTGGGTAGGCCTAGCGCCCGCGACAGGAAACGCCCCAAAGCGCAACGTGGACACAGCCAAATTTTTGAAGGAAAAAATAGGTGTTTTTTTGCAAAGTGCCTACCTGTAGATTTTGGCCTGTAGCTCAGCCGCCACCTAGGGAAACCTACCAAACCTGTGCATTTCTGAAAACTAGAGACCTAGGGGAATCCAAGATGGGGTGACTTGTGTGGCTCGGACCAGGTTCTGTTACCCAGAATCCTTTGCAAACCTCAAAATTTGGCTAAAAAAACACATGTTACCTACATTTCTGTGGCAGGAAGTTCTGGAATCTGAGAGGAGCCACAAATTTCCTTCCACCCAGCGTTGCTCCACGTCTCCCGATAAAAATGATACCTCACTTGTGTGGGTAGGCATAGCGCCCGCGACAGGAAACGCCCCAAAGCGCAACGTGGACACAGCCAAATTTTTGAAGGAAAACAGAGGTGTTTTTTGCAAAGTGCCTACCTGTAGATTTTGGCCTGTAGCTCAGCCGCCACCTAGGGAAACATACCAAACCTGTGCATTTCTGAAAACTAGAGACCTAGGGGAATCCAAGATGGGGTGACTTGTGTGGCTCGGACCAGGTTCTGTTACCCAGAATCCTTTGCAAACCTCAAAATTTGGCTAAAAAAACACATGTTCCTCACATTTCTGTGGCAGAAAGTTCTGGAATCTGAGAGGAGCCACACATTTCCTTCCACCCAGCGTTCCCCCAAGTCACTTGTGTGGGTAGGCCTAGCGCCCGCGACAGGAAACGCCCCAAAGCGCAACGTGGACACAGCCAAATTTTTGAAGGAAAACAGAGGTGTTTTTTGCAAAGTGCCTACCTGTAGATTTTGGCCTGTAGCTCAGCCGCCACCTAGGGAAACCCACCAAACCTGTGCATTTCTGAAAACTAGAGACCTAGGGGAATCCAAGATGGGGTGACTTGTGTGGCTCGGACCAGGTTTTGTTACCCAGAATCCTTTGCAAACCTCAAAATTTGACTAAAAAAACACATGTTCCTCACATTTCTGTGGCAGAAAGTTCTGGAATCTGAGAGGAGCCACAAATTTCCTTCCACCCAGCGTTCCCCCACGTCTCCCGATAAAAATGATACCTCACTTGTGTGGGTAGGCCTAGCGCCCGCAACAGGAAACGCCCCAAAGCGCAACGTGGACACAGCCAAATTTTTGAAGGAAAACAGAGGTGTTTTTTGCAAAGTGCCTACCTGTAGATTTTGGCCTGTAGCTCAGCCGCCACCTAGGGAAACCCACCAAACCTGTGCATTTCTAAAAACTAGAGACCTAGGGGAATCCAAGATGGGGTGACTTGTGTGGCTCGGACCAGGTTTTGTTACCCAGAATCCTTTGCAAACCTCAAAATTTGACTAAAAAAACACATGTTCCTCACATTTCTGTGGCACAAAGTTCTGGAATCTGAGAGGAGCCACAAATTTCCTTCCACCCAGCGTTCCCCCACGTCTCCCGATAAAAATGATACCTCACTTGTGTGGGTAGGCCTAGCGCCCGCGACAGGAAACGCCCCAAAGCGCAACGTGGACACAGCCAATTTTTTGAAGGAAAACAGAGGTGTTTTTTGCAAAGTGCCTACCTGTAGATTTTGGCCTGTAGCTCAGCCGCCACCTAGGGAAACCTACCAAACCTGTGCATTTCTGAAAACTAGAGACCTAGGGGAATCCAAGATGGGGTGACTTGTGTGGCTTGGACCAGGTTCTGTTACCCAGAATCCTTTGCAAACCTCAAAATGTGGCTAAAAAAACACATGTTCCTCACATTTCTGTGGCAGAAAGTTCTGGAATCTGAGAGGAGCCACAAATTTCCTTCCACCCAGCGTTCCACCACGTCTCCCGATAAAAATAATACCTCACTTGTGTGGGTAGGCCTAGCGCCCGCGTCAGGAAACGCCCCAAAGCGCAACGTGGACACCGCCAAATTTTTGAAGGAAAACAGAGGTGTTTTTTGCAAAGTGCCTACCTGTAGATTTTGGCCTGTAGCTCAGCCACCACCTAGGGAAACCTACCAAACCTGTGCATTTCTGAAAACTAGAGACCTAGGGGAATCCAAGATGGGGTGACTTGTGTGGCTTGGACCAGGTTCTGTTACCCAGAATCCTTTGCAAACCTCAAAATTTGGCTAAAAAAACACATGTTACCTATATTTCTGTGGCAGGAAGTTCTGGAATCTGAGAGGAGCCACAAATTTCCTTCCACCCCGCGTTCCCCCACGTCTCCCGATAAAAATGATACCTCACTTGTGTGGGTAGGCCTAGCGCCCGCAACAGGAAACGCCCCAAAGCGCAACGTGGACACAGCCAAATTTTTGAAGGAAAACAGAGGTGTTTTTTGCAAAGTGCCTACCTGTAGATTTTGGCCTGTAGCTCAGCCGCCACCTAGGGAAACCCACCAAACCTGTGCATTTCTAAAAACTAGAGACCTAGGGGAATCCAAGATGGGGTGACTTGTGTGGCTCGGACCAGGTTTTGTTACCCAGAATCCTTTGCAAACCTCAAAATTTGACTAAAAAAACACATGTTCCTCACATTTCTGTGGCACAAAGTTCTGGAATCTGAGAGGAGCCACAAATTTCCTTCCACCCAGCGTTCCCCCACGTCTCCCGATAAAAATGATACCTCACTTGTGTGGGTAGGCCTAGCGCCCGCGACAGGAAACGCCCCAAAGCGCAACGTGGACACAGCCAATTTTTTGAAAGGAAAATAGAGGTGTTTTTTGCAAAGTGCCTACCTGTAGATTTTGGCCTGTAGCTCAGCCGCCACCTAGGGAAACCTACCAAACCTGTGCATTTCTGAAAACTAGAGACCTAGGGGAATCCAAGATGGGGTGACTTGTGTGGCTTGGACCAGGTTCTGTTACCCAGAATCCTTTGCAAACCTCAAAATGTGGCTAAAAAAACACATGTTCCTCACATTTCTGTGGCAGAAAGTTCTGGAATCTGAGAGGAGCCACAAATTTCCTTCCACCCAGCGTTCCCCCACGTCTCCCGATAAAAATAATACCTCACTTGTGTGGGTAGGCCTAGCGCCCGCGTCAGGAAACGCCCCAAAGCGCAACGTGGACACCGCCAAATTTTTGAAGGAAAACAGAGGTGTTTTTTGCAAAGTTCCTACCTGTAGATTTTGGCCTGTAGCTCAGCCACCACTTAGGGAAACCTACCAAACCTGTGCATTTCTGAAAACTAGAGACCTAGGGGAATCCAAGATGGGGTGACTTGTGTGGCTCGGACCAGGTTCTGTTACCCAGAATCCTTTGCAAACCTCAAAATTTGGCTAAAAAAACACATGTTCCTCACATTTCTGTGGCAGAAAGTTCTGGAATCTGAGATTAGCCACAAAATTCCTTCCACCCAGCGTTCCCCCACGTCTCCCTATAAAAATGATACCTCACTTGTGTGAGTAGGCCTAGCGCCCGCGACAGGAAACGCCCCAAAGCGCAACGTGGACACAGCCAAATTTTTGAAGGAAAACAGAGGTGTTTTTTGCAAAGTGACTACCTGTAGATTTTGGCCTGTAGCTCAGCCGCCACCTAGGTAAACGTACCAAACCTGTGCATTTCTGAAAACTAGAGACCTAGGGGAATCCAAGATGGGGTGACTTGTGTGGCTCGGACCAGGTTTTGTTACCCAGAATCCTTTGCAAACCTCAAAATTTGACTAAAAAAACACATGTTCCTCACATTTCTGTGGCACAAAGTTCTGGAATCTGAGAGGAGCCACTAATTTCCTTCCACCAAGCGTTCCCCCACGTCTCCCGATAAAAATGATACCTCACTTGTGTGGGTAGGCCTAGCGCCCGCGACAGGAAACGCCCCAAAGCGCAACGTGGACACAGCCAATTTTTTGAAGGAAAACAGAGGTGTTTTTTGCAAAGTGCCTACCTGTAGATTTTGGCCTGTAGCTCAGCCGCCACCTAGGGAAACCTACCAAACCTGTGCATTTCTGAAAACTAGAGACCTAGGGTAATCCAAGATGGGGTGACTTGTGTGGCTTGGACCAGGTTCTGTTACCCAGAATCCTTTGCAAACCTCAAAATGTGGCTAAAAAAACACATGTTCCTCACATTTCTGTGGCAGAAAGTTCTGGAATCTGAGAGGAGCCACAAATTTCCTTCCACCCAGCGTTCCCCCACGTCTCCCGATAAAAATAATACCTCACTTGTGTGGGTAGGCCTAGCGCCCGCGTCAGGAAACGCCCCAAAGCGCAACGTGGACACCGCCAAATTTTTGAAGGAAAACAGAGGTGTTTTTTGCAAAGTGCCTACCTGTAGATTTTGGCCTGTAGCTCAGCCACCACCTAGGGAAACCTACCAAACCTGTGCATTTCTGAAAACTAGAGACCTAGGGGAATCCAAGATGGGGTGACTTGTGTGGCTCGGACCAGGTTCTGTTACCCAGAATCCTTTGCAAACCTCAAAATTTGGCTAAAAAAACACATGTTACCTACATTTCTGTGGCAGGAAGTTCTGGAATCTGAGAGGAGCCACAAATTTCCTTCCACCCAGCGTTCCCCCACGTCTCCCGATAAAAATGATACCTCACTTGTGTGGGTAGGCATAGCGCCCGCGACAGGAAACGCCCCAAAGCGCAACGTGGACTCAGCCAAATGTTTGAAGGAAAACAGAGGTGTTTTTTGCAAAGTGCCTACCTGTAGATTTTGGCCTGTAGCTCAGCCGCCACCTAGGGAAACATACCAAACCTGTGCATTTCTGAAAACTAGAGACCTAGGGGAATCCAAGATGGGGTGACTTGTGTGGCTCGGACCAGGTTCTGTTACCCAGAATCCTTTGCAAACCTCAAAATTTGGCTAAAAAAACACATGTTCCTCACATTTCTGTGGCAGAAAGTTCTGGAATCTGAGAGGAGCCACACAATTCCTTCCACCCAGCGTTCCCCCACGTCTCCCGATAAAAATGATACCTCACTTGTGTGGGTAGGCCTAGCGCCCGCGAAAGGAAACGCCCCAAAGCGCAACGTGGACACAGCCAAATTTTTGAAGGAAAACAGAGGTGTTTTTTGCAAAGTGCCTACCTGTAGATTTTGGCCTGTAGCTCAGCCGCCACCTAGGGAAACCTACCAAACCTGTGCATTTCTGAAAACTAGGGACCTAGGGGAATCCAAGATGGGGTGACTTGTGTGGCTCGGACCAGGTTCTGTTACCCTGAATCCTTTGCAAACCTCAAAATGTGGCTAAAAAAACACATGTTCCTCACATTTCTGTGGCAGAAAGTTCTGGAATCTGAGAGGAGCCACAAATTTCCTTCCACCCAGCGTTCCCCCACGTCTCCCGATAAAAATAATACCTCACTTGTGTGGGTAGGCCTAGCGCCCGCAACAGGAAACGCCCCAAAGCGCAACGTGGACACAGCCACATTTTTGAAGGAAAACAGAGGTGTTTTTTGCAAAGTGCCTACCTGTAGATTTTGGCCTGTAGCTCAGCCGCCACCTAGGGAAACCTACCAAACCTGTGCATTTCTGAAAACTAGAGACCTAGGGGAATCCAAGATGGGGTGACTTGTGGGGCTCGGACCAGGTTCTGTTACCCAGAATCCTTTGCAAACCTCAGAATTTGGCTAAATAAATACATGTTCCTCACATTTCTGTGGCAGAAAGTTCTGGAATCTAAGAGGAGCCACAAATTTCCTTCCACCCAGCGTTTCCCCACGTCTCCCGATAAAAATGATACCTCACTTGTGTGGGTAGGCCTAGCGCCCGCGACAGGAAACGCCCCAAAGCGCAACGTGGACACAGCCAAATTTTTGAAGGAAAACAGAGGTGTTTTTTGCAAAGTGTCTACCTGTAGATTTTGGCCTGTAGCTCCAGAACTTTCTGCCACAGAAATGTGAGGAACATGTGTTTTTTTAGCCAAATTTTGAGGTTTGCAAAGGATTCTGGGTAACAGAACCTGGTCCGAGCCACACAAGTCACCCCATCTTGGATTCCCCTAGGTCTCTAGTTTTCAGAAATGCACAGGTTTGGTATGTTTCCCTAGGTGGCGGCTGAGCTACAGGCCAAAATCTACAGGTAGGCACTTTGCAAAAAACACCTCTGTTTTCCTTCAAAAATTTGGCTGTGTCCACGTTGCGCTTTGGGGCGTTTCCTGTCGCGGACGCAATGCCTACCCACATAGTGACCTACCAAACCTGTGCATTTCTGAAAACTAGAGACCTAGGGGAATCCAAGATGGGGTGACTTGTGTGGCTCGGACCAGGTTCTGTTACCCAGAATCCTTTGCAAACCTCAAAATTTGGCAAAAAAAACACACGTTCCTCAGATTTCTGTGGCAGAAAGTTCTGGAATCTGAGAGGAGCCACACATTTCCTTCCACCCAGCGTTCCCCCACGTCTCCCGATAAAAATGATACCTCACTTGTGTGGGTAGGCCTAGCGCCCGCGACAGGAAACGCCCCAAAGCGCAACGTGGACACAGCCAAATTTTTGAAGGAAAAAATAGGTGTTTTTTTGCAAAGTGCCTACCTGTAGATTTTGGCCTGTAGCTCAGCCGCCACCTAGGGAAACCTACCAAACCTGTGCATTTCTGAAAACTAGAGACCTAGGGGAATCCAAGATGGGGTGACTTGTGTGGCTCGGACCAGGTTCTGTTACCCAGAATCCTTTGCAAACCTCAAAATTTGGCTAAAAAAACACATGTTACCTACATTTCTGTGGCAGGAAGTTCTGGAATCTGAGAGGAGCCACAAATTTCCTTCCACCCAGCGTTGCTCCACGTCTCCCGATAAAAATGATACCTCACTTGTGTGGGTAGGCATTGCGTCCGCGACAGGAAACGCCCCAAAGCGCAACGTGGACACAGCCAAATTTTTGAAGGAAAACAGAGGTGTTTTTTGCAAAGTGCCTACCTGTAGATTTTGGCCTGTAGCTCAGCCGCCACCTAGGGAAACATACCAAACCTGTGCATTTCTGAAAACTAGAGACCTAGGGGAATCCAAGATGGGGTGACTTGTGTGGCTCGGACCAGGTTCTGTTACCCAGAATCCTTTGCAAACCTCAAAATTTGGCTAAAAAAACACATGTTCCTCACATTTCTGTGGCAGAAAGTTCTGGAATCTGAGAGGAGCCACACATTTCCTTCCACCCAGCGTTCCCCCAAGTCACTTGTGTGGGTAGGCCTAGCGCCCGCGACAGGAAACGCCCCAAAGCGCAACGTGGACACAGCCAAATTTTTGAAGGAAAACAGAGGTGTTTTTTGCAAAGTGCCTACCTGTAGATTTTGGCCTGTAGCTCAGCCGCCACCTAGGGAAACCCACCAAACCTGTGCATTTCTGAAAACTAGAGACCTAGGGGAATCCAAGATGGGGTGACTTGTGTGGCTCGGACCAGGTTTTGTTACCCAGAATCCTTTGCAAACCTCAAAATTTGACTAAAAAAACACATGTTCCTCACATTTCTGTGGCAGAAAGTTCTGGAATCTGAGAGGAGCCACAAATTTCCTTCCACCCAGCGTTCCCCCACGTCTCCCGATAAAAATGATACCTCACTTGTGTGGGTAGGCCTAGCGCCCGCAACAGGAAACGCCCCAAAGCGCAACGTGGACACAGCCAAATTTTTGAAGGAAAACAGAGGTGTTTTTTGCAAAGTGCCTACCTGTAGATTTTGGCCTGTAGCTCAGCCGCCACCTAGGGAAACCCACCAAACCTGTGCATTTCTAAAAACTAGAGACCTAGGGGAATCCAAGATGGGGTGACTTGTGTGGCTCGGACCAGGTTTTGTTACCCAGAATCCTTTGCAAACCTCAAAATTTGACTAAAAAAACACATGTTCCTCACATTTCTGTGGCACAAAGTTCTGGAATCTGAGAGGAGCCACAAATTTCCTTCCACCCAGCGTTCCCCCACGTCTCCCGATAAAAATGATACCTCACTTGTGTGGGTAGGCCTAGCGCCCGCGACAGGAAACGCCCCAAAGCGCAACGTGGACACAGCCAATTTTTTGAAGGAAAACAGAGGTGTTTTTTGCAAAGTGCCTACCTGTAGATTTTGGCCTGTAGCTCAGCCGCCACCTAGGGAAACCTACCAAACCTGTGCATTTCTGAAAACTAGAGACCTAGGGGAATCCAAGATGGGGTGACTTGTGTGGCTTGGACCAGGTTCTGTTACCCAGAATCCTTTGCAAACCTCAAAATGTGGCTAAAAAAACACATGTTCCTCACATTTCTGTGGCAGAAAGTTCTGGAATCTGAGAGGAGCCACAAATTTCCTTCCACCCAGCGTTCCACCACGTCTCCCGATAAAAATAATACCTCACTTGTGTGGGTAGGCCTAGCGCCCGCGTCAGGAAACGCCCCAAAGCGCAACGTGGACACCGCCAAATTTTTGAAGGAAAACAGAGGTGTTTTTTGCAAAGTGCCTACCTGTAGATTTTGGCCTGTAGCTCAGCCACCACCTAGGGAAACCTACCAAACCTGTGCATTTCTGAAAACTAGAGACCTAGGGGAATCCAAGATGGGGTGACTTGTGTGGCTTGGACCAGGTTCTGTTACCCAGAATCCTTTGCAAACCTCAAAATTTGGCTAAAAAAACACATGTTACCTATATTTCTGTGGCAGGAAGTTCTGGAATCTGAGAGGAGCCACAAATTTCCTTCCACCCCGCGTTCCCCCACGTCTCCCGATAAAAATGATACCTCACTTGTGTGGGTAGGCCTAGCGCCCGCAACAGGAAACGCCCCAAAGCGCAACGTGGACACAGCCAAATTTTTGAAGGAAAACAGAGGTGTTTTTTGCAAAGTGCCTACCTGTAGATTTTGGCCTGTAGCTCAGCCGCCACCTAGGGAAACCCACCAAACCTGTGCATTTCTAAAAACTAGAGACCTAGGGGAATCCAAGATGGGGTGACTTGTGTGGCTCGGACCAGGTTTTGTTACCCAGAATCCTTTGCAAACCTCAAAATTTGACTAAAAAAACACATGTTCCTCACATTTCTGTGGCACAAAGTTCTGGAATCTGAGAGGAGCCACAAATTTCCTTCCACCCAGCGTTCCCCCACGTCTCCCGATAAAAATGATACCTCACTTGTGTGGGTAGGCCTAGCGCCCGCGACAGGAAACGCCCCAAAGCGCAACGTGGACACAGCCAATTTTTTGAAAGGAAAATAGAGGTGTTTTTTGCAAAGTGCCTACCTGTAGATTTTGGCCTGTAGCTCAGCCGCCACCTAGGGAAACCTACCAAACCTGTGCATTTCTGAAAACTAGAGACCTAGGGGAATCCAAGATGGGGTGACTTGTGTGGCTTGGACCAGGTTCTGTTACCCAGAATCCTTTGCAAACCTCAAAATGTGGCTAAAAAAACACATGTTCCTCACATTTCTGTGGCAGAAAGTTCTGGAATCTGAGAGGAGCCACAAATTTCCTTCCACCCAGCGTTCCCCCACGTCTCCCGATAAAAATAATACCTCACTTGTGTGGGTAGGCCTAGCGCCCGCGTCAGGAAACGCCCCAAAGCGCAACGTGGACACCGCCAAATTTTTGAAGGAAAACAGAGGTGTTTTTTGCAAAGTTCCTACCTGTAGATTTTGGCCTGTAGCTCAGCCACCACTTAGGGAAACCTACCAAACCTGTGCATTTCTGAAAACTAGAGACCTAGGGGAATCCAAGATGGGGTGACTTGTGTGGCTCGGACCAGGTTCTGTTACCCAGAATCCTTTGCAAACCTCAAAATTTGGCTAAAAAAACACATGTTCCTCACATTTCTGTGGCAGAAAGTTCTGGAATCTGAGATGAGCCACAAAATTCCTTCCACCCAGCGTTCCCCCACGTCTCCCTATAAAAATGATACCTCACTTGTGTGAGTAGGCCTAGCGCCCGCGACAGGAAACGCCCCAAAGCGCAACGTGGACACAGCCAAATTTTTGAAGGAAAACAGAGGTGTTTTTTGCAAAGTGACTACCTGTAGATTTTGGCCTGTAGCTCAGCCGCCACCTAGGTAAACGTACCAAACCTGTGCATTTCTGAAAACTAGAGACCTAGGGGAATCCAAGATGGGGTGACTTGTGTGGCTCGGACCAGGTTTTGTTACCCAGAATCCTTTGCAAACCTCAAAATTTGACTAAAAAAACACATGTTCCTCACATTTCTGTGGCAGAAAGTTCTGGAGTCTGAGAGGAGCCACATATGTCCTTCCACCCAGCGTTCCCCCACGTCTCCCGATAAAAATGATACCTCACTTGTGTGGGTAGGCCTAGCGCCCGCGACAGGAAACGCCCCAAAGCGCAACGTGGACACAGCCAAATTTTTGAAGGAAAACAGAGGTGTTTTTTGCAAAGTGCCTACCTGTAGATTTTGGCCTGTAGCTCAGCCGCCACCTAGGGAAACCTACCAAACCTGTGCATTTCTGAAAACTAGAGACCTAGGGGAATCCAAGATGGGGTGACTTGTGTGGCTCGGACCAGGTTCTGTTACCCAGAATCCTTTGCAAACCTAAAAATTTGGCTAAAAAAACACATGTTCCTCACATTTCTGTGGCAGAAAGTTCTGGAATCTGAGAGGAGCCACACATTTCCTTCCACCCAGCGTTCCCCCACGTCTCCCGATAAAAATGATAGCTCACTTGTGTGGGTAGGCCTAGCGCCCACGACAGGAAACGCCCCAAAGCGCAACGTGGACACAGCCAAATTTTTGAAGGAAAACAGAGGTGTTTTTAGCAAAGTGCCTACCTGTAGATTTTGGCCTGTAGCTCAGCCGCCACCTAGGGAAACCTACCAAACCTGTGCATTTCTGAAAACTAGAGACCTAGGGGAATCCAAGATGGGGTGACTTGTGTGGCTCGGACCAGGTTCTGTTACCCAGAATCCTTTGCAAACCTCAAAATTTGGCTAAAAAAACACATGTTCCTCACATTTCTGTGGCAGAAAGTTCTGGAATCTGAGAGGAGCCACACATTTCCTTCCACCCAGCATTTCCCCACGTCTCCCGATAAAAATGATACCTCACTTGTGTGGGTAGGCCTAGCGCCCGCGACAGGAAACGCCCCAAAGCGCAACGTGGACACAGCCAAATTTTTGAAGGAAAATAGAGGTGTTTTTTGCAAAGTGCCTACCTGTAGATTTTGGCCTGTAGCTCAGCCGCCACCTAGGGAAACCTACCAAACCTGTGCATTTCTGAAAACTAGAGACCTAGGGGAATCCAAGATGGGGTGACTTGTGTGGCTCGGACCAGGTTCTGTTACCCAGAATCCTTTGCAAACCTCAAAATTTGACTAAAAAAACACATGTTCCTCACATTTCTGTGGCAGAAAGTTCTGGAATCTGAGAGGAGCCACAAATTTCCTTCCACCCAGCGTTCCCCCACGTCTCCCGATAAAAATGATACCTCACTTGTGTGGGTAGGCCTAGCGCCCGCGACAGGAAACGCCCCAAAGCGCAACGTGGACACAGCCAAATTTTTTAAGGAAAACAGAGGTGTTTTTTGCAAAGTGCCTACCTGTAGATTTTGGCCTGTAGCTCAGCCGCCACCTAGGGAAACCTACCAAACCTGTGCATTTCTGAAAACTAGAGACCTAGGGGAATCCAAGATGGGGTGACTTGTGTGGCTCGGACCAGGTTCTGTTACCCAGAATCCTTTGCAAACCTCAAAATGTGGCTAAAAAAACACATGTTCCTCACATTTCTGTGGCAGAAAGTTCTGGAATCTGAGAGGAGCCACAAATTTCCTTCCACCGAGCGTTCCCCCACGTCTCCCGATAAAAATAATACCTCACTTGTGTGGGTAGGCCTAGCGCCCGCGACAGGAAACGCCCCAAAGCGCAACGTGGACACAGCCAAATTTTTGAAGGAAAACAGAGGTGTTTTTTGCAAAGTGCCTACCTGTAGATTTTGGCCTGTAGCTCAGCCGCCACCTAGGGAAACCTACCAAACCTGTGCATTTCTGAAAACTAGAGACCTAGGGCAATCCAAGATGGGGTGACTTGTGGGGCTCGGACCAGGATCTGTTACCCAGAATTCTTTGCAAACCTCAGAATTTGGCTAAAAAAATACATGTTCCTCACATTTCTGTGGCAGAAAGTTCTGGAATCTGAGAGGAGCTACAAATTTCCTTCCACCCAGCGTTCCCCCACGTCTCCCGATAAAAATGATACCTCACTTGTGTGGGTAGGCCTAGCGCCCGCGACAGGAAACGCCCCAAAGCGCAACGTGGACGCAGCCAAATTTTTGAAGGAAAACAGAGGTGTTTTTTGCAAAGTGTCTGCCTGTAGATTTTGGCCTGTAGCTCAGCCACCACCTAGGGAAACCTACCAAACCTGTGCATTTCTGAAAACTAGAGACCTAGGGGAATCCAAGATGGGGTGACTTGTGTGGCTCGGACCAGGTTCTGTTACCCAGAATCCTTTGCAAACCTCAAAATTTGGCTAAAAAAACACATGTTCCTCACATTTCTGTGGCAGAAAGTTCTGGAATCTGAGAGGAGCCATAAATTTCCTTCCACCCAGCGTTCCCCCACATCTCCCGATAAAAATGATACCTCACTTGTGTGGGTAGGCCTAGCGCCCGCGACAGGAAACGCCCCAAAGCGCAAAGTGGACACAGCCAAATTTTTGAAGGAAAACAGAGGTGTTTTTTGCAAAGTGCCTACCTGTAGATTTTGGCCTGTAGCTCAGCCGCCACCTAGGGAAACCTACCAAACCTGTGCATTTCTGAAAACTAGAGACCTAGGGAAATCCAAGATGGGGTGACTTGTGTGGCTCGGACCAGGTTCTGTTACCCAGAATCCTTTGCAAACCTCAAAATTTGGCTAAAAATACACATGTTCCTCACATTTCTGTGGCAGAAAGTTCTGGAATCTGAGAGGAGCCACAAATTTCCTTCCACCCAGCGTTCCCCCACGTCTCCCGATAAAAATGATACCTCACTTGTGTGGGTAGGCCTAGCGCTCGCTACAGGAAACGGCCCAAAACACAACGTGGACACATCACATTTTTTCATAGAAAACAGTACCTACCTGTGGATTTTGGTCTCTAGCTCAGCCGGCACCTGGGGAAACCTAGAAAACCAGCATATTTTTGAAGACTAGAGACCTAAGGGAATCCAAGATGGGGTGATTTGCGGGGCTCTGACCAGGTTCTGTTACCCAGAATCCTTTGCAAACATCAAAATTTGGCCAAAAAACACTTTTTCCTCTCATTTCGGTGACAGAAAGTTCTGGAATCTGAGAGGAGCCACAAATTTCCTTCCACCCAGCGTTCCCCTAAGTCTCTCCATAAAAATGGTACCTCACTTGTGTGGGTAGGCCTAGCGCCCACGAAAGGAAATGGCCCAAAACACAACGTGGACACAACATATTTTTTCACAGAAAACAGAGGTGTTTTTTGCAAAGTGCCTACCTGTGGATTTTGACCTCTAGCTCAGCCGGCCCCGGGGGGGGGAAATGCCCTAAAATAAATTTGACCCCCCACACTCCCAAACCCCCCCTGCCCAGGAGCGACTCTTGCCTACGGGGTCGCTCCCCCTGTGTGACATTGGCGCCAAAAAACAAATCCCCGGTGGCTAGTGGTTTCTGCCCCCTTGGGGGCAGATTGATCTAAAATCGACCAATCTGCCCCCAAGGGGGGCAGAAATGGTCTAAACACAGTTTGCTCCCCAGGGGAGCGACCCTTGTCTGATGGGTCGCACCCCATCTCTAAAAAAACAAACAAACAAAAAAAAACCACCCAAAAAAAAAAAATTGCCCTGGCCCCTAGAGGTTTCTGTCCCCCCCTAGTGGCAGATTGGCCTAATAATAGGCCGATCTGCCCCCAGGGGGGGCAGAAATGGCCTAAAATAAATTTGCATCCCCAACCCCCACCCCCCCACCAGGAGCGACCCTTGCCTACGGGGTCGCTCCCCCTGTGTGACATTGGCGCCAAACAACAAATCCCCGGTACCTAGTGGTTTCTGCCCCCTTGGGGGCAGATTGACCTAAAATCGACCAATCTGCCCCCAAGGGGGGCAGAAATGGTCTAAACACAGTTTGCCCCCCAGGGGAGCGACCCTTGTCTGATGGGTCGCTCCCCATCTCTAAAAAAACAAACAAACAAAAAAAAAAAACACAAAAAAAAAAATTGCCCTGGCGCCTAGAGGTTTCTGCCCCCCCCCCCTGGTGGCAGATCGGCCTAATAATAGGCCGATCTGCCCTCAGGGGGGGCAGAAATGGCCTAAAATAAATTTGCATCCCCAACCCCCACCCCCCACCAGGAGCGACCCTTGCCTACGGGTTCGATCCCCCTGCGTGACATTGGCGCCAAACAACAAATCCCCGGTGCCTAGTGGTTTCTGCTCCCTTGGGGGCAGATTGCCCTAAAATCGACCAATCTGCCCCCAAGGGGGGCAGAAATGGTCTAAACACAGTTTGCCCCCCAGGGGAGCGACCCTTGTCTGATGGGTCGCTCCCCATCTCTAAAAAAACAAAACAAAAAAAAAAAACACAGCAAAAAAATTCACCCTGGCGCCTAGCGGTTTCTGCCCCCCCCTGGTGGCAGATCGGCCTAATAATAGGCCGATCTGCCCC
This sequence comes from Pleurodeles waltl, assembly GCF_031143425.1. Taxonomy (NCBI): domain Eukaryota; kingdom Metazoa; phylum Chordata; class Amphibia; order Caudata; family Salamandridae; genus Pleurodeles; species Pleurodeles waltl. Next base: position 1,663,825,209 of record NC_090440.1, read on the forward strand.
CTGGGGGGGCAGAAATGGCCTAAAATAAATTTGCATCCCCAACCTCCACCCCCCCACCAGGAGCGACCCTTGCCTACGGGGTCGCTCCCCCTGCGTGACATTGGCGCCAAACAACAAATCCCTGGTGCCTAGTGGTTTCTGCCCCCTGGGGGGCAGATTGACCTAAAATCGACCAAACTGCCCCCAAGGGGGGCAGAAATGGTCTAAACACAGTTTGCCCCCAGGGGAGCGACCCTTGTCTGATGGGTCGCTCCCCATCTCTAAAAAAACAAACAACAAAAAAACACAAAAAAATAATTTGCTCTGGCGCCTACAGGTTTCTGCCCCCAGGGGGGGCAGAAATGGCCTAAAATAAATTTGCCCCCCCAACCCGCACCCCCACCCCTCGGAGCGACCGTTGTCTACGGGGTCGCTCCCCCTGCGTGACATTGGCGCCAAAAAACAAATCCCCGGTGCCTAGTGGTTTCTGCCCCCTTGGGGGCAGATTGACCTAAAATCGACCAATCTGCCCCCAAGGAGGGCAGAAATGGTCTAAACACAGTTTGCCCCCAGGGGAGCGACCCTTGTCTGATGGGTCGCTCCCCATCTCTAAAAAAACAAACAAACACAAAAAAAAACACAAAAAAAAAAATTGCCCTGGCGCCTAGAGGTTTCTGTCCCCCCCTGGCGGCAGATCGGCCTAATAATAGGCCGATCTGCCCCCAGGGGGGGGAAGAAATGGCCTAAAATAAATTTGCATCCCCAACCCCCACCCCCCCACCAGGAGCGACCCTTGCCTACGGGGTCGCTCCCCCTGCGTGACATTGGCGCCAAACAACAAATCCCCGGTGCCTAGTGGTTTCTGCCCCCTTGGGGGCAGATTGACCTAAAATCGACCAATCTGCCCCCAAGGGGGGCAGAAATGGTCTAATCACAGTTTGCCCCCCAGGGGAGCGACCCTTGTCTGATTGGTCGCTCCCCATCTCTAAAATAACAAACAACCAAAACAAAAAAAAACACACCAAAAAAATGTGCCCTGGCGCCTAGAGGTTTCTGCCCCCCCCTGGTGGCAGATCGGCCTAATAATAGGCCGATCTGCCCCCAGGGGGGGCAGAAATGGCCTAAAATAAATTTGCATCCCCAACCCCCACCCCCCCACCAGGAGCGACCCTTGCCTACGGGGTCGCTCCCCCTGCGTGACATTGGCGCCAAACAACAAATCCCCAGTGCCTAGTGGTTTCTGCCCCCTTGGGGGCAGATTGCCCTAAAATCGACCAATCTGCCCCCAAGGGGGGCAGAAATGGTCTAAATACAGTTTGCCCCCAGGGGAGCGACCCTTGTCTGATGGGTCGCTCCCCATCTCTAAAAAAAACAAACAAACCAAAAAAAAAACACAAAAAAAAAATTTGCCCTGGCACCTACAGGTCTCTGCCCCCCCTGGGGGCAGATCGGCCTAATAATAGGCCGATCTGCCCCCAGGGGGGGGCAGAAATGGCCTAAAATAAATTTGCCCCCCCAACCCGCACCCCCCCCCCTCGGAGCGACCCTTGCCTACGGGGTCGCTCCCCCTGCGTGACATTGGCGTCAAACAACAAATCCCCGGTGCCTAGTGGTTTCTGCCCCCTTGGGGGCAGATTGCCCTAAAATCGACCAATCTGCCCCCAAGGGGGGCAGAAATGGTCTAAATACAGTTTGCCCCCCAGGGGAGCGACCCTTGTCTGATGGGTCGCTCCCCATCTCTAAAAAAATAAAAAATAAAAAACACAAAAAAACGAATTGCCCTGGCGCCTACAGGTTTCTGCCCCCCCCTGGGGGCAGATCGGCCTAATAATAGGCCGATCTGCCCCCAGGGGGGGCAGAAATGGCCTAAAATAAATTTGCATCCCCAACCCCCACCCCCACCCCCCCACCAATAGCGACCCTTGCCTACGGGGTCGCTCCCCCTGCGTGACATTGGCGCCAAAAAACAAATCCCTGGTGCCTAGTGGTTTCTGCCCCCTTGGGGGCAGATTGACCTAAAATCGACCAATCTGCCCCCAAGGGGGGCAGAAATGCTCTAAATACAGTTTGCCCCCCAGGGGAGCGACCCTTGTCTGATGGGTCGCTCCCCATCTCTAAAAAAACAAACAAACAAAAAAAAATTGCCCTGGCGCCTAGAGGTTTCTGTCCCCCTGGGGGCAGAAATGGCCTAAAATAAATTTGGCCCCCGAACCCCACCCCCCCGGGAGCGACCCTTGCCTACGGGGTCGCTCCCCCTGCGTGACATTGGCGCCAAAAAACAAATCCCCGGTGCCTATTGGTTTCTGCCCCCTTGGCGCAGATTGACCTAAAATCGACCAATCTGCCCCCCAGGGGAGCGACCCTTGCCTGATGGGTCGCTCCCCATCTCTAAAAAAACAAACATACAAAAAAAAAAAATACACACAAAATATTTGCCCTGGCGCCTAGAGGTTTCTGCCCCCCCCTGGTGGCAGATCGGCCTAATAATAGGCTGATCTGCCCCAATGGGTGGCAGAAATGGCCTAAAATAAATTTGCATCCCCAACCCCCACCCCCCCACCAGGAGTGACCGTTGCCAGCGGGTCGCTCCCCCTGCGTGACATTGGCGCCAAAAAACAAATCCCCGGTGCTTAGTGGTTTCTGCCCCCTTGGGGGCAGATTGACCTAAAATCGACCAATCTGCCCCCAAGGGAGGCAGAAATGCTCTAAATACAGTTTTCCCCCCAGGGGAGCGACCCTTGTCTGATGGGTCGCTCCCCATCTCTAAAAAAACAAACAAACAAAAAACAAAAAAAACAACAAAAAAAATTGCCCTGGCGCCTAGAGGTTTCTGCCCCCTCTGGGGGCAGATCGGCCTAATAATAGGCCGATCTGCCCCTAGGGGGGGCAGAAATGGCCTAAAATAAATTTCCCCCCCCAACCCCCCCCCCCCCTCAGAGCGACCCTTGCCTACGGGGTCGCTCCCCCTGCGTGACATTGGCGCCAAAAAACAAATCCCCGGTGCCTAGTGGTTTCTGCCCCCTTGGGGGCAGATTGACCTAAAATCGACCAATGGTCTAAACACAGTTTGCCCCCCAGGGGAGCGACCCTTGTCTGATGGGTCGCTCCCCATCTGTAAAACAGAAAAACAAAAAAATCCCTGGTGCCTAGTGGTTTCTGCCCCCTTGGTCAGCAGCACTGTGCCTCAGGACGTAACCATTACGTCCTTGGCACAGAAGGGGTTAAAGAACTTGCTAAAGATCCTGCTGAGCTCTCCTACATTGCATATTCGAATGAATTTGAATTTATATTCCATTGCAGGTATGGCAGCTATGAGACCATTGCAGTATTGGATTAGAATATGGTCCATACAAACTTTAGATCTGTATTGAAAATATCCCATGGTGTAGATACGTGAAAAACACTTTTTTGAAACTTGGGTTGGGTCTGTACTGGTCTGATACTCTTCACCTTCCAAAGAATGCCATACACACTTTGAAGGATGCCTATTGGACTAATTTGCAAGTAGCAGAGTTGGCATCGGCTCCGTCTGCCAGTATGACAGACAGCTTTTTATCAGCTAAGTACCATTACAAATTTGAGCACTATTTGGATATAATTACATCTCCCATAGCATACTTCTAGATGGAAGCAAACTGAAGGTCAACTAGATTTATGCCCAATGGTTTGCAAGACCAAAGAGAACATTGCCCATGTTCTATTCTTCTGTCCAGAGGACACATTGGATAAGACGACTCTGCAAAATCCTGTGTATTTGGGATCGACATTCGGCCCATAGGATTTGCAGATCAACTACGCATGGGATTGTGGCCTGTGCGCTGGCAAAATTCTTAGAGGCAATTTGGCATACTGGAGACAAATCTTTGAGTATTTATGTATAACGTTTAAAAGCTTATAACTGTGCCTTGATCATCAGCTTGTTATTTATGTTCAAGAATGGAATTTCTGTGTTTTATATTTATTATAATTCTTACTAATCTCATATTTTAGATTTTGTGTAGGTTGTATAATATTATTGCGGATGAGCTCAATTTAACTGAGGATCTATCACTGTGTATGAAATCCTTTATGAATTTCTTAACTTTATGGGTTTTTTAACAAATTTTTTAAATTTAACATAGTACATGACAATGATCTAGCTCTGGTCTGAGATTAATGGCTCTTTTAATTATTTCTGATGATTTATTATTGTGTATTATTGTATATGTTATGCTTTTATGGTATTTTACCAAAATAAAACTTGAATGAATGAATAAGCAAGAAGGCATGGACAACAACAAAGAACACATGCAGGCATCTATGGACACTGACTACACAAAAAGTCTGCCAGCCACATGATGGAGAACTGCTAGACGGTGGGTCATTAGTTGTGTGGCTTGCACAAGTAATGGTTCCGCACTCAACCACCACTGGGAACCAAACACACCATTGTAGCACTTGACTCTCATAGGGGAATATTGCATAGCAGTCCAAGGCCTACTCAAAGGAGGTGGTTTGGGCTAGTAATCACCACTCTCAAGCACACAAGAATAACACTCTTAATAAAGCAAAAGTACATTTATTACACACACTACTCAATACTAAGCAACAATTTACAAATATGTACAAGTTGATGGAATTACTTTGGGATAAAATTGTGTAACCATTCTTGGCTCTCCCAAGGGGATATATAAACCAACAACCTACATTGCAGAAAATGCACTTCCATTCTAATGCAATATTTGACCATAATTTAGGAATGAGAGCACCTGATACTGCCAATAAAGTACATCTACTTCGATCACTGTTGGCTGTCAGACTCATTACTCCAATAAACATCAACAAGGAACATGTCTAAGTAGGTTGGAGCGGTTGATGTTGCTAGGATCACTCTAAGCATGGTCTACGCAGTCTACCCACACAGGGGTGTGGGCCAAGGTTCATCATAATCCACAATGAATTATTCAACATAAAAATGATGCACAGTTGACACAGTCCCTAAAGGACATCACTTGGTTGTCAATCACTATGTATTATCATCTTTCACACCTAGAGGGTGCCTTTTCATATGATCCTACACAAGTCATATAATTGACCACAACCTTACAGCCATACATTTTTAAAATGCATTTAGCATATTATACTACTACTTGTACCATAGTCCCTAAAGTGCTCCATTACTGTAAAAACAACCTTTATCTGCAGCTTTTTACCCTTAGAGGGTGTTTACCATTGTAACAATCCTGTTGGTAACACCATTTATGCTACAAGGACTGCATCCATGATCTTTGCCATTAGAGGGCGCAGTTCCACCACCCGAAACAAAAGTCTCAGCTGGGACTAGATTGAAAACTCGTTGAAACCCTTGCGTTTTTTTTATCTCCAAGTCCCCTAATACTGAGGGTGGGGGCCTTTTGGAACTCCCTGGGGGAGGCTGCTTTCCACCAGCACCTCCCTTCATCCATTTGATTCATGTTGGTCGTGAACCCAAAATAAGCAGTTTCTGGACTAAAATCTGGACTGGGCCCCGCACGGCATTATGGGGCGCTCCTTTCTGAATCTGGGGAGAGCTGCTTTGTTGTCAGATATATCACCGCCTCAGAGGTGTACGGTCCCACCCGGACACACCACACACAAGGTAAATCCTTAATTGGTGAGCAGCACAGACAGCCCACCCCGGCTGCTCCTGCATGCTCCCTGTGTGGCCAGCACCTTCCTGTGCTGCCGCAGGAGCCGGATTAGCAATGCCGGTCTGCCCACTCCAGCAGGCAGACACATTGGGGTGCTGTGGCCAGGCAGGCTGCCTCCTGCATAGTCTTCTGGGATAGGTCAAAATGGTGTCGTCCAGGAGTTAGTTGCCACATGTACTCTGAAAGGCTCAGCTTCTCTTCCCTGACATTCCTGCCAGGGCCTCTTACAGAAATTCCTCTAAGGAGCTCCTCCTCACTGAGGGGCCTTGGCCTAATTCCTGACACGGAATGATAGCTGGCTGATTGATGTAAGGCCCTTCTCCTGTAGCTGGACAGAACAGTAATTGGCCTTAATCCTGAGTTGAGTCAGAGAAAGATGACATTCCTGGATGACCCATCAGCTGTCCAAATATGCCTTTCCAGCCTACTACATTGTTCTTTTTATACAGGTTACAGTGGACATTGGTGCAACTCTGGAGTCTGTGGACCCTAGGGAACTGGAGTTGCACCCTAGACCACACTTTCCCATTGGCGTATAATGGAGTGTCATTACAGTCAAGACAGCATACTGACTATCCCTCACATGTGTGTACACCTATCTCATAAGGCCTACTCAGGTCACCACCCATTCCTTGTGGTCCCTTTTGTGCCAGGCTACCTAAGTGCAGTTCTTGGGCTGCACACATCAGGAATCCTCCCTGCGCAGCCCTCCCACAGGTGCAAATGCGATCATGTGTAACCAGTCCTGTGTCATCTACCTTCGCTGTGTCATAGCAGCCTTTGCTTAACAAGGTGGCACCTGTGCTAAACAAGTGCAGTCTGTTTAACTGGAGTTTATTCATGAACGTTAAGTCACCAAAATGCTAAGGGTAGTGGAAGTGACATTATGCGCCCTTTGAGCTTCAATTTCACAACCACATGCATTCTTACACATACACACATTTACACTTACAAACATACTCTCTCACATAAACACACTCACCCGCACACGCACACAAGATATATTTAGAAGTGCTTTTTTTTACTTACCTTAGGTGCCAGGGAAGGCTACATTCCAGCTTATTGTATTGCATTTTTTATTACACTAATGGTGAATAATGAAACATCATTAACTGTTAGTATGGTAAAAAGTTGAAAGAAAATAGTTGGAGCCCCAACCGACATCCATAAGGGCAAGCTGCCACTGTGTTTCTGGCACTGATTTTGCCCCTTCTGAGGCCAGGGGTCGCTAAAACAGTGCCAAGGGGTCATAAATGGCAAGCGAGGGGGTCACAGCTGAAACCCCTGGCAACCCCTAAATGAAGTCCAGGAGTTTACTGTGGGTGAGTCCCAAACTATGAGACTCCCTCGCAGTTAAAGATCAAAGATCAAAATCAGCAAAAGCTTAGGGCGGATCAGATAGTCAGAACCGTCCTCTCACAAGAACAAAGCCAAAATGGTGGCCCAAGGCAAACACAGCATCACACACACTGTGGCCAGACAAAAAATGGACACTTGACCAGCAAACAAAGGAGTCATGGTAAACAAAGAAGAAAACACTAGCATGAATTCAGCAATGCCAAAAAAATTAAAATTAAGTCAGCTATAAAAATTTCCCACCAACACATATACTCACAAGGCATCAAAATACAACCCCCCCACCAAAATTCAATTTTGCAGAAAAATGTGACACACAAACAAAACATATTTTGCGTTTAATCCAATGCCATCCCTGGCCTAAATCATAGATGTTTTAAAACAACACATACTGCAGACAGACTTGTTTATTATTCCCAATGCCTAGTACTGGCTGGATGCCCATGGGCATACTTAACCATATGGTAAAATGAATGAATAGGGCAAATTTCACAAACATGGAGAAAATGTACTTAGTTATGCAATGTTTTTCCATTATAAAAGCTAAAAATTGAATACAAAAACATAGGCCACTACTGCAAATCCAGGCCAGGCCACCCACCACAACCACTATCAAATTTAAAAATGCCATTAAAGTACAGGTTTTTACTGGTGCATGCTCTCTGTCAAACAACACCCTTATACATTTTTTTAACTTACTTTTTGTGATGTCATAAAAACAATGTCCTTAGAAGTCATTGATATATATGCATCAGGAATTGCAGACAGAGAGTGATCCTTTCACCTCGAAATCCAAACTAAAAGTGACCAGGATATGGACAAAACACTGTGAGGAGCCTTCTGGACATGAAGAGAAAGTAGAAGTCTCTGTGGCTCTGTGGCTCTATGGTTGTTCCAGTGAACATTGTGAGGCTTGAATGGCAGAATAATTCTGCCACACACCGATTGGCAGAATTTGGAAGGAACTCTGCACTACATGCATATCGCAGTTACCAAGTTCCGCCAACTTTAGCGTTATAAAGAATGGAGCACAATTAGCTGGAACAGGACCTGTGGGGCCAGTTGAGGTAAGTAAAACATCTCCTTCTAATGGAATGTTGTTTGCGTGCTAGCAGGTGAAAATGTGTTTATGTGAAAGAGATCATGGGCCAGATGTAGCAAAGGGTTTTTCCCATTCTGTGTCAATGGGAAAATGTGTTTGTACATATGGCCCCATGTGTATACGTGAGCATGTGTTGTGTTTCTGTGAGTATGTGTGTATGTGTGAAAGTCAGTGAGAGGTAGTGATGAGACTGTGAGAAAGAATACAAATTATGTGTAAAAGTGTATTAGAGAGTGAATGTGAGTGAGCGAGTGAGTGAGAATGTGGTGTTGTGCTTGTAAGTCTGTCATCTCGCATACTGAAGGTAATTTTTGTCTTAGAGAAACATCCATGGCAAAATATTGGCGCTAGTATACCTCAGGCAATTGTTAACATGAGAAATACCTGTGACAAAATACTGTCACTGGCAGTGTTTCTTGACATAATGGGCACCTGTGGTAAAATACTGGTATTGGCATAGTAAAGATAATGATTACATATGGGGCATCCATTGAAAAATGCTGGTATACTTGAGGAAATTCGTTTTATGGGGCACCCATTACAAAATGTTGGTACTGTCACAATGGAGTTCATTCTTGGCATAAAGGAGGCTAGCCCTGCATATGGGAGAGTGGCAACCATGTCAAAATTCTCACCATAGCATTCAGAGGTAATATTTGAAATAAAGGATCACCTAAGGAATATGGACAGCATAAATGATAAACTTCAGCACTGTCATATTGGGGGTGCCCATGGCATATGGGGTACCTCTAACAAATTGTGAGCCCTGTGACAATAGTGGTAATTTTTGTATAAATAGGGTACCAATAGCCCGTTTGAAAAAAATGTGGTCAACTCCTGGAGAGGATAAGGTTTCAATTACTTGGTAGACAATGAAAGTAGTTAAATATTTAGTGAAGTTTCTTTCAAAGCCTATGGAATTTTAGCAATTTTATGTGAAAATTGTGCTTTAAAATGCACCATTAGGTCCATTTCTTTTCAAACTTTTCTGGGGGAGCGAAACCCCCTAGAAGAAGTCCTGCTTACTCGCTTTGGTTGTTCATTACAATTTAGGGCAAAAATTATGCTCCAGAACTTTCAAAGTTAAAGTCAGCACCATAATATAGGTGTTATCTTAAATAGACGTGTCTATACTGTGTTGTTACATTAGTCATAGAGTTATTATTGAACTTCAGTGATGTGATTTATTGTGATGTAAACAAAGTTTAGGTCATTTGACATGATTTCCTGAAAAATATTATGGTTAAGGTTTATGTGATGTCACTTTCTGTGATGTCATTAAGGTCAAAGGGAATTTAATGTCACTTCTGCTACCCCTAGTACATTGGTGAATCGACGTTCATGTTTGTCCCTGGTGGGGATGTGCCATTTCTAATGTCCTATGTTCCACTCTAAAATGCTTTTCACCCTTTCTTGTGAGGGGCAAGGTCTACTTTTGAAGTCAGTTCTTTCTATCTGTCAAAAGGTTCATTTTGACGGGTGTGTGCAACAGGGCACAAGCCAAGATGCTGTCAGGCCACACAGGGTAGGCCTGAAGCCATGTTTTCACTGCCAGCGTAGTGGATGGCACAATTGGTGCTGCAGTCGACAAGTGGCATTTAACTTTCCATGTCTGGGATGTATTTCTGTACCAATACTGTGGCCTTACAGGAAGGTTAAATGTGTCAATTAGGTTTTAATTAAGTTTAGACATATTGTAGGAATCGGAGCACATACACTGGGTGCTGAATAGCAGTGTCCCAGTGTTACAGTTCAATAATACCAACATTTGAGTTCCAAAAAAACTGAAAGTGACCCACAAAGAGGTCACTTTGCAACAGTAGGCAAAAAATTTATTTGTTTCACTGATCCACCTTTTTGTTCAGTATCATATTTGAGAGTACTTTCAAATTTTGTTTCATAGATAATAACAACTAGCCATCCTATAGGGTACTCATGACCCGTGGGTTGCCTCTTACTTCACTGGTAGGGTAATCAGGTTGGAGACAAGAATGTTTCTCAATTCATAGTCAAAAACTCACACTTTTAATAAATCCTTGTAAATGTAGCCTTATAATCCGGTGAGTTTATATGAAATGCTACAGTATGATAAAGAAATACACTTTTTTGAATATTGGAGACACCTTATTATATCTAATGTGATCTTTGGACTTTGTTGCCAAATATTGTCAAGGCTCGGGCTCTTAAGAGGCAGGGCCGACCCTAGGCTCGGCTCTCCCTGTTAGCGAGCTCACCCACCTCTAGTGAAAAGTGAGCGTAGAGATGTGTCGTTAAGGCTCAAGCTGGCTACATTAGAACTGGGCAACCAGGTTCTACCTCTAGGCTTGGCTGAACATCCTCTGATTCCAGGCAAGTCACTCAGTCTTCCCATGCCTAAATCAGGCAATGTAATCCGGGTCTCATGTAAACCTCTCTAATGTCTCTAATACACACGGTCGAATTTCTCAATACAAAAATAAAACTAATACCGACTGAATACCGTGAAATAGTGTGATAATACCCCGCACTGAGATCACACGAGGTAGCGGTATGAATAAACGGTGATGTGAGATATTCCAGGACATTGTGCAGTGTGATACAAGCTCCAAGGAACTCGAGTCATCTGCCTTTTATATTATTTTGCTGATTCTTTGCTGTGAGTGACTTAATGTAAATCTGTTAAATGTACTTGTTTTTTTTAAAATGCATTGTTGGCTAAACCATGTTTTATCCTAATAATAATAATAAAGTCAGCTACCACATCTATTTCACTTAGTCATGAATGACAGGAGAAAGGGTGATGAGGTTTATGTAGCTACTCAGGGTCTGATTCACAAAGGCAAACTTGCACTTTTGTGTGTTTACTTTTTAGTGGCATTCACAAACTACAGTTTAATTTTAAGACTGTGGAGACTCCACGCATGAAAAGGCAGGACAGGCCTCCGCAGGCGTAAAGTTAATATTTATATAATTAAACTCGTAGTTGTGAATACAAAAAAATAGAAACTTTACACAAAAGTATAAGTTTACCTTTGTGAATAAGTCCTCGGTTTGTGGCCTCGCGCCCTGACCCTCCTGTGGCTTTGCACACCTTGAGTAAATACTCTCCCCTCATTAGGCACTTGGGTAAGTGTGATATTGCATGTGATAGGTCTGTGTGCGTGTAATCGTATCAAGAGAGCTATGAAAAACAAAAAGACTGCTGTATAAATATTTTCATGTCTCTTTAAAAAGGTTACACAAATATCCGCATACGGTTCAGCCGTAATGTATATAAGGCAACAACTATTTACGACATTATAAAAACCCCACACCAGCAGAGAAGGAAATGCCTAGCAGGCCTGAATTGGAAGCAAGGGATATAATACTCCTTTCTTATTCCCGGGAAATAATATCGTGTATCAATTTATGTAGAGGGCTCTGGCTTTGCAAATGAATAATTTGGTCTAAAATATGTGGTAACCAGATGAAATGCTTTCATTGAGTAGTGTTCTAGCTGCCTAAGGCGGTCATAAAGGTAAACCCTTAATGACTAAGTAAGAAAACAGCCCCATTACGGCTTTTATACAATATGTGGTTGTGTTTCTAAAATCATTTATTAAAGGAAGGGGGATTTATCAGAATGATTAAATACTTCTGTGGAGAACATTTTGAATTCGATTAAAAATGCCTTTTTGTAAGAGAGTGGCTTTAAGCAAATTAATAACAAATTCGCATGTTGGGTTCTTATTCCAGATTTATAAACCATGGGAAGTCAAACAGCTTTCCTAACAAGCTTTGGATTTACTGTAGATTTTCACCATAACTATAGTTCTCATCTACCATCCTAGTCGCTATTAGCTCGAAATCTATACTTTTGGAACACACAAAGCTGCGAATGTCTTTTTTACTGAGCCTTTCCATTAAACAGTCTCACGTGAACCCACGATGAGTCATGATGTCTCTCCACTCCTTCACCATATTCTACTCTGCAGGCATTTGTTTAATGCCATGATTTATTTTGATGCGTGCTTGTTTTTGCAAAGGTACCTTATCAAAACCACGATCCAAGGTGTTAAATTTGTGCAGTGTGGTAAAATTACACCGAAGAGACCCTGTGACTATTAGGATAGTTGTTTCCCTGCGTAAAGTAATTGTTTCATGCAGTTTGTACAGCAGTAAAGAATTTTTTTCAGTTCTGTCAGATCTGCTTCACTGTGGTAATAAACTTGCCTTTGGACCTTTCACTGTGGTAATAAATGTGTGACTGTGCATTTATTAGTACAGTTGGTATCTGTATATATATATATATATATATATTTTTTTTTTTGTATATATACATATATATATATATATATATATATATATATATATATATATATTAAACTGCGGCGGTAGCAACTGTGTAGGTATACCAGATTCAGACTATAGGAACACCGTTTTTTGTTTTGCTAATAACTTCGGTGCCATTTGACAAATCTTCACAAAACTTTTAAAAAAAAAGTTCATCAACATAAGCTCCTTCTGGGAAAGTTTCAGAGTGATCTATCAAGCGGGGGCTGAGAAAAAAGGGGTCTCAAAACACTTATATCCATGCAGTTTCCATAAATTTCCATAGGCCATTGATGAGCAATGTCATTGACTGATCGCAATGAAGAAAAATGTAATGGCTGCTATTACAGGACTCAGTCACTATGTCCTGAAAAATTAAATTAATTAGGATATAAGGGGGCAGTGAATGGGTACCCTGAGGCCCTGGCCCTTGAGGGGGGACCCTTCCTGGGCAGAATATTAAAAAAAATAAACACCCATAGGAGTCAGCACAGCCCACCTTTTGGTCCAGTAGGACTCCTGTGGAGTGAATTTATATATATATATATATATATATATATATATATATATATATATATATATATATATATATATAAGCAAAAAAGAATCAGAAAACTCTGGGTAGTTCTCAAGTTTAGTTGGAGAGCAGCTCTTATATAGAGCACCATACAACACAAGTGACACTCTAAATCTAGCAGACATTTGAGTTGAGCAAATCTAGAGTGTCCTGGTGTTGAAGGGTGCTCCTTACTGGAGCTGCTCTCCACCTAAATTTGGGATCTACCCAGAGTTCTCTCTTGTTTTTTGCATAATTTATGTGTCACTCTAACCCTGAAATGGCCTTACTTTGACTTATATTGGGTGCTCCCTTGTGTCTGGACAAAGCTAAACTCCTCTGAAGAGCTCTAATGAGAGTGAAACACATGTCAGTGGTTGCTTTACTCATTCCAGGTTGGTTTGGATGGTATTGGACCAGTCCAGAGCTGTAATCCTGTGCCTGGAGTAGTAAATGGCTTTGTCATTTTAAAGCTCGGCGAGGATGACACTGTGTCAATCCTATACTTAAAGATTTTGCTGTACAAATGGCAAAAGACTTTGTTCCTATCTAGCTTGGCGTGGATAGCACTGTGCTGATCCTTCGCTTAAAAATTTGCTAGATAAGCAGACATTTAAGGTGAGCAAATCTAGAGTGTCACTGGTGTTGCAGGGTGCTCCTTACTGGAGCTGCTCTCCACCTATATTTGGGAACAACCCAGAGTTCTCTCTTTTCTTTTGCATAATTTATGCGTCACTCTAACCCTGAACGGACCTTGCTTTGATATATATATATATATATATATATATATATATATATATATATATGTATATATATATATATATATATATATATATATTCACTGAAAAAAACAAAGATTACAGGGATGTTATAGTTAGGAAATAGTATTAAAAAAACATAGAAAGTAACATAAAAAAACAAAGGTTACAGGGATGTTAAAGTTAGGCTCACATTTTAAACTTACAGAACCATAGTAATTCACCAGTTATAGTTAAAGTTACCTCAAGTAACTATAACTTGTGGCCTAAGGTAACTATAACTCGTGCCCCTGCCATGCACAGTTTTTTCGTTAAAATGTTTACTGTAACCATTACATTGATGATATCAATGATGTAATCAAAGATGTCATAAGTTCCGTAATTTGTGTGGTAATTAACAGTGTATGGCGAGGGTGCAAGTTATAGTTACCTTAGGGCACGAGTTATAGTTACTGAAATCTTTTTTTGTTTTCAGTGAATTTCTATTTTTTTTTAACATATAGTAATTTTAATTAGTATACATCAGTCCAACCACTGCCTTCGACCCTGAGGCCAGCCCCCTATAAACACCCAACTTTGCACTGCGCACAGCCCTCAACCGTGCAAGGAGGAGGTTGCCTGCAAGACCTGGCCTGCAGCCAGAACCTGCGGCCAACCCCCCCTAAACACCCAACACCATGCTGTGCATTGCCTTTTGGCCGTTCGTTGCAGGAGTTGGCCGTGGCTTCTCTGGGTGTGAGAATAGGTGTGAGAGGATGTATCTGGGGTGTAAGTGGCTGTTAGATTGTCTGAGTATGAGAGTCCATACATCAGTGTTTTAGTGGGTGCATCAGTGTGTGCGCGGGTCTGTGAGTGGGTGCCAAGGGTGTCAGCAGGTTTGTGAGTGGGTGTGTGACCGCCTGAGTGGCTATATGAGTGGGTGCGTAACTATCTGAGTAGGTCTGTGAGTGGGTGTGTGAGATTCTGTCTGGGACTGTGAGTAGGTGCACAAGGCTCTGAGTGGGTCTGTGAGTGGGTGCATAACTATCTGAGTGGGTCTGTGAGTGGGTGCGTGAGATTCTTTCTGGGACTGTGAATAGGTGCACAAGGGTCTGAGTGGGTCTGTGAGTAGGTGCGTGACTGAGTGGGCCTGTGAGTGGGTGCGTAATTGTCTGAATGGGTCTGTGAGTTTGAAAACGGGATAGAGCGAGAGAGAGAAAGAGAGTGACAGGAAAAGAGAGTTTTTTAGGCTTTGATATATGACATACTTTGAGATATTTCTGGACAAATGAAAAAGAAAAATGTTTTTGTCATTTAAAAATCGTAAGATTACCTTTCAGTATGAACCTTAAACATTTGTAGAAAATAAAAAAAAAGAGAGGGAAACAAGTCTGGCTGGACTCAAACCCTCAATGCTCAATGTGAAGGTCTGTGACCTTCACACTGAGGTATTCATTTGGTGTTTCTTTTTGCCCTTTTTTATAGCCCTTTACGGGCTTTCAGGGACCATTGGGGAGCCCTCGAGGATTCCCCTGTGATCCCTACATTTTTTTAAATTAATATTATTTCTTTACTTTTAAACAAGCCCTATACGGGCTATCTGGGACTGCAGGGGAAGCCTCACGGCCTCCCCTGCAGTCCCATTACTTCAGCAACCAAATAGCTGCTTTAAGCAGCAGCTATGTGGTTGCTGAAGCAATCCTTTCATCTCTGACCCTTGCCTGCATACCTACGTGCAGGGGACAGAGATGAGGAGCTGAATTTCGGTTTTGGACAGTGGAACCTGCTTGACAGGTCCTGCTGTCAAAAACTGAGGTGTTTGCTGTGGCTTGGCTGCAGCTTCAAAGCTGCAGCCATGCCACAGCAAACAGCTATCTCCTGGGGGTGGGCACCCCAGGACATAGCAGGAGCTGGCCCTGGGAGTGTGGTAGTCCCTAGGGCCATCAGTGGCTCCTCGAGGGGTCCATGTGGCCCCCTCCAACTTAGAAGAAGCCCAGGGGAAGTGGTGATTCCCGGGGCTAAAGAGGTCCGAAACAGACCCCTAGATTATTTGTAATTTATCCCTGCGGAGGTGATGATCTCCAGGGCTGCGGGGGGTGGTAGCACCCCCCCACTGCTATTACATTATTCACCTTGGGGAGCTGGTGGTCCCTGGGGTTGTCAGGGAGGCAATCAGGCCTCCCGCACGTTACAGTGCATTTTTCCCCCCGAGGTGGTGGTCCCCGGGGCATGTTGGACCATGCGGTCCTCCGCTCCTATTACATTATTCGCTCCGAGATGGTGGTGGTCCCCGGGGCTGTGGGTGAGGCCATTAGACCTCCCCCACATTAAAAAGCACCAGAGCTAAGGGGTCAGGATGTTTGGACCCTGGCCCCTTTTGTATTTTTTTTTCTTTTTTTTTTCTGGGACTTGGCCAAAGCCAAGTCCCAAGAAAGCTCATAACACTTCAACAACTTTGTTGCTGATGTGTTGTCAGCCAAACAGATCTCAGCACTAGATCAGGAGTGGTCGTGAAGCCTTCGTGTCCCTAGATAGACAAATTTGGATTTCCTTACATTTCTCAAAAACTACTGAATGGATTTACACCAAAGCAAAAAAAGGTCTCTTTCTGGACCAGGACCTACCTTTCTGCCAATTTTTTTTATTCAATCTTATTTTTATTAAACAAAAAGGATACAAAATCATGGCAACGCATCACACTGTGTTCATTACAATGTCACCAGACATTAGCACTAATCGTAGATATATTGTCTTACCCATCAACAACCGTAGCGCTTGTATGGCCAAACATTGTTCCTTAAAACCCTGGCAATCCCCCCACACTTCCTTTATCTCTAATAACCCCCTCATATGCCTGACTGAACTGAGCCTCTGTAGACCACCCATGCCTCTCATACCTTCTCCCACTTTTTAGGGCATCCCTACCCTTGTAAATCACTCTCTCTGCCCCTTGGCACCAATCTAGATCCCTTTCCTAGTTGGTCAATCTAGGAGCCTCCTGCTGGCACCAGCCTTTTGGCATATTCCGCTTTGCAATTCCATTGGCTAGTTTCAGCCAGATCCCCTGATATTTTGGCCATGGGACCTCCCCCTGGACTCCCAACAGCAAAACCTTTGCCTCCACTAGGATTTCTAATGCCAAAACCTGGATCATCACCCAGGTTAGTTTGGACCAGTACTCCTGCACATGGGGCATCCCCACAGTATGTGAAAGAATGTGCCTTCTTCAGCACTGCCCCTCAGGCACAGTGGCAAGTCCACTCTCCCACTTTTGTGTAAAAAAGTATGTAAATAGTATGATCTATTTAGTATTCAAATTTGCACCAATCGGAAGCGAGCCCTTATGGCAATCTGCCGGGGCTCCCTTGGTGGCGTCCCCATTACTTGTCGTCTAGGGTACCCAGGTCCGTGGACCACTTCTCCCTCAGCCCCCCCAATAGGTCAGCAAGTTATTGACCAATTTCTTGTGAATTACCAAAACCCCTTTTTCACGTATGGGCTCTGTTTATACCCGGTCCTCTACGGGGAAGATTCAGACAGGAGTTGTCCTTCCGTAATGTGTTTCCTAAGTGCGTAGCCCAGCCGGAGATACTGAAAATGCTCGGTCTCCATCATACCAAAGTCCTGACTAAGCTCTTCGAAGCTAATACATGCAAGCTTCCTCCATATGTGCCCCAGATGTTCAATACATATCAATTCCAACTTTTTGAATCCCTGTAGACCCCTTACCTCTGACAACATATCACTATACCAAAGCGCAGTATTTCATTTAATCTCCCCCTCCAGCCGGGAAACACATTAGCCTCCTTCCATGCCCGTATCACTGCCAGTGTGTGATGCAGAAGGGCTTTTTCTTGTCATGCATCGCCCAATAAGGCCTCAGGGCCACCCCTGACAATTATTCTCCTGTCCAACTGGTAGGCTGGGTCCTGTTGATCCGAAAAGATCCATTCATTAATTATCGGAAAGTGAGGCTTCCAGTAATACTTTCTAATGTCAGGAATCATCAAGCCCCCATCGTAAACACTATTCTGTAGCTTTGCAAGGGCAATCCTAGCTGTCCCCCGATTCCAATGCAAGCAGCGAACCTCCCTTTAAATGCTCTGAAAGACCTCTCCAAGGAACATATAGGGTGTATTCTGCAGCAGATACAGGAATTGGGGCAGGCTTATCCTTTGTACAAAGCAGACTGCCCCATTAAAATTGAAGGGAGCCCCCGCAAATGAGCTACATCGCCCTGGAGTCTCTCCACCTGGGGATATATGTTTCTGTATTGGAACTCCCAAGGGTCCAGTGTGATGTCTATGTCCAAATATTTAAAACCCCCGGTGGAAACGGGAGCTGTGCAATCCCGTGGCAATCTGGGCCTCTCTCCCAAAGGCGGATAAATAACCGGCTTGGACCAGTTGATGGTATATCCAGAGTAATCCCAGAAACACCAAAGATCTGCATTAGCCTGCAAATTGTTGAATAGGGGTGTGTCACATACAGCAGAATGCCATCCTCATATAAGGATATGAGCTCTTCCCAACCCCCTATGCCTGAATTCCACACACTAGTGTGTCACAGCGAACCCAGGCCATGAGCAGCTCCAGTGCCAGGAGGAAAAGAATGGGGGACAAAGGGCAACCTTTTGGGTACCCCTGCACAACCCAAAACTCGTAGATACCACTCCATTCACCTACACCCGGGCTTTGAGCGTGTTGGACAGGAGCCCCACTCAGAGGTGGAAATGGGGCCCAAACTCAATGTCTCCAGGGTGGCAAACAAGTTATTCCACTCAAGGGAGTCAAAAGCCATCCTGGCATCAAGTGCCATTACGACTGACCTGCTCCTCCAATGACTCCACGGTCATATGGAGCACCCCATATAGGTGGTGAAGGTTAAGCCTTGTGCTCCTATTGGGCATCAAGCCTGACTGGTCAGGATGGATAAGTGAAGTAACCACCCCCCAAAGTCTAGACACCAAAGCCCTGGCCAATACTTTGACATCCATATTCAGTAAAGAGATTAGCCAATAGGAGCTTCACTCTGTTGGCGGCTTGCCGTCCTCGTGTAGAACCACTATTGTTGCAGTCCTCTTCATTTTCTGACAGGCTGCTTGTGTCATAGGATTCCTTCAACATGGCCAACTTTGATTTTACTATTATACTGGCCAATTCCTTGTACATTTCTATTGGGAGTCCATTGGGGCTGGGAGCCTTACCCTATTGCAGGCCCTGTAGGGCTGCCACCAGTTCCTCTTTACTGAGATCTGCCTCATGAACTACCCTCTCTTCTTCTGTGAGCTTCTGCATGGGAATGTCCTTTAGAAAGTTGCCACAATTCTCCAACGTCATCCTTGTTTTGGAGGCACATAAGCCCTCGTAATATGTTTCAAATCTGTGGGCAATGGCTGCACTCGTCGTCTGCGATACTCCATCCCCTGAGATAACACTGAACACCCAAGAGCGCTCCCTATCCCTAAGCTCCAGACAGGCCAGTAATTTACTAACCTTTTCTCCAACATAATACACTCTATGCTGCGTGCTAAGGCATGCTTATGTGCCAGGTTCTCTGCCAGAGCTCTAAGATCCTGTTGGTGTAGCTGTAATCTATAGCAGTAGGCTTGGGTCTTAGAATCCAGATCCACCGCCTCCAAACAAGCTATGTCCCCTTTTATGGCAGCACATTCCAATCATATCTCTTTCTTTTGTTCACCCAGTATGGCCTGTGTCTGTCCCTTTATAACTGTCTTGAAGGCCTCCCATATAATGCCCAGAGGGGGGACCAAACCCAGTTTTTTTTAAAAGTAGAGTTCTGCTCCTTCCTTAAGTTTCTTCTGGACCTTCCTGTGTTGCAAGTTCCAAGCATCCAATCGAGGCAGGAGCGTGAAGTCTCAGGAAGAGCCCCTTAGCAGGACCTCAACTGGGGAGTGGTCGGAGATTCCCCTAGTGTGAAAGACCGCCGGTCCCAAACTGTGAGGTCTGGGCCCACAGGGTGAACATTTGACCTATATGAGAGAAACTCCCATGTGCAGCCGAATAGTACATGTAGTAGTGCATTAAGGGATTGCTTTCTTTTCATAGGTCAACTAGACCGAAGGCTCTCGCAAATTCCCCCGTCCTCCTTCTGATGCTCCTGTCCTATCTAGCCCTGCATTCATAAGTGAATTCATGTCTCCCCCCATGAGCAGGGTGCCTGGGGAAGACCCACCAGCAGACCTCCCACCTCAGGGAAGTAGCGCCATGGAGTCTCAATGGGACATACAGGGAGCAACGATTAAGTGTTATGCCCTCCCAAGTGCCAGACAATGCCACAAAGCGCCCACCTCCATCATGCCACACCCAATGAGGGATAAAAGCTACCTTTTTTAAATCAGGATTCCCACGCCCCTAGAGTTCGTAGTGTAGCCAGCATGTGCCTTCAATGTGTATCCAAACCTATCCAGGGCCTTACAATAGTTCCCTTTTAGATGAGTTTTCAAATATTGCAGGACTAGTGTACACTTCACTGAACTACCCAGACCATTAACATCCCACAGCCAGACAGTCAGGTGTTTGTTCCCTTTGCATGACATGGATACTAGCCTAAGTTGGGAATTGGATATCACCTTTGTCTAATGTTTTCCGGACCTCCGTTTTGCATTGTGCAGTGTTCCAGTACCATGAGATTCCCCTCCTGACTCAAGCAGAAACTAACATAAACCAAAATATCAGGAAACACAACCCAGAAAACAACCCCCTCAAACTTCCCCTCCCCGCTACCTTGCTGAGTGAGTCTCACCATAACCACCTACCGAACTTGCAGAGCACCTGTCACCCCCAAATCAAACATTTTGTAATGAGGGTGAGCCTTCCCCTGCTCAATATGAAACCGTATATAGACTCCTGTACTAGTCAAGTGATCCCCCCCAAATCACGGCAGAGAACCACCAGTCCTACTTTCCATCTCAAAGCAATGTGTCCCAGGTGTACCTGCCTATTCTGTGTTAATTTCTGAGATCAGCCCCACAGAGTGAGCAGTCTTTGTGATTTTTGCTGCAAATTTCCATGGACCACCAATAGTCCTACTCATGGCCCCAGCGAGGAGTGGGTAACCTGACGCTTTCCTACTAGAGTAGTAGGTCCTCCTTCATCCTTGTTGGCACACTGAGACATTTTCTTCCCTCCAGGATGTTTCTTGCACATAACCGTCCATCCCTCAAGCCAGTCCAATGCCTCCTCTGGAGCCAGAAAATGCCACAACTTCCCATCTGCCACCACCCATAACTTAGCAGGAAAAAGCATCATATATTTCACCTCTTTGGCCCGCAGTACTTTTTTGATGCCATCAAAGCTCTTCCTTTGGCATTGCACCTGAAGGGTGAAGTCGGGAAAAAGGCAGATCACAGCATTGTCCACCAGCGAGTCCCCTTGGGTTCTGGCCACCTGTAATATTGATCCCTGTCCCTATAGTTTAGGATTCTGGCAATAATGTTACGAGGTGGAGTTCCTGGCTTGGGAGGCATGCCCGGCATCCTGTGTGCACGCTTGACTGTAAAAAAGTTCGATACCCTCTTTAGTTTTAGTTTGTTAAGGACAAAATGCTCAACAAAGAGGTCAACACTCTGGCCTTCCATGCCCTCAGACACCCTCACTATTCTAATGTTGTTCCTTCTGGCTCTCCCTTCCTGGACTTCCAGTCTGGCCGCCATTGCTGAACTTTGATGAGGAACCTAACCTGCTCCTCTAACCTCTTCATGGTCGACAATAGTCCCTCAATATGAGTTTCCAACACCTTCACCTTCTCTGGGATTTTCCCATAGTTGTCCGCAACAGATTCACCTCTACAGACTCGGCATCCAGTTTTGGTTCTATTGGTGAAATCAATCCCCGGAGGTCATGAATGGCCACCATAATGGAACACAGAGACAATTCACTATCCTGAACCAGATCATCGTCTTTGGCTGGGCCCCTAGGGTCTACTTGCTGCCCCCCGGATGCTGCAATCCTCACTGTATACCTGTCCAAACTGTTGGC
Organism: Pleurodeles waltl; assembly: GCF_031143425.1. Classification (NCBI taxonomy): domain Eukaryota; kingdom Metazoa; phylum Chordata; class Amphibia; order Caudata; family Salamandridae; genus Pleurodeles; species Pleurodeles waltl. Next base: position 1,663,846,898 of record NC_090440.1, read on the forward strand.
CTGCGTAGAGTTTGGTGTCTTGCCTCTGACCATGGCCCAGCACCACGGTTATTTCACTCTGTCATCGTGAGGCCCGAGGCCGGGAGTCGGTGTCTCTTTAACTCTTGTTCTGGTCTCTGCACCCTTCACCTCACCCCTCCACCCGTCCGGCAGTCTTCTAGGTGCCCCCAAGGGCCCACAAGGAGGTCCAACCTTTGCTCTCCACAGGTTACTCATAAACTGGTGGAGGGGGAACCTAACCCCTCCACCATGGCCCCACCGGGCCTTTCTGATGAAGTCCACAGGGGCCCCCGGACCACGAGTCAAGGAATATACCCCAGTCAGTCTGCTATGGTGGTTGGAGAGGAAAGCTAGATGCGCAAGGGCCGCCGGACGCCCTGCAGCTGCACTAGCACTTTTGGTAGGCTGTGCACTTCAGCTGAGCCCTCTTAGTCCTATGGGGCCCTTGCTGCATGGCTTGGCCAGGACAGCGCTTTTCCTGTGCCTAAGGGCCCCGGGATGCCTGGTCCACACCGGCGCACCCTGCTGGGAGCTTAGTCAGGACTGGAAAAGAAGGGGGAACACTACTCTCCTACTCACCTCCTCCCAACAGACAATCCGGCTGCAGGTCCTCCGCCCAAATCCCAGGCACTGCCTCCACCGCCCTGGGTCACCTTTTTCACTAGCCCACCTCTGCAGCTGCAAGTCTGGGTCCCACTCTGCTCTGGCCCCAATCTCCCTGGGTCACAGGTAGGGGAGCGAGCGGACAGCTCCCTCACTGCAGCCTCGCCTTGCCTCTGTGGCCTCCCTCTGCCGTCTGGCTGCTTCACCTCGCTCTGGCCACCAACTTGTCTGAGGCAGATGGGGCAGCCGGAGCAATTATCTCCTGGATTCGTTTGCACACCACCTCTCCCACCTGTCTTTTATGATTCCCAACAGTGGTTTCCCTGTTAGCTATTTACTCAGAATCGTTGCAGGATCTAGGGGGATGAAAGCATGCTGGAACGGAGCTCTCTTAGCCTGCGGCCATCTTTGCAGGCAGCTGGCCACGCCCTTTCTGCCAAATTTGGTGTAATTCCGTCTAGTAGTTTTGGCGTTCAGTTTTTCATTTGGAAAAATGAAAGGATATAAAGTGTTATGGGACCCTTTTACGCAGCCACCCATGGACAGATCACCTCACAGCTTTCTATACAGCAGCTCAAGTGAGCGCCATATTTTCCTGGAAAATTAAGTGAAGATTCGCCAAAGGTATTAGCAAAATAAAATAAAAAAATGCTCTTTCTATAGAAACTTGGTCCTAACCATAACTACCTAGTGGTGACCACCAATACGTAGTATATGTATGTATGTATATACTGTAATTTAGTTTATTTTGTTATTTTAATTTTTATATTTTAATTCACTTTAGGGTGTTACACTCATCTAATTTATCTTTATACTGTAATATATGCCCCTGGGGGAGGCTAGCGGTGTGTATATATATTTTCCTGTTGCTGAATTTGTTGGGTTTGTTTGCAAGTTTCTAATTAATGATAGGTTTGCCTATGATATGGATATATTAACTTTTTTCCATTTTACAATATATTAATATCCAGAGGATTAGGATTAATCTAATGAATTGTATTATGATCTATTTCAAATGAAATTTGATATTGTTATTAATAGTAATGGAGATATTTATATAAATTGTACAGAATTTTGGTTATTAATATCTATCGATATATTTATCCGTCCTGGACATGATTTTTATTGGTATCTCCCTCTTAGAATTGATTGAATGTATTCTATCTATTTAGTCACCTATTTATAGCTTGTATATAGATTGAATATATTGTAATTAATTGACAATATATATATTTATATATTTATTTATTTATTTATGTATCAGGCTTTTAAAACTATTAGGTAAAAAATGGATAATACGTTGATATTAAGAGTAAAAAGGAAAAAGGAAGAGAAAAAGAGAAAAAACCTCATATATAGGATATTCCTTTCCTTGTATTTAACAGTCATCAATTGTGATTATAATTACTTTTTATATATTTATAGGCGACCAGACCATATATGTGATATTGCAGTACAATATGAAAGAAATATATAATGTCATATTTGAAGTCTTTATCCCAATCAGAGCACAGGATTAGCAGTCTCTTATTTTCAAACTTAGAATTGCCACGTTACAAAATGGCCGCTCTGTTTGTACTTCTCTTGAGTCATGCAGTTAACAACAAAGAAGGACCATATGGTTTAAATAGTTGAGTGTAAAAATGGTTGCCAATGTCCTGTTGAAGGCTTCGGCCGAAACGCGTAGACATTTGGTTGGGACAGCGTGTGTTTGTTTGTTTATGGTGGGCACATTATTGATTTTCTTTTTGTGCCTATGTACCACTTTTTGCGGGTCGACTTTACCTGCATTTAAATTCTTTTCAATAAATAGCAGCCGATGAAATTACTCGTTAGTGGTCTTTCACTATTTTTACGAGCCTGTCTTTGGATGATGTGCAGCCCTTGGTGTGCGATTATAATGCACCAGCTCTCTTGAATACATATGTTTATATATATATATATATATATATATATATATATATATATATATATATATATATATATATATATATTCCAAAAATGACCTCCAGACAGGGGCCCCAAACCCTGCAGGGCAGCTTCAGCCAAGGGTGGAGAAACCCATATTTAAAGTCCAAACGAAAATGCCAGAGCCTCAGTTCCAGTAACATCCGAGCATTTATTCTCAGTAAAAATGGCAGTAAGCAAGAATCCTTTTTTTTAACACAAAAAAATAAAGTTTATTTTGATTTCTCTTGGCGAAAGCTCTTTCTCTGTCCGGTTGCGGATCTCAGGTGGCTGCGAGGATGAAGCTCCTCCATCAATGATAACAGATAACGTTTTATGGTGAAAATGCAGAGAAAACACACTTGCTTTGCCTTGGCCATACCCACAAAGTTAGAATGATTAGTACTTTACAGAAGTGAAGCTTTAACCTGAGCACCCACTTTGTTTATATCCGGAAATGCTTCTCATTGATGTTTTATTTTTGTGCCAGAATGAATCCTGCCTCTGTATTTATCCAAGAAGAGGCCACCTTTTTCTACAGAATGTCTAGCCAACTAGAGTACTTTCTACTGGCTAATTAGTAAGTGCTAACTTATTGGGTGTTTGTGTAGCACATCTCCTACACAACAGCTGCTTAAAGGACCAGTGGCGTCTTCAACAGATAACTTTACAGGGTGGAACCGCTAAGAAAACACACTTGAATGTTTTGTACTTTTCAGACGCAGGGCGTTTTTTTTTTTTATGTAAGGGACCACAGGAGGAGCCTCAAAGCCCCACAGTCCCTGCCAGCCCCCATCTCCTGCGGGAGCCGATATTGCTCCAGCACGCATGGAGCTGCTACAAGAAGATTGGTCAAACAGCGCCAAAGACATAGGCAAGTCAAAAGACGCTTTTTCTATCAACTCTAGGTTATAACTATAACTACCTACTGGAGACCGCTAGTAGGTACTTTTTATATCTATCTATCTATATATCTATATATATATATATATATATATATATATATATATATATAACCTACTGGCTGTCACCAGTAGGTAGTTATATTTAGCACCATGTTTCCATAGAAAATGCGTTTTTTGAGTTGCCTATATCTTTGGCACAATTTGACAAATCTTCACAAACCTTTCCCCAAAAAAGTGTGCTGGTAATTCTTGTTGCGGGTGATCCATCAAGGGGGGCTGAGAAAAAGGGGGGTTAAAAAAACGTGCGTTTCCCATTTTACTTCCTATAGGGGTTTTGAACATGACTACAGCCTGAACCGCTGGACGGAATTACACAAAATTTTGCAGAAATATAGCTTTTGGTCTGCAAATTACGCTTTTTGTCATTTGGTGTAAATCCGCTCAGAAGCTTAAAATAAATTAAAGGAAATCCAAATTTGTATACCTAGGGCCACAGATCCTCCCCAACGACTTTGCAAATAATCAGAGTTGTGCAGAGATCTGACGAGTTCTGACTGTCTGCCAACACTTCAACCAGGAAGTGTTGGCAACCATCTTGGGACACGGCTTCAGCCAAGTCCCTAAAGAAAAGTAAATAAAAAAGGAAAGGGCGCCAGGGTACGGACCCTCTGATCCCTTAGCTCTGGTGCTGGGGTCCCAGAGGGACCCTGCCAGGGCAAAAAAATAACTTATAAAAATAATTGGAGTCGAATTTGTGACAATGTGTTTGTCCTAATAAAGCCCCTGGGTGGGTCAGGTCCCCCCTCATGGGCTTACTTATGCCCCAGGTACTTCCACCTGTGGGGCTTTGATTCACTAGTATGTGGGGGCCATGCAGACCCCTGTGCCCAGGGGACCACTACCTCTCCGGGGGAGACATAAAATGAATAAGGGTGTCCGTTGCGGACCTTTGACCCTAGGGACCAGCACATCCCTCGGGCAGCAGCCCCAGGGACCGCCACCTACCTTGGTCTCAATATTAAATTCATGTGGTGGGAGGCCCACGCGAACCCCCCGCAGACCTGAGGACCTCCACCTCCCGAGGCTTTTCATTCAAATTAAGGGAGACTGCATGACCACCACCTCCCCGGGGCAGAAAGAAAATGATTAAGTGGGACAGTTGCAGACCCCCATGGACCACTACGTCCCCGGGGCAATTAAGTATGAGTAAGGGGGCACGCGGCCCCCTGCAGTCTGGGGGACCACCACCACCTTCCCAGGGCTCAATATTAAATTTATGCATGGGGGCCTGTGTGGCCCCCCACAGTTTTGGGGACCACCACCTCGCTGGGGTTATTCATTTAGATTAAGGGAATCGCCCCAGGGATCGCCATATCTCTCGGGCTGAATTGAAATAATGAAGGGGCCACCATGGATCCCCAGCCCAGGGGACCACCACATCCCATGACAAATTCAAATGTTGGAGGGGGCCTGTGGCTCCCCTCATGGTACCTCTTATGGCCCTGAGGAACGCTACCCCCCAGGACATAGCTATTTGCTGTGACTTATGGGGAGCTTTGACAGCTCCTGCCAAGTCAGAGCAAACACTCTGGTTCCAGCAAGCTGGAAGCGGAGGTGTTCTCTGTTTCCCTGCCTGCAGACATGCAGGCAGAGAAACAGAGGAGGAAACACTTGCTCTCAGAGGCAGGCATGTTTAGTTGCTCCCCCTCTGAGACAGCAATGCCAGCTCCCTCAGGAGGTGGGGAGCTAGCTGGGACTGCGGGGGCCTTGAGGCTCCCCCCACGGTCCTTAATGATGGAAGTGACATGGCTGGCCCCCGGGGGATGAATCCCTGGGACCAAGATAAGTCCAGGAAGGGGGACCGTGCAGCCCGCCTCCCAATAAAAAGAAACATTTTCAGGCTGCGCCCTGGGGGATGGGGGTCCCGGGCCGAATCCGGCTAGGGGAGGGGGACACGCAGCTGCCCTCCATCATTTAATGAAGGCTGGGCCCTGGAGGATTGCTAGTGGGTACTGGGGGAAGGGGTCCCTGGGGCTGAAATGGGCTAGGGAGGGGAGCCACGCCACCCCCCTCCCTTACACTGGCAATTTAACCAAAGAGGAAGCACTTACTAACTAAAGAGTAGAAACTGCCCCAGTCGGATGGTCTCTTGTTGGATACACAAGAAGGTGAGCTTCTGTTCTGGCCATGATGCTCATTTCACAGAAATTAGGCCTCAACAGTTAGTACTTACAAATATAAACGCACCAGGTGCCCTAGTTCAAGCCCCACTCCTGGAAAGGATAAATTATCCTGGGCTTGGTTATAGCAAAGTAAATTTACTCTATAATTCCATTTTGAACAATAATCTGAAATCCTTCATAGAGGTTAATGCATCTTTCATCTATTGGAGCACAATCAGATAAGCTCACACTCACTCTCATACCCAGAGACACCCTCTCATGCCTATTCTCACACCCAGAGAGACAGGCCCTGTGCTCAACTGGTGATGTGCATGCCCAAAGGCCGTGCACGGTTTGGGGTTGGGTAGTTAAGGGGTTTGGCAGCAGGGATGGCCACAGGGCAGGCCCAGTGTCCAGCTCCCGCCAAGCACATTTAAAGGCCGTGTGCAGCCCGGCGTTGGGTCGTAGTTGGGTGCGGCCAGGCTGTGTAGCTCGACCATGCACGTCAGTGGTTGGATTAACATATAGTAATGAAAATTACCTTACGTTAAACAAAACCATAGAAATTAACTGAAAAAAACAAAGGTTACAGGGACGTTATAGTTAGGAAATAGAATTAAAAAACCTAAGAAATTCACTTAAAAAACAAAGGTTATAGTGACATTATAGTTAGGGTCGGAATTTACTCTCCCAAAACCAGAGAAAGTCAGCAGTTATAGTTATAGTTTTTTCAAGTAACTATAACTCAAAACCTAAGGTACCTAGAACTCGCACCCTCGCCATGCACTGCTATTTAACCCAGATATTGCAGCACTCATGTCAACTTTTATAACATCAATAAAAATATCAATGAAACATTAGAAGTCAAATTATTGAAGAAAAAATGGTGCCTGGCTGGGGCACGTGTTATAGTTACCATAGCCTGCGAGTTATAGTTTCTTGAAATAACTATAACTATAACATCCCTGTAACGTTTGATTTTTTTAAGTGAATATAAGTCTATACATAAATATACACATGCACATATATAAATATATGTATGTATATATATTTATTTATACATATATGTATATATATATATATATATATATTTTTTTTTTCTTTCTCCTTTTTCACTTAAAAAAGCAAAGGTTACAGGGACATTATAGTTAGGCTCACCTTTTAAACGTACCAAACTAAAGAAACTCATCTGTTATACTTAGATTTATCTCAAATAACTATAACTCATGCCCTAAGGTAATTAGGACTCGCGCCTCTGCCATGTACAGTTTTTTCATAATTTTTTTTACTGCAGATATTACATTGATATTATCAATGCTGTTATCAGAGATGTCATGAGTGGCATAATTTGTGGGGTAATTAGTGCTTGGTGAGGGCGTGGGTTATAGTTATCTTAGGGCATGAGTTATAGCTACTTGAGATAATTCTAACTGTAACAGGTGACTTTCTGTGGTTTGGTATATTAAAAACTTGAGCCTCACTATAACGCCCCTGTGAGCTTTGTTTTTTAAAGTTAATTTCAATGTTTTTTTAACCCACCCCCCTGCAGCGCATGCCCTTTGGCCATGCGCAGCAGGAGTTGGCCGCAGGTCTGAGTGGCCCTCCTTCCCTAGTCAACTTCACCCTGGGGACCCCATTCCCCGGGCCTGGCCTTCTAAATTTTCCACAGGGTCCCTCTCCTCCAGCTGATTGTTGCCCCAGGGACCCCAACCCTAATGACCCAGTGTTAATATAGCCCCCCAGACTGATCTTGGCTCTAGGGACCCCATTTCCCCAGGGCCCGCCTTCTGAAATCTTTTTTGGGGGAAGGGGGCCATGCAGTCCCCCTACCCTGGCCAATTTTGGCCCCGGGTACCCCATCCCCCAGGGCCTGATCTAAATTTATTAGATTAATTTTATGTTGGGGGGGCACGCAGACCCCCTCCCCAGGCCGATGCCGGCCCTCGGGACCTCATCACCCGGAGTCCGGCCATGCCACCTAGGTGCCCCCAGGACACCCAGTCACTATGTTGGGGACCGCAGTGGGGCCTGAAGACCCAGGCGATCCCAGCTGGCTCCCCACCCCCTGAGGGAGCTGGCATTCCTGTCACAGATAGGGAGCTGCCAAACATGCAGCTCCTGTCTGTGAGAGCAATTGTTTCCTCTTTTTCCATGCCTGCCTCTGGGTGGTGGTGATCCCCAGGGCCATTTTTGGCTCCACAAGGAGTCTGCACAGCCCCCCTCCAATGTTTGAAATAGCCCCGGGTGGTGGTGGTCCACAGAGCCCAAAATGGACCCTCTATCTTATTTAAATGTAGCCCCAGGGAGGAGGCAGACCCCAGGTCTGCGGAAGAAGAGTGGGTAGCCCCCGCATTTCTTTAAACATACTCTACCCCAGGAAGGTGGAGGTCCCTGGGACTGCAGATGGGGGCAGGGAGACCCGATACATTTCTTTAAGCACATTCTACCCTGGGAAGGTGGAGGTTTCTGGGGCTGCGGTGGGGCCAGGCCACCCCCTGCAATTTTTATACATATTCTGCCCAGGGGAGATGGTGGTCCTCAGGGCTGCGGGGGAGGGGGCCAGGCATCACCTGCATTTCTTTGCACATATTCTGCCCCAGGGAGGTGGAAGTCCTTGGGGCTGTAGGGGGTGCAGGTTGTCCTCTGCATTTCATAAAACATTAGCCCCAGGGAGATGGGGGTCCCCAGGACTGCAGAGGGACTTGGCAGTCTCCCTTCATTCAAAATTGAAATGCCCCGGGACCTGGCCCACCCAGGGGCTGCATTTAGACAAGCGCGCTTGTTTTTTTAAAACAATTTTGCCGGCTCCACTGATCCTACATGTCTCCTGACAAAACAAAAATTTTTAAAAAATGCTTTTTTGCTGCGGGTTGTCCCTCTGGGACCGCACCACCAGAGCTAAGGGGTCAGTGTGTCCATACCCTGGCCCCTTTTCTTATTTCTTACATTGTTGGAATGGGACTCAGCTGAACCCAAGTCCCAATATGGCTGCCAACACTTTCTTGTTGAAGTATTGGCAGTCAATCAGATCTCAGCATGAGATCTGAAGTGTTCATGGACACTTCATGTCCATATATATACAAATGTATTTTTTCTTTATTTACTCAAAAACCACTGAAGAGATTTACACCAAATAACAAAAAGGTTGCTTTCTGGGCCAGTGCCTACCTTTCTGCCAAATTCGGTGTAATTCCGTCCTATGACACTATTCCTGTTCAAACCCCCTATGGAAAAATGGATGGGAAAAAAGTATTTTGGGACCCCCCCTCCTTTTTCTCATTCCCTGCTTGAAACTTTTCAGACAGACGCCGACACGAGCTTCAAATTTTTCGGGAATGTTTCATGAAGATTTATCAAGCGATGCCAAAGATATAGGCAAGTAAAAAAATGCCTCTTCTTTAGAAACTAGGTACTAACTATAACTACCTCTAGGTGATAAATAAATATATACTTTAAGCCTGAAAGGCCGATGTTTTATATATATATATATATATATATATATATATATATATAAAAATATTCATTAAAAAAAGGTAAAAGTAATGTTATAGTTAGGTGAAATTCACATTTTGAACTATTAAAAAAAACACAGAAATTCACCAATTGTAGTTAGCGGAGCTAACTATAACTTGCCCCCCGCCATGCACTGCTAATGACCTCACATATGAAATCATGCATGACATTGACATTCTATGATATCATTTATGACATCACTGATAGCATCTCAAATTGTGTTTTTTTAGATCAAAATGTTAATGTCACTGACAAGTTTACCTAACTATAATGTTACTTTAAACTTTGTTTTTTTAAGTGAACTTCTAAGAGTTTTTAAAAACAAATACAGATCTTTTTATCACACCCAACTAAAACGTTACTTTAACCTTGGGTTTTTTCATTGAATTTCTAGGGTTTTAGTAATGTAAAGTAAGATTTAATCACCCTATGTAATCTTAACCCCCTGTCACACATGGCCTTTGGCCAGGTCCCCTGCGGCCAACCCCCCACATGCAGCCAACCACATGCTGGGGGGGTTAACCACAAGACCTGGCCTGTGACTGGGCCCTGTGACCAACCCCCGTGTTCAGTGTGGCTATTTGAAGTGTGGGATTGGCTGGCTTTGGGGGAGTTGGCCAATAATAGCTCAGGGAGGGGGGGCAATGTACCCCCTCCCTTAATGCAATCATCCCCAGGGTGGGCTCCCAATGGCCTTTAGAGGCTCAAGGATTGGGCCACATAGCCCCTCCCCAAGTAGAGACATTTTGGCCCAGAGCTAGGCCCCGTTATAAATGAATTTCAGCCCTGGAGGCAGGCTCCTCGGGGCCTCTGGAGGCTCGGTTAGGCAGGGCATGCAGCCCCCTCCCCATATACAATATTTTCTGCCCCGGGTGGGCTCCCTGGGGCTTCTGGAGGCTCGGAGAGGGGGACCACACAGTCCTACACCCCTCTATGCACTCAGCCCAGGGGTGGGCTCCGCAGGACATAAATTATTAAATGAGGCCTGGTCGCCATTTTCTTTTTTCACACGGAATTGCAGCATTTTTTACCTTTTTTTCGTTTTGGCCCAGGGGAGTCCCTCTGGTTTCCCCAGTGTATCAATACACTCCCCCCTTACATAATTCTTTTATCAAAGGTCAGTAGAGGGGACTAAGTCCTGTAGTCCTGTAATGGCCGCCAGCAACATTTTTCTCGTGTTGCTGGCAGCCAATCAGAACTCTTGTGGGAGTCTGACTCACTTGGGAGCGAGATGGCACATGAGAAATAAAACTCCTTGGACCAAACTGAACATGATATTTTTAAGTTGCCACTCCAGCGAGAGTCTTGAGACCCAATTGTCAAGATATACAATTTTTTTTCAACCTTATTTTCTCAAAAAGTACTGAATGGTTTTCCACCAAATCACAAAAAACACATTCTGTGGTCCAAGATCTGGTTTCCTGCCAAACTTGGTGTAATTCTGTTCAGCATTCGTTTCTGTAGCCTTGTCTAATGAAGTCTTTGGAAAATGAATGAGGATTTTGTGTTTTGTGTTTTGCCCCCTCCCTTTTTTCTAGGCCTCCGCTTGAAGGATAACCCCAAATCCCAAATCTTTCGAGGAAGTAGCAGAAGTGGATGAGATTTTTTTGGGAATGTTTTGTGAAGCAAACTAACACACGCTCCTTCTGTGGAAAAGCAGACTTACCTATACCTACCTAGTGGCGACCACCACTGGCTAATATATATATATATATATATACACAAATATATATATATATATATAAATACATTCTTATGTATATATATATATATATATATCCATTTATATATATATATATATTTTTTTTTAATATAAATATTTATATAATGTTGTCACTGAAATTCTCACCTAACTATAACATTATTTTAACCTATGATTTTTTTCTGTGAATTTCTAGGGTTTTTGTAACGTAAAGTAAAGTTTTAACACCAGGCATAAAACTAACCCCTGCCAAAGGCCGTGTGCAGCAGCGGTGAGGCCGCTGGGCCTAGCCTGTGTTAAGGTCTTGTGACCAAACTCCCTCCTCCCACTCCCGCACCTAACCCCCTATAATACAAAGCAGATCTATCATCTTTTTCCAAAAAACTCCAATCATTTTAATTCAGTGTTTATTAATAATCATTACTTTAAAATATTTAATGAAGTTTTATTGCTATACAGATCTGTGACTCCTTCTTTTTACATAATTTGTATTATTACAAATTGGGTGTGTATGTGTGAAAGTAAATAGTCAGAGAAATCTTTTTTTTTTTAAACGAATATCTCTGAGTCTTTCTTTTAACATTTTTCAGCCTAACAATTGCAGTCATAAACAAAAATTACAAAAGGAAAAATATGAAAATAGCCCTCGCAGACTATTATGTGCACTCGTTGAAGGAGCAGTAAATGATAAATGAGCGGGTGTGGCTGCTCATTATTATTCACTTTTTTCTTTTTTTCTTTAATCTTTTCTGGGTATCCTGGTCCCACCCAAGAAACCCACTGCTTTTTCTTATATGGAGCACTGCTTTTTTTTTTTCTACGGGAGCTCTGAAGGGAGCAACAGGGCCCTTGCAACACTGCCGGCTGCCTGCAGGTGGCCCCATTTACTCAGGCCATGAAGGATCCAGAATGTTTTATTTTATTTTTTAGATGTATAAGAAGGAGTGCCATGGTGCCCATCTGGAGCACCACAGACCAATATTATTGTTGGGAGCCGCTAGTGACGCCCAAGGGTCCCTGTGGCTCTGCTTGCTGCCTGCAGGACCTGAATACATCTTTAATATTTTTTTATTTAGTTGAGTGTAGTCTTCCACAACCTGAAGGGGTGGCTCTTTTGCCCACACAATACAAATATATAAATATACAAGTCACAGTGTGTGCCAATTGCTTCGTATGGGGCCAAGGTGTGGGGGATCTCTGACTGCTCGGCTGCCAAACGCAAAGAGAACAGATTTTGTAGAAAGCTTCTATCTGTTCTATCGTTTTTCATAAAGAACTTGGGGTCCCTTACATAGCTGATTTGATTAGGACAGGGCCAATTCTATTGTGGCTTTCAATCTGGCAAAATCCTGAGGCCGCTCTCGCAAGAGATAATATAAAGGTCTGACCTTCCTTAGATAGAGGGTTATTAATTCTGTGGATGGCATATGTAAAGTCCAAATATTTCAAAATTGGGATGCATTCCCAATTTTGATCCATCATCTTGTGTCAGTGTAAATAAGAAGACCGTCGCTAATGATGTTTATAATTCTGAGGAATCTTGGCAGCTGAGGGATTTGGAGGGGACGCCTAATGTGATTGGATATCTTAATTTGAGTGAATTTGATTGTGCCACTGATTATATTAGGTGTGCCCGCAGTCATTGGGAACTCTCTCTGCTTTTTTAGATCAGATACCATGAAATATTTGCTGTGTTTCCCCCTGGGTTCTGAACATAATTTGGAATCCAAGCCATATCCTTGTGATGGTGTATGTGGCCAATCCATGCTTCATTTTATGATTTTTAGCAAATTACATGTAAGGTATACCAGACTTTTTCTAATTCCATTTAAAAAAAAGTATAGCTGTAATATTGAATGATGTAGACCTGCTTTTAGGTTTCTATTATTATTAAATAATGAGGAGGCTGTGTTGCACTCTGGGTCTTTTTAAAAATTTGCTGTACAGGCACGTAAGCCTATCCTGCTATAAACTTATTGTTTCTATTTGAATGCATTTTTAGGTATATATTTATTCTGTTCTGTTTCTGAATTGTATTTGTTTGTATTATGTGATGCTTTCTGGATGCTACAATGCCTCCAAATAAAGATCTTGAATTGAAGTGGGGTTCCCCGGTGCCCACCCCACACTCCCTACAGCTTCTCCCCGGTTGAGGGCTGTACGGGGAGGCTCTGAGCCCCTGGAGCCCTGCCAGTTTCCTCTGCTTGAACCCATTGTGGTTGCAGTGGGAGCCGGCATTGCTCCTACCCCATGGTAGCCATTTTCTGCATTGCTCCTACCCCATGGTAGCCATTTTCTTTTGCTCCTGTGGGGTGGGAGCAATTCAGTATTTCCATGCTTGAGTTTGCAGGCACAGAAAAGTTTGGTTCTCCCACTGGGTGGGAGCAGCTTTCTGATGCCACCTGGTGGGAGAACAATACTTTTTCCCTGTCTGTGCTCCGGGCATGGAAAAGACAGCTTGGGGACCCCAGGAGACTAATAGGCCTTTTGGGTCAGCGCATCCTTGCAACTAAATATATACAAGGTTTTTGAGCATTAATTACTCAAAAACTAGCTTTATGCCAAATTTGGTGTAAATCAGTTCAGCCGTTTGGACTGAAGTTGTGTCTAAAGTTCCTATGGAAAATGAATGGGGAAAATGCTTTATGGAACTCCCCCCTTTTCCTTGGCCCCCACTTGATGGATCACCCCCAAAAATGTCCATGTACAACTAGTCAAAAAGTAGCACTTTTTTTGAATGTTTTGTGGAGATTCAGCAAATGCATCAAAGTTATTAGCAATACAAAAAGGCATTTCCTGTGAACACATAGGTGGTCATTACAACCCTGGCGGTCGGTGGTAAAGCGGCGGTAAGACCGCCAACAGGCCGGTGGAAAAAAAATGGAATTACGACCGTGGCGGAAACCGCCAACAAAGACAGCCACTTTAACACTCCGACCGCCACGGCGGTACAAACAAACAGCACGGCGGTCACCGCCAACAGACAGGCGGGAGACAATGTACCGCCCACAGTATCACAACCTACCAATCCGCCACCTTTTCCGGGGCGGATTAACCGCAAACAAAAACACGGCAGAAACAGGACTCCGAAGGGAAAACGCTCACCTCTGCACACCCCACGAGGAACCAGGACGCCATGGAACCAGAGCTCCACATTTTACCAGCCTTCATCTTCTTGCTCCTCTACCAGGAGCAGGAACGCCGGCGGCGAAGACCACGGTGAGTACTGCACCTATGACACAGGGGAGGGAGAGGGAAAAACAGTGACACACACATGTAACACCGCCACCCCCACCCTCACCCACTACAACACACACACCAATAAAGCATGATACATTACAGTTACACCCCCCAACCCTCCTGGAAGAATGCAAAGACAAAAGGAAATTAGCTGAACGATTGCAATATATTAAAATTCAGTAGTCAAATAATATACATACACTATTTACAAATATATACACCAAGAATATTAGTGCAGGGTATTCCACCCTTAAAGTCTGTGGACCACTGGGCCCACACTGAATGGACGAGGCCCCCACAAGATATCCGAAAGTGACGGAGAGAACACTGCAGGGGTATCAGATAGAAATAAAACAGGCACCTCAGGGGGAAGGGAAAGGGGGGGCACCTCAGCCGGTTGAGTGCACGACACCAAATCCACGAGGGGGCCACATGCCCACTGTTCAATCCTGGGGAGTGCAAACCCACAGTCTCTCAAGTCTCTACAGTGGGTGGTTTGCCCACTGTTCAATCCTGGGGAGTGCAAAGCCACAGTCTCTCAAGTCTCTCAAGTGGGTGGGTTGCCCACTGTTCAATCCTTGGGAGTGCAAAGCCGTAGTCTCTCAAGTGGATAACAGTCTCCACTGGTTCTGGAGGGGGCTTGGTGCCCAGAGTGCTTCATCCTGCCAAGGACTGAGGTAGTGGATGTGACTCTCCACTGGTTCTGGAGGGGGCTTGGTGCCCAGAGTGCTTCATCCTGCCAAGGACTGAGGTAGTGGAGGTGACTCTCCACTGGTTCTGGAGGGGGCTTGGTGCCCAGAGTGCTTCATTCTGCCAAGGACGGAGGTAGTGGATGCCTTTCTCCACTGGTTCTGGAGGGGGCTTGGTGCCCAGAGTGCTTCATCCTGCTCGTCGCGGCCTCAGTAGCGTCAGTGCATTTGGCGCTCATGGGCCTGCGGTGCTTGTAGAGGTCCTGTCTTTGGCAGCGGTGCTTGTGGCGGTCCTGTCTTTGGCAGCGGTGCTTGTGGCGGTCCTGTCTTTGGCAGCGGTGCTTGTTCCGGTTCTGTATTGGGCAGCGGTGCTTGTGGCGGTCCTGTCTTTGGCAGCGGTGCTTGTGGCGGTCCTGTCTTGGGCAGCGGTGCTTGTGGCGGTCCTGTCTAGGGCAGCGGTGCTTGTGGCGGTCCTGTCTTGGGCAGCAGTGCTTGTGGCGGTCCTGTCTTTGGCAGCGGTGCTTGTGGCGGTCCTGTCTTGGGCAGCGGTTCAGCTGCTGGCGGTCCTCTTTGGGCCAGCGGGCTGCTGCTGGCGGTCCTCTCTGGGCCAGCGGGGCTGCTGGCGGTTCTGTCTGGACCAGCGGGGCTGCTGCTGGTGGTCCTCTCTGGGCCAGCGGGGCTGCTGCAGCCGGTCCTCTCTGGGCCAGCGGGGCTGCTGGCGGGTCTGTCTGGACCAGCGGGGCTGCTGCTGGCGGTCCCCTCTGGGCCAGCGGGGCTGCTTGTGGTTCTGTCTGGACCAGCGGGGCTGCTGCTGGCGGTCCTCTCTGGGCCAGCAGGGCTGCTGCTGGTGGTCCTCTCTGGGCCAGCGGGGCTGCTGGCGGTCTTCTCCACCGTGGTGATCTTCCCAGACTTGCCGGGTCTCTTGTGCCCCTTCCCCACCTTGGAAGGTGTCGCTGCTGACTCCACACTCCCACCTTTGCCCCTGGGAGCGGCTTTGCTGCCTGTTGTCTTTCCCCTCTCCCGCCGGTGACTACTGGCACCACTGGTCCCAGAGATGTTGTGGCTGAGGTGCTAGGTTGGGGCCTGGAGAGTCGGGCCCTAGGAGACTGGTGGGGGAGGTGAGGGAAAGAGGTCAAGGGTGGCCAGGAAATATTTCTTAGGAACACTGGGATGGGTAGCTGGAGGGGGTTTGGGAGTGGAGGAAGAGGTTGTGGTTGTAGGAGGTGTACGTTTGGTGACTTTGGGTGAAGGTGCATGCTCTGGAGGCTGTCGTGAGGTGGATGGCTGTTGGGTGGGTGTGTGGCTGCGTTTGTGTACCTTGGGAGGTGGCGTCACAGACACACTGGGAGAGGACACAGGGGATGGGTGAATGGTAGTGGGGGTGGTGACTGCACGTGAGCGGGGTGTGGTGGTGGGTGTGCTGGTGATGGACATAGTGGCTGTAGATGTAGTGCATGCAGGTGTGAGTGGAGACGAGACTGGGAGGGAGACGAGGAGGAGGGGGACACAGTGGAGGCAGTGGATGTTGGTATGTCTGCATATGTGTGATGCTTGCGTGAGTGCCTGTGGGATGTGTGGTGCTTATGTTTGCCAGAGCTTCCCTTGTGTGTTGAGGTGTGTGCATGCTGGTCTGATGGTGTGCTTGGGGTAGGCTGAGGTACAGGGGATTGGGTCTGGGTGGAGGAAGTTTGAGGGGAGAGGCTAGAGACAGGGACAATGGCTGCCATCAGTGCTGAGGCCAGAGTCTGAAAAGCTCGCTGAAGGGCTGCCTGACCAGAATCAATGCCCTCCAGGAATGCATTGGTTTGTTGCAACTGTCTTTCTACACCCTGGATGGCATTCAAAATGGTAGACTGCCCAACAGTGAGGGACCTGAGGAGGTCAATGGCCTCCTCACTGAGGGCAGCAGGGGTGACTGGGGCAGGGCCTGAGGTGCCTGGGGCGAAGGAGATGCCCACCCTCCTGGGTGAGCGGGCACGGGGTAAAGGCTGAGGGGCTGCTGGGAGAGCGGTGCTGGATGGGGGGTGGTGGCTGTACCTGTAGATGCGGGGGCATAGATGGGGCTACCACCCCAAGGGAGCTCCCATCAGAGGACGAGTCCGTATGGCTGGTGTCAGCTCCTGTCCCCGCCGTAGAGCTCCCCTCGCCCTCCGTCCCACTGGTGAAATGAAAGTTCGTAGTGTCGCCCTCCAGGGCCATGTGGGATGCAGCTCCCTCCTGCTCAGGTATCACTGCTCCTCTGCCTGATGATGCTAATGCACACATGTACAGGGAGACCACATAAAGGGGGGGGAGACAGAAGAAAGACAAGTTGAGTGCATGCATTACCGCTACAGTTGGCGGCACAACAGACACAGAAGCCCCCTGCACTACGCCGCGCACTTGGGGTCCACTATTCAGTGCCTGGTAAATGGCCTACAAGGCTATGGCCGATATCTGCACACATGGATGTCACAGGAGATGGACTAGGTGTAGTTGGCACTGTACCCAGGTGGGGAAGGTGCCACAGGGTCTGCCTGAAAAAGGGGACTTAACTAGCACACTCGCCCTGGCCTAGGGAAACCCACAGCCCACCTCCCCCACCCAGACATCTCCACTGCGCGCTGAATCAGCAGAATGAGAGTGTACTCACCCCCTTGTTGCTGCTGTGATGCCCTCAAGCGCCCATCCAACTCCGGGTACGCCACCGCCAGGATCCTGAACATCAGGGGGGTCATGGTGCGACAGGCACCCCTCCCACGTTGGGAGGACATCCCCAGCTGGGCCTCCACCGTCTTCTTGCTCCAGCGGCGAATGTCCTCCCATCTTTTATGGCAGTGGGTGCTCCATCTGTGATAGACCCCCAGGGTCCGGACGTCCTTGGCGATGGCACACCAAATATCCTTCTTCTAGTGGGTGCTGCCCATCAGGAATTGTACAGGGGAAAAAGAGAAGTTATTACCAACTGCACCGTCACAGTCATTGGCCCGCATCCCTACCCTTGACATGTGGCACATGCACTCACCATCGTTTCATGCACGCCTCATTCCCCCCTCTCTTTCATCCACCACACTCCACACAGGCATTGCCCATACAGCATGCTCCCAGTGTACTTACCTGTTTGTCTGGAGGACCATAGAGTAGCGTGTACTGGGGGACGACCCCATCCACGAGTTTCTCCAACTCCTCCGTGGTGAAGGCAGGGGCCCTTTCCCCAGGCGCACGAGCCATTGTCTCTTCCAGACTGAGGTCACAGCAGCACTTGCAGTGTAAGTCCTCTCCTGTCGAAGATCAGGTATTGAGTGATTGAACAGATAGAAAATGCTGGTCACGTCCGCGGCGGTGCGTACCGTCACCACCGGCGTACATCGTCATTGGCTCCTGGGACCCATAGGGTCCAATGTTAACCAATGCAGAATTGCGCTGCGGTCTTTGACTGCCTACTGCGGCGGTGTCCAACGCCAGCGCAGTTACCTCACATCCCATTGTCCCACTTTACAGGTCAGGCAGCCGCCATTTCAGGGGCCAACATGGCTTGATTTATAACTGCGTCACATATACCTAGGGCATGGCTCAACATTCATACAGGCAAAATTCGGGTTATGAATGGTTTTCTGAGTGAGCTGGGTTTACGTACCTCTGAGTTGGTTGACTCTGTGCTCGCTGTTGTCCTTCATAGGCACCGTCCGCTGGGACATGTGAGGAGATGGCGGCATCCTCCGGTGTACAGACCGCTGGTGGACCTGTCGACAATGGAGGAAAGACATGTAATCATCACCTACAGGCCTGATCGCGCCACAATCCTGGAACTGTGTGCCCAGTTGGAGCCAGACCTGATGTCAGCTATCCGCCATCCCACAGGAATCTCCCCTCAAGTGCAGGTGCTGTCAGTACTCCATTTCCTTGTAAGTGGGTCATTTCAAACAACAGTGGCCATAGCATCAGGGATGTCCCAGCCTATGTTTTCCAACGTGTTGTCCAGAGTGTTGTCTGCCCTGCTGAAACACATGCGGAGCTACATCGTGGTTCCTCAGGTGGAGGATTTGCCAACAGTGAAAGGTGACTTCTATGCCCTTGGACATATCCCCAACATCATAGGTGCCATTGATGGGACCCATGTGGCCTTGGTCCCCCCCGCAGGAGTGAACAGAAACCGGAAAAGTTACCATTCGATGAATGTGCAGATGGTGTGTTTGGCCGACATGGAATTTCCCATGTTAATGCCAAATTTCCTGGCTCAGTGCATGACGCTTACATCCTGCGGAATGGCAGCATCCCTTATGTGATGGGGCAACTCCAGAGGCACAGTGTGTGGCTATTAGGTGGGCACCTGGAACAAAATCGTTGGGAATAGTTGACTGGGTCTTGGGATATCCCTACAGGTTAGTGTGTGTCTAATAGTTGTCGCTCGCCATTTACAGGGGACTCTGGTTACCCCAACCTGTCCTGGCTACTGACCCCAGTGAGGAATCCCAGGACAAGGGCAGCGGAACGCTACAACGAGGCCCATGGGCGAACTAGGAGGGTTATAGAGCGGACC
This sequence comes from Pleurodeles waltl, assembly GCF_031143425.1. NCBI lineage: Eukaryota > Metazoa > Chordata > Amphibia > Caudata > Salamandridae > Pleurodeles > Pleurodeles waltl. The sequence goes on from NC_090440.1 coordinate 1,663,866,178, forward strand.
TTCGGCCTCCTGAAGGCCAGGTTCAGGTGCCTCCATACGACAGGTGGTTCCCTATTCTACTCACCAAAGAAGGTGTGCCAGATCATCGTGGCCTGCTGTATGCTTCACAATTTAGCTTTGCGATGACAGGTGCCTTTTCTGCTGGAGGATGGTCCAGATGGAGGTGTTGTGGCAGCTGTGGAGCCTGTGGACAGCGAAGACGAGGAAGCAGAAGAAGAGGACGTCGACAACAGTGACTCTGTGATCCTGCAATACTTCCAGTGAGACACAGGTAAGAATAAAAACCTGCCTACTACATGTACTCTAACACTACTACCTCTCTACTGTCTGTCCTTTTCACCCAGTGTATGGTCACTGAGTTGTCACTTTCCCTTACGATTTCACAGATGTGGGTCCCACTGTGTGACATCTGCTTTGTTTCCTCATGGACTAGAGCTGTGTGACATAGGTATGTTGACATTACAATTGAAAGAGCATTTTGTCACTGTAATTGCTAATACAACATTTCGAAATCTCAGACAGACTCCAGATTATTTTGTGCTTTAAAGGTGTTTATTTAAGTGCTAAATAGTGGAGGGGGTTGTAAAATGGTGAGGGGTGATGGTGGAGGAATGTCGATGGCAGAGTCCTGTCTATTAGTCTGACAGGTGCATTGTCCAAAGAGGCATAGGAAGTAGAGCTGGGGCAGTTTGAGGATGGACAGGGTGACAAGGTGGGACAATAGGATGACATTTAGGGCAGTCTAATTTCTTGGCGGGGGTCTTAGCATTGTTCTCTGTCTTTGTCCTGGATCTCAGGGACCGTTGGCGGGGTGGTTCTCCCTCTGCATGGGGTGGGGTGCTGGTGTGGTGGTCCTGTGGCAGTGCCTCCTGTCCACTAGTGCCGGCGGAGGTGGTGGGCAGTTCATCATCCATGCTAGTGTCAGAGGCCCCTTGTTGTGCCACAGTGTCCCTCCTGGTGTTGAGGACTTCCTTCAGCACCCCTACGATGGTGCCCAGGGTGGAATTGATGGATCTGAGTTCCTCCCTGAACCCCAAATACTGTTCCTCCTGCAGCCGCTGGGTCTCCTGAAACTTGGCCAGTACCATTGCCATCGTCTCCTGGGAATGATGGTAGGCTCCCATGATGTTGGAGAGGGCCTTGTGGAAAGTGGGTTCCCTGGGCCTGTCCTCCCCCTGTCGCACAGCAGCCCTCCCAGTTCCCCTGTTTCCCTGGGCCTCTGTCCCCTGGACCGTGTGCCCACTGCCACTGCCCCCAGGTCCCTGTTGTTGTTGGGGTGGTGGGTTAGCCTGGGTTCCCTGTAGTGGTGGACACACTGCTGCTTGATGTGTCCTGGGGACAGAGGTATGGGCCCGCTGGGTGGGTTCTGTGCTGGTGCTTCCAGAGGGGGTAAACTCTGTGGTGGCCTGTTACTGTGTCAGGGGAACCAACTGTCCCGAGGTCCCAGATGGGCCGGGCTGGTTATCTAGATCCAGTTGGACAGAGCTGCTGTCATCACTGTGGGTCTCGTTTGTTGGTGGTGTGGACATGTGTGGACCCTCCTGTGCGGTGACGTTGGGTAGGGGTCCTGCAGGGGTATAAAAGCATGATTATTGCATCTGTGTGTGCCATGTTGTGCAATGGGTGGGTGACTGTGTACCCCAGTGCTTGCATTCCTGTGTGGGACCTTGTGTGATGATGGTTTAGGGGGGTGCATGGGTATGTGCAGTGGCCATGCTTGGTGTTGGGATGTGTGGTTTGTGATATTGGGACACTTGTGAGGAGTTGGAGTGATGGGGGTGAGGGCGAAGGTGGAGGTATGTGATGGCATGCAGGTAGGGTGGGGGATATAGTAGTAAAGAATTGCTTTACCAGAGTCCATTCCTCCATCTACTCCTGCGAGGCCCTCAGGATGCAGAATAGCCTCCTCCCATGTTGTGAGTTGTGGGGGAGTAGGTGGGGGTCGCCGCCAGTCCTCTGAACCACAAGGTGGTGTCTTGATACCACGGAACGCACCTTCCCCCATAGGTCGTTCCACCTCTTCCTGATGTCATCCCTATTTCTTGGGTGCTGTCCCACTGCGTTGACCCAGTCCACTATTCTCCGCCATAGCTCCATCTTCCTAGCAATGGAGGTGTGCTGCACATGTGATCCGAATAGCTGTGGCTCTACCCGGACGATTTCCTCCACCATGACCCTGAGCTCCTCCTCAGAGAACCTGGGGTGTCTTTGCCGTGCCATGGGGTGGTGTGGGTGATCAGTGGGGTGGTGTGTGTTGTGATGTGTGGGGTGATATTTAGTGGTGTGTTGTGTGAGGTGCGTGGAAGATATGTGGGTGACGGTATTGTGTGCCTGTGGATGCTTGGTTTTAGTTTGTAGTGTCTCTCTCTGGCCTTCTTTCGGGATTTTTGTCATAGGGGTTTGTGGGTGATGTGGATGTGTGTTTTATATTGTATTGGGTGTGTGGGAGTGGTGTGTGTATGTGTATCAGATGTGTGTATTTGTAATTGTCCAATGTGGTTGTGTTTTGTAAATGTGTGTGTATTTTGAGCGCAGCGGTGTGTACTGCCAATGGAATACCACGGTTGAAAGACCGCCGCATGGATTCGTGGGTCGTGATAGTGTGGATGTATTTCTGTTGGTGTGACAGTGGAGGTTTTGTTTTGGCCAGTTTATCACTGACCTTTGGTGTGGCGGACTTGTGTGGGTGTGAAAATTTTGGCGGATTCTGAGCTGTGGTTCATAATGACCATGGTGGAATTCCGCTGCCGCGGCGGTGTGTTGGCGGTCTTCTGCTCGGCGTTACATGGCTTTTACCGCCAATGTTGTAATGAGGGCCATAATCCTAAATATAGCTACCCATTGGCAAACGCCACTGGGTAATATGTATACACATATACAGACACATATATTCACTGAACAAACCCATTTAATAGGTCAGGTATAGTTCAGCAAGCACAAAACAAAAAGTCCTGAAATTCACCTGTTGTGGTGAGTAATGCTCTAAGGCTTACCATAACTCTTGCTCCTGCTATATTTTGGCCTTCGTAGACAACCATTTTTTCGTATGCCTTCGGCTAAGGGGTGCATTAGCATGGAAGGGGGTGAGTGGGAGTAAATTATGGTGTGCATTATGCATTATCACCATAACTGGTATATTTCAGAGGTTTTCACTTTTTTATTTACTCAACCAAAACTAACATTTAACTGTTTTTCAGCTAATTTTATGTTTTTAATGAGGTACATTAGTCACCTATGTTGTACCCATTCTACCCTGTGCACTTCAGACAGTTAGGCCCTGTGACAAGCCTATTTTAGGTGTATGCAGCGGGGGTTGGTTGCAAGGATTGCCTGGCTTTGCATTAGGCTTAATTCTCTAGTTGCTAATTTCCTTGCAGATTCCGCAAACAGTGCTAAATTTATTAGTGAATGAAACTTTTATTGCTCCTCGTTTATCTTTGATCCTCTCCAATACATCCACTGACAATATGACATCAACAAAAGGAAGCTAATCCTTCTGAACATCAGCCAAATGTTGTGTGGAATAATTAAATAGTGACAACTTTATTAGCAAATAGACACTCCTTTGATCCCTCTTGGATTATGTCCCTCTCATGAAGGATATAGATGAAACTGATAAAAGAAGAGTAGGTTAAGTCTGCCATATTTTGTGCATGGGCTTCCAACAATGCCATAGTTATTCATAAAACAAAAATATTTTAAACACCCCCACCCCTGTTGAATTTTGCCCCCATTCAATCTTCTCAACTCTTGGCATAATTGCACTGGGTGTAACTTGCTAACTGTCTGCCTAATTTGGTGCAGATTAATTGAACAGCGCCAAAGTTCTCAATAATTAAAAATGTTATTGACCTCCACCTTCCGCTTGCCTCTCCAAAACAATTGGCCCAGAATGTGACATACCAATAGAAAACTAATCCTTTGAATGTTCTGCCAAATTTTGTGCAGATTCACTACACAATGCCAAATATATTATCAAATGAACACTTGTTTGCCCCAATTTTTAACTGGGCCCCTAATCTTGATGAGTCTGCATGAAACTGAAAATCCTGAATGTAACTTCAATATGTTAAGGGCCTCATTACGAGTTTGGATGTCTTTTTGGAAGACTCCTGCAATGGCAGCCGCCAAAAGACAGCCATGTTAGGGTAATCCGACCGCCGCATTTTGACGCACACTGTGAGAACTGCCAAAAGACAGCCACAAATCCGACACCTCCAGGACATTGGAGAGCTGGAAAGAGGCAGTTCCACCACCAGCATTGCCACACCAACACAATTCTACCAGCAGATTATGACGCACAAATCAGCACAGCGGTTCTTACATGGCAAAAAACCATTGGCAGTGCGAACCACCGCACTCAGAATCCACTACTGTCAGAACACACCACCACATTGGATAGTTTGAATATCCCACACCTGACACACATACACACACCTGATACATCTGCTCACTGCACCATATAACACCCCCCCCCACACAACCCACAATCCTTTGCCATACAATTGACTTACACCTGCACAGAGAGCATGTAAATATACACATTTGGCACAGTTACACCATAGGCACAGATACACATCCCCCTTGCACACACAAAACAACTGCACTACCAACACAAAGCACACATAACGACCACACACATACACACCACAAGCCTCCATCACCCACTAAGCTCCACCCACACCCCATCAATCACCACACACTGCACCCTTACACACACAACACCCCCTCCCACCTACAAAACAACCACCACCATGTCCCCACAAAAGTACCCACGGTTTACAGACGACGAGTTGAGGTTCATGGTGGATGAAATCGTCAGAGAAGAGCCACAACTGTTTGGAGCACAGGTCCAGCAAGCCTTAATTGCCTGGAAAATGGAGTTGTGGCAGAGAATAGTCTACAGGGTCAACTCAGTAGGCAGCCATCCACGCACACGGGAGGACATCAGGAAGAGGTGGAATGACCTCAGGGGGAAGGTGCGTTCCATGGCATCACAACACCAGTTCACCATACAAAAGACTGGTGGTGGGCCCCCACCTCCTCCCCCACAATTCACATCTTGGCAGGAGAAGGTCTTGAACATCCTGCATCCCGAGGGCCTAACTGGAATACCTGGCGGAGTGGACTCTGGTAAGTGCAGATAACCTCCATGTCACACAGCTGTCTAGTACTGCATGCTTCCTCACCACCCCAATACTCCTCAATGTAATGCATGCCTCAGTAGACATTCAACCTATTGCCCCTGTCTTGCATGCCACACCTCTACCCAGCCCAAATGCCCTTGGCAAAGGCATGCCTAGCATGGGCTAAAAGTAACACTACGACTCCCATAATGCACAAGCTCATCTACCTGAATACCTGGAATTTGCACATCACATCACATCCCTTGCATGAATGCATATTGGACTAGCCTTACTAACGAGATGTTATGACAGAAGACCACTACATGGCAATGACAGCAATGCAATGGAACAACACAATACCAAACACGGCTAAACATAGCTGCAACACTGTGACAAATCCAATTGTCCCCTAATCAGGATCCACAACCCAGAAAGTCACTCACCATGGCATGGGATGTCAGATGGCAGCCTCCATGCACAGCGTGCACAGACAGCTGATTTAACCTTGCATACTCCCATACCCTCCACCCACTGGGACACCATGCTGCTATGTCCAGCCTCCTACCACTCACAACTACGAGGGCTGAATAGTCACTAGCTAACAGTGCAGAACAGTCATGTGACTATCAGTCTGTACAAGTATCCATCCACACAGCCACATGTTCCAAACCTGATTCACACCTACCTACTGTATGGAACACATGTCACACACCACTACCTAACACCAATGGGATGCTGTGCAGCATCTGTCATTGTCATTGCTGGGAATCATGTCAAGCCACTGTATGCAAATGATAAAGAGTGAAACAAACACATCTTCAGTATGTAACTCCCTCTCTCACTCCATCCACAGGTACCCCTGCCAGTGCCACCATGGAGAGGATACCAGAGACTGCCAGCCCACCACAGGATGAAGATCTCAATGAGGACAACACACCTGGATGTCTGGATACTGAGGACCTACCTGGCCCATCTGGGACACCTGGTCAGTCTACCACTCTTTTACTCACCCTGCCCACAACAATCCACCCTAAACCCTGTAGCCTCAACATAACAGCCTACCCATCATCCCCAAACCTGTGTCCGAAGGACAGATCAAACTGTTGTGTGCCCCACAGTACAGGGACCTAAGTCGACCCCTCACACCCAGACAATGAAGTTCCTGCAAACACTGGGAGTGGGCACACTGTGCCAGCGGCACAGGCACATGGGGTAGGGGACATGGGAGGGAAGCTGTGGGTCCGATGATGGGGCCCCCAAGGGACTCTACTGACCAGGCTACCATCTCCAAAGTCCTGAGAGCATACCAACAATCCCAGGACATGATGGGCCAGATCATAAACATGTTGGGGGAGAACCAAAGGCAGCAGAGGGAATACCACCAGGAAGTCATGCAGCAGTGGCAGGCACACAACGCCACCATTGCCTCCATTGCAGAGGTGCTGAGGAATATCAACACCACCCTGCGTGCATCCTCTATCCACCAGCAGGCCCTTTCCACTACCAACACAACATCAGACCAACATCAGATCAACATCAGCGGTAGGCAGCGGAATGGAGCTCTTGCTAGGGGAACCACAGGCCTCAGACACCCCTTCCTCTGTAGCTGATGAAGCTCCCCGCAAACATGGACGTCCATCCAGACATCCAGCTGGAGCAGATGGCAAGACCACACCCACTGCCAGGAAGTGACCCTCATCTGATTTGCCTCCTATGTGTGCCACTGACTGTTCAATGACATACCTCTATCTTCCCTTTGGCAACTGGACACTGGACCTGTGCAACCAACAGTTGCTCTACCTACTCTAATGATTTCATCTACGATGACCCCACTCATCACCTCTTGGACAATGTTTGCACCACATATATTTGTTACCATTTCTATATATGTTCTATAAACACAGCTAGTGTATAAGTGTCTTCATTACAACATCAACAAAAGTCATGAGTGCTATATGTGAGATGGCTATGCACACCTACTTCTAGCAGGCAGAGAAATGGACAGGAGAGGGAGGCATCCTCAGCAAGAGACACATTTCATAAGATATGTTCCATTACACATGTCAGACAGTCCACAACCTTGAGCCACATAAGAGTATAGTCACCATGCACACCTGCAAGAAGACAATTACAGAGAGTACCATCAGGATGGAAGGCATGGGGCCACACAAAGCACATATGCAGCATATAGGGTCCTCCCAGTGTTGAATACCACCTAACCAGGGTCCACCAGCTATTACCTATACAACACCAGTCACAGAATATCCATCATGTAGCACTGTAGCTTGCACCTGTTATTTACAACTCTCAGTTCTCTAATCATTCAGCAATGGCTAGTGACTATAAAAGCCCAAGCCATAGGTAGCAGAGGCACATTTATTCATAACACCTTCAGTAGGTGGAATGACATGACTACAGGAGAATCCTGCAAACTTTGCTCATTACTGGTCAGTACATAGGAGATTAAAATCAAGGACACTTGAGTGGGTACACCTGTTAGCTATGAGAAATAGTAACTGCGCATGATTCACAAACTGTTTGTTCCCTTTCTATTACACGCCTCGTCCTCCCATGAGCTTCATTGAAACAGACTTTACCATCTGTGGCAGGGTACCTCACTAATGTCAGCAGCCAGGGAAGGTTAGGCTAGCTAGAGTCACCTATGTGATAAAATGTAGGACCATTGACATGACAGGTACAGCAACAGGGAAGAATATGATGACAGATGCAACTACAGTGAACAACATTCTAATGGATACATACCAAGGTGCCAGACCCTCTCTGTGTGTATTCGTGTCATCATGTGGGGGACATTGCTGCTCCTCAAAATGAAGGAGCCATGTACAGATCCAGGAAACTTGGCTGTGACCTGTGCGATGTACTGGTCTGCCAGCCACACCAGCTGAAAATCAAGGGACTGTATAGTTCTTCCTGTTCCTATATACCTGTTCATTGGGACTGGAAGGAACCATAGCTATATTAGTGCCATCAATGGCGCCATTTCATGAGGGATGTGTCCCACATAATAAAAGTCTGCCTTCACATAGGCCAAATCTGCATGTTGGGGGAACTTGATGTAGCTGTCCAGGTGTTTCAACAATGCACACAGTACATCCTTCAACACTAGACTGAACATTGGCTGTGACATCCCTGCTGCCAAACCCACTGTATTCTGAAAGGAGCATGTGGCAAGAATGTGCAGAACTGACAGGACTTGTACTGTGGGAGAGATGGAATAGGAATTGCGTATGGCTGGTAACAAATCAGGCTCCAACTGTGTACATAGATCCATGATGGTCTGACGATTCAAACAATAGGTTTGTATGATATGCCTGTCCTCCAGGGTTGCAAGATCAACTAGTAGACGGTACACTGGTGGCTGTCTCATTCTTCTCATGGCATCAAATCTAGGAATAGAGAGAATGTAATTTGAGAAAAGGATTTATAACATATGAGCAGAACATTTCAAAATTAGCACACACCTAACACTGTTCGACATGCGTACCACTGAAGACATATACAAAAATGGCCGTGCTGATGCACTTTGGACACCAGCCTTGCAGCACAATGCTGAACATGTAAGTCCTTTAAGACACATGTCACATGTGTTAGCACTACCATGATGGCACAACACGGGGTTACTCCCCAATTTGTCCTTATATGGATATGGTCCACATAAATTGGCACATTAATGCATGAGATACGCACAAAATGGAAGCCACCTGTCCTGCAACAATGGACAGATGGAAGCGACCTCACTCCGCCGGTGTATGTCGTCATGGCGGTAGGCAGGCTCTACCACGGTGCAACTTGTCATTGGTTAACATTGCTGCTTATGGGGCCAATGGCGACGACCGCCGGCAGTGACAGTCCTGCATGTGGCAGCCGTGACCGTCATTTTCTGCAGCCTTTCTCACTTGACTTCTGACACTGTTGCCAGCAAGACCTCCATGATCTGAGCTGCTGTTTACTGACTCTGGGAGCCACCATGCCACATCCTGCAGGTGATAGGGCCCCAGTCTTCGCACCACAGTAGCTGGAGTAGCTTGTGGACGGGGTCCTACCCCTGTATGGACAGCTGTATGGGGCACCAGGTGAGGGAGTATAGATGCCTGCAGAGGGCATAAAGTGAATGCGTGTGGGCAGTGAGGATGGGTATGTGTTGGCACTTGGTGAGTCTGAAGTGTATAGGCCTCTCCTGTTGGTATGATACCAGTGTACATGACTTTCTTCTTTGGATTGTGTCATCTATGCAGGTGAACGCTCATCACAAGAAAGGAATCTGGTGTGTCATCGCCAAGGAAGTGCAGACCCTGGGGGTCCAAAGCCGTCAGAGCACCCATTGTCCCAAGTGGTGGGAGGACCTGAGACGCTGGGCCCGGAAGACCGCATAGGCCCAGCTGGAGATATCCTCCTAATGAGGGAGGGGTACCTGTCGGACCCTGACCCCTCTAATGGCCTGCATATTGGTGGTGTCTTACCCTGAGGTGGCTGGGCATTTGAGGGCAACAGAGCAGCCACAAGGGGGTAAGTACTGACTGTAACTTGGGCTTGCATAGAGTTTATGGGATTAGCTGACTCACTGTAGCTATAGTGGAAATGTAGTAAATGCTACATGCATATAGACTTAGGGGTAATGGGTAGTAACCACCCAGCCTGAGCATTAGTTGTAGATGTGTCTTGATGATTTGCTGTTAGCGGATGTACTTCTCCCATATCCAGTATTCTCCATTTCTGCATTGTGGAGATGGTCTAATCAGATTGGCACATGTCTGACTCCATCCTGCCTATACAATGGATGAGAGCTTGTGTATCACCCTAGTCATTGAGTATTAACTCCTCCATCCCTCTGCATTTGCGCATTTGTGGCTCTAAGGTGTCAGATCACTCCCATCTGTATGGCATGGCTGCATATGCAACAGTGTGACTCTGCTTTTACCATAGGGACAATAGTAATTGGGTACAGGTAATGGTGTAGACTCCATGTGAGTCAGCACTTTCATCTCCACCACATATATGGCTTGTGTATGACTGGACTAATGGCTTGATAGTTGTATCCCCATATATTGGTAATCTCCTATCTATTAGATATGTGAAGGTTTGTAAAGGAGGCTGATTTGTAATGTAGCTTTGAAATGGTCTGATTGCAAACATCATGCATTTCTAAGTGCTAGACTTGTGGGGATGGAACCTTAAACACAATGGGATAGTACTAGAGGCGGAAAGTGCCTAGACAGACACCTTCATTCACAATGTGTAATGTTAATTCCATGTTTGCCAATGCCCTAGCTGTTACAGTGCTACATAACTTATTACCTGCCTATATCATGTCACAATTGTTACATGGGGACATCTGATGAAGTGTGAACATATCAGCTAGCCTTGGCCTAGCTGAAGTGGGTGATTAGGACAGGATTGGGTTTTGTATTGCTAATGATATGTTGATGTGAGATATATGTTGCATTTCCACAGATGTAACAGCCCTATGTAGTAGTATGATGTGTTGTGAGTGCCAAGGCGGGGCTGTTGGGCCATTTATGCATATTGCAACCATGTATTGGGCATCAGTGATGTGTGTTGTCAGGACATAGGTACAGGTATTCACTAATCAGGAATGGTGTGATTGAGGGTGGTGGTCTGATGTAGTGAAATCCTACTGGTGAAAATGCATTTGTGGTGGTTTTGGCTCTGGACCATGATGTCATATGTGTGTTCCAGATGTTCATAAGTTGTGACGGTGCACTCAGTGAATGGGTATGAATGTGTTATGTGCAAAAAGGGCCATTGTAGATGCACTTAGATGTATAGTTAATAGTGATAAATATGTAATTTGTGTTTGGAAACATCCCTCTGTGATTGGTTTAGACTATTACATGCCTGTAACCATTAGTTGTTCTGTACCTATCACATGTCAACTGTACGGCTGTTCAACTTGTAGTGGCTCAATCAATCATCAGTGAGAAATTACAAATATTGTACAGATTGTTATGTCAGCCATGTGATGTGACAGGCAGTTGCTGTGTGGTGTGTGAGTGTGGTGGTATTCACTGTCATGTATATCTCACAAAAGATGTGGACTGAACAGTTGTTGTAACTGTACAGGCCTGATATGTTAGGTTCATTCCGCTGCAATTCCAATAGGTGATAGGAGTAATGAGAGGTCTCATATGAATTCAGGTAAACATTTGTAATTCAAGCAGGCCATGAGGTGCATGTAGACATGGCTATGGTGGTGATCATGTGGATGACTCCAGTGGTGCAAACTTGCTTGAATCTTTATGTGGGTGTGAGTGTTGGCACACATCGGTGGGTATTGGTGACATGATGTACGACATGTGTATTGGCACATGAGATTGCAGAGGCAGGATGTGTATAGTGACAGATGTGCTTGCTTACAAGTGTGTATGTGAAGTATTTGGTAACCCTCTCTCTCTCTCCCTCCTTTTCTCTCTCTATTTGGGTGCATCGGCAGGCAAAGGATAAGGGGCACAGGCGAATGGGGCTGCTGTAGCCCACGGACCCGTAGTGTTGCTACCAGCGACAGCGAGGGACCCAGTGGCACAGAGACCGTGGGGAGTGCCTTGGGGGAGACCAGATCATCAACATCTTCTTCGGAATCCTCCTCCAGTGGACACTCCTTGGCTGTGGCGGACCCTTCTGGGACCAGCCCAGCACCATCATTGTCCACCACCTCCCTTATTAGCACCGCCCTCCCTGTCACTCCCCACCCAGTTGCCTGTGCCCACTAACCCAGGAGGGTGGGCCTCTCCTTCGCTGCAGGCATCTCTGCCCCTGCCCCAGTCAGCCCTGCCACCCTCAGTGAGGAGGCTATTGACCTCCTGAGGTTGATCTCTATGGGTCAGTTGACCATTGTGAATGCTATCAAGGAACTGGCAGCTCAAGTCCAGCAGAGCAAAGAATTCCTGGAGGGCATTTACGGTGCACTGGATGGCCTACAGAGATCTTTTCAGGCTCTGGCCTCCACACTGATGGCAGCCAGTCACCCTTTGTCTACTATCCCCCTTCCACCTACCTCTACCCAAACCCAAACCCCTCTTCCCAAACCCAGCCAAAGCACACAGACACACAAGCATGCATCCACCTCAACAGCCAAAAGTACCACTGACAATCACAAGCACCACGAGACCCACCATCGCCATGCACACAAACAACAGCCACCTGCAGACACATCCACATCCACTACCTGCACCGACTCCCCCACCAACCACTCCTTCACAGACACTACACCAAATACACCTGCACCCACCACAACAACTTTTACATTTCCAGCCACAACTCCAATCTTACCCACAGTCAGCACAATAGGAGTCCTGCAGACATCCACCCCAGTCACCACATCTGCAGCCACCACAACCACTGACACACCCACATGCAGCACATCTTCTATTTCTGCAGTCACCACCCCCAACAGACAGTCACCCATCCAGCATGGCATATCCCAGCACCTTCTTCCCCCCTCCTCCCAAAACACATAAACACCCACACTCACCCATCCAACAGACACCCACCACCCACAAGTATTCATTGCACGCTCTTGCACCCAAGACATCCACACCAACACCTCCTACAACCAGTCCCTCTACCTCCTCTCCCAAGCCCTTTTGCCATGACTCCCTGTGTGTCTAAGAAGGTGCTCCCTGTTCCCTGCTCCTCTCCCACCCCATGATAATCCCACATGATCTGTGTCCCTCCCCAAGTCCAGCCCTTCCACATCCACGTCCTCCCCTGCCCCTCTGCTAGAACCTAGGCCCTTCCCCCTGCCAAGAAGTCAACCCCTCCCACACCCAAGCCCAACCCCTGAGGTGCCTGCCTGCCCCCTTGATTCCCCTACCCTGTGGAGGTCATTTGGCAGTCAGGAGTCAAGCAGGGGCACACAGATGTGCCATTTATGCCTTTGGCTTTTTGTACATCAGACTGCCCAATGGGCTGTATATGTATATAGTTATTTATTATCTTAAGAGAAAAATATTGAATTTAATACATGTGGCCCAACCTGTTGTTGGCTTCGATGGTAACATACTTGTCTTGCCTTTCTTTCTGTATCAAATTTGGCCCCTTTGGTTTGTTTGTGTATGATGTGTGTGGGTTGTGCTAGCTGTAGTGTCTGACCAGCATGTGTATGGCCCTGGCTTTTGTCCCGCTGTGATGGCTGTGTATTGTGTGTAAGATATGGTTGTGTTTGGTACATGCATGTGTGTTGATAATTTGTGTATTGTTTGTGTTTGGATGTGTAATGGTGGTGTTGTGTATCCTTTTGTGGTTGTTGTGTGTCCTGCTGTGTATGTGGTGATGGACATGTCAGATGCATTGTGTGTTGTGTATATTGTATGTCAGGTGTTGTTAAGTGTTGTAGTATGTATGTGGTGACATGTGGATGTGTGTACTGAAATCGCTTGACGAAGCATTTGTGTAGTTACGATTGTGGTGTCATTGTGTGAATTGGTGCTGTTGTGTATTGTTGTGTTCACTATGCCGGTGATATGTATCTGCGAGTTGCTATGTGTTTTGCACGTGTGAGTTGCCCGTGGTCTGTGTGGGTGTGTGTGTAGAATGTGTGTGCATGTGTGTATGTAGGTGTGTGTGTATGTGCGTATGGGTGTGTGGTTATGTGTGTGTGTCACACCGTTGCCTGCTGCCCTGGATGTGTATGTTGTGTAGGCGTGTGTACTTTGGGTTTTCCCTACAGTGTCAGGTAGGTGTGTATACTCACAGTTGTTGTCTTTGACACTGGTTCCGGAGTCATTGTGTGAGCAGGAGCAGTGGGCGGACTTCCAGTTTGGGTTTCATGTCGGCTCCTGTCTGGTAAGTGTTCCTGAAGGTGAGTGTCTCCTGTTATAGAGTTGGTTTCCGGCAGGGTTTGCGTGGTAGTTCAACTGCAGCTGAAACCTTGGTGGTGTGCAGCCTCGTAATGTGTCCAGCTGGAACATGGTCCCCACCAGCCTGCAGGTGTCTACTACCGTCCTTGACAGCCTAACCGCACTGGCGGTAGTTTGGCTGTCTTCTGTTGGGAAGACTGCCTTGGTCATGATATGGCAGTCTTCCCCACCGGCCCGTTGGCAGTATGACCGCTGCCGTCTAATTGACGGTCATGGTCACGCCAGACTCATAATGACCCCCCTAAGCGTCTGGCAGATTTCATTAATATTCTCCAAACAGTGCCAAAGTTATAGGCAAATCAATGATTGGCTTATCAACTGACAGGATTTACAAAGCATAGGACTTCAGATGCCCTTTTAATAAAAAAAAAATGTTTTTGACTTGCCTACAACATTTGACCTCGTAGACAGATTTCCATCGAATTTGGCAGTCATTTGCCATAGTCAGCCAAGGTGTAGATTGCTGGTTTTTGTGACATTCCCTGTAGGGACAAAGAAGTTAAGGGCGGGGTAATAAAAGCTGCATTTTTCATTTTCGTTGTCATGGCTAATTTTGCCTATCCCGACAGTGAAAAAGGGTGAATGAATTTATGAGATATTTGGCATGAAATTAGATTTTTACTCAGAAAGTGTGCATTTGTTAATTTGGCCTATCTCTATGCACTAGTTTTTACTAGTGTTTAAATGTTGGGGGTGGCCTTGAAATGTTTAACAATTTTGTATGGCTTTGCTATTTAAAATCAAGATCTAGAAAATTGTGACTCCTGTCAATCACATTTTAATTTTTTTGACTCTCTAATGAAGTTGACTGAAAAGGGGGATTCTTTTTTTTTAAATCTAGAAATTTACAATTTTTAAAAAACAATTGCAATTTTTAAACTGTGGAAAAAACAATTCCAAAACCATGGGTGGCACCATAAGAAGGACCTTTGTTGTTAGGCCCTTTTAGAACCCGGGTTGGACATCCCTTTCTTAGTTTAGTTTCACAACTTGAAATATGAACATGTTTTCATATTTTAGCAAGCTTGCCTTTAGCAATTGTTTTTATATATTTTTTGTCATCTGCTTCTTCTAGGAAGGCAGAGTTCAAGCTGCACGTTCAATCGGCCTTGAACTACAGATATTCTGTATTCTTTGTCTAAGCCTAGGACACACAGGACATGATATGCTAACGTGTATTTTAGCTTCTATCTCCGAGATACAGCATTATATCAGAGCTGCTGCCCAAATGAGGCATGGGTCATTATATAAAGTACACTATGGCCCTCATTCTGACCCTGGCGGTCGGTGATAAAGCGGCGGCCAACCCGCCAACAGGCCGGCGGTCCAAAATATGCAATTCTGACCCTGGCGGGAACCGCCAACACAGCCCGCCGCATTAACACTCCGCCCGCCACGGCGGAACAAACAAACAGCGCGGCGGTCCCCGCCAACAGCCAGGCGGCAGACAATGTACCGCCCACCCTATCACGACCCACCAATCCGCCACCTTTTCCGGGGCGGGAGCACCGCCGATAAAAACACGGCGGAAACAGACTACGAACGGGAAAACGCTCACCTCTACGCACTCCACGCGAGATTCCGGCAGTATGGAACCCGAGTTGCAGGTCATCCCCGCACTCCTATACCTGCTCATATACCAGGAGCACGCCCGGCGGCGCGGAAGACATCGGTGAGTACTGCACCTACGACACAGGGGAGGGAAAAGATTACCGGCACACACCCACCCACCCATACCCACTACAACACACACATCAATGCATTCCCACAGATCACTGTCACAACCCACAAACCCCCCCCCCCCCGAAATAATGCAAAGACCAAAAGAAGAGATCATAAACGGGCAGATATATTGAAATATGGACACCAGTAATCCCAATAAATAAATAAACTATGTACAAAATATATACAGCTACTAAATGTAGTCCAACCACTGTCCGTGGACCACAGGGGTCCTGTGCAAAGGGGCAAGGCCCAGTCCCACGACAAGAACTCCACGGAGAGAACACTGCAGGGGCATCAGAAAGAAAATAGGACAGGCACCTCAGGGGGAAGGGAAGGGGGGGCACCTCAGCCACTTGAGTACACGACGCCAGATCCACGAGGGGACTCCATGACCACTGGGCCATCCTGGGGAGTGCAAAGCCACAGTCCATACAGTCCATACAGTGGGTGGCCTGCCCACTGGGCCATCCTGGGGAGTGCAAAGCCACAGTCCATACAGTCCATACAGTGGGTGGCCTGCCCACTGGGCCATCCTGGGGAGTGCAAAGCCACAGTCCATACAGTCCATACAGTGGGTGGCCTGCCCACTGGGCCATCCTGGGGAGTGCAAAGCCACAGTCCAAACAGTCCATAACAGACCCCACTGCCACTGGAGGAGGCATGTTGGCCAGAGGACATCCTGCAGCCCTGCCCGAGATAGATCCTGCCCTGCCACGTCTGCCAAAGGGCCAGCGGTTCTTGCCTGGAAGGGCCCAGTTCAGCGCTTCTTGCCTTGAAGGGCCCAGTTCAGCGCTTCTTGCCTTGAAGGGCCCAGTTCAGCGCCTCTTGCCTTGAAGGGCCCAGTTCAGCGGGTCTTGCCTTGAAGGGCCCAGTTCAGCGGTTCTTGAGACGGCGGGGCCCAGCAGAGCGGTTCTTGAGACGGCGGGGCCCAGCGGAGCGGTGCTTGAGACGGCGGGGCCCAGTTCAGCGGTGCTGGAGACGGCGGGGCCCAGTTCAGCGGTTCTTGAGACGGCGGGGCCCAGTTCAGCGGTTCTTGAGACGGCGGGGCCCAGTTCAGCGGTTCTTGAGACGGCGGGGCCCAGCGGAGCGGTTCTTGAGACGGCGGGGCCCAGTTCAGCGGTGCTGGAGACGGCGGGGCCCAGTTCAGCGGTTCTTGAGACGGCGGGGCCCAGTTCAGCGGTTCTTGAGACGGCGGGGCCCAGTTCAGCGGTGCTGGAGACGGGGGGCCCAGTTCAGCGGGGCTTGAGACGGCGGGGCCCAGTTCAGCGGTTCTTGAGACGGCGGGGCCCAGTTCAGCGGTTCTTGAGACGGCGGGGCCCAGTTCAGCGGTTCTTGAGACGGCGGGGCCCAGCGGAGCGGTTCTTGAGACGGCGGGGCCCAGTTCAGCGGTTCTTGAGACGGCGGGGCCCAGTTCAGCGGTTCTTGAGACGGCGGGGCCCAGTTCAGCGGTTCTTGAGACGGCGGGGCCCAGTTCAGCGGTGCTGGAGACGGCGGGGCCCAGTTCAGCGGGGCTTGAGACGGCGGGGCCCAGTTCAGCGGTTCTTGAGACGGCGGGGCCCAGTTCAGCGGTTCTTGAGACGGCGGGGCCCAGTTCAGCGGTTCTTGAGACGGCGGGGCCCAGCGGAGCGGTTCTTGAGACGGCGGGGCCCAGTTCAGCGGTGCTGGAGACGGCGGGGCCCAGTTCAGCGGTTCTTGAGACGGCGGCCGGTCTATGGCCAACTGCTCATTGCCTGGTGGTGCCCTCCTGGGCAGCGGGGATGGTGCTCCTTCAATGCCCACCTGGGCTGTGGGTGGTGGGGCCCTCCTGGCCAGCTGGGCTGGGTCCTCCCTGGGCAGCGGCTATGGGGGTGGTGGGCTCCTCCTGGGCAGCAGGCCTGCTGCCTGACCTCTCCGACTTGCTGCCCTTGCCCTCCTTAGTCGGGAGTCTGTGGCCCTTTCCTCCCTTTGGAGCTGTGGCTGGTGACTGTCTCTGGGTGGTGTCCGGGGGGGATGTAGAAGCCGGGCTCCTGCGGCGCCCCTTCCGCCTTCTGCTCCTCTTCCCAGGGGGTGGGCTGGCTGTCCCCTTGCTGCTGGGCGAAGATCCAGACATGCGGGCTGGTGGGCTCCAATACCCCTGCACCCTTGTCAAGGGGGCTGCAGGGCTGGTGGCGGCTGAGGTGCTCTTCTTACCCCGACGAGAAGGAGGGGGGGGCTCAGGGTCAGGAAAGAAGTTAGCAGTGGCGAGGAAGAGTTTCTTGGGACAATGGAGAGTGGTAGGTACAGTGGGAATGGGAGTGGAGGGAGAGGATGTGGTTGTAGGTGAGTCACGTTTGCTGTCTTTGGGTGCAGGTGCAGGAGGGATAGGCTGTCGTGAGGTGGATGGCTGTTGGGTGGGTGGGTGGCTGCGTTTGTGTGGTGTGGAAGAGGGGGTGACAGACACAGTGGGAGAGGACACAGGGGACGTGTAAATGGCAGTGGGGGTGGTGACTGCACGTGTGCGGACTGGAGTGGAGGGTGTGCTGGTGATGGTGAGGTGAATGGAGGTGTGAGTGTAGACGTCACAGGGAGGGAGGAGGGAGACGAGGAGGTGGGGGTCACAGAGGTGGTAGTGACTGTTGGCATGTCTGCATCTGAATGTTGCGTGTGTGAATGTCTGCGTGATCTGTGGTGCTTATGTTTGGATGAGCTTCTCTTGGGTGTTGAGGTGTGTGCAGGCTGGTCTGATGGTGTGGGTGGGACAGGCAGAGGAACAGGAGACTGGGAGGAGGGAGTTAGTAGAGGGAGGCAGGAGACAGGGACAATGGCTGCCGTCAGTGCTGAGGCCAGAGCCTGGAACGATCGCTGATGGGCAGCCTGACCCGAATGAATGCCCTCCAGGTACGCATTGCTGCGATGAACCTCCCTCTCCACCCCCTGGATGGCATTCAAAAGGGTAGTCTGCCCAACAATGAGCATTCGGAGGAGGTCAATGACCTCCTCACTGAGGGCAGCGGGGGTAACAGGGGCAGGGCCTGACGTGCCTGGGGCGAAGGAGATGCCCGGCTTCCTGGCAGAGCGGGCACGGGGCGAACGCTGAGGGGCTGCTGGGAGGGCGGAGATGGTGCGCTGGGTGGCGGCTGTACCTGTAATGGCGGGGGGCACGGATGGTGCCACCCCCGCAAGGGAGCTCCCTTCCGAGGACGTGTCGGTGTCGCTGCAGGGTCCAGTCGTCCCCGTCGTGGAGCTCCCCTCGCCCTCCGTCTCACTGGTCCAGTCTGACTCTGTGGCATGGCCCTCCTGGGCCATGTGAGATGCAGCTCCCTCCTGCCCCGATGCCACTTCTCCTCCGCCTGATGATGCTGATGCACACAAGCACAGAAAGACAAACAAAATGGGGGGGGGAGAGAGAAATAAAGGGATATTGAGTACATGGATCTCCGGTACAGTTAGCGGACATGACAGACACAGATGCCCCCTGCACTAAGTTGCGCACTTGGGGTCCGCTACGCATTCCGTGGAACATGCCCTACACGCCTAGAGTTGACAACTGCACCCATGGATGACACGGCCCAGGGATGGCTGTACTGACAAACTACTGAGGGTGGTGGCTGGGGACACAGGGGCTTACGGGGGTGCCCAGCCTACAGATATCGCCCTGGCCTAGGGGGACCCACAGCCCTCCTCCCCCACCCAGACACCTCCACTGCGCGACAACAGAGTAGATAATGCTTGTACTCACCCCCTTGTGTCTGCTGTGCTGCCCTCACGCGCCCATCCTAATCAGGGTAGGCCACCGCCAGGATCCGGAACATCAGGGGGGTCAGTTGACGGCAGGCACCCCGCCTACGTTGGGAGGCCATCCCCAGCAGAGACTCGGCGGTCTTCTTGGTCCCGCGGCGGATGTCCTCCCACCTCTTGCGGCAGTGGGTGCCCCGTCGATGGTGGACCCCCAGGGTCCGGACTTCCTTGGTGATGGCACGCCAAATCCCGATCTTCTCATGGGCGCGGACCTATGTGACACGTACAGGGAGGGAGAAATACCACGTTCAAGTTTGTCTGCATTTTCCTTGCCAGTGGCCCAACGCCCCCCATCCCCGCCAGGCCCCCCGCCATGCCCCCCACCAGGCCCAACATGCCCCCCATCCCCGCCAGGCCCCCCGCCAGCCCCAACATGCCCCCCCATCCCCGCCATGCCCCCCGCCAGGCCCAACATGCCCCCCATCCCCGCCAGGCCCCCCGCCAGGCCCAACATGCCCCCCATCCCCGCCAGGCCCCCCGCCAGCCCCAACATGCCCCCCCATCCCCGCCAGGCCCCCCGCCAGCCCCAACATGCCCCCCCATCCCCGCCATGCTCCCCGCCATGCCCCCCGCCATGCCCCCCGCCAGGCCCAACATGCCCCCCATCCCCGCCAGGCCCCCCGCCAGCCCCAACATGCCCCCCCATCCCTGCCATGCCCCCCGCCATGCCCCCCACCAGGCCCAACATGCCCCCCATCCCCGCCATGCCCCCCGCCAGGCCCAACATGCCCCCCATCCCCGCCAGGCCCCCCGCCATGCCCCCCGCTAGGCCCAACATGCCCCCCATCCCCGCCATGCCCCCCGCCATGCCCCCCGCCAGGCCCAACATGCCCCCCATCCCCGCCAGGCCCCCCGCCAGCTCCAACATGCCCCCCCATCCCCGCCATGCCCCCCGCCAGGCCCAACATGCCCCCCATCCCCGCCAGGCCCCCCGCCAGGCCCCCAAGCCAGCCAGTGGCCCCAAATCCAGATTGAATTAAACTCACTTGTTGGTCTGGAGGATCGTAGAGTAGCGCATACTGGGGGAGGACCCCATCCACAAGTTTCTCCAACTCCTCTCCAGTGAAGGCAGGGGCCCTTTCCCCAGGCGCAGCAGCCATTGTCCCTTCCAGACCGAGGTCACAGCAACACTTGCAGTATAGGTCCTCTCCTGTGAAAGTTCAAGTCGCAAGTGGATAAGTAGATAGAAAATGGCGGTCACGTCCGCGGCGGTGCGTACCGCGGCGGTGCGTCCCGCCACCGCCGGCGCCCTTCGCCATTGGCTCCTGAAACCCATAGGCTTCAATGTTAACCAATGCGGCTTCGCGCCGCGGTCTTCGCCCGCCGCCCGCCGCGGTGTGCCACGCCAGCGCATTGACCTCACATCCCATTGTCACACTTCACAGGTCAGGCAGCCGCCATTTCCAGGGCCCACATGGCTCAATTTCAACTGCATCACACAGGCCTAGGCCTTGCATAGCCACTCAGACACGCCATTCACTGCATAGAGAATCGTTTACTGTGCTAGCTGTGAGTACGTACCTGTGGGTTGCTTGACTGTGTGCTCCATGTTGTCCTTCCTAGGCACCGTCCGCTGGGTTTGGCGAGGAGACGGATGAATCCTCCCGTGTACCGACCGCTGGTGGACCTGTCGACAATGGAAGAACGCCACATTATCCTGACCTACCGTCTTAACCGTGCCACTATCCATGAACTGTGTGCCCAGCTGGAGCCCGACCTGATGTCCCCCATCCGCCAACCCACAGGGATTCCCCCTCTGGTGCAGGTCATGTCACTACTCCATTTCTTGGCAAGTGGTTCATTTCAGACAACAGTGGGAATTGCTTCTGGGATGTCTCAGCCCATGTTTTCGAAGGTGTTATCCAGAGTGTTGTCTGCCCTGATGAAATACGTGAGGAGCTACATCATTTTCCCTGAGGTGGGCGAATTGGCTGCAGTGAAGGGTGATTTCTACACCCTTGGACATATTCCCAACGTCATTGGTGCCATTGATGGGACCCATGTGGCTTTGGTTCCCCCAAGAGACAGGGAGCAGGTGTACAGGAACAGAAAAAGTTACCATTCAATGAACATCCAGGTGGTGTGTTTGGCTGACCAGTACATCTCGCATGTAAATGCCAAATTCCCTGGGTCAGTGCATGACGCCTACATCCTGAGGAATAGCAGCATCCCTTACGTGATGGAACAGCTAGAGAGACACCGTGTATGGCTATTGGGGGACTCTGGGTACCCCAACCTGTCGTGGCTACTGACCCCAGTAAGGAATCCCCGGACCAGGGCAGAGGAACAGTACAATGAGGCCCATGGGCGTACTAGGAGGGTGATCGAACGCACCTTTGGCCTCCTAAAGGCCAGGTTTCGGTGCCTGCATATGACAGGTGGATCCCTAATGTACTCACCTAAGAAGGTGTGTCACATCATCGTGGCCTGCTGCATGCTTCACAACCTGGCTTTGCGCTGCCAGGTGCCTTTCCTGCAGGAGGATGGTCGAGACGGTGGTGTTGTGGCAGCGGTGGAACCTGAGGAGAGTGACGAGGAGGAAGACGACGGGGCTGAAACAGACAACAGGGACAGAATCATTGAACAGTACTTCCAATAGGACACAGGTAACAATTCAAAGATAATTTAGTAAATGTGAACTACTCTCCTGCATCTCTGCTGCCTGTCTATTTGCCCCAGTGTATGATGACTGAGTTGTGGCTTTTCCCTCCCTATTTCAGATCTGGGGTCCCCACTACGAGTCCTGTGCTTCGTTTCCCCATGGACTACAGCTTTGTGGCAGCTGTTTGTTGACTTCACTATGTACAAGGACATATTTGCACTGTCATGTCAATTACAATATATTGAAATCACAGCCAGACTCCAGATAGTTTTGTGCAAAATAGGTGTTTATTTAAGTGCTCAAAATGGGATGGGTGGTTTCAAGTGGGTGGGGGCTATGGTGAAGGAATGTCCATGGCAGAGTCCAGAGTAACAGTCACACAGGTGCATTGTCCAGAGGCCTGTGGAGAGATGGAGCATGGGCAGTTCAAGGATGGACAGGGTGACAATGTGGGACAGTGGGATGACATCAGGTGGTATCCATTGCTGGCGGGGGTCTTGACATCCTACTCTGTCTTCTTGCGAGATCTCAGGGCCCTCTTGCGGGGTGGTTCTTCTCCTGCAGGAGGTGGGGGTCTGGTGGGCTGCTGCTGTGCGGGGGCCTCCTGTCCACTAGCGCCGGCGGAGGTGGTTGGCTGTTCTTGGTCCAGGCTAGTGGCAGGGGCCCTTGGGTGTTGTTGAGTGTCCGTCCTGGTGTTGACGAGGTCCTGCAGCAGCCCTACCATGGTAACCAGGGTGGAGGTGAGGGCTCTGATGTCCTCCCTGTACCCCCGATAGTGTTCCTCCTGCAGTACCTGGATCTCCTGGAACCGGGCCAGTACCGTCGCCATCGTCTCCTGGGAGCGGTTGTATGCTCCCATGATGGTGGTGAGGGCCTCGTGGAGAGTGGGTTCCCTGGGCCCGTCCCCCCCCTGTCGCACAGCTGCCCTCCGAGTTGCCCTGTTTCCCTGGGCCTCTGCCCCCTGGCCGGTGTGCCCACTACCACTGCCCCCAGGTCCCTGTTGTTGTTGGGGTGGTGGGTTATCCTGGGTGCCCTGTAGTGGTAGACACACCGCAGATTGACGCGCCCTGGAGACAGAGGCATGGGCCCGCTGGGTGGGAGCTGTGCTGGTGTTCCCAGAGGGGTTTGGGTCTGTAGTGGCCTGGGCCTGTGTGAGGGGAACCGACTGTCCAGAGGTCCCCGATGGTCCGGGCTGGTCATCGGTGTCCAGGTCGACAGAGCTGCTGTCATCGCTGACGGCTTCTTGGGTGGGGGGTGTGGAGAATTCTGGGCCCTCCGCGGCGGTGTGTTGACGGTCGGGTCCTGCAGGGGTATAGAGGTATGGTTATTGTTTCAATGTGTGGCATATGGGTGTATCTGTGGGTTCCCGTGTCCCCAAGTGCTGGCATTCGTGTGTGGGGGCTTTGGTGAGGGTGGCTTGTGGGGGGGATGTGTATATGCATTGGGCATGCTTTGGTGATGGGTGTCCATGCTTAGTGGACGCATGCAGGCCTAGGTTTTGGGATGTGTGGGTTGTGATGGTGAGACATTGGCAGGGAATAGGTGTGCTGGGGGTGGGGGTGAGGATGGTGGTGGGGGTGAGGATGGTGGTGGGGGTGAGGGTGGGGGTGAGGATGGGGTTGGGGGTGAGGGTGGGGTTCGAGGATGGGGGTGAGGGTTGGGGTATGATTTGGCATGCAGGTGGGGGGGAAGCAGTAGTGAAGCTTCAACTTACCAGTATCCATTCCTCCGCCGACTCCTGCGAGGCCGTCAGGATGCAGGATGTTCAAGACTTCCTCCTCCCATGTTGTAAATTGTGGGGGTTGAGGTGGGGGTCCTCCGCCAGTCTTCTGCACGGCGATGTTGTGCCTGGATACCATGGAACGCACCTTCCCCCGTAGGTCGTTCCATCGCTTCCTGATGTCTTCCCGATTTCTGGGGTGCTGTCCCACAGCGTTGACCCTGTCGACAATCCTCTGCCATAGCTCCGTCCTCCGGGCAATGCTGGTGTATTGTATCTGTGTGCCGAACAGCTGGGGCTCTACCCGAACGATTTCCTCCACCATGACCCTGAGTTCTTCGTCTGAGAAGCGGGGGTGTCTTTGGGGTGCCATGGGGTGGTGTGTATGATGTGTGGGGTGGAGTATGTGTAGTTAAGTGTGTTGAGTGTGGTGGTGTGTGTTGTTTTGTGTGTGGATAGTGTGTGGGTGATGGTGTGGAGTGGCTGTGGCTGCTAGTTTGTGGATGGTGGTGTCTCGCTCTGGCCTTCTTTCAGAATTTTTTGGCGTAGGGGTTTGTGGGTGATGTGGGTGTGTGTTTTATATTGTATTGTGTGTGTGGGAGTGGTGTGTGTATGTGTATCAGGTGTGTGGAATTCAAATCGTCCAATGTGGCTGAGTTTTGTTTGTTTGTGTGTATTCTGACCGCGGCGGTGTGTCCCGCCAATGGAATACCGCGTTTGAATGACCGCCGCGTGGATTCGTGGGTCGTAATGGCATGGGCGTATTTCTGTTGGCGTGACGGTGGAGGTTTTGTCACCTCCACTTTTCCGCCGACCGCTGGTCTGGCGGTCTGTTGTGGCTGTCGGATTTTCTGAGGTTTGCCTTCTGCGGGTCAGAATGACCGTGGCGGGTTTCCGCGACCGCGGCGGGATTATGGAGGATTTCTGACCGGCGGTAGGCGCCTTTTACCGCCGAGGTCAGAATGACCACCTTAGACCCAATGGGGGTAGAGGGCATGCCAGTCATGACCAACCTGGGATGCTTTCCTTTTGACTGACAGCTTTGCAGATGCAGGCACTGATACCTCAGCCTCCTGAGGAGATTGGCATCTGCATCACAGACAGACCCCTGCTATTCTATCCAGGTATGGGGTTGGGGCGAATCCTTTAGGTTGGGCCAGGCCGAGAGTTACAACCACTATGCTCTCAGAATTAGTAACAGGGTTTTTTAGTAGGAACATCTAGACTCTCTTGAAACACACAATATGGTGGGATTGTTTACCTTCTTCACTTTTGCTGTCATGTTGGTTACTGTGCTCTGTTTCATCTGCCTAATTATCTCAGCATGTGCCTTTTATACTCAAATGCGAATACTTCAATAAATTCATTGAAGTCTATCTTGCATCTTGTATTACACCTTGGTGTGGGTGAGTAACTGAGCGAAAGAAGTGTGATCTGTTTCCACAACTTCCCTGAGGAGTCAGAGTGTCATGTTGAGGTTTCTAATAATCACCTTTTGTCCCAACAGGTTTTGGTGGTCACGGTGCGCACTGTAAGCTAGCCAGGAGTTAGGTTGACAGCTGTCAAGCAGCGTGGGGTGCACTCAATCCCCCACACTCTTTGGTGCTGCCATCCTAAACATGCTGTCCCATTACCAAAATGGAAACCACATAACATGGCGCCACCAACATTTAAGGTCAGGTACTTATTCCACGTATCTCCTGAGTAGTTCTCCCTCGTATGCCAAAGGTGAACTATAAATTTTTTTATACAGAGATGTTCATGGTGTTGGGGAAAATCCCCTTCCTAGTCTGTAGGTTGTTCAAGTTTGAACTTTAAAAGGATACCCCATATGGTGTTTGTATCTCTGAAGTCTATTTAAAAATGGCACAACCAGTTGTAATTCCACTCAATTGTAGACATGCTGTCACACAACACTTACTAGCAAATGGGCTACAGAATCGGGGTGAAGATGGTACATTTTTGGTTGAGGCACATCATGTGTACAGAACTGAAGCATTTTACTCGAAGGTAAATTTTCCTGCAGTCAATGCTAACACAAATACATTCCACACATATATACGGTGGCCAGCTCAATAGAACAATACAGCACATACAGTTATTTAAAAATACCACTAACATACCAGGATCAGCAAAACGTGTTCCAAGGTGCCCTTCCCCACTTAGTTGAACATGTTAGATTGGGTGCCCTCAGTAATGACA
The DNA here is from genome assembly GCF_031143425.1 of Pleurodeles waltl. NCBI lineage: Eukaryota > Metazoa > Chordata > Amphibia > Caudata > Salamandridae > Pleurodeles > Pleurodeles waltl. Next base: position 1,663,892,206 of record NC_090440.1, read on the forward strand.
GGGCCTCATGACCAGTTTTGGCTATATATACCCTTATCCAAACAAACAAAATTTTAAAGAACCAGCTTTACGGTCATTATATAGTAGCTTAGAAAGAATATACAAATGCTTAATACAGTGCGTAATGCGAACACTGAATACTGCCCCAGCAAGGGCTGCTCCAGCTGTTCAAAACCAATTGGCTACACCTGGTAACTATCAGTGCAATTATGGGTAAAGTTCCCGTCATGCGTGAAGAAATTATGTTCTGGATTGCACAAAAAAAACTGATCAATTGGAAGCAGAGTTTCCCATACAGGAGCCCACGATAAACATAGAATTCCCACAATATGTGCTTTTTTTAATAGTACCCTCCATTGATGATTGTGCTACATGGGGCACAGTTTTTGCACCAGTTTATACCATAACACATGGTACAGCATCAATTTTGGTTCTTCCGGAGGTGTTGAAACAAATTCAAAATGATCATGGGCTGCCCTGGCCCTCAATTTAGGGATGAAATTAATGGGCAATTGTGTAACAGTCTCCTTAATTATTTAGGAAATATTAAAGGGGAAGCAGCAGCACTGACAGTATGCCAATGGCTCACACAAGTTCAACAAACAGACCAGGAATGAGAGCTACCAAAAATAATTACCAAGCTGTACACTAGTATAGGTTGGGATAATTTGGGGGCCAGACTAAAGAAACCACTACTGAAGTAGAACCCGAAAAGGATAGTCGTACCAAGCAAGCACAACAGTCTTCTAAAAAATGTTGGGACAAACCAAAGTCTGATAAAGATAATGTAAAACGGGCAGAATCTACGCATTTGGAGACCTCAAAGAAACTATGGTGGTCATTACAACATTGGCGGTATAAGGCACTTACCGCCGTGCAGAAGACCGCCAATACACCGCCGCGACCGCGGTAGACCGCCACAGCTATTATGACACTATGATCACGGAATCCGCCAAAATTCAGACACCCACACAACACCGCCACACCAAAGGTCAGTGATAAACTGTCGGAAACAAATCCTCCACCTCCACGCCAACAGAAACACGCCCATGCTATTACGACACACGAATCCACGCGGCGGTCTTTCAACCGCGGTATTCCATTGGCGGTACACACCGCCGCGCTCAAAATACACACACATCTCCAAAACACCGCCACATTGGACAATTCAAAATACACACACCTGATACACATACACACACCACTCCCACACAACCAATACCATATAAAACACACACCCACATCACCCACAAACCCCTACAACCAGAAATTCTGAGAGAAGGCCAGAGAGACAGCACAGCTATTGACAACCCCAACACACAGAGGCACACAACACCATCACCCACACAACATCCACGCACAAAACACCACATACCACTACACTCATCCACACTCATCAACACATACAACACCCCACACATCACACATCACACCCCATGTCACGCCAAAGACACCCCCGCTTCTCCGAGGAGGGGCTCAGGGTCATGGTGGAGGAAATCCTATGGGTAGAGCCACACCTATTTGGCTCACAGGTACAGCACACATCAATAGCCAGGAAGATGGAGCTATGGCGCAGAATAGTGGACAGGGTCAACGCAGTGGGACAGCACCCAAGAAATAGGGATGACATCAGGAAGCGGTGGAACGACCTATGGGGGAAGGTGCGTTCCGTGGTATCAAGACACCACCTTGCGGTTCAGAAGGTGTGCTACATCATCATCGCCTGCTCCATGCTCCATAATTTGGCATTGCGACGCCAGGTGCATTTTCTGCAGGAGGATGATCCAGATGACGGTGTTGTGGCAGCTGTGGAGCCTGTGGATCCAGTGGACAGTGATGAGGATGAAGCTGAGGATGAAGGAAACGACAACAGGGAGTCAGTCATACAGCAATATTTCCAGTGACACACAGGTGAGAACATTTTCAGGTTTAACATTACATTAACTTTCACACGTCTACCTCTATCCTGTACCTACATTTCACTCACTATTTGTTAATTGAGTTGTACCCTTCCATTTCAGTTTCACAAGTGTGGTAACCTACGTGTCAACTGCCACCAGGGCAGGCAGTAGGACCCGGAGCCAAGGCAGTGGCAGCCCACCCCCTGTAAAGGCTCAGAAAATGGAGAGTGGACGACGGGACCGTCTTAAGACTCCTGGTGGGACAACAAGTGACATGGGATCGAAGGCGATTGGTGAGTCAGCTGTAACTCCAACAAAGGTGGGGAAGGTCCAGAGGAAGTCTGCCCAGCCTGTTGTGAGTGTCACGGTGGAGAAGTGCGCCGTCATATCCGGCGGTCCAGACACAACCGCCAGCACCGTTGTCACTGGTCCAGAGACCACCGCCAGAGTCACAGGCCAGGAGGGCCCAAGTATCGTCACTGGTCCAGAGACCACCACCAGAGTCACAGGCCAGGAGGGCCCAAGTATCGTCACTGGTCCGGAGACCACCGCCAGAGTCACAGGCCAGGAGGGCCCAAGTATCATCACTGGTCCGGAGACCACCACCTGAGTCAAAGGCCAGGAGGGCCCAAGTATCGTGACTGGCCCGGAGACCACCGCCAGAGTCACAGGCCAGGAGGGCCCAAGTATCGTCACTGGCCCGGAGACCACCGCCAGAGTCACAGGCCAGGAGGGCCCAAGTATCGTCACTGGTCAGGAGACCACCGCCAGAGTCACAGGCCAGGAGGGCCCAAGTATCGTCACTGGTCAGGAGACCACCGCCAGAGTCACAGCCCATGAGGGGCCAGGATGCCACAGCCCCGCTGGTCAATGATGGAACGTCATGCCACACACCAATGTCCGTATCAGAACCGCCATGGCAAAGCACCGCTGAACAGGGCAAAGACCGCCATGGCAAAGCACCGCTGAACAGGGCAAAGACCGCCATGGCAAAGCACCGCTGAACAGTCCTGAAACGCCATGGCAAAGCACCGCTGAACAGGGCAAAGACCGCCATGGCAAAGCACCGCTGAACAGGGCAAAGACCGCCATGGCAAAGCACAGCTGAACAGTCCTGAAACGCCATGGCAAAGCACCGCTGAACAGGGCAAAGGCCGCCATGGCAAAGCACCGCTGAACAGGGCAAAGACCGCCATGGCAAAGCACCGCTGAACAGTCCTGAAACGCCATGGCAAAGCACCGCTGAACAGGGCAAAGACTGCCATGGCAAAGCACCGTTGAACAGGGCAAAGACCGCCATGGCAAGGCACCGCTGAACAGTCCTGAAACGCCATGGCAAAGCACCGCTGAACAGGGCAAAGACCGCCATGGCAAAGCACCGCTGAACAGGGCAAAGACCGCCATGGCAACGCACCGCTGAACAGTCCTGAAATGCCATGGCAAAGCACCGCTGAACAGTCCTGAAACACCAGGGCAAAGCACCGCTGAACAGGGCAAAGACCGCCATGGCAAAGCACCGCTGAACAGGGCAAAGACCGCCATGGAAAAGCACCGCTGAACAGTCCTGAAACGCCATGGCAAAGCACCGCTGAACAGGGCAAAGACCGCCATGGCAAAGCACCGCTGAACAGGGCAAAGACCGCCATGGCAAAGCACAGCTGAACAGTCCTGAAACGCCATGGCAAAGCACTGCTGAACAGGGCAAAGACCGCCATGGCAAAGCACCGCTGAACAGGGCAAAGACCGCCATGGCAAAGCACCGCTGAACAGGGCAAAGACCGCCATGGCAAAGCACCGCTGAACAGTCCTGAAACGCCATAGCAAAGCACCGCTGAACCGGGCAAAGACCACCATGGCAAAGCACCGCTGAACAGGGCAAAGACCGCCATGGCAAAGCACCGCTGAACAGGGCAAAGACCGCCATGGCAAAGCACCGCTGAACATGGCAAAGACCGCCATGGCAAAGCACCGCTGAACAGGGCAAAGACCGCCATGGCAAAGCACCGCTGAACAGTCCTGAAACGCCATGGCAAAGCACCGCTGAACAGGGCAAAGACCGCAATGGCAAAACACAGCTGAACAGGGCAAAGACCGCCATGGCAAAGCACCGCTGAACAGGGCAAAGACCGCCATGGCAAAGCACCGCTAAACAGTCCTGAAACGCCATGGCAAAGCACCGCTGAACCGGGCAAAGACCACCATGGCAAAGCACCGCTGAACAGGGCAAAGACCGCCATGGCAAAGCACCGCTGAACAGGGCAAAGACCGCCATGGCAAAGCACCGCTGAACAGTCCTGAAACGCCATGGCAAAGCACCGCTGAACAGGGCAAAGACCGCAATGGCAAAACACTGCTGAACAGGGCAAAGACCGCCATGGCAAAGCACCGCTGAACAGGGCAAAGACCGCCATGGCAAAGCACCGCTGAACAGGGCAAAGACCGCCATGGCAAAGCACCGCTGAACAGGGCAAAGACCGCCATGGCAAAGCACCGCTGAACAGTCCTGAAACGCCATAGCAAAGCACCGCTGAACCGGGCAAAGACCACCATGGCAAAGCACCGCTGAACAGGGCAAAGACCGCCATGGCAAAGCACCGCTGAACAGGGCAAAGACCGCCATGGCAAAGCACCGCTGAACATGGCAAAGACCGCCATGGCAAAGCACCGCTGAACAGGGCAAAGACCGCCATGGCAAAGCACCGCTGAACAGTCCTGAAACGCCATGGCAAAGCACCGCTGAACAGGGCAAAGACCGCAATGGCAAAACACAGCTGAACAGGGCAAAGACCGCCATGGCAAAGCACCGCTGAACAGGGCAAAGACCGCCATGGCAAAGCACCGCTGAACAGTCCTGAAACGCCATGGCAAAGCACCGCTGAACCGGGCAAAGACCACCATGGCAAAGCACCGCTGAACAGGGCAAAGACCGCCATGGCAAAGCACCGCTGAACAGGGCAAAGACCGCCATGGCAAAGCACCGCTGAACAGTCCTGAAACGCCATGGCAAAGCACCGCTGAACAGGGCAAAGACCGCAATGGCAAAACACTGCTGAACAGGGCAAAGACCGCCATGGCAAAGCACCGCTGAACAGGGCAAAGACCGCCATGGCAAAGCACCGCTGAACAGTCCTGAAACGCCAAGGCAAAGCACCGCTGAACAGGGCAAAGACCGCCATGGCAAAGCACCGCTGAACAGGGCAAAGACCGTCATGGCAAAGCACCGCTGAACAGTCCTGAAACGCCATGGCAAAGCACCGCTGAACAGTCTTGAAACGCCATGGCAAAGCACCGCTGAACAGGGCAAAGACCGCCATGGCAAAGCACCGCTGAACAGTCCTGAAACGCCATGGCAAAGCACAGCTGAACAGTCCTGAAACACCATGGCAAAGCACCGCTGAACAGGGCAAAGACCGCCATGGCAAAGCACCGCTGAACAGTCCTGAAACGCCATGGCAAAGCACCGCTGAACAGTCCTGAAACGCCATGGCAAAGCACCGCTGAACAGGGCAAAGACCGCCATGGCAAAGCACTGCTGAACAGTCCTGAAACGCCATGGCAAAGCACCGCTGAACAGTCCTGAAACGCCATGGCAAAGCACCGCTGAACAGGGCAAAGACCGCCATGGCAAAGCACCGCTGAACAGTCCTGAAACGCCATGGCAAAGCACCGCTGAACAGTCCTGAAACGCCATGGCAAAGCACCGCTGAACAGGGCAAAGACCGCCATGGCAAAGCACTGCTGAACAGGGCAAAGACTGCCATGGCAAAGCACTGCTGAACAGGGCATGCACCGTCTAGGAATGAATGGACCGCCACATCAGGCATCCTTATCCCATGTGCAGCTGGGACAGTGACAGGACAGGTACTTTCACGTGGAGACTCATCCAGTCTGGGCACCAGTCCCCCTCCAGAACCAGTGGAGACCTGCATCTACTTGAGAGACTGTGGCTTTGCACTCCCCAGGATGGCACAGTGGGCAAACCACCCACTGTAGTGACTTGAGAGACTGTGGCTTTGCACTCCCCAGGATGACAAAGTGGGCAAACCACCCACTGTAGTGACTTGAGAGACTGTGGCTTTGCACTCCCCAGGATGGCACAGTGGGCAAACCACCCACTGTAGTGACTTGAGAGACTGTGGCTTTGCACTCCCCAGGATACATCAATGGGCAAGGAGCCCCGTCGTGGATCTGGCTTCGCATTCATCTGGCTGAGGTGCCTCCCCTTCCCTTTCCCCTGAGGTTCCTGTAGTGTTTCTATCTGATGCCCCGGCAGTGTTCTCTCCGATTTTGGTCAGGTATCTATTGTGGGCCTCGCCCATGCTTTTTTGGACTGATGGTGCACAGACATTGTTGTGTACATATCTGCACTACTTCTCGGATTGTATGTGTAAATAAGTGTGATTTTGAGATAGGTATATCTGTATATTTTTGTATGACATGTATATTGGCACATTACAATGTTTGCCGGATTTTCGCATTGTCTTTGCATTCTTCCGGGGGGATTGTGGGTTGTTCTTGTGATTTTTGTGACTGCATTGGTGTGCATGTTGTGATATGCGAGGGTGGGGGTGGGGGTGTTTGGTGGGTGTCCCCCTAACTTTTTCCTCCCCCATCCCCTGTGTCGTAGGTGCAGTACTCACCGGTATCTTCTGCGCCTACGTAGCTGTTGATCGTAAAGGAGCAGAAAAACAAGGGCAGGTAGGATTTGTAATTCAGGCTCCATGGTGTCCTCCTTCCTCGTGGGATGTGTTGAGGTGAGCGTTTTCCCATAGCAAAAGCTCTGTTTCCGCCGTGTTTTGAACCGCGTTGCATCCGCCCCGGAAAAGGTGGCGGATTGGCGTGTTGTAATAGTGTGGGCGGTACATTGGCTCCCGCCTGTCTGTTGGTGGTAACCGCCGCACTGCTTGTCTGTACCGCCGTGGCGGTCGGAGTGTTAAAGTGGCTGTCTTTGTTGGCGGTTTCCGCCAGTGTCATGATTGCCTTTTTTTGTCCGCCGGCCTGTTTGCGGTATTACCGCTCCTTTAACACCGTCCGCCAGGGTTGTAATGACCCCCTATATCATTTAAGAAACCGTGACAATTTGAAACAACCTGACAGGTGTCAGTATAGTGATACACTCTCTTCTTGTTTCGTTCGGGAGTCATCTGACAAACGGACCGAGGGAAGTGAGCAGTCAGACATAGAAAGGAGGAGGATGTCAAACCAGAAAAGGACTTACAATGCTTATCTGACATTATAATAAAAAAGGAAGAGAAACTTACACAACAAAAACCACAGTTTAAAAAGAAGGTGGTTGCGGAGATTTTGGCTAAGTATGTCTCAAATATTGAGTACATTACGGAAGAACAGGATGTGGGTAGTGACTCTGCTACACAGCGCAACAGAGTTCACAATCTTCAAGAGTTTCTGGATTTAGGGCAACTAGCATCTACATTGAAGTCAAAGTCCCTGACAGGCAGGTCACCCCTCCTGATCGTGTTCATAAATTAAACATCCAAATTGAAGAAATCATAATGCGCACAATTAAAGTAATTTTCTGGGAAAGTTTATGATATTCTTCTGGCAGAAAAGGATTGGCCTCCAGACTTTGTCAGAATGCTCCCACAAGCAGAAGATGCCATTTTGCTATCTTTTTCAGTCCTAGTTCCAAATCCAATAAAAGAAGCCTTTGCCGCAGATTGGACTAAAACATAGGCTCCAGTGCTGTACGGCAAAATTGTGGGCTGGGATATGGACTCTCCCTACTATGTTATAAATATACGGTCCAGCCCACAAGTACAACCTCAGTACTCAATAAAGCAATATGGAAAAGCCCCTGTGACATAACTTCTCTCATAACTTGAGAACCAGGGAGTACTTTAACCCTGTGTATATCCAATGAGCAACCCTTTGTTTCCCAGACCATTCATACAGAATAGCCTTAGATTTCAGACATTTAAATAGTCATGCTCACACATTTGCTATACAAAATTCACATAGCACAGCTTTAATGAACAACATTATCTGTAAAAAATACAAAACAACCTTGGCTAGTTCCAATGTTTTTTTGTGCCAGAATACAAATAAAAATACAAAACAACTTTGGATATTTCTAATGTTTTTTTCTGCCAGAATATAGCGCTTGAAAGCAGGGATTTAACCTCTTTTTCCACACTCGGCTCTTAACTCCGAATTTGTCGACTCACCCAAGGGTAAAAGAACAGATTTGGCTTGTTCTCAGTCCATGTAACATCAGTATCGCATGATATTGATCCTGAGGCGTTGTCTTATGTAGATGATGTTTATCTAACAGATGATGACCTCAATACACATATTGCCAGGGTAGATCCAATTGTATTCGAATTTGCTGAACAAGGCTACAAATTTAACTTTAAGAAAACAAGATTGCTTTTCTCAGTGTCCGATTCTTGGGATACAAACATTCGAATGAAAGGTAGGGTCTGATACCTCACTTCCTAGAAAGGTGTGCACAATTACATCAACCAAATACCATCCAACATTGCAATCCTTGTTAGAATTCTTCAATTTTGGCAGAACATATGTACCAGATTATGAACAGCAAATAAAACCACTTTATGGTTTAATTTGTTGTGATTTTTCTAGCAAACATTAGACACACCAGCACACACAAACACTTAGATCATTACAGACTGACATTCTTGAAGCAAAACACTTACATACACGTGAAAATAAAACAAATTTGGTCATCCGGATAATTCCAGGTACCATTGGATTCACATAGATCACATTCAATGAAGGTATCAGAGTACCAATTGCATTTAAATTCAATTGGAGAAATGCTTTATGCATCCACTGAGAAAATATGGACTGCAGTTCAGATGGCCTTCATTATGGAGAGACCATTAGCCCAGTGCAAACGCATTATTGTCATTACCTCAGTTCCAGCCTTGAGGCTGTCACCAAGGCGAGCGTTCCTAAAGCTAAAGCATTACTCCATGATGGATACAGTGGGCTACCTCCTTGACCGCCACTGAAGTTGATTATGTTCTTGATCCAAAACTGCAAACTCAAGAATTTTTCTAATATGAACTTGAGTACCACATCCCCACTAATGTCATGCCTCTAGAACATTACAAATACTTCATTGATACAGATGATTTGGCACAACCTGTTGTAGGTACTAAATACCAGTACTCTGCAACTTGCACAGCCGTTTATGGAGTCATGAGGAATGGTGAGTTGCACCCTCAACAGACCAACACACAGTCCCTTGGGGACTGCACAGCCAAACTCACTGAGCTCAAAGCAATTATTCTGGCACTAGAACATACAAGTCCTGAATTCTCCACACTTATTGTGTGAAATCCTTATTATTGTGTCCAGTACTTTAATGAGAACTTACACTACTGGCACCTAAATGGTTTCAGAGATTCTAAAGGGAACACCATCAAGCAAAAATGCTCTAGAGAAAATGACAGACCTTAAAAACTATCTGCCACGGGCTCATGCAATACGTACACTGATCCTTCACCGTGTTGGAATACACATTGTAGGGAATTCATTGGTGGATGAAATGGCCAAGCCTACAGATGCAACAGTAATTGTTGCTATGATATCTTATTTCCATATGAAGGTGGATGATGACATTTTGGCTGCTGTAGATGCCTCGGCTGATGGCAAGCTGCTCCAAAAGCATACCCAACAAAATATTCCTACCACTTGAGTGCCCAAAACCTTCCTTATGTAACAATACCGGGGGTGGGTGTTCGTTTGAGCCCCAACCAAGATTGTAGTTTAGAACTAACTAATGCAATGCATGAGGTGTTGCTTCTGCCCTTGCTGGTGTGGCGGCTGTTATCTTAGCTTTACGAAAGTGTTACTTTGGTATGGTCTTTACAAACAGACCAAACAGTAAATCCTTAGTTGTGACATCTGTCAACAAATCAAAGGTTCCACCGTCAGGTACCCACAGAAGACACCCCCTCTTAGTGTCAAATAAGCCTATGTAGTGTGTGTGTACCTAGACCACTGCGGTCCCTTAAATTCAGATGGTTCATACAAATATATTCTACTAGCTGTAGATTCTTGCTCCAGATTCCTTTGGGTGTGGTCACACCAATCAGCTGATGCTTGAACAGTTCTTAAAGATTTGCAAGTCTTCATCAGGACATGTGCAGTTGCTGCATTCCATTCGGACCAGGGCCCTGCTTTTGCCTCTAGGGCTTACAGGGATGCTATTGGAAGGTTCGGGTTTAGCAGTGCATTATTCTTCTCCATATCATCCTGAGTGAAATTCCATTGTGGAAAGAAAAAACAAGACTTCAAGCAATCCTTAACAGCAAGAGCATTAGATTCAAGTCATAGTTGGATTCATCATCTTTGTGAGGTCCAGAGAGCATTAAGTATTCTGCGGCAAAGGTCTTTGGCTGGCCGTATCCCATATAAAGTCCTGTTTGGCATCTCCATGTTCATCTCAGATCCTGCACAGTAGACCTTGAGGATTCAGGGGTAGTTCCCTTACCCCTCTCACTACCCTACAGGAGCTACCTCTTCAAGTTTTAAACAATGCTGAAATTGTTTTCCCTAGGTTGGGGAGGGCGGAGAATGAACTCTTGCTGAGTCTGGTTACCGCTACAACTACAAGCCTCTGGTAATTTTATGAATATAGATTATTTTTCTTCAACCTCAACTCCTGCTTCAGTACATTGTATATGTAAGCTTTTCAATTTGCTTATACACAATCATTTCATTTTCCCATGGTTTTACCTATGGATTATATTGACATTGCTTGCTTTTCTTCTTTGAATAGGGTTGGTTGTTGTTTTCGTCTTGCTTATACATGGGCATTATCTTCCTGAACGCTCTGCTGTTGAATTTATGGATGAGGTTCTAAAACCATATTTATCCTCCTATAAAGTATGAAGAGACTTGTCCCTAGTGAACATTTCTGATGGGATTGTTATGGATAACGTGCCATCTGAGATTTTTGTCCTACTGAAATTACACAGATTCCTCATGCTTTTAAATTTGTAATGAATTATATTATCACACCTGGAGTTGTGTCTGATGACTGGGAAATTAAAACAGTTGATTGAATGCTTTCTGAGCTTAAATATTATACTCTATTTGAAAGTGAAGATCTGTATATGAATTTGGCTAATTTTGGTGAAATGTTTTGTTACGGACACCATTACCTGCATATAGCTAGTACCCCAAGTATAGATTCTAATTATACACAAAGGGAACATTGTCTAACTCCAACTTTGGGGAATTCTAAAACATATGTAGATACAGTCACATATTTTTCTGAGCACAGTGCTATTAATCCTGAGTCATATCATTTTAAATAGCCAACACCTAAAGCAAGGGAAGCCCTGCTTACAGACACCAAATTGATTTTTTCAAATGTATTTGTTTCCCAGTTAGCCATAGTGGGTTATGATTATTGGAAAAAGACATATGATTTAAAAACATTTTGGGGAACAAAAGACTGGTTGCTGCAAGGCATGGATGCTTTATTCAAACATGCTTAATCCCATTGCAAATGATTTTCTTCAGTGAAACTGTTCAGCAAACAACTTGCTTTCAGTTACAAAAGTCAAAGAAATGAATGTGCCCAGTATTCCCTCAACAGTGAAATTTGAAAATTGGCAAAGTGTTGTGAATTTTACAGAAGATCATCTCCATGGTGTGGTTAAGAATGGTACATTTAATTCAACACTTTCAGGTTCTGACTGGTAGTTATTATGGTCAGTGGACACAAAGGGTTGTCATGCATGTTTTATTAACTCTTCACGGGGTTTTAAAGCAAGCAGGCGGGACCCTTGTTACAGCAACACACAGGTATGGTGTGGAGAAATTATGTCAGCAATGGTTGCCACACTCCACATGAACAGCTGTTAAAGAACACCTCTCTCTCCTTTTCGAGGACACAGATTTGCAAAATGTCTTGCTAGGTCCTAGAAAACCACGCACTAAATGATTTTTGTGTGCAATATTCAATGAAATATGGAAGCTATAACAAATGGAAGCATCAAATAAATAAAGACAATGAAATATTTGAGAAAGCATTAGCCTTTGTCGATAATGGTATGAACCCACTGTCTACTCAAATTTACACTTAAAATAATATAGGGCCAGATGTACAAAGCCTTTTGCAGCTTGCAAACGACCCAATTCTCAGAATCAGGCCATTTGCAACCGGAAAAAGAGCATTATCCCATGTACCAAACCCTATTTGAGATTCAGTAACCTATTACCTAATTGCAAAATGGGTTAGCGATTCGGTATTAGGAAGGGCTGTGTTAAGGACGTATCTTCCTAATAGCGACTCGCTGTGGTATGTATGAATGTTTTGTGACTGAAATGTGGTTGCAAAACATTTGCTTTTTACCACAAACATCAATTTGATGGTATCCCATTTGCAAAAGGGAAAGGATCTCTAAGCGACCCCTTCCCGTTGTGAATGTTTGTAAAAACATTTCTACTCTGAAAAAAGTGAAAAGAAAACTTTTCGTTTTGTTCTCGAAACCCATCCTATTTTCCTTTAAGGAAAACAGGCTGCATTTAAAAAATAAACTTTGCTTTATTTAAAAACAAACACAGGCATGGTGGTCTACTGACCCCAGCAGGCCACCATCCCTGTGTTTTTAGTGATTCCCAATGGGTCGCAAATTGCAACCTACCTCATGAATAATAATGAGGTAGGTCAATTGCGACCTTTTGGGAATTGCAAATCAATTGATCAATCAGGATTTGTAAAGCACACTGTTGTACATAACTCTTTGTGATTTCCTAATAGTGAATTGCAAGAATTCGCTATTAGGAAATAGCAAACCCAAAGCTACGTACATCTGGCCCATAGTGTCATCTGCAATTGACATAATTCAGAACAACATGTCATCATTACAGCATGGACAGAGCCAGCTTAGGTCCATTGTACAGTTGAGTTGGACATTGCAAATCTTGAAGGGGAATTGTATGCCTTGGAAGCATGTGAACTCTACAGAGCTATTCACTTCTTTCAAACTTACTAGGAAACAACAGATAATGGCAAAGAAAGAATTTAGTTAAATCATGCTCAATATAGAAAAATTAGAGAAGTTGCCTCTTACAGTGGCAGAAACACCATCATCAGTGTGGTTAATAGATGAGGTGATTTCACTGCCGATTTCCACATTCCAATTTACTTCATGTCTCTAACATTTTCCAATAGGCAGATTCAGACGCATAGGAGAGATCTATATTCATGAGGTGTAGGAACTGCCTTTCCAGTACTAGTGTATGAGTAGGAAAAAAATACGTTTTTCCTAGCGGAAGTGAGTGTTGGCCATTCAATGGTTGTAAACAGGTGGTATTGCACGGCGCATGCATGCGTTGACAGCTAACATAGCCTGGAACTTGAATGCAGTTCCCGCCTCTTCGACTCGCACAGTATTTCAGTTACTTTTGAATAGAAGTTAGTTAATGCTGAGTGACCAAGGATGCTGTAAGATGAGAGCAGATGTGCCATATGTGATTTCTATTTCTCAAATAGTGACCTGCTGTGGAAATGTACTTTTCCTGCCCACACATGAGATAAAAATTTGAAATTTGTACCTTCACATTGCTACTTCCAATGTCAGTTTCAACAAGCTGAGCATACTAAACGCACTATTGCTGCAAAAATATGTGGCACTGTAAATTTTAATTCACAGAAGAAAATGGTAAAATAATTTCTCCCTCCCAAAAACAGGGGAAAACCCCCCCATGCTCACAGCCAAAGGACATGCATAGCAGAGGTTGGCTGCCTATGTTGGCAACCACATATGGGACGAACCCCGCAACTGGTTAGTTACTAGGCCTACCTCTCCTGTGCAGTCTTCCATAGGTTCGTTGATGGGCATGGCTTCCGGCCAGACAATCTGACCATCCACTTCAGTGCACAGCTAAAAGCAATGTTCAGCAGGGGGAGGCCTCATGGTGGTTTGAGTGAGGGGCTAGGCCTATGGCCAGGTCCTGCAACCAAACCTGATGCACACTACCAAATGCCTGCACATAATGGGTTGGCTGGCTGCTCTAGTTGATTAAAGGGCCTAATAGAGGGTAGTAATTCTAGGCCTCCAATTGGAAAGATCCATATTTCAGATGAATTATGTAATATTTGCAAACAACCTCTGATATATATGACAACCTCTTAAGATCAAGATTTCAGCTGATTTCAGGTGCCTTTAGAGTTGGTTGTAGGAGTCTAATGGGTATGACCTATTTTTTTAAATTCATGATTTCACCATACATTTATTACGGCTCACTTACGTTCGAGCTACAATCAGTTTGTATTATCTTTACTTCAGACTAATTTGACTAATAGGTTAATAGATATAGCTATACATACATTTACTGAAAAAAACAAAGGTGAAAGTGACATTATAGGTAGGTGAAAGTGTCTGTTACAAGATACCAATTAAAATTAGCATAAAAAACACTGAAATTCACTGGTTATAGTTAACTGAAGAAACTATGACTTGTACCCTCGCAATGCACAGTGTTGTCATCAATGATGTCATTTCAGATCTCATCGGTGATACTAATAATGTTGTCATAGAAAATTTCATGACTGATGTAATTTGTAAGATCATAAGCAGTTAAAGGTGAGGGAATGAGCTATGGTTTCTTCTACCCAGTGGCAACTATATTTTCACTGAAGAAAAGAAAGGCTTAAGTGGCATTATGGTTAGGTACAGTTAGAATATTTTACTTCACATTCAAATCAATCTGAGACATTCACTGAAAGAACCAAAGGTTAGGGTGACATTGTAGTTAGGTGAATATTTCAGTGAAAATTTTACATTTTAAATTAAAAAGAAACCTGATATCACAAGTTATGGTTAAATTAAGTAACTGTAGCTTGCGCCCTCACCATCCACAGCGTTGTCATTAATTATGTTATTTCAGATGTCACATTGATGTTATTAATGATGTCATAAATATGTCATGAGGGGAGTAACATGTACCCTGCCCTTTTTGTTGCTGTTCCATGGTACTGCAGTACTACCGCAAAATTAACTGGAGCTATGCTGAGCCGCTCAGTAGTACCATGGTACTGGAGCAATGCAAAACAAACATATTTTAAGTTGAGCCTAGTGGGTTTCCCTTTGAGATGGCCCACCAAGGCCAGGTGTTCAGGGTAGCTCTACCCTTCCCCCTTCTTCTTTCTTCTTTTTTTGCCCTAGGACACGAGGACCAAATCCTTGAGTCATGAAATGACAGCGTCAACTTTCTCTTCATGTTGCAGCCAGCCAATCAGATCACACGTTTTGAGCCCTCAGTGTCATAATCATGCTTCATCGCTACAGGCACATAAACTTTGAATCTTAATTCCTCAACAATTACTGAATGGATTTACAAGTCACAAAAAAAGTATGTTTTCTGGTTAAAGTTCTAGCAATCTGCCAAATGTGGTGTAATTTTATTCAGCCATCTTGACTGAGCACTGTTCAATATTCTTATGGGAAATTACATAACATGTTTTGGGACCCGCTTTTTCTCATCTACCGGTTGACAGACAACACTGAAACTTTTCACAAAGTTGCAGAAAGCTTTATGCAGATTTGTCAAACTGCATCAACTTTATTAGCAAACCAATGTAGGAAAGTCCTCCTTTTTTCCCTGGTCACCCCCAAAAATTTTGGACAGATACTGATGGTTACTCACTCTTGGCTGTGCCCTAGGTACTGATTACCAGTCCCAGGGCCAGTGGTCTGTGTAAAATGGATATGGAAATTAGGCTAATTATAATTGGCAGTATCAACCTACCTATAAGTCCATAGCATATGGTAGGACATGTAGGTTCAGGGACCCCAGCATAGGTAGTGTACCCATAGGTGCATTGCTGAGGTGCTAGTGTCATTTGAAAAGCAGGCCTGCCTTGCTGGCTGCTTTTAAACTAAAGTTATATGCAAATTCGATTCTGGAATTAAAGTACTTCCAAGGTCTTAAGCTCCCTTATTTTACATCTAGGTCACCCCTAAGGTGTGCCCTATGTGCCCTATGTGCCCCTAGGGTTGGGTCTCATGTAAGCAGAGACCTTATAAAAATGGTTTATAAGCCCTGGTGAGGTAAACTAGCCAAATTCATGTTTCCCTCACTGTAGTGAATGGCCTCCATAGGCTAAAATTGAGAGACTTTATTTAATAAAAAAATCCCCATAAGTGCCAGACACCTTGAGTTTGGTATTAAATGAATTGTTATGATAAATCCCACAACTTACAATTGTTGGATTTAATACAACTAGTTCAGGTGAAGGTTTTAAACTCTACCTGAAAGTTGCCAACTTCAGCTCTGTAGAGCCCTTCTCTGATTGGCCAGCCTCTGGCAGCCTGGCAAGGCTCCCTTGATGAGGTGTGAAGTGGCCTGGGCTGAACACAAAGGATGTGCTTGGGGGAGGAAATCTGCCTCAGCAAATGGTGAATCAGGATGGGAGGAGAGCACCCAAACTGGTCTTCAAAGGCAGGGAAGGACATTTGGAGAAGCGCAGGACCTCCCCTACTTCCTGCAACCCCAGACAATTAGGTGCCCTCTTGATTAGATTATGAGAGGGCAGGAGAAGGATGTGTTTAGGATTTTAGCCACACCAGTGGGTGGGCTCAGACAGATCTAACCTCCAAAAATCACTTTCAGCCATTTTGGATTTTTGAAAAATGCAGCACCCTGGGATTGATTTTTGCCACACTTCCCAGGAAGTGGTCATCAAGGGGAGAGGGGACTGCCTGTGATTGGACAACCAGGACCCTCATGGCTTCACACCCTGGAGCAAGGATAAATATGCTGCACCCAAACCTCAGATCCCTACAAGTAACAAGACAAAGAAGAAGAAGGACTGCCCTGCTGGATCCCTGACCTGCACCTGGACACTACACTCTGAAGAACTGCACCAGCTGCACACTTGGTTTTCACCCCTAAACGTCTTTGCCTGTCTTCTACTGCTTCAAGAAGGGACTCCCTGTTTGCTACAGGCATAAAGGAGCTGCCCAGAGTCCTCTGCATCAAGTCCTGCAAGCAGAGCCAAGTTAACCAGCGTCCAGTGACCATTTGAGGATTCTGACCAGGTGCATTCTGGGAACTGTGGTCCCACCTCCCACCAACTCCCAAGGAGCAACTCAGAGCTTCTGGATCCTTGTATCAAGTTGTGGACACTTCAAGGACCCAAAAATTACCTCTGGAAGAAGATCCAGAAGTTTGGAGACGTTTGGCGGAACTACATTGTGCATTGTGGGAGTTGTAGTCCCAGACCCAAGAGGAAAACCAGAGTCTCTGAACACTTGGCTGGAGCTGTGGACCACTTTCCTGAATCAAGAAACACTTCTGAAAGTAAGTGTGACATTGTTATCTCGTGGGTGGCCTGAACTCTGGACCTTGTCCCTTTCCAGTGTGGCCTTTTTTTAACACTAGAAAACATGAATTCTTTAATAATTCATATCTCTGGTCCCCCATATCTAGTTTCTATCATTGTGGTGTCATTTTAAAGATAACAGTATAATCTATTTTTATAAATTGGTGTTGGATTTTTATTGTGTTTTACTTATTTACTGGTTTGTGATTTTTAAATGCTTTACACACTTGTCCCCTAAGTTAAGCCTTATCGCTTGTTGCCAAGCTACCAAGGGTTGAGCTGGGTTTAATTCATCAAGACCTAACTGGACCTACGTGGGAGTTAGTGACCTATTGCTAGGTAAAGGCACATACCTGCCCTTACCAATAATCCACTTTCCAACATTCAAATTATACACTTCCTATTGAAACCCATTCCTAACTATGACTCCACAGCCACAATGTTATATATAAATATGTGTATATATATAAATATATATATGTATGTTATGTATATATGTTAAACCTAAAGAAAATGTCCTGAGATATTATTAGCTATGTTCCATTGGGGAGCATGGTACTCTATGCTTCAAGTCTTATGCTTGTTCTTGTTCCCACTTTTCCCTTAAGACTTCAGGGATCATTCATCACAGATAGGACACACTTGGAGACACTCACTGGAAATTCCTATCTCGGACTTGGACCGTATATCTTGTGACATTTTCTTTAGGTTGATTGCTCTATTTTAACATATCATATGCCTAATTTTTCTTTGGCAATTTTTTTATTTCTACCCTCTTTTTGACTCTCTACTAGCATATTTTCATCAATTTACTTAGGTGATGGTAACATACTGACTCTCTGGGGCATCTACTGTGCCTTAGAATATCAGTTACACGTGTTCTTTGTCTCCTTGGAATTTTTCTGGGGGTTGGATCTTTTCTTTTTATTTTCGATCATCTCTTGCATGTGATTCTCAAGTCACTCAGAACTTGGTATTTGCACTGCCTTTGGACATGGATGGAATTTGTGTTTATAATACATGTATCCCTGTCATCATGGCAATGTAAACATGTTTATATTTTCCATATTCTTATGTGCTTCTTACAGCCTTGAGTAAATCACAGAAGTGACTAAGCATGTGTCAGCTGTAGAAGATTTACATTATATACCAATGAGAGGATTAGAATATCACCTGCTTCTCTACGTATCCTTACTGCAAAGGGATTGTGAACTGAGGAACTTTTTGCATCTCAAAAGTGTGTGGAGGGTATTTTGTGATATATAAGCATACGTTGATCCATGTGAAATCAATGAACTACTAGCGCTGGGTAGAAGTGCTTGTTTACCTGTCCAGCACCACAGAGACTATATATGCATTGCCATTGGTGATGCCCACTATAATTCTACATATTCAAGCAGAGGTGTCGTATCTATACCACTGCTACTTGCAGTGTGATATTGTTATAGAACGATTGATGTTCAGGATGTTATTCGAGATGAGATATCAATCTAAAATTGGCTTGGAGATAATGTTTCTAACCTTCTATTCTGTCTCACATAAAGTATGTATGCTTCCACAAGGAATTATTGCTCCAGGAACAGTGGGAATAGTGCATCTGAATTTACTATGCAGTGGTAAAAAAAAAGGTGTGTTTGCATTTCATAGATGTCTGCAGAGGCGTGACACTTAATTGACTCTGATTGCAATGAGGGAGTTGAGGGTGAAGTTTATGAATTCTTCGAAGTAATCACCACAGGAACCTAGTAGTTTTTTAGAAGAATAAAAAGAGTAGTTTTAGTGGTTTTTTAGAAGAATAAACATGCTCATGGAAAGAAAAAAATGATGATAGAGGCAGAGTACAGATAACCCTGTTGACATAAGAGTTATATCACTCAAGCTGTGGAATGCCTAAAATAATTGTGAAATTGGGAGAGGCAATATGGTCAAAAGTGACTGTTTCCTTGTGAGGCCCCTCAAGTGGAGTTGACATCTGTCAGAACTCCTTTCAGAGGGCCACAGGGCAAACAGGAGCTACTGGTACCAATTGTGGGGGTTGAGTACCTTTTACTCTTGATGTCCTGAGATCCAACCTACTATGGATCCATAGTTATTGGGCCAAATATTAACCAGTTATAAAATCTCTCACTTTGAAGCCAGAGAAATAAAAATAAAGTGAATTATGTGACAGCCTTCCTGGGGTACAGGTATTTGAAAGGCAAGACTGTGGGATGTCATTTTTTGTAATACACAAAAAAGTAAATACCTGCAAATGAATTGTATACACTTATAAGTTAGGAAACAAAATATGTCAAATATCAGCCTATGTCTTCTTATAAGTTGCTGCTCTTTTAAAATGGGGGTCCGTGTTTACAAACTTTCTTACTTTGCAGTCTGAGAAAGATAAGCAAAGTGAATTATGTGGCAATCCTCCTGGGGTGCAGATGTTTGAAAGGAAAAGCTGTAGGATGCCATTTTTATTTGTAACACACAAAAAATTTAAATACCTGCAAAGGAAATGTACACACATTCAGCTGTTAGGAAACCAGAAATTAAGTGCATTTGTTTGTAAATTTGAAGTGTGATGGAAACAAACATTTTAATAGGATCAAAACAAATCAAGGCACTTAACGTGGTGGTACACTAATGATAAATATTCATTAAAACCAGATTTCCACACATTATCATTTGTAGGCACTATTGTTTTAACAGTAAAACTTTATGTCTGAAAATATAGTGGCTATTTCAATGGAAAATGTGCTGTCTGTAATGACACTGTGCTACAGCATGATGCTTTAGTTACATTAAACAATTGCCTGCCTCAAGTTCATTAAAGCTCAGTGAGTCACGAAACTGTTGTCTTATAAAGTGGGCCATGGTTTTAAAATGTTTGTGAACCAATGATCTATTGTATTTGTTGAGGCTGAAGACAAGTCTTTAGAGGTTGGTACAACAGTGATTTACAAGGAATGTTTTCTGAATGTGCTGTTGAGAGGTAGATGCAAGGTGAACACTGACTCACTAATCAACAAGTATGCAGCAACCCCAATAAATGAATTTTCAGACAGAAAGTTGCTTTTATGAAAAAGTACTATTTATACATGAACACAAAGTTAAATATGGCGCACAACAATTGATGCACTCAACCTCTGTAAGTTTGTCAGTTTAGTGCTGTCTGGGTTTGTCTCTACATCGATGTTCCTTATCCTAGGACAGTGAATGTTCTCAATTCATGTAAGGTGATAATTTTGGTCTGGCCCTGCTAGAAACAAAAAGTCTTCCGAGGTTTCACAATCGCTTCTTAAAAGTCAAAGTTTTCCAGCACAGCCATGTTTTTAGTCAAAGTAAGTTCCCCTGGGGCTCAATGGCCTAGCAATCATTCTTACCCACTCTCACTTAGAGCTGCAGTTCAGTAGGCCTGGGTGCACGTTAGCAGCCCAGTGATGAGCAGAAGTCTGGTCTCCATGTACTGTCCCATGTACAGTCACACATTACATGCCAGCATGATGTAGGCAACTGGTGAATTAGGTACACAGGAGCAGAACTTTACTTGAGTAGGCAGGTAGACCTCACTCCAGTGACACAGGTAAGGAGGCCTGTTAACTTTACTGATCACTGTCAAAAACCAGTATGCTGCCCCCAACGTGCTTGTTCTGCTTAACTTTGTGTAAGGGTAGTAGCCTTTTACCACTACCAGCATCATGCTTTGTGCTCCCGGTCTAACAAAACCACACTCCATGAGCCAGGCCTAACTTTTGACACCATGCATGATCGGTGTTCGATCCTGATGAAAAATCAGTATCAAGTACCCAGATAGCGCCACTGCTAGGGCATTCAGGACAGAGGTCCACATCCATTACCATTCAGGGGACTTTTCCATCCCAACATCATTTCGTTCACTGAACCTGAAGAGACTGGAGTTCGGTTAACTATCTATATTCAAAACTATTCTTGGGTTTCGTTGGGATCAATTGTTTCTTTGTGTTTTCCTTATCCATGTAATTTCCACTAGCTCCCCATTGTACAGTTCTGGAACTCTGATAACCAAACTAGAATGAGAGAAGAGTTGTAAAGGTGAGTTAAATATTTGTGAATTGGAGGCTCAAGGTGTTTCAGAAAAGAAAACAAGACTAGGGAGTTGACAAAATCACATCCCATTCTCCCTCACAAAGTACAGGTTTGGGCATTTCCTGAACTCCTACTTGGTCTAATTGGACAATCTAAGAATAAATGACTGTGATCCCCACAGTATAGGAAGACACCAGACTTTTGTCTTCTGTGTTCCTTTTCTGTTTCTGACTAAACCAAATTGCTTTGGCTCTTTTTGGGTAGGTACTGAGGTTGAAGGAGAAGATAGGAACATTTCAGGTTTTCATCCATTTCAGGCCTACTCCATCAGCCTTTAGTTTCTCAGCTTTTCCCTCAAAGCCAATGTTCAATTATCAAGGAGTGTTCCATCAGGCTACAGAGTCAAGTTAGTTGTGAAAATCTCATTAATTCATCTTTTGCTTTGTAGTTTAAACCCCAATGAAACACAGTAATTTGAGTGTGCTCAATCCAAACTGGTCTGCTGCCAACTGTTGAAATTGAGTTATATAGGATAATACACAGTATCCACCCTGTTGAATAACACAGAACACCTACTTGGCCAAACATCTCCTTTTAGGGTATGCAAACATTTTCTCAAACTTCTACAAAAAGACTGAATAATTATTTAACTTGGCATTTTCTGAGCAGTGGTGTAACAAAGGCCCCCTCAGCCCCTGGGTGAGGGGGGGACCCTGAGCTCCAGGGGGCCCCCTCAGCACAGTGTTCTGTGCTCGGGTGGCAGGCCTCTGAGTGGGTCCAGGGAGAGGGCCCCCTTTTCATGTACATTGCATGGGGGCTCCTTTAAGTTTTGTTAAGCCACTGCTTCTGAGGATACTAAAGCAGTTGCCCAAGCTAAGGTGGCCCCAGTCAAAAAGCCAATCAAGTACCCGACCATAGCATTATCCGTAGAAAATTGCCCAAGTCTGTATGCAGAATGTACTGTCAAGAGATTCAAAAATTCTTTTAACCTTGATGGCTTTCCAGAGAAACGTAGGAAACCTTCTGTTATCATTGGGATAATGTCAGCTAAGCTGGTAAGGGTTGGTCTGAGTATGGCTTTTTCTGCACATAATTGTTGCAACTCCAGATTTTGCTGTTGAATTACTGCTGCCAAATCCATGTTCAGGTTTGATATTTGTAGGTTTGCTGCCACCTACGGTCCATGATCCATCATAGTATTTTGATAGTGAACTAGACACAGCCTCTTCTTTGGAAGCTTGGGTTTGTAGAGTCTCAGAAAAGTGTGCCACTTCCTGTAGCCACCTTGTTGCTTCACATATGTAATGTGAAAAGTACAGAGTATCTCTGCTGAATGCCGCAGTTCTTGGAAGTAGGAAAACACCTTAAGCATTAAAAAGCTTTCTAAGAATGGCTGATTGAAGAAACTGTATACTGAATAAGTGTGTCTAAACAAGAATTAGCTTACCATGTCTTAATCAAATAGCATGGTACCAGCCCAAAACAGAAAAAAAGACTCCAATTGCTGTTTTTTCTTGGCAGATTTATATATGTGAAAAACAGTAAATTACTTAGAAGAATAGGAAATAGGTCAAATGCCATGACAGATCTGTAAGCATAATTCCAATAATATAACAGCCTCCTTGTTGGATTGGACGTTTGAGCTGATAATTTCAGGGTGGACTTTTCATAAAGGTCATAAACATTTGGCACTATGGCGGTCATTCCAACCGCGGCGGGCGGCAGTAGCCGCCCGCCTCGCGGGAACCGCCGAATGACCGCACCGCGGTCAAAAGACCGCGCCGGCCATTCTGGCTTTCCCGCTGGGCCGGCGGGCGACCGCCAAAAGGCCGCCCGCCGGCCCAGCGGGAAAGACCCAGCAACGATGAAGCCGGCTCCGAATGGAGCCGGCGGAGTTGCTGGTGTGCGACGGGTGCAGTGGCACCCGTAGCGAGTTTCAGTGTCGAAGCAGTTAGGGGGCCCCTGCACTGCCCATGCCACGACACCCGTTCCCGCCATCCTGTTCCTGGCGGTAACAACCACCAGGAACAGGGTGGTGGGAAGGGGGTCGGAATCCCCATGTCGACGCTGCAAGCAGCGCCGCCATGGAGGATTCCCTGGGCCAGGGGAAAACCGGTGGGAAACCGCCGGTTCCCCTTTTCTGACCGCGGCTTTACCGCCACGGTCAGAATGGTCCAGGAAGCACCGCCAGCCTGTTGGCGGTGCTTCCGCGGTCGATGGCCCTGGCGGTCGGTGACCGCCAGGGTCAGAATGACCCCCAATATCTTCTTGCCATTCACCAGTGTGGCTGCAGTGGCAAGAAATGTGAAACCAGCCACCCAAGTCTCAACCACCACTCAGAACCCAAGAATGCAATCCAGGGATCAGAGAAAAAGGAAACCCAAATTTGGCACATGAGGAGGCCGGTAACACTGAAGTGACAGCCACCAAAGCGACAGCCTGAGGGTAGAAGCAGACACCAAGTAAGACTGTAGGTCAGGGCTCACTTCCACCAGCACATGCATAAAAGATGGGTATAATTCAGTGATGCCCCTCCCACACACACACACAGTCACAATGCATAGAATGCATACTTCTTCAGCTGTGGGCAATGAAGAATGTCAGCTGGATGAGCTTGTCTATGGCAATGTATCATTAGATCACATGGCCTCTTACGGGCCAATACAGGCATAACCAATGTACACACAGTGGTCTGCCATCACCTCTGTATTGGCTTCTTCTAGGGTCTGCAGACTTAGCACGAGGTCAGCAGTTAAGGATTACTCTAGGAGGTGGAAGAGGGTTTGTAATTCAGATGTTGTATGAACAAGTGATGGTGTGGTATCTGAGCATTAAGTTTTAAATATGATTGCACAGCAATATTGTGGTCAAAATGTCACAACAGCAAACATATCATCAGCCAAACAAATCATAGTTAAGTATATTATTTTTTTACTTTTTGTCAATATAATTGCAGTTACAACTATTGTATATCAGAACAGTGTGGTATTTAACACAGAATATATAAATATCAGAATGCATCTGGTTAGAATTACAGTTTTGACATGAATGTGTTTTTAAGGTGGCTATTTAAATTTTTTGTTATTTGTTTGCAAAATCAATTATTTCCTATTTTGATGCGGGTCTTGGTGGGTGGCATTTTACTGATAGATTACTTACTTATTTATGTGATTTATGCAATAGGCCTTATTGTGCATTCTGATTTTTTTGTTTGATGATTGTAAATGTTGGGCCGCATATATTTTGGTGTGTTGTTTTTTTATCTAATTTTTTTTATAGGTCCTGGGGGTCCTGGGGTTTATTGAGGAAATAGGTTGGCAGTGCTTTAATGTAAGAGATGTTCTATTAAGTTAGTATTTGTGGGTCTCAAGTGTAATAATGTGATTGTGGGTAATATCTAGGAATTCTGCTATTGAGGTGTGTTTATTTAATATTCTTAGGTACATTTTATTTTAGGGTTCCTCATATCATTGCTTTTTTAGTTAGTTTTTTAATGTTATTTATCAAGTTTACTGGTAGAGTTCATGGGTTTTGGGATCAATTTTCTTCTAAAATTTGAAGGGTTGTTTTTTAATTAAATCAACAAGCTCTATAGATTATGGGATTTTGGCAGGATTGCATGAGTATTTCTAATTTAGTACAATTTTTCGGGGCTCAAGTGTAATTAATGTGGTTGTGAGTTACATTTATAATTTGTGCAGATTATATTTATTTGAGGTCTTTGGGACAGTGTTTTTATCAGTTAAATACATTTTTAATTTAAATGGTGTTTGGGTCATGTTGGTTGTTAATGTAGCAGATCACAGGGATTCGTTTTCAATTTTTAAAATATATGTTTTTTGTGGGGTGGGTATGTAGTTTATTTGGTTTTGGGGTAGTGAGTTTTTCTGAAAACAAAAACGTTGGATTTCAAACCAATGTAATGAGCTCATGGGTTATGATAGGGATTATGATTGATAATCTTTTACTTGAGCCTTTACTTGAAATTGTGGGATATAAACACATTTTTGAGATATAAGGGCATGAATATTATAATTACACCATATATATACATTTTTAATAAGTATTTCCCGAACTGGAGTTAGAATAGTAAACCAGCACCACCCTCATCTTTATTCAGTTGCCTCAATTCTTGTGGGATAGAAGTTAGAATACTAAATCTAGCAACTCATCCCACCATGCCATTACAGCACACCCCAATGTTAGAGGACCTGGAGAAAGAATAAAAATCTCACCTGCCAATTTATGAACTTTCCCAAGTATTTGTAAGACTGGAGTTAGATTAGCAAATCTCACTTACCCCTTGCAGAGTTTATGTATTATACCAATTGTTTGTGGAAATGGAGTTACAGTAGTAGATTTGACCTGCACTGAAAATGTATGAACTTTCACCAATGTTTGTCGGACTAGAGTTAGAATAGTAAATCTGCCCATCCCGCTGCCCCCAGTCTGGTTTAGAATAATAAATCTAATGTCCAAACTGTATGCAGTTTCTTCAATATTTGTGGGACTGAAGTGAGACACCTCTGCTCTCACCTCTGTTTACCCATAATTTATGCAAAGTCCCTAATATTTATGGGCCCTGAGTTAAAATCGTAATTTTGACCCCATTTATTTATATATTTTTCATAATGTTTTATGGACTAGAGTTAGCTGTTGAGTAGATTTTGAAATGGAAAAAACTAATGATAGTGTTTAACAATTTAAAGGTGATAAATATTATTAACATAAATGCATTGTTTTATTTTAGAAATTGTGTACTGAAAACACTTATAATAAATTAAACATTTACTTTCATTTTAAAAACTAAATTTGATTACTATTCAAAATAAAAAGATACACATTGTCTCATTTATACATCAATTTATAAATTAAAAGTAAAAGAAACATTTAGTATATATGCCTAAAAATACAAAATAATCTTTCAAACAATTTGTAGTGTACCTAATAAAATAAAGGTTATTACATTTGAATACTTTTTAAGTAAAATAATTAAAGTTATTTGTTCACACAAAACTTTCACATGAAATTACAAAGGTGATGATAGAGTTTCTGTAGTTATGGTTAAGTCTAACTTTCCATTGAAAAGCCATTTTTTGTTTTCTTAATAGTGTAGGTGCTGTGCTATAAATTTGCACAAAACTTTCTAAAAGCAAAGTAAATCAAATTTAGTTTTGGCATGTCAAGCTTTGTGGAGATCCAGAAAATAGGGACGAAAAGTTGGGGGGGTAAAAAAAAGATATTTTCTATTGTAATTCCCCTAGTACGATTTGCTCTCCGATACAAAAAAGAAAACAACTGAATGGAATTACATAAAACTTGGCATGAAAGTAATACTTTACTCAAGGAAAAGCATTTCCTTGACTAGGTGTGTGTCTGTTCTGCAGTTTTTGAGGAATTAGCATTAGAAATGTGTTTTTGTAGGCCTGAAATTGAGCGGAGCCCTCAATTAGAATAAAGGTATCTGGACTCTTAATCCATGTCCATGGATGGTCCTCTAACCTGGTTTCAGAGACCCAGATTTAAAAAAATAAAAGAATCTGGTTGGATTGCCATTCCTTCAGAGCCACAAAACTGAAAAACTGAAGCTCTCTGATTTGCTAAGCGCAGCTGGACAAATATGTTGCAGCCACTAATACAGTACTTTGTCATGAGCAAGGCAGGGGGAGCTTTCACTGACCCCTTGGCTAGTTGAAGAGCCCTAATGTCTGTGCAGATTTACATTTTTTTTAAATGAAAATTTTGCTGCAGGGTTCTGTGGATCCCATTGCTAGGTTTGCTATCCCAAGCTTGACCACCGAAGTCTGCAAACCAAGGTCACGAAGCCTTGAATCCATGGCAAGGGATTTGGACCTGCTGCAGAATTTACAGACCAGTGACCAGTTTTGCAAACCCCACAGGATTATAGAAAAGTGTATAACAGTTTGTGAGGGTCTGCGAACTCGGATAAGGACCAAAACATGTATTCTTTAAAAAGAAAATCTAAACAGGGTCTGGCCCAACCCCACCTCTCCCCTGATGCAAATAGCCAAAGGCTATGCACACTGTGGTTTGGCCACCAATGTTGCTTGGGTGCCCTGTGGTAGAGCCTCACTGCACACACCAAAAGCCATGTGCAGCAGGCGTTGGTCGCCCATGGTGGTTTGGGAGCAGCGAACTGCTACATGTTGTATATGATAAAGAAAACCCAAGGTTGACTGAAAATAAACAAAGGTTAAAGCAGAGGTCTTCAAACTGGGGGGCGGGCCCCCCTTGGGGGGCCTCCAGTGATCCCATGGGGGGGCGCCAAACTCTGGCCAAAAGAAATATTATACAGATAACATGCCTTTGTTTTAAGCAGAAGCATGTTATTGCAGCTTTAAAAAGGTAACAGTACTTAACTGCAATGTTTAAATAGGTTTAGGCCTATTTAAACATTGCCATCTTTCTAAAATAATTGTGAAAAATTCTGAGGGGGGCCCAATGATTTTTATTTTTCAACTGGGGGGGCGCGGCATAAAAAAGTTTGAAGACCACTGGGTTAAAGGGAAGCTATGGTTAGCTTTGGTTTTAAACCAAAATTCGTTAAAAAATACAGTTAATACACCGTTATGGTTATGAATTAAAAGCAACAACAAAAAAACACTGAAATGTGCAAGTTATGGTTAGGACCTGAATCCATAACTCTCACAACAGCCATGCAAGCCACAACTCGTACATAAAGTGCAATGTTTATGTTCGTAGTAGATCAATTCACAGTAGTAGCTCGCCCCTAACAATCAATAAAATAGTACTTTGTTCATTTCCAATATGTTTTTCGTTGTGTCACCTTTTGAGAATGTATAGGCCATGTATGTCACCTGTGGCTTCCACTTTTGTAGGGATGCATCGGAGGGTACACTTCTGAAAATGATATAATTACAAACATTCTATTGTGATGATTTCAGTTATTAGGAGAGGAAGCATTTCAAGTTTATGCATATACAAAAACTGGTTTGCGAACTTACTGGTTGTTATTTATCACAATCATTTTTACTTTTCAAGGGTGTTGTTTCTGCCATCAGTACAATAGCATCCAATACAATGAGCTTTCGATTAAAAAAATGAATTTAAAGGATCCACTTGGTGAATGATGCCACAGTAGATCTCAAAACCGAAGCTGACACCTTCAAAGGAGCATTCTAATATGCGTATAACTGCTGAATGTTAGAGATGCAGGACTGGGAAATGAAAAAAATATTTTTCTCTATGCTGGATGGCCTCTTTAATGTTCACTGCAATTTAACCCATTAGCTGTTATGCAACTAGCCAATTAAATACAATATTTTGATCACTCTTATACCATGCACAGACAAACGTCAAAGGATTATTGTCTGGATCACAGTGGATGACGTTGGGAAGTGCGATTTTGAGGCATATCCTCTGCCATAATGTTAGACTCACTGGAACCCTACAATGTGACGGAAATGTAACCACCTGTTGGAGTGTCAAGGCATTGTTTTTCACTGAACCTTTAATGGAATGTTCTTCCTTGTGCCGTAACTGTAAGAATAACTGTTGATGTCTGCAAAGGAACCAAAAAGGCAACACCGAACGCAACGAAGACTGCAACCAAAAAAAACACAAGCCAATTTCATATTTGCACAGTTTTATTGTTGCATTGTAGTGTTGTTTTGATTTGGTGTATTGTTGAGTTATTGTGTAGTGCTGCTATGTTGTTTGCAATTGTGTTGCTCAGCTGTTAGGTCGTAGTTTGTATGTAGTGGTTGTGATTGTAATGGTCTGATGCTATGCACTGTTACATTCTCGAGTTGGTCTCCTCTGGTATTTTGTTTGTGTGTTATTTTCTATTGTGTAGTACTTTTGCAGTTGCACTCTTATATGTGGTGTGTGGTGTCTCATTTTGCTTGTGTGTGGTTTTGTGGTGCCGTTGTGTTGTAACTCAGCCATAACTGTCGAAATATGCATGATCGTGATTGTCACATCGCAAACGTGCTTTCAGCATTTAGTTGTGAATTGTTTTTAGAAAACACTGCACTATATACACCTAGAGCACGTAATAAACGTCAACAAAGAAGCTTTGTGATATAGCACATACGTCTTTAGTTTGACCATTGAACGTTTTAGCGTTATTTGCATGTGACTGACAAATCAATATCTTTATAACTCAGTATTAATTCATTGTAAATTATAAAAACGGATTGCATTTTCTAGTGGAAATGAACTACTTTCTATAAGCCATATGGGAAAGATAACTAATCAGATATTGAAAAAAGAGCAGCGGAGCTCATTTCAAATTAGCAGCGGAATAGAATGTTCAAAACATTCTGAAGGTTGTATGTTCAATTAAAATCAGCCATGAAAAATGTGGAACTTATATTTAAAGAAAATATACTACCAATTAGATTCATAATTACCTATCTGTAAATTCACAATGGCGTATTTCTCTTTCTTTAACATAACAAACACACTCTACGAAATACATAATGCTCAGCTCAGTAAAATATATAGGCCATCATTACGACCTTGGCAGACGGGGGGAAAAGTGGCGGTAAAACCGCCAACAGGCCAGCGTGAAAAAAAATGGAATTATGACCATAGCGGTTACCGCCATGGTCATCCACCACTTCTCCACTCCGACCGCAGGGCTGGAGACTTGTCTCCAGCCCGGCGGCGGTCACCAGACCGCCGCCTGCATCAGGACCCTGCATACTGCCATCGATTTCATGTGGTTTGGAACCTCCACGAAATCCATGGCGGTAGGCACTATCAGTGCCACTGAATTCCTTCCCTGGCACTGATAGGGGTCTCCCCCACCCCTGAGTCCTTCCCCCACCCCCAGCCACCCCCCAAAGGTGGCAGGACCCCCCTCCCCACCCCCACCCTCAACATGCACATACACACACCCCTACACGCACACATACACTCAAACAACACATACCCGCACACATACACACAGACATGCACACAGACCGACCTGCACACATTTCCCATACACACAACACACCCCCCGCATGCATACACGCACTCACACACCTCCTCTACATAATCACACGCACACCCCCATGCACGCACATAGCACACAACATCCCCCTCCCCTAATGGACAATCAACTAATGTTGTTCGTTGATCCTCCGGGAGGGGACGGGATACATGGGGGCTGCTCCGCCACCAGCTCCCCATCACCAGAACACCGCCACACCGAATCATGGGACGTGATTTGGTGGGCGGTGTTCTGATGACGGACGGTGGAGGTGGAGCAGCCTCCACTTCCCCACCGACCGCCAGTATGGCTGCTGGCAGCTCTCCGTCCGGAAAAAGACAGAGGGCTGCCAGCAGTCAAAATACACTGTGCTGAAAACCGCCTCCACTGGCGGTCTTCAGCATGTCGCCGAGGTCGAAATGAGGCCCATAATGTCTTTCTCCTTATCACCGTTTTGATGATTAAATGCGTTTGCCCCACTGTCTCTAAACCACCTTTTATGTGAACTTTTCAATTTAATTTTTGTTTGGTTGGGGGTATTTTCTCTTGCAACACACAGGCATATTTCTCCACTCCATCAATAGCTGGCAAGTGGTCCTGTGTCATGTTTGACACTTTCGCACTAGCAGCTGTTTGCGTGGTGAATTTTTCAGGCTATTGTTTCAGATTTTAAAACCCTTTATTAAGCAAGGGAGAAAATGTAACAATATTTAATGATAAAATATATATAGGCAGTAGTCATAAGAATTTACAACTTACATTGTTACAGAGAAATTATAATTGGCGACCCTCCTGAACTCATTAAATACATACACATGTGTGCCTGCATATCTCAACCTTGGTGGCAGGGTATGTTTGTCCACCAAAACTGTGTGGCATGTGTGCTTGGGCTGCTGGGGTGAAACATGCTCTCCCCAGGCATGGATGCACACCAGAAGAGACAAAAGAAACTATGAGGTCAAGAAGTGGCCAAAAAAAACCCTCCTTGGCCTGACTCTTCATTATAGCAAAAGACAAGTTGCGGGTGGCAAGTGGACAAGGGAAAATGGACAGATTTACTGGGCCCGCCCTGGTCGCGAAGAGGGTCTGGTGGGGCAGTGGAACCAGCAGACCCAGTCCATCCCAGAGACCGACGCCTGTTGCATTACCAGTTTTGCAAAAATTATTTTCCATATGAACAACAGATGCTTCACGTTTAGAAGTGTGGGGTGTGGGAGAGTTGAGGAACAGAGAAGTTCCTAGTTCACTAAAGTACAGGTGGTGCAAAATCATTCACAGCGTCTATCCCCATTCATCCTGCCCATCGTGACCATGAGATCAAATTATTCAGAATCCTGACATAGGATGTCGATGAGCTGAAAGATAAAATAGAGAGAGGGATAGAGCTGTGTCAGGCCAAAACTAGGCATCCAGAGGAGCTCCTCCTCCAGGAGACCCATCTCCTGGGCAGTAATTGGGCATTCTTGGGCCACTTAGGAGATAACAGATTTTACAAGGCGGAGTTTACTATAGGGTCTCGAGGGGTGACTATATGGTTACTCTCCCATTGGTGGTAACCAACACCCAAGCTGACCCCCTTGGGTTCTTTCTCAGGATTACATGCACAATTGAGGGGAGGGTTTAGTCAATTTTAGAGTGTATATTTTACCAGCCCTGAAAAACCAAACACTGACAGACCTTACGAAAGCCATAGCCGCATCCTCTGGGGGGGCACACTATAATTTGGGTATGTTAACAATGTCATGCAGGCCTCCCATGAAACTGAGGACTCAATAGCCACGTGGAGAGTGTTGGGAACATTGGGATATTAGGCAGACTCACAGGGGGGTTACATTATGCATGGAGATACTTACACCCAGGTTCTACAGAATACACCTCCTTTTCATACCCCCACACCACCTACTCTAGACTAGGTTACATATTTGTTCCACTGTGGACTTTCTGGGAGTCGTGGAAGCAACAACCCATCCAAGAGTGGTATCAGACCACTCCCAAGTTAAAATCAGACTCCGAGATGTGGGTCGGTGATGGAGTAGGGAATGGAGGGTCCAAGCTAGTAGACTCAAAGACACTGACTTTTCTGATGCCATGGGAGAGGGGATTGCAGACTACTTTAAGCTAAACACTTCCCCACAGTTGAATCACTCAATTTCTGGGAAGCTATGAAGGCAGTGCTATGGGGACAGATAATATTGTACATAGTCAGGAAGTGCAAGGAGAAAGAAAGGGACTGTCAGTGCCTGACAACTCCAAACCTGGAGCCTAAACAAATCTCCTCCCCAACAGATGAAGGGTGAACACTGTTAGAAGAAACTGCTCAAATGCTGCCCTGGAAGCAACACAGCATTGTATATATGAATTTGGGACAAAATCAGGTAAGCGTGTATATTGGCTGGCCTCCAGGGAAGCAGCCTTCAGACTGGTGTCAGACTTGAGGTTGGCCTGAGACAAAATATTCTACCACACCTTGGGAGTGGCAGATACATTTGTGGACTATTACAAAGCCCTCTATAGTTCCCACCTGCCACTGGACTAGAAATCGAGTGCCCTATTGCACGTGACTTAGTAGCTCCCAGGCTCTCCACTGCAGAGTAACACTACACTAGGCCTTCCAATTACAGCAGAGGAATTCCTCTTGTCTGCATAGGATGTGCCCACGGTGAAAGCACCCAGTCCTAATGGCTACTCAGTAGAATTGTAAAGGCAATTTTCCCCTAACATAAATCTGCATAATGTGAAGATATTCAATGAGACCCTAGAGACCGGAACCCTCCCCCTTCAACATCCGAAGCACCACAGTAGAGGTGTTTCCTAAGCCAAACAAATAATTGACAGAATGTGCCTCTTACAGAGCAATTTCATTCCTCACTGTCCAGGCCAAGATACTAGCAAAGGCACTTACAATGCAGTTGGGGAAGGTGATACATTTTCCGAGTAATTATGACCAGAACAGCTTTGTGCCAAGGAGGGGTACACAACACAGCATTTACAGACTCCACAATATACTAACAAGGGCCAATGAGGTATCCAAATTGACAATAATAGCTCAGCTAGACTTTGAAAGCGTTCAACTCTGTGGAGAGGCCATTCCTTAACTCTGCCCTATGGTGCAGGAACTTTGATACATAGTTCCTAAAGTGAATCCGTCTATTATACAGTGAAACCCTGGGTGAGGGTGAGAGTCAACAGCGCACTATCCCGAAGGTTTCAAATGAAGAGGGGTATCACACTGGGTTTCCCCCATCACCTTACCTCTTTTCCCCTGTGGCCAAGCCACTGGTGGAATGGATCAGATGGGATGCCTAACTGTGGGGCCTGAGACGGGCAGGTGGAGCGGAGGAGTGTATATCCCTCTGGGAGGACAATGTCTTGATGTTCATACAGAGATCAGAGGCCTTGATACCCCAACCATTACACATGCTGCGACTCAAAGTGAACAAGGGCAAATCCCCTTGATCACTCCTCCTACCAGAGAACCATACAACCACCCTGACATTCAACATGAATGGGCTCATTCACCTACTTGGGGATACAAATATAGAAAGATCCAGGGACCTGCTGGGAGCTAAACATTGGAACCATTAAAAGCAAGGCTAGGAACCACAAATGAAAGTGAGGCAAGACTCTCTTTAGACTCCTGAGATGATAAAGAGAAGGCCTTGGAGCTAGTGACAATGTTTTGCTGAAGAGGCAGGTCAGAGTATACTAAGGTGCCTGGATTTAAGACAACCAGATTAGGAACATGGCATGCTTCCATTGATTCAAGCCATCAGCTACGGTTCACTGGAATTGCTATGAATATTGCCTGTCAACATTTTCTCTGATTTAGGTCATCTATCTTATTGCATCCATTTCAATGGAAGACAAAAAATACAAAATTGAATGGATTTTTTATATTAGCTATGATCCTTGTGGTGTCAGCATACAGATAAAAAAGCACAAGCCAGATCCATGGAGTAAATATTTCAGCGGGCTGATATAAATTAAAGAGAAGAGGGAAAGAGGATCCTAATTCTCTGTGGGACACCCAACAGAGTGACTTGACAGTGGATGATGAAAGTCTCAATAGGACAGCTTGAGTATTATTGAGTGGAAATTATTCTAATTAGTCATGGGCTAAACCCCAGCTAGAGTAGTTTCATAGGAGTCTCTGAAGAAGTGGGTGGTTGATGATGTCAAACATAGTTGACTGGTTTTATAAAATTTGGGCACTGACACTGTCCCATTCTCAATCTCCCTAGCTCATCCAATACTATGGTTATACTCACCACGGTAACCATCCCATGAAAAAATCCAACCTGATAGTAATTTAGCAAGCCATTTTCCTTTGCAGATATCCATAGTTTTAAAGGACCTACTATTTCTAGGAGTTTTGCTAAGTAAAATAATAATACCATTGGCCTACAATTTATCAGATTCACCAGAATAGCCATGGGCTGTATATGAAAAATTGTGAGTTACTAACCAGCAGGGTATTTTTGATTTACAAGACACATTAATGGTGTGTTTCTTAAAATAGCACATTGCACCAAATACTTAGTGATTACTTATTTCAACGTTCTAAAATACTGAATCACTAAATGTAAATACCAAATAGTGAACTGGGATCTCAGTGTACAAAGCATTCACAGATAAGAAATTCATTAAAACACAGCAATTTGTATGTGCAAAATACAATCAATTATATAAAGGTGACAGCCAAGTGAAAACATTTAAAGGGGTTCCAAAATGCACTGATATCTTTCATAATGGCTGCACTCTATGCTGCAGTGAAAAGGATGCAGATACTTGGAGCTCAACAGAAGAGGTGAGTAACAATTTTCAGACAGGTAGTGACTCTATTTGAACAAACAGGTGAGATAGTTTATGCTAGGTGTAGGTTTACCAGGGAGGTCATTCTAATTTGTATTAAAGACTTTAACCCTATAGTAAGCAGCCCTGCACAATTTAGTGGTGCTACTCCTTCACACATTCGGGTGTAGCTTCTAGATTTGTAGCTTTTAGCTTTTAGATTTAGATTTTAGATTTTAGATTGTGGTAGCTACCAATGCACAGTTGCGATTGGAGGAGGGATATCACAGAGTACCTTATTCAGGGCATTTAAAAGTTTTCTTGTTGAAAAGAATACATTTACACATTTCATTTCCAAGTACCCCTGCTGAGCTGGAAGCTACAATCCAATTGTTTGTGATAGCACAATCCCCCAACTGATTGGATGTATAGATGGTACACAAGTTATAATTTGTCCACCCTCTGAAACTGATTATTTTTATCACAATAGAAAGAAGCAACATTCTTTTAATATACAACAAGTATGTGATGCCACATGTCTAATCTTAGACCTAAGTTCTCAATACAAGGAAAGCACTGATGACATCTGTAGACATTGTGAACTATATGAGTGGTTAGCAAGAGGAGATCTTGGAGATGGATGGTTATTAGGGAATTTTGCCTAAACACTAAACTTAGTGGCCACATTTGGGTATTTCATAAATTCGAAAACAACTTTGTTAATTTTCAGGTGACATGGAAAATACATTAAGACCATGGATCATGGCTTCATAATTTCATCCCTGAATCACTAGACAAACGTGGTATAATGCTGCTCACAGGCAAGTCAAGGAACTTTATTGAGCATACCTAAAAGGAGTTTCTCATGCCTGCAAAAAAGAAGGGGTACCCAAGAGTATGATCCAGCAATGTGCTGCAAAAGAATAGCTGATGGTACTAGGTTCCAAAATGTAGCAATCCCTAGGAGACTGCCAATTGAACCTCCATGTGATGAGTGAAATGAAGATGACATGACAAAATCCCCCACACTTGCCACCTTCAGGACCTGATTCTGCAAGAGTTGATGTCAGAAAAAGCTACTTTTAAGGTACATATCACCGACATATTTTTAAATAAGTACCAAACAAAGATCCTGATTACGAGTTTGGCGAACGGTTTAGGCCGTCCTCGGAACTTCAGAGGGGGAGGTTGCTGCCATAGTGGCTACCTCCCCGCCGGGCCCATTAAGAGTTTCCCACTAGGTCAGTGGCCGGAAACCTGAGTTTCCACCCGCTGGCCTAGTTGTAAACACCCTACAGCATCGTCCTAGGCTCATAAATCGTAAAACAATGCTGTAGGATGCAGGGTGCCCCAGCACCCTCGCAATGTTCACTGCCTACAAAGCAAACAGTGAGTATTGCAAGGGTGCTGGCCAGGGGGACCCCTGCATCCCTTCTCCGCTAGCTTTTTCATGGCAGTGAAATGGCCATGAATCGCAGGTGGAGAAGGAGGTCATAATCTGGAGGGCAGTGCTGCCTTGGTGGATTAGGACCGCCGCATCCGCCAGATCACTGGGATCTCTGATCCTGGCGGTGCTGGTGGTCCAACCGTGGTACGACCACCATGGTCATAATGTGGCACTCAAACCAACCGCCAGACTCATAATGAACACCAAAGTGTATTAAGTACTAAACAAACTGTTCTCTATTTATTCACAAAATATATTGAAGATGACAAACATACATTATGAACATATTACTCCATAATAGAGATGTTATTTATGTTGAACTAAAAACAAAGAGTGTTTGCCTTCTTTTCTTGAAAACAGTGTCACTACATGCTTTACTACTTGTGCCTTTGATGCTGAGTTGTTGATTTTTGGATTGAGCACTGTGCTGTCTCTCCTGGCCCTTCTCCCCTTTTTCATTTAGCGTTTCTGGATGTAGCTGGCTCACCAGCTCAAATACTGCTACACTTGAGCCCTTCTCAGCTTTCGTAGCCAACCTTGCTGCCCTAATTCCTGAACTGGCAGTTTGACTCTCCTCTAAGATGTTTAATTTATGGGCTAAGCTCCTTGCTACTTCACTCCCTGCATATTCGGAGTTCTCCGACAAATAGTTGAGATGGCTGTAGCCAACATTTCTAATTTTGCTACCCGTCTACTAAATCTAGAGATAGCCCTGTGCTGTTTTCTTTGAATTTTCAACATGGAATTTTCCAGTGTATGGATTGAGTAGGAATATGTGAGATTTCTAAGATTCTCAAATGCTGGGCCTTACAGGAGATCTTAAAGCCCTGCTTTCTCTTTCTAAAATAGGAATTGATGATAATGGTTGTTGATGAGTTACTGCAGAGGAGGCAATAGTTGTAGTTGGGTCTCCTAGTTTAGCGGTGCATCTGTGGCAGTTTGGTGCTTTTGCAGCCTCTGTAGGAATGGTAGTCACATTTTCAGCAGATTTGGCCTCTTTGTGACAGGATGTTTAAGGATTACCCTCTATTTCTAGTGGTGTTGTGTGAACAGGCTGAGCTGTAGGGTAAAAGACAGTGAAAGTATTCATTTAATATAAATGATCAGGATGTTTGAAAATGTACCTGTATTAATGCTATATCAGAATAGTTTTATTTTAAGTTTCAGGGTTATTTAAAACATATATGTTTCCTTCTTAAGATGGTTTATATAGGCCATGAAGCTAGAAATGTAAAGATAAAAGTGTTATTTGTAAGCAGTGGCTTTATACACATGGCTTATATTAACCACAAGGCATTGTTTTGAACACTATGAAAACCTGAAATGCAATATGTTCTCAATTTTATTGTATGTTTTTGAAGAAATTCTACTTTGAATATTTTGAAAATAGAAAACACTTTAACAAAATGATTGTTGTTAGTTTTTAATAAGTTCTAAATTAAGGGACAATTATGATCTCAGCGGCATTGCTAGATAATTTATAGAAGTAATTTGTAAACAACTAACCGGGAGGATCCAGAGAGGCTGAAGTACCAATAGCTGATACTCAAGAGATGGCTTCAGTTTAATACAATACAGTAGAACTGGTTGAGCCCAGTTTAGTTGCCCACTAATCATTAGGTCAGCTAGTCACTTGATGGCCAAGAAAAATAATCTCCATTTTAGAGTAGTTACAATGCTACCTTTCCTGGTTCATC
Organism: Pleurodeles waltl; assembly: GCF_031143425.1. NCBI lineage: Eukaryota > Metazoa > Chordata > Amphibia > Caudata > Salamandridae > Pleurodeles > Pleurodeles waltl. The sequence goes on from NC_090440.1 coordinate 1,663,930,382, forward strand.
CACTCCACTCCCATCAGTAGACAGCACTTAAAAGTCTCTTGCTGAATTGCAGTTATCCCCTGTTGAAAGTATAAGTTGTGTGTCATCCACATGGGAGATAACCTAAATAGCAAAGGCCTCAATAATGGAAACCACAGTGATATATACACACTAAACAGAGTGAGACTCAGGGACGAGCCCAGATGAACCCTATTGAGGCTTGAACACCATCTCTATTAATTTTTCCATGAGGGCAGGTGGTGGCTCAATGCCTTGGCATCCACCTGTAGCTGCAGCCTCTTTTCTGACTGGTGGCCAATTAAACTGGGGCCAACTATGGCATCTGTGGTAAAAAATCTTGAGTACAATTTGATGACAAGCTTTCTTTCTATATGACTTCTTTGGCTGGGATGTGTTTTTCTCTGGGCTATCCCATCCACCAAACTCTTAATTAGGCCCTTATTCTTTTCAGATATTGTGTAAGGGTTGGTGGCTGAGAAGAGCTGTGGAATCTCTGTGAGGTTTTGTGGAAAAGAGAAAAGGAGAAGATGTACTTAAGACAGATAAAGTAGAACTGCAGGAGAGGTTCAAGCCGCTCCACGCAGGAGAAAAGTATAAGAATTGACGTTTTGCATTTAGAATAGATGCTTTTAAAGTTTTTTATGATACTGTTGGACATCATCTAAATAATTTTGTGAAGTATGAAGTGGAAGAATTACGTTGCTTGGGACAAAGCCTTTGAAGAAAACAACCACATATAATGCACAGTTGCAATATAATTTATATGTCAACACAGTAAAAGATAGGGCTGCTTTCAAGCAATCAACTTGTTTGAGGAACTTGCCTATGAGCTACTGAGACTCTGTGGTTTTCATTAACCACTTTGTAGATTGGATAGAGATAGTTAAATAGTGATCTAGACTAAATGGGCAGATGGTGAATACAGTAACATAGCTGGGGCAAATTTATTCAAATTTCCTGACTCCTATGATTAGGCCGATGACAAAAAGAACTCCTAAAGTTTTTATTTTTGTTTCAGTGTCTGTGGTGTGTGAGAATAGTCCAAGGAGAACATTGATGAAGAATGGATTGTTTTTGCTGGTTCCCATTGTTGGGACTATACATTTTCAATCTTAAGACTGCCAAACTCGTAACGAGGCCCTTTATTTTTTTAATTGATAAAATGTTAAATAAATTATTCATTAATGTTTAATACATACATTAATTTACCATTTTATGTGTATTTAAAATGTATTTAACTTTATGGGTATATGTGTAGTTATTGTATGTGTATATTGTGTTGATTTGTAACTGACTTCTGTTATTTGAATCGTATTTTCTTAAAATTTCATTTTTTAGTTATTAATTCATAATTGTATAATTTCTATATTATTAGTAACGTTGTTTTAAAAATAAATTAAAATATGTTTTATAAATATTTCACTTTTATTATTGTTTACATATTTCTAATTTTGATTATTCATTTTTTATGTTTTTTTATTTTTATTTAAATGTGGTTCATATTTTTTATATATTTTTTTATATTTATTGATGTTTATTATTTTTTAATACTTATGTAAATTGTAAATATTTATTGTGAATTATACTTATTTGATTTTTTTGTGATTTATGATTTTGAAAAATAAGGTGCTATCTTGTAATAATAGTACATGTTACCCCTTATGTGTCCAACAGCTTCACTGAAATGTTTAGATTGGACTTAGAATAGTAAATGTAACTCTGTTAGTGTCCAGAATAGTCCCCAAAAAAGATTAGATTTGAAGGGGAATAATAAATGTTGCCCTTTTAGTGTCCAATACCTTCCCCAAAATGGTTTCCATTGAAGTGAAAATAGTTAGCCTATCCCCATTAGCATCCAAAACTTTCGCCAAAATTGTTTACATTGGAGTGGGAAGAGTAAATTTGAGCGTTATTATGCCCAATCCCTTGCCCAAAATGGTTTAAATCGGTGTGATTGTTGTAAGTCTAACTCTTTTAGCGTCAATATCTTCCCCAAAATAAATGGTTTACAATGGGATGCAAATAGTAAATCCTACAGTTTTAGTGTCCCCAAAATGGTTTAAGTTGCAGTAGGAATAGTAAATTTGACCCTATTTGTGTCACACACCAACCCTAAAGTGGTTTGTAGTTTGTTCTTTTTGGTAGTGTGTAATTGGAGGAAAAATAACAAATACTTCCATTTACCTATTATATATATATATATATATATATATATATATATATATATATATATATATATATATATATATATATATATATATATATACATATATATATATATATATATATATATATATTTATATGTTTTTTACTTAGTGTACATTTTTAGTTTTTTGTTTTGATAAATACATTTGTTTGCGAAGAAATAAATACAACATTTTTACATGTTACAAATCTTTATATACTGGTTTGTAATAGTATCACATGTCTTGTATTTTTAACACATTTTTAAGATGTATATTTATGAACATTTATATCCAAGTGATACATAATTATTTTTTCATACATTTATTTTTATACAAAGCAGATTGTGTTTCTACATTTTTATAATGCATTTTCCAGTATAGCTTAATTAGTTCTATTTATGATGCTGTTATAATTTTGTAGTGCTATTTAATAACTTACATATAAATTTGTATTTGTTCAAAACATTACATTTTTACACATTTTGATCCATTTTTATATACTTTTCAAATGCTTATAAATTTTGATTTAACATTTCTATTATTTTTCAGGAACATAGTCTAGTTTTCAGTCAGCGACCATTTTTTGGTAATGCAACATGTATTTTGTTATCTATCCGTGCCATTTTGAGGTGCTTGTGTTTATTGTGGTTCCCTGTTGCTGTTCAACGGACAAGGTAACACCTCTTTTTATATTTTGATTATGGTTTGAGGGGTTGGAGGAATGTGGGTGGATCTAGTTAGTGTGGGGTATGATATTAGTTTTAGTTGTTGAAGTTGTTTAGTGTTTTTTTGTGTTGAGTTGTTATTTAGTGGAATGATGTAGGCCTAACTATACTTTGGTAGTAGTATGTTATTGTACATATTGCCTTGCATTGTAATGTTATGTTTGTATAGGATTTAAGATGCATGCATTTTGAGAGTGGGTATGTTATTTTTTATACAGGCCAGAGTTCACTGTTTACAGCTATTTTAATACATTTATTTTGGAAAAAGAAATTAATTTGATTTAGTTTCAAGGGCATTTTTTCCTGGAGCAGTTTGAATGTTCATTTTTTAAGTTTTTTGTATGGTTTCCAATTTTTGCATATTGCTTAGTAGATTTAATTTGGAAATTTCCTTTTTTCAGATTTTCAAGCTTTTAGTTTTTAATTTTTTTGTGGATTGAATTTAGGGAGATGTGGTGTATCAAGAACATCAGTTACATAATTGTAAGTACAAATATCTTATATACTTTTGCGAGGGAAATATTATATTTTAATGTGTCTATGTATTATAATTTTACTATGAATAAAACATTTTATTTTGTATGTGCCTGTTTTAGCTTGTGAGCTGCTTTGTATATTTTTCATATATTGCATCTTTTTGTATTTCCTTTGCATATTAGTAATTAAATATTTAAGTAATTAATTTGTATTTAGAAATCTTATTGTGTAATTTATTAATATAGTTTTGTTATAGACTGATTTATAAAATCATAAAAATATATATTTAAATGTTTATTTTATTTTCAATTGTTTATGTTTTAATGGTGTAGGTATGGTAGGAGATGGTTTATAATAGTGATTTAGCTATAATTTCCAGGCACTTTACTTATTTGTAATTTACAAAGAAACTAACTTTGAATTGTAGCATTTCTTACATTTCCATGTTATGTTTAGTTATTTTTTATGTGATATGGTATACTGACTTTTATTTCCTTAGTTGGTGGTACCTTGCTTATTTTTGGAGGGCTTCTATAAATTTGTTATGGTTAAGTTCTTCCTAGTGTGACTTGAAAGGCATTGTGCCAGCCTTCACCTGTGTTGTTGGTTTTGGTTTGTTGAGCCATGGGGCTCTATGTCCGGAGCAGTGCAGTCTGTCAACTTCAAAGTAGTCTATTAGTGGACATAAGACCCGATTACGAGTTTGGTGGTCAGACTGCCAGACCGCCGTGTTGGCAGTCCCTAGACTAATTTAATTCCAAACTGCAGTATCACTATTTATGCAGGCTGGACTGCTGACCACCAAGACAAATGGCGCCCCGCCAGCTATGCGGCAGTCAGCAATCTTGCTGCTGTGCACTCTGTCACCCTCATGACTGTGTGGAACCGTCAAGCCTGTTACAAAAACACAGTCAATGTGGTGGTCCTCTTGTGGTGGTCATCTGGTGGTGGTCAGCCACCGCGGTACACATTAATCAGAGTAGAAGACAAGTGTCCATTGGATGGATTCAAAAACAGTACAGTTGACCTACATTGGCCCAGTGGAGACACCTGCAAATCACACTATAAAACACACCCCTCCCAAGGCTGTGATCCTTTGCCTTTCCACTGCAGCACAGCAATACAGACACCAGAGACCACTACTGCATACCACAGATAGATGAGCCATCCCTTTTTTTCACAATTCCATTTCACACCTTGAATGCACACTATTTTCCATGTACTCCCTATTTCACTTTCCCTGTTAAGTAAGTCCCTGTCACCCACTTTAATTTACGTCCATGTCACGTCTCAAAAATCCCAGTTTATTAGAAGATGAGTTGTGAGTTATGGTGGATGAAATCATAAGGGTAGAGCCACAATTGTTTGAGACCCTACGGGTTATTAGCTACACTTTATAAATCACTGATTGATTGACTGAATTGTTTGGAGCCCAAGTCCAGCACACTCTTCTCATTAGCAAGACAGAAACTCTTTTCCTTGGAGGATAAGGTCTTGGCCATCCTGCATCCTAATGGCTTGACAGGAATAGCTGAGCGGAGTCTGGTAAGTCACACCACAAAAACTTTCACAAATCTTCATTGTCCTGTATGCTCACATCTCACCTTTTGCCACTGGGTTATTCAAATACTTTACCAACATGCAACACCCGGAGTAGCAGAGATGTATGCTTGTCAATGTGTATTGTTCTACAGAGCATCACATGCATCAATCCCCATTACATGCCATATGTTGGAATGAGGCCTGTAACTGTGTCAACATCAAAAGATCTTCCCATGACCCATGGAATGTGTCAACATGTAAATGTATGGCCCCACCTAACTGCAGGTTGCCAGCAGAGAAGTAAGAGTAAACATTTGTCAAGTGTTGGGAAGTTGAGAGAGTGACATGCCTACAACTACCAGGAGGCCCTGTTTCTGTACCTCTAACCAACAAGCCATACTTCACTTGACCATATGCACCTGTGTGCCACCTTTCAAATGATGTACCCTCCCCTGGAAGTTTAGCATTTGTGTAGTGTTGAGAGCCAGCAAGTGGTATGCCCAGAACTAACAGGACACCCTGTTTCTGTAACACAAACCATTAGGTCATTCTGCACTTCACCAAATACACTTGGGTGCCATCTTTCAAATGATGTTGCCTCCCCTGGGAGTTTACCATTTGTGTAGTGTTGGGAGCCAGAAAGTTACATGCCTAAAACTACCAGGAGGTCCTGTTTCTGTAATACAAAACCAACAGGCCACACTGCACTTGACGAAATACACCTGTGTGCTATCTTTCCAATGATGTACCCACCCCTGGGGCCCAGCAAATGACATGCCTTCAACTACCAAGTGGCCATGTTTCTGTACCTCAGACCAACAGGCCATACTGCAGTTGACAAAATACACTTCTGTGCTATCTCTCAAATGATGTTCACTCACATGGGAGTGAGCAATCTACATATCATGCTCAACTCAGAGACGTGCCTGTCTAACTAGATTGCTCCTTGTATCCCCAAATTAAGCTGTAGAGGAGAGGAATGGCACCTTTCCAAGTTAGTCCATCAAGGCATAACGCTGCTTCATCAGACCCTCCTCTGGATGAAGCCCTCAGTGATGACAACGTTCCTGGACATGTGGACATGGATGACAGTCCTGGCCCATCTGAGCAGTCTGGTCAAATGGCTACAGTGAGTCTTATTGTGCCCACAACAGCACCTCCCACCCCAGTTGCATCAACATCACAGACAGCAATGTGCCACATGTGCACCTAGAACAGCTGCTACCATCTTGTGCCCCCCAGGCCTGAATCCTCTGGTGCAAATCAACAATCCAGACACTAAGGGTCCAGGACCAAGTTGGAGAGGGCACACTGTGCCAAAGGCACAGGCTCATGGGTGTAGGATACATGGGAGGGATGCTGTGGGCTGGCAAAGTGAGGCTACTAGGACCGCTGCAGACCAGGATACCATCAGCCAAGTCTTGAGGGTCTATCATGAGTCCCAAGGCATGATCGGCAAGGTGCTAACTGAACTCTCAGAAATCAAGCAGCTGCAAAGGGACCAGATCCCACAAATGGATGCCCATAATGCATACTTGGGTACCCTAACAGGGATGCTGAGGGACATCCACACAACTCTGAGAAGGGCTTTTCAACCCCCATCCACCCCATACTGTGGGCCAACAACATGAAGCACAAGTACATCTGTGGCAGTCACAGGAAGGGAGGCCCTGCCAGAGGACCAATCAGCCTTAGACACCCCTGCCTCTTCAGCAGCTGAACCCACCACCTTCACAAGCAGGTACGCCTATGTAAGAATCCAGGAGGTGCAAGAAACTTCATCCTTAATGTCCTCCTTTTTGTGTCACACATTCACTCTGATGGGAGGAGTAATTTGGACTTTGGACTTCCTATGGTGTGGCATCTACTCCTATGATTTCATTCACCATGACTGACCACTTCAGTTTTCAGTTTTGTCACTTTTTTACACAAGTTTATTTTCACCCTTAGTAAATTCACCATTCACAAAGTCATTGTCTGTTGTCTTAAATGTCACATTTAGCAATGTAGATATGTAAGAAAAGTGAACCATACAATCAAAAAACAAGCTACCTGTGGAAGCAGGGATATGTTGCATTTACACAATGTTTAGCTTTGGTTCTCAACCATGCCACACCAACACATACATACAAGTGTCTTGTCTAAGAAGGTTTTTATTACATTATTAAAATCTTAGGCTGTCAAGATGTCAGAAGCATCGGAAATCATGCAGGTTGGAATCATACTGTGTATGTGATCACATTTACAGGGACAGACCTCCAGAACATGGAATGAAGGAATGCATCAGATATTGTCCTGTAGAATAGGTAAAAAATTAATTTGGTTGATGTCATCAGCTGGAGCCATGTTGCCTACCTCACAAAAGGATACCAACATCATAACACCCAAGATTCAGACAGATGGCAGAACAACAGTTCTTGCTCACAGGGTCATTACATTCCAGTGCATCTGCATCTGGTGGTATGACACAAACAAATGTCAGGCATGTGCCACAGGCACTTTGTCCTACAATGATGAAACACTACAAAAGCTACATAGAGATCATACAAAAAGAGTGTTTAGCCAATGTGAAGGGAAACTAACATGAATTTGGTGTAGAACTACATATATCATGACCACATGATGACGCACATGATGCATCTGGCCACCAAATAACAAAGAACAAGTCCAATGCAGTCTCCTCACCTTCCCTCCTAATGTTGTGCAAGCTGTCTTGGCACAGGTCTTGTACACCCAAAGTCTGTGATATACACTGCCACAATATAGTCCACTTTGTATGTCCCAACAGCATCATATACCTGTCAATGTCACAACTCTCAATCAATCAAAAAAATGTTATAGAGCGCGGTACTCACCCGTGAGGGTCTCAAGGTGCTTGTGGGTGGAGAGAGGGGGGTTACTGTTCGAACAGCCATGTCTTGAGGTTTTTTCTGAGGAGTAGGAGGTGTTTGGTTTTGCGGATGTTGGTGGGGAGGGAGTTCCAGGTTGCGGGGGCGAGGTAAGAGAAGGCCCTGCCTCTTGTGGTGGTTCGTTGGATGCGGGGGACTGTAGCTAGTGCGAGGTCGGCTGATCGGAGGTTGCGGGTAGGAGTGTGGAAGTTCACTCTTTCGTTGAGGTAGGTCGGGCCGGTGTTGTGGAGGGATTTGTGTGCGTGGATGAGGATCTTGAAAGTGATTCTCTTGTCTATGGGGAGCCAGTGAAGGGATTTGAGGTGTGGTGAGATTCGTTCGTGGCGGGGAGGCCAAGGACGAGGCGCGCGGCTGTGTTCTGGATTCTCTGGAGTTTGTGTTTGAGTTTGACTGTGGTGCCGGCGTAGAGGGCGTTACCGTAGTCTAGTCTGCTGCTGATGAGTGCATGGTAACTGTCTTCCTGGTCTCTGGGGGAATCCATTTGAAGGACTTTTTTAGAGTGCGGAGTGTGTGGAAGCAGGAGGAGGTTAGTGCATTGATTTGCTGTGTCATGGAGAGGGAGGGGTCCAGGATGATGCTGAGGTTTTGTGCGTGGCTTGCGGGGGTGGGTGCAGGGTCTAGGGCGGTGGGCCACCAGGAGTCATCCCATATGGTTTTGTTGGGGCCGAAGATGATGATCTCGGTTTTGTTGGTGTTAAGCTTGAGGTGGTTAGTTGTCATCCAGTTGGCGGTGTCGAGGAGAGCAGCATGTAGGCTGCTTTTGGCGGTGGTGGGGTTGCGGGTGAGGGAGAGGATAAGTTGGGTGTCGTCTGCGTAGGAGAGGATAGTGATTCCGTGTGGTCGGAGGATGTTGGCTATGGGGGTCATGTAAATGATGAAGAGTGTGTGGCTGAGGGAGGACCATTGAGGGACTCCGCAGATGATCTTGGTAGCGGTGGAGTGGAAAGGTGGAAGGCGGACTCTTTGGGTAAGGTCAGTGAGGAAGGAGGTGAGCCAGTCTAAGGCTTTGTGGCAAATTCCTGTGTTGTGGAGGTGTGTGCGGAGTGTGTGGTGGCAGACAGTGTCAAGGGCTGCGGAGAGGTCTAGGAGGATGAGTGCGACGTCTCGCCTTTGTCGACTTTGGTCCTGATGTCGTCAGTGTATGCGATGAGGGCGGTTTCCATGCTGTGGTTCTTGCGGAATCCGGATTGTGTGGGGACAAGAGTGTTGTTTTCTTCGAGAAAGTGGGATAGGCGGGCATTGACTAGTTTCTCTGCAACCTTGGCGGGGAAAGGGAGGAGGGAGATGGGGCGATAGTTGAAGAGGACCTCCGGGTCGGCTTTGTTTTTTTTTAGGGAAGCAGTGATTTCTGCGTGCTTCCAGGGGTCTGGGTAGGAGTCGAAAGAGTAGTTGATTATGTCACGGAGTATGGGGGCGATGGTTGAGCTGGCTTTGTTGTAGATGCGATGAGGACAGGGGTCGGAGGGGGATCTGGAGTGGATGGAGTTCATGGTTTTTTCGGTTTCTTCGTTTGTGGTGGGGGCCCAGGTGGTGAGTGTGGTGGGGGGGTCATGCGTGGGTGTTGAGTTGGGAGACTGAGGGGTGTGTGTGGTGGGTGTGTGTGGTATGAAGCTGTTGTGGATGTCCAGGATTTTGTGGTGGAAGTGGTTGGAGAGGGCGTCACATAGGGGCTGTGTGTGTGTGGGGTCTATGTTGCTGGCTTTGGGTTTGGCTAGCTCTTTAATGATGGTGAAGAGTCCTTTGTTGTTTTGGGAGTTGTTGTCAAGGCGTGTCTTGTAGTGATCTCTTTTGGTGGTGCGTATGAGTTGGTGATGGGTGCGAATGGTAGTTTTGAGGGTGGAGAAGTTGGTTGTAAAGGGTTCTTGTCGCCATATTTTCTCCACATGGCGGCATTTGCGATTGGAGTCTTGGAGTTTGGGGGTGAACCATGAGGCGTTCTTGATGTTGCGGGTGGCGATGTGTTTTCTGAGGGGGGCTAGTGTGTCTGTGCAGGTAGTGATCCATTTGGAGAGGTTGTGTGCTCCTGTGTTGGGGTCGTTGGCGTGGGGGGGGTTATAGGCCAGTTGGGAGTATAGTCGTTCTGTGGGGATCTTGTCCCACATGCGGTAGGGTGTGGTGTGTTGATGGTAGTGTGTGGGGGGTTTGGTGAAGGAGAAGTGGACGCAGTGGTGGTCAGTCCAGAGGAGTTCGGTGGTGTGGGTGTAGGCTATGTGTTGGCTTGAGGTGAAAGTTTCGTCAAGCGTGTGTCCTGCTGAGTGGGTGGGTGCGGTGACCAGTTGTTTGAGTCCGAGGTTGGTGAGGTTGTCTATGAGGGAGGTTGAGTTGTGGTCTTGAAGGTTCTCCAAGTGAAAGTTGTAATCACCGAGGAGGATGCAGTCTGTGGAGGTGAGGGCGTGCGAGCTGATGGTGTCGGCGATGGTGTCGCAGAAGGCGGGGCGTGGTCCTGGTGGTCTGTAGATTAGTGTACCTCTGAGGGTGGAGTTGTTGTTAATGTGGATTAGGAAGTGCATTCGTTCTGTGCTGTCGATAGTGTCTTGGGAGCTGGTGGTGACTTTGATGGTGTCCCTGTGTAGGATGGTGATGCCACCACCTGGCCTGTTGAGGCGGTCTTTGCGTTGGAGTTTGTAACCCTTGGGGGTGGCGATGGCTATGTCGGGTTCTGAGGAGGGGTTGGTCCAGGTTTCTGGGAGGAAGGCGATGTCAGGTGAGTGTGATGTGATGAGGTCCCAGAGTTCTATGGCATGTTTGTGAAGGGAGCGGGTGTTGAGGAGCAGGCAGTTGAGATGGTTGTGGTGGGTGGTGTTGGTGTGGTGCATGAGGGTGTTGTTGCGGGGTGTGTTCTGGTTGTGGGGTGGTGTGCGGCGGGGCTGGTTGGTGGGGCTGGTGGCAGAGCAGGTGTGTAGAGCATGGGGGGTGTTGTGTTTGTTGTTGGGGGGTCGCTATGGTTGGTGTGTTGTGTGAGGGATGAGGAGCAGGAGAAATGACAGGTCTAGCAGGTGAAGGGGCCATGAGTGTGTGTGGAGCTGGAAAGGGTGCAGGTGGGACGAGGGCCTGGGTTGAGTGAGTGGAGGGTGAGGAGATGTGTCTGAGGGGGCCTGGGGGACTGGCGCTGGGCGCGGTCTTGGTGCGGACGGGCGCAGACGGGCTTGCCTTTGGCGCGCAAAGGCACGTCCGCGCCGCGGCCAACATAAATGGGGAGGAGGGAGGGAGTGGCAGCTGGGAGGAGGGAGGGCTGGGCGAATGGGAAGGCTGGGTGGTGGGGCCGCAGGGATTAGCAGCGGCAGGAAAAACAGATGGAGAGGAGGTGGGGGGAGGAGGGAGGGGCCGCGTGGATGCAGCCGCAGGGGTTTAGGAAAGAAAATGGACAGAGAGGAAGTGGGGGGAGGGGCCGCGGGGATGCAGCGGCAGGGGTTTAGGGAAGAAAACGGATGGAGAGGAGGTGGGGGGAGTGGCAGGGGCCACGGGGAAGCAGAAGCAGGGGTTTAGGAAAGAAAAACGGATGGAGGCTGGGAAAGATACAACCGGCAAAGTGGAGGCGGGGCAGGGTGGCGGCGCGAGGAGCTACCTGCCTGCTGGAAGCAGGGTCAAGGGTTGCTCCTGTTACCGCACCGCGGCTGCCATAAATGGGGAGGAGGGAGGGAGTGGCAGCTGGGAGGATAGAGGGCTGGGCGAATGGGAAGGCTGGGGGTGTGGGACCGCAGGGATTAGCAGCGGCTGGAAAAACGGATGGAGAGGAGGTGGGGAGGGGGGAAGGGCCGTGGGGATGCAGAGGCAGGGGTTTAGGAAAGAAAATGGACAGAGAGGAGGTGGGGAGGAGGAGGGGCCGCGGGGACGCAGCGGCAGGGGTTTAGGAAAGAAAAACAGACAGAGGCTGGGAAAGATACAACCGGCAAAGTGGAGGTGGCGCAGGGCTGTGGCGCTAGGAGTGACCTGCCTGCTGGAAGCAGGGTCAAGGGTTGCTCCTGTTACCGCGCCGCTGCTGCCATAAATGGGGAGGAGGGAGGGAGTGGCAGCTGGGAGGAGGGAGGGCTGGGCGAATGGGAAGGCTGGGGGGGTGGGGCCGCAGGGATTAGCAGCGGCGGGAAAAACAGACGGAGAGGCGGTGGGGGAAGAGGGAGGGGCCGGGGGATGCAGCAGCAGGGGTTTAGGAAAGAAAACGGATGGAGAGGAGGTGGGGGGAGGAGGAGGGAGGGGCCGCGGGGACGCAGCGGCAGGGGTTTAGGCAACAAAAACGGACGGAAGTGTCCAAATTAAGATGCCATTGTGAAGGACCCTAAAGAAACACAAAAATAATGAGTACAGTTATCAAAACATATATATGACACAATCCACACAGCAAACGTCAGTAGAACGCAGGCCATTAAAAAAAGTGACACAAACAATTAACATTACCAAAATGTGATTGTTTCAAAAGCTACGGCAACAAACACCCTTTGCCAGATTTTGCCAGAGCTCCAGCTTCCTAACATGTACTACAATAATAGCCTCACATCATCAAAATAAGAGTTCATTGTACAGTCAAAGTCATGACATCTCATGACAAACTTACACTCATGAGAAGAAGATGTTGAGATCTTGTTGCAAATCAGCTCCTTCCTCTTCCCCACTATCATCATCATTTGGCATTTCAGGATATTCACCTGGTGGCACCTGAGGCTCTCCGTCCTTTGGGATGTAAGGGATGTTCCTGCACAGGGAGATGTTATGGAGCATGCAGCAAGCCACAGTGATTTGACACACCTTTCTGGGTGAGAAGAGGAGGTCTCTTGTCCAGACAGTGAAATCTAGCCTTCAGAATCCCAAAAACCTGCTCCACTGGCTGCTGTGTTATTCCAAGGGCCTCATTGAAGTAGATTTCCCCTGGTGTAGTTGGATTCCTGAGAGGTGTTAACAACCAAGGACGGTTGGGATATGCTGATTCTCCTGTTTGTACTGAGATGCAAGTGTTACAATGAGTCACACACACAAAAAAGTAAATCTCATGGAGCCCTTCAGAGTACCACACAACCCTGAACCCATATATAGGATAGCCTCAGGATGTACTGTCATGCCTGGAAGTAATGGAAATGTGATGGTCATGTAGGTTCTGTAGAGGGCAAGGCCTGTCAAAGCCTTTTCACAGTATGAGACATATCTAATGCTGGCGCGCAGTAACTCTGGTTATGAAACTAAGGCACCGGACCCACTCCCTGTAGACCTTCAGATCCTTGGACGTGGCCAAAATTGTATTTCTTAAGAAAGACTTGTCCTGAATGCTTTTACATCTACTACATTAGGAATGGGGCTTGAGGTAACCACCTGACCTGGAACTCATTTCCACTGACCCTCATTGTCAATGTGTGATAATGATATATTATAGGTCCCTCACTCCCACAGGTCTGTTGTCACATTTCCATAAGTCATATTTGTACAGTGCAGGTCTGGTGCACAAGTGACAAACACACAGTGCAGATAGTTGGTTAATTCAGGGGAAATCATGCCATGTGAATCACTGGCTTTGTAACATGCAACCAATCCCACCAAGCATACTGTGCTATGTTGGATGTCATCTCTGTTGGAGTGCCACATATTATAACAGGTGTATTGTGTGATACCAGTAGATACCACACAAACCCACTCAGAAGTGGTATGAGATTCCATTAGGTAGACAACATGTCGTTGTCACGTAAGTCATAGGGTGTAGTCGGTTACACGGTAGCTGCCTATATGAACCATATGCAGCAAGTCATTGTGCCTGGATGTTAAGGTGTTCTACAATCATGCACTAGTAATTTACCCTTCAGAAGACCACAATGATGTGTTGTGAGTCATTGTGGCTCACATCACAGTAGAGATTGCTTGGGACTGGGCTACAAGATTTCAGTGGGCTTGCTTAGTCATTGTAGACCATGACCAGGGTTGTGGATAGTCAGCAGAGTAGATGACTCCAAAAGTGTATATTTGTGTCCCTGAACATATCACCATGTGTGCTTTACACATGTAGTGTGTTGCCAATTACAAAATGTTTGTGCTTAGTGTTTTCAAGATGTGCATTACACAACCAGTCAACCATTAAAACAATTTAATAGTGACTTCTTCATTTGTCTTTTGCATCCATTCAGGTCAATGCCCATCAGAAGCAAGGGATTTGGAGAACCATCACCCTGAAGGTTGCGACCCTGGGGGTCCATCGCCAGTAGAGCGTTCAGTGTCAGAAAAGGTGGGAGAACCTGAGATTCTGGGACCAGAAGATCACGGAGGTCCACCTGGGGCTGTCCTCCCAATGTGGGCGTGGCGCACTCCAGACCCTGACACCCCCCCTCCAATATCCCGCAGACTGGCAGTGGCCTACCCTGAGCTTGATGGGCGTTTGAGGGAAGCACAGCAGCTACAAAGGGATGAGTCCTGGGCAGATTTCTGCCTGTTAGATTGCCAGGTTGATGTGTTAGAAGCAGACTCCTCCCCATGAATATTGGAGATGACCCATGTGCGATACACAAGAAGAGTTGTTGTTGTTTGTTATGTAGGTATGGTGGTTGGTGCATGCTGATGTGCCTTACCTATATTCCTAGTGACCAGTGGCACAACAGAACACAGTTCACTACCAATATACTGTCTTGGGCAGACACATGGCTGAGTACAGTGGTCAATCATCTCATGTTGTTTATGTTGTGGGTACTCATTTGTACCCAACAGTCCCCTTGTCTTCAGTGTGCCAGCCCCATTAACAACATGAGGTAATAGATTATCGTACTCAGCCAGGTGTCTACTCAAGTGAGCATACTGGTCTCTGTACCCAACAGGCCACTTGTTTTCAGTGTATCAAGAGTGCTGGTGCCTCACTACTGTCTCTTATGTAATGGTGGCCATCATACATGTGACATGGCATACATTGTCCTTTGTGTGCAGTCAATGAGCAATACTTTCCCTTGGTAAGTAGGGGATGTACGGTTACATGATTTGAGTGACATCACCGTTAGCAACAGAATTTCTGTCGACATGTTAGCATGTGTACCTTGCACTTTTGTAGTATCATTTCCACTACTGTTTCATACATGTTCTACCTATCTTCATGGGATGATGTCAGATTCCATCACAAATGTGTGCATGACAAAAAATCTCTTAGAAAATATATGTGTATGATGGGTGTACAATTCATATGGTACCACAGATAGGGGGGTGTTGACATTGTTTGTTGGGTCACACATATCCTAAGATGTTATTCCATGTCATTTATCATGAATAATTGCAGGTGGAATTATGGACATGGTAGGCAGACCTACAGTACTTACTCACAATGTGCATTTCCATGCCATTGATGAGGAATCATTTGGCTATGTGCTTGGCACATGCCAATTGGTGCAGGTTCATTACCTGACTGTTGACATGCATCAGGGAGTGGCATGCAGAATTGCTGGAATCATATGTGAGTATGTACAGGCAGTAATCCTGTGGAATCTGTGTTTCCATGTCATTCCATTTCTTTCAAGGAGACAAGGTCTCCTACTTGATCCAAAGGTATTGTGATTGGACAACTTCACTCATGCAAATCAAGTTGTACGTGAATCTGATTTCCCTGTGTGCAGATGTTTACAGTTCATGTAGCATGAATCCATGCATGTAGTGTAGTAAACGTTGGATGCACTTTGGGGACCTTATGATGGGGGCTACTGTACATTTTGGTAATGTTTTGTGATCAAAGCTGTTGTTCAAGTGTGTTAAGGCACATGGAATGACCCTACTTGCATTTGTGATTTCACCCTCCTTCCCAAGCAAGCGGAGAATACAAGACTGACATCAGTGGGGAAGCAGCTGGCCACAATACCTCCAGTCACTAGACAACAGACACAGATTGACCCAGTGCCCCAGATGGTGAGGGGAGTGCCATAGAGGACACAGGCTCCACATCATCATCTTCAGAGTCGACCTCCAATGAACACTCCCTGGTGGTGGTGGAATACTCAGGACCTGCTCATATTCCATCCTTGTGGCCCACCCCCAGTTTCATCTCCACCCTCACTGTTACTCCCCACCCAGCTGGCCAGGCCCACTCCCCTGAGAGGGTAGCTGTCTACTTCACGCCAGGCACTTCACTCCCTGCCGCTGTTACCGCTGCTCCTCTGAGTGAAGAGGCTATTGACCTGCTGAGGAGAATGTCTGTGGGTCAGACTGCCATTCTGAATGCCATCCAGGTGCAGGACCCCCAGCTCCAACAGATATATAGTTGCGTACCTAGAATGCATTCATAGTGCTATGTCTGGCCTACAGAGATCTTTCCAAGCTCTGGCTTCTTCCCTCACAGTAGCCTTCCACCCCACACAATACCCCCCACCACCTTCCTCTTCCTCATCCAATTTATCATTCCTCATACCTGTCCAAAGCACACTCACACATACACATGCACACACTTCAACAGGCACAAGCAGCACACATAAACACAAACACCACAAAACACACAAGCATGCCAGCACTCAACAGTCACTCACCCCACTCACAACCACCACCACTTCCACCATGCCCCTAGACACCACCCAAACACACAGCAACAGAGCCACCATTCCCACCATAACCCCAGACACCACCCCAACACCCACAGACCCAGCCACCACTCACCTGATACCCCGAGACACCACACCAACAGACAGTCACTACTCTCTCCATACTCCCAGATACCACCTCAACACCCACAGATCCAGCCACCACTCACCCCATATCCCCTGATGCCACCCCAACACATACAGGCACTCATACCACTCCCACCATACCCCCAGATACCAACCAACAGACACCCCCCCACCACATCCACCATACCCCCAGACAACACCTCAACACACACAGACACACCCACCACTCCCAACTTACCCATCACATCCACATTCCGGTCCACCAAGAAATGCAAATGCCCACACTCATACACACAACAGACACCAACAAAACAAAACATACTTCAGACACACATGCACTAGAACCAATAACTCAAGAAGCCACACCAGACACAGATATGTCCTCACGCTTCCAACCTCTAATCCCTCCTGTTCACCCTGCCCATTTACCCAAGGAACGTTTCCTGTTTGGCCTTGCCCTTATCCCAGTGAAATCCCCCCTCCCAAAATCAAAAGGACCCCACCCACAACCCTCCCTTCCATGCCCAAGTCCTCCCCAATGACACCTGCCTCTGCAGACCCAGCCATACCCCACTCTGCCCAAGAAGAAACACACCCCTCCCAAAGTGAAGCCCACCCCTCCCAAAACCAAACTCTCCCATCCTAATGCCAACCCTACCCCACCCAAGGGTGATCATTGAGGTGCCTGTACTACCCATTAGATGCCCCTTCCTGTGGCAGTGATTAGTGAGGCAAGGTTTGGGGTACAGCAGTGTGCTATGCACATACTTTCATGGAATGGCCATTGGCCTTTGCTCCATTTTTGTAGTTTTGTTTAAAAAGTTAATTTGGTTATTGTGCTAAACATTGGTTCTGCTATTACTTTTCTACCTTTCTGATGTTCCTGTATAATGTGTGATGTATGGCTACAGTTGTGTTTGTTTACCCTGATTGTTGACCCATTTGATGTAGTGGTGCTACCTTCCTATATAATTGAATAGACATTTGTCCATTTAAAAGTGTGTACCTCACGCCTATTTTATTTAACTGTGTGGCCCATGCTGTAACTCTTGTATTTGCTGTCTAAACTTGCACTTACACATTTTCCACATGGGCATGACACTTGGTAATACTAGTGGTTGTCCCTGATGTTCATCAGGGCACAGTTCCTATGTGAACAGTGGTTTAGAAGCATGTGCAAAGTAGTAGAATGTGTCCCAAGGCAGCAGCCTTTCCTGGGTCCTCCTGATGCCGCCATACCTATTGGGCAGGGATTGTTTACATTGTGTGCTTTGGATGTTTGTTACACAAATTATTCTGCAACCCCTTTTACCTTACATTGTCTTGAAACGTGGTTGATATGTTTGAGTCCATTACAAGGATGTTGCAGAGGAGGTGTGTTTGGATTTAATGACACATTCATACAGATGAATCTGTTATGTCATGACAGGCCATGGCATGTGAACAATGTGAGGGTGTCACTTCAATTTGTAGGTGTGAGCTTGATGAGGATCTGCTGTTGTATGACACAATATTATGAACACATCACTATCCCTGTGACTGGGATGTGCACACATTAAAAGTTTTGTAGTATGTGGCAGTGCAGTGGCAGTGACCTGGCCAAAGAGGGCAGCATTGGGCTGTGATTGTGGCCTACATTGTGTATGACTCTGAATCTGGGGCACAGACAATCTTTCGGACCAAGGACCACAGCCCTTGGTCAGCTGTGGCCCATCGAGTTGTGGATTCCTGAGAAACAAGTATGTGTTTGACTTGCATCCATGAAGGCGAGGATTGTGTGTGCCATCAAGCAGCACAAGCAGCAGCAGGACATGTAGGATCGGCTCCATAGCGGCACTGGATGTGTGAATCTGCGGACAGGTGAGTTTTTGCCTCATATACCTCCATTTCCGCTAGATTAGATGTGGTCGTTGGACCGCCAAGTTCAAGTCAGCAGACAACAACAACATAATTGGGCCGGTGGTTGCACTGGCGGCCCGAGCTCCGACAGATGCATTGGCTTCTCTCTCCAACGGTGTGGTCTATTTTGCTGGCAGTGTGGGCAGGACTGCAGTGGTCTTTTGTCTATGTCACCACACCGGACTGCAAAAACAGGGGCAGTCGGACCACTGTCGCCGCCATTGGCAGTCCTCAGACCACCAAACTCATAAATTAGGCCATTAGTTTTTTTCAGTGGGGTTTCTATTAGCATGTTGTAGCAAGGAGATATTTTCAAATGCTTTGGTTGAAGTGGTAAAAGTGGCCTTGTATAGCTGTGTGTGGATATGATTCAAGTATTGTGTGTATCATTGCCTGTTCAAAGTCTATTATCATTTTGTGAGGAGAGTAGTTGTTATATTTTACTCTAATGTGGTTTAAAGGTTCTAAGTAAGATGCACTTTGATTGTTAGGCAGCAGTGCATAAATGAGGGTTATGTTTTTTTCTGATATTCACCATATATGGTGCATATATGTGTGAGTGAAGGAGCACATTTTAAAGGTTCTGGCCATCGTCCATATTTCAAAATGGCTAAGTTTTTGGAGGTTTTTTCAGTTGCAAAAATGATCATTCTTCTGTCGTTATTGTGGTTGCCGTGTGGGAGGAAGAGTCCTTCATTATATGTGATGGTTAGGTGTTCTGAAATCTGTGTCTTGGTAGTGTCTAGGGGCAGTAGGGGCTTGACTAGTGGCTTTTTAGTATGTGATATTAGTTGTGATATCAATTGTTTTAAACTGGGAATTGCTGGTAGCTGATCTGTAATGTGTTTAGGTACTTTAGGGAGTATGGGCCTCATTACGACTTTGGTGGTTTGAATACTCCGACCGCCAAAGCCAAAGCAGTCACAGCCGTCACACCGGCTGCCCCCCACGGTCATATTATGATGTTCCCACCAGTATGACCGGTGAGAACATTGTATTATGACGTTCAATGGTGCTACCGCATTGACCTCGAATCCCTTAAGGGAGCCGAGGGCAATACTGTAGCCCACCAGCACCCTTTAAATGAGCACTGTCTACAAAGCAGACAGTGCGCCTTCTGAGGGTGCTGTGTAGGGGGGCCCCCTGCACTGTGTTTCCACCAGCCTTTCCATGGAGGGTCCCTGCCATGGAAAGGCTGGCAGAAACAAGAGTCCCAGTCAGCATGGTGGTGCTGAGTTCAGCGCCACTGTGGCTGACCACAAGTCTGCCTGCCGTCAGCCCGTGGGGAACCATGTTCCCAGTGTTAACGGCGGCCCCCTGGCTGTCTGACTGCAAGGGTCGTAATGTGGCGGTCACATCGTCCGTAGTGCAGTAGTCCGGCTGTCACCGCAGGGCTGGCGGTCTCAAGGCTGCCAGCCTCATATGGAGGGCATTTGCCTTTTGTTATTTTAGAAGTAGGCAGTTGGGAATTAGTGTTCTCCTCTTATAAATCTTAAAGTATGTGCCATACTTCTATCTCTGTTTAGTGGGTGGGTGTGCTTGCTGATGATTAATTGCAGTAATGTTTTTTATTGTAACAATCCCATAATAAGCTGTTTGCATAATATTTAGTACATCCAATTCACTCTTTCCAGGTTCTATGTTTATACAATGGACGAAAGCAACTTTTTTTGCCTTTTGTGATATGATATGTGTTGGCTCTTTCTGCCATTCTGTTGGACACTAAGGGGGTCATTACGAGTTTGGCGGTTGGACACATCTGACCGCCAAACTCCCAATGAAGAGACTGCTACAGTGCTGGCGGTCTCCCCACCAGCCCCATTACAACTTTCCCACTGGGCTGACGATGGGAACCAAGGTTCCCGCCCATCAGCCCAGTGGGAAAGGAGCAGCAGCATTGTTCTTGGCTCATAATTGAGCTGGTGGCAATGCTGCTGCACGCAGGGTGCACAAGCACCCTTGAAATGCGCACTGCATAGCAGACAGTGTGCATTTCAAGGGTGCTGGGCATGGGGACCCCTCAATTGGCCATGCCTTGGTCAGTGTAGGGGCCCTCATGGCCCCCTACACTTGTTCTCTGCCAGCAATTTCCTTTCGGACATATCGCCATGAAAAGGCTGGCGGAGAGCAAGGTTGTAATCAGCAGGGTAGCACTGAATTGGGGATGGGCCGGTCCTCTAGTAGTGGCCATGCGCCAGGGGCACTGCCCTTGTATGCAGCATGGACATGCAAGTGCATGTCCTTTCCTTGGTGAGAAGTGGTGTGAACCAATGTGTTCAGGGCCAGCCATTGCAGGTCCCACGGTGCACACTTGCACCAGAGTGCCATTAGAGGCACTGGGCCTGGCCCAACAGGCCAGGGGGTGCCCACCTACACAATGGTGGTTTCATGTGTGTTGCGACGGTACTAGCTTGCCAATATGTGCCCTTTGCATAGGGGTGTCTGAAGATTTATTGAGCCTTGCCTAGCTTGCCTCTCCGTGCCCAAGTGCACATTGGTGTTCATATATATGCTGAACTTGGCATAGCTGGCCTCTAGGTGCCTACCTGCACCAGGGCGTCATACATATGCAGAGTCTGGCACAATTTGCAAGTGTGTGCATACTTGCACATAGGTGTTGCCATGTGTAGATGGAGACTGACATCAATAGCCTGTGTGTAAATACTGGCACACAGGTGGTTTCATATATAGATACTGGATCTGGCATCAGCTGCCAGGGTGTGCACACTTGGACACGGATATTCTAATGTAGGATCTGAGCCTGATATTGCAGGCCAGTAAAGGTGCACTTGCCCCCTTGTGGTGGCCTTAACCTAACTGTCCAACCTGCCTCTGCAGGCTTGTTTGTGCTCCAGGGCACAAGTGCCCAGGGAGTGCAGAATACCCATGAGTGTTCACACTGTCCATGAAAGCTGCTCTGCCCATAAGGTGATATTGGAAAAAGAGTCTTATTAGGTCTTGCTGCACTAGTTGATTGCCCTAGAAATGCCACTGCCAGGAAGTGGGCATTTTTAGGTTCTAAAGCGCTTTGTGTATCCTGTAAATTCAGCTTCATTCCACTGGTTGCAGGGGAAGAGCACATCTGTGCACTCTCCAAGAAATAGCTATAAAACGTGGGTTTCTAGAACGACAGACCCCTCCCGTTTGGGGCCTGGGATAGATTGATTGGAGAGAGAGATTTCTGACACTTGGCCTCTCGGAGACAGAGAATGGCCCCACTAAAGAGAAAGAGCTACATTCCATGGCATCCAGGGGAGACATCTGTGGTTGAAAGAAGAACCCTTTGAAACACCATGAACTTCAAAGGCACATTTTAGTGTAACTAGGGGTACTACCCATCAGCAAGGGAGAGTTACATCTATGGCAACGCAGAACCGGTACTGCGGAGCACGTGGTGCACATGGCCAAAGAAGCCTGTTGTGCATAGGAGGGTAACTGTCTGAGGAAGGGATCTGTGCGCCCTTGCTGTATTGTGGCTGCTCTGAGCTGACTGCCTACTGTTGCGTAGTAACCCAAAGCGTCCTCTCCGAGAATTGGGTGGCCTGCCTCCTATTTTCTACAGTGGTCTCAGAGACATCAAAGACCTGCGAGGGACTTACATCATCTGCCACTATCATTTGGAGACTGGGGCCCTCTTCTGCACCTACATTGTATGCTGGAATCCACCTGACAGTAGAGGCATGAGCGTGGATTAAGTATTGTGTCTGGAGACAAGAACTGCCTGGTGCTGAGCTTGCCAAGTACTGCCCTCACTTCAGGTGAGTGACTGTTAGAAATGGGGTTCCTGGTTGCTAGGGTAGGCACCTAAGCCAGGCAGTAAACACCACTCTAGTCATAGGAAGGGAGCTACACACCTAAGATAACCCCTGTTCACCCCTTTGGTAGCATGGAATGAGCAGTCAGGCTTATCCCAGAGGCAATGTGTAAAGTGTTTGCAGAACACACACACGCTAGTGCCACAATAAATACACCACAAAGAAGACTCAACAACAGGTTACGTAAAAATAAACTGTATTGCATAAAACATTAGACAGAAACGACATAATTCAGCAATACTGTAAGAAAGCAGTTGTCGGATCATTATCATTATGAATACAAAATAAGACACCTTCCTAGAATGCATATTAAGAAAACACACCCTCCCACTGCATACAAGGCAGATCCTGAAATATGTATGTCACCCCAACAGGGCAAGCATGACATGTAGCATGAATCAGGTCATGAACAGAAATGCATCATACATAATAACAGCATAAACATTGTGGGGAAATATTGCCTTGCAAAGAATCACCAATACCACCTCCTACCTGAAGGTGGCACAGCGTCTGTGCTTCCTATGCAACGTATCTTTACCATAACCTACTCCCACGTGTCTGGTTCAGGAGCTCCTGTTCTCCTACCACCATAACTGTGGTAAAATACCTAATCGACCTACCAGGATCGGGGACCTCCGTCGAGGGTCACCACCCATGCTGCTATTGGCACAATCAATGCCAACCCCCTGAGGTTGGGGGAAAGGAGAGGGTAGGTGTACATGGAATCCGCTACAGAGAGGAACCCTCCTTGGGTCCCCCACGAGTGAGGAAGTCACCAGGCAGTCCCCCGCTACCTGGAACACAAAAGTCCTAGCGCTCCTACCAGGGGGACAGCGGCCTCGCATGGCCGTGGCAACTGGGACAAGAGCTTCCCTTTGGTTGGACAGTGCACCCGGCCAGAGTGAGGTCTCGGCTGTGCGCCACCTGGAAAAGCAGTCGGTCATGCCGCGCTGGGTCTCTCCGAGCTGGTGCAGGCAAAGAGATGCTGGTTTCCCCTCTATCCGCTACAGAGGTTGGGCTTTGGTATGGGGATTTTTGACAGGGTGGTGCTGCTGCTCCCTGGCAGCCTGGGGGGTGCTGCAGGATGGCACTTCTCCTCAATGTCTTCTCATTGCGGCCCCCCATCTTGCTGAAGGGAAAGAAACACAAATTTGGGGGGCTGTGTGAACACCTCCAAGGTCAGGTGCGCTCTCCTTACACCGTTGTGATACTGAAAATTCTGGACCTGTGTAATAAACATCGTCGTATCACAACGATTTTGGTATCAGCAGACCGAGAATGATTAGAATAGTATGCACAAGCATTGTATTCAAATTCGGGTAACGAAACCACCCGAATATCAGAGTTTCCGTCCTGAACCCTCGTGTTCCATTTAAACGACAGCCATTTTGTGATTGCCCTCACATAGGCCAATGACTAATGCTGAAAATGAGTCTGAAGGACACGTACATCTATGCTGACTCCTCTGTGACCTGGGCAAGCTGACTCCACTGCCTGAAGCCAAACCTGTTCGGCCAGTTTCTTTCCCAGTGGCCGAATGAGATTAATATCAAGGCACAACACATCATAAAACCTTTCATCACACACAAACCATGCCTAATCTTACACACACCTGTCCCTGTTTCTTTCTTTATGACTTGCTTTACAAGGAGAAGGTGCCTGTTTATATTAGGGGTCCGTTGATATCTGATGAAAGTACTGAGCCTTGCCAGGTAATTGATTGAGGGCTGGACAAACTGAAATATGGGCTTGTCATCATAACCCTGCTATTTCTTTGTAGTGAAAATATGTGAATGGTCAACTGTAAAATAAGGAATGTTTGCCCAAAGCATAATATTTTGTATAAAAGAGAAGGTTAGCTTTGCAAGAAGAGCAGTCTCCCGAGAATATACACCGTGTTGTACTTCTAGGATACCTGTTACTGGCTGCAGCCAGTAAACAAGATCTTTGACTTCATCAAGAAGACTCTGTGTTTCTGTAGTCTGAAACAGGAAGGACTCGAAGTCTTAGGGTGTGTTCCCTGGCACCACTGGGTTCTGAAAAACCCAGTACTTCAGTTGGCTCCTAACGTGGGGCGATTTCAGCGGTACCAGTCCAAGCCAGAGGTTCGTGAGGAGCTTCGTGTGAAAATTCTGGAGGGAGGCCACCACTTCATCGACCCCTGTATGTCGACGTGGTCCGAAAGTCTTTGCTGCGAGGTTCCCCGCTTCCCGACGGCTACGAAGGACTGCTGCCCTGACTATCGCCCTGTTTTGGACCCTTGATGATTTGGTAGAGCGAAACGATAAACGAGTCTTCTGGTGACATCATCGATACCTCAGTTAAGTATAAGTGGAGCGTCTCCCAGTCCTTAGTTTGGTTCTTAGTTTGGTATCCCCTTGGGATCTTTGATTTGGAACTTACAAGTACCAAAGCCGAGGGATTCGTGTATTCACAAGACTATCGTATTCGATAATCCTTTGAAGTTTGAAGCTAGACTAGAGAGCAAAGATGCCTGGTCTTAGCAGACATGGAAATTTGTATTGTCTTGGTTATAATAGGGATTCCCGATTGGAGGACTCGTGTCCGGTTCCTCCGATTGGAACTCCAACCTATGAACTATATGTGAAACATGGCATAGGCCCCCTCACATATAATGAAGTATGGATCCGATACACCAGGAAAGATGGTGTTTTAAAATGGCCCCAATATGGTAGTTTTGACACAGAGATTCTGAATAATCTGGAGGTTAAACTTTTTAAGAAGAAAGCCCGGCCGGCGATGTTTGACTCTTTCCGC
This sequence comes from Pleurodeles waltl, assembly GCF_031143425.1. Taxonomy (NCBI): domain Eukaryota; kingdom Metazoa; phylum Chordata; class Amphibia; order Caudata; family Salamandridae; genus Pleurodeles; species Pleurodeles waltl. Next base: position 1,663,955,316 of record NC_090440.1, read on the forward strand.
CTATGGCGTAAGGAAGCCAAACAGAAGGAAATTAAATTAGCAAAGAGAAATAAGACGGAAGAGGGTATCTCGATAATGCAAGCTGCCATGCAGTTTAAAGATGATGAAGAAGAACAGATGAATGAGCAGTTGCACAGGCAACGTAAATTGGTGACCGATAAATGTTATCCAGTTTTTCCGCTTCTTCAGCAAGATGCAGCAAAAGAACTTAAGAAAGATCCTTTAATGTCACACTTGTTGAGTTTGCCACCCCCTTATGCGCAGAATGCTACAGCACCTCCGCAACCTTTAGCTGTGCAACCTCCGGTTATTGTGCCTCAGGTTCTTCCACAGCCGCCAGCTCCTCTTCAGTTGGCTCCTACTACTATGCGCAGCCCCTTCAAGGGCCGCCGACTTCGCTACCTGCTTCATCTGTACCTCCTGCGACTTTATGTACTACATCGACTGCCTCTTCTGGTGTTCTTCCTGATACTGCCTCTGCGTCTGCTTCTGCGTCTGCCTTGCCTCCCTCTGTTTTTCCTCCTGTTCTTTCATCAACTTCTCCTTCTGTCCAACAGAGAATGACAGATACTGTTGCCAGCTTTATATATCCTCTCTTTGGGTCGTCTGGTGTGACCCCAGATTCGGAGCGTAAACAGTCACGTAGTCAACTGCCTAATTCTCAAGAGAGAGAAATGTTTGACCGTATGGCGCGTAAATGGGTTGTTCACCCTTTAAGATACGATGTAGAGTCTGTTATGGATGTCTTCCGTCAATGGGGAGCACCGAAACAAAGATACGTTTTTGAGAAAATGTGTGCTTTCCTTTGTGAGGAATTGGAGGATAATGATTTGGAAACAAATCCGCCTGATTTGTGCCGTGTACAGTTTGAGTTTGAAAAAGGCACGATTGAGGGTCCCGATGTTGAGAAAGCAGTTGCGACGTTGTTGTCCTTTAGGAATAAGGATCCTTCTCAGTCATTGTTCCAACATGACTCCTCTGTTAAAAAAAAGGTGCGACAGTACCCAATGAGAGAAGTCCCTCCGGTATGGAAGGACGCAGTTTCGGCTGATGTTGCTAATCAAATTGATGCTGTCCCAGCTCATTTTCAGCGTGTTTGGGTACATGTTCCGTGGAAGCGAGCTGAAGTTTTAGCCCTTAAGCAGACTTTGCCTGATCCCCGTAAAAACCCTGCAGGGTATTATAAGGAATTATCACAGACTGCAGACTCATGCATTATGAATTTAGCCGACATAGACATGTTATTTGGGAATGTTGTTCCACAGCCTTTGTGGGGATTGATTTGCCATACAGATCATGCGCAAGAGTTAGGTGACTCATGGGCTAATATTAGTGCTGCAAATGATAGACAAGTTGGTGGTGCCAAGCCTGAGCCTTTGGTAGCAGAACTGCCTGCTAGGATCATTACTTACATGAAGACTTTAATGCCTGCGATGCGTGTGAATTGGGATAAATTGTCTGCGTGTAAGCAGAAGAAAGATGAAACAGTGTCTCATTTCTTCACCAGGTTTGAGGAAACGTTTATCGACCACAGTGGTCAAGATATGAGTACAGAAGGTGGTCAACGGTTGTTCGTCGACAAATTTGTGCACAATTTGCTTGCCGAGCTCTGTAAGAAATTGAAGGATTCAGAGAGTTCTTGGGCCGTTTCCTCTTCAGCACAAATATTGGCTACTGCACAGTACTACGAAAATAGGGATAAAGATGAGAAGGATAGAGCAGACAAGAAAACTAAAGAATTAAAAACGAAGGTTCTTTTACAACAGGCGTATCCGCCACGTGGTGGTCAGAGTAACTATCAGCAACCTCAACAGTTCCAGAGAAACTCGCAAAGGTTCGAGTTTTCTCAACCACGTGTTCCTGTAGGTCCCAATCAGTGTTCATATTGTAAAGAAGAGGGTCATTTCAAGTATAGTTGTCCTATTTTGTTACAGCGTACGAATGGTGCTTCTGGCGCAAGAGGTCGAGGTGTTCAACAAGCTCCTAGAGGTAGAGGACGTGGAAGTTTTCCCCAGAACATGCGTTCCTTTCCGTCTCAAAACTCAATGAATAGTTTTGACCAGCAACATAACGCGTCTGGTAGGATGGCTCAGTACTATGCTGACGACTACTATGCAGAAGATGAGAACTTGGAAGGTAATAATTGCTAGGACAGCCATAGACGAAGAGAGGGAGTTGTTTTAATTCCAGTGGATCAGAATGGACCTTATGTTAAGGTGATTACATCAGGTGTGTCGGAGCCTTTTCTGTTGGATACTGGTGCTACAAAGAGTTCTATTATGCACTCAAAACTCCCTGGCGCACCTTTGTCTGGCGAGATGAATGTTTCAGTAGGTTTTTCTGGCGCCCCGGTTAGGAACCCGATTTCTAGTCCTATGTCCCTTTATGTTGGACCTTGTGAATTGGAAGCACCCCTTATTCTGACGACAGGTTGTGGTGAAAACTTGTTAGGATTGGATTTGTTGAAAAGATTGTATGCAACATTATATTGTTCTCCTTCGGGAGTACAACTTACACTGGGTAGGAAAATGGTCTCTCCAATGTATTTGTCGAAGGATAAACTTCCGACCGAATTGTCGTTTCTTCCTGATACCATTTGGGCTACTGGTCCTAATGACGTGGGTCTTTTGGAAATACCGCCTTATGTTGTGACATTGAAAGCCAATGTTAAATTACCACGCATTCAACAATACAAGATCTCTAGTGAAGGTGAAAAGGCGTTGCTAGCGATCATTTATGATTTAATTTAAAAAGATGTAATTGAAGAGACAAGAGGCAATGTTTGTAATAGTCCTGTTCTGCCTGTTTTGAAACGTACTGACCCCTCTAAGCCACCTGTTTACAGGCTCGTGATTGATCTCAGAGAGGTAAATAAAATAGTTGTGCCACAGTTTCCAGTTGTTCCTAATATCACTGCCCTATTGACTATGATTCCAGCTTCCGCCACCTGGTTTTCGGTGATTGACTTAAAGAATGCTTTCTTCAGCATCCCGATTGCAAAGGAGAGCAGGGATATTTTTGGCTTCAGTTTAGGAGGCCGAAGTTTCCGCTTCAAACGCGCTCCACAAGGCTACTGTGAAAGTCCATCAATATATAGTCAGGCTTTAAAAACACAGCTTGATGCAATTGTTTTACCTGACGGCGCTAACCTTATTCAGTACGTCGATGATTTGCTAGTCGCTACAGATACTGAAGAGATTTGTAAAGAAGCCACCTTGTCGTTGTTGCGTCATTTGTCTGATTTACATCACAAAGTGTCCCTTTCAAAACTGCAATATTGTCGACAAGAAGTGACCTACTTAGGTCATCTCTTATCGAAGGAGGGAAGGAAACTGACCTCAGAAAGAATTCAGGCAATTGCAAAATTGAGTGTGCCAAGGACACAGAGAGAAGTACGTGCTTTCTTGGGCATTACATCATACTGCAGACAATGGATACCGAATTTTTCTTTGCTGGCCAAACCTTTGGTAGCATTGACCTATAAATATACACCAAACCCCGTCCCGTGGTCTGAAGATTGTCAGAAAAGTTTTTCCGAATTGCGTAATGCATTGTGTTCGGCTCCTGTGTTGGGTACCCCCGACTACAGTAAGCCCTTTACACTGTATGTCCATGAGAAAGAGGGTTGTGCATTGTCAGTGCTGACACAGTCTTTTGGAGACAAGCAGCGCCCATGCGCATATTTTTCGTCAACTTTGGATCCGGTAGCTAAAGCATTGCCGAGTTGCTTGAGAGCCACAGCGGCAGCAGCTGTTTGTATTCGACAGTCTGCTGGGTTAGTGATGAATAATATGTTGATTGTGATGGTTCCACATGCAGTGGACACGTTGTTAAACAGGACCAAGACACAGCATTTAACTAGTGCTCGATTGTCAGGTTACGAGTTGAAACTGTTAGCGAGTCATGTGCACATAAAGAGGTGCAATACGTTGAATCCAGCCACGTTATTGCCGATTTCAGTAGAGACAGATGATGTTGAACAACATGATTGTTTTCTTAGGACAGAAGAAGAAACGAAAGGGAGAGTAGATCTTAAAGATACTCCTCTTGTAAAGTGTGATGGTACCTTATAGGTGGATGGTTCATGCTTCATGCTTCCGAATGGTGATACGACTGCAGCATATGCTGTCACAACTTTGCATACGATTGTTGAAGCTGCACGTATACCACATAATTCAGCTCAAGCAGCAGAGCTGATTGCACTTACGAGAGCGTGTGTGTTATCGAAAGGAATGAAAGTGACCATATATACCGACAGCCAGTATGTGTTTGGTGTGGCCCATAGTTTTGGACGATTGTGGAAAGAACGTGGGTTCCTGACTTCGCATGGAGCTAAAATTCAGCATGGTCAGTTGGTGAATGAGCTTCTTGAGTCACTGACCTTGCCATTACAAATTGCGATTGTGAAATGCAGTGCACACAAGAAGGTTACTGATGATGTCGGTCGTGGCAATGCATTTGCTGACGAAATCGCAAAAGAAACAGCAAAAGATGTGATGAATCGAATGTATGTTGCAGGCCCCGCAAGATGGGTTGGTGATGTTGGAATATGTGAAGATACTATAGAGGGTGTGAAGTCTCTTCAAGCTGAAGCTTCAGAGAAAGAGTTGAGTGTGTGGAAAGAAAGTACGGGTAAATTGGATGAAAATGGTTGTTGGGTTGACTTGTCAGAACATCAGCTATGGTTGTTACCTGATGCGTATGTGCTTGCAGTGGTGACAATGGCTCATGGAATGGCCCATATCAGTGTGAAAGGGATTTGTAAGTTGTTGGCTCCAGTATGGCAAAATGCTGGAATTCCTAAATGTGCAGAGAATGTGGTCAGGAATTGCATGGTGTGTCTGAAATACAATCCTGGTAGGGGAACCCCAACTCCAGCTGGTCATTTTGCGCCTCCAACGTATCCGTTCGAGGTTTTGCAGCTAGATTTCATCCACATGGAAAGGTGCAACAATCTGAAATACGTACTCGTTGTTGTTTGTGCTTTTTCAAGATGGGTAGAAGCATATCCCTTAAAAGACAACACTGCCTTATCCACAGCTAAAGCCCTTGCCAAAGAATTCTTCCCTAGGTTTGGAATGCCGAGAATGGTCTGGAGTGATAATGGGAGTGAATTTGTGGGTCGAGTGATGAAAAAAGTATGTGAGGGGCTAGGTATCCAGCAAAAATTCCACGCTGCAAATCACCCCCAATCAGCTGGACTAGTAGAGTGCTATAATGGCACGCTAAAACTGAAGTTGGCAAAGATACAAGCGAGCTCTGGTCTTAAATGGCCTGACGCTCTGCCTCTAGCACTCCTATCAACAAGAATGACTGTGCATTCGCGAGTGGGACTTAGTCCCTATGAAATTGTGTTTGGCCGCCCGGCCAACATATGGGGAGTGCCAAGACCAACAAAATTCAGTGAGATCGAACACCCTGTACTGCTTGATTATTTGTATGAATTGACGGCTAAATTGCGTGTTCTACACCAACAGGTTCACGATACTCTGCATCAGGTCTCTGAAGCTCCAGGACATCTTATCGATCCTGGATCATGGGTGCTGGTCAAGAACTTCCAGCAGACAAAGAATGACCAGCCCTGTTGGACCGGCCCCTACCTCGTCCTTCTCTCAACAAGATCAGCTGTTCGAGTGGAAGGGAAAAAGAACTGGATCCACGGCGTACACTGCAAGAGGGTCCCTTTTCCTCTACCGTACGACCGGTGGGACCAGGAGGGGATCGCTGACTCTGAGACTGTGCCTCCTTTTTTGCCATTTAGCGATGCACGTGTAAAAGGAACAATTTCTGAACGAGAAAGTGACAATAATTTGCAAGAAGCGGTGCCACCGTCAATTCGATTGAACACTACAGAGCCTGAACTCTTGTTCCAGAACCAGACAATACCTGGAAAAAGTCGTTATAATTTGAGACCAAGAACTAAGGACAAATAATTTTTTCCCGTTCCTTTGCTATTTTTTTAAAGTGCGGCTCTCTCATCTGAGAAACTTTAATATTTATTTTTTTTTTTTTGGAACCACCATCCGGGTTCAGCTGTAGGGTCGTGGTTGCCCAAGTCTTTGGAGTGCAGCTGAAGACGTTAGGTCGACAGTTCTGGTCGGTCTAAGGGAGTTGCCCTGGACTGACAGAAGCATTCCCTAGCATAGAACACCCTACCACCACGAGCAGCAATTAGAGAGGATGGAGTTTTTCAAGAATGAGAGACCTGCCAGACAGATGGACTTTAAAGCCAGAATGTGTATAATAATGACAAAGAAACGATTTTTGATATTATGTATTTTCATGTTGCTTAGTGTAATGACGTTTTTAATAGGATATGTTTTATTCTCTTTTCAAGTGACATTTGCACCCATTACACAGCCCATACCTCCTTCTACTGTTTCCTCGCATTCTTTTCACCCCCTGCCTGAACACGAGTCTGCCAGAAGATTAGAATTTGTCAACAATTCATTCATTCAGCTTCTACACCAACACCAATTAGTAGTGAACACAACTAACTGTTGGGTGTGTGGTCTTATGCCTCATACTACTGATAAAGGTATCCCTTATCTGGTCCTGCCTTTCAGCCATAATGGTTCTGTATGGGCATATAGAACGGTGTTCATATACGCGTATGAAGCCAACCCCCTACGTTCTGTGAAAGATAATCCTAAGAATAGTGCTCTAGCTAAGGGTATAGTAGATATGATTAGGGAAGATATTTCCTATGAGACTATCTCAAGAGATGAGACACTAGCATATATTGGATGGAACATAACAGGATATGGAGTTACTCTGAGTGGGAACCAGCGAGCAAAGAGATCCTCCCCGATTTGGATTGTACCCCATCAGGGTCACCTATGTCTGCAAGGTAATGGCAAGAATCCCAGAGCTCAGTTAGGGAAAAGTATCTGCACTGAAACATATGTTTTTGCGTCTCAGACTTCTCCTTCGTTCTTAGCAGCTAAGGGTACCTATTTCATCTGCCATAATAGAGCCTATACATGGTTGCCCCCTGACTTCTCAGGCACATGTTTTGTTTCGTTCCTGTTACCTCCCACCTACACGGCCGCGGCAGATTACCATAAGACAAGGATAGTTAGAGGTGTCATAAGTAAAGAAGACACTACAGGACAAGAATTTGGAGATTTCGTAAAGGGTTTTCTGCCGTTTTGGGGTCCTATGGTTAACAGCAGGAACATAAGGCAATTGACAAAGGTGGTTGAATCCACGGTAGTTGAAACCGCCGGTGCCTTTGGTAATTTGACTGCTGAGCTCCAGTCGGATCGCCTTATGACTCTTCAGAACAGGGTCGCATTAGACGTCATACTTGCAGACCGAGGTGGGGTATGTAAAGTGATCCAATCAAGTTGCTGTGTTTTCATCCCAGATAACGCTCCGACAGTCTACCAGGCCATTTCCAAACTGCATAAGATCTCTGAGTCTATTCACGTGGATAAAGGAGATTGGTCATTGATGGGGTGGTTCTGGGAGCTGATATCCGCCTGGGGATGGAAGACTCTGGTAGTCATTGGGATGATCTTAGCCATTCTTTTCCGGTCCTGTCTGTGTGTACAGTGTGCTCCTGCAATATGTGGCCTCTGAGCTACATCGTGTGTAAGGAAACCTGTATCAAGGGACGAGCTAGGTAATAGGATGATGCTACAGCAACATCTCAACGACTTTATGAATATAGACCTGGACTCAGATTAGCGTGAGTATAGGTTATTGCCTATGTAAGGGCAAAAGGAAGGTCTGTGGTACTGAAAATTCTGGACCCGTGTTATAAACATCGTCGTATCACAACGATTTTGGTATCAGCAGACCGAGAATGATTAGAATAGTATGCACAAGCATTGTATTCATATTCGGGTAACGAAATCACCCGAATATCAGAGTTTCCATCCTGAACCCTCGTGTTCCATTTAAACGACAGCCATTTTGTGATTGCCCTCACATAGGCCAATGACTAATGCTGAAAACGAGTCTGAAGGACACGTACATCTATGCTGACCCCTCTGTAACCTGGGCAAGCTGACTCCACTGCCTGAAGCCAAACCTGTTCGGCCAGTTTCTTTCCCAGTGGCCGAATGAGATTAGTATCAAGGCACAACACATCATAAAACCTTTCATCACACACAAACCATGCCTAATCTTACACACACCTGTCCCTGTTTCTTTCTTTATGACTTGCTTTACAAGGAGGAGGTGCCTGTTTATATTGGGGGTCCGTTGATATCTGATGAAAGTACTGAGCCTTGCCGGGTAATTGATTGAGGGCTGGACAAACTGAAATATGGGCTTCTCATCATAACCCTGCTATTTCTTTGTAGTTAAAATGTGTGAATGGTCAACTGTAAAATAAGGAATGTTTGCCCAAAGCATAATATTTTGTATAAAAGAGAAGGTTAGCTTTGCAAGAAGGGCAGTCTCCTGAGAATATACACCGTGTTGTACTTCTAGGATACCTGTTACTGGCTGCAGCCAATAAACAAGATCTTTGACTTCACCAAGAAGTCTCTGTGTTTCTGTAGTCTGAAACAGGAAGGACTCGAAGTCTTAGGGTGTGTTCCCTGGCTCCACTGGGTTCTGAAAAACCCAGTACTTCACCGTGGCCCACAAACCAGAAAAGTAAAGGAAATCCATGAGGTGGTGGATAAGGAGCACTCCGGTCCAGCTCCACACAATCAGGGCTTACAGTACTTCCCTTGCGTTGTCATCAAAACTTCACTCTGGGCTCCTCAACACCAGGTAGCCCTCCAGCACCTCATCTAGTGCTTCCAATAAAGGAATATAGGCTTCTCCTAGTGCTAATAATAAAATGGAAGCACACAAGGGGGAAAAAGAGGGCACAACACAAAGCCCCTGGAGATCACTGGGGGAACACAGGGCAGAGGGCAAGCAACAGGCCAGCACCAGGGTCCTTGCAGAGTAAACTGCAGTCCCTCTTGGGATTTAGCAGAACCCAGGTCAGCACAACACTATTCAGTCAAGTGGTGGTTCCTTGCAGCCTAACAGCCCCCCTCCAGCAGCATCTGGTTCCAGTGTCTCAACTGGGATCAAGTCAGAGGAACAGGCTGGCAGCAGGGCATCAAGCAGAAAAGCAATCCAGATGAGTCCTTTGGACCACCCAGTAGATACCAGGCAGCGGGGCAACAAAAGAAGAGCAGTCCAGACGAGTCCTTTGTGCAGTCCAGCAGTCCCCATGGCAGAGGTTAGGTCCCAGGTCCAAAAGTGCTCTCCACATCAGGGGGCTACAGCCCCTCTACTTATACTCAGAAATGCCTTTGTTCAGGCGTAACGTCAAAAGAGCACGTTTAAGTGAAACACAACACCCTTTCAACCCAGCCCTGTCTCCAGACATCAGTAGGGGGTAATCGGTTCATTGTGTGCACACAGCCTATTCACAGGGAAGGTGTGAATGACCTTCCCTCTGCTCAGCCCAGGAAAACTATCAGTATGCAGATGCCTCTTCTGTCACACCCAGCCCCTCCTGCGTGATGGCTGACTGGAAAGTATGCACCACATGGAGGTGTCACTCTGCTCCAGCTGTGGATTGGAGTCAGGCTGCAAAGCAAAAGTCACAAGCACAGAGAAATGCCCACTTTCTAAAAGTTGCATTTCTACAATAGTGATAGAAAATCCACCTACACCAATAAGCAGGATTTCTCACTACCATTCTAAACATACTAAACATGCCCCCGCTGCTCCTCATACAACAAATACCACTTAGACATATGCAAGGGCATTGCCAATGCAATCCTGTGAGAGGAGCAGCACTCACACTAGTGAGAAACTAAATAGGCTGTTTGTCACTACTAGGACATGTAGTACATAAAGATATATGTCCTACCTTTTACATACACAGCACTTTGCCCATAGGACTATCTAGGGCCTACCATAGAGGTGACTTAGGTATAGCAAAAAGGGAGTTTAGGCCTTGGCAAGTAGTTTGACTTGCCACGTCAGTGTGGCAGTAAACTGTGCTCGCAGGCCCTGCAGTTGAAGGCTGGAGACGTGTTTGAAAGGCTATTTTAGTGGGTGGCACAATCTGCGCTGCAGGCCCACTAGTAGCATTTAATTCACAGGCCCTGAGTACATGTTATACCCCTTTACAAGGGCCTTACAGGTAAATTAAATAAGCCAATCAGGAGTAAGCCAATTATATTAAGTTTAGAAGGGAGAGCACATGCACTTTTGCACTGATCAGCAGTGATAAAGTGCCCAGAGTCCTGGAGCCAACAAAAAGAGGTTAGAAAAACTGGAGGATGAAGGCAAAAGGTTTGGGGGTGACCCTGGAAAAAGGGCCAGGTCCAACAATGGCCCTTCACCGTGGGGACCACTGCATGGCAAAATGCCTTGTGGTGTGAACTGGATCACCCGGTGCGATACCCTGAGTGGCCTGCTAATGTTGAGTGTGTCGCATTTCTCTTGTGTGACTTTCGGCTGCATGTGCATTGCATGCTATGCGTTCATCGGTGGTGACCACCCAGAGGTGGGGGTGCAGCCGTATTTGTGCCATACTCTGCCTCGTATACCATGGCTGAACTTGCATCAAAGTGTGTGACCAGGGAGTCTGGTGTAACTAAAGTCATTGCATGCCAGACGTTGTGCCTCCTTCAGGGAGATACAGAAACAAAGGGCCAGATGTAGCAAGGCATTAGCGCCTCGCAAACGGCGAAAAACGCCGTTTGCGAGGCGCTAATGCCTGTGCGCGATGCAGAAACACATTTTGCGAGTCGGAACCGACTCGCAAAATGTGTTTCCGACTTGCAAATAGGAAGGGGTGTTCCCTTCCTATTTGCAACTCGCACCGCGATGTAAGTTGATTTGTGACCGCAAAAGCGGTCACAAATCAACTCGCAGTTACCATCCACTTGAAGTGGATGGTAACTCATTCGCAAACGGGAAGGGGTCCCCATGGGACCCCTTCCCCTTTGTGAATGATCACAAAAATAATTTTTCAGAGCAGGCAGTGGTCCAATGGACCACTACCTGCCCTGAAAAATACCGAAACAAAAGGTTTCGGTTTATTTTTCAAAGTGCAGCTCGTTTTCCTTTAAGGAAAACGGGTTGCACTTTGAAAAAAAAAAACTGCTTTATTGAAAAGCAGTCGCAAACATGGAGGTCTGCTGACGACAGCAGGCCTCCATGTTTGCGAGTGCCCATAGTCGGTATGGGGCCGCAATTTGCGACCCACCTCATTAATATTAATGAGGTGGGTCATTGCGACCCCATACCGACTCGCAGAAGGTGTCTGAGACACCTTTCTGCATGTGGTTTTGCGAGTTGCAATTTGCGAGTCTCTATGACTCGCAAATTGCAACTCGCAAAACCATACTTACCTACATCTGGCCCAAAGTTCTTTGTGTGACCAGACCAACTCGTCATCGAGTGCTGGGAGTTGTGCCTCATGGTGCAGGACTTACGTTCTCTGTGAGAGCGTACAAGATTGTCTGGTGCGATCAAGTCATCATGCACCAGACTAGTGCCTCTTTCCGAGGAGGTACCACATTGGGAATTGCCTTTGGAATGACCATATGGTCGGGGACGACACAGGTGATCGGGCCTCTGATGTTGGGCCTCATTTTAGTGGAGGTATAGCACTGAGCACTTTTCACGTGGTGCAACTCAAGTCTTTGTGCAGCAGATGCAGTGCCTCCTTGTACAGGTGGTGCAGACCTAGTAACTCTTAGTGTGCAACAGGAATTGTTGCAGGCAACTTAAGTCAACACACCCTGATGGTGCACCTCCTTTTCGGAAGTGCAGAAATTGGTAACTATTTGGTAACATTGGATTGTCTGCCTGGGCTGAGCGCATTGGTGGCTAGCAGACGGCCGGACTGACTCTCCCCATGTGTGTTGCAGACCTCTGAGCAAACCTCCTACTAGGAGCCCAAACATCTCCTTGCTGATTTTTGACAGATTGGCTGTTTTCTTTCCTCCACCCCCCGCCCTGGGATCCTCCGAAGTGTGACTTTGGCCGCAAGCAGCCAAGTATCCAGGATATGGCTGGCTCAATCTTTGGTTCGTGGTGGGGCAGGATAGCTGAAGCTGGTTGGTGCATGGAGGGCAGTTCAAGATACAGGGTACCAGCAGATACAGTGGCATCCACTAGTCAGATATCAGGGCACAGCATTAGGTTGTTGGGACTGAGTGCACACGAGTGTGTGTGTGCACGAGCTGACTGATATCCAGGGCACCACACGGCGGTGCAGAGTGGATGTGCGAGAGTGTGTGCCTGTGAATGCGAGCGCAGCACCATGTTGCTTTAGTTTGTGTTCTTCTACCAGTGAAATCATGAGGTTTGCATTATGATTTACTAGTGCAGCTTAGGCCACAGTGCTATGTGAAAGTGTTCCAAACCTTGGAAGTACTTATTGCTGCTAACGTTGGGAACCAGGGTGCACCCTGAATTTATGTGTTGCTCTGAAGTTGGTAAACCCTAGGGTGGGTCTTGTGCTGACAACGTTTGGCACCGCATGAGGGTGCGGGGAGGGAAAGTATTGTTTACTCACTTGTACATGCTGTCATTGGTGTTACACAATGTTGGGCCTAATATTGTGAATTCTATTGCTAAAAGTGAGTTGTGCCCAGATTTAAATGATACTCATGCTGTGTTCACAATGTGTGTGTTGCATTCAATTTTTATATACACATATGGTGAGGGCTCATTTTGGGCAGCTCAGCATGGTTGTAGTGGGGAAGTGTATCATTGCTTTACACATTGCCTCTGTGATATGGCTGACTCCACTGTGCCAATCTACCTAAGGGTGAGCACAGGTTATACAGCGAGTGTAATCACCCACCCCTGACAGGAGTGGCAGGTTCTGCCTGGCTAGGGCATTGCCTCATCCAGCCAGAACGTGCCACCTCCAACACTTCTATCAAAATGCATGTGTTTCAAAAGGACCGTTCTTTGATTCAAATGCTACATCACAAACAGATTTCAATAGGTTGAAAATGATTAAATCTACTTCAAAACGTTTGAAATTTCACAAGTCTCTTTATTGTCCAGAATGCTAATGAAGTTTATGTTAAACCTCTAGCCAAACTCATACAAAACAAGTGTTTCCTTTTATAAATGTGTATATGGCACCCAGATTTCCCATAAAATGGATTACTCAACAAGTCTCTTGACTTATAGTGTATGCATATCTGAAATACTGAGTTGGATGGGTGGGATCAAGCTATAACAATTCACAAAACCACACTAAAGAGTAACAATATCTACTTATTAAACAGACTGTGGGTTCAAATACTGTTTTTTGAGCATCACAGAAAATTGTTACTGGGTCACTGAAGTATAAATTTAGTAAAGCAATAAAAAAACTGCATATTTAGGTTTGTGTCGACAGTTATAAACTTGAGACTTTCTACAAAGATCAAAACAAATCCAAAATGATGAGTAAATATCAGCTCATAGTGTATTTTTTCTTTTAAATCACTACTATCCAGTCTAAAAAATAACCAGCTCTAGATTGTACCAGTTCAGTTAGTGCTTCTTGAGCATCAGAAAAACATTGTTGCTTAATCATCGCACATATGGAATGTGCCCATTAAGGGGCTCATTGTGAGTTTGCCGGTGTCATGACCACCAAGTTGACAATGGTGGTCATATCGGCAACAGGCTGGCAGAGAAGACCATCAAATTGTGACCTTGGCGGTATTCCCAACAGAATACAGCCAATTCACCGCCGGCATCGCCAGTGCGTTCAGGCCGCCATGGACAACGGTAGCCACCTGCAAGCTGGCAGAGACCATGTTCCTGTCGGACATATTACGGGGCTGCACACCGCCAAGGGTTCCGCCGCAGTTACTTGTCACTGTTGCGAAATGCCAATGTACCTACGCACACACAACATACACATCCAGAACAGGTGGCGAGGCCGACACACACACGTAGCCTCACAAAAACGCACACACAGCCACATACACACACGCACATACATAGTACACAAACTACAGCCATCACACACACCAAAACACACACCAACCCCCATATACACAGCACAGGTACAGTCACAAACAACACCACCAAATGACACAACTACACCACAACCGCAACACCTCAAAAGCACTGTTAAGCATCCACAATACACACTTCCACTTGACAAATCATACGTACAACACAATATAACACCAGAGAACGAACACATACAATCACACATCCATACAATGAGGTATATGTCATACCCCGCAAACACACATCACAATGGATCTGACATACCAATCACCACATACACTCACGCACACAGTACAACCACACAAGGACACACAACACTGCAAATAACACGTCTTCACAATCACAACACACAATACCAACACATACCCATGTCTCCAACTCAAACATGCCCATCACACAATACACACACATCACTGCAGTACAAATGCAATGCACACACCCACACATGCTGTCCAGACACAACTGATAGCACAACCAGCACACACACACACAAAGCTTACCCACACACAAGCAAAGGCAGCCAAGACCAAAACAGCCCTATGAAAAGAAAAGCAGGACAAAGATGTAACCTTCGAACCAGCAACGGGTTGGCTCAGATATATGTTAGTTAATAAATAAATATATACAGAAATATGTACAAACATTAAGCCCATAGGCCAGTCCAAACACCTATGTGCAACATGTACATATGATGTTTACAAGTGCCCCAACTTGACTCCTGACTGCCATATAACCTCCACAGATAGGGGCATCAAGGGGGGCAGGCAGGCACCTCAGGGATTAGGGGGGGCAAAGGGGAGGCTTTGGCTTCGGTTTGGGAGGGGGATCTTTGGGTTCGAATGGGGGCTTAGGTCGAGGCTCATGGGAGTTCTGGGAACTCTTGGGAGGGGTCTACTTCTTGGCAGGGGAGGGGCATGGGTACTTTCAAGGGGCAGGGGAAGTCTTGGAGGTGGAAGGGCTGGACTTCAGGAAGGACACAGAGCATTTGGGGGTCACATGGGATGGGAGAGGACTAGGAAAAAGGCACAACTCAGAGAGGAAACATTTCTTAGACACACAGGGATGGTCATGTCAAAAGGTCATGTCAAAAGGGTTTGGAAGTGGAAGGAGAGAGAGCGGTTGTAAGAGGTGTTTTGGTGGATGTCTTGGGTGCATGTGTGTGCAAGATATGCTTGTGGGTGGTAGGTGTCTGTTGGGTGGGTGAGTGTCGGTGTTTATGTGTCTTGGGAGGAGGTTGGGTAGAGGTGCTGGGAGATGCCATGGTGGATGGGTGACTGTATGTTGGGGTGGTGATTGCAGGTATTGTGGATGTGCTGCATGTAGGCATGTCTGTGGCTGTGGTGTCTGCAGATGTGGTGACTAGACTGGATGTCTGAGGGTCTTCTGTTGTGCTGACTATGGGTAGGATAGGAGTTGTTGCTGGATCGGTGAATGTTGGTGTGGTGTCTGCAGGTGTGTCAGTTATTCTGGGGGTGGTGGGGGAGTCCGTGCAGGTAGTGACTGTAGGTGGGTGTTGTTTGTGTGCATGCCAATGGTAGGTCTTGTGGTACATATATTTGTCAGCTGTACCCTTGGATGTTGAGCTGGATGAATGCATGTCTGTCTGTGTGCTTGGCTGGGTCTGGGAAGAGCGGTTTGGGATTGGGAAGAGGAAGGTAGAGGGGGGACGGAAGACAAAGGGTGACTGGCTGCCATCAGTGTAGAGGCCAGAGCCTGAAAGGATCTCTGTAGGCCAGCCAGTGTACTGTGAATGCCCTCCAGGAACGCATTACTCTGCTGGACTTGAGTTTCCAGTCCCTGGATGGCATTCACGATGGTCGACTGACCCACCAGGGTCCGTACTTGCTTGGTGATGGCACGCCAAATCCCCTTCTTCTGATGGGTGTTGACCTGCATGGATGGCACAGACAGAAGGAGAAAGTCATGTACACATTCATCATACCAATAGGAGTGGTCAGTATACATCAGTCACAGCAAGTAGGCACATATACCCATCCTCTCATCTCACACACCTTCATATTATGCCATCTGCATGCATCTACACCCTCACATGTTCACACACAACACCTATCACACATTGCTAGGGCATTGGACGCATCTGCTCCTCTGGTGCCCCACATACCTGTTCCTACAGGGCTAGGACCTCCTCCACTAGCTTCTCAAGCTCTTCCGGGATAAAGGCAGGGGCCCTATCACCTGCAGGACGTGGCATGATGGCTCCCAGAGGCAGTACACAGCAGCTCACGTTGTTGAGGTCTTGCTGGTAACAGTGTCAGGAGTCAAGTGAGCAATGCTGCAGAAAATGGCGGTCAAGACTGCCACGTACAGGACCGTCACTGCTGGCGGTCATGCCCATTGGCCCCAGTTCGCCAAAGGCAAGAATGTTAACTAATGGCAAGTTGCACATCGGTTTCGCCAGCCTACCACCATCACAACTTCCACCGGCTGACTTAGGTCACTTCCAACTATCCACAACAGTAAGTCAGATGCCTCCCATTTTGGGCACATGTTGGATGTGCTTAATTAGCTGCATCCATCACTTACTCCCCCAAAATGCTGTGTATCTGTATGTAGTGCCATCATGGTTGTGCAACATATTGTGCCAAATCTAACACAATGACGAGTTGAGGGAGTATATATGGTGAGAACAATGCAAAGCTACTCTGAGGTATACAGGCCACAGTTAGATATTGGTAGAATCCAAAACATATGTGTGAGTAGTGCAGGACAGCTAGGTCTTATACGCATGTACAATAGCATTAGTTTCATATGTACAATCCCACTTACATGTTAGCCAATGTGTAGTAATGAGGATGAATTAGGTGCATCTCTATGGTCTGTACTGTCTATGTCAGAAGTGCTATGCATCCTCTACAGATGTTAGGTGTCTGGTATACAATATGTTAATGATGTGTGCATACTGCATAGCTCATAGTATATTCTCTTCTATAAACGTAGTTATCCTGCCATGAGGAGAGTGAGACAACCACCAGTGTACATCCACTAGCAGACACGGAAACCATGGAGGAAAGGCATGTCATCCAGATATATCGGCTGAATCGTCATACCATCATGGATCTTTGTACACATGTGGAGGCAGATCTGATGCCAGCAATTCGCAATCCCTATGGCATACCTCCCTTCATTCAAGTCTTGTTAGTGCTACACTTCCTGGCCACAGGGGCCTTTCAGAATACTGTTGCCTTAACAGCAGGGATGTCTCAGCCCATGTTCAGTCTGTTGTTGAAGGATGTACTGTGTGCATTGTTGAAACACTTCAGGTTTCTCCAATGAGTGGATTTGGCCTATGTGAAGTGAGACTTTTATGAGATGGCCATTGATGGCACCCATGTAGCCCTGGTCTCTCCCAGTGCCAATGAACAGGTGTATAGGAACAGAAAGAACTACCACTCAATCAACATACAGGTGGTTTGCCTGGCAGACCAGTACATCTCACAAGTCACAGCCAAGTTTCCTGGATCTGTGCATGATTCATACATCATGTGGACAGCAATGTCCCACATGTGATGGCACAACTACAAATAGACAGGACCTGGCTGCTTGGTAAGTTTGCATTGCACAATATGTTTGTGTGTTTTGTCACCTGTCATCACAATAAAGCCAGTCGCAGGACCTATATAAGAGTTATTCTACCATTGTGTTCACGGGTGACTCAGGCTATCCAAACTGTCTTTGGCTGTTGATACCAGTGATGTACCCAGCCACGCCAGGGGAACTCCGTTACAATGAGGCCCACGGGAGGACAAGGCGTGTAATCGAGCGAACATTTGGGCTCTTGTAGGCAAGATTCAGGTGCCTGGACCAATCTGGAGGAGCACTCCCCTACTTGCCCCACACGGTATGCCAAATAATCACTGCCTGCTGCATGCATCACAATCTAGCCCTGAGACGTCAGATAGCATTGATAGCAGATGAGGGGGAGGACCAGTATCTGGAATTGTTGATATGGCAAGTGATGAAGAGCCAGAGGAAGAAGGAGCAGGTGACTCTAGGGCAGATCTCATCAATCACTACTTCCACTGACATACCGGTATGTGAAGTGGATCTTTTGAAGTGTTGAATGTGCACAACTTGAAGTAGATGGCTGCCATTACACCTCCTGACATGATACGTCAGTGGTGGTATAATGAGTTCCAATGCCTATGTGTGAGTTGTGGATGCAGACTGATAGATTGTAATGTGTACAGTACAAAATGGTCTGTTGCTCTATAATGTATTCCTAACATACACTTCTGTAATGGACTACTCAGTATTGAGGTATGTTTCTTGCATTCTCCTATCCTCTTTTCCTTCCACTCACAGAAATTGCTTTTTCGTGTTTGGCTCTGCAACTTATGGCTTGAGGTATTCATTGTCAGTATCCAATGGTAAATGCTGACGGACATAAGAGGTGTACATGACAGATAGCTGGTAAAATGGATATAGTTACAGTGGGATGGTGCCTTGTTTGTACTTCCTTCATTCAAGTGGGATTGTGACTGCTTAGTCCTTTCCTATTACCAGTGGGGTTGGGGGGATGTGTAATGGTGTGTTATGTGTCACTTGAGGTTGGTGGCCCATGTGTGATGATTGGATCATGTCCTCTGGCTACAAATGTGTGGGGTACTTTGTGATGACCATGGGACCCAGATTTGTTTGTATTCTGATGTTGTTGTCCAAGGTGCAGGTAACTGTATACTGACAAAGGTGAGTAACAATCCTACAGGTATGGGGCCTATGTTAGTGTATGATTAAAGTACTGGGTTCCTCTGTGATATTCTATGTGTGTTCATTGGGATATGTGATCATATAGCTATGGTATGGGTATGTTAAGAGACTGTACCTAGTGAAGGATAGGTCGAATTTAGGTGCCCCTGTTTCATAGGCAGTTTACCATGGACAGGACTTCTATTACCTGTATTTGTGCATTGTATGCCACCATGCCTTCCATCCTGATTGTACTCTCTGCCATGCTCTATTTGCAGATTGGAATACTGACTATTCTATGGTGTTGCACTGGATTTTAACCTCTCTGACATCTGTGTTGTTACACTTCTGTTGTCATGTGTCTCCTGCTGAGGGAACCTCTGTTTGATGACCATTACACTGGCTGTTCGATGCGGGGGGCATGACCAGACCACAGTTGGCAAGCATGGCAATTGTTGATGTATTATAAAAGACACACGTACAGTAGTTGTGTTCACTTGTGATTTATTGTGCATATCAGAATACTAAAGGTCAAAATAAAAGTGCATAAATGAATATTAAGGTGATGAGTGAGGTCATGGTAGATGGATTCATCAGTGTAGCTGCTATACCAGTTGGTTACACAGGTCCAGTGTCCTGGGTCCATGGGAACATTGAGTTATGTCTCAGAACAGTCTACAGGGTGTCTCAGTGGCACACAAGGGTGACAAATCAGGAGACGTTCACTTTCTAGCAGTGAGTTTGTGGGTGGTTCTTCCGCTACAGAGGGAGAGGTGTCTGAGGCATGTGGTTCCCCTGGCAGGGCCTCCATTCCACTAGCTGCTGCAGATGTAGATGGGGCAGATGTTACATTGCTAGTGGAAGGGGCCTGATGGTATGTTGAGGCACCAATCAGGGAGGTATTGATATCCCACAGCACCCCTGCAATGGTAGCCATGGTGGCATTATGTGCCTGCCACTACTGCATGACTTCCTGGTGGTGTTCCCTCTGCAGCCTTTAATTTCCCCCCAACATGGTGATTATTTGGCCCATCCTGTCCTGGGAACTTTGGTATGCTCCCAGGACTTGGGAGATGATTTCCTGGTCAGTGCAGTCCCTTTGAGGTCCCATCATCTGGCCCACAGCCTCCATCCCATGCACCCTACCCCGAAGGTGGCTGTGCCCTGGCATAGTATATCCACTCCCAGTGGTAGCAGGGCCTTCGTTGTCAGAGATGTCAAGATTCAACTCAGGTACCTGTACTGTGGGGCACACAATCGATTGAGCAGTCCTGGGGACACAGGTTTGGGGGCATATGGTTGCTTGTGATGTGGATGCACCGGGGGGGGGGAGGTTGATGTGGGCAGGGTGAGGCAGGGAGTCATTGACTGACCATGTGTCCCAGATGGGCCAGTTTGTTCGTCACTGTCCAGACATCCAGGCGTGTTGTCCTCACAGTGTCTTCATCCTTAGGGGGACTGGCAGTCTCAGGTATCCTCTCCATGGTAGCAATAGCAGGGTTACATGTGGAGGGAGTGAGACACAGAGCTCAGGTTAGAATGTGTGTGTTTGGTTACCGCTTTGTGAGATGCAGACAGTGGATTTACGTGATTCCCTGCAGTGACGTTGGCAGATGCTGCACAGTATATCTTTGTTGTACATACAACAATGTGACTTGATTTCCATACTCAATGTAGGGAGCTGTCATACTAGTTTGGTACAGATTACACTGCAGATGGGTTCTGGTTTTGTCTGATAATTGACATGACTGTTCACCTCTGTTACCTAATGAATAGTCAGGCTTGCTAGATGTCACACATTAGAGCTGAGCAATGCACAATGGTGTCCTAGTGGTAACTCAGTATGTGAGTATGCAAGGGTAATAGTCCTGTATCTAGATCTGCATGTGCATTGACTCAACCATCTTACTTTCCAATCCAGGTCAGTTTATTTCTGGCTTGGGATATTTGATCTGTGGCCATTAGGAATGGTCACTCAGCAGTAGCTGTGTTTTGCTTTGTTTGCTATTGTGAGTGTGCCATTGCATTGCTAACATTGCCATGTACCTGTCGTCACTAGGACAATCTAGATGGTGTAGCTAGTACTTTAGTTGTACATCCATTACATGTGATGTGTTGTACACATTCCAGGTTTTCACAATAATGGGTTAATGCATTCTGGGAGTCATAGTGATATGATTAGCCAGTAGTTAACATGCAATTGCCAAGGGCTGTGAGGGCAGTTGGGCTGAGTGGCGTGGTGGCATGCAGGAGAGGGGCATTAGGTAATTAGGTGGGAGGTGTAGTGGGACTTTTACTTAATTAGGGAGTATCTGGATGGTGAGGAAGCATGCAGGATAAGACACATATGTGACATGACTGTTGTGGGTACTTACCAGACTCCAGTCCCCCAGGTATTCCATTCAGGCCCTCAGGGTGCAGTATGTCCATGAACTTCTCCTTCCTTGATGTGAACTGTGGAGGAGGAGGAGGGACCCACCTCCAGTCTTCTATATGGCTGTCTGGTGGCATGATGTCATGGAATGCACCCTCTCCCAAAGGCCGTTCCACCTCTTCCTGATGTCATCCCTTGTGCATGGATGGCTGTCCTTTGCCACAAATCCATTTTCCTAGCAATCGATGTTTGTTGGGCCTGTGCTCCAAACAGATGTGGCTCTACCCTGACAACTTCATCTACCATGACCCTGAACTCGTCATCAGTGTAATGTGGGTGTTTTTGTGGGGACATGGTAGTGGTTGTGTAGACGGTATGTGGGGGTGTTTTGAGTGTACTGGTGCAGTGTTGGGTAATTGGTAAGGTGTGGGTGCTGCGTTGTGAGGGTGAGACGGTTGTTGTGAATTGTGTGTGCTAGTGATGTATGTATTGTGTTAGTTGTGCTGATGTGGGGTGTGTGCTGAGTGTGATTTGTATGTGTGTCTATTGTGTAAAGGTGTTATACCTATAATTTTGTCATACACTCTGGGTATCTGAATGGTGTTCTTGTTGCAAAGGATTGTGGGTTGTGTATGAGTGTGTTATATAGTGCAGTAAATAGGTGTATCAAACTATCCAATGTGGTGTGGTGTTCTTAATGATGTGAGTTCTGATCGCGGCGGTTCGCATCGTCAATGGTTTTCCACCATGGAAGACTTGCTGTGGTGATTTGTGGTTCGTAATCTGGAGGCTGGATTTGTGTCGGGCTGTCAGTGTTGGTGGTGGGACCAACTCTTTCCCACCCTCCAGAGTCCTAGCAGTTTGGGA
Organism: Pleurodeles waltl; assembly: GCF_031143425.1. NCBI lineage: Eukaryota > Metazoa > Chordata > Amphibia > Caudata > Salamandridae > Pleurodeles > Pleurodeles waltl. The sequence continues at coordinate 1,663,977,208 of NC_090440.1, forward strand.
TTTTGGGCTGAATTTTGGTGGTCTTCACACTGTGAATGTTAATACAGAGGTTGGATTACCTCAAACATGATGGTCTTTTGGTGGCCACCACTGCAGCGGTCTTCCCAAAAGACCACCAAACTCGTAATGAGGCCCTAAGTGTGTTGTGCTTTATATGTGTTGAAAGGTCGGGTTATTCTATAGTGGGTAAATGAAATAAGGAAATCTCATTCACACATAATACGGTATCACATGGTATTGAATGAACAATATAGTTGGATTGGCTATAACATAGAAACATTTGTATATTTCACTTCTTGTTGATGTTCATACATTTGCAAGTTTCTACATAGAAAAAGGCAAATCTTTTGTGACAAGTTAAGTTCAGGTTTAAGAGAACCATTCCTTTTCTTTAGAAGCATAGATCACATTTAGGTGAAAACTTTGTTTTAAGGACAAACTCATACTTAGTGGAAGGGGAACATAATTGTTGTACCACGTTTAACCGTGGTGCAACATCAGCAGGAGTGTGAAAGCACTTTTAGAAGCACAGATCACATTTCAAAGCAAAAATATATTTAGGTGCAAAATCACAATTGTTGAAGCATCAACAGGAGTGGGGAGACACTTTTAGAAGTTCAAATGTGACTCCACTGCACTACATAGACTCTTTGTTTCACTGTCAGTGCATTGGGAGGCACTCTTAATTGCCAGTAGCTAGTAGTGACCTCAGCCAAACTCTGAATGAGACTATTCAAACAATGACATAAAGGGGTCCACCCAAACTAAGCATTGACTGAGAGTGACTCACCCAAGGCCATTCCATTTGTATCTTTTTAGTGTTGATTATACCAGGTCTGAAAGACAGCTAAAGCTGTCTCTAGACCGACCTAAAAAGGCAATGATAAAAACCATACACCGTAGATGGTTTCCAACAATGCCTTCATTACAAGTTTGTCAGATGTGTTGGGGGAGAGGCACATTTCTAATTTTGGACAGTATCCCATACTAACATATTGCAATTATGAGTAACACGTGACCCTGATGTGGGGATTAACCACATAGCCCCAGGAATGACAAGTGCCTCTCTGGTGTTTTACCCCTGATACTGGTGACAGTATCCATGGCAAGGGTGGCCTCATTTAAGACGGTTTCAAAAGGAAAGGGTTTGACCATTTTGGAATGGGAAACAGTCTTTAGGCGAACAATGGTTTACCATAATAGAGCATTTCTGATATATTTTTGTGACACACAACATAAAAATAAAAAACAAATGATATTATATAACCCCTTCTGTGCCCAGGACGTAATGGTTACGTCCTGAGGCACAGTGCTCGTGTGCCCAGGACGTAACCATTACGTCCTGGGCACAGAGCCAAGAGGGAGTGCTAGCGCTCCCTCTGTGGGGTTCTCCCCCACCCCCCCAAGGCAGGGATGGAAGGGGAAGACCTTCCCCTTCCACCCCCGACCCCCCCACCCTCCCCTGTGACATCAGCGCACGATCACGCGCTAATTGTCACAGAAGGCCTCCTCCATCGCGCTCGGCTTCCAGCGCGATCGAAAGAGACATGCAAAGGCCCGGAAAGGCTTCAAAGGGAAGGAAATGTATTTTCTTCCCTTTGAAGTCTCTCTGAGCATTTAAAAAGCTGGATTGCAAAGCAAATCCGGCTTTTGAAATGCCCACTAGACACCAGGGATGTTTTTTTAGAAAAGGAAATTGGCATAAGGGAGCGACCCCTTGGGCAAGGGTCGCTCCCAGGGGGGCATTTTTTTTAAGGGCCTTTTCTGCCCCCCCTGGGGGCAGATCGGCCTATCATTAGGCTGATCTGCCCCCAGTGGGGGCAGAAACCTCTAGGCACCAGGGATAAAAAATAAAAAAAATATTTTTTTTATTTATTTTTTATATTAGTGGTGGGGAGCGACCCCTTAGGCAAGGGTCGCTCCCATAGCGGGCAAATTATATTTAGGCCATTTCTGCCCCCCTTGGGGGCAGATCGGCCTATTTTTATGAGGCCAATCTGCCCCCAAGGGGTACAGAAACCACTAGACACTAGGGAGTTTTTTTTTCTTCGTGAATTTCATGCAAGGGGACTGACCCCTTAGGCAAGGGTTGTTCCCCTGGGAGGCAAATTTATTTTAGGCCATTTCTGCCCCAGCCTATTGTTATTAGGCCGATCTGCCCCTAGGAGGGCAGAAACCTCTAGGTGCCAAGGCAAAAAAAAAAATTGTGTATTTTTTTTTTTGTTTTTTTAGAGATGTGGAGTGACCCATTAGACAAGGGTCACTACCCTGGGGGGCAAATTGTATTTAGACCATTTCTGCCCCCCTTGGGGGCAGATCGGCGGATTTTAGGTCAATCTGCCCCCAAGGGGGGCAGAAACAACTAGGCACCGGGGATCTTTTTTTTGCGCCAATGTCACTCAGGGGGAGCGACCCCGTAGGCAATGGTCACTCCCCAGGGGTTTGGGGGGCACATTTATTTTAGGCCTTTTCTGACCCCCTGTGGCCGGCTGAGCTAGAGGCCAAAATCCACAGTTAGGCACGTTGCAAAAAACAACTCTGTTTTCTGTGAAAAAATTTAATGTGTCCACGTTGTGTTTTGGGACATTTCCTTTTGTGGGCGCTAGGCCTACCCACACAAGTGAGGTACCATTTTTATTGGGAGACTTGGGGGAACGCTGGGTGGAAGGAAATGTGTGGCTCCTCTCAGATTCCAGCACTTTCTGTCACTGAAATGAGAGGGAAAAGTATTTTTTTTGGCCAAATGTGGTGGTTTGCAAAGGATTCTGGGTAACAGAACCTGGTCAGATCCCCACAAGTCACCCCATCTTGAATTCCCCTAGGTGTCTAGATTTCAAAGATGTGCTGGTTTGCTAGGTTTCCCCAGAGGCCAGAATCCACAGGTAGGCCCTTTGCAAAAAACGCCTCTGTGAAAAAATGTGATGTGTCCACGTTGTGTTTTGAGACATTTCCTTTTGTGGGCGCTAGGCCTACCCACACAAGTGAGGAACCATTATTATCAGGATACTTGGGGGAACACAGAATAGCAAAACAAGTGTTATTTCCCCTTGTCTTTCTCTACATTTATTCCTTCCAAATGTAAGGCAGTGTGTAAAAAAGACGTCTATTTGAGAAATGCCCGGTAATTCACATGCTAGTATGGCACCCCGGAATTCAGAGATGTGCAAGTAACCACTGCTTCTCAACACCTTATCTTGTGGCCATTTTGGAAATACAAAGGTTTTCTTGATACCTATTTTTTACTTTTTATATTTCAGCAAATGAATTTCTGTAGAACCCGATTTAGAATAAAAACCCATTGCAAGGTGCAGCTCATTTGTTGGCTCTGGGTACCTAGAGTTCTTGACGAACCTACAAGCCCTATATATCCCCACAACCAAAAGAGTCCAGCTGACGTAACAGTATATTGCTTTAAAATATCTGACATCGCAGGAAAAAGTTACAGAGTAAAACGTGGAGAAAAATGGCTGTTTTTTTCACCTCAATTTCAATATTTATTTATTTCAGCTATTATTTTCTATGGGAAACACTTTTAGGATCTACACAAATGACCCCTTGCAAAATTCAGAAGTTTATCTACTTTTCAGAAATGTTTAGCTTTCTGGGATCTAGCATTGTTTTCTCACCCATCTTGGTCACTAACTAGAAGGAGGCTGAAAGCACAAAAAATAGTAAAAATGGGGTATGTCCCAGTAAAATGTCAGAATTGTATTGAAAAATTGTTTTTTTCAATTCAAGTCTGCCTGTTCCTGAAAGCTGGGAAGATGGTGATCTTGCCACCGCAGACCCTTTGTTGGTGCCATTTTCAGGGAAAAAACCACAAGCTGCCTTCTGCAGCACTTTTTTCCCATAAAAAAAAAAAATCACTGTAGTTTGGCTAATTCCACAAAGTCTGGGTACCTCTAGAAACCCTAGGATGTTGGAAAAAAAGGACGCATATTTGGCGTGGATAGCTTATGTGAACAAAAAGTTATGAGGGCCTAAGCGCGAACTGCCCTAAATAGCCAAAAAAAGGCTCTGCACAGGAGGGGGAAAAGGCCTGGCAGTGAAGGAGTTAAACCTGAGACCTGACAATTACTATACTGTGTTTACATAATGATACATAGTAGAGAGCATTTTATACAGGCCTGCTTTGCTTTTATTGCGAAAGCTACCATTCCAGTATGGGTTCCATGACTCATTGCACTCGTCTTCAAATATGACCTTTTTTTAAGATGCCCTACAAAAGCAAAATGTTTTGGCTTAACAGCCTGTGGCATTTCCGTCATTAAGTCTACATTTAAAATAAATATATAGAGTTATTTTCTAATAAAATTTAACATAAAAATATTTTTACTACTTTTCCCCTTTTAATAAACCTTTTTTGTTTTTCCCTATATATTACCATGCAGAGCTCTCTGCCACCAGGGTATAGATCTACCTATTAAAGTATGCAGAATTTTTCCCAATACTTTACCTTATGGAGATTTCCACCCTCACTGCTGAGTTTCCCTAAGGTAAAGTGTAATTATTAAAAGTGATGTATAGAATTAATTACAAGTCATTTAGTTGGAATAAATGTAATGTATTGTCACATTACTATAAAATGCAAAGAGCCTACAAAAATATTTGATTATTAACTTTAACATATGTATTATTTGTGTACATTAAATTATATTTATTTGAATTTGTAACTGTTTAAATAACTTAATTTAACATTTCTTCCAATGGGGTTTTATTTTGAGTTCTAACACCATTGATCTCTATGGTAGAGTATTGCAGTACCAGTGCAATGACTTACTGCAGCTCTGAGCTGAAGGACTTTGCTACTGTTTTGCTCCCTTTTTGGCTGTAGTAACTATAGAGATTCCGTTTTTTTAAAGAATTGGGCTTATTCTTTTGTGGGTGGGTATACGTGTGTCCCTAAGTCTCTCCCTGGCTATGCCTTAACCTCTCCTTATTCCTCCCTATTCCCCTCCCCTTTAGTGGTATTACACATTTTCCAGCCACTCCCCACGTGCCTCCCACATTTACTACTAAAACATACTGTTCCATGTATGGAGACTCCACACTTGGGCAGGGATCTCTCAACAGAGAAGGATAGGTGAGGGAGAGTATTAAACCTCACACATACATTTGTGAATACCATTTTGTAGTATTTTTTGTAATACCACAACATTTACAACAACACGCAGTTTGTCAGTAAGCCCCATAGAATCTTGCCAAACTATCAAAGTCTGAGCCTATCATTCCTCAACTATTTAACACAACTTATACAATATGTAATTGTGCTTAGGTTTTCATTAATGCACCATATAAAATGAGGAGATCCTGGGACAGTTTAAAGATTCCTGCCGACTTTGTGGGTGACACAAGGAAAATCTTGTGCATATTATTTGCAGTTGCCCTGTGCTAAAATAGAATGTGTAATGTTGTTGAAACTGTTATTAAACAGGGATTCATAGTGGTTGGGCCTCTTTTCAGTTGTGTTCAATTGTCAGCAATACTGGTGAAATCTATGGATCAGATCATTAGACATTAAACTGGCTATTTAATTGAGTGTAAATTTATGGAGGGATGGGTTTGAAACACATACCTGTAGTTTCTGTGCTGAGCTGGTACCTTCTCTTCATATTTTAAGCCATGTTATTGCTAGAATGATTATTAATGTTTGTACTGTTTAACTTAAACGACAAATTAACATTTTGCCAATGACTAGTAGGTGTGGCAAATTCTTGCTTGATTATTAAACCACTCCCCAGATTTATGATGTATCAGGTAATCAAAGAGACAAGCAGAATTTGCAAAGAAAGAAAAATGAGAACATAATAATGTTATGACAAAAGGGACATGCTTAAAAGAAATTTGTAAACGTTTTCTTATCCCTGTGTCTAGGGTCTGCTCATAGGGCAATATGACATAAACCCAGTGTGTTTTGTTTCTGAGGACTCAAGAACATTTTAAAAAACGATTGTTTTGTTGCATAGGTAAATATTGCATCTTAAGAAATCAAGTAATTTGAATTATCTGCTGCTGGTAGATATTAAATCCTGCTCCGTTTCTCATTTCACAATATATAGACACACTGGGGCCAGTTCACAAATGTAACTTACACATGTGAGTAATTTACACATGCAAGTTTACTCTAACAATTTTCATTAACTTTAATACTTTTGACTATTCACAGTTTATCAGCTTAAAGTTTTACTCAAAAGTGTAAACTTACACATCTCCACTCCCTGAAACAAGGGGTGGAACTAAATTTAGGAAATAAAGTTACTCCAGCACCAGGGCCAACCTATGACCCTGCAACACCCTCCCACAGAACAAATGAAGGCATGGACTTAAAACAGAACCCTGTAGGAAATCATGTAAAATTAAAAATAGTGTATTGTGGCTTTTTTTTTTTACTATTTAAATGACATTGAATGTTTAAAATAAAACATTTCTTATTTAGTTTTAAAACATTTTAGTATGCTTGTCAATGTAAAATGCGATGTAACATTATGTTCTAATATATATGTAATTAAATTACTTTTAATTAATTATATGTCACTTTTAATCATTAATACATATATTTTTGAAAATATGTACATATTTTTACTTTAGGTGGCCATTTTGATCATCAGATTTTTTTATTTATTATTTGATGTTTAAATTAATTAAATATTTATTTAATAATTAAGTTAATAGTGCTGTTATTTTTTCATTTTGTTCTGCATTTAAAATAAATATATATAAAGTTACATTAACATTTACCATCCAAATTATTAGTACTAATTCTTTTGAAACTTTAATATATTTTTTAATGTTCAGTATACTTTACCATAGGGAAGAGAACTCCTGACCAGCTGCACAATTCAATTCATATAAATGTTATACCCTGACTTAGAAAGTGCTTTTGAAAACATGTTGATAATAAAATTAAGGTTATGAGAGTAAGGACTCTAAAATCAGGATAGACAAGCCCAAAATATGACAATAAACAGCATATAAAAATGTTTTCAACATTGCTTGATTTTTGGGGTTCTTTTGGTATGAAAAAGTGGGCATGTTTGAAAAATATTGATGGAGGCTTTACCTCCTCAGTCCTACCTCGTTCAAGTACTTATTGTATGAGGTTGTCACACCTCTGCTGAGGCACCACCTCACTATGCAATGACAAAACTAAAATTATTTCTCCCACTACTGTGTCGTCCTGTCCCTTCCCAGACCCCACATTCTAACCTGGAGTCAAAAGAGTGAGGACTATACAACATACTGTTTCTTTTGTCTGAGGACTGCACCAGCGGGACCCATCTGTAAAAGGCCATTTCTTAAGGTGTTTAAATATCTCTCCAAGTAGTAGGACTCCCACCAAGATCAGATCTTTGGTATGCAGAAAAGGGTTCTAATGTTTGGTCAGATGCTACAAAATTAGATTTTATCTCCCTGCTTTCGGGTTTGAGGTTTTATTATTTTTGTCTTGTATACTGATAGCTTGATGATAAAAACCTCTTCTTTCCAATGTGAGTCAACCCCTTGCTTAAGGTTAGATGGCTTTGTTGTCTAACTCAGCTTTGTCTTTGTTAGAAATGGGGTCTTTAGTTGGCAGTGGGTTGCACCCTGTCCAAGTAGGGACCCTCACCATAGTCAGGGTAAGGGAGCCACACAGCTAAGATAACCCTTGCTCACCCGCTTGGTAGCTTGACTCAAGCACTCAAGCCTATCTCAGAGGCAATGTGCAAAATATTTGTACACAAACACGGAGTAACTCAGTGAAAACACTATGAAAGGACTCCACACAGTTTAGACATACAGCCAATATTTATCTGAGGAAAACAAGACCAAAATGACAAAAATCCAATATACACAAGTCAAGATACCACTTTTTAAAAGTTTAAACAAGTCTTAGGACCTGATTACTAGATCGGTCGGAGGACCATCGGCCCACCAGACCAGTGGTGAGGAGATCGCTGCGGAACTGGAGGTCCCCCCCCCAGCCCAATTACAATGTTTCCACCAGACTGACCAGCAGAAACCTCTGTATTAGGAGGTTTCTGCTGGCCGCCATGGAAACAGTGCAGCACCATTGAGCTTGGTTCCTCTGGGAGCTGAGGCCAATGCCGTAGCACAGAGGATGCCACCCAGCACCTCTTAATGTTCACTGTCTGCTGTAGCAGACAGTGCACATTCCATGGTGCTGGGCATGGGAGGCCCACTGACCACAACATGGTCGTGGGCAGTACAGGGTCCTTCTACATCCCCCAGCACTGCCTTTTCACCAGCCTTTTCATGGTGGGGACTCTGCCATGAAAAGGCTGACAGAAAGGGAAGTCATGATCAGCATGGCGGTGCTCAGCACCGCTGTGGCTAACCATGACTTCGACAGCTGCCAACCCAGAGGGATCACTGATCCTGGTGGTAGCGGCATTCCCCTGGGGTCCGCCATGGTAGTAATCTGGCAGTTGGACCGCCAGGAGTGTGCCGTTCCGACCGCTACCACAAGTTGGCAGTCGCAAGTCCGCCAAACTCGTAATTAGGCCCTCAATCCACAGGACTCAATGGATTTATCTCTTTAGCACAAAGTACCTTGAATGCGTCAAAAACAAAGATGATGCATGCCACAGAGGAGGTGAGGTGTCAGAAAAGCAAAGCGATGCGTTGATTCCTTACTGTACAGGGAGGTGATGCATTGATTCTTTCCTCGCAGGTGAGACAATGCATTGGTTCCTTACTGGCAGGGGAGGTGATGTGTCAGTTCCTTACTGCGGTGCAGGGTTGATTAAAAAAATTGTGCCCTGGTATGATGCGTAGAAAGTCCAGATGCACTATGTTGATGGGACTGCAGTGAAATAGGTGCTGCGTCAATTCTCCAGCCATTAGAGAGGCGCTGCATTGATTCTTCAGCCGTGAGGCAGGCGCTGCGCCGACTCTTCTGGTGCATGCATTGGAGTGTGCATTTTTCTTCAGATCACCAGCTTGCACTTCAAAGGGACCAGAGACTGGAGCTGGCACCACTTGGCAAGTCAAGTCTCTCAGCAGAAGAGCCCAGGCACTAGCAGATGACGTCTACTATGTCCCAGAGACTTCTTAACAGGTGGCAAGCTCAATCCAAGCACTTGGAGAACTTTTGGAAGGAGGATGTAGAAAACCAGGTCCAGTCCTTTCACTCCCAGGATAGAAGCATCAAGCAGCAGGCCAGCACAACAAAGCAAAAGGCAGAGTGGCTTTCCCTCCTATAGCATCCAGCTCTTCTTCTTGGCAGAATTGTTTCAGTCTAGAAGGATTATAACTATGTAGTGTCAGAGGTCCAGTACTTATACCCATTTCTGTCTTTGAAGTAGGCAAACTTCAAAAAGAACTCTTTGTCGTGCACAAGACCCTGCCTTTCCCTACCCTGGCTCCAGACACACTCCAGAAGATTGGATACTGCTTTGCGTGAGGACAGGCATAGCCCTATTCAGGTGCAAGTGTCAGCTCCTCCCACCACTCTAGCTCAAGAAGACCCATCAGCCTGGTGATGGGCCATCAGGATATGGAGGGCACACCTCAGCTCCCTTTGTGTGACTGTCTAGAGTGAATGCACAAACAGCCCAACTGTCATGCTGACCCAGATGTGCACTCAGCAGACAGGCAGTGGCACAGAATGGTTAAACAAAAAAATGCCCACTTTCTAAAAGTGCAATTTATAAACTCACAGTTCAAAAACCAACTTCACAAAAAGATGTCTTTTTAAATTGTGAGTTCAAAGACCCCAAACTCAACATCTCAATCTGCTCCCAATGGGAAATTGCACTTAAAAGATATTTCAAGGCAACTCTCGTGTTACCCTATGGGGGAGAATGGCCTTGCAATAGTGAAAACTAAAATTGCCAGTCTTTCACTATCAGGACATGTAAAATGCACAATCACATGTCCTACCTTTAAATGCACTACACCCAGCCATTGGGGCTGCCTTGGGGGTACCTTAGGGGTGACCAGCAGGTAATAAAAGGGAAGGTTTGGGCCTGGCAAGTGGGAGATCTTGCCAAGTTGAAATGGCAGTTTAAAACTGCACTCACAGACACTGCAATAGCAGGTCTGAGACATATTTGCAGGGCTACTCATGTGGGTGGCACAATCAGTGCTCCAGGACCACCAGCAGCATTTTGGTTATATGCCCTGGGCACACTAAGTGCACTGTACTAGAGACTTACTAGTAAATCAAATATGCCAATTATAGAGAAATAAATCATCAAGCATTTTAGACAGAGAGCATGTGCACTTTGGCACTGCTTAGCAGTTGTAAAGTGCCAGGAATCCTAAAGCTAACAAAAACAGGTCCGACAAAATGGGAGGAAAAGGGCAAAAAGCTTGGGGATAACCCTGTAAAAAGGACCAGGTCCAACAATCTTCAGTTGATGGATTACCTCTATATTCCTATGTTTATCCTACCATAATAATTTCAATCTCACAGTGTTTAGATTGGTTGATTTGTGTCCTTCCAGTTCTGGAGTTGCTTGTGTTCAGGGTACTACTTATTTATTTTACTTTAATCACCAAGTAGGAGTGAATGTGATCCCTGATCTCTCCCTTGTGAGCTACAGACGCCTTAATGTTTTCCTGTCACCCCTTGTTCTCCATATTGTTTCCCCTCCCCTTCTGTTGCTTTACACTCCCATCTCACTTTTATTTAATACCACCCTCTTCGCTGAATAGTTGTTCCCCCGATTGGAATCACTTATGCCCATCCATCTCTCCAACGTATTTATTTGTTTTACTTTTTGGTGCCTGATATTAGTGGATGTCCATCTATCGTAGCCCTTTAAATGCGGGCGTCGGCCACTGGCCGATGCCCACACTATCTCTCTGTTGCAGGTCACGACCAGTGGCCGACACCAGGGAGGGGGTTAATAAATCCCCGGGTGCGTTGCACCTGAGGATTTTTTTTTTTTTTTTTAGTTCCCGGGAGACACAGAAGCTTTTCCGTGTCTCCCCCTGCCCCCCACCCGCCCCTTTGTGGCGTCAGCACGCAGCGAGGCGCACTGACGTCACCTGGGGAAAAACGGCCCCAAACGGCCTTCCCCACGTTCGGGAAAGCCTCGTAAGAAAGGGGAGACTCTTCCCTTTCTCACGAGGCCTTCCTGAAAGTGTTTCCTGGCCCTGCGAACGGGGGCCAGGAAACACCACTAGACACCAGGGATTTCACTTGGGGAAGTCGGCCCCCCGGGGGCATATTTAAAAAAAAAAGGTAGGTGTCCCCTGGGGGGGCGCGATCGCCTCAATCGCACCCCACCCCCGGGCTAAATTATTATTATTTTTTTTATGAATTTAAAAAAAAATGGACAGGGGGGTCGCCCGTGGGCAGGGTGACCCCCTGTGGGGGCAATATTTTTTTTTTAGTTGTTGTAGGGTTTCCCTGGGGGCCACTTTGGCCCCCAAAGAAACCATACAACTACTAAAAAAAATATAGATCTATATATATATATATATATATGTTTATATATATATATATAGATATATCTATATATATATATAGATCACTTTTGTCAATACATGTGTGGTTTCCCTGGGGGCTGCGGTCGGCCCCCAGGAAAACCAGACCCACATTTAAAAGTGATCTATATATATATATATATATATATATATATATATATATATATATATATATATATATATTTGCCACCAGTTGTCTTGCAGTTGCAGCTTGCATCTTCAAAGCAATGCACATACTTCAACTGACGCATTTCAACGGTAGCTTTTAGGCAGCAATAAAAAAGTCAAGTAAGTATTGTGATTATGTTTCTGCTACAAAAGGATCAGACTTTTGTCTAGTGGCAGTTTTAGTGCCATAAAGAAGTGCAGAAGGTTTATATGCCTACTGCAAAGAGCAAATCTGTATTTTATGTAAATAGCTGAGTATATTAGTAGTCAGCCATTACCTGGGCTATAATACAAATGAAAAGTATGTGCGGGTGGGGGGCGGCTATGGAGAGATGAAGGGCACTTTTGCTGGGTGGTAATGAGGGAATCCGAGGAGGAAGGAGTGGGAGCACCAATAATGATTGTTGGACTGGGCGCAGGAGGTGCTAAAGACTGTGACGAATGGTATGTGACACGGTGTTTTTTGAGTGTCTTGAAAGAACGTGCTGATTGAGGGAAGAAGCGCAGGTAAGGTGGCCTCTACTGTTGCACGTATCTCACACACACCATCAATTTTGTGACTGTCTACGTAGGCTAGTGTTTTAGAGCAACAGTTTAGCCAATAGCAGAGATGGCATGTTGATGGATGACTGCTGCCGTCACTCTGGTTATAGAGGATAGCTCTGACATAGGATCAGAGACTGAGACATCAGATACTGAGACAGCATCCGAGGAATAGAACAATGGCGCAGACTCTGGGAGTGATTTTTCAGTCGGAGGAGTCCCATTCGATAACTCCTCTTCCAGTAAATTATGAGGGAGGTGATGAGGACAGTCCTGCCGTCCCTTCGCAAGCACAGTCTGTGCAACGGGGTAATAGTGGGTTAGCCCAACCCAGATAGCAGATGAATGCGGCGGCAAGCAGAGATAGAGAGTGCTCTCTTGGGAGCTCCCCAATTTAGTTCAGCCCCAAATTCCACCCCCCAAATCGTATTGTGGAGACATCAAAATTATCTATCACAAAACAAACTGGTTTTGTAAGGCAGGCACTTGTGTTTTTGGTCCTGGGTTCGGCGGCCATATAGAGAAACATACTAAACCCAAACATTTCTGGAAACTAGACATTCGGGGGAGTCCACAGAGGTGTGACTTGTGTGGATTCTCCAAAGTTTTCTTACCCAGAATACCCTGCAAAGCTGAAATGTTGAATAAAAACTCTATTTTTCTTGCATTTCTGTCACACAAACTACAGGAGTATGCTGGGACCCACAAAATTCCTACCACCCAGTGATTTCTCACCTGTCCTGATAAAAACACTACCCCACTTGAGTGCCTATACCTAGTGCCCGCGTCAGGAATGGATTACCCCAGGATCAACAGCTGCCTCATCTAAGAACCAACATTGACCGTTGTGTGATCTATTCCTGTTACGGGCACCAGGCCTACCCACACAAGTGAGGTACCATTTTTATCGGGAGACTTGAGGGAACGCTGGGTGGAAGGAAATGTGTGGCTCCTCTCAGATTCCAGAACTTTCTGTCACCGAAATGTGAGGAAAAAGTGTTTTTTTAGCCACATTTTGAGGTTTGCAAAGGATTCTGGGTAAATGAACCTGGTCAGAGCCCCACAAGTCACCCCATCCTGGATTCCCCTAGGTCTCTTGTTTTCAACAATGCACAGGTTTGGTAGGTTTCCCTAGGTGCTGGCTGAGCTAGAGGCCAAAATCTACAGGTAGGCACTTTGCAAAAAACACCTCTGTTTTCTGTCAAAACATTTGATGCGTCCACGTTGTGTTTTGGGGCATTTCCTGTCACGGGCGCTAGGCCTACCCACACAAGTGAGGTATCAATTTTATCGGGAGACTTGGGGGAACGATGGGTGGAAGGAAATGTGTGGCTCCTCTCAGATTCCAGAACTTTCTGTCACCGAAATGTGAGGAAAATGTGTTTTTTTAGCCACATTTTGAGGTTTGCAAAGGATTCTGGGTAACAGAACCTGGTCAGAGCCCCACATGTCACCCCATCTTGGATTCCCCTAGGTATCGAGTTTTAAAAAATGCCAAGGTTTGCTAAGTTTCCCTAGGTGCCGGCTGAGCTAGAGGCCAAAATCCACAGCTAGGCACCTTGCAAAAAACAGGTCTGTTTTCTTTGGGAAATTATGATGTGTCCACGTTGTGTTTTGGGGCATAACCTGTCATGGGCGCTAGGCCTAAACACACAAGTGAGGTACCATTTTTATCGGGAGACTTAGGGGAACGCTGGGTAGAAGGAAATTTGTGGCTCTTCTCAGATTCCAGAACTTTCTGTCACCGAAATGTGAGGAAAAAGTGTTTTTTTTTCGCCAAATTTTGAGGTTTGCAAAGGATTCTGGGTAACAGAACCTGGTGAGAGCCCCACAAGTCACCCCATAAAAATGCACAGGTTTGGTAGGCTTCCCTAGGTGTCGGCTGAGCTAGAGGCCAAAATCTACAACTAGGCACTTTGCAAAAAACATGTCAGATTTCAATGTAAAAATGGGATGTGTCCATGTTGCGTTTCCTGTCACGAGCATTAGGCCTACCCACGCAAGTGAGGTACCATTTTTATCGGGAGACTTGGGGGAACACAGAATAGCAAAACAAGTTTATTGCCCCTTGTCTTTCTCTACATTTTTTCCTTCCAAATGTAAGACAGTGTGTAAAAAAGACGTCTATTTGAGAAATGGCCTGTAACTCACATGCTAGTATGGGCACCCCGGAATTCAGAGATGTGCAAATAACCACTGCTTCTCAACGCCTTATCTTATGCCCATTTTAGAAATACAAAGGTTTTCTTGATACCTATTTTTCACTCTTTATATTCCAGCAAATGAATTGCTGTATATCCGGTATAGAATGAAAACCCATTGCAAGGTGCACCTCATTTATTGGCTCTGGGTAACTAGGCATCTTGATGAACCTACAAGCCCTATATATCCTCGCAACCGGAAGAGTCCAGCACACGTAACGGTATATTGCTTTAAAAAATCTGACATTGCAGGAAAAAGTTACAGAGTAAAACGTGGAGAAGAATGGCTGTTTTTTTCAGCTCACTTTCAATATTTTTTTATTTCAGCTGCTATTTTCTGTAGGAAAGCCTTGTAGGATCTAAACAAATGACCCCTTCCCTTTCTGAATTCAGAATTTTGTCTACTTTTCAGAAATGTTAAGCTTTCCGGGATCCAGCATTGGTTTCACACCCATTCATGTCACTAACTGGAAGGAAGTTGAAAGCACCAAAAATAGTAAAAATGAGGTATGTCCCAGTAAAATGCCAAAATTGTGTTGAAAAATTTGGTTTTCTGATTCAAGTCTGCCCATTCCTGAAAGGTGGGTGATGGTGATTTTAGCAACAGAAACCCTTTGTTGATGCCATTTTCAGGGGAAAAACCACAAGCCTTCTTCAGCAGCCCTTTATTCCCATTTTTTTTTTTTTAACGACATTTTCACTGTATTTTGGCTAATTTCTTGGTCTCCTCCAGAGGAAACCACAAACTCTGGGTACCATTAGAATCCCTAGGATGTTGGAAAAAAAGGACGCAAATTTGGCGTGGATAGCTTATGTGGACAAAAAGTTATGAAGGCCTATGTGCGAACTGCCCCAAATAGCCAAAAAAGGGCTCAGCACTGGTGGGGGGGAGGCCCAGCAGCTAAGAGGTTAAAATGAGTGCCCAGGCTTACAGTGCAGGCACCTAGAAATATCAATGTATAATTTATAAAACTCATACAAAGATGGCTGCCACTGATTTGTGGGCATCCATGATGGCCATCTTTGAATGGGTTTGTTCAAATATTACAAATGCACAAAAAGATCACCGTCGTGGATGTCTGTCTCGATGGCACCCTTATAACCCAAAAATGCAGTAGCAGAGAATATATGTTTCACTGCAAAGAGCAACTGGCTTTGACGATACTTGCTTAGTGCCTGACTGTGTTAAGTATTGCGGAAAGTTGGTCTCTCCACACTGAAGACCAGGCACCACCTAGAAGCAGTTTACTCCTTAGGGCGATGCTTGTCGGAGGAGAGGGGTGCTCTGTTGCACGCTGCCCGCACTGGAATATAGCTGGCTTCTGGTACGCATTTTGTAGGAGCTTTGTTGAGGAAACCAGGCACTGTACACCATCTGCACTCTCTCCCAGGCTTCCTATTGCACAAACATGTACTGCATTGCGAAACAGTGTTTGGCACGGAACTTGAGGAGAAATTGCATACATTTTTAGAAGAATAGCCACTCTTCCTCCTTTCGTCAGCAAAACTCTTCATCTTTTGAGAAGAATTTTTTTTTTATCAGCCTTCATACAGACATTATTCTGCATCAAGGTCTAAAAAGTCAAAAGGTGATTGTATTCAGACAAACAAAGATGAAGTTCACCAGGAAAACAAGAATCCTGAATACACGGGAGAGAAGAAGAGTTTCTGGTAGGAGGTCAGATTAGTAATTTTCTTCAAACAAAGGAAGAATCTACTTCGGATACATGAGTCCTACCGATTGTGAAGCAAGGGTACTTGAAAGTGTTTCAGAATACCCCTGTAGGTTCACTAGTTTGACCAACCACGTGGCCAAGATATCAACTGAATAGACAGTCATTACTGGAGGCAAGTCAAACAGTGCTTCAGAAGAAGGTCATAGATTCACTACCAAAGAACAAAAAGCCTCCAGTAATGAACAAGACAAGACTTCTTCTCTACGATTTCCCTGATACCAAAGTGTTCAGAACCGTGATTGGGAACAATAAATTCGAAAAGCAGTCTTTACAATGAATAATTCACTTAATCCAACCAGGAGATCACATGATAACAATAAATCTGCGGGGTGCATATTTTCATATTCTAGTAGTGAAACACAATCAGTAATTTCTCACGTTTGGTGTGAAAGAAGAGCATTGCCAATTTCATATTCTGCATTTTTTAGTGAATAAAAGCCAGCTCCACATAGGAGGTAGCTCCTCTGATTCCCTCTCAACGTTTTCAAGGTCTGGCAGTGAGTGTACCCATATCTGGATGAATAAGAACCCGTGGATTTCTACTCTAGGAGACAATAATATCACCTGACATTGTTACGAAACAAAACTTTTATGGGAGCCAATTTCAGGACAGACACTTCAAAAAGTACTGCTTACACAGGAAAGAGCACTGAGGTTCTGGTTCCAGATCTGTGCAGAAAAGAGGAGGAGCCAGTGAGTTTTTGGCTGAAAGTACAGGGGGATTAGGCAGCAGGCATCCTCACAGTCCCTTGAGTAAGGCTTCATAGGTACTAACTAGAATCTTTTAATGTGTAGAAAGGCCTCCCAGAATTTTGAAGAGATGATTCTGGTCACAGAAACAAAGCGAGAGAATCTGACATGGTGGATGTGTCCACGCTCTCTTGACAAAGGGAAGTCTTTTTAGGTGTGGAGCCCAAAAGTTATAATAACAGATGCCAGCATGATAGGGCAGGGGCATGGATGGACACAAGCGTAGTGGTCAGTCAAAGAAAGAAACCATCCAGTTGGATGTAGTTGATAATAATTTGCTCAGCCTTAACTTATTTCCTTCCTCACATATTGAATTGCCATATAATGGTGAGATTAAACAATGTTGGAGCTGTTCGCACAAAAACTATCAGAGAAGAACTGGATGTCCTTCTGTCAGAGTTTTGGAACCACATATAATGATGTGGGTAGAGAAGCATCTGTTATCCTTTACAGCAGTTTATGTGGAGTGGAAAGAGAGCATTTGGGTAAATTATTTGACCTGTGCTTTTCCTCTTCCCCAATCTCTGTTAACAATTTGAGCCACGTTTGTGCAGATACGTCAGACTTTGGGGAATCAAGTCAGATACTGCTTACGAACATGTGTGGAGGAAGCATGAGGAGTGGGTGCAATGCCAATAGAATTGCTTCAAGAGTTACTTTATGTGTTTCCTCCAATTTCCTTGATCCTGAAAATGTTAGCACAATTGAAGGGGAGCAACAAACTGAGAATGCCAGTAGTCTCATTCTGGCCGAGGAGGTCTTGGTTTCCGCCATTACAGGGGTTGTTAGTTTGGCAGTACTGATAAATTCTAATGCGTCCTTGTCTCTTGTGTCTTCTAATGCCAGCAGTAAAGTCTTTAACTCTCTTGGTTTGAGAGTTGAGAGAAGTCTAAAAAAAATAGGAAATGTCCTTGTCACATTATGGAAGCAATTCAGAATACGGGAAGATCATCAACTTTAAAGTCCTATGTTAGGCTCAAGAGATATTTTCAAAAGTGTTGTGGTGAACATTCACTCTGTCCTTTGAATTACCAACTCAAGCTTTATTGCTGTATTCAAAAGGTGGCCTCCAGTCAAATGCGATCCAAGAGATATTTTGCCTGTTTTCTTTCTAGATCCCACAAATGAAACTGGGAGATTGTCATTTGCTGGATGGCAAAGGAGCATTTTTTTTATTTCCTGAGAACTAAGGTGGTCATTAGGAGATTGGTGGATGGAAACATCTATCTGTCAAACTCCTGACAAGGAGACCGCTGCAGTGCTGGCGGTGTCCCCACGAACCCCATTACAACTTTCTCACTGGGCTGACCAGTGGAAACCAAGGTTTCCACCGATCACCCTAAGGTGTGGCTGCATTGTTCCTAACTCATATTTCAAGGGTGCTGGGCAAGGGGACCCCTGCACTACCCATGCCACGGGAATGAGCAGTGGAGGTGCCCCCTGTGGCCCCTGCACTTGTTCTCCGCCAGCCTTTTCATGGTGGTAAAACCACCATGAAAAGGCTGGCGGAGAACAAGGTTGTAATCAGCAGGGCGGCACTGAGTTCAGTGCAACCCTGGCTGATTATAACCAGGACCGCCGGCATCTTGGATCCTGGCTCGGATGGTGGTTGGACCACCACAGCCAAGGTAGTCCGGCCACCACCACGAGTCTGGCGGTCTTAAGACCGCCAGACTCCTAATTGGCCCCTAAGTCCCCAATTAGGATATGGCGGAGAGAGTACTGATCACAAACATGATGGAAGGCCCTCCCTATCAAACTCTTGATCCCTCCACCTTATTTAGAGATGGCCAGACCTTAAATATTCTGTTGATGTAGATGGAATACCTCCTCTAATGGCCTGACATAGTAGGGGACATCAGAGGAATGGCATTACACCATCCGTCCTATTTAGGCTGGATGGTGTAATGCCTTCTTTACCCATCCATCACTTCCAGGAAAACCTGGAAATGAGTAACAAGGAAAAAATCTAAAATGAATGAGCCCCTCATCCAGGGAGAAGATTACAGGGAAGGAGGGTGAATTGGTGGGTTTTTTTCAGAAACAAAATGAATTTGGAAGTTTGAAGTTTAAAAATAAAAAATCTTTTGAAATGTTTTATGGCCAGCTGTCATCCCTGGTGGTATACCATCAGGCAAACGTGTCACCCATTGACAGGAACTGCTACAATAGCAGTTCCTATCAATGTAAACAGATGACCATGGGCCAGTGAACATCTCTAAATTTGGCAGGTAATGTCCTCTGCCATCCTGTCACTGTAAACTCCACACATCAAACTCTAAATTGGCCTCTCAGTATGTTCACACTTCTAATAATTTGCAGGTAAACTTTGATGCATTCAATAGAGGTCAAAAGACATGTAATCTCAGTTTGTGGATAAGATCAATGATTGCTTTAGCTTACAATTGCTTTAGCTTACTCCTTGACAGATTCTCCTTTGCCAGACATTATACAGCGTAGATCTACAAGTTGCTTGGCTGCTTTGTGGGGTGAAGACTAAACAGTTTTGATTGCAGAGATGTGTAGAACAGCAATCTTGTGTTCTGTGAACATTTTAATTTCCCATTACAGATTATGTAGGTGGGACGTTAATAGAAAGAGTTTTGGTATAGGAACTCTGAGTTCTGTTCTATCTTGAAGTTGTTCACATTATGATATTAAATCAATTGGATCAGCATTAAGTGACATTTTATTTGTATGCATTACTGCTGTTCCTGAAGTCCATCTGAATGCTTTGGTATTACTCATAAGTAATGACTGGTATCATTATTCTTAGTCCTGCTTGCTCTCGTACTAATTATTACACTTCACCCTCCCACCCAGATTTCATGGCATTCAACATTTTACTCTGTATTCCAGGAGGCTGCTGGTAATCCAGCCCCTTCTTATGGTGAAGGGTGGGTGGTTCTGACTTTTTTTGTATACTCTCTGTGCATTTTCCTTTCTCAGTGGGCGTTGGGACTCGACTCAAAAGTAATGACTAGTACTAGTAGAAAGAGGACTAAGAATAGTTAAGATTGCATGTTCGAAATGGGTTCTTTGGTTGGCAGTCAGGTTACCCCTGTCCAAGCAAGGACCCTCTCTCTAGTCAGGGTAAGTTATGTTATGTTATGTTGTTGAGACTTATATAGCGCCAGCTACCCGGAGGCCTCGTAGCGCTGATCAGTTTGAAAAGTTTAGAACATACTGGAGGAATCTCAAACTTCCCTGGAGAGGGGGAACTTAGAACAATTTAGAATAGCCAGGTTTTAATGGCCTTCCTAAATTCAGTCTCCTGATTCATCATGCGAATATTCGTGGGTAGGGAGTTCCAAAGTCTGGCTCCCTGGTACTTCAGGGATCTTCCTCCCCATGATGTTCTCTTAACTTTGGGTACCACTACCAGGGCTTTAGAGGCCGATCTCAAAACTCTTGTGGGTGTATATAGTGAAATGAATGATTTTAGATAATGAGGATCCTTTTCATATAGGGCTCTGTGGAAGAAACAAGGGCCCGTATTTATACTCTGTTTGCGCCGAATTTGCGTCGTTTTTTCGACGCAAATTCGGCGCAAAACTAACGCCATATTTATACTTTGGCGTTAGACGCGTCTAGCGCCAAAGTATTGGCAAATAGCGTCATTTTTTTCCGTGAACGCCTTCCTTGCGTTAATGAGATGCAAGGAAGGCGTTCCCGTCTAAAAACAGACGCACATAGCGGTGCGTGGTATTTATGCTCCAGGGCAAAAATCACTCCCGCGCGGCAGGCGGCGCAAAAAAATGGCGCAAAGCATGAATAGCGTGACATTTTAACGCCTGGGTCAGGCCAGGCGTTAAAATGGGGCAAACACACCTGTACTTAATCAGAACACACAGAACAAACAACAGAGCAGCAGAGCAGCAACAGGGAGACATGGAGGTGCTTTTTCTTCAACGTGCACGTAGACGCAGAGCCCTGCAGCAACAACAGCAGCCACAACAACAACAGCAGGGACCCCAAAGACAGCGCAGAAGGCAGGAGAGGATATTCCGCCCAAGAACAACCCTGCATGGCCTCAGGGAACGAGACATCATCCAGAGGTACCGGTTGAACTGGCAGGCCATTCAGCAGCTGCTGACAAATATTGAACAGCAATTGGCCCCCACTTTAGTGACTCCACGCACTATCCCAACAGAAACAAAGCTGCTTGCCGTACTTCACATGCTGGCAAGTGGCTCCTTTCAGACAACTGGTGCCCTGGTTGGTGGAATCTCACAACCATCTTTCTCCGCATTCCTGCCTAAAGTACTGGATGCCATCATTGGACTGACACCCCGCCACATCTGCTTCCCTAACACACTGCAGAAGCAGCAGGAAACAAAACAGGGGTTCTACGCCATCAGTGGCTTTCCGCACGTCCTTGGTGCAATCGACTGCACACACGTACGCCTTGTGCCACCTGCTGCGAGTGAACACCTCTACCGCAACAGGAAGCACACACATTCCATCAACGTGCAGGCCATAGTCGATCACCAAGGACTGATCAGCAACATCGTGGCTAAATATCCTGGGAGTGTACATGATGCATTCATCTTCCGTCACTGCACCATCAACCAACACTTCCAGGATGGACGGTATGGCAATGGACTACTTGTTGGTAAGGACAAAAATCTACTTATATACTCACTGCACAGAAACCCTCTAGGATAAACAACACATACACCACAATAGCAACACCTAGACAGGAACACACTGAGGTACTCACATCACTAGCCATGTGTCACAAGTCACCATTGAACCTCTCACACATTTGAATTTACTCCACAGCTTAGTGTGAAGACATTCATGACTGTGGTTGCCTAAATGTCACCTTGCAAATTGGAAGTCTCACAATAACCTGTAGACTAATACAATGCATAACTTTTAAGGGATGGGATGGCCTGGCTATGTTCATATGGACGTTTCTAATACCCTTTCATGTTTCAACTCTGCATGGAACTATCATCACACCCCCAGTGAGGACACACGGACACCTGTGTCACAAGTCACAATGCAAGGGAGGGCACACTGTACTTGAGAAACCAATACATCCTGCTGACAAACAGTTAGACAACAAACACTTGCTCAGCCAAGGAAAAAAAACAATGCCAAAGTTTCCACCAACAACCATAGGTTGTCACATTAGTACACAAAATAGTCACAGACAACACAACACAACTACTGCCATCAAAGATACGTACAACAGTGCCTCCTACATCTAATTGATACCATTCTGTGTTTCTCTTTCAGCTGATCAGGGGTATGGCATCCAGCCTTGGATAATGACACCATATGGGAACCCAAATACTGCTGCTGAGCGGGCATACAATGACGCCCACAAGAGGACACGCAGCATTCTGGAGAGGACCTTTGGGATCCTAAAGTCAAGGTTCCGCTGCCTTGACATCACTGGCGGAAGCCTACTATACTCCCCAGAGATGGTATGCAAAATTATACTCACTTGTGCCATATTACACAATATTTGTGTACAAAGGAACATTCCCCTCCTTGAACCGGACCCAGACATGCCTGAGGATGATGATGAGGAGGATGCTGGCCTGCAACAGGAGGGGGAACAACCTAACACCGCAGCAGGAGTGCGTAGGCGCCAACAGCTTGTGAACAATTTTTTTACTTAAGTCATTATCATCACTTGTATTCCACACTTGTAAATAAACACAGATCACAAACACCACATTATGCTTTGGCCTATTCATTTCTGACCACCTTTAGTTTGAAATAGCTGAAGATGAATGTCGTCTCATTGATCAAGAATGCCATTAAAAATCATCACACCAAAAATAAACATCACAACTGTATGCACAGAGGGTAGGATGTGACATGTTACATTACCATACACAGAGCCCAACAAGAGTACAAATGTGACAATTAGACATGCCGGATCCAAACAACTGAAACAGTCTCTCATCCAGCCCAAAATTGGAGATCATTTGAAAGTCACATCACACGGGTTCAGAGACAGGGTGGGACCATCCATGTGTACGTGAACATGTCATCAATGGCTTCTCTCAAGTGTATGATGTGAGCAATACACAATTGCAACAACATCAGCTGCCACTAACTCAGGAGGAGACCTTGAAGTTACAGTGACAACATACACACAGACAGGTCATACTGGATCCACATTCCCACACACATGTACACATATGTCATACAACCAACCTAATATTTGAAAGTAGACCATCACAGTTGTGTCCCAGTTTGAACCTAGCAGGAAGATTGTAACATGACACTAAACCAGTTTATGCAGAAAGGGACACAGACAAGCAAAACAATCTTCGCATTATCACATCGTGAACGCTGAGAGTCTTGCAAACTTAGGGGGTCATTCGGACCCTGGTGGTAATTACCGCCCTGGCGGAGGTCGGCGGTAGCACCGCCAACAGGCTGGCGGTGCACCGATGGGCATTCTGACCGCGGCGGTTCAGCCGCGGCCAGAAACGGACTTCCCGCTGCCCTTGAGAATCCACCATGGCGGCGGAGCGCGCTCCGCCGCCATGGGGATTCTGACACCCCCTACCGCCATCCTGTTCCTGGCGGGTCTTCCGCCAGGAACAGGATGGCGGTAGGGGGTGCCGCAGGGCCCCCGTAAGAGGGACCCACAAAGAATTTCAGTGTCTGCTTTGCAGACACAGAAATTCGCCACGGGTGCAACTGCACCCGTCGCACCTTCCCACTCGGCTGGCTCCATTCTGAGCCGGCGTCCTCGTGGGAAGGGTGTTTCCCGCTGGGCTGGCGGGCGGACTTTTGGCGGTTGCCCGCCAGCCCAGTGGGAAAGCCAGAATGACCGCCGCGGTCTTTCGGCGGGAACCGCTTTGCGGGCGGCGACCGCCGCCCGCCGCGGTCAGAATGACCCCCTTAGTCATATGAAAATGGTATGCAACTTAGCTCCAAATCATCAATACTGCAAACGTCAAATGGGCTAATGAGATGAATGAATGGTCAACAGTCATTCATACCATATGGCCTTACATTCGCCCGCTGCTGCAGGTTTGCCAGGATATGATAAAAATACTCCATGGATACAGTAGCTATTCTGGATGGTCAAATCCTAGGGTGCTGGGGGACTAACTCCACCTCTACCACCCCCAAAACATACAGGAATCATGTACTTGTGAACTAAACACATGCATAAGGCACATATGTGGCCTCAATGTCACAAGTCCTACACAAATATGAAACACAAAATCATAATGGGACATGGTCAGCCCCCTAAAAACTGAAAGTGACTCTCCCACTCCCTGTTAGGACTACAGATAAAAGCATCCCCATCATAAAGGTGGGGACATTTTGGAGACGGAATACATAATGGTATCAAAAATCTCATTTCAAAATAGCCATCAGCAATTACACCAAATATGTTGTCAAATATGGTCAATACATTAGTTAACGTATCCCAAACATCACAGTGTGAAGGCCGTCTATACATAAAAGTACGTACATTTGTCAGATACAAACACAAATGTGTCTCACATCGCACCGTTTTACCATGACAAATCACCTTTCCAAAGCTAAACACATGAAGACATTTGGATCAATTTGCTCCATATTCTACGCATACAGCATGGCCGTCATAATTTGTTCATGTACATGAGTGCACACAATGCAGAGTCAGATACAAATGTATCCAAAAGTGTCTTGATATTTCACCTTCAAATTATGATTTACATCCACAATATTTTTGACTCTGCATCATGTGCACTACTGTACGTGTAATAAAAACCACGCACATGATGTATGCGTGGTCAAAATGACGCTATATGCACAATATGTTGGTCATCTCATGTACATTATCAATATTAATATTCATATCATATTTTTTGACTCCGCATCATGTGCACCACTGTACGTGTAATAAAAACCACGCACATGATGTATGCGTGGTCAAAATGACGCTATATGCACAATATGTTGGTCATCTCATGTACATTATCAATATTAATATTCATATCATATTTTTTGACTCCGCATCATGTGCACCACTGTACGTGTAATAAAAACCACGCACATGATGTATGCGTGGTCAAAATGACACTACATGCACAATATGTTGGTCATCTCATGTACATTATCAATATTAATATTCATATCATATTTTTTGACTCCGCATCATGTGCACCACTACTGTACGTGTAATAAAAACCACGCACATGATGTATGCGTGGTCAAAATGACGCTATATGCACAATATGTTGGTCATCTCATGTACATTATCAATATTAATATTCATATCATATTTTTTGACTCCGCATCATGTGCACCACTGTACGTGTAATAAAAACCACGCACATGATGTATGCGTGGTCAAAATGACGCTATATGCACAATATGTTGGTCATCTCATGTACATTATCAATTATTAATATTCATATCATATTTTTTCACTCCGCATCATGTGCACCACTGTACGTGTAATAAAAACCACGCACATGATGTATGCGTGGTCAAAATGACGCTATATGCACAATATGTTGGTCATCTCATGTACATTATCAATATTAATATTCATATCATACTTTTTTGACTCCGCATCATGTGCACCACTGTACGTGTAATAAAAACCACGCACATGATGTATGCGTGGTCAAAATGACGCTATATGCACAATATGTTGGTCATCTCATGTACATTATCAATATTAATATTCATATCATATTTTTTGACTCCGCATCATGTGCACCACTGTACGTGTAATAAAAACCACGCACATGATGTATGCGTGGTCAAAATGACGCGACATGGTCAATATGTTTGTCATCTCATGTACATTATCAATTATTAATATTCATATCATATTTTTTGACTCCGCATCATGTGCACCACTGTACGTGAAAAAAAAACGACGCCCATGATGTATGCGTGGTGTAATTGATGCTACATGCACAATATGTTGGTCATCTCATGTACAATTGGAAATATTAATATTCATAGCATATTTTTACACTCCGCATCATGTACACTGTAATGCGTCAAAAAAATATGACGCACATCTGTGTATGCGTGAAAATATGACGCATTACGCGAAAATAAAAACGGCGGCCATTTTATGCAGGAAGTGATGTAATAGGATATCCTGTTTACCAAATCTGTACTGGGAGTTGACTTTCACTTTCACTTTGCAGTCTCAGAGTTATCTAGACTGTGTGGTTGTGTGAAAGATGTTGTCCTGTGTTTTACTGCTTTAGTGTCCTGTGTGCCTTGTATTTTGTCTTTGTGTCAATCTTTTATTGTTGTCAAACATTGTCTCAGTCTGTTTAGTGTTGTTTGGTCTATACCTGTGATAGTTTGTATTGTCTGTGGGAGTCTGTTGTGGGTAGCATAGTTTGGGGTGTTAGTTGGGCTATTTTTCTCCTTCTTCTTTTTCTTTCACACCTCTACCTTTCCCCATTTCCCACTTTTTCTTTCATTTTTCTTTGTTACTTTTTTCAACCTCGCATCATGTCAGGTAGGCCTCGCCTGTCCAGGATGGGTGAGGACGAATTGGGGGGCTTCATATGGCTCGTAAGCCATTTCCTCCCACTGATGCTGGAGGCTGGGGGCCGTGTGATACAGGGGTATCACACGGAGGCGAGGAAAATACGTTGGGAGAAGGTGCGCCATCACCTGGTCCGGGTCTACGGGAGTATGAGGAATGTCCATCAACTCAAGCACCGCTGGGCAGATCTGATCACCAGGGAACAGGACCTGCTGGACCACCTGGGACTCCGGATTGGTGGCTATGTTGGTGAGTAATAATCAATTACATGGGAATAATAGGAATGTGTGCGTGAACATGTGATGATTGGTAGCCAATCTGCAAAATAAGTAGCTGACTGCGTGTTATACTAGGGAAACCTAGGCCCATGGGCATACACATAAATCCCCATTTTTGCTACACATGTACACCCAATAACAGCAGTAAAATGCAACATCTATTAGTATTTTGCTAAGTAGCCCCCTCTCTGCGTCACAAAATGATGCAAATGCTGCGCTACAAAGGTATACATATGTGTCCAAATGTGTATGTGTTGCCGGGTGTGTATGAAGACCTATGCTACGAGGCCGATGCCTTATCTTTGCAACACATACCAGATGGCTGTAGCTGCATGGAATGTAGTGTTGCATTTGTGTCTGAAAAGCAACACGTGAACTGCTCAATTTGTACTCTACTGGTCATAATGGCCAGTGAGTACGTCATGTAGAAACAACATACCTACATATGTAGACGCCATAGCTAGACCGAAAATTGCAAACACATGATGATGCAACACCTGTGTGTTGCCTTCACGTCACATGAAGTTAGTCATATTGTCCACACATATGTCACATGTGTGTCTGGTTGCTGTGTGTTGAACCTGTCCCCATAGCCTGTTTGATGGTGAGTGGTCATGCAGTCCTCATGGAACCAGTTGTGAAATGTTTCTCTCTGGGATGCACATGCTGAGATGTATGGATCACATGATTGTTCGGGCCTACTAATGGAGGAGTAACTTGGACGACACATGACTGTCCTGGCCACTGCATGAGTGTAGTAGGGTGTGTCACTGGAGCAGGAGACTCATCCAATGATAATCTAGAATACAAAGTCAGCCAGGCAGGATGAGCATGTGTGAAAGTGTATCATTACCATGTAATATTCACACACTGTCATTGTAACAGAAATGATTTGTCTGTTCACCCAGTCTGAGTATAATCTTCCTTTCATGCTTTACAGGTGGACCAGCCCCGTACACCGTTGGTGAGGTAGCCCATTTTGACGACCCCGATACCTACAGTGAGTGTTGCCTAAGTGCTATTTACATTGTTTGGAAATGAAGCATGATGGATTACTGTGTGTTCAGGACAATTCATGATATGATGTGCTGGCCGTTCATTGGCTTTGTTGTTTTGGTGTGATATCAAATTGGAATAATGTTTCGGTAAAGCAATCCCTAGTCATCTCTCGGATTGAGGGGCAGTAGGTCATTCAATTAGTGCGACTATTGGGAATAGCATGACTCATTTTGAACACACTGGTCAATGTTAGACTTGGTCAGGAACTTGCCATTAACTGAGTCAGCATATCAGACTGACAGTCTCCCAGATAGCTTAGGCACATGGCTTCGATGACAAGTGCTTCTTCCTAGTTGAGGATGGACTGTGTACACTGTAGGTCGGATCTTCCGGGGGCATGTACTTCCACAAGGTGACCTCGAAGTGTGTGTGACTTGAGTGCAATGGCCTAGGTGTTCTGTTGAATCATGTGAATGGGTGTTCTACCTCCTCTGTGTGTGTTGTAAAACATGCCTCACTAATAGTATGTTATGTTTGGCTAAGTCATATCATTTTGACATGTGTGGACCTGGGATGTGACAAGGTTGGGCTGACTCCAACGTGTTGCTAGCCCTTCATAGGTGTTGTGTGTGAAGGCACATGCTTGTTGCACTTTCTGTACACTCCTGGTTGTGCATTGATCATGGGATTGTTGTTTGTTCTTTCCACACCACCCACAAAGACTGGGATGTTACTGTGAAACAGGGGCCCGTATTTATACTCCGTTTGCGCCGAATTAGCGTCGTTTTTTTCGACGCAAATTCGGCGCAAAACTAACGCCATATTTATACTTTGGCGTTAGACGCGTCTAGCGCCAAAGTATGGGCAAATAGCGTCATTTTTTTGCGTGAACGCCTTCCTTGCGTTAATGAGATGCAAGGAAGGCGTTCCCGTCTAAAAAAATGACAGCGACGCAAATGCGTCGTATTTATACTCCCGGGCAAAAGTCACGCCCGGGAGGTGGCGGGTCAAAAAACCCCGCATTTGCGCCACTATTTAACGCCTGGGTCAGGGTAGGCGTTAAGGGGCCTGTGGGCTAAAAATGAGCCCACAGGTGCCCTCCCCTGCCCCCAGGGACCCCCCCTGCCCACCCCAGGAGGACACCCAAGGATGGAGGGACCCACCCCAGGGACATTCAGGTAAGTTCAGGTAAGTATAATTTTTTATATTTTTTTATTTTTTTTGGGTGGCATAGGGGGGCCTTATTTGTGCCCCCCTACATGCCACTATGCCCAATGACCATGCCCAGGGGACATAAGTCCCCTGGGCATGGCCATTGGGCAAGGGGGCATGACTCCTGTCTTTACTAAGACAGGAGTCATTTAAATGGCGTCTGGGCGTCGAAAATAATGGCGCAAATCGGGTTGAGGCGATTTTTTTGCCTCAACCTGACTTGCCCCATTTTAAGACGCCCTAACGCCATTTTCCCCCTACGCCGGCGCTGCCTGGTCTACGTGGTTTTTTTCCACGCACACCAGGCAGCGCCGGTCTGCTAGCGCCGGCTAACGCCATTCCATAAATACGGCGCCCGCATGGCGCTTCAGAATGGCGTTAGACGGCGCTAAATTTTTGGGCGCTAAACTGCGTTAGCGCAGTTTAGCGTCAAAAAGTATAAATATGGGCCAGGGTACCTAGGACTGTAGCAACCAGTATGTTACACGTACTTAACACCTTTTGTGACTTGAGTTTGTACCTAGGTCCAGATGTAGCAAAATGTCTCCACATTGCAAATAGCATAATTTGATGTTAGTGAGTTGCAAACGTCTGTTTCCTAATCCGAAATGTTATTGGTGGTCATGTACATATTCGCAAAATGGTTTTCTAAAGTAAAAAAATAAAGGAGTTTACCAGCCCTACTTGCAAATCACAGTGTTAGGCAATCCCATTTGCTAAAGAGTACGTGGTTGCAAAGTGAGTAGCTGTTATCATCCACTTGAAGTGGCTGCTAACCAACTTGCTGACTGGAAGGGGTCCTCATTGTGAACCTTCACCTTTGTGAGTGGACCAAAATACTCCTGCACAAAACAGCCAGTGGTCTAGGGGAGCAATAATTATTGTGTAAATTACGAACAATCAATTGTTGTGAATTTAAACAAATCGCAGCTCATTTTCCTTTCAGATAAAGGGCCTACACTTGGTGAAAAATAACTTGCTTCATTTAAAAGCAGTCACGTCTATGGAGTTCTGCTGTTCCCAGCAGGCCTCCATCCCCGTGAGTGCCCATAGTTGCTAAGGTGGTGCAAGTTGGAACCCACATCATTGATGTTCATGAGGTGGGATTTAGGGACCCCATAGTGACTCGCAGACGGTGTCAGAGACACCGTTCAGCTTTGCAATTTGCTAGTTGATTTCCCATCAATTCCTACATCTGGCCCATAGTGTCGACATATGATTCATGGCCAGGGGTTCAATCTTAGCACACAACTATTTCGAAATGCCATTGAGTGAGGAGTGTGATTCTTATCACATAGAATGACATATGTAGTGAAGTCAGTATGCGGACGAGCTGGTGCCATAATGTATAATGGCTTAGGTATGAATTGTAGGAGTAGTTTAGGGTGATGTCATCCATCATGTAGAGACATGCATCTGCTATATGTGATATGCCCTTCAGTATGCATGATTCACATGTACTTCCTCTGAGCCTTCCCGTGACATATGTTGTAACAATTGCTGCAACCAATACATTGCTAGTAATGGTCAAATTACCCATTGTGGTATTCAACCCACTGTAAATTCTATGCTCAATATTTGCCTTTTCCCTTCACAGCTGCAAACCTGAGTGCCGCAGCTCGAAACCAGTTTGAGCGCCGTGCAATGAGGTACAGGCACATCCTGCAGGTGCAGTGTGGGTATCGGAGGATGGCCCGCAGATACAATTCGGAACGGGCCTCCGGGGCGTGGTATGCCACACCACAGGCTCCACCAACGGTGCCACCTACAACCACCAGGTCTGCCCAAGGGGACCCAGCGACGGACCAGCCATCTTCCTCCAGACCTGGACCCAGCCGTGTGTTGGGAGCAGGGCTGTCCCGTGGCCACTCCACTCCAGCAACAATCTCCACCTCCACCGGCACGCAGACCAGCAGTGACCCTCCAATTGACCCTGCAGCCTTCAACGCATTGTCTAGGAAACTGGACAGGTTAATTCAAAAGGTTGACAACCTGACGGAGGACATGGCGGAGGTCAAAAAGAAGGTGCGCTCCATCCGGCGCACACTTCAGAGGGCAAATCCTTAGTTATTTTGCCCTCCTGAACTTTTACCCCTCCCCTCTCCCCTCTTTCCTCTTTTCATACTGTTAGTTGGGTTTGGGGGGTTAGTTGTAGGATAAGTATAGGTAATTAGCTTAGTTAGTGTTAGGTAAGAGGGTGGGGGGTCCTTATACTTTCTATCTAATATTTTTGTGTGGGTGGGTGGGTGGGGGCAATGTTGGGATTCCTGTTTGATAAAAAAAAAAAATAATAATATATATAAAAAAAAAAAAATACTAAAAAATATATGTTTGTTTAGGATAGTATAGTATGTGTGTAGGTTAGTAAGTGTTGTCCTGCATGTGTCTTGTCTCATAATGGTGGGTGGGGGGTTGATGTTTAGATCGTTTCGTTACATGTGTAGAGTAAGTTTAGCTTAGGTTAGTTAGGGACAGTTGTGGGTTAGTAGTAGTCAGGTTAGATTAGTGTAGGTTTATCTTTCCCTTAGTTGCCTCTTTTCTTACTTATTGGAAATAAAAAATTTGTTAACCCTTTACCAGATGCGTTAGGTGCTACCTTTTCATGGCCTTGACATCAGTGTAGCAGAAAGTTTTAGTATGACATGTGTGTCCTATGCTCGCTATCCCCAGGCTATTGAGGTTTAACATGCCAGCTACCCGTGTGCTAACTTGGTAAGTATCCACCGTGTGGGAGAGCCACCATTGGTAGTCTGCATAGATCATCAAGATTTGGGGTTGGTATGTATCCTACTTCACAAAGAGTGCTTCCAGAGTTGATTTTGTAGGTAAATAGATAGGTCGGACAGCATTGTGAAGTTCAGGGAGAGCTTTGTAGATGAGTATTTGTTCACACTCTTGTCTTGTTGCTGTCATTGCTGACCTACATCATGTGTGTACTGCTTGAGCATGACTTTCCTTCATGGTAGTATACGCTGTAAGGGTGATTGATGCAGTGTAATTTGGTTAACATTCCTTTCATTTTACAGCATAATGTATTGTGTTAGTATCGCAAGGTGCCTACATTTCTCATCCACCATTAGTTGTCTAGAATAGCTATGGATGGGGCCTCATTCTGTCCAACACAGCATGATTGTGTGTGCTTAGTCCCTACATCAGTTATTTTCCTCAGTCTAGTAAAGCTATGATGCAATCCTGGCCACTGCACAGATGTTTCAGTAGACATGAAATCAGGACAGTAGTCTAGAGAATCAACATGGTTGCCACACAGCCACTTTGGAGTTATGTACTGCACAGTTGAAGTGTGAAATGACACAGAGACACAATTGGTGTGCAAGTGATATTTATTTTTAGGTGGAGTAGTGCAAAAAGTCCATTAACAATGTTAGGTGAGTCCGTTCTGGTGCATTCTTAAATGGTGATCCTATTTACAGGGTGTGGATGATGCTCCTGACATGCTGGGGTGATGTCACAGACGGTGCAGAGGAACAGGAATTGCCAAATGGTAGGAGAGAAACATTTACAGCCAATGTGGACAAGTTAAACAGTAGATTGCCGAACAGTCATTGAGGGTAGTTGGAGTGAGGCTGGCATGTGTCAAAACGTAGGACCTTGGTCAGAGTGGGGCATGGTGCAGGGACTAGGGCTTCCGGGTACTCTTGCGTGTGAATGTTATCTGTTCCATGTCTTCTTCTTCTGATGTGTGTGTTGCCTGGTGTGTCCTTGTTGTTGTTGGTTTTGAAGGGGCAACACACACCTCAGTGTCAGAAGACATGGAGGCAGACATCCCGGGGGCTGATCCCTGTCCAGTTATGAAGGGCAGTACTGCAGCAAGGAGAGCGTGCTGGTTTTTCAGAATGGCAGCCACATCCCGATGGTAGGCAGCCAGGTCTGCCCTGAGGGGTTCGATGTTGCATTCGTGCACACGCTGACTGGCTTGCTGTTGGATTTGTTTGGTCAACTGGATGACAGCTGTGCAGATTGCCTTCTGTGTTACTAAAAGTTCCTCCAACAGCGATGTTCTGGCTTGCATTGCAGCTGCCTGATCAGCAGTTGACAGCATGCACGAACGCACCCCCTCAAGGCTGGCTGCCATAGTTTGCATCCCCACCCGCACCTCCTTGGCCAGCTCCCGCTGGACCCCAACGACTGTTCTTTCGAAGCTGGTGCCAGTGTCGTCAGAGTCCTCAGCTGTGTTGGAGCTGGCAGGTCTTACAATTGGGGTGGCGGGTGGTTCTACTGTGGTGGCTGCTTCATCTTGGCTCCTCCTTGTTACTGAAGGGGGGGTTTGGAGGCTTTCGAGGACCATGTCAATGGTCTCTTGTGTGAGGTTGATGTTCTCGTCATCCATGTCATCAGGGAACTCATGGACAGGCATATCGGCAGGAGATCCGTGTTCCTCTGCAAAGAAACAGGGTACAATTAGTGTGTCTGTGTTGAGATCATTTAGCACTAAGATACAAGCCTTTGGATGCCTTTACTTTGTACTCTGATTTTGTCTTGGTATCTGCTGTCCGTCATAGGGCATTGTTGTAGGCCTATGGCCCACCTGTGTGTCACATATATGATATGGAGCTATCAGACATGCCTGCCAGGACATCTCTAGGTGTTGATTTGTAATTATTTTGGAATATGCATTTTTTTGTCCTACTCCTCTCTCGGTGTTTCACTATTGTTATGGAGGGACATTTGTTTGGGTGGGCTCTCATTATCCTACATGTGATTCTTGGCTTTCTAGGCAGCAGGATAGCTAATGGTGTGGGGGACTAAGTTTGACCCACTTGTAAATAACTCTGTCACCCAGATATTGTATTTAGCTCAGACAGACTAGCAGTGCCTCTGGTCTCCCACAACAGAGGAATGTTTAGAAGTCCAAGCCCATGACATCTTTGGGACTTCTCAGGGAAGTGGTGGTCACTCAGGTGCTACACATTTCTATCTTTTCCGGTATGTTCCCATACACAAATGACACAGACAGTATTTGTTGGATATGAAGTTTCAGTGTACAACTGACTTGTAGGAATTTCGGTGTGAGCCACAATAACCAAAAAAATACACACAGTTAGAACTGAAATAGTCCGCAGGAAAGTAATACATTGGTACACAGCTATCATGGTGCATAACAGTTTCTACTCTCCCTCTGCTTGTTC
The DNA here is from genome assembly GCF_031143425.1 of Pleurodeles waltl. Classification (NCBI taxonomy): domain Eukaryota; kingdom Metazoa; phylum Chordata; class Amphibia; order Caudata; family Salamandridae; genus Pleurodeles; species Pleurodeles waltl. Next base: position 1,664,011,171 of record NC_090440.1, read on the forward strand.
TATATATAGCACTGCATGTTAAGTTTGGAGCTTGTCTGTCTGAATCACAGGGGAGACATCATCCCTCATATCAGAGGAATGGGCTGGGATCTGGTTGTGCATCAGCAGCAAGGCAGGCAGCATCTAGATGTGATTTTCGGTTTGTAAACTCCCCCATGCGTGTCTTGGGACGAGGAAGTGAATTTAAAAGACATATGTCATGGTGATGACAAAGTTTCCCTACGCAGGAATGGCAAACCTTAACCCCTACCACATCTATCATCAACGAACCAGACGGTATCCTTGACTGGGGCACAGAGTGAATATGTTCTGGCAAACTCCAGTGCAGAAGTAGGCAAAACAGGGTGATTTGACTAATTGCCAACACCTCAGGACTGACTATTTGCTACATTAACTGATAGGAAGGGCAATGAGATTCATTTAGTGCAAAGTGCTCTGAGGCACTTAGATGTGAGCAAATGAGTATAAGTACATTCAGGGTAAGATGCACAAAGGCCTCCAGCCTGAGGCTATTGCGCAAAGTATACGTTTCACTTGCCACGCTACACTTTGACTGACTGTGGGTGTTGTGACTGCCCTGCCAGCACACTTGCCTCACAGGCCCTGCACCATACACTTTTTATTCACATTGCATGATCTGTACATGTTAGGTGGCATGACCTATGTATGTCAATGTTAGGATGTGGTATGGATGTAAACATTGTTGATGTTTGTATCTGATGGGGTCTCGTGTGTCTTACTGGATTGGCTTGTTTATCGTATGGATGTCCTATTTTTTGGTTAGACTGTGCAGATGTGTTTCATTGACCAGTTGCCTGTGTCCCCTCGTCAATGTTGTTGTCTGAGCAGTATGACATTTGTGATGTAGCATTGTTAGGCAGGCACGTGAGGGACCCTGATGTATGCAGCATGTGTGTGTCGTTAGTGCTGTGTGGCTCCTATTGCTGTTTACTTAGGCTTATGTATGTGTCAGTTATGGACATTCGGCATTTAAGTGTACTGGTAGCTTTGTCTTATTTCTAGGAGTAGTTGCAGATGTCATCCTCACCCCCTAATTTAGGAATGTATGTTCCAGGGTGGGGTTCCTGCCATTTGGTACTATAGCTGCCCAGAGATGAGAGGTGTTATTGTCAACTGTGGTGGCAGTTAAGTTGCAGTTGTTGTATTTGCTACTGCATTACAGGTAGGGACCTAGTTGATGGGGAATAGTTTGTGCAAAACAAGTGCCTGGATGTGGATTCAGGGTAGTGTCCTTCCCACCTGTCACTGCTTTCCCTTGGCTCTCTTGTTGTAATTACAGGATGTCCCCATGGGACTGTAGTGGTGGCAGTATTTTGTCGTGGCCCGGCTATGGTCAGTACTGGGCATTCCCCCCTGCCGTGCCCCTTTCCCCATGCCACTTCATATATGTGCTAAGTTACATGCATTGTGTAGTAGGTATCCCCCCCCTGCTTACAGTCCCCATTATTGCATTGTAATTCCCCATGCGACTTACCCTGCATGTGCGTAGTGTCGTGGTAGTCTGCGCTGTCCAGTCCTTGTATCCCTGTGACAATCTCCTCTGGGATGACGGCTGCGACCATCTCCTCCATGTGGTCCAGAGCCTCCTGTTGTGCTGGACTCCCCCCTCCAGTCTGCATTGCTGCCTTCCTGTTCCTGGCCATTTTCTCTTTGGTCCTACGTTTACAGTCATGCCAGCGTTTCTTACACTCGGTGACTGTCCGGCGTTCTTCAGCCACACTGTTTATCTTGTCCACAATTTCTTTCCAGATGGCCTCTCTCCTACTGAGTGGCAATTTTGAGGATATGAAAAGTTGGTGCTGGTGTTCCGTCACCTCTTTCACCAGGATTTCCTGCTCCTCTGCACTGAAGCGACACTTTCTTTTTTTCTTTAACATGTCCTGGTTCCTGTGTGCTTCCTCCTGGCTGGGTCGTGGTCTGCTCTCATCCTCCTGGGGTCTGTTGGGGCATCTGGGATCCATTTTGGGTCTCCTCTCCTGTCAGTGCAGTTTTCGCGCAAAAATGTCACGCAATAGCGTGAAAAAAACGGCGTATTCACGATAGCGCTGTCGTAAATCGACCCACAGTGATTTGCGTCACTTTTACGTGGGTTTGCCTTACGACAGACCGACGCTGTTTGCGTCACGAAATAATGACTCCCACCTGTTGGTTGCGCCGCCGTACGTCAAAGTATAAATTTGACGCCCGAATGGCGCATCCAAATGGCGTTAGACGGCGCAAATTTTTTTGACGCAAAACTGCGATGGCGCAGTTTTGCGTCAAAAAGTATAAATATGGGCCAAAGAGCCTTAAACTTTATCCTTTTTGCCACTGGAAGCCAGTGCAGTTCAATCAGAGCTTTTTTAGCTGATGTGGTCCTAGGCAGATTAAAGAGCAGACGTGCTGCAGCATTTTGTACCACCTGTAGTTTGTTAACCACATAACCTGGAGATCCCAAAAAGAGGCTGTTTCCATAATCTAATCTGGATAAAATCAGGGCTTGTACGGCCAATCTTTTGGCCAATGGCGGAAGCAGACCAATAATCTTCCTTAGTAGCTTAAGAATCCCAAAACAGGTGGCTGACGTTCTCTTGGCTTGATGTTCCATGGTGAGTTTGGGATCCAACCAAACTCCCAAGGCTTTAATCTGAGCTTTTGGGGAGGGTAAGTAATCTAAATCTATATTTTTAGCAGGGTTGGCCAGTTTTCCTAAAAACATAATTTCTGTCTTTTCTTCATTGAGTTGCAGCCTGCTTTCTGTCATCCAGGCAGCAATCGCTTGGAGACAGGCAGGCAAGGCCGAGTTGTCCGCCTCCTTATTGGGGGAGAAGGAAACCACCAGCTGTGTGTCGTCCGCATATGACACCAGGGATACCCCAAAGGGTTCTATGACTTCTGCTAGGGGGACATGTAAATGTTGAACAGAGTGGGACTCAAAGATGAGCCCTGCGGAACTCCGCATAAAAGTTTCAACTGGGCTGAGAAAAAAGAACGATACAGGACTTGAAAGGTTCTATTTTGTAAGAACGAGCTTAACCATTTAAGCGTCCTTCCTTTAATCCCACTATTTCCCATTCTTTGAATGAGTAGATCATGATTGACCGTATCAAATGCCGCGCTCAAATCTAGCATTATTATTACAGTTGCCTGACCTTGGTCCATTCATTTTCTCGCTTCTTCCGTAACCGCAATCATGGCAGATTCAGTGCTGTGGCCCGGTCTAAAGCCCATTTGAGTTATATGCAAAATCTTATGTTCTTCCAGAAAGCGCGATAGTTGTATATTTACGTGCTTATCAATAAGTTTTGCCATCATGGGGAGGAGCGAGATAGGCCTATAGTTTTTAAAGGCCACTCCATTTAGATTAGGCTTCTTTAGAAGGGGCTTGACCACTGCATGTTTCCAGGAGTCCGGCACCATCCCACTTTGCAGCGAGCTGTTTAACAGCTCGGTTATTATCGGATTTAGCGCTACTCTTCCCTGCATAATAATACGGGGAGGTGCGGGATCAAGTGGAGAGCCTGATTTTAATTTACTGAGGAGCGCCAAAGCTCCTTCCTCAGAGATGGGAAGAAAACTCTTAAAACATTGTCACCTTCCTTCTTTTCCATCGCATGCCCTGCGACCCCCCCACCTCACCTGAGAAGTTTTCATAGATGTCCTCAATCTTCTTTAAGAAGAAGGAGGCAAAAGTCACACACTATCCAGATTATCCTGTGCTCACCCTCTCGTACCTTGGCACTGAGCAGTCAGGCTTAACTTAGAAGGCAATGTGTAAAGGATTTGTGCAAGAAATCATGCATGCAATGACACAGTATAAACACCACAAAAATACACCACACAGGTTTTTTAAAAATATAAAATATTTATCTGGTTTAAATAAGGTCAAAACGATCAAGATTTGATAAATACAAGTTGAAATATCACTTTAGAAAATGATTTAAAAAAGAGTCTTAAGTTCTTAAAAGCAGTAAGTGTCTCTTGCAAGCACAAAGTACCTGGTTTGCATCTAAATTATCCGCAAGGGACTGCAGAAGAGGAGATGCATGGAAAACTGAGAGGTGTGCGTTGGTTTCTCCGGGTGCACACAGACGATGCGTCGATATTTTCCACGCAGCACTGGCCTAGCCTCGATTTCTGGTGCACGGACTTGGATCCTCCGTGGGTTGCAGGGTATTTGGACGCCCCGGGGACGATGCAGAAAAATCCTGGGCGTGCGGGACGAAGTGACAGGAGCTGCATCGATCTGGTGGGCAATGCAGGGAAATTTCTGTCGCACTGCAGATGCTGCGTCAATTCTTCTTCGCAGGAAGTCGGGCTGCGTCGTTGCGACTCGGCAATGCATCAATCCAGTGGGCCATGAGTCGAAGTTCCAGTTGCAATGATGGCGCTGCATCGATCTCAACTCTGGGAGCCAGGCTGCATCGTTCTGGTTCAGAGTGCGGTGATTTTCTCACAGTGGTGCAGGCTGTGCATCGATTCCTGCAGGCTGTGCGTCGACTTTTCGCTGCACAAGGAGTTCTTTGCAGAGATGAAGTCTTTTTGGCTCAGAAAAGCAGTACAGGTGAGTCCTTTGGGCAGACAAGCAGTTCCTCTTGGCAGGTTGCAGGTTATGGTCAGAGTTCCATTTCCCAGTAGGCATCTTGTCAAGAAGTGTCTGAGTTGGTAGGTTAGGAGGCCCTGTTTAAATATCCAAATGTGTCTTTGAAGTGATGGAGACTTCAAAGAGTGGCTTACACATGCACAAGGTCCCGTTTCAGTTCCATCCTGTCTGCCAGGGTCCCAGTAGGGGCTTTGACAGTCCATTGTGTAAGTGTCATGCCCTCCACCCTCCCAGCCCAGGAAGACCCATTCAGTATGCAGATGTGTGCAGGTGTACCTGAGCATCCTGTGTTTGGGGTTGTCTGAGTGAAATGCACAAGGGAGCTGTCAACTAACCCAGTCAGGTGTGGATTGTAAGGCACAGATGGATTTAAGTGCAGAGAAATGCTCACTTTCTAAAAGTGGCATTTCTAAAATAGTAATATTAAATCCAACTTCACCAGTCAGCAGGTTTTTGTATTATCTTTCTGGCCATACTAAATATGACCTTGTTACTCCTTTCAGATCAGAATCGACCACTTAAACAGTATATGAAGGTACCCCTAATTTTAGCCTATGAAAGGAGCAGGTCTCACAGCAGTGTAAAATGAATTTAGGAGTTTTACACTACCAGGACATATAAACTACACAGTTGTATGTCCTGCCTTTTTCCCTACATAACACCCTGCCCTATGGGTTACCTAGAGCCTACCTTAGGGGTGACATATATGTAGAAAACGGGGAGTTTAAGGCTTGGCAAGTACTTTTAAATGCCAAGGCAAATTGGCAGTGAAACTGCACACATGGGCCTTGCAATGGCAGGCCTGAGACACAGTTAGGGGGCTACTTATGTGGGTGGCACAATCAGTGCTGCAGGTCCACTAGTAGCATTTAATCTACAGGCCCTAGGCACACATAGTGCACTTTACTATGGACTTATAAGTAAATTAAATTAGCCAATTGGGTATGAGCCAATGTCACCATGTTTTAAGGGAGAGAGCATTTGCATTTTAGCAATGGTTAGCAGTGGTAAAGTATGCAGAGTGCCAAAACCAGCAAAAACTGTGTCAAAAAGTGGAGGGAGGCAGGCAAAAAGTTGACGGTGACTACCCTAAGGCTGTCAGGTCTAACACTGCATTTAAGAAAACACTATATTCCTGCTGATGCAGCTCGGCTACCTAGCTGCTGTCATCGTAGCAGTATATGATAGGCCAGAAGTTGGACCATGTCAGAAACTGTTGCTATGTCTTATCCTGTCATTGACTCAGAAACCTTACAAGAAAGGGTGCTCTGTGCCTCAAAGCAGCACATCTCAGTGAGAAGATTATAGGGGTCATTATGACCCCGGCGGACGGCGGTAAAATGTAGAAAAGTACTGCCAACAGGCTGGCTGTACTTTTCCCCATATTATGACATTGGCGGTTTGGCCCAAGCCAAACAGCCAATGTATTACACCGTCCGCCACGGCGGTAATGACCGCTGGGCTGGAGACTTCAGTCTCCAGCCAGGCGGCCATCACTAACCCGCACGCGGGATTATGACCCCCACCTACCGCCATGGTTTTCGTGGCATCCTTACCGCCACAAAAACCATGGCGGTAGGCACCATCAGTGCCAGGGAATTCCTTCCCTGTCACTGATGGGGGTCTGCCCCGCCCCCTCCCCAGGTTTCCCTCCGAACCCCCCTCCCTCTCCAGCCCCCCACGACATACACGCACCTTCACTCACCAATGTACACACGCATACACACACTCGTACCCACATTCATCCACGCATGCATACATCCATTTACACACACATCCACACACACTGACATACATACATGCACACACGCATGCACACATCACAACATACACAAACTCACACATCCATACACACACTCACAGACAACACGCATGACACACCTGCATTCACGCACGTACAGACATTCACACACACCCACACACACATCACCCCGCGCCCCCCTCCTCTGTCGGAGCTCCCAACTTACCTTCTGTGAGGTGGTCTTCCGGCAGGAGACGGGACGTGGCGCTGCTGCCAGCAGCAGCGTCCGCCAGCAGAACACCGCCAGGCCGTATCATGGGTCATGATATGGTCTGCGGCGGTCTACTGGTGTGGTGCTGCCTTACCGCCTTCCGCCGGCATGACCACAGCCGGATTTCCACCATCCTTATGGCGGAAATCCGGCTATGGTCATAATCCGGCTAATGGCTGGCAGCTGCGACGACGGTCTTTTGGCGGCCGTCGTCACGGCGGTAGGCGGTTATTACCGCCAATGTCATAATGAGGGCCAATGTCTGCTGTTCCTGCAAAGGGACAGTAACGTGCAACCCATCCTTGTTGACATTTGCACAAACATAGCACAGGTGTGTATTGTCATGTTACAGTCTATTCATTTTTCATCTGGCCTTTGTTGCTGATTTCACACTTACTTATAGTCACTGAAGACAACGAGCCTGTCTATATGCAACATACTTCGCACAGAAAATTAAAATAGATCCCTAGTTTCCCCAGTTGGGAGCAGAAAGCCACGAATGTGGCGTATTGTGGCCTTGCAACTAAAAAGGTTAGGTAAAGGGTTAGGTTAAAACAAGGGAGTTAACCCATAATGTACATTCCAAAATGTTAAACACTGTAAGACGGGCCAAGAGAGAGCATTCTCAATATCGTTTTAAGGTTGTAACGAGCAGCTGGGGCCGCTTCACAGCACACAGGCTCTGAGAGGGATCCCTGCTCTTTACTCTACCTTTACATAGCTAAACAGCTTAGGTTTTTAGGTCACGCCCCTCATGGCCGGAAGAAGCAGTTGGATGGAGGTAAATATTGGTCTTGAGGAAACAATATGGCTTATAGAAACAATTGATGATGATCTATGCATAGGGTGACCAGGCGTCCGGATTTGCCGGGACAGTCCCGGTTTTTCACCAGCTGTCCCGGAATAATTTGGTAAATTTAGGCACGTTCCGGTTTTCAGAGAGGGTCGCCTGAAAACGGTGGGAGGTGATTTTTTTGTTTTCCAAAGTAGATAGCAGGTTTTATCAGAACGCAGTTTAATTACAGGTATTATACTTGGTTTAAAAATGACATTTTATTTTTCTTAGTGCCTCTTCTGTACTTTTGTGCTGATGAGCGGTGTCATTCTGTGCGCTCGGTTGAAGTAAAATCGTAGTCCTATTTTTGAGAAATGTCCCGGTTTTTGGCTTTACAATTCTGGTCAACCTATCTATGCAGGTTCCTACCTGATTGACCATATGTATGTACTTGTATACAAGGCAAACTATGTTAAGGCGAAAGTCTGTGCGATCTAATCATTCCACTTATGTTTGGAAAAGATAGGTGCTGCTGTACATGCTTTGTGTAGCCCAAGACGCAGCTTCCATTGGTGCAGCAGGCGCAGTGGCATAGGGGACCAGAGGTCTGCGTGGTCCACTGAACCCTGGTTATTGCTGTGCTATGCTTGGGTGATTGACTGGGCTCGACCTCCCACAAGACTATATAGGGGCATATCACAACATTGGTTATTTAAGTGTATTGAAAATTAGATTGCTATTGTACTCGGAAATATTCAGATAGAACAGACGGTGAAATACAATGAAAAGTGTGTCACAGGTTAAAACGTGACTCTTTCCATGATTACTGCTGGAAGGTCACTATTCACAGGGCCGCAGGGAGAGGGGAACAGGCTGGCAGTGATTGCAGCTGGGACATACTCATTTATAAATTCCCTATGGTGTAAAGGGCATGGAAACCAGAGTGTGTGGACAATGGATGTGGTTGTGTGTGTGGGGAGAGCATGTGGACAACGAACACACTCCCTTTTATGTATGTGCGCGTGTGGGGTCAACACACACCTACTTCTTGGTATAAGCATACCTTTTCGAGTGTGTGTGTTAGGGAGTGTTGTGTGACATCAAAAACTATGCACCAGAGAGAATGTGTGGACAGAACACACCCTCGTGTTTACAACGCATGCAAGTGTGTAGGCTCTTAAGTTTGTGGTCGGCGTGTGTTCAAAAGAATCTTTTACCGAAAACATACCCTTGTGTATACGCAAAAATCTGTTAGCAGAAACAGATCCTAGAAAAGTGTTAGCGTGATGTGCGTGAGAGGGGCGGGCTCTCTTTACATTTATCTTACATACAATATAGTGGTAATACAACATCCCGAACGAGCACTCACACTTCACCTTGTCGCTGTAACATCATTCACTCTGATTCATATTAGTTTTACTCACACAGCAGACGTGCCACTTACACACACAACACTTGTAGTTAGTGACACGCCGATGAATCATCTATTAGCAAACTGCTTCTCATAAGTGCAATAGATAATAGTCGTTTATTATTACGAACATGACCTATTAGAGTTCCTGACACTCATAATGTATAGCACATAGAATATATGGCATTAGTTTAAGATTACCAATATGACGTATTTGAGTGAGTTGCGTCTTCTGTTAATAATAGGCAAAAAAGGAGTAGTATTTCGATTGTTTGGAGATACTTTTCTTTTCGTTTCATTTTAAGAGGCCAGGTGTGTGTGTGTTTGGGGGGGGGGTTAGAAACATCCTGGTGTTGTGCGTGAATGTCCGTGTGTAACACGTTGCTGACGCTGTATGAGGAGGTTCACACCACTGTGGCCTCCAATCCGCCTATGCGAAGGGTCACGGTGAATCCACCTGGAGGTCCCGTGTGGCCTGGTGCGAACGGTTTCGAGCCGCTCCCAACTCACACGTTGCCGACGTGATATAGGCCCAGCTCTCTCTGCCCGGCTTCTTCCGCCAGTCCCGGCGAAGTGCGCTCAGTCAGTGCTGCTTGACGATGGTCTGCGCTGCGTAGGAATATCTGGGGCGACCGAGCACGCGCCCAATACTGCCGTTTAATCCAATGAAAGCAATTTCCGCGGATAATTGCGAACATGTTTTAATACATATGCATGAAAAGGGATTTTTCCGAGACACCGACTTTACGCGCTTATGTAATTGATTGAGGCGCTGACCCGCTATTCAAAATGTTATTTGAGAACCATCAGAATGCGTAAACTTGCAAATTGCCCAGCTTGTATCTGAATTAATACCTCATTCATCATCATTATGGGTTGATAAGTTAATTTAACCATTTCATTCTGCCTTAATGAGCTATAGTTAAATTAATGCCACATAATATATGAAAGTAACATTTAAATCGAAGCACTGGGCTGAGACAAACAGAGGCCTGCTGCTATTCGAGCTGAAATAACGTGACATAAATCTTTTCTTCATTATAGCAGCCAGTCTGTTCCACCAGCAGTTATGAAGAATTTACAATTTACTTTCGATTTTTTTAAGTTTGTTTCGCCAAATAGCCTAGGTAAATTATGTATGCTTGCAAACAATGCCCCGCAGTTATCTAAATCAAAATTCTTAGTTAAAACACGAACAGGAGTTCGTACACACACAGATGGCTATTTTGCAATCTTTCCGTATTTTCCCCTTGAATTCCGCAGCGCATCTTTTGGTGCTAAAAATATATATAATAAAATATTGTTATGTTTTGACTACTGACCAAGAGCGTTCCTTCTCAGCATTCCAAATATGGTATTTTTCAAGTGAACGCTTCACTTTCTCCAAATTACTAATAATCAGTTTTACTTGCATTTTCACTTCTGTAAACATTTATTATCAATGATTTATTTGTCAGTAAATTGCGACACACCGTTACCAATTGTGTACTTACTAAACACATACCGCATGTCCATCCCTTCGGTGGTTTTCTAACCTCGATCACTTCTGGGGAAACATAAAATTGCCAAGTGCGTGAGCATCGAATGTACTGTCCTGAAATCCCATCACAGTGTCATGTATGGGTTTGGTTGTTGTGACGTGTTTCCCTTGTTGGTTGCACTTACAATACAGATGAGTAAAGGCATATGTATTTCAGTGCATTGCTTATTTTAAAGCATCAAATATATCACAGAAGATGGAACAGATGCAGCCGGCAATCGAGCGTATTTTAAGAATGTATGACTGCTTTGCTCACTCAGTACAGCAACTCAATGTGTCAACGGTCCCTGTTCATTAAGTAAAAAATTATCAAGGCTCTCCCAGCTCGAGAGAGTCAGTGATATGGTGGGAAGCCGGGGGCCATCCTGAGGTTCGGGAGCTGGCCTCGGGCCTAGGGGTTGACCAGGGGCAAGGATTGGCGACCTGGGCGCTGTCCTAGAGGCGCTAAAGTGATTCCAGGGTCACAGGGGGTCAGGTCACGCCCCTTAAAAGGGGCGAAAAAGTGGCAAGCAGCACTCTTGGTTCCTGCTCACCACCAAGGTCGCAATGCTCCTGGTTCACTCCCCCCCACACCCTGGATGGATCATGGACATACCCACCCCGACACTGAGGCCGTAGCTCTGCTGACGGTGTTAACAACGCCAAGCCCTCCAGAAGCCACATGGGCCGAGATCTGGTTTTGTGCTCACCTGACCCAGGCTCTCAGTGCTGTTCCGCGCAGGCTCAGTTGGCACAAGCTTGCACAGGCCCTTGGGAGCCAAGGAAGTTGGATGTAGGGGATGCCTGAGGTAGGTATCCTAAGGGCAGCCTGGCCCACTGAGGCAGAAGAGCTCCTGGTACAGGGGAGATGAGGTGGAGTCCTCCCATAAAGAGGGACCCATCCTCTTGTCGAAGCGAAATCAGCTCAGCCCAATCTGCTCAGAAGCACGAGACCAGCCTGCTCCTTTGATAAGTAAAGTCGTTTATTACATGCACACGGAGACTGAACAGCATAAGCGATCAAGACCGAACAGTCTGAATAAGGAATTAATACATGATGTTATATATCATTAAACCAAAAGCAAATTCGTACATTTCATTGGTTCTTGACATTGACGTATAATCATTTCTGCAAGATTGCTAAAGTTGTTTATCTTTAATTCTTCATAATGCACCATATATGGATAGTAAATCACGGACAGGAACTTGCATAATATGCCATATGTGTCTAATATCACGTGATATCTCTTTAAACAGAAATAGGAACAATAAGTGCACAGGATGGTACTTTCGAGAAGGAAAATTGCTTCAGCTAGCATGCGATTATGTTTCACGATGGCTGTAGAAATAGCAAGCCTTGCAATATAATGCGTTCCAAGCTACACCAAAACATTTCAAAAGCACAGTTCATGATAGGTTATAAGTTGTTCGACAGAAACAGGCCTAGTTGTCATTGGGTATCACAGGGCCAATAGGCCCAAAATGGGTCCTGAGAGAATGCGATTCCACCCTCTGATACTCAATGGCAACCTAACTTTCTTGATGGATGGGTGTCATTTCAATAGGATCGCCACCCCTGGCATTATCCTGACTGCCTTGTTGACAGTGAAGCGCAGTATCCCTACGACAGATATTCTTAATCAGTATTGTCAGGAAGGAAGGACAGACCCTTATCAGCACACACATTGTTATTATCGTCAATATCCCTACCACCAATACTTCTATCAGCCATGATCCCCAACCACGGAACCATGCAGCAATGTCCCCCATTATTCTTCCTACATCTGTTAGATCTGACACTTCCTTTGCCCCCTTTAATACCTTCTTTATCTCCCCCATTGCCCTTCTTATGTTGCCACTGTTGTCTGGTATATATATGCAGCATTCTTGATGTATTATGTGACATACAGCACCATCTTTTGCAAGAATGATGTTTAGCGCAAGTCTGTTTTGAAATACAACAGCTTTTAGATCTGTGAGCTCCTCAGTGACATTTTCTAGGGCTGCAGCTGGGGAATTTGCCAAATTTTCCACTAATCCTGCTAATTTGTGTATTTGATATTCTGAATGCGTGAACCCTAATGGTGGCATCAATACTCCTTCTATGGCTATGACCTTATCTATCCAAGAGGGTGTTCTCTTTCTGCGCATACCCCGGGGGGGCCCTATTTACTACTTTGGACAAATCTGTCACATGTAATATTCGAGGTAATACAAATGCTAGGTAGCAGTTGCCTTGCCACCCTGCTGGCAGCTTAAAGTATGCAGACGTTCCACATACAAAAAATATGCCCTTTGGCACCGACATGCCTACTGACAAACAGGGGGTTTAAGAAGATAGGACACAGCACCAGTCATGGTTTCACTCAGAACGGTTATGTTTCGTTGGTTGCACAGGAACAAACTAGCTATGCTTATGTGCAGACTACTCACCCGTGAGGGTCTCAAGGCGCTGAGGGGGGGAGGGGTTGGAGGTGCTGCTACTGCTCGAACAGCCAGGTCTTGAGAAGTTTTCTGAAGGTAAGGAGGTCTTTGGTCTGGCGCAGGTGGGTGGGAAGAGTGTTCCACATTTTGGCGGTGAGGTGCGAGAATGATCTACCACTGGCTGTAGGTCTGCAGACGCATGGGACGGTTGCGAGGTAGGTGGTGCAGAGATGCCGGTTTGGGTGTAGAAGGAGAGCCGTCTGTCAAGGTATTCTGGTCCGGTGTTGTGCAGTGCTTTGTGACTGTGGGTGAGGAGTTTGAAGGTGATTCCCTTTTTGACTGAGAGCCACTGCAGGCTTCTCGGGTGGTCTGTGATGTGGCAGTGGCAGGAGATGTCCAGGATGAGGTGTGCAGAGGCGTTCTGGATGCATTGCAGCCTCTTCTGGAGTTTGGCCGTGGTTCCTGCGTAGAGGGCATTGCCATAGTCCAGTTTGCTGCTTACGAGGGCTTGGGTGACTGTTCTTCTGGTTTCAGTGGGTATCCATTTGTAGATCTTTCAGGGCATGCAGAGGGTGTTGAAGCAGGAGGAGGAGATGGTGTTGACTTGCTGGGTCATAGATAATGAGGAGTCCAAGATGAATCGTAGGTTGCGTGCATGATCGGTGGGATCCGGATGGGAGTTTAGGATAGTTCTCACTTGTAAACACAATGTAAATATTGGGGTTACTGTGCAAATGTTGATGTCTAAAAATGTGTGTGTGAAATAAATACAACCCGGGGTCTTATGACCCCTAACAAATAGAGCTGGCCTCAGTCTTTGTCACTGACATTGATGGTATTTGTGTGAGAGGTAGGTATCAATGGGACATCAGTGACTCCCTGGCCATATGTATCTTTATAAGGAGCATACACAACATCTTTGTGTGTCAGCACTCTAATCAAACGCTAAAATGTATTGATATATTCTCTTCCTAAGGGAATGTAGTGCCAAGGTGTTATCTACTCCAAGTTGTTACCCCTCGCAGGGTGTTATCTACTGCAAGGTGCTATCTATCCTGAGACGTAATCTATTATAAAGCGCTATCTGTCTCAAGGTGTGATCTCTCGGAAGATGCTATCTCTCTGAAGATGCATTCAATCTCAAAGCATTATCTTTAGAAAAGAATGATATCAAGGGGCTTTCTATCCCAAGGCCTTCCCTAGAGCACTGTGCATTCGGTCCCAAAGCATTCCCTACCACAGGGTATTAGATATCCTAGGTTATCCATCACAAGGTGTTATCCATCCCACTGTATTATCTATGGTAAGTTAAAATCTATGCTAAGGCTTTAGCTACAGCAAAGTGTTTTCTATTACAAGGCATTATCTACCATAAGGTGTTATCTATCTTAAGGTGCATTCTATCCCACAGCCTTCTCTACGGCACAGTGCATTCTATCCTAAGGCGTACTCTATCAGAAGGTTTTAGCTATCCTAGGTCGTGCTTCATAAGCTGTTATCTATCCCAAGGTGTTATCTATCACAAGGTAATATCTATCCCAAAGCATTATTTACCACAAGATGTTATCTATCAAAAGGCATTGTCTATCACAATGTGTTATCTATCCCAGGGGGTTATCTGCCACAAAGTGTTATCTGTCCCAAGGCACATTTTTTCACAACGCCTTCCACTGGTACAGGGCATTTGATCCCAAGGCGTTCCCTATCGCACGGTGTTAGCTGTCCTAGGTTATCCATCAAAAGGTGTTATCTATCCCAAGGTATTATCTATCACAAGGTGTTATTTATCCCAAGATATTATCTATCACAAGGTGTTATCTGTCCCAAGGTTTTTTTTTCCGCAAGGTGCTGTCTACCGCAAGTTGTTATCTACCACAAGGTGTTATCTATCCAAAGGCATTATCTAGCACAAGGGGTTATCTATCCCAAGGTGCATTCTATCCCAAAGCCTTTCTTATGGCAATGTGCATTTGATACCAAGACGTTCCCTATCACAAGGTATTAGCTATCCCAGGTTACCCATCACAAGGTGTTATCCATCCCATAGTGTTATCTATCGCAAGGTAATATCTATCCCCAGGCGTTATTTAACACAAGATGTTATCTATCACAAGGTGGTATCTATCGCAAGGTGTTAGCTATCCCATGGGATTATCTACCACAAAGTGTTATCTATCCCAAGGCACATTCTGTTCCAAGGCCTTACCATTGGCAAGGTGCATTCAATCCCAAGGCATTCCTTATCACTAGGTGTTAGCTATCCTAGGTTATCCATCACAAGGTGTTATCTATGACAAGGTATTATCTGTCGCAAGGTGATATCTATCCCATGGTGTTATCTACAGCAAGGTGTTATCTATCATAAAGTGTTATCTATCCCAAGGGATTATCTACCTCATGTGTTATGTATCCAAAGGCATTATCTACCACAGGGTGTTATCTATCCCAAGGTGCATTCCATCCAGAAGCCTTAATTATCACAGTGTGTTCATCTATTCCAAGGTGTTATCTGTCAAAAGATGTTAACTATCTTATTGCAAGATGTTATCTATTTCAATTCGTTATCTGTTGCAAGGTGTTATTTATCCAAGGGGCAGTCTATTCCAAGGCGTTATCTATGGCAATGTGTTATATACCAAGAACACATTCTATTTCAAGGTGTTACCTATCACAAGGTGTTATCTAGATAAGATGCATTCTGCTTCAAGAAATTACATCCAAGATGTTGTCTATACCAAAGTTTATTTTATCTCAAGGTTATCTAATACAAGGTATTATCTACCTATTGTAAGGTCTTATCTATCCAAAGGGGTTATCTGTGGGAAGGTGTTATAGCTCTAAGGTGCATTCTGTCCCAAGGCATTATCTATCATCAAGTATTATTCTAGGCACATGTGCATTTTATCCCTAGTCCAGTTCCTTGTTGTATGAAGCCTATCCTAACGGGTTATCTGTCTCAGAGTATTATCTATCCTAAGGTGTTATCTATCGCAAGCTGTTGTCCATTCAAAGGGCATTCTATCCCAAAGCATTTTCTCTTTCAAAGTATTATTCCTAGGGTGACCATCTGGCATCAAGGCAAATTCTGGACAGGACTGTAAAAGATTCTGGACAAAGGTTCAAAATTTAGGACAGAAGTTCAGGACGAAGGGTCAAAATTCAGGACAAAGATTCAACAATAAATGTCAGTTTTACCAACACATCCAAAGGAGGCGATACCCTGTTACACTGTCAGTGCATTTATTTTCTCTTTTTTTTTTTTTTACTAAGTACCATTTATTCACTGTGGTCTTTTTGTGATTGCCTCCTGGTGTACTACATTCAGGTGTCACGCTATGTCCTTTTTCAGTAGTAAATTAATGCCCTTCAGCACTGTGTGAAGGCCATCACCCCAACTAAAATCTACCCAATCGTTCTTGGAGAGAAAGTAACAGCAAAATGTTAATCATGTTTCTAAGTATTTTAAAACCCATGGCAAACAGTTGGGGAAACATTAAGGTAAATAACCTTATGCTAGTTTAAACAAGTTGAACAAAAACATCTGGCTCACCTCAACCTCCACTGGACTTTCAACCTAAAAAAAAAATGTAATGAGGCAGAGCAGATGGTGTGGGCGACAGTTTCACACCTAATGTCAGGATGTGAGGTACCCACAACTTGTCTGTAGTCTTACAGCACAAGTGTGTATGTTTGAGACTCTACATTTATCTCAGAGCTGGGAGCCTGGACTACCAAAGATAATAAAAGAGGAGGAATAAACCAAGATCAGATGGGTAATCCACCGCAACTGATTCAAAGGGTTGTTGCTAAGAACTGGCTAAATAAGAAAGAAAAGAACAAGGTGGGCCAATTCCAAAAATCAGGCAAGATGGGTCGACCAAGAGTATCAGGAGGTATTGCGTACCTGGGGAGCTGTCTCTGCAGACAGGAGAGAAACAGAAAAGGCACTGTCAAGTAGTTGAACAAGCATCACCAACCTACCTTGGCAAACTCTTCTGGTGCAATGGTCTGCTGGTTGTGCTTGTGAAGGGTGAGCAGTAGCCAGACCCTTTGCAAGGTTGTGCAAGGCAATTCCCCACTCTGTCCATGTCTTAAAATAGTTTTGCAATTGAGCAAAAGCCAAAGCAGTGATCTTGCTTATCCCTAAGTGTCAAAGTACACATAGAATTGTCAAAATATTTGGGATGTAAATTGCACAAACAAAATGTAAGGATATGAGAAAAAATTTAAAATGTAATTAGTGTTTCTTTAACATATGGCGTTGTTTTCCCCTTTATATACAGTTAGACTTCAGATTGAACTGGGAACCAGTTACCTTTCAACACCTAGGGATTAATAGCTACCATTTCCCCGCTGATTTTCAGGATAGAAATCTTGGCAAAGCGACATGGTCCCTCCGAGCCCAGTTTGCTTTTTGTCTTCTCTTCTGCTTTCTGCGGTGGGAAATGTGGCACGAGTGAAGATGGTGTGATACCCCGATTATTGTGTTTTTTTGCAAATCATCCCCTGCTCATTCCTTTTTCAGACACGCCACGCATCAGATTTGGTTGCTTGGGTGCCATCAGGTAGCTCTTTCCACTCTAAAGCTACCTGTGACTGCTTGTGGATTAGGCCGTCTGGACTTAGAACACTATTATTTAGCATCACAGGTCCAACAGGTGGCTCACTGGCTGTCTGCCCGCCCTCTGCATGAGATGGGGTTTATCCATAAAGATGTTAAGGAGGGCTTACTGCACTACTCATTTTTTCCTACTGACCATTCTACAGAACACCACCCGGGGGTATCCTGCATAGCTTTCTCTTACCTTGCTAGAACCTGTAAACTCACTGACACGAAGAAACCCTTTGCTCCTGCACTACCTTTGCTAGACCTTCCCACTCACACAGGACCACTGCACTCAGAGCAACTTTATCAATGGCATGATGCAGGCATCTCAAAATTGGGGGGTTTGTTTCTGGATGGCTAGCTACTAGATTTTCAAAGCCCTTGGCAGACTACCATATTCATCTGGGTCACTCCTTACTTACGAACACCATCAACAGTCATTAAAGGCCCTATTTTATGTCTGCCACTTAGCACTAACCCTAAATGAGGTGTTCCAGAAGCTCTACACCATAGGGACTATTGGCAAACTGATAAGATGGGTGTACAGACCTTTCCTGCAACATGGAGACCACTCCAGGGCTTCTTGGCATACTACCTGGGAGAGTGATATGGCCAAACCTCTGCAAGATATGGTCTTTGCTAAAATACTGGACTTTCCCCACAAAGTATCCTGCGGCTGCCACTTTAAGTACATTCATAGAGCTTCCCTGGGAATACATTCCACCATTGCTTGCCGTTGGCTTTGTAGTTTGTAACTCAAATTTTGTTGCTTTCAGTTTGCTGTCTTTACTTGTTTTAAGCTGTCCAACTTGAGTTTGTCCCTTCCCTTGCCAAAACCTTATTTACAGTATCCTTACGAGTGCTACCTTTCTGTGAACAGGCCTGTAAATCTTGTTCTTATCTCATCACATTTGCTGTGCATTCAAAGAACAAGGGGAAATGTCAGGCTATGTCTTCAATAGGAGCTTGGTGTTTACTTTTCTATTTCTGACTTCAAAGTGAGAGGATTTCTGTGACAATCTTGCTGGATACTGGGGGTAGGAAAGGGTTTTTTTCTAGCACACAACAACATT
Source organism: Pleurodeles waltl (assembly GCF_031143425.1). Classification (NCBI taxonomy): domain Eukaryota; kingdom Metazoa; phylum Chordata; class Amphibia; order Caudata; family Salamandridae; genus Pleurodeles; species Pleurodeles waltl. The sequence continues at coordinate 1,664,029,594 of NC_090440.1, forward strand.
TAAATGAACTGTGCAAGGATTTCAGAATACATCAGAATTAGGAAGACAAATGAAGCACATTTTTGTTCATTCTGAACTGTGCTGGAAACAAATACGTTAATATGATTAAAACAAATCATTACAGTAGGTGATGCAATTTCCACACATTGTCTGTGCACTGTATAGTTTTATTAGAAAACTGTATGTCTGTGCAAATGTAATGGTCATTTCAATCAAAAACATGTTGTCTGTAATGGCAGTGTGTTTACCACACCATGCATACTTCATTCCACCCTACTCTGCACCACTCCACACCACTGCACCCCACACTGCACCACTCCACTTTGCACCACTCCATGCCACAGCACTCTGGAACACTTCACTCTACTCTTCTCTGAACCACTCCACTCTATGCCACTACATTCTGTGCCACTTCACACTACACCCCTCTATGCTACTCTGTACCACTCTACTCCATGCCAATGCACTTTACACCTATCTACACCACTGCGCTCTGTGCCTTTGCACGCTACACCACTCCAGTCTAGGCCACATCAATCTACTCTGCACAACTCATCTACATGCTACTCTGCAACACTGCACTGGATGCCACTGCTCTCTATGCCAGTACACTCTATGCTAATGCACATTACTCTGTAACACTCAACTCTATGCCCCTTCACTCTACACCAATACAGTGTATGTCACTCTAGTCTACTTTGCACCACTGCACTCTATGCCACGCCATTCTACACCAGTTTACTCTATGTCATTCCATTCTATTCCACTCTATGCAACTACAATCTACCCTGCACCTCTCCACTTCACTCTATTGTGAAACAATCTACTTTACGCCACTGAACTCTATGCCACTGCACTCTTCCCTGCACCTCTCCACTCTATGCCACTGCACTGTATTCTGAAACAATCTACTCTACGCCACTGCACTCTTACTCCACCACATCCTATGCCACTCTGCCTCACTGCACTCTAAATCACTGCACCCTGCTTCAATGCCCTCTATGCCAGTGTACACTAAACAACTGAACTATACGCAACTGCATTATACTCTGCACTACTGTACTCTACTCCACTGCTCTCTATGGCACTCTACTCCACTATACACCGCTGCACTCTGACACTCTACTCTGCAACACTGCACTCTCCACCACTGTACTCTACACCACTCTACTCTGTTCTACTGCATTCTGTACCAATACACTCTACGCTAGTGTATTGTATGCCACTCTACTCTGCATAACTCCACTCTATGCCACTGTACTCTATGGCACTATACTCTACTCTGAACTGCACCACTCTACACTACTCTACTCTGCACCACTCTACGCCACTGCACTCTACACCACTGCACTATACACCACTCTACACTACTGCCCTCTCTGGCACTCTATTGTACACCACTCTACTTCACTGCACTCTATGCCACTCTACTCTGCCCCATGCCACTCTGTGCCACATCACTCTAAACCACTGCATTCTATGCCAATACACTCTAAACCACGGTACTGTACGCCACTACACTCTACTCTGCACCACTGTACTCTATGCCACTGTTCTCCATACCACTCTACTCTGTAGAACTGAATTCTATGCCACTGCACTCTATGCCACTGCTCTCTATTCCACTCTACTCTGCATCACCCCACTCTACACCACTGTACTCTACAACACTATACTCTGCTCTGCACTGTGCCACACTATGCTACTCTACTCTGCACCACTCTAAATCACTGCACTCTATGCCACTCAAGTCTACTCTGCACTCTACGCCACTGCACTGTACACCACAATACACTTCTGCACACTCTGCCACTCTATTGTACGCCACTCTACTCTATGCCACAGCACTCTATGCCACTCTACTCTGCACCACTCTAATATATGCCTCTGCATTCTATGACACTGCCTTGTACGCCGCAGAATTCTATGCTGCTGCATTCAATGCCATTTCACTCTAGACCACTATATTCTGTAACACTCTACACCAATGCACTCTACACAGGTTAACTCTACTGCATACCACCCCACTATATGCCACTCTGTGCAACTCCTCAGTATGCCCCTCCTAAACACGACACTCTCTGTCACTCCACTCTACAACACTCTACTCCACTCTTCAGCATTCCACTCTGCACCACTCCGCGCCACTCTCCTCTATGCACTAACATTTAGCCATGCTGGACAGAAGCCACTCTGGTGTATAACATGGCTAAAACACAGCAGCAAAACCAATTACTCTTGCACAGACGATACCTATTTACTTTGGCAACGTTTGTTAGTACACTGAGATACTGAGGTCCCTGAAAGCACTGTGAATGTGTAAGTCCCTATTTTTAAACATGCATTACACACAGCATACATTAGGCTGCCACTAAATGTGCAAGTACATTTAGGTTAAATAAGAAAAGCCCTTCTAAAATAAAGATTTCAATAATATAAAGATTATACCTAGTGCAAGTATTTTTTATAACTGTCCATTAAAACCACACATTCCACAGCTCAGCTTGGAACACCCTTACAGTACCACTCTAAAAGAAAATGTATTTGCCATCAGAAAGCTTCAAGTGACTCCTTCCAATAAAGTCAATACAGATTTCCAAGCCCCTGTACATTTGCAGATTTACCAGCTGCGCACATTTGCATTTCTTTTGGGAAGTAGACACTCTGGCAAGGAGGCCTGTTTCTGATCTGTCTGCCCCTCCATTTGGAATCAGAGCACAGGAGAATCCCTGCCTTCCAATCCAGCTGGGGAAACTGAATTGTCCTAATTGCATTTGTCCTTTATCTGAAAGGCTAAAATGATGGACAAATGCTGTCTGTTAAGCCTTCCATCACGGACACTGGATGGTAGGGCTGTACTACGGGCAGTCCATGAAAATTATGGATGGGCGGTCACCTTAATTATTCTGTGTCCATTTGTGTTTATTCCTAGTTCAGTTTCTTGTTGTATGCAGCCTGTCCCAAAGTGTTACCTATCCCAAGGTGCAATCTATCTCAAGTTGATATCTATCATAAGTTGTTATCCATCCGTGGTGCATTTTATCCTCAGGTGTTATCTATTGCAAGGTGTAAACTATCCATGATGCATTTTATCCAAAGGCGTTATCTATTGCCAGGTATTATCTATTTAAGGTGCATTGTTAACACAATAATGTTTTGTCACAAGGTATTATCTATCCAAGGCACATTCTATCACAAGGATTTATCTACTACAAGGTGTTATCTATCCATGGTGCATTCTATCCCAAAGTGTTATCTATTGCAAGGTGTTATCTATCAATGGTGCATTCTATCCCAAAGCGTTGTCTGTCTGCAAGGTGTTGTCTATCCATGGTGCATTTTATCCCAAGGCATTATCTATTGCAAGGTAGTGTCTGTCGTTGTGCATTCCACTCCAATGTGTTATCTATTGCAGGGTGTTATCTGTCAAAGGTGCATTCTACCCCAGGGTGTTATCTAGCCATGGTGAATTGTAACCCAAAGCATTATCATTCACTTGGTATAATCTATTCTATCCCAAGGCGTTATCTATCTGCAAGGTGTTATCTATCCATGGTGCATTCTATCCCAAGATGTCATCTTTCCCAAGGTATTATCTATTTAAGACACCTTGTAACCTAGGTGCTCTTGGTGAAAAGGTGTTATCTATCCAAGGTGTACTCTATCCCAAGGCTTTAGGCCTGATTTAGATCTCAGTGGATGTAATATTCTGTCACAAACATGACAGATATCTCATCTACTGTATTACAATCTCCATAGGATATAATGGGATCGTAGTACATCAGACAGGATATCCATCACGTTTGTGACGGAGTATTCTCCTCTGCCAAGATCTAAATCAGGCCCTCTATCTGTTGTAAGGTAGTATTCTATATCCATGTGTATTTTATTCTTAGTTCAGTTCCTGGTTGTGCGAAACCTTATTTGAATTCTTTAACTAGATGTAAACAATCACTGCATACTTCTATCCCAATGTGTACAGTACCTGTAAGTGCATTCTATCTATGAGCGCATGATATCTACATTTATACTATATTTGTATTTGCAATGGGTTTTTATAGAGCTCAGCTGACTCCCGAAGGTGTTATGGTACTGTAGACGCAGTCGCAAGATTGCAGTTATCATGATGGTTGTAAACAAAAATCATGTAAAGTAATTACATAACTAGGACCAGACTAAGTGAGAAACAAAGAACCAAGAACCATACATACTAACACATTTCTCATAGAAATGGTAAAACCCTCTGATACATCAGATCCTAAGTTTCCAGGATTTTCATGAGTTGTATCATTGGGCTCTAGGTAGATTGCCACTGAGAGACGAGTCCAGTGCATAGCAGCTGCCATTGAACATGCCCTACATCCAAATTTTGCACATTTGAACCCTGAATGTCTATAAGGGCCTTATGGCAGAAAGTAAATAGCTTAGGGACAGTACTGCTTGAGTTGATTGGACAATGGAGTCAACCTTGAGTATCAGATGTGTTATCAACTAGGAACATAAAACAAGCTCACCTCTTTGGGATGGGTGCCATTAGGACCCAGGGCCCTAAGGAGGCTATTTTAGGCTCAGTACACAGGGCTCCTCCCTTTTGCAACATTTCAGGGACTGAAGAAGGACCTGACTCCACAAAGAAGGAGGATCATGTGTTCATATTCCCACCCACCTGGTTCACCCTTTATGTCATGATGAACATGATGAACATGAGTTAGGGTGTGTCAGTATGTTAGGCATTTTAGCATCTCACAGCAATAACTCTTCTCTGCAATGGAGGAACTCTCCTTCCAATACTTCCTAGGCCAGGTTCATCAGTGTAGGTCATTTGGCTGTCGACCCGGGTCTCACTCTGTAGGGGGCTCCAGGATTACCTGTTGGGAGGGTGGGGCCATGGCAAGTGGTCAAGGCATCGAGGAGTTGGACTCTCCCTTCAGGGACACAGGTAGTTTTGCCTGTGTAGCCCAGGTAGGAATAAGGGTCAAGTCCTTGGTGCTGAAGCTATACTTTCTTCTTACTCATTCTACGGATTCATCACCCTTTCATGTAGTTTGCACTGACTGTTTGTTGTTATTGAATGTTACATAACCTTAGATCAGTGTTTCTTTTTGTAAAGTGTTACATTTCGTTTCAATAACAATGTTGCGTTTGTGATGTGTAATGAAATAAATATGACCAATACCCCCACCATGGTGTAAAGCGTTCTTATTGATTTATTTGCTTGAGAGGGGTGCGTTTCCAGCCTGGGTGTCTCTGGGTCCAATGACCACTAATTGAATGAGCTGCTTCACCGACTGCTAGTGAAGAATAATCACCACAGGAGAAGTGTGATATCACGCAAATTCTCAGGGCTCATTGCGCCATTTCTAGTTCTTGGAGCATTTGGCCTTAGGAGTATGCTAATTTGGTGTACCCTATTCTGAGCTGCATTCATTAACTAAGTGCACACAGTCTCTTGATGCATCCGGCGCCTACACATGCACAATTATGTGTATTGCATCCCTCTGCAAATGTTACTTCTCTGTGTAATTTGTCTGATGTGTAACTGTACCCCAAGGCATACAGTTGCTCCCGGAGCACCCCATTTTAAGGTGCACACTGTTTCTAGGTGCATTTATCCATAGGGGAATGATACCTCTTGGTGTACTCTATTTTGACTTGCATCCTATAAGTAAGGGTACACTTTCTCCAAGTGTATTCAATCCACAGTTGTATTCTATACCAATGAACAGTCTATAATAGGGCGTAACAATCTCTAATAGTATTCTATCCATGGGTGTTTATTCGATTTACTTGTGATCACACTATTTAACTATATTCTCTCCTTGGGTTTACTCTGTCCTCTATGTGCGTTCTGTCACTAAATGTATTCGACAACAACGGCTGCTACTAAGTATAAATATATGTACCAACCTTTGCTGGTTTAATTTACCTGCATTTAATCTTTTTCAATAAATAGCAGCCGATGAAATTACTTAAAAAAGTGTTTTTTTGATTATTTTACCAGCTGGTTTTGGATGAAGTGCAGCCCTTGGTGTGCGATTAAAATGCACCAGTTTCTCTGAATACATATATATATATATATATATATATATATATCAAACACTTTCTTCTGTATTTTGGAAGGACAGCACTCCACGAGCATGAAGGATTGAAATATTTATTCACCAACAGGAACGCGTTTCGGCGTTACTGCCTTCATCAACCTGGGGATCGCCATCTTGGCTGCATTTAAATATCATCTGATCACAATACAGCCTGTCAGTATGCACTGAAAAGAAACCAAATTTCCAACATTTGTCAAAATTGATATCTTTGTTACACATTAAATTGTTTGGCTGTTCTAACACATTATTTTGTTTTAAAGGTCTTTCTTAAATTCGTATCTCTAACTATGTAGATGGGTTGTATAATATCTATACGCTAGCAACGCATATTTACAATAAACTTCCATAAAGTCCTGCATTTTTCCCAGTGATTCTTTAAAAATTCTAGTATATGTCATACATTAAAACGTTTGGCTGTTCTGTTACTCGTTAATCTTTAAATGCCTTTCTTAGATTAATCTCCCTGATGATGTTAATACGTTGCACAATACATATGCGCTAGCAACTATGTTGTTGCAATGCTTTTTCAAAGTGCTTATGAAAAAAATACATAACTCCTCAAGGATATTTCTCACAAAATACCTTGGATCATATGACATGTTTTTGTTGAATACTAATGTTTTTTATCTAGCATTGATAGTAAATTGATCACAGTTGCTAAACCTGTGTTGGAAGAACAACCAAACAAATGGATTAAATATCTTTCCCAGGGATTCTTTAAAAATTCTAGTCTATGTCATACATTAAAACGTTAGGCTGTTCTGACACTCGTTAATTTTTAGATGTCTTTCTTAAATTTATCTCCCTGATTATATTAATAAATTACACAATACCTATGCGCTAGCAACTATGTTGTTACAACGCTTTTTCAAAGTACTTATGATAAAATACATGATTCCTCAATGATACTTCACACAAAATACCTTGGATCATATGACATGCTGTTGTTAAATACTAATATTTTTTTCTAGCATTAATGGTAAATTGAACACAGTCACTAGACCCTTAATGTAAGAACAACCTAACATGTGTATTGTCAATGTATGTACAACTAACTTCCTGAATACCCTGCATTATACCTGTTTTGAATAGAGGTGGATGTACAACTCTTCGCTACTATTCAACTCATGTGGTTCTTTAGTATCTAATGTTAATATGTATTTAGACTCCAGTTTTCTTAAATTTATTTCTCTATCTCCTCCCCGAATATATTTATTTTTCCATCTATTACACTGTACCTCACATCTTCTGTTCTCCCCCCATGAAACTCATGTATGTGTCGGGCAACTGGGTAAGAATAATCTTTGTTCAATATAGCTCTCAAATGTTGCAAAATTATTTTATGCACTTGCAGTTTAGTGCTACCTACATAGATTTTGGGTCAACTGCATTTTAAGATGTGGACTACAAAATCACTTTTGCAATTGTATCTTCCTTTGATGGAATGAACTATTCTGTCTCCTTTTGTGATTACTTTGATATTTTCTCCATTTCTACAGGCCTTACATTTTGAACATTTGAAAAAACCATCCTGGACACTAAGCCAACTCTTGTTGGTCAATTGCTGTCTTACATCGCTTTTTACCAATATATCCTTCATAGAAGTCCCTTTTCTGTAGGTAATTAATGGTTTACTCATTAATTCCTCTCCTATCACAGGATCACTCCTTAACATATGCCAGTGTTTATGCAACAGTTTTCTCATTTGCATGTGAGCAGTATTGTAAGTCGATATAAATCTCACTGTTCCTGAATCTTTCCCTGTTGCTCTCCCCATGTCTCTGTGTGTTTTTTCATTCTCTTTTGTATGTGTGGAAAACAATAAAGTATCTCTTGATCGGGATTTTACTTTTCTGATAGCTCTATCCAAAGTAGCATCTGAATATCCTCTACTCTGTAATCTCTCGACCATTTCATCCTGGATCACCTTGAAACTCTTTTCAACAAACAGCTGACCACCTTCCTGGAAGACAACTACCTGCTCGACCCTTCACAAACCGGATTCCGAACCAACCACAGCACGGAAACCGCCCTCATCTCAGTCACAGACGACATCAGAACCCTGATGGACAACGGTGAAACAGTCGCCCTCATTCTCCTCGACCTCTCGGCTGCCTTTGACACCGTCTGTCACCGCACCCTAATCACCCGCCTACGCTCCACCGGGATCCAAGGCCAGGCCCTGGACTGGATCGCCTCCTTCCTCGCTAACCGCTCCCAAAGAGTTTACCTCCCTCCGTTTCGCTCAGAACCCAACAAGATCATCTGCGGCGTACCTCAAGGCTCATCGCTCAGCCCGACACTCTTCAATATCTACATGAGCCCCCTCGCCGACATCGTACGCAAGCACGACATCATCATCACCTCCTACGCCGACGACACCCAACTTGTACTCTCCCTCACCAAGGACCCCGCCAGCGCCAACACCAACCTACAAGAGGGTATGAAGGACGTCGCAGATTGGATGAGGCTCAGCCGCCTAAAGCTGAACTCTGAAAAAACGGAAGTCCTCATCCTCGGCAACACCCCGTCCGCCTGGGACGACTCCTGGTGGCCCACGGCCCTCGGCACCGCACCGACCCCCACAGACCACGCCCGCAACCTCGGCTTCATCTTGGACCCTCTTCTCACCATGACCAAGCAAGTCAACGCCGTGTCCTCCGCCTGCTTCCTCACTCTCCGCATGCTCCGCAAGATCTTCCGCTGGATCCCCGCCAACACCAGAAAAACCGTGACCCACGCCCTTGTCACGAGTCGCCTGGACTACGGCAACACCCTCTACGCCGGGACCACCGCCAAACTCCAAAACCGCCTGCAACGCATCCAAAACGCCTCGGCCCGCCTCATCCTCGACGTACCCCGCAACAGCCACATCTCCGCACACCTGAGACACCTGCATTGGCTCCCAGTCAGCAAAAGGATCACCTTCCGTCTTCTCACCCACGCACACAAAGCCCTCCACAACAAGGGACCGGAATACCTCAACAGACGCCTCAGCTTCTACGTCCCCACCCGCCCCCTCCGCTCCGCTGGCCTCGCACTTGCTGCCGTCCCTCGCACCCGCCGCTCCACGGCGGGTGGGAGATCTTTCTCCTTCCTGGCGGCCAAGACCTGGAACTCCCTCCCCACCAGCCTCAGGACCACCCAGGACCACTCCGCTTTCCGGAGACTCCTAAAGACTTGGCTGTTCGAGCAGCGATAACCCCCCCTTCCCCCCTAGCGCCTTGAGACCCGCACGGGTGAGTAGCGCGCTTTATAAATGTTAATGATTTGATTTGATTTGATTTTCTGTATTGCAAATTTTTTTGCACTTAATAGCTCACCAAACGGAATATTATCTTTCAGAGGTTGTGGATGGTAGCTGGTAGCATGTAATATACTATTCCCTGCAGTGCGTTTTCTAAATACTGTCGTTTCTATTTTGTTTTTCTCAATAATCACTTTTTACATCCAAAAATTTAATTTCTTGTGTATGAACTTTCCCAGTGAAACTAAGATTACAATCATTTATGTTGATCTCCTCAATAAACTTTCTGGCAGTAACCATATCACCTTTCCAGATTACAAAAATATCATCTATGTATCTTAGCCACATGATGATGTTATCACTCCATTTATCTAGGGGGGATTATTTAATATTCGTTCCTCCCACCAACCCATATATAAATTGGCATAGCTCGGAGCAAAGCAAGTTCCCATCGCAGTTCCGCATTGTTGTTCGAAAACCTCATTATTGAAAAAGAACATATTATGTTGCAAAGACCATTGTATCATTTGACTTAACATTTTGCTGTGTTGGTAAAAATTAATAGGTCTTGCTCTCAAAAAATACTCAACAGCTTTAACCCCTAACTTGTGTGATATACTCGTATATAAAGCTGCCACATCCAACGTCATCAACAAAAATTCCTTCTCCCAACTGACATCAAAAATCCTTTTTTTAAAATCCGTACTGTCTTTCAAATATGAAGATAGATTCCTTACTAGAGGATGTAAGAAAGTATCAATATCTTGGGACACAAATTCAAATAGGCTCCCTCTAATAGATACTATGGGTCTTCCAGGTGGTTTTACGGCATCTTTATGAATTTTAGGTTTCAAATAAAAGACCGGAAGCCTAGGAAAATCAACCCTTAGAAATCCATATTCTTGATCATTAATGAGTCCTTTATCTCTCCATTGCTTCAGTTTAACATCGAACTTCAACTTTGTGTCTTCCACATGTTTCATGTCGATCCTCTTGTAACAAGTTGTGTCATTTTACTGTTTGTATGCTTCTTCCATGTATCCTTGTATCGGCCAAATCACAATATTTCCTCCTTTATCAGAACCTCGAATTTTAATTTGTGGATTCTTTGACAATTTATTCAATGTCTTATAATACCCACTTGTGTTTTTCATTGATTTCCTCATCTCTTTATATATATATATATATATATATATATATATATATATATATACATATATATATATATATATACATATATATATATATATGTTTATCTATATATATATATATATATATATATACATATATATATAATATATATGTGTGTGTGTGTGTGTGTATATATATATATGTACATCTATAAATAATCTCTCTCTATATATATATATATATATATATATATATATATATATATGTATACATACATATATATATATCTATATATATATATATATGCCTACTGGCAGTCACAGGACGTTAATGATAGTTAGGACCTAGTTTCCATAGAAAAAGCATTTTTTTTTTGCCTATGACTTTGGCGTCATTTGACGTATTGTCACGAACTTTTCTAAATTAGTTTGCACTCAATTTATGTGCTGTTTTGAAAGTTTCAGGGTGATCCTTCGAGCAGGGTTTGAGAAAAGGGGAGAGTCCTTAACTGCATTTTCCCCATGCATTTTCCCATAGGGTCTTTAGACACAACTACAACCCGAACCATTTAATGGAATTACACCAACTTTGACAGGAAGCTAGAACTTCATGCACAGATTTTGCTTTTTGATATTTGGTGTAAATCCATTCAATAGTTTTTGAGATAATAAAGGGAAAAGAAATATAGATGTCTGGACATTTGTGTTCAGATATGCTCTGGTTGTTGTAAAGGAGATTAGTCAATCCTGATTGGTTGGTGACAATCTGAAGAATATGTTTTGCCAGCCATTGTAAGGCTCACCGACTTGGCCCCTGTGTCCTGAAAATAAATTAAAAAAATATGTAAGTGGGCAGGGTGAGCACATACTGTGGCAGCACTTACAGGACTCTGAGGCATAGGGAGCATTGTAGTGAATGGCAGGTTTTGAGGATCACAAAAAGGAGAACGTATAAAGGTGATAACAGATTTTAGTTACAATTAAAATCATTTGTTGATCGTACCATACTAATTTTAAGAATTGTGGTATGTTTTTACCCTGAGGAAAAGCCTTCTGCTGGGATTACATGAATCATGTTTGAAAGAAAACAGTTTCCCTATGATTTTCCCATGGAGGTATGGAAGGTGCTCCAGAAGCTAAAATGAGAGCATAAATTCACACTGTCTTTCTCAGCCATAAGAGAATGAAGTAGGACATTCTCAGTAAAACATATACTTTCAACAGAAGCAGCCTGATAGTTGATTCCCTTGTGTTCTACTGCAGCATCCCAGTGTCCTAAAGAACAACTAGAGCACTAACAGGCTTAGCCATGACAAAAGGTGTGGCCCACCTGAAGCCATCTTGATGAAATCAAACTGGTAAAACTTAAAAATGTAATTTAGAAAATAAAATGAGTGGGTTCATTTTGTTTCATAGAAATTATGGTTAGTGCTGTTTAAAGAAAAATCACAACACATTTTAAGTGAGTTCTGAAATATCTTCCTCTTCTATTTCATTAAAAAATTCGGATGTACAGACTGAAACGTGCATTTTTAACGCCAACAGCAGACTGCCAGTCAACTCCCTGGCAATCAGCAGCTTTCCTACAGTGCACTAATGAGCAAATAAAGTGCTAACATTCGGAATGTATGCCAAAAGTGTGGCACATCTGAATGCTATCTTGATGGAATCAAAGTGGAAAGCTGAAAGCATTTTTTGAGATGGTCATCAGAGAAAAAAGAGCCAAAATGTAGCACAAATATCACCCAAATGTAGCCGTTTTATAGATATTGGGCAGACCCAACCTGAAGGAATGTAAGTCCTTTATGTGAGGATCAGTTACATTACATAAGGACACATTCATTTTGGTTTTAGGCACGGGGAGATTAAGTGATTTGCCCAGTATCACAGCATGTCGAGCTGACACTGAAACTTGAACCTGATTCCCCTGTTGCAAAGTTTGCAGCTCTGGCTATGACACCACACCCTCTCCCCTAAGTGTAATATATAATCAAGTGATCAACTAGATAAAAAAACATAAAGCTACCAAGTAATTTAAAAGTGTTTTGTTGCTATTTGAGAGCTCAGAAAATATGTCCTCATTTTAGTTTTTTAGAGCACTAACCAAAATTTCTATGGGAATAAGGCCCTCTCATTTTATAATTTCTAGAGGAAATAATTTAGGTATTACAGTTTTGAATACATCAAGATGATAACAGATGTGCCGCACTGTTGTAGTAAATATAGAATGTTAGCAATCTATTTGCTCATTAGAATACTGTGGGGAGGCAGATGTCAGCGGCATGGACTCAGATAATGTCAAGGGCAAGGAAGAGGGTGCAGAGGGGACAAGTTGACCACAATGGGCAGGTATGGGGGTCAGTGGCAGCACAACGGACGATGAAGGGCAGGAGAAAGAGGGGGAGAGGCAACAAATCAAGCTTGCAGGACAAGCAAAAGAGGCTGTGGCAATATAACAGACTGTTGAGGGCAGAAGGGAGAGGCAGTGGCTGTACAACCATACATGCCAACAGGCCAATTCAGGCAGGAGACTCCCAATGTTTTGGAGCCCAAAAGGGCTTTATTTTCTCTAAAAGGGCTTTATTTTATCTGTCTTCTGCCCCCAAACCTCCTCTTTTTCAATGTAAGTCAACGGGGAAAATCAATTTCCCAGGTTTTTATTTCAAAATCTCTTTCTTACCATGTTCAAAATGTTGTCAAACATGGTACATTGTGAAAAACCACCAGTGAGGGCATCAGGAAAAAGGCCTGGCGCTAAATGTCCCAGATCTCTGGTCCCTCAACCAGTTAGGTATCCATATGGAATAACATTCCAATGCGATCTGAGAACAACATTGTTGAACACATGAAATATTTCCAAAAACTTGTATTCTCTTTCCAGAGGTTTTTTGCTTTTCTTTGCAGAAGTAGGACAGAGGACAACACAAAAACAGCCACAGCTAACACGTGTTTCGCGTCACACACGCTTCTTCAGGGCTGTCAGATCAAAAAAGAAAAATGTAAGAACCCAATTGTACGTGTATCTACATTACCTAACTCAATCCAAATCACAGTCATCTTGATAATTAAGAAAAACTGGGAAAAACAATTGAAATATATTTTCACTAAAATAGAAAAACATATACACATGGATGACACAATACCATATCGCCCAATAACTAAGAAAGAGGTGATGGGGCCTCTATATTGTCCTTAACAGCATTATACTTGCTCAATAATTAATAAATGAAAAAAAACAATAGATAAATAAAAGATACAATGCAAAATACAATATGAAGAGATCAACATGGTACATTGGATCACGGAGGGCAGGAGGAATGGGGTAGGGACATGAGCTTGGATAACAAAGGGCTGGAGGGAAATGGGCAGGTGCACCAAACTGACCTTACAGGGCAGGCATCAGGACTTGCAGCAGCACAATATACCACACAGAGCAAGTGGGATGGCACTGCAGCAGAACGAACAATGGAAAGCAATAGGGAGGGGACAGGGCCATGTACATGGACAACAGAGAGCAGAGGGGACGAGGCAAGGCAGCAAGCTGACCATATCATACAGATAGGAGGGACAGATGCAACACAGGGGTCCATGAAGGGCAGAGGGAGGTGACAGGGGCACGACAACGGACCAGACAAGGAAGGAGGCAGGGGATAGGCGCCTGCACATGGAAAATGGGGGGCAAGGCGCCTGGGGAGAGGAGCAGCAAGGTGACCATGGAGGGCAGGCACGATGGCTACTGGAAACCCAACACACCATGAAGGGCAACAGTGAGACTATAATGGCATACACACAGGCAATGGAGGGAAGGTGGGAAGGGGCTGTGGCAGCACTGAAGACCATGCATGGAAGCACAACAGCCATGGTGGGCAAGAGGAAGGGGGCAGGGGCATGCACATAGGACCATGCAGGACAGAAGGGAGGTGTAGGGGCTGTACACAGACAAGAGAGACAAGGGGAAGAGGCTTCACAACAGACTCTGCAGGACAGACAGGAGGAGCAGTTGCAGCACAACAGAGCATGGAGGGCAGAAGGGCCTGGCAGCAAAAGGACCATAGAAGACTAGAGGGAGGAGATAAGTGCATATAACTCGTACAGGCAGGGTGGAGGTGGCAGAGACAGGCGACAGCTATCCAACCATGCTAGGCAGGTGGGAGGGACAGCGGCAGTTCAACAGAAACTTAGAGTAGATAGGATGGGCAGTGGCAGATCTATGGAGCATGGTAGGCAAAAAGGAGGGAGCTGGGGCATGCACACAGATATCAGACGGTAGGGGGAAGAAAGGTACTGGGAGCAAGCTAAGCAAAGAGGCTAAGCAGGAGGCCAATGATGAGGCACAGAATTGGGAAACAGAGGGCAGGAGAAGTGGGCAGGGACATCAATCTAAATGGAGGGCAGTGGCAGCAAATCAGACCATGGAGGGCAGGAGGTAGGCAGCTGGTATATGCACTCAGACAACAGAGGGTAGGAAGGAGTTGGACAGGGCAGCAAGCTAACTGTTCAGGGCAGGCGGAAAGGGCAGTGGCAGAACAATGGACACACAGGGTTGTAATGAGAAAGCAGGGACATGGACTTAGACAATGGATAGCAAGAAGGATGGGCAGGAGCAGCAAGCTTGGGTAGGGGCAGTAAAATGCTAGGCCAGGCCCTGCGTCCAACACCCTGCCCAAACCATGCATTGCAATGGGCATTTTACTTAAGAAACCTAGAAATTCACTGAAACACCAAAGGTTACAGGGATGTTATACTTTGGAGACAGACAGAAAAACAAACCTTAGAAATTCACTAAAAAACAACACAGGGACATTTAAGTTAGGTTCTGATTTTGCACGCACAAAACCATAGAAATTTAGATTTTATAGTTGGAGTTATTTAAAGTAACTATAACTCATGCCCTAAGGTAACTATAACTCGTGCCTGCTACATGCACTGCTAGTTACCACAGATATTACATCACTGATGACATCTACTATGACATTTTTGATAATATCACTGTAATATTTACAGTAAAATTATTGATGAGAAAACTGTGTATAGCGAGGGCGTAAGTTATAGTTACCTTAGGTCATGATTCCTGCACAAGCTCAAGCTTTGATTGGCTGATTGCTGGAGAAATAAAATGCAGCCATTACTGAATATGGGTAAGGAAATCCAGGTGCTGTGAAAATGATCAGAAAAAACCGTGGAGAGGCCAGTCCATCCCGACACCCTACAATGCATGCCTGTTGTTCTGGGGAGATGTCTCAGCGGAGAGGACAACTTAACTGTGCACACCCGTTACCCTGGGGAAAGCTCTCAAAAAAGAAGCCAGTCCTTCCTCACACTCTATTATGCACACTTGTTGTTGAGCAGAGAGGTCTCAGTGACAAAGACAGTCTATCCTCACACCTTGCTATGCATGGTTGTCACTCTGGGGGGAGGTCTCAGAGGAGAGGCCATTCCTCCCACACACATGCACACTAGTCAACTTGGGGAAAAGTCTCAGCAAGGAAGACAGCCCATTCCCACACCCAACTAAGTATGCCCATTCCACTGGGGAGAGGTCTCAATGGAGAGGCCAGTCTCTCCCCAGACCCTGGTATGCATGCCTGTCACCCTGAGGAGAGTTCTCTGTGGAGAGGCAGGGTCCCTCCCAACACTGTACAAAGCACAGTCCTCACCCAGTTACTGTATATGAGATGTATGAGCTTGTGAGACTCTTGTGGGAGTTGGACAAATATATATTTGTCTGTGTGTGTGTGTGTGTGTGTATATATATATATATATATATATATATATATATATATACGGAGCGTGTACTGTATGGTTGTTCATGCTCTTGTGGGAGTCCCAAGTCCCATGGGGGCTCATTTTTACATTAAAGAAAGACTTGAAACATAAAACAAAAGCATTATGCAGATGTAGGGTGGCTCTAAATAAAGTTGTGTGTTTACAGTGTGCAAAGCACACTTATTTGTACAACAGGGGTTGGATTCAGGGGGTGTCTGCAAGTCAGGCCCTGCGGCCAACCACACACTGCAAATGGTCAAAGGCTATGTGCTGCGGGGGGCTGACAGCCCATGGGAAATTTGATGCAGGGCTTGCATGCAGGCCAGCCCCTGCATCCAAACTCCCTGCAGGCAGAAATTAATCATTTTTTACATCTAAGTGTACTCTACACTATATAAACACAACAGTTATTTTTAGAGCCACCCTAAATCCTCTTACTGCATTACTATAACTTGGCTCTTAAAGTATCTATAACTGACGCCCTCAACATGCACTGCTACTTACTTCACATATCACATTCCTCATGACATGTTCTATGACATTATTGATAACATTACTGCAACATCTGAAATGACATCATTGATGACAACACTGAGCATGGCAGGGGTGCAAGTTATAGGTACTTTACATAACTATAAATGGCATTTTTCACCTAACAACGCCCACTTAACCTTTGTTTTTTCTGTATATGCAATGTCTCTAGGAGCAAGTCCAGTAGATAAGTGGATGTACAAAATCTTTGGGTACATTATGTTCATATATTTATTATATCCTGACGAGCATTCTATGGCTAGATGTATGACTAGATCTATACAACCTCTGAGTGCATCCTATCGATTGATGTGCACTACCTTTACATGCACCCTATCCCTATGTGCAGTCTATCATTATGTATACTGTCTGTGTGCATACAACCCTGGGTATACACCACCTCTAGGTGCATTCTATTCTCTGGTGTATATGATACATAGGTGTGCTATCCATTAGTATATACTACCTGCAAAGCATACTTAGCCTCTGAGGAGATTCAGTGTATTGCTGTAGGAAATCCCTACATTCATTCTGATCCTGGGGGCATTCTTAGGCACGCTGGAAGTCAAGGAGTATTTTAGGTCTGGGTGCATTGTATCTATAGCTGTGTCCTACCTCTAGGTGCATCCTATCCCTCGGAGCATTCTATGACCAGGTATCTACTATCACTATATGCATATTACCTGTGGGTGCATTAAGTTTCTAGGTGTGTGCTCTCCTTGTTTGTATTGTATTTGAAGATGTTTGTATTATGGTGTGCATAACTATTGTAATTACTGCAAATTACTTGTAATTATGCGTAATTGTATGACAAGGGTAATCCAGCATTTAGCACTATTTTCTTAGTGTAAAGTGCACCCTTGCACCCTAAATGTGCCCATGGAGGCATTTTGCACTAAGAAAATAGCACTAAATGATACAAGGCATGAACGGCAATAGCCATCAGCCACTTACTCTCTCTTTGTTCATTGTCCCTGTGCTTCTGCTCTAGGATTTTTGTCCCAAATTACTCTTAATTACTCAAGCTGGTGTAATTGCATAATTTTGGTCATTTTGAATCGCAAGAGTAATGCATAATTACTGAAATTACTCGGATTACTCTGACATAATTAAAATTTCCCTCAGGCCTAGTTTGTATCCCTTGGTTCACACTATTTCTTGGAGCATCCTGTCCCTGGGTGTATAGTATCTTTGTAGAGGTCGCACCTATAAGTGCTTTCTCCTCCTAAGTCTATTCTAACTCTGGCTGTATTCTCTCCCTCCATGCATTCTATTCCTAGGTGTACACAATGTCAACATGCATTCATTCCCTATGTGTGCACACATCTTAGCTTGCAGTTTTAGTCTTCCATGCATTATCCATTGTCTGCATGCAGCCTCCAAGTACATTCTGTCACTGGGTGCACCCTACCCCTAGATATATACTACAGGTTGGAATATGCTACTCTCCTCTGGGTTTTGTATCACTAGGAGTGTCCTATCTTTAGGGATAAACAGCTCTTAGGTGCACTCGACCCAAGGGATATTCTATATCAAAAGACATATGGTTTTCCTATGCATATTCTACTCTCGCAATGTTCTATCTGGAGAGGTATGGTATTCATAGTATTCTTTCTCGATGTATATGTCAATAATGGCTGTCTTTTATCCCTTGGTTTATGCTATCTCTAGAAGTACGCTTCCCTGAATCTCTTCTGTGGCTAAGAGTATTCTATTCCTAGGCCTATGGTGTTTATGTGTGTTCTAGCGCTAGGAGTGTGCTCTCTCTACATAGAAGTTCTTTCTTCCGTGAACTGTATTCCTTTCCGGGCTGCATCGAAAGCTGTGCCTATATGGACAACAACGTGTATGTATATGTGCATGTGGTGGCGGGCGTAGATGAGACGTGGGTGCGTAGTTATGTAGTTAGGGTGTGCGTGTTCTCATGTTGATGTGTATGGGTTGCTGTGTGGCCCTGGTGCAGTGCGGTGATTATGCGTAATTTTGTGTAGGTGGAGCGGGAGACCTGTATATTCGTGTGGATATGATCGGGGAGTACTTTGTTTTTGTGGAGGCCAGTGTGTCGAGCTGATGCCTGGAGTGAGTTGGCTGGCAATTCAAAAGGGTTTGAGCAGATAGAGAGTGGTGTGTATGTTTTGATGTTTAAGCGCAGGCGAATGTTGGGATTGCTAGACGTTAAGGGCCGTATTTATACTTTTTGGCGCACAACTGTGCCAACGCAGTTGTGCGTCAAAAAATTTAACGCCGGCTAACGCCATTCCAAAGCGCCCTGCGGGCGCCTTATTTATGGAATGACGTTAGCCGGCGGAGCTGACTGGTGTGCGTCAAAAAAAATGACCCACACCAGGCAGCGCCGGCGTAGGGGAAAATGGAGCTTGGGCATCAAAGAATGGGGCAAGTCGGTCTGAGGCAAAAAATCTGCCTCAAACCGATTTGCGCCATTTTCTTTTACTCCCACCCTCCATTGACATGACTCCTGTCTTAGCAAAGACAGGAGTCATGCCCCCTTGCCCAATGGCCATGCCCAGGGGACTTCTGTCCCCTGGGCATGGTCATTGGGCATAGTGGCATGTAGGGGGGCACAAATCAGGCCCCCCTATGCCACA